>NC_143046.1:61915000-63266666 GCF_057628025.1 Oncorhynchus mykiss | reverse complement strand
AAATCAATCCCAGAACAACAGCAAAGGACCTTGTGAAGATACTGGAGGAAACGGGTACAAAGGTATCTATATCCATATAAAAACGAGTCCTATATCGACATAACCTAAAAGGCCACTCAGCAAGGAAGAAGCCACTGTTCCATAACCACCATAAAAAAAGCCAGACTACGGTCTGGCCATAATGACCATCGTTATGTTTGGAGGAAAAAGGGGAGGCTTGCAAGCTGAAGAACACCATCCCAACCCTGAAGCACGGGGGTGGCAGCATCCTGTTGTGTGTGTGCTTTGCTGCATGAGGGGACTGGTGCACTTCACAAAATAGATGGCATCATGATGCAGGAAAATTATGCGCCTATATTGAAGCAACATCTCAAGACATCAGTCAGGAAGTTAAAGCTTGGTCACAAATGGGTCTTCCAAATGGACAATGACCCCAAGCATACTTCGAAAGTTGTGGCAATATGGCTTAAGGACAATAAAGTCAAGGTATTGGAGTGGCCTTTACAAAGCCCTGACCTCAATCCCATAGAACATTTGTGGGAAGAACTGAAAAAGCGTGTGCAAGCAAGGAGGCCTACAAACCTGACTCAGTTACACCAGCTCTGTCAGGAGGAATGGGCCAAAATTCACCCAACTTATTGTGGGAAGCTTGTGGAAGGCTACCCAAAATGTTTGACCCAAGTTCAACAATTTAAAGGCAATGCTACCAAATACATTGAGTGTATGTAAACTTCTGACCCACTGGGAATGTGATAAAAGAAATAAAAGCTGAAATAAATCATTCTCTCTGCTATTATTCTGACATTTCACATTCTTAAAAATAAAGTGGTGATCCTAACTGACCTAAAACAGGGAATGTTTACCAGGATTAAATGTCAGGAATTGTGAAAAACTGAGTTTAAATATATTTGGCTAAGGTGTATGTAAACTTCCGACTTCAACTGTATACTAAGTATATCATGTACATTTATAATTAGTATGCTCTGTTTAACTGATGTAACTTTTTTTTGTACTTATATTTGTAGCCCTTTTGGGTTTCCAACCTCACCTGCTCAGGTTTTACCTTTTTTTTTATCTGTACTGTTTTGTCTTTCATCTACATTTAAAAAAATTATAATAAATGCTGAAAACATTTTGCTCCACTATTTGAAGAGAAGGAGAACAAGCTATAGGATGAAAAATATAGCCGTTTTGGTGCAGGTACAGATGATTTTATGTATTTATTATTATTCTACAAATCGATACTTGGAGTCAAATATCAATATATCATCCCCTCTCTACAATGGGTTTACTCCCAGATCGCCTCATCAGGGAAGTCAATCTACTAATCTCCTCGTTTTCATTCTCTCAGATACTGAAACACCCAGCTGTCAGTCAGACAGTGGCAGACGTTTGTTTGTCGTGGGGAAACACCGGCCATCTCCCTTTTTTTCGGTATAATAGAGTAGCCTACTTGTGCTTCTGAACTGTTGCCACAAAGTCGCAACAAAAGTATAGGCTATGCGCTTAAAAATCCGTAGGGGAGAGATCCCAGCAGTGGCACCTTGTCACAGAGATGGTTCGAGATAACACAGACTTTTGAGTGAGCATTCAGGTACTATTAAATCGTTGAAATTTGGAAGAATGACCATTTTGTTTTTTTGCAAGCATTTCGCTACACCTGTAATAACATCTGCTAAATATGTGTATGCGACCAATAACATTTGATGATTTGATCACAAACTACTTGTTCAACGAGTCTTTTTGAAGTTTGCTCTGTGCACCATAGGCCTTTCGGAGCCTTCCAGTGAAACCTTATGTTTATAGTAGTCCCCGTCTCCCAGCAACATCTTTGCGACACAACACGCATGTATTCAGAGGGGGATTGACACTTAATTGGCAATGCATGTGAAGATATCGTAGGACCCGACGCGATTGTGGAACGTCAACCACTTAGGCTGCGTTCACACAGGCAGCCCAATTCTGATCTTTTTCCCACCAATTGGTCTTCTGCTCAATCGGTTTCCCGATAGCGATGGAACTTGGAACTTAAGCTTTACAGTGTTTTGACGATACATTGTTCCTATAACAGCCGACAGTGTCACATGCGTTTCCCAAAGCACCACGTAGAGAGAACGTTCGCGTCATTTGTAGCATGTGTCAATACCGAAAGAAAGGCAGCGCTGCTCTCTGATCAGTTTCACCCATTCAAATATTACCTTAATATCATAATTATTTTACAATACTGACGACGGATTAGCCCCTAGAGCTGTATTATAACCTATGGCTGCAAATATTGAGGTGGCTTAGTCTATTCTTACCCAACAGTACTGCACAAAATTACACATTTGGTACTTCATCAAATAAAAATCGACACAACAATGCAGAGAATAAAACAGAGAAATAAAGAAAAATATTAACACAGGGAATAAATACAGAATGAGGAACGATAACATGGATATATACACGGAGTACCAATACAGAGTCGATTTGCAGGGGTGCGAGGTAATTGAGGTAGATATGTACATATAGATAGGGATAAAGTGACTAGGAAGCAAGATAGATAAACAGTAACAGCAGCGTATGTAATGAGTCAAAATAGTTAGTCCGGGTAGCTGTTGGTTAACCGTTTAACTAACTATTTAGCAGTCTTATGGCTTGGGGGTAAAAGCTGTTCAGGGTCCTGTTGATTCCTGACGTGGTGCATCGGTACTTCCTGTCGTGTGGTAGCAGAGAGAACAGTGTATGACTTGTTTGGCTGGAGTATTTGACCATTTTTAGGGTCTTCCTCTCACACCGCCTGGTATAGAGGTCCTGGATGGCATAGAGCTTGGTCTGTCTCCTGGGCCGTATGCACTGCCGTCTAGTGCCTTGCGGTCGGATGCCAAGCAGTTGCTATACCAAGCGGTGATGCAGCCAGTCAAGATGCTCTCAATGGTGCAGTTGTATCACTTTTTGAGGATCTGAGGGCCCATGCCAAATATTTTCAGGATCCAGTTGCAGAGGGAGGTGTTCAGTCCTAGGGTCCCTAGCTTGGTGATGGGCTTGGAGGGCACACTGGTATTAAAACACTGAGCTGTAGTCAATGAACAACATTCTCACATAGGTATTCCCCCTATCCAGGTGGGAGAGAGCAGTGTGGAGTGCGATAGAGATTGCGTCATCTGTGGATATGCTGTTTGTAACAATTGCAAAGACATTGGCAACTTTGTTCTGAAGTGATCTGCAGTCACAGACAGACAAATTAACACTTTGATTCTATATTAGGTGGAGATCTTCTGTGTATAAAGTAGGCAAAAAAACATCTATTGACCCACTTAGCTGTTCTGAGGCAGTTGGTAAACAACAATTGTCTAAAAGTGCAACTTTACTAACGATGGTTTTGGGAAGCAACTCGGAGATTTAACAATGCTCCTACGAAGGTTCTAATGATGAACTTAGCCTTAAGATGCTTTTGGGACTCTGGGTCCTGATCTTTTCGCATCAGATTTTTTGGACTGATCAAAAGACCAATTAGTGAAAAGAAGATAAGAATTGGGCTGCCTGTCTAAACGCAGCCTTACTGCTCTAGTGTTGATTAAGATCCCAGTGGTTAAATCTAACGACAATGGGAGTTGCCTTTAATGTGAGATGGATCTTAACACCATGTCTGAGGGAAGCTTTGGTGAGCACTGAGATGAAAACTGCCTATCTTTGATTCTACTGCCTATCATCAATTTTACTGCGACGCTTGAAAATGTCCCATGGCTACACTTTTTATTACATATTTTACCCCCTTTTCTCTCCAATTTCGTGATATCCAATTGGTAGTTACAGTCTTGTCCCATCGCTTCAACTCCCCTACAGACTCAGGAGAGGCGAAACACGACCCTGCCAAGCCGCACTGCTTCTTGACACACTGCTCGCTTAACCCGGAAGCCAGCCGCACCAATGTGTTGGAGGAAACACTGTACAACTGGCGACCGAGATCTGCTTACAGGCTCCCGTCCTGCCACAATGAGTCGCTAGAGCGCGATGGAACAAGGAAATCCCAGCCGGTCAAACCCTCCCCTAACTTGGACGGGGCTGGGCCAGTTGTTCGCCACTTCATGGGTTTCCTGGTTATGGCCGGCTGTGACATAGTCTGGGATCGAACCCAGGGCTGTAGTGACACCTCAAGCACTGCGACGAAGTGCCTTAGACTGCTGTGCCACTCGGGATGCCCGGCTACACCTTTTATAGTAAAAGTTTAATGAGAGTAGTACACGTCATTGAAGTAGGACAGACGCCATTGAAGTTTGGGTTTATACACTGACAGAATCCCAGAGCACACAGTTTATTGTCTGAGCTAAATCGCTGCAACATCCCTTTGTTGATACCAATGGATGAAATTACAGTTGATCCATGGTAGGCTCTCTGTTTTCAAATAGTCGTTTATGTTTGACGTGAACTTTACCCAGTTTTGTGGCTCAGTGACATAATTGTCACCATAGTTATCCCCTGATTCCATCTCCTCAGGTCATCAGTGAAGACTGCTTGTCCCTCTCCCGGAAGCTGAGTCCGGAGACATATGTCCCCAGTTTTGGTAAGTGCCCATTTCCTGTCTCTTGCATGCATCATGAGCTACCACACAAGCTGACGAGGTGCAGTTGAGTTGAGTTGCTGTCAGTGCCGAAGTTAGCCTGGCTCTAGATTAAACCAGCTTTGAATTGGATTATCACACCGAGTCAAGGAGCCATGCTATTTCACGTCACTCAGAGCACTGACATGATGGATTTGCTAGGCGCCCTGGCAGAAGAGTGCCATACACACAACAAGAATCATTCATGATTGAAGAATACCATGGATGAATTGCTTATATTTTGCTGTTATTGTTGGAAAGAGAGTGTGTATGCAAGACAAGTACCAAGAAAGCCTAACATGGACAATAGCAGGCTTGAATATAATTTACCCTTCAAATCCTAACAAATGTCCTCTCTATCTCAAACCGGTGTGAAAAGGGATTTCTCTCCAATAATGCATAGGTTGAGAGTTATCTAATGCATGGTGATAATATATGGAGGTGTCCTTGATGTGAGGGGGTGGTGAATTCTCTAAACATGGTTGATGTAGGAGTCAGTCACTCCTCTTCATGTTCCTGCTGTTTAATGTCAATGCCATTTGTAGGCGTTCAATAAGTAGACACTTAATACGAGCCGTGGAGGCTGGCTTTGAGAAGGAGCTGTTGAGAATGCATTTGGTTATCACCAAACCTCGATCTGGTTCTCATTAGGAAAGCAATGGGGCCGAACTTGCAAACATTAGAAAATGTTTGTTTAACCTGGACCTCAAAATGTGCCAATAGTAATTCCTGACATGGGGTTTGATCACGTGCAGCAATGTGTTAGCTGTTCCCACATTTACATTTCAATAATTTAGCAGACTCTTATTCAGAGCGACTTAGAGTTAGTGCATTCATCTTAAGATAGCATAGTAAGTACATTTTTCCTTAATAAAGTAGCTATCAGCAAAGTCAATGCTAGTAGGAAAACGTAGGGGGAAAATGTGTGTTCCCATCAGATAATCTGGCAGATTTAGCCCTGTGCTAACCCTTCTCTTCAATATACGTGCAGGCTAGGGATGAATATTTTCCCCAAAATCTTCCAAGTTTCAATAGCGGGAATAATTCATATTTATCCCAGGGTCCTGGGAAATGCTTGAAAAACCAGAAGTATCGCCAGTGACAGTATTGTGAATTGTTCATAAATTCAGAGAGTTGTCATGTTCCTCAATTAATTTAGCGCATTTTGATAAACCATTTCTGTATGGACTTCGCTTTGTGCATGGGGACATTGCCATGCAGAAACAGGAAAGCCTTCCCCAAACTATTACCACAAAGTTGGAAGCACAGAATCGTCTAGAATGTCATTGTATGCTGTAGCGTTAAGATTTCCCTTCACTGGAACTAAGGGGCCTAGCCCGAACCATGAAAAACAGCCCCAGACCATTATTCCTCCTCCACCAAACTTGACTTTTGGCACTATGCAATCGGGCAGGTAGCATTCTCATGGCATCCGCCAAACCCAGATTTGTCCGTTGGACTGCCAGATGGTGAAGAGTGATTCACCAATAGCGGCAAGCTTTACTCCACTCCAGCCGATGCTTGGCATTGTGCATGGTGATCTTAGACTTATGTGAGGTCTCGGCCATGAAAACCCATTTCATGAAGCTCCCGACGAACAGTTATTGTGCTGACGTTGCTTCCAGAGGCAGTTTGGAACCTCGGTAGTGAGTTTTGCAACTGAGGACAGACAATTTCTACGCTCTTCAACACTTGGCGGTTCCGTTCTGTGAGCTTGTGTGGCCTACCACTTTGTGGCTGAGCCGATGTTGTTCCTAGACATTTCCACTTCACAATAAGTGCACTTACAGTTGACCGGGACAGCTCTATCAGGGCAGAAATTTGATGAACTGACTTGTTGGAAAGGTGGCATCTTATGACGGTGCCATGTTGAGTCACTCAGCTCTTCAGTAAGGCCATTCTACTGCCAATGTTTGTCTATAGAGATTGCATGGCTGTGTGCTCAATTTTAAACATCTGTCAGCAATGGGTATGGCTGAAATTGCCGAATCCACAAATTTGAAGGGGTGTCCACATACTTTTGAATATATAGTGTATCTACCAGAGTGAAAGTTGCTATTGGTAGTGGAGATGTTGAGGAGTGAGCTAAAGGGGTGGTACCAGTGGGTCTGCCGTTGTGTATGTAACAAGGGCCAGTTGACCAGGGTGTAAAGGTCACAGTAATGAGTGTTGAAGGGGGCACTGGTATCAAAGCAGATGGCAGTTTGGTAAATTCCGTCTAGTTTATTGAAGGAGGTTTTGGATGCAAGCCTGTAAAACTACGTCGCAATAGTCCAGTCATTTTTACATGGGTGTGCTTGGCAGAGTGGGTGAAGGATGTTTTGTTGGGGTACAGGAAACCAATTCTGGATTTAACTTTAGACTGCAGGTGGGGGACGTGGGTATGGAATGACAGTGAGCAGTCCAGCCATATACCAAGATATTTATAGGTGTCAACATACTCTAGCTCTGACCCATTCAAGGTGAAATTGTTAGGAGGACAGGCATGTTAAGGTCGGTTCCGGTTGAAGAGCATACGTTTACTTTTTTTGGTATTGAGGAGTAGGTTAGGTCAGAGAAGGCATGCTGGATGTTGTTAAAGCTATGTTGTAGGGTGGTCAGCACGGTGTTCAAGGAGGGCCCAGTTGTGTACAAGATAGTGTCATCGGCATAAAGGTGAATGGGGGAGTCACCAGCAGCATGTGCAGCATTGTTAATCTACTCAGGGATAAGGTCGGCCCAAGAATCGATCCTTGTTGAGCTCCCATAGATACAGCCAGTGGTTTGGACTGTAGGCCTTTGGAATTCACACATTGTACACGGACAGAAAAATCGTTTTCAAACCAGGCTAGACAGTTCTCTGAGAACCCTAGGTCGATGAGTCTATTGAGCAGGATACAGTGGTTAACAAGATCAAAGGCTTTAGCCAGATCAATAAAAGCAGACGCACAATACTGCTTGTTGTCAAAAGCAGATATGTTGTTTAGAACCTTCAGTGTTGCAGAGGTACGCCCACGGACAGTTCTGAAGCCAGACTGCAGACTGTTCTGAAAGAACACTGTGGGACTCAAGGTGGCGGGTTAACTGTTTGTTGACCAGACTTTCAAAAACTCTAGAAAGGCAATGCAAGATGGAGATTGGTCTGTAACAGTTGGGGTCTAGCTTGTTGCCCCCTTTGAAGAGTGGTATGACGGCAGCAGCTTTCCAATTCTTTGGGACTTGTTTGCAAGGTGAGGTTGAAGAGGCAAGTGATGGGGGCTGAGATAATGCTTCAGAAAGAAGGGGCCCAGATCATTGAGCCCAGCTAATTTTATTAGGGTCCAGATTACTCGACTCCTTTAGGACCTCGTTCTTCTGTACTGGCTGGAAGGAGAAACGGGGGGTGCTCTGAGGGAGAACACTACTGGGGGAAGCATGGCTCGCAGCAGGCATGGTTAAAATGTGTGGCCAACCCTGACAAAGTGTCAGAAGGGTCCGTGGAGGTCTTTGCTTTATGCCAGAGCAGGTGTTTTCACTGGATCAACTCAGACAGTTCAGCGCTAAACCAGAAGCTGTAGCAATTTTGGTTCTAACCTTCTTAAGAGGAGCATATTTATTAAGGACTGTGAGGAAAGAGGTTTTAAACTGGCACCAAGTGTCCTCAACACAAGGGATAAGGTCAGTTCTGGGCCTGTGTACAGATGCCAGGTCAAGTATCAAGGCCTGCCCATTAAAGTGCTTTAAGAGATGTTTGACAATAATCAGAGAGGGGGCGTTTAATATTGGTACCGTTGTGGACAATTCAACAGTAGTCACTATGGCATGGCAGAAAACTGCAGAGGAGTACTTAGCAGGCATATCAGTGAGAATAACATCTATGAGTGTGCCATTATCTGCAGACTTGGGCTTGTATCTATTGGGAGCCTGTAAAATATGGGGGAGGTTTAAATCATACAGCTGGAGTTGTACAGAGTTGGGAGGTCACCTAATAACACAAACTCTGAGGAGGTATAACGGGCAATCAGTTCACTTAGAGCAGTCCGAGCACAGGCGGGAACAGACTTCTAAATAGCTGTCACTAGCCGGCCTCCACCCATTACCCTGCCCTGAACTTAGTCACTGTCACTAGCCGGCTACCACCCGGTTACTCAACCCTTCACCTTAGAGGCTGCTACCCTATGTGCATAGTAGAGGTCGACCGATTAATCGGACCGATTAATCGGGAATGGCCGATTAATTAGGGCCGATTTCAAGTTTTCATAACAATCGGAAATCTGTATTTTTTTTTTTACACCTTTATTTAATCTTTATTTAACTAGGCAAGTCAGTTAAGAACACATTCTTATTTTCAATGACGGCCTAGGAACGGTGGGTTAACTGCCTCGTTCAGGGATAGAATGACAGATTTTTACCTTGTCAGCTCGGGGGATTCAATCTTGCAACCTTACAGTTAACTCGTCCAACGCTCTAACCACCTGATTACATTGCACTCCACGAGGAGACTGCCTGTTACACGAATGCAGTAAGCCAAGGTAAGTTGCTAGCTAGCATTAAACTTATCTTATAAAAAACAATCAATCAATCATAATCACTAGTTAACTACACATGGTTGATGATATTACTAGTTTATTTAGCGTGTCCTGTGTTGCATATAATCGATGCGGTGCGTATCGTTGCTCCAATGTGTACCTAACCATAAACGTCAATGTCTTTCTTAAAATCAATACACAGAAGTATATATTTTTAAACCTGCATATTTAGCTAAAAGAAATCCAGGTTAGCAGGCAATATTAACCAGGTGAAATTGTGTCACTTCTCTTGCGTTCATTGCACGCAGAGTCATTGTATATGCAACAGATTGGGCCGCCTAATTTGCCAGAATTTTACTTAATTATGACATAACATTGAAGGTTGTGCAATGCAACAGGAATATTTAGACTTATGGATGCCACCCCTTAGATAAAATACTGAATGGTTCCGTATTTCCCTGAAAGAATAAACGTCTTGTTTTCCAGATGATAGTTTTCGGATTCGGCCATATTAACCTCTTGAAACTAGGGGGCACTATTTTTATTTTTGGAAAAATAACGTTCCCAAAGTAAATCGCCTACTTCTCAGGACCAGATGCTAGAATATACATATAATTGACAGCTTAGGATAGAAAACACTCTAAAGTTTCTAAAACTGTCAAAATATTGTCTGTGAGTATAACAGAACTGATATTGCAGGCGAAACCCGTTGGAAAATCCAATCAGGAAGTGCCTCTTATTTTGAAACCGTTGTGTTCCTATGCACCCCTATTGGCCATTGAAAGGGATATCAACCAGATTCCTTTTTCTACGTATTCCCTAAGGTGTCTACAGCATTTTGATGTAGTTTCATGCTTTTATGTTGAAGAATGAGCGTAAACGACTACATTGTGTAAGTGGCCAGCTGAGGGCTCTCAGAGTGATTCTTGCGTAACAGAGGTAGTCATTTTTTCTCTCGCTCCTACTGAAAAGCCAATTGTCCCGGTTGATATATTATCGAATAGATATTTGAAAAACACCTTGAGGATTGATTATAAAAAATGTTTGCCATGTTTCTGTCGATATTATGGATATCAATATAATATCATCCAAAAAAGAATATAGTGATATGTAACTTATCCCCCCCCCCCCATCACTACTGTGGCATTGCAATATGTGAGTTTGTCATCTCAGAGCTGTATTCTCATGAATTTCAAGTTGAGGTCAGTTTTGGAAAATGTCGGCCTACTGTACGTCGATAGAGGGTTTGATGAACATCTATTACATGATCCACATTAGACAGAAAAATATGAGTTTTCAAAGCATTTTCTCGTTCTATGTTGCTTGGGAAAACCCCTCTCTACAATGGGTTTACTCCCAGATCGCCTCATCAGGGAAGTCAATCTACTAATCTCCTCGTTTTCATTCTCTCAGATACTGAAACACCCAGCTGTCAGTCAGACAGTGGCAGACGTTTGTTTGTAGTGGGGAAACACCGGCCATCTCCCTTTTTTGGTATATCAAATCAAATTTAATCAAATGTATTTATAAAGCCCTTCTTGCATCAGCTGATATCTCAAAGTGCTGTACAGAAACCCAGCCTAAAACCCCAAACAGCAAGCAATGCAGGTGTAGAAGCACAGTGGCTAGGAAAAACTCCCTAGAAAAGGCAAGAACCTAGGAAGAAACCTAGAGAGGTACCAGGCTATGAGGGGTGGCCAGTCCTCTTCTGGCTGTGCCGGGTGGAGATTATAACAGAACATGGCCAAGATGTTCTAATGTTCATAGATGACTAGTAGGGTCAAATAATAATACTCACAGTGGTTGTCAAGGGTGCAACAAGTCAGCACCTCAGGAGTAAATGTCAGTTGGCTTTTCATAGCCGATCAGTCAGAGTATCTCTACCGCTCCTGCTGTCTCTAGAGAGTTGAAAACAGCAGATCTGGGACAGGTAGCACATCCGGTGAACAGGTCAGGGCTCCATAGCCTCAGGCAGAACAGTTGAAACTGTTCTATAATAGAGTAGCCTACTTGGGCTTCTGAACTGTAGCCACAAAGTCGCAACAAAGGTATAGGCTATGCGCTTAAAGATCCGTAGGGGAGAGATCCCAGCAGTGGCACCTTGTCACAGAGATGGTTTGAGATAACAGACTCAATATCTCAATTGTCTTATTGGCTTCACGTAGTGCAAAAGGTTTGAGTGAGCATTCAGGTACGATTATATCGTTGAAATTTGGAATGGCCATTTTGATTTTTTGCAAGCATTTCGCTACACCTGCAATAACATCTGCTAAATATGTGTATGCGACCAATACAATTTGATTTGAACAGACAGCAACAGTGAGAGAGAGGTACTTTGAGAGTTTGATGTTTAACAGCAGCAGCTCAAACCGTTTGGGCACAGACTTATATAGAATGACAGAGCACTGCAGACTATCCTTCCAATAGATGGCAACCCCTCCTCCCTTGGAGGACCTGTCCTGGCAGAAGATATTATAGCCTGGAATGAAAACATCAGAGTTTGTAACAGATTTCCTGAGCCGTGATTCGGAGATGGCCAGGACGTTAGGGGTGGTCGTGTGCACTAATGTTTTCAGCTCATCAAGTTTGGGGAGGAGACTCCGGATGTTCATATGCATAAATCCAAGGCTTTTGCGATTACAGAAGTCTTCAAAAGTTACGCTATTAGCATCTGGCATGACAGAGTTGTTAACAGAGGAAATGTCAGAGTCAGGGTTTGAATGTACATTACCAGAAACCATCAACAGTAATATGGTAAGGCCATGACTGTTATCGGCGCTCTCAGGCTGCCGTGCGCATGAGAGGAAATTCACGATAGGCTTAATGGAAAGCGTTTGGCCAAACTGTTTCATTAGCAGACATCGGGGTAACATAGAGAATATCCCAAACAGACAGTCCCTAGAGTAGCCATGAATGAAATAACATCCCTAGATGAGGAGGTGAGACGCATCGATGTTTCACCTGGGGGAGAGAGAGGGACTGGCCCGAGGAGCTGGACGGGATGCAATGTGGCATTAACAGACGTTACATTAAAACAAGAGGAAAAGCCATAAATGACACCTCATTGCAGAGAGAGTAAAATCCCACCGCTCCAAATACGGGCACCGATGTGCAATGCGAGCACTCCTAGTGATCAGCTGTTGCGTGCTCTAGGTCCTCACCAGGGACTTGACCTGACTGCAGTTAGGCATCGTAACCGACTTCAGTGGGGAAATGCTCTCCTTCAATGGCCACTGGCACGCTGGAGAATTGTGCTGTTGAATGAATCCCAGTTTCAACTGTACCGGCAGATGTGGGCGAGTTGCTGATGTCAATGTTGTGAACAGAGTGCCCCATCAAATCAAATCATGGTGGCGGTGGGGTTATGATATGGGCAGGAATAAGCTACGGACAATGAACACAATTGCATTTTATCGATGCCAGTTTGAATGCACATAGAGACCGTGATGAGATCCTGAGGCCCATTGTCTTGCAATTCATCCGCTGCCATCCCCTCATGTTTCAGCATGATAATGCACAGCCTCATGTTGCAAGGATCTGCACACAATTCCATTGCCTGCATACTAACCAGACATGTCACCCATTGAGCATGTTTGGGATGCTCTGGATCGATGTGTACGACAGTGTTCCAGTTTCCACCAATATCCAGCAACTTTGCACAGCCATTGAAGAGGAGTGGGACAACATTCCTCAGGCCACAATCAACATCTTGATCAACTCTTCGCGAAGGAGATGTGTCGCGCTGCTTGAGGCAAATGGTGGTCACACCAGATACTGACGGATCCTACTTTTCTTGTTTTTTTAAGGTATCTGTGACCAACAGATGCATATATGTATTCCCAGTCATGTGAAATCCGTAGATTAAGGCTTAATTCATTTATTTCAATGGACTGAATTTCTCATATGAACTATAACTCTAAAGTCTTTTAACTTGTTGCATATTGCATTTCATTTTTGTTCAGTGTAATATTGAGATAAAAACAGCTGCATTGGACCTTTAAGAAATGCAATTGGTTGGTGGATATAATGTGTAAAATCTTTGATGGGCTGATGTAAAATGTATTGCAAGGAATAATCACTGTCAGCTGGTGAGGTTAACCTGGCACACGCTAGCCCTATGCTATATGATGGGATCAGCTACAATGTAGAGTTCAATCACATGCAACTACGTCGACTGTTGTAACCGGCTGACGCGCATTTTCAGACCGAGGTCCTGGTTCAAATTAAACGTTTTCTAATGTTCGCGAGTATGGACCCAATGTGATCAAATACATACATTTTCTGTTCACTGTAGACAAAGGAGAATATATGAGGTATTAATTGTGAGGGAGGAAGGCCAGTAAAGTGGATGAAAGCAATAGAGTTGGCTACAATGATTTATTAAAGTTCCTCCACTTTGCAGTCACAGTTGATTTGTGGTCACGTCCACCAACCTGTCAGAGGCTTCCTTCCCATTGCAGTCAACTAGCCCACTGTTGACTTGGCCAGGAGAAAAGCTCTCAAAGGAAGGAAAGGACCAGACTAGGTGGGGAAGCCAACTGAGATAATACAGCAGATACTGTGTCATGAACATGGTCTCTTCTCAAGCGGGGATGCTAGCGATGTTAGGTATTAAATTGCAAGTATCTTGGTGTGCAACTTTTATCAAGATACCTTACAGTGAGGGAACCTGTGGCAGGAGAATAAGATACAAGCCACTTTAGGGGTATGGAATGTATGATTGGTTGATTTGGACATAATAAGTACTGCTCTGATAAAACTTATCCCCACCTCCACTGCCTTGACTACCGGTACACATATGTAATCTTGACACAATTCTGAATGTAATCCTCAATGTGAAGACTACAATTGTATCAGGTGCATTGGGAATTTGAATTGAGTCCATGTACCAAAATATTGTACAAGACTTTGCTAAAGTAGCCTTCAAAAATGTTCAATAATTCTGCTCTGTTTTCTGCTTTTACAGCATGCAGTGGAATACAAAAACGGCTAGATTCTATGCTGAATTGTGTGTGGGAGTGTTTTGTGGTGGGAGTGTGTGCGAACCGCTATGTAGCCAATATTTAAAAGAGCAGCCTGTGCTCACAGGCAAGACTGGACTTGACTCTCTTTTTTCTGGAGGCCGCAGAACACGCCGTAAACTTACCACCCAGTATGAACAAATAGTCTCTAAAAAATCTCCCCCGCCCTTATGCTGCTCTCTCATGAAAGCTGTTTCCCATCGTTACTGAAAAAATGGGGTTGTCAATGCATGATTTAACTAAACTCTGACTTAGCCAAAGGTATTAAACCTAGACTAAATCATTTATCAAATTAAACAAACTTGGATCAGTTTACATTCTCCTGTCAGCCACTGGGCTCACAGGTTAGCCTGACCTCCGCTTTAGCTGACCGTATCACTTTGAAGCTTAACATGAGTTGCTGAAGCCACCAACAATAAGTCATCACACTGTATTGATAGAGAATAGATAATGGTTATGAGGTACAGTAATAGCTGATTCGTTGTCCTCCAGGTTCTGCAGAGCCCAATAAGCCCCTGTCCTCTAGAAGGAGGGAATCCCCCGGACGATTGAGAAGGAGTGGGAGCCTTGACTTGGACCCTGACATCTTCAAATCGACCAACTTCTCTGACACAGAGGGAGGTGAGGAAGTCTTTACTCTGCTCAGCCTATGTGCCTTCTACAGAACGCAGTTTCATTGAAAGGTAACTGAAGGATCTTTGTGTTGCAGTGGTACACAAGGCCCGTCTCCTCCCCGGGACCCCTGGCGTGGAGCGCACGTTCTCCCTCCCCTCGGCCCAGGGCACCTTTCTACTGCCCTCCTACCCTCTGGCTACACTCCCCGGGGGCCTGCCGACCCCAACACTGTCCCGCCGTCACGCTGAATCCTCACTGTCTATGTCCAACACCTGGCCCAACAAGAGAGAGAGCAGCCCCCACAGACTAGACCCCAGCTCCTGGAAAGACATATCAAGTATGGGTCTGGTATCTACTGCATATTATTGGGTAGATCCTGGTCATCATGTTATTTAGTTGAGGCATATTGTTGAGTGCGCTCTTTGTCCCCACAGGTGACTTCTCATCCAGCAGGTGTTCTCCACGGCCTCTCCGTGCCTCTCTGGTGAGCTCCTCGTCCGCCTCGTCTTTCCGGCAGGCTCTGAGTGGGACGCGGACCGTGTTGCCTGTTTCCCGGTCTCCAGGCCTTCCCCTGCCAGAGCGGGGCCAGTCTCAGAATGGCCAGCAGTTCAATCCTCCAGCTCCATCCAGCCTGCAGGACCACCTGTCTGAGAGGAACCTGGACCTGGATCAATTCAGCCTGCAGGACCAAGATCAGGAAGATGACAACCTGGACCGGCAGGAGGTTAGGATCACTGTTTTACACACGGCTCTGCTTTTTATTTTATTTAACCTTTATTTAACTAGGCAAGTCAGTTAAGAACAAATTCTTATTTTCAATGACGGCCTAGGAACAGTGGGTTAACTGCCTTGTTCAGGGGCAGAACGACAGATTTTTACCTCGTCGGCTCGGGGATTCGATCTTGCAACCTTTCGGTTAGTAGTCCAACGCTCTAACCACATAGTGAAGTCTCCAGCTGAATGTAGCTAGGACACTGTCTGAAAGCTGCCATCTTGCCATCAGAGATTTATTCATAGCTGTACCCATAACTCTGGATACCTCAGTGCTGGAAGATGGAATGTGGATCATGCTTTCCCTTTATTAGTACAGCGGTGGTGAAATGGGTCATATTTGCTGACTAAGTATCTGTGTGGTAATGTTAGTGCTGGGTAAAGAGACTTGATATCTACGTTGTCATGGATATACACCCCTGCATAAAATAGTATCTGTATTTACAGCACACTCTCACCTTGCTCTCAGGTTACTGATGAGCTAATGTGTTGTTGTTGTTATTTACAGATGCTGAACTCTCTGCGCTCCCTGCGCTGCAGTGCAGCTAAGAAGAAGGCCAAGGTGAGTCTGAGTGGCTCAGACCATGACCCAGATAGCCCTGACTCAGCCATGAAACTGGAGCTGGCTCTGGACTCCCCCTCTCAAACCTCCCCCACTGTCACCAGCCCAGCTAGCAAGAGCGTCTACTCACCCCCAAACTCTACCCTCAACAGCACCAAAACCAGGTACATTCCACTAGATTCTAAGTAGGCTGTAAGTTGAACCAAATGAGATCCAATTTCAAGAATAATGGGGGGGCAAAGGGGTCAAGCTGTGATATTCACGCCTTCAAGTAGACACACACCAAGGTCTGATAGATATGATATCCCTTCTGTTGAATCACCTCTGACCTCTGTCAGCAGCCCTGGGAATTCTGCCTCCTCTTCAGCAAAGCCTCACATTGCTAGACTGCCTTCTGCTAAGCTGAGGTCTTCTGTCTCCATGGACGCCAGTGCCCTTCAAGGTACAGTGAGGATTTGACGTATAAAAGGATCTCTCTGATTAGTGTTGTTTCTGTTGCTGTAATAGTGTGTTTGTGTGTTTTCTTCACTAGGCTTTGATAAAATCATACCTGAAGTAAGTGTGATTGGTCAAAGAGTCCCGTACTCGAATGGACCTATGGAACCTGAGGAAGAGGACCGGACTAGAGAATACTCTCCACCCCCAACTAGACCAGCCCTCCGGCAGCCAGTCGAAGCCCTGAGGTCTGCCAAAGGTCAGTCACTGCAAGGTGGTCTGCTCCATTAAGGCATATTACTCTCTTTAAATGATGGGTATTTTTCTATATGTTTTTCCATATGTTTCAGTGGCTTGTTTAAAAATAAATCTGATATTCTTCTCTGTTCCTCAGGGTCCCAGATCTACAGCAACAGGAACTCACCACTCACTGACATGCCTGAAGGTGTGGTTGGCAGAGGTCAGTCCTTAACTGTCTCCTTTTATTTTACGACTCTGTGCCATTGTTCAGATGTCCATGATGTCCAATACTGTGTTCTTAGGTTATGGTGTTCTGGCTCAGGGCTGTGTTTAAAGGAAACCTCCACCCAAAAACCATATTTTGGTATTTGCTTCATTAGTCCATTGTTGATATAGTCCCAAAATGTTTTCCATATCAGCAATCAAGTTTTAAAGATGTATAACTTTCAAAATACAGAAATACAGCCAGTATGATGCATTTTGCATCATATGATGCTGCGTTTTGCATCATATAAAATGACTCAAATGTAGAATATGATGCAAAATGGATCATACTGGCTGTATTTCTATATTTTGAAAGTTATAGATCTTGAACAATTGATTGCTGACATGCAAGGCCCTGCCTGGGGGCCACACAGTATTCGGGACCAGTCAAATAATTGTTTGGATTAACTCTTGTAGTTGGCAATACACTTAGCTTTGGCACAGTAACAGATGGAAAGACTTGCAGAGGAGAGAGTGCATCATATTTTGGAAGTCATCACTGCTTACAGTATTCTGTAGCTATATAAATGCATTGTACTGCTCAAGGTTTCAACTTTGTATTTATTATGGATCCCCACTAGGTAGTGCCAAGGCAACAGCGACTCTTTATGGGGTCCAGACGTATTAAGGCAGTTACATGCAATTAAAAACACTACATTACATTTCAGATTTCACAACACATTAAGTGTGTGCCCTCAGTCCACTACTCGACTACAACACAACATCCATGTGTACGTGTGTGTATAGTGCATATGTTATCACATGTCTGTGCCTGTGTCTCTTCACTGTTCCATAAGGTGTATTTTAGTTTTTTTAATCAGATTTCACTGCTTGCGTGAGTTACTTTATGTCGTATAGAGTTCCATGTAGTCATATGGAACTTTGCTGAATAACGGTTTCAATGAAAACATTAGCTTGAGCGCTCTTGAATCTTCCTCACTTCCCCCCTCTGCAGGAGTGTTTGGCTTGGTGATTCTGTCCAGCCGTCCAGGCGTTGCCATGTCGATGGAGCAGGGCGACTGTATGACCAGGCTGCACAGTGACCCTCCAACTGGCATCTACAGCCATGCTGTCCTCAGCCACCACCTGGACCCCGACGACAGCCCAGACGCAGAGGAGGCCAGGGTGAGCAGATCCACCATACTGTACATACACCACCAACAACCTCTGCGACTACATTTCCCATTTGGTATTATAGATTGAGAGAAAATGTCCCTCTACCACTGCTACCAATCAGTTACACCTGTGACATGTATTTGGCTGGAGTGCTGTGTGTTTGTCTGCAGGAAAAGGTGAGAACGTCTAGGTTTGCGCGCAACAAGGTGAGGCAGCAAGGATTGGCGCAGCAGGAGGGCCAGCCTGCCCTGGGAGATCGTCAGAAAGCTGACAGGATGCGCCTGCGCCTCAGACAGGGGCAAAATGACGTGGCTACAGAGGATACAGCAGCCATTTCCAGAGGTCCAATGTATTTTCCTTAACCCTCCAATACTATTCATAAACCTAGTGCAGGGTTTCCCTTGATACACTGGCTTTTGTAATGTTGCCAAATGTTGTCATGTGCTTGTGGTTCATCTCTACAGTGTTTGTTCTTCTCCTAACAGACTTGCATCTGAACGGTAGCATAGTGACGTCCACCAAGGCTGACTCTCTACCAGACGAGTGTCCAATCAGCCCTGCCAGCCCCCAGGGACCCCAGAGCCCTATTAAATGTTTCAGCCCCCCCCACCAGCCTAGCCCCCCCACGGTCCCTCCCAACCCCAGGAGCACCATGGCCCGCCTGAGGAGGGCTCCCAGTTTCAGCAATACACAGCCATCCCTCTCACACAGCTCAGGTCAGCAGAACAGTCTGGCAGTCATCATATAATCTCTACCTCTTTGCAGTTATAAGGTGGCGCCACACTGTTTTTCATCATAGCATTAAATACCGAACTGTATGTTCTGTGACGTCTCATTCAGTAGAGCAACTTAATGGTACTTTTTTAACATGGTGGGTAGATGAATCAGTCAACACATCATATGTCACTCTAAAGAGGTTTAGTGCACTACTAATTAGCCCATCACAGCTCCAACTGTAGCCGAGCTTGGCAACAGTAGATTAGATGTTCTCTTAGATAATGGAGTGCACAGCTTCTATTAATACGTCTCCTGCCACACACGCTGCTTCATTTAGCCAGTGACTGTAATGTAACAATAGAGGGGTAATGTAACACTCAGCTGTGTGTTGTTGTCACTGTTGTGGCTTACAGTGCCTTCAGAAAGTATTCACACCCCATAATTCTTTCCACGTTTTGTTGTGTTACAGCCAATGTTGTGTCACTGGCCTGCACACATTACCCTATAATGTCAAAGTGGAATTATGTTTTTAGAAATGAAAAGCTGAAATGTCTTTGGTCAATAAGTATTCAACCACTTTGTTATGGCAAGCCTAAATATGTTGTTTCTGTCTGCAATAAGGCCCTAAAAAAACAAAACTGTGGCAAAGAAATGTACTTTACTGTATGTCCTGAAGCGTTATGTTTGGGGCAAATCCAACACATCACTGAGTACCACTCTTCACATTTTCAATTATGGTGGTGACTGCATCATGTTATGGGTATGCTTGTCATCGGCAAGGACTAGGGAGTTTTGTTTTAGGATAAAAATAAATGGAATAGAGCTAAGCACAGGCAAAATCCTACAGGAAAACCTGGTTGTCTGCTTTCCAACAGACACTGGGAGACAAATTCACCTTTCAGCAGGACAATAACCTAAAACACAAGGCCAAATACACACTGGAGTTGCTCACCAAGATTACTTTGAATGAACATGACAATGATCAACAACCAACTTGACAGAGCTTGAAGAATTTTTTAAATATTGTACAATCCAGGTATCAAAAGCTCTTAGAGACTTAACCAGTAAGACAAAGCTGTAATCGCTGCCAATGGTGCTTCTACAAAGTATTTACTCGGGGTGTGAATACTTATGCAACTTAGATATTTCTGTATTTCATTTTCAATAAATGTGCAAACATTTCTAAAAACATGTTTTCACTTTGTCATTATGGGCTATTAAGTGTATAATTCAATTGAATCCATTTTGAATTCAGGCTGTAACACAACAAAAGTGTGGAATAAGTCAAGGGGTGTGAATACTTTCTGAAGGCACTGTAGATATTGCTCTCGAGTGGCGCAGCGGTCTAAGGCGTCACTATAGACCCTGGTTCGATCCCGGGCTGTATCACAACCGGCTGTGAACGGGAGTCAATTGGCCCAGCGTCTTACGGGTTAGGGGAGGGTTTGACTGGGGTAGGCCGTCATTGTAAATAAGAATTTGTTCTTAACTGACTTGCCTAGTTAAATAAAATGATTTACAGTGCATTCGGAAAGTATTCAGACCCCTTGACTTTTTCCACATTTTGTTACATTAAAGCCTTATTCTAAAATTGATTAAATGAAAATAATTCTAAAAAAAATACCCCATAATGCCAAGTCAAAAACAGGTTTTTGGAAAATAAAAAATAGATACCTTATTTACATAAGTATTCAGACCCTTTGCTATGAGACTCGAAATTGAGCTCAGGTGCATCCTGTTTCCATTGATCATCCTTGAGATGATTACCTGCATGTCAAAAACCAAGCCATGAGGTCGAAGGAATTGTCTGTAGAGCTCCAAGACTGGATTGTGTTGAGGCACAGATTTGGGGAAGGGCACCAATACATTTCTGCAGCATTGAAGGTTCCCAAGAAGACAGTGGCCTCCATCATTCTTAAATGGAAGAAGTTTGGAACCACCAAGACTCTTCCTAGAGCTGGCCGCCCGACCAAACTGAGCAAAGAAGAAAGAAGAAAGGCCTTGGTCAGGGAGTAAAGTGATTGTACTGAGTAAAGGGTCTAAAGGGTCTGAATACCTATGTAAATGTGATATTCAGTTTATATATTTTTTATTCTTTTACCTGTTTTTCATTATGGGCTGTTGTGTGTAGATTGATGTGGGGTGGGGGGGACTATTTCATCCATTATAGAATAAGACTAACATAAGAACATGTGGAAAAAGTCCATTATAATTGTGTTGTATTTAATTATGTGGTTGTGTCCTCCAGATGAGTTGTCCCCAGGCACTCCCAGCCAGAAGAGTGACCTGACAGAGCAGCCTGAACTACAGCCGTTCTCTAAACCTGAGCTAGCACTGACACAGAGCTTCAAACTCCTCAACTCAGACGACTGGTGAGCTTTATTCTTCATTTGGATCCCTATTCACTGACGTTTTAGCAACCGCTAAACCTCCTGAGGTCCAACTGAACCTCGGCGCCAGCGTTTAACCCCATACATAGACATTGTCTAGTCAGACCCAACGTCAAATGTTAATTTATAATTTTTGGATGCCTATAAGCAATAGATTGGATTTTCTCAATTTCTATTTCTAAATGTTTTAATGAAGGGAGAAGAAGATTGAGGGCCTGACCTTTCTCCGTGGTCTGACGCTGTACCATTCAGACGTACTGCGGAACAGACTGCATGACGTCTGTCTCGCACTCGTCCAAGAGGTACGACCACGACTCCTCATTCTTTTAGTCTTAAATAAATGTTAATGTCCAGTCCATTTACCTGGGGACCCTCATCCAATCTATTTTCTTCCTTCTAATCATAAGCTCAGCCTCAATCAATTGAGTACAGGGTGGTCCTTGTAGACTCTAGCCGTTTGATGACTGATTTTTCCTGCGTCCTGATGAGGAAATGTGACCATTCAAGCCCTTGGTGAGATGGCTGAAGAAAAAATGATCTAGCTGATTCCATATCATCATCATCCGAGTGTATTGCTCCCCAGGTGAGGAACCTTCGGTCGGGTGTGTCCCGTGTTGCTGTTGGGGCGATGGGGGAGCTGTACACCGCACTACAGAAGGGGATGGACCAGGAGCTGGAGGCCACTGCCAAGGCTCTGCTGCAGAAGGCTGGGGAGTCCAATGCCTTCATCAGGCAGGATGTGGACGCAGCGCTGGACAGCATGGTGCAACATTGCACCCCCACCCGCAGCCTCAACGCCCTGCTCACCAGCGGCCTCAGGTCAGACAGACACTCACTGTCACCAACTAGCACACTCAGCAGTTCAGCAGCAGTCCTTGAAATATATGCTTTGCTTGAAGATATTTAATCTTATCATGCTTGTATCTTATCATTAAATTGGGCCATTAGGCTTTATTTTCTGTGGTGCTTATCACATCCCTGATATTGTCTCTTGTGAACAGTCACCTGAACTCAGTGGTGAGGAAGTGCGCAGGTCATCACATGGTCAACCTGATGGAGAACATTGGCGCTGCCCGCCTCCTATCTGGAGGGAAAGACCTCACTGACCGAATCCTACCTGCCATCATCAAGCTGTCACAAGACTCCTCCCAGGAAGCTAGGTAGGGAGGGAATTTAGTTTAAAACCAATGTATGTCTGTTTTAATGCTAGTAAGTGTGTCTGTTATCAATAGAATAAGTGGCATTGTTTGAGGCTGTTCTTCTTAGGTACCAGGGACGCCGGATGCTGCTGTTTCTGTCATTACACCCTGATTTTGATAAGATGTTGGAGAAATATATCCCTGCCAAAGACCTGGCTCCCATCAGAGACACTGTTTTCATTCTGAAGACTAAGGTACAGAACACCGTCTAACTGAGAAGGTGTGTGTGTGACTGTTATGAGTCATTCCTGTCGATTTCTGTCTCCCCCTGCTGGGGGCTTGCATTTTAAGACAAGGCACTTTTACTTTATGGTCCAATGCAGCCATTCTTATCTCAATATGAAATCATTTCTGGGGAACAATTACTGTGATTTGTTTTCAATTAAAATGGTAAAAAATAAACAAAAATAGCTTCTTAGCAAAGAGCAATTTCTCAAGCAAGAATTGTGCTAGGACTGTCTGGGAGTGGTCTGAGTGGGGAGGGGATAACTAGCTAGAGAGGTTTGGAACTCTTTTTCTTGTTGGTCTTTTCACTAATTTACTACCAGGCCAAAACGCCATCCCACCAAAACAGGCAGTTTTTTTTCAAACAGCTCTTACACAAAAAGGACATTATCATAATTTTCACAATTTCACAGTATTATTCCAACCTTATAGGGTGGAAATATACTGTATATAAAACACAGGAAAATCAAGTTTTTGACTGCACTGGGCCTTTAAAGAAACAGTGGTTACATGTGTGTGATCCATGAGTTACATGTATGTTAATGTGGTCTGAAGGGCCTGGGAGAGATGCCCCAGGACACCCCGTCAGGCAGGGGCCGGCGTTCCCTCCCTGGCAGTGGCACAGTTAGGGCCTCATCTCTCAGCAGGGAACCCCTCAAAGTGGTCAACAGGTGGGCCAACACAACAACACTAACTGAAATGTGTAGCACGTCAGTCTCATCAAGTTTGCACCCCTAGTATACTGAACTGTTATGGTTAAAGCCATGGCTAGCTTTGCTGTTTGTCCATGCATTAGCACAGTTTTGCCAATGTACAGTACCAGTCAAAAGTTTGGACACACCTACTCATTCAAGGGTTTTCTTAATATATGTTGATTTGTTTAACACTTTTCTGGTTACTACATGATTCCATTTGTGTTTATTTCATATTTTCGATGTCTTCACAATTATTTTACAATGTAAAAAATACAAAAACCCTTGAATGAGTAGGTGTGTCTAAACTGTTGACTGGTACTGTATGTACAGTGTGTCAGTGAGAACTCCTCTCCATGACTTACCTACTGTTTGTGTATCTGCAGGGAGTCTGGGCAGTACAGCGGCAGACCTCCAGCTCACAGCATTGCAGACAAGACGGAGTACATCAAGCAGCTCACAGCTCTGCTGGGTTCAAAGGACTTCAGAGAGCGCATCAAGGGCATCGACCAGCTAGTGGTGGACTGCGAGCACAACCCCAACATGGTTATCGGCAGCATCTTTCCGGTAACTGACGTCATCTGAACAAAACCAGATATTCTTTAGCCTTATAATATATACTAGTGGTTCGCGGGTCAGATGTTTGTTTGCCCGCAATTGCTAATAACCCAGCCTCAACCGCCCGACTACATGTGAGAATGGGACAATCTGAGGCCCAAACCCGCTAATATGGAAAATGCGCTGTAGGCCACAATCAGAGTCATAGACATGGAGCTTACAGTTAGGCCCTAAAGCTTAGGCTTACGCACTAATACCAGATAGACTAAAATAATTCTATAAAAATCTCAAAGTACCCTATAGATATAATTTGCTCAACAATTATAGCTACATTTAAAGTTTTTTTTTTTTAAGGCAGGGCTTGACATGAACTGTTTTTACTTGTCCAGAAGATAAAAGGTTCTGTAACAACATTGCCCCTTGGAAGCTCTCCTGGAGGATGGCTACAATTACAACCAAATACTTTTTATGTTTTTATAAAATAATTCCCTCCTGGGAGCGAAACTAAGTGCGTCCCCATCATCGCTGGGATAATAAATATGGATATGGTTCAAAACAAACTCTGGGATAACAGATTCAGAATTCGTGCAACCACTGCACACCTTTTTTTTTTTAAAGCATTGAGGCTGATGCAACAGATCAGACCGTTTTTCTCAAAAATGCGTACATAGACCACTGCACCACTCTGGAGGCCCATTGACGATGTTATACCCACAGCAACGATTAACACATTCCCAAACCAGAAACTGTGGATTGATGGCAGCATTCGCGCGAAACTGAAAGCGCAAACCACTGCTTTTAACCAGGCCAAGATGACCGGAAACATGACCGAATACAAACAGTGTAGCTATTCCACCTGCAAGGCAATCAAACAAGCTAAGTGTCAGTATAGAGACAAAGTAGAGTTGCAATTCAACGGCTCAGACACAAGAGGTATGTGGCAGGGTCTACAGTCAATGACGGATTACAAAAAGAAAACCAGCCCAGTCGCGGACCAGGATGTCTTGCTCCCAGGCAGACTAAATAACTTTGTTGCTCGCTTTGAGGACAATACAGTGCCACTGACATGGCCCGCTACCAAAACCTGCGGACTCTCCTTCACTGCAGCCGACATAAGTAAAACATTTAAACGTGTTAACCCTCGCAAGGCTGCAGGCCCAGACGGCATCCCCTGCCGCGTCCTCAGAGCATGCGCAGACCAGCTGGCTGGTGTGTTTACGGACATATTCAATCAATCCTTATCCCAGTCTGCTGTTCCCACATGCTTCAAGAGGGACACCATTGTTCCTGTTCCCAAGAAAGCTAAGGTAACTGAGCTAAACGACTACCGCCCTGTAGCACTCACTTCTGTCATCATGAAGTGCTTTGAGAGACTAGTCACGGACCATATCACCTCCACCCTACCTGACACCCTAGACCCACTCCAATTTGATTACCGCCCCAATAGGTCCACAGACGACGCAATCGCAACCACACTGCACACTGCCCTAACCCATCTGGACAAGAGGAAAACCTATTTGAGAATGCTGTTCATCAACTACAGCTCAGCATTTAACACCATAGTACCCTCCAAACTCATCATCAAGCTCGAGACCCTGGGTCTCGACCCCACCCTGTGCAACTGGGTACTGGACTTCCCGACGGGCTGTCCCCAGGTGGTGAGGGTAGGTAACAACATCTCCACCCCGCTGATCCTCAACACTGGGGCCCCACAAGGGAGCGTTCTGAGCCCTCTCCTGTACTCCCTGTTCACCCACGACTGCGTGGCCATGCACGCCTCCAACTCAATCATCAAGTTTGCAGACGACACTACAGTGGTAGGCTTGATTACCAACAACGACGAGACGGACTACAGGGAGGAGGTGAGGGCCCTCAGAGTGTGGTGTCAGGAAAATAACCTCACACTTAACGTCAACAAAACAAAGGAGATGATTGTGGACTTCAGGAAACAGCAGAGGGAGCACCCCCCTATCCACATCGACGGGACAGTAGTGGAGAAGGTAGTAAGTTTTAAGTTCCTCAGCGTACACATCACAGACAAATTGAATTGGTCCACCCACACAGACAGCGTTGTAAAGAAGGCGCAGCAGCGCCTCTTCAACCTTAGGAGGCTGAAGAAATTTGTCTTGTCACCAAAAGCACTCACAAACTTCTACTGATGCACAATCGAGAGCATCCTGTCGGGCTGTATCACCGCCTGGTACGGCAACTGCTCCGCCCACAACCGTAAGGCTCTCCAGAGGGTAGTGAGGCCTGCACAATGCATCACCGGGGGCAAATTACCTGCCCTCCAGGACACCTACACCACCCGATGTCACAGGAAGGCCATAAAGATAATCAAGGACAACAACCACCCGAGCTACTGCCTGTTCACCCCGCTATCATCCAGAAGGCGAGGTCAGTACAGGTGCATCAAAGCAGGGACCGAGAGACTGAAAAACAGCTTCTATCTCAAGGCCATCAGACTGTTAAACAGCCACCACTAACATTGAGTGCCTGCTGCCAACATACTGACTCAACTCAACAGCCACATTAATAATGGAAATGTATGTAAAAAATGTATCACTAGCCACTTTAAACAATGCCACTTAATATAATGTTTACATACCCTACATTACTCATCTCATATGTATATACTGTACTCTATATCATCTACTGCATCTTTATGTAATACATGTATCACTAGCCACTTTAACTATGCCACTTTGTTTACATACCCTACATTACTCATCTCATATGTATATACTGTACTCGATACAATCTACTGCGTCTTGCCTATACCGTTCTGTACCATCACTCATTCATATATCTTTATGTACATATTCTTTATCCCTTTACACTTGTGTGTATAAGGTAGTAGTTGTGGAATTGTTAGGTTAGATTACTTGTTGGTTATTACTGCATTGTCGGAACTAGAAGCACAAGAATTTCACTACAGTCGCATTAACATCTGCTAACCATGTGTATGTGACAAATAAAATGTGATTTGATTTAAGGCACTGCATCGCAGTTGCTAGCTGTGCCACTAGAGATACTGGTTCGAGTCCAGGCTCTTTCGCAGCCGGCCGTGACCTGGAAGGCCCATGGGGCAGTGCATAATTGTCCCAGCGTCGTCTAGGTTTGGGGAGGGTTTGGCCGGCAGGGATGCCCTTGTCCCATCGCGCTCTAGCAACTCCTGTGCCGGGCTGGGCGCATGCACGCTGACACGGTCGTCAGGTGTACGGTGTTTACTCCGACACATTGGTGCGGTTGGCTTCTGGGTTAGGCAGGCATTGTGTCAAGAAGCAGTGCGGCTTGGTTGGGTCGTGTTTCGGAGGACGTATGGCTCTAAACCTTCGCCTCTCCCAAGTCCGTACGGGAGTTGCAGCGATGAGGCAAGAC
Organism: Oncorhynchus mykiss; assembly: GCF_057628025.1. NCBI lineage: Eukaryota > Metazoa > Chordata > Actinopteri > Salmoniformes > Salmonidae > Oncorhynchus > Oncorhynchus mykiss. Next base: position 63,239,414 of record NC_143046.1, on the reverse strand, counting down.
TGTAACTACCAATTGGATACCACGAAAAAGGGATTAAAAGTTAATTACATTTAAATAAATAAATAAAAACAATGCGCAGATGGCTCAAATGTTCCAAAATGCAATTAACGGGAAAACATCATTCTCAGTAGCGCACTGCACGAGCTAGTGGTTTCATCTTTTCCGAGATGAAAATATCCGTTAGAATTAAGAAAGAGGGGAGATCTAAAGATGCACCAACTAGCATGGGTTACTAATATGACAAGAATCATGACCTTTTTCATGTCCATTCAGACAATTGAAATATATATTCTTCTTTTCCAACATTTTTTTTGAGGTCAAGCGTTTCGAGCCCTGCTTGTCTTTATTCAACCCGTCCGCCACCCACCCGCCTTTCATCCACACAATATTCCATGACCCTAAATCTGCCCACCTCGCAGATATAACTGCAGAGACTGCAGGTTATGAATCAACCAGCGCTCATTATTATATACCCTAAGCTGCCATTTGCCGAAGTCCTCTGACTATCACAAAGAATACTAGCTATAACTTTTATTGACCAAATATAAACCATGCAAATGCCCCTAGATAAGAGGACCTATGTAAGTAGGTCATAATTGAATCTATAGTAATGCTTCTCTCCCAGGTGTTTGATGCATTTAAGGCCAGACTGCAGGAGTCCAACAGTAAAGTCAACTTGTTCGCTCTGGAGTCTCTGCAGAAGATCATCACTGTGATGAAGGATAACCTGGCCCAGGTAGTCTACATCCTGGTACCGGCCATCGTGGACAATCACCTCAACTCCAAGAACAACGCAATCTACAGCGCTGCCATTGGAGCCATCCATGCACTCATCCAAAACCTTGGTAGGTGTCTGATGATGTTTGAGATCACATCATCTAGTTTAAGGTTCCATGCGAGGCTGGAACGTAGCTGAGAGGATGACCAGCTCTGACTTGTCCTTTACTTTGTTCACAGATAAAACCCTCCTCCTCCAGCCTTTCTGCAGCAAGGCCCAGTTCCTGAGTGGCAAGGCTAAAGTGGATCTCATAGAGAAGGTTGCAGGTATTTTCACTGAAACAATTTGCTTGAGATAAATCCCCTTAGCAACCTAGGTTCTGTAGATGATACTTTGTAAACTTCATTGGATTTTTAACATTTGGATTAGGATCTGAGTTTACAACAACTGCTAAGCAACAGTGCAATGGCAACTGTCTTTCTGCCTGCCCTCCAAGGAGTCTTTAGCTTCTTACAAGGAGGGAGAAACGGATGTGTCAGTGCCATATGCTCTCAGCATTTCATAAGCTCCTTGTTACGTGTTTGCTCCCCCCCCCCCACTTCCCTTCCTCCCCCCACTTCTCTTCCCTCCTCCTCTGGCCTGTCTTTCAGATCTGGTGACAGAGCTATATCCTCGTAAGCCTCAGGTGGTGGAACAGAAGGCGTTACCCCTGCTGTGGCACCTCCTGGGCACATCCAGCCACAGTGGCACCGTCCACGGCCGGGGTGGGAGTGTGCGGGGGGCCACTTCCAACCTGTGCCAAGCCCTTTACACCCACATGGGGCCTGGGCTGGCAGAGTGCGCCGCCTCCCAGGATGCCAATGTCCACAAGGGCCTCAACGAGTTCCTGAGGACCCTCCCCTCCCCCTGAAGGCCCCTCAGAAATCACAACCTTCAAAACACAACCAAACCCCCCTAGACAGAAGAACAGAAACACTGACCTTACTTGAAGACAGAGATGTTCTGCATTTCTAGTAGTGCCTGCACTTTTTTTTTACGTTACAGAGTATAGAAAGTCCTTTAAGATGAGAGCCCTTAAATCAACTCTCTTCTCAGCAAGTTAGGGTATTCTTCAATAAAGGAGCGCAGGCAGGCTTCAGCTGTTGGCATCAGGTCTTATTCTCAACAACCTGCTCTCTTTGCACTTTGAAGAAGTCGCTCACTGTCATTATAGTTGTCGTCATGTACATTGCATTGGATGTACCGTAATATGATTGTCGCTGTTTATGAATCTTATTGTACGCAAATCGGAGACAACATTACCAAGAATGTACCATTGAAATGCACAAAAAGGAAACGGGACCGAAATATGTATATTTTTGCTGTTTCATTAAATGTAATATGTGATATTTCTAAGATGTCTTATGCAGTTGTTTTAAAGATTTGTCAGTGAAGATTAATGATTACAAATGACTTTTGTTTAGCTCAGATGTGTGATTGCACAGTATTAGCCTAATGTTTATGCTGTACAATGTTGCCGTTTGTAAGTCCTATTGGGACAGTTTGTTGAAGTGGTGTTGTGACGTCTTATTTTTTTGTTTTATGACCAAAGTGTACGGACAGGGAATCAAAAAATAATAATAATCTTAAAGATTATATATGTACACTGATGCCTAAATCAACTTTGGATAATAAACCAACAATACTGGGTGGGTATAACGTTGAAACCATTTAGCTTTAAACTAACGATTGATACAGAGACAGTGAAGCCCAGGTCTGTGATTCTGTTTCAGTATAGTGCCAGTCTTGAAGTAGCTTTTCACAATTGTGTTTATAAATGATATTGAACTTGTTTATTAATGAGAGGAAAGACTGAGATTTATATATAAATAAAGTGTTTATTTCTGTAAACTAAGTGCTCCAGTTGGTTTAATTCTAATGCCTAAAAATGAGTGAGAACAACTTAATTGAGAGGAAAACCACTTGCCTGCTGATACTATCATTGTAATGCGTCAGTGTGGTTGGCCTTGTTGCCTTGTGTCCCCCAAAGGGAAAAAAAAAGAGGATAATGTGTGTGCCTGGTCTTTAACAATCTTGAGGAAGATGGCGCTGTAAGGTAAGTATCTATTTCAATCACTACATGCAAGACTGAGCATCTGAGTCAGTTAAAACAAGACTACTGTCACTGATTTGCTTTTATTTACAAGTAAATAAATACAATTAGTTTTGCAGGGGTTAAATGACAAAGTTAGGGCCCTGTGTTTTGGGCTTTCATGTCACATGACCTAGATTTTAACCTTTATTTCAAGCATTTTAATGAGCACCACACCAAAAATGTAAGCAATTGTCTAAGGATGGTGCTGGACCATCTGACATAAAAAGAAAATGGGACCTTTTGTTAAATCTTTAAAAAATCCAGGGGTGTAGTAATTACATTGATTCGTTTTGCAACAAAACCATTTACTCCAAACGGAACATGCAAACTAGAGTTTCTATTGGACAGGTAGGTACCTCCCCGTTTTATTCCGTTTGGTTCTTAAACAGTAAACTATTTCTGTAATGAATACACCCCTGGTCATGTGACAAAATTGCGCAAAACACAGGGCTTTAATAGCAAAGCAAAAGACAAGATTGTATAAAATGTCAAGTTCCTTGAGACGGTAGTTCTCATTGACAGATATGTAACAGGGTCCTAGTAGTCAGAAGCTACAGTTCTTATAGGACTCAGGTCCAGGCCATATTGGAAAAAGAGGTAGGCTTGGCAAGGTGAAGTAAAACAAAGGTGTTGTATCTTACACTTCTAATGGACCAAAGAAAGTTACTCTCTGGTCCCATACACACTACATGCAGAACTTTTAAAACCAATGACACATTAATCATCTTAGAAATGAGTATATGATCTAGGCATACTAGTTTGGTTTAGAGTTTAGCAACTTGTATGAAAATCACAGCAAATGGAGAGCAGCTGCCTTGTGAAAATGATGGTTATTGGTTTCTAACATGAAGAGTTTAAACTACTTTGCAAAAATTAAGTCCCAAAATGACCTGACTAGTACAACACTCTTTGGACTCAACCCGAGACATACTGCATAATGTTCTTTGAATGTAGTATCTTGCAGTGTGTGTGTTTATGCATGTTTCTACAACATGTTCTCTGCATACACATGCATCAGATGTTCACACCCACAATTTCATTTTACATCTCCCATTCGTGGATAAGGGTAAATAACCATGGCCTAAATGTTTGTCCATCCGTTTTACAGCATTGCAGTGGCTGGTGGGGCTGGCTTGTGCTTTGGAGGGTTGCTGCTGCTACTGCTGAGCCTCAAATGCCTGAATATTCTAAGCTAAGGCAGCTCAGTGCCAACGCAGAGCCAGCAAGTTTCATTATATCTTGGTTGAACAATTTCTTGACATAGCTGTGAGAAAATGTCCAGTTTGAGAAACTACAAGGACATTTTCAGACTGTAGTAATCCATTTTAGACATTAGCTCACATATTTAAATTTCACCAAAACATACAATTTATATCTCACACTGTTCAAGTACTCTCTTCTGCTTTATAAAGCATAAAAGATGTATAAACATTGTATTTCTAACCACCACATCCAGTGTGTCCCTCCTAATCATAAATGTTTTGCTAGAAGGTTTTAAAATCAGGACGAACATCCCAAGGTGCTGAGCTGACCCACAGTGACTGACAAGATGGGCTAACATGTTATTTCTGCTACAGTTGATTGTATGGCTGTGTACATATATTTAGCAATCAAAGATATATAATGATGTCCTTCATTTCGGTAAAGACATGATCATATGACAATGAATGAGAAAATGCACAATATCAATGCCTGACATTACAGCAAATGTTCTCCTTTATATTATAAAGTATGTGTGCCTCTGAAACAGGGAGTTGGATAAAGATGGTGGATATCTTGTCTCCTTCACAGATGTTTACACACACACATAACAACCGGATTCATTAGCGTACCCTGCCACTGCACTCTATACAAGTATAAGTTCAAAGGCTATTCTTGAACTTTCGGAATACTCCTTGACAAAAGATGTAGGCTAAAGCACAGTGCAATAACTAAAATAAGCAGAACTTGTGCTATGAATGTGGAGTATTTATCGCTAGATCACAGTTGATGTGCTTGACAGTTGACACCTGATTGAATCAATCATATACAAATCATGATCTAACCAGGGGCTTTATATGGCCCAGTTTTGGTGCTAAGGCAGTTGGATCAATATCATGGCAACCTTTCCTTGTCGTTGTGGGAAGATGAGCAATCTGTCATCCTGATCTGCCTTGTCAAGGTCCAGACGTCTTGGGCAGATCCTGGTTTTCAGCCAGGTGTAGTTTTTGTCTGGACACAGGTACATTAAGGATCCAACACAGACACGTTAAGGATTTAGACTAAATATAGATGATTCCAAGCCGGTGTTTTCCCAGGTGAGCCAGCTGAATCCCAGAGATTATGAGACAACTTTTAGAAAAGGATACATTGAGCTGCTGAGTTCCTCCAGCTGAAGGGGAAATGAAGAACATGATCAGATTATGTAGTCCCACGTTGAGGTAATCGGAGTCAAAATTCATTAGACGGAAGCATAGACTTACACAACAATAGCCTACAGAATGTTAGATCAATACTCAACATCATTTCACCACATCAATCATTGTATCACTGTTAGTAAGCCCTAAATAAACCAAAATTATTAAATTAAATTCTTCTAGCTAATCTACACAGTGAAAAGTAATTTCACAGCCCATCTGTTTTGCTGCTACATTATTCTCTGCTGCTATGGCTACAGAGTATTCTTGGCACCCATATCTCTAATGAACTGAAGGGCTTTCACACCACCCTCACACATACCACAGCAATTCCCCCCCCAGCACAAATACCACACCACAGCAGTGGATGCTAGAAATCAAACTAACAATTGACACATTTGACATTTTGGGCCGAAGGTCAAATTGTCTCTGGTCTGTCGTTCTCAATGTTTGCTGCCTCTCCACAGCCAACTACTGTGTACCTGGATAGTATGTGAAAAGCATGCATTATTAATTAGCACATCTTTGGACTAGATGTTGTCCAAAAGACAGCAGTGTGCTGGAGGGAAAATATGACTCAAGAGCATCTGCTTAGGATGTAAACAATGTATGGGAATAACCATATTCTGCATATTTAAAAACAGCATGTAAATAACCATTGCACTTGACTACAGTGTGGCTCAATATGACCCTACCCACTGGGCACAGACTTCAGGTCAACGTCTAGTTTCGATGTACATTTGATTGCGTTTACAACTAACGTGGAATTCATTGTGAAATCAACAAAACGTGTCACGTCATTGGATTTGGGTTAAACGTTTGTTGAAAAATAGACTAAATTCCCATGCGTTAATTACTTTCCCCCCCAAATCCAATCAGTTTCCACGTTGATTCAACGTCATCACATCACATTTTTTGTTGTTGAAATTATGTGTAAACAATGTTGATTCAACCTCTTTTAGCCCAATGGATTATGTTCTGGGTAAGGACATAAATGTGGTGAGCTGTGTGCTACAGTGTGAGTAAATCATGAATTGAGTACTGTAGAGAGTGTTATGTTAGGTGCTTACATTGCAGAGCAGGTGCTCCAGGTTGTGGTCAGAGGCACACTTCCTCTTGTCCTCTGACAGCTCCTCCACATGGCTGTCCAGACTGAAGTGTAGCCGTGCAAGCTTCTCCTGCATTTCACGCACATGCTCCAGCTGCTCAAAGGAGCAAACCTTCCCTGAGAGGACACAGCAAGCGTCATTCACACCTTTATATATCTGTCGACGGGACATAACTTTCTACGTGACCACGGTACTATGGCACAATGTCAAACAAATGGCTGTATTTCCACTGCGTAACTGTGTTTCAGTATTCACTGGGTGGTCCATAATCATCTTACCAAAAGCCTGCAGTTTTCCGGAGTGGAAGTCATTGAGCAGGTTGAGGAGGCCTCCCTCCATCTCTCTCACATCAGACACATCCGTGAGGAAGGAGTGCTGCAGCGGGGAGGACTGGGCCATCTTACTGGGCCCTGCTGGCTGGGGAGCCCTGGCCTTCTCCTTGTGAGGCCTGGTGAAGACAGACCAGACAACAGGAAATAACAGTAAACAGAACCTTTACATTAATCCAACCTCCAATATACATTTTGTCAATCCAACTCATTTGACTCATTAAAGTAGACATTGTGACTGTTACAAACCTTGTGGTCTTTGGTGGAGCTGCTACGACCACACTGAGCACATCTTTGGACTGTCCTACTGCCCCAATGGACCTCTTGAACTTGCCTCTGTTTTTGGGGGAGGGGGGTTGGGGGAGGCCAAGGGAGAAGGTGGCACTCTTACTGGAGGGTAGGACTGAGAGCTTACGGGGGTTGACCGGGGGAGGAGGGGGCTGGGGTAGAGACACCTTGGGGCTCCGCTTCTTACGCTTGTCCTCCATGGCTTGTTAGTGTGAAATCCTCTGGGTAAGATGAGTGGACCCTGCCTGAGCTTCAGGACGTCCTGTAACAACAATAACGGTAGGAAGTCAGGCGCTAGCACTTCCACTCCCTGACAGGACTGGAGAGGGCTTGGAGGATACACAGGGTCTTAGCTAAGGAAATGCATGTTAAGTATAATGCATAACAGTTTCTCCATTGTTTGTAAGCTAGGAACATGTAAAATCATGACTAAGCCGGGAAAGGGAAAGAGTGAACCACCACCCAACAACAGATATTTTACTTGGTAGACCTGCTAAATGTCAAATTGATGGCCTCCTGAGTGGTGCAGTGGTCTAAGGCTACTAGAGATTCTGGGTTCGAGTCCAGGCTCTGTCGCAGCCGGAGACCCATGGGGCGGTGCACAATTTGCCCAGCATCGTCCGGGTTGGTTGAGGGTTTTGCCGGCAGGGCTGTCCATGTCCCATCGCGCAATAGCGACTCCTGTGGCGGGCTGGGCACGGTGCACGCTGACACGGTTGCCAGGTGTATGTGTTTCTTCCAGTGCATTGGTGCAGCTGGCTTCGGGTTAAGTGGGCATTGTGTCAAGAAGCAGTGCGGCTTGGTTGGGTTGTGTTTCGGAGGACGCATGGCTCTCGACCTTTGTCTCTACCGAGTCCGTATGTATGGGTGTTGCAGCCATGAAACAAGACAAACTGCCAATTGCACAGCATAAAATTTAGGAGAAAAAGGGGTAAAAAAACATCTAATAAAGTCAAATTGATGAAATTCTCTCATTTCAAATGGTAGCACTTGCTGTATCTTGAATACTACCAGGCTGCTAAATTGAAGCAGCCTCTTATCACCGACACAAGATACTCTGGCAAACAACAAAGGGGTTCACTGCAGGAGAATTCATGGCTGGATGGCTGCCGGGGTGAATGTACCCAACCTAATATTCTCAAATATTCATCATTTTGACTAGCTTTGTGAATGTTCAAGGTGAACAAAGTCACACATTCACGCAATACTACAGGCTTATGGGTGAAAACATCAAATGATGAGGATTCATTTTAGAACATCTGTCCCTGTGTAATAAGCCTGTGTGAAACAGTTCCCCTGAGGTATTTTTAGAATGCATCATGTCCTTGTAATTGGTCTGACAACACATTGCAAACAAGTCTTTCAACTGATGTAGCTGAAAACACGTGGACCATCAATCATATTGGCAAAAATGACAGAAGTTATGTTCACAACTTTATTTTACTTGTGAGTGATTAGTGAGATTGTAGACCTACATTTCACTGTTACCAATACGATTTTTAATTTCAAGAAATCAGATGAATATATATATGTGTGCATCCCACAAACACATTGCTTTACATATATTAAAATATATTTAATTTAATGAAAAAGGTTTTTAACCGATGGCTGCACGGGCAAGAGATAATGACAGTGGATTGGACCAGAGACGTGTTTATTCTAGGACGTTGATGCGCACGGTTCTTCTTTTTATAGCCTAGCCCAAATAGAACATCTCATATCCGGTTGTTGTATTATAATGGTTAATTCATTATTATTTCATACAGTGAATAATGAAAAGCGATACAGAATAGGCTATAGTCATCCTCATCTGAATTTAAATCAATGGACTACTGTGGTCCAAAGATGGCCACTAACCCACACAGTCAACTTGATCCACCACTAAACTGTGCAATAAATAAATCCACTCGCAATAATGTAAACTACAAGACAAAAAGAGCGCATTATATCAAACATATCAATGGCGTATTTACAGTAAACCATGTAAATGACATGAACAAATGCGTCTATCAGAAGACAATAGATCACTTACCGAGTGTATTACGCACGAAAAATCTGTCAAACGAACACCGCGTCCCTTTCCCCTGAAGAATGTTTATCATCTCATACACATCTTCTTCATAACGTTTGATTAATTGAAAAAATAATACGAGTAGTGGACAACAGCCACATAGAAAACGCTAAATAAAATCCCAGACGCGGCAATGGAGCTCACTCACCACGGAGCTATACGTCTTTATCCTGCACTTAAAGGGCCAGACACAACATTTCTTCCACTGGGATATGATCCAATGAACGGGAACATGCACTATAATTGTCCCATCACAACAAGTCTGAGTGGTCATGCTCATGGATGGAGAGTGCAAGCCAGATAATTTAGGTCCCATGAGCACGTTGTTGAAAGATGCTAAAGTGCATTCAATGCGGCTCTGTCAGGTGGACCTGCTTGCCAAGATAAAAAGGGATGTATAGAAGATTCTTTTGAAAGATAGCATTGGAAAAATACCAATACTTGAGAACAATGCCACCAGCCTGGAGTGGGTTTAGGCCCCTAGTAAAATGTTTCATTTTTCACAAGTTATTAGCAGCTTTAGAGCCATGTCTTCTGTGAATAGGCACATTTTTAAATAATGAGAAACAATATAGCTGTGATATAGCTGTGATATTGACACATTCTAAATGTTAATAATCATTCTTTGATTATATTGAAATACTCTATATCCAATATCTATATTGAAAAAGAAATTATATTGACATTGTTGGTGAAAATAAATTAATAGATAAATAAATTAATAGAGTTGTAGGTGTGGTAAGGAGCCCTCTAGTGGGAAAGAGAAGACATCAGACAACATGGGTCAACACAACAGTTCAACCACAAAGAATCATGGGCAGAACCTTTAAAAGGAATACAAAAATATGTTTATTTTTTATTATGGCAGCTCAGAACAAAAACAGTGATACAAAATACAGTTGTAGGAAAAATACAAAGCTCTCATGTGTGTTTTCTTGTTCCAAGACAAATTACCAGCAATAAATAACGTCTTTAACTTAATTTCTGGTCGGGTGAGCTATTGGAGTATGAGTGTGCCTTGCCTAAGATTATTCTGTCTTTGAGAAGCTTGAAGAAGGCGTAGTAGTTGCTGAAGAGAATTAAAGCCAAGGATATCATCTGATGCCACCTTTCTGAGCATATCAACGAGTAGAGCTGGTAGAATATCATCGCACCTTCCAAGATGTTCAATATTCGTAAGGGTTTGTTGAAGAAAAACTAAAGGATTAAAATAGACAAAAAAAAGAGGAGGCATGTTGTTATTGAACAAACAATGTCTGGAAGTACAACAAGCCCTTTAGCTTTGGCTGCCTGAGGCGCAAACAAGAACCGTCTTGCAGTTGGTGTTACTCACATAAAAGCGATAGTGGCCTATGGTCTTGTAGTGCCCTATGGTCTTGTATACATTTTTATTGTGTTTGACCAGGACACCCTGGGGCCACATGTACTCTTCCATTCATCTGTAGGAGGAAAAGAGAGAAGAGGGTTCAAATAGATACAAAGCAAATCTTAGTAAATCGAACGCTCGTCTGTTAAATAGCCAGCTATCAGATGAGCAGAGTTTAGTCTGTCCTTTCTCTTGGAAGCCAAATGGATACAAATATCTCAGCCCTTAAGAATCTGTTTAAAGAAAACTACACTCCCCTCATTGGCAAAATTAAAGACCTGATTCGCTGGTCCACTCTCCCTGTGACTACGATTGGATGGATTAACATAGTGAGGATGAACAAATGTTCTTTCCAGACTTCATTGTCTCATTCAAATGAATTCCTGTATTTGCCTCCAACTGTATGCAGGTGCATGATGCCTCTGAATATACAGCAAGTAACAGGGCCGTTTCTAGCTTTTTGGGGGCCCTAAGCGAGAGTGGTTGGGGGGCCCCTGCCCCTCGTGGGCAAAACATTTTAGTGGCCCTCTTGGCAGCGTAGAGAAAATGTTACAGTTATAAAGCTAATTTCCTGAAGTTCAAATCATTTTGCCAAGGGATGGAGAAAACATTTAGCAGTTTTTAAGGCTAATTTCCTGCTATTCTACACATTTTGCCATGACTTTTGCCATGTTCTTATGATATCTGAGTGAATAACAAAATCAATGGGGGCCCCCGCGACGTCAGGGCCCCTGATTCTGCCATGATAACTACAAGGGTTAGATTGCTGGCTAGACTAACTTACCTAGAAACATATAACATGTTAGATGAAATGGGCTAATTGAGTGACTGACCTAAAAAGATGAAAACTGCTGATGCACTACCAAATTTTGAAATTACACGTTTTTTCTACTATACTAACAGTACGTTCAAATCAACTGATTTCCTCATTTGTTTTGTTTGTTGGTTGGGAGGCCCCTGGGGGCCGTGGGGCCCTAAGCGGACGCTTATGAGTAACAACAATATTAAAAACAATGTTATTACTAAAGTAATTACAGAATTCTAGTCCCTCCCAAACCCTCAGTGATCACATACGTGCTTCTCAGGCCGTAATGCCTCCTCACTAGTAGTACTTACATGTGCTGCAGGACGTTGGAACAGAGAGAAGGGTCCACTTTGTGCCAGCTGCACAGGTGTGCTGCAGCCTTGTGGAGCAGGTCACAGTAGCGTGGGGGCAGCAGGTGCCTCATGAGGATGACTGAGGTACTGACAGACACCAGGATGAAGAGCTCACAGGACCAACGCTTGTCCACGCATTGTGTGCTCTGCAGAGGACCAGCACACAACCAGAATAAGCAGCCAGAAAACCACAGAGACACATTGCAACTGCAGGCATCAAGCAATGTATCTATTTTTGATTATGTTGACAAACCTAATTGGCGATATATAACAATGCTGCACTACGGTGCAAAAAACAAAAAAGGGAGATCTGACGGTAGACCCTCCTTTCTCAAATCTCAGTAGTTAGCACGTCACAACACATAACATAAGGCTGGGAAGTCACTTATTTGTTACTCACCTTAACAAACCATACAGGTACGAAGGCCACGTAGTAGGCACTGAGCATGGAGCTGACCAGCACCTCCTTCATCCTCCAGTTGAAGTCCATCTTCAGGTACTCCACCTCTTTGCAGATGAGGTCTGGGGAGAGGCAGCAGGTGTGTGTGGGCATGGCCTGGACCCCGTACAGCTGGCTGGTGTGCTGCTTCCACGTCTCCTTCAGAGCCGTCATGTAGTCACGCCCGCGCCCCACGCTGCCCAGCTCCTTCGAGCCAATGCTAGTGATGGGCGAGAGTGGCCCTACCTGGCAGAAGTAGCAGTTTAACTGGAAACGTTATGTGTACATCCCGAACCTGTGGAAACAGGGGATTGCGGAACTTTCAGGTTACAATGTATTCCAAACTGACATGGCTATCTTTCAGGCTATTCATGTCATTTGAATCCTAATCGACACTGATGACCGACTTGAGCTGTATGGAGAGCATCACGTTACTCTGAGACACTGGAGGTGTTCAGAGTCGTTGAACTTGACAAGGGCTCTGATCCCTAGTGAAGGTTGATACTAGTGAGTGTTGTTGGGCAGTGAATAAGTCATGTACAGTCACCTCTAAAATGAATGGCATCCTCAATAAAAAATGAGCAGAAATGACAAAATCAAATAAATATAATCAACAGAAAAATATATATATATAAAATAAATCAAACAAATATTGAGTTACAATGTATGCAGAACTTTTAAAAATATTTATCATTTAACAACTAATAAAATTGCTCAGAGAAAGACATTTTTTTTAACAATACAAAATTGTCACCCATAAAGACTCCACCATAATTTGCAAATAAATTCATTAAAAATCCTACAAGGTGATTTTCTGGATTTTTTTCGTTCGTTTTGTCTGTCATAGTTGAAGTGTACCTATGATGAAAATTACAGGCCTCTCTCATCTTTTTAAGTGGGAGAACTTGCACAATTGGTGGCTGACTAAATACTTTTTTGCCCCACTGTATATGAGGGAGCGACAGACTCCAGCCCATCAGCGTGAGTACAGCAAACTGTGCCATCACCAGGAAGATAGAGTGAGGGAACGAGAGCTTCCCACTCTGGGACGCCTTGAGAGGCAGAGAGAGAGAAAAGGGGGGCAGACAGGAATGACATTTGTTATATGACAATAAGGTATTAGGGACAGAAAAAGACCCAAGTGAGTTTGAGAAAAAAACAAACAGAATGGTGCCAAAAAAAACATTAAATTGAGAAATATCACAGAATAACACTTGCATGAGTAAAAGTGATGCAAATTGCTGTATTGTTTATAACAAATCTATATTATCAAAAATAGCTAAATGTGAATTCCTACCTCTTTTACAATCACTGCAATCAGCCTGCGAGCCAGTATGATGACTGAATAGAGGTAGAAGTTCTTTCTGCATCAGACAAAACTTCATATTACTTACTGAAAACTAAGTTAGCATGCCATGAGAAGTGAAATAATTTATAACAGTATAGTGACAACATTTGGAAAGGAATCACTTTCAGGATGTAGTTCATCAAATTTGTCAGATGACAAAGTACAGAGAAAGGACACTGCCAATATGCACATCCGGTCCTCCATAAACGGGACATTGTCAATCATTTATAAAATCTGTAGTGACATTATGTCCACCTAATGTGGTCAAATACAAACAAACCCTCACACAATGGTTGTGGGAGCATATTTGGGATTTTGCCTACATTTATAAGAGAGACATTTCTTGGTTTAAGTCATGTTTCAGTGTTTGGTACAATACATTGCTCCAGTTCTCTTGCTTTTTTGTTATGGGATACTATCTAAGAGATCACGCAGCGACTCATGTCCACTATTTGGGCTTGTGGGTTTTGTTTACATTCTAGAAGGCTAGTTGTAAATGTCACTTTTCATCAGATGTAGTTTATCTGCCATACGGTTATCTGACAATGTCCTCATTTTTGTTATCCCTGTGGAAATAATTGCACTTACCTGAAGATACTAGAGCTGGGAATTGCCAGGGACCTCACAATATAATATTACCACGATACTTAGGTATGCATTGCGATTCTCACGATACTAAATGTATTGCGATTCAATATTGGGATTTTATTGAGATTTGATGTTCCAAACTTATTTCTGACTATAGTGCCTTCGGAAAGTATTCAGACCCCTTGACTTTTCCCACGTTGCTGTATTACATTTTTTTATTAAATAAACAATTTCCTCAATCTACACACAATAACCCCATAGTGGCAAAGCAAAAACAGTTATTGATTTTTTTTGCTAAGATAAATTTTTAAAAATACACAAATCCTTAATTTCATAAGTATTCAGACCCTTTGCTATGAGACTCGAAATTGAGCTAAAGGGCATCCTGTTTCCATTGATCATCATTGAGATGATCTGGTACGGCTGATTAGCTGTCCTAAGTAAAGCTAATTTAAGTGGGACCATTCTACTACCCTCTTCAAACCATTATATTCATCACCCCACTGGGAACCACTGACACGGCTGGCTAGCCTATCTTCAAAGAATCAGCTTCAGGAGCGAACGGAAAGTAGAATAAAATCTAGTTCTGTCCAGGACTACACGACAACGGATACCAGACAACAACAGTAGAACACAGGTGGGGACCTTTTTGGACAATCAGAGCATTACAAGCGTGCAGCAGAAAGACCCAACCAAACCCCTTTCCAAGAAGGCTTGGTTCCGACAGAGATACACGGCAAACCAAGGCATTCACACGTAAATACATTCATGATTTCTTACTCCAAAATGGACGGCGGTGTGCAAAGTATATGATTATTGTGAGAGTAGTTTACCAAAGTATTATGTCTCTGTCCCTCTCTCGCCCTACATGTCTTTTTGTAACAAGCCACCATATTGTGCCAGTCCGCTAGGTATTAAGTAGGGATGCATGATATATCGGTAAGCATATTGGAAATCGGCCGATCTTAGCTAAAAATGCCAATATCGGCCCGATGTCTAGTTTAAAGCCGATGTCAAAGCTGACGTTCATACCTATATAACGTAGATGACGTAATGACACGACAAAAAAAATAGTGCTACACACCATTCCTAACCTAGCCCACAATGTCTGCTGTGTGGATCTATTTAAGTTTCAAAGGAAGATACCAAAAAGGCCATATGCAATGTTTGTGCTGCTATTATTTCCCGAGGAGGGGAGAAAGTGAAAACGTTCAATACCAAAAACCTAATTAATAATTTGAAAGAGCATCATCCCCAGCCGTTCAGCAACTACTTAGAACAAAAGCAGAAAAAAACTAAGCGCACTTGAACACCTAAACAGGTTCAAGTTGAGCAGTCATTTGAAAGAGTAAGAAAAATGTCAACGAGACAACTCAAAGGCGAAATCCATAAAAACGACAAGATAATGGAATTCATTGCCCTTGACAATCAACCGTTCTGTCGTGGATGATGTTGGCTTTTTCCGACTGGTCAAGCACCTCGAGCCCCGGTTACGAGGTTACGACTGTTCAGAATGATGATATGATACAAGGTTATGATAAATACATTGACTGTTTTGTGGATGAGATAGTTAAAGGCCTTTAGAGTTTAATTCGGGAGATGGTAACTCTTTAAACAACCACTCTCGTGGTGCCCCAAAATGAAAGTAAAGAGCAGAGCTCGAGCTCGAGCTCAACAGAGCTCCAGAGTTCCCCTTTGGAGATGGGAGAACCTTCCAGAAAGACAACCATCTTGCAGCACTCCACCAATGAGGATTTCATGGTAGAGCGGCCAGAAGGATGCCACTCCTCAATGAAAAGCACACAACAGCCAGCTTGGAGTCTGCCAAAAGGCACCAAAAGGACTCTGACCATGAGAAACAATAATCTCTGGTCTGATGAAAGCAAGATTGAACTCTTTGGCCTGAATGCCAAGTGTCACATCTGGAGGAAACCTGCCACCATCCCTAAGGAGAAGCATGGTGGTGGCAGCATAATGCTGTGGGGATGTTTTTCAGTAGCAGGGACTGGGAGAGTAGTCGGGATCGAGGGAAGAATGAACGCTGCAAAGTACAGAGCGATTGATGAAAACCTGCTCCAGGACCTCAGACTGGGGGGCCGAAATGTCACCTTAGAACAGGACAACGACCCTAAGCACACAACCAAGACAACGCAGGAGGGGCTTTGGGATAATTCTCTGAATGTCCTTGAGTGGCCCAGCAAGAGGCCGGACTTGAACCCGATCGAACATCTCTGGAGGGACCTGAAAATAGCTGAGCAGCGACGCTCCCCATCCAACCTGACAGCTCGAGAGAATCTGCAGAGAAGAATGGGAAAAATTCACCAAATAGATGTGTGCCAAGCTTGATGGGTCAAACCCAAGAAGACTTGAGGATGTAATCATTGCCAAAGGTGCTTCAACAAAGTACTGAGTAAAGGATCTGAATGCTTATGTGATTGCTGATTTATAAAAATAAACTAACATAAAAAATAAAAAATGGCTTTAATTTGGGGCATTGTGTGTAGATTGATGAGGGGAAAAAAGATTGAATAAATTTCAGAATACGGCTGTAACGTAGCAAAAATGTCAAAGGGTCTGAATACTTTCTAAATGCAATATTATACACTGCTCCAAAAAATAAAGGGAACACTAAAATAACATGAATGAATGAAATATTCTTATTAAATACTTTTTTCTTTACATAGTTGAATGTGCTGACAACAAAATCACACAAATTATCAATGGAAATCAAATTTATCAACCCATGGAGGTCTGGATTTGGAGTCACACTCAAAATTAAAGAGGAAAACCACACTACAGGCTGATCCAACTTTGATGTAATGTCCTTAAAACAAGTCAAAATGAGGCTCAGTAGTGTGTGTGGCCTCCACGTGCCTGTATGACCTCCCTACAACGCCTGGGCATGCTCCTGATGAGGTGGCGGATGGTCTCCTGAGGGATCTCCTCCCAGACCTGGACTAAAGCATCCGCCAACTCCTGGACAGTCGGTGGTGCAATGTGGCGTTGGTGGATGGAGCAAGACATGATGTCCCAGATGTGCTCAATTGGATTCAGGTCTGGGGAACGGGCGGGCCAGTCCATAGCATCAATGCCTTCCTCTTGCAGGAACTGCTGACACACTCCAGCCACATGAGGTGACCGTTTGAGCAGACACATGCACATGTGGCCTGCTGGAGGTCCTTTTGCAGGGCTCTGGCAGTGCTCCTCCTTGCACAAAGGCGGAGGTAGCGGTCCTGCTGCTGGGTTGTTGCCCTCCTACGGCCTCCTCCACGTCTCCTGATGTACTGGCCTGTCTCCTGGTAGCACCTCCATGCTCTGGACACTACTCTGACAGACACAGCAAACCTTCTTGCCACAGCTCGCATTGATGCGTCATCCTGGATGAGCTGCACTACCTGAGCCACTTGTGTAAGTTGTAGACTCCGTCTGATGCTACCACTAGAGTGAAAGCATCGCCAGCATTCAAAAGTGACCAAAACAGGAAGCATAGGAAGCCAGGAAGCATAGGAACTGAGAAGTGGTCTGTGGTTATCACCTGCAGAACCACTCCTTTATTGGGGGTGTCTTGCTAATTGCCTATAATTTCCACCTGTTGTCTATTCCATTTGCATAACAGCATGTGAAATGTATTGTCAATCAGTGTTGCTTCCTAAGTGGACAGTTTGATTTCACAGAAGTGTGATTGACTTGGAGTTACATTGTGTTGTTTAAGTGTTCCCTTTATTTTTTTGAGCAGTGTATATTGCTGCGGTAGCCATGCTGGTTAAGTAGGTATGTCCAAAGTTGACTGGTACTGTGTGTGTGTGTGTGTATATATTTTAACTCAGCAAAAAAAGAAACGTCCCTTTTTCAAGACCCTGTCTTTCAAAGATAATTCGTAAAAATCAAAATAACTTCACAGATCTTCATTGCAAAGGGTTTAAACACCGTTTCCCATGCATGTTCAATGAACCATAAACAATTAATGAACATGCACCTGTTGAACGGTCGTTAAGACACTAACAGCTAACAGACGGTAGGCAATTAAGGTACAGTTATGAAAACTTAGGACACTAAAAGAGGCTTTCTGACTCTGAAAAACACCAAAAGAAAGATGCCCAGGGTCCCTGCTCATCTGCGTGAACGTGCCTTAGGCATGCTATAAGGACGCATGAGGACTGCAGATATGGCCAGGGAAATAAATTGCAATGTCCGTACTGTGAGACGCCTAAGACAGCGCTACAGGGAGACAGGACGGACAGCTGATCATCCTCGCAGTGGCAAACCACGTGTAACAACACCTGCACAGGATCAGTACATCTTACCTGCAGGACAAGTACAGGATGGCAACAACGGCCCGAGTTACACCAGGAACACACAATCCCTCCATTAGTGCTCAGACTGTCCACAATAGGCTGAGAGAGGCTGGACTGAGGGCTTGTAGGCCTGTTGTAAGGCAGGTCTTCACAAGACATCCCCGGCAACGTTCCTATGGGCACAAACCCACGGTCGCTAGACCAGACAGGACTGGCAAAAAGTGCTCTTCACTGATGAGTCGTGGTTTTTGTCTCACCAGGGATGATGGTCGGATTCGCGTTTATCGTTGAAGGAATGAGAGTTACACCGAGGCCTGTACTCTGGAGCGGGATCGATTTGGAGGTGGAGGGTCCGTGGTCTGGGGCGGTGTGTCACAGCATCATCGGACTGAGCTTGTTGTTATTGCAGGCAATCTCAATGCTGAGCGTTACAGGGAAGACATCCTCCTCCCTTCATGTGGTACCCTTCCTGCATGCTCATCCTGACATGACCCTCCAGCCATACTGCTCGTTCTGTGCATGATTTCCTGCAAGACAGGAATGTCAGTGTTCTGCCATGGCAAGCGAAGAGCCCGGATCTCAATCCCATTGAGCACGTCTGGGACCTGTTGGATCGGAGGGTGAGGGCTAGGGCCATTCCACCCAGAAATGTCCAGGAACTTGCAGGTGCCTTGGTGGAAGAGTGGGGTAGCATCTCACAGCAAGAACTGGCAAATCTGGTGCAATCCATGAGGAGATGCACTGCAGTACTTAATGCAGCTGGTGGCCACACCAGATACGGACTGTTACTTTGATTTTGACCCTCCCTTTGTTCAGGGACACATTATTCAATTTATCTTAGTCACATGCCTGTGGAACTTGTTCAGTTTACATCTGTTGTTGAACCTTGTTATGTCCATACAAATATTTACATGTTAAGTTTGCTGAAAATAAAAGCAATTGACAGCGAGAGGACGTTTCTTTTTTTGCTGAGTTTACACACACACACACACACACACCTACTTAACCAGCATGGCTACCACAGCAATACGCCATTCCATCTGGTATGCGCTTAGTGGGACTATCATTTGTTTTTCAACAGGACAATGACCCAACACACCTCCAGGTTGGGTAAGGGTTAGACTTAGAAGGAGACTGATGAAGTGCTGCATCAGATGACCTGGCCTCAACAATCACCCTTCCTCAACCCAATTGAGATGGTTTGGGATGAGTTGGACTGCAAAGTGAAGGAAAAGCAGCCAACTAGTGCTCAGCATGTGTGTAAACTCCTTCAAGACTGTTGGAAAAGCATTCCAGGTAAAGCTGGTTGAGAGCATGCCAAGAGTGTGCAAAGCTGTCGTCAAGGCAAAGGATAGCTAATTTGAAGAACCTCAAATATAAAATACATATTTTGATTTGTTTAACACTTTTTTGGTTATTACATGATTCCATGTGTGTTATATCAATGTAGAAAATAGTACAAATAAAGAAAAACCCTTGAATGAGTAGGTGTGTCCAAACTTTTGACTAGTTTTGTGTGTGTGTGTGTGTGTATGCATGTATATCTATCCAGTGGTCACCAACCAGTTGATCACGATCGACTGATCGATCTTCAAAACATTCCTAGTCCATTTCCAAAATGTTTGTAGAAAAGCCAACGATAGACATAATTGCTTGCACTCTTTTTTTTCGTGTTGCGCTGTTGGCGGTAGGTACACTTGATTCAGAAGACCTGCGAACCGGGTAGGCAGTGTTCCAATTCTGAACCATTTCATTTGTCTGAAAGGACAGACTCCGCCTACCCGGCAGACCAGGAGGTCTGTGGCTAAATAGAGTGCGCCTACTGCGCTGGCCAATCGGATAGCTCAAATCATCGTGCCTACAGCTTCCACAACCACAGCAAATGTAATACTAACCTATGTGAGTTTTAAAACCATGACCAGTGAGACTGTCAAAGAATACAGAAAAGAGCTGAGTGAGTGAGTTCATGTAAGTTTTTATTCAACACTATTACAAAACATGCTTCTCCCTACTTCCACTGCAATGAATGAGTAGCCAAGTGTCAATATCCTGCATTTGTATTATTCTTAGCTGCTCATCATGTCTTTCAATATCGAGAAATATTTCATTTTCTCTGGTCATAGGCACAATATGGATTTGTGCATGAGGCAGATGCGGTGCGACTAGAATTTTGCCAGTCAGGTGGAAGATGGTGTCCCCTCTCTCTCGTCAGTCTCACCGGAGGAAAGGAAGGAGAGAGTAGGGACCGTAAGAGGAGGACCCTCTGCTGCTCTCTCCGCCGCTGAGACTAATGTCGTGTTCAAAACAACTGGGAACTCGGAAATCTACAACTTCAGTGCGTTCAAGACAACTGGGAACGCCGACAAAAAGTAGATCCAACTGGGAAGAATATCTTTGAACGGTCATCCAAGACGGAAACTTGAAAGCAGCATGACCATCAGATGTAGATACCATCAGTCCAGTAAAATAAAAAGGCAAATTATGCTCAGCTGTCCCTCGCAAGTGCTACAATAAACAAAAAAAAAACATTTTTTTTTTAATCAAAGCTTTGAAATATAATATGGTCTGAGAAGAACAATACTGGCAAGCCAGGCATAGCCAATATACTGTCACAATGTATTAGGCATAGTGCACAACCCTCATTCCTACAGAACAGTTTTTTAGGTTAATGTTATTTTTTTTACATTTATTCTGAGCGGTAGATCTCAGCTTGCTTTTTGACTGGGAAAGTAATCTTGACTCAGAAAAGGTTGGTGACCACTGCTGTACATACTGGAAGCCTCTGGAATAAAGTACATTTAGTTTTTTACTCTTTATGTCGGAGTTTGTGGTCGTTAACTAGAGTGAGTGATGTGCATCTACCATACAGTCTCCAACCTAAGCTATCGCTGACCCTACAATGGTAATGAAGTCACCACACACAATCAAACAAACCAATCATCTCCCAAAGTCAGCCATGAACTTTAAAAGCCAAATTAGACAGACAACAAACAGCACCAAAATCACAGAACATCATCAGTCAGTGAGAGTGGGTGGACTCACCAGCGAGGTGTGTGAGGGTGGGTGTGAGTGGGGGTACCACCACACAGTCTTGTAGATGTTGACATAGTGGACAAAGAGGGCACTGAGGTGGCAGAAGAACAAGTGCAGCTTGAACAGAATGTTTTGTGTCCATGGATAACAGGGATCTTAAAGTGCTTCACAGGAACCACGGTCTGGGCTGCCAACGGGGGACTGGATAGGCTCGTACCCGAGCCAATCCTAACGGTACAACACACAGGGCTTTCAAATCAAAAGATTACTTTGTGTTACTACAGGTTGATATCTAAAGACTATAGCTTATTACTATTCTCACCCTCCACAACAGCAGGACAGTGGTATGGGCCTACACTCTATGCAAAAAAAACAGCTGTCTATAATCAAGGAATAAAGAAACACTCTTAAAACATGTCACAGTGTTCTATGTAGTACACAGTCAACCCATATGATCCCAATATCCTCTCACCTTGTCCGAGAGCAAACACCTGTGACTGGGGAGCTGGTAGAGTGGTTGTCATTGCTGACTGAGCCTGGCTCACTGTTTATTGGAGACCTGCAGTAAGCAGTGCGGTTGACCCCTCTCCGTCCACCTGCCATCGCAGACACCCCCACGTTTCCCTTCGTCTTGTATGTTTGTGTGTCTGAGCGCTACTCTTTCTTTAAACTGATCAAACTGTAGGAAATCACCCTGGTGATTAGAAAAGTGGGTTAATTTTCTTATTTCTATAGGCATCACCGCTCAAAAGAAATATGGTCATCTAGCAATGCTATGATATACTGCAGCCCGGTGATGTCATGGACAGTAGTCAATTAAGATTGGGCACTTTACATTTCAACCATAAAGGTTATTTTGCATTTACAATACTCAAATCAAAGATCATGTTTATAAGGCATATTGAACTAAACATTGACAGATCATGAAAGAGTGATTTGCTATTTATCCACCTGATAATAACTGGCCTGAGTACAATGTGAACAAACATACTGCAAGTCTAGAAATATCTGCTAACCGATGCCTCAGCACAAGGTCCACCTGTGTAATGATCATGCTGTTTAATCAGTTTCTTGATATGCCACACCTGTCAGGCAAAGAAGAAACCACATTTACTCATGAGGCGAGACCAACATATTTTCCGGGAACTGACACACAAAACCGAGTTTCATCAATGATGCGACAGGTCATACATATATTACACAAGTACCATGCATATTATCGTAACGTGCACGAGATAAAAACGTGTCTTTCCGCCAAACCAGTCTTTCCGGCAAGACAGTAAAAATGCATGCTCGACAAAATACCAAAGACTGCGGCCTACCATATAAACAGACAGCATAATGGCTAGCTATTAGCTAGCTAACGTTACCCAAATCATACAAAATGTAAGCTTACCGAGGTTTGGACAGGGATTTTATCTCAAATGCGGTTGCAGTATATGAAGTAGCAGGTTACACAACACAAACTTTCTGAGCATTTGTTGAGAAAAATGCACGTTCCCCATTATAATAAACGAAGTTGATCATTGTGTTGATGAGGTACTACAGATGTGTGATAGCATGGGGACGTGATGAGGACATCATGACATGTGGGAGAGGAGTGTTTCTTTAAAGAGACATCATGCAATACCAAATATGTGTATGACTAAACCAAAATAGACTACAGCATGCCGTTTCCAATGGGAACAGATGCGTCATGGTGGGTAGAACAAGCAAATAGATGGGCAGAGCCAAGCACGAGCTAGCGAGGTCCTATTGGCTCGTTCTAGCAGACATTTGCATATTTCCGGTAGGAAACGGATACTATGTGAAGTACACTTGTGCAATAACTCAATTCGCCTTTGTGCTCCTTTTAAACAACGGATTTTTTAAAAACTCTGGCAAAGTGTAAAATCTACAAAATGTAGTCCACTCTGTTCATAACAGATTACATCTTTGGGAATAGAAAACTGTATTGAGAGTAAATGTTTCATCGATGAGAATATGTTCAGAATGTAGGCCAAAATCATTTTTTCCCCCCACGTCTTCTCCCACTGGCCGGCGGCTGAGCTTTCCTCTCCACTACATTTGGTAGTTTAGTGGAAACGCCAAGCTTCATATTTATTTATATTTATAAATCCAGTGAATTATATCTCGTCGTTCTGTGGGAATACTGTATTTACATATTACGTCCTAATCATTTTTATTTGGAGATTCACGAGTTAACAATTTTACCATAATACAACAAGCGTTGACCTTACCGTGAAATGCTTACTTACAAGCCCTTAACCAACAGTGCAGTTCAAAAAGAGTTAAGAAAATATTTACCAAATAAACTAAAGGCTATATACCGAGTCAGTGTGCGGGGATATAGGTTAGAGGTAATTTCTACATGTAGGTAGGGATGAAGTGACTGCATAAACCGCGAGTAGCAGACCTATATAAAACAAATGTAATAGTCCGGTGGCCATTTGATTAATTGTTCAGCAGTCTTATGGCTTGGAGTAGAAGCCGTTAAGGAGCCTTTTGGTCCTAAATGTAGCGCTCCGGTACCTCTTACGGTCAGATGCCGAGCAGTTACCATACCAGGTGGTGTTGCGACCGGTCAGGATGCTCTCGATGGTGCAGCAGCATAACTTTTTGAGAATCTGGGGACCTATGCCAAATCTTTTCAGTCTCCTAACGGGGAAAAGGTTTTGTCGTGCCCACTTCGCGACTGTCTTAGTGAGTTTGGACCGTGATAGATCGTTGCTGTGGACACCAAGGAACTTGAAACGCTCCTCTACAGCCCCGTTGTTGGAACTAAATAATTTGTACCACAGTATATTCATTCAGTCCATAAACTTCACATTGCTTTGCTGTTATGATCAGATCAACATAAGTAGGCCTAGTATACATTGTT
Source organism: Oncorhynchus mykiss (assembly GCF_057628025.1). NCBI lineage: Eukaryota > Metazoa > Chordata > Actinopteri > Salmoniformes > Salmonidae > Oncorhynchus > Oncorhynchus mykiss. Next base: position 63,215,261 of record NC_143046.1, on the reverse strand, counting down.
CAATGTATGAATTAATTGACTGTACTTTTGCATAGATCTGCATCTCACGCTCAACCTATAGATGTTCAAGCGTTCCTGCATTCTCTCATTAATAACTGGTAGGACAGGACAGGTGAATGCAATGTGGTGGATGGCTCCTGGGAATTTATTTTCACCTGTCCAGTTCTTTGACAGCTATTCAAATAGTGGTTTATAGATATGTTGTATTTCTTTTCCCACCTCTAAGTGTCAGCATTTAGTTGGTCTGGGGATTGGATACATACCAGTTTCCCTAATTTGTATCTATGGTAATGGCTAAGATTTACATAAAAGTGCATCATGTGAATGATGAATCTTCTGAATCCAGATAAATCCTCAACTTTAAGCTTGAAATATCTACTCAAATCTAATCAGCAGCATGTCCCTTAGAGCCATTTCTAACTTTTTTTAGGTTGTCAACTTGAACCCAAATAATCTGCATTTCACCATGCACTTGCAATACTCTTCAGTTAATAAGGATGGTAATGAGTTGACTGCCTGCAGTTCTCACATGGGGCACATATTGATATTTAAAATAAAAGTGTACATCAGTGGGAACAGCAACATTTTGTTTCTGACCATGACCCTCAGGAAATCGAATAACTGATAATGCCTCGATCCAATCTGACAATGATATTGCTTGCCGTTTGATGTCACAGGGGTAGTAACATTTGAGAATTGATGACAACCTTGGAGACAGAACAGCATATGCATTTGGAAGGTTGGCCTCAGATTAAATTATACGTACATATTTTAATTCCTTTCAAAAGGTCACAGATGATTCCCCACTGTTTATTTCCATCCTGCTGAAGTGCCCTCTGGTTCAGCCCTCCAAGGGACTGCTCAGCCCAATGACAACAGGAGCTTTTCTCAGTGTCAGACAACATACAGCCTGCCACCAATGGATGAACCATCTGTTAGTGCATATATTCTGATAATGTTGACAGATTTTAAATCAGATCACCCTAAAATCTTCTGATATGCAAAACAGACCACAGCACCTGGCTCAATCTTATAAATTCTAGCACAGGGATCATCTAGTTGTGGGCCAATTATTATTTTTTTGAGTGGATGGTCAGGGGGCCGGAACATAATTATAAATAATTTGACTGCAAGAAGCCCAAACATGTATAACATTACTAAAATTTCAAAATATTGCCTACATTTGTATATGATCACAAATCTTGTGTGAATACTTTAGGCACAGATTACCAAAATTGTAATCACTAGACACTGATTTGCTACTGTTTTTAGTCTAGCGACCTCCTCTCCGTATTTTCCAGCTGCTAAGAGCATTGTCTCAGCAACCTGTCTCGACTGCAGTGGTTTAAAGTACTTAAAGGTATATCTACTTTACCATTTATATTTGACAACTTTAACTTGACCACATTCCTAAAGAAAATTTAATTTTACTACATATAATTTTCCATTATCCAAAAGCACACTACATTGAATGCTTAGCAGGACAGGAAAAGGGTCCAATTCATGCGCATATCAAAAGAACATCCCTGGTCATCCCATCTGCCTGTGATCTGGCGGACTCACTAAACACACATGCGTCATTAGTATGCGTGTTGGACTGTGCCCCTCGCTTTCAGAAATTAAACAAATGGCATCTGATTTGCTTAATAAGGAACATAAAATGATTTGCTGTTTTACTTGATACTTACGTAGATTTAAAACAAATACTTTTACTCAAGTAGTACTGGGTGACTCATGGTACTTCTTCCACCACTACTCGACTAAAATGCTCCATTGAGTTCAACAACTTCACTAGATGCTGCATTGAGCATTCACTTGTTGCTACCCATTTGTCCCAACTAAAGGGTCGCTGCTCCAGTAAACTAGTGTCTTAAAATCGCATTCCTTTATCCTTCTCCCCTTTGTCAATATTATGTCTATTACCTTACAGAATGGGGCCAGACATCACTACCCAGATTCCCCACATTGGACAGAAAATAAGCGCGCGAGAAACTCGAGCAGAGCAACCACTCACAACGTTGCCATTCCAGACACCTGGTACCCAGAGAGATGGTGTTTGTTTATTTAGTAAGGGAAGAGATTAGGCCCATGATAAGAGATGTTTGTCCATATATATAGTAACCAAGGCTATATTTAAATATAATAATGAAAGTAGCTGAAGAATTTACCTTTTATGAGCCGCAAAACACCCGTACCAACAATTAAGAAACAGCAGTCAGGATATTGGGATTTATTTAAGATATATAAAATTAAGTCTGTACAGAAAACATCCAAGAACTTCCTGTGGCAAATACAATTTCACAAATACACAAAATGTCATATTTAAAAATGTAAAAAGTGAGGTAAAAAAATTCCTAGTCACAGAAATCTATCAGGAGCCAAAGGAAGATGACACACAAACTCAGTTCCTCGTACTGTACTCTTGGAGCATTCTCCAAGCTGCTTTGTCGGGAACCAGACCATGATTTCATCCCAACTCAAGTTGAACGCACTGTAGGCCTAATGTTGATTTCTCTGGAAACTGGGCGAGAATCAACTGTTTTCCAGGGATTGTCATTATCCTGAAGTGATGGAACGAGCTCATTCTTTTATCATCATTTCTAACAAACGGTTGAATCTCGAGCGAAAGAAACCTTGGCAGTCCAGACATTTAAATCACCAACAAAACGCCAGACTGCCAGGAGCCTTTTATCAGTGCAGTCAAGGCCTTTCACAGGATTATACCTGTTGAAAATACATTTAATTCAGTCACGCGGCATGAAATCAGAGCACTTCTCAAAGTGACAGATTGAGGTAAACCTTTATCAAATATCATTGGGAAAAACCCAACATTTCCTCCAGTCCATCAGAAAGTACTACATCACAACCCTGGTTTGATTTTCTACTAGAGCTGGACAAAAGTCGGCCCGAGGGTCCATTCAAAAACCTTGCAGTTGGTTGTGAAGGGGACTAAGCACTTTCTGGCCAAATTCAACAAGCAAATGCAGAATCTGAGGTACACTCAGTTGGCAGACTTGGGTCATTCTTGATTTCATCAGTTTTATTTTATTAATAGTCAAAACAAATACTGTAGCAGCTTGAGCATTTTTAAATTACATATTGCTGAAGACAATACTTACCATGAGGACATTCAGCTCAAGTCCAATGCCTTTCTCAAACCCAGAAGGACTAACTCAGAATACCTGGGGACAGAAATACAAATGAGACCCATGTGCAAGTGCTGTTGACAACTACATGTAGTTTAAGTTGGACAATCATTCATGCAAAACTAATATTTCACTGCAAAAGTCATGCAACTCAAGCTGAGGTTGTCAATTTATTTTTTGTAACCAAGACTTAAAGATTGCTACAAATGCTGAACATTTTAACAGTATTCTAAAATTTAAAAAAAGGCAGAAGGCATTTTAAATGATTGGACCATAAACTGCGTTCAATTTTAGCAAGAGTTGCATTACAATCATTTCTAATAATTTTGTACAGCTATTTTATTTGAGACATATTTTTCAGTCACGCAGTTTTGGACAACTGGTTTGGGTTGACTAGCAGGTTCTAGCATTTTGAGCATAAGACAAAAAATATCTAACAAATGACAGTTGGGGTTAGTTTTACCTTCTTGACGTGATCTTTTGGCTTTTAGCATCCTCTCCTCTGCACTGCGATATTTTTCTTTAATAAAACCAGCCAGCATGACTTTGCATCAAAGTCAAGTAAGATCCCTGCAAGCTTGATTGTAAATACGGTTGAAAATCAGTTATTTCAAAGGACTAAAAATACATGGCTCATTGGGAAGCTTGAGGAAATGTTCCGTTGTAACGATTGATTTCAAATACTACAAGTCCAAGCACTATACCCTTCTCAAGCGAAGTATTTGGAAATACATTACCTTGATTAAGGTACCATCTTTATTTTAGGTGACATAACAAGTCTCTTCTAGATCCTTTTTAATACAGAGAGATGAAGAGGACGTGCTCTTTATCAAAGTAAAGCAGATTTTCTTTTTGGTTGCTTTTGTCTCCTATGTACATACAATATTCTGGTGATTGTTTAGGAGTTTTGTGAAAATCCTCAAAACGAGAATCAGTTTTATTAGAAGTGGAAGGCATTACTATACAACAAAAGCAAAATACCAGGTTTAGTTTGATAAAAAAACAAAACAAATTAGGCTTTATTGATACAACGCACTGCAGAAAAACATTTTTGGGATATATTTAGTATCCTATTTAGGCAAGAGTACACACGTACGTAGCACTATGCATTTTGGAGACGGCACAACTTTAGAAAGCAATATACAAAACTTTCTTAACTGTATGCATATAATATTGAGATGGCTGCAGTTTTCCCTTACATGAAGACCATGTGAGGACCATGTCCAAATTCTTGTAGAACCACTCAAACAAAGTGAGTAATTTATCAGCATTTCTATCAAAGTCAGCCCAATAAGATGTAGACCAAAGTAAGCCAAGCAAAAGTTATCTAAAGTAGAATGTACTTACAACCAAGTCGAATTGAAAATACTTAAAGGAGATATTTTAGGACAGACTGTCTCAGTGTCTAATAAGGCTAGATTTCAAAACCCTAAGAAAAGAAAAAACATTGAAATCTATGCCTCTATAGGGAATGTTAGTTTCTGCAAAAATGATTTGTCTATAAAATTATTTTGGTTCTTCCCCATATATTCTTAATCTAGTTGCCGATGTTACATTGACGTCATTAATCAAGTTTTAGCTAAAAAATACTTTAGAAATGCAGCCTAAATGAGACTGCAACTGACACAAATAATTTCAAGACAAACTGAAACAAACCTTCAAAATAACATTTAACACTATACAAGGTATCACGTTTCTCTAAGTAACCATTAAATTAGATCTTAAAACTGTCAATGATGCTGTGGAAACATTGAATGATAACGTATTATCCAAATCCTTGCATTCGCTTGCTACGCCCACTCGATACGATACATCCAGTTGTCCTGCTCTCAAATCATTAAAAAACAAAAAACTACAGAAAATTTAAAAGAAAAACATTTAGGGAAATTACTTTGGAGAGTTAAGTGAGTTACAATGGGAGACCGTTGCCATGGCAACCCTCTACCGGAGACTGTTCAGTATCTTCCGTATGGATGCTCTCTGTAGGCCCCCCTCTTATCCTGCCTCGCTGGAGGGGCTTTGCCTCCAGTGGAGGACCAGGAACCCTCCCAATCATCCTGGGCTACAGAGAAAAAAAACACCAAGCCTAGGTCAATGTTTGGATACATGCAGTGTGACAAAAAAGAGTGGTGGTCAAATATGTCACAACAGAGTACAACACATGGACACAGAACCAGTTTGGACCAACTATGTCAGTTTCATTATTTGAAAATGTATGAAAAAAGATTTACTTAGCCCATTAATTTATTGCCATCTTACCATAGGGTTCATAAGCCTCCTGAGCCTCTCCATGTCCGTAGTCATAGTACTCTGTGTCCCTGTGAAGAGAACGTCAAAGAGCCTTTTGAGACAGACTGATACTACATTGAATATTACAAGGGTAAAATGTCTGGGGCCCCACAGCATTCACTTAAAATGGCACAATATATCAGCTTAATTACAAAAGTTTCCGGAAATTGAAATCACTAGGGAAAGCGGGATACAGAGTCAGTTGCACAACAATGCAACCGAAACGTGTCTTCCCGCATTTAACCCATCACCTCTGAACCAGAGTGGCTGGGTTGGCTGCTGAAATCCATCCTAACCATCTTGACCTCAATATTTCCTATGACAATTCAAATGCAAAATGCTGGGGCGAAAAAAGTCTGCTACTACAATCTTCTACTGAGGATTGGCCAAGTCATTGTTTTAACCATTATATTATGAGAAAGACTTACGCTTGTGGAGGTTGTTGACTGTAATAGTTGTCATAACCTTCATATGCAGGCTCAGCGTAGCTTTCTTCATAGGCAGGCTGGGGGAATGAAGACAACACAGGCCACTATTACCACAGAATGACGAGGTAAAACAGAATGCTACTAGCATGTCAGAATAAAACAGTCAAGTGGACTAGATGGGGCTTAAACCCATGAATGAAGTGACCTGTCACCCATGATGAATAGACAACAAAATATTAAACTGACAGCTCTTCAGTTCTGAAAGAAAGTAGGTATACAACCCAATGACTTAACAATTGAGTGGTTTGACTTACATATTCATTGTAGGCCTCAGCCTTGGGTGGTGGGGCATGTTGGTGCTGGTGCTGCTGGTGGGAATGGGCTGGGGACGGGAGCATCCTTGGTGTCCCTGGGGTGGGTGGTCTGGAACGGGGTGTAGTGCCTCCTCTAGCAGGTGTAGAGGGGGGTCCCCCCCGGCCAGCTGGAGCCCCTCTGGCCGACCCACCCCTGGGAGGTCCTCCTCGGGAAGCTCCACCACGTTGGGTGCCTCCACGAGGGGCTCCTCCACGAGGTAGCATTCCTCGCCCCCTGAATAAATAAATCATGGAGAAATAAACTTTGTAGGATTATGAAGGCTTTTGGTCTTGAAAGGTAAGGGGTTGTCAGGCACTGCGAGTCCTACCTGGCTCCTACTGAATTGGGTGGGGGTGCTCCCCTGCCCCTGCCTGGAGGGCCCCCTCGTCCCCTGGATTGTGAATCTTGACCGCCATTCAGGTAGCCAATCTCCATGAACTGATCCTGGCATATACCATCCATGGTGTCCTGCTTATAAAGAGTAAAGAGAGTAGCTCCATTAACATGACAGGTCAGAGATTATAACACGGCAGTAGCATGGAACATCTTGGACCATTGCTAAGTTACCATAGACCAAATAGCTAGGCCCATATATCACAACCTGAAATAGCTTTGGTTGAAGCAGGAAGCTCCCTGGGATACTTACAGGGATGAGGAACTTCTTGACCTCGTCCATGGCGTGAGCCATGCGCAGGTATGCCTCAGGTATAGGAGCAAACACCTCTATGAAGACATGCAGTTCCATGCCCAGATGAGCATATTTGGGCTCACCACCCTTTCTCAGCTCTTCCTCCTGAAATTCAACAGCGTAAAAAACAACAATGAATTCTGCACATTACACATCCAATCACTGCTGTTTGTTACAAAATGACTCTTCTCCACATGTACCCTGTCAACTCCTCCCTCCATTCTTACCTTCACCTTGTCCCTCATGGAACCTTTGCCCAATACTGAGATCTTTGCTCCAGTTTCCTCCTGGAGGCGCTTGATTGTGTTCCCCTGGGGTCCCAAAATCTTACCAACAAAGTTGAACTGTGGAAATAAAAAAGGTTTCACTATAATAGACTCGATGTTCTTGGTGCAGAGATTGTAGTATTCAGGGATATTGAAACATAGATCACGGTAATATGCTGCATAAGATACTGTATCAATGCCTCGAATCTATAGCATGCTGCCTTCCCGTCTAAGGGACAGTGGCAATAGACATATGAGAAAGAAGTTTCAGCACACATAATTGAAGAGGAATGAACCAGCGGTCCTATTTATTTTGATTTATGCCTGTTTAAGTGGTCCATTTTGTAGACACCACTGGGGGTCTAACAGCACAGCAGAAGGAGCACTGACATGCCATTCTGACTTCACTCCCATGAAATTCTCCTATTAAAATAACTGCACTATATGCAGTCATATCCATTTAAGTTTGAGGTCACTGATAACCCTGAGGTGTGCAAGTTGTCCCTTGACAGTGAGGGAGAGCCAGACATGCAGTAGGGTGTTCAATTGTAATGTATGCTTTGAGCATAGTAAATATGAGCCCCCCCCGTTAATGTAATCGCATATGAAAAGCAATGGCCCAAACTGAAGGCTTCTATTGTACAAGAGAAAACTTTACTCACCCTTGGGTACTGTTTGACTGGAATGAGTACACGTTCCTTGACCTTGATGTTCTTTGTGGTAAACAGGTCCAGGTAGGTTTCTCTTTCTGTCTCTTTCTTCGTCTCTCCTTTCTGAATCCTTTCTATCTCTACAGAACGGAAAACATGGCTTTTTAGTTTGACTAACATCACTATCACTCACAGACTGAACATAAACAGTGCAAGAGCTACATGAAATGTTCATAATTTACAAGTAATTAGCAGAACTTGGTCAAATCAAAGTGTAGAGTAATTATAGCTACATCAATACATAGACCTACTACCAGAGAAAATCCTGTCGTAGTAAGATAAAACACAAGTCATCCAATGATACCAGCTCCCTCATTTCCCCACAAAAAAAAAAAAATGTAGTGGGCGGGTCTCAAGTCACACCACAATTCACATCATTGACAAAAAAGTAGCTGATCAAACTAGAATACAAATTTGGTCACAAAACAGATTCTAAACTCATCTTAATGCATGTCCCTGCTTAGTTTGAAACAGACTGGCAGTGGTGAACTGTCTGGGTAAAAATTGGCTCTGGGGGAGAGGCAGACTGCAAGCAAGCTGTTAACTGGCCCTGCAGCAGGATGAAACCGTTCATAACTTGGTCTGACACTTAACTACAGAAACCATCTTCTTATACTAAAAAGGCATGCCAACCGGACATTGTGGACAATGCTCAGATTCTGACTGCCATAATAGCAGCCATGAGGTCTCTGGCAGAGGTTCCAATATATTGTAGCAATGTCCTGCCTACAGCATTGCCATTGCACAGTAACTTTTTAGCAGACATCCCAAAAATATGGACCCACAGATGTGCAAGCTAGCTGCTGTCTACTACCAATTTCAAAAGTGCAACATCATATGAAGGTACTCGCAAAATAAATTCAGGAATCCAGCTGTAAAATGTGGGAAATGTTTATTAGTAAAAATCTAAGTGACTTGCATGAGTAAACATTAACTGAGATTCAATATAGTTGTGATGGATATCAAATAAAAAGTGGGTGATAAAGTTTTTTTTATTTTTTTATTGCAGGATGCAAGTAAAGGAGGGCTCTGATTGGTTACCTACTATGCAAATTTCAGAACTGTAATATGCCCATAGAGATTTTTGTTTTGTAGCACCTACATATGGAACATGGACAAGACCTTGATAAGGCTAAAATGGCATAAATATGCTACCTGATTAATTATTTACAATTACGCTTTTAGATACAAATGTCAAATTCTTCCTCCAAATGGTAGATTCTATAGATTACATTTGGAGGAAAAAACTATTTTTATGCTTGTTTAGTGAGGACTCATCCAACTACACATTTTAGTAGCACAAACAAATAAGCAGCCTTAGTTCATAAAACGAGCTACTGTTAAGAGAAAAGCAGCAAGCAAACGTGATCGTCAGATAACAGGTTCTGACGATGAAAACCCTATTTGACGATTAAAAAAACAAATTTTCCAGCCAAACATTTTATGCACGCAACATACATAATGTCATGAAAGCCCTGGAGGAAACAGTTGTCAGTAAATTTCCCAAAAGTTAAAACATGCTAAGACAGTGGGATCTTTGTGTCAGTAAAATTGTGCGAATAATTGCGGTGCAAACACCATTATCTGTAAATATTTATATAATAACCATCATATCAAAGTGAATTTGGAGGCAATGATGTTGTGCGGTCCTCCCAATACGATTTGGTAACGCGTGCAGTTTATGAGGCTACATATTTAAAAAGTCATTATGAATTCAACAGGGTGGTGAAAGAGCACGGTGATGGGCTTGATGTTACTTTCCAATAAATATCGAGGGTCTTATTCCAGCGACTCGATGATTGATTCTAGTTTGACTGCCTTTTGACAAATCTCGCTCTTTTGTCTATAAACTCACACGTGTCACGATAAGTGGGCACATTTGCTTTATAATCCTACTTTGTGACAAAACCACAGTTGAAAATCAGATGGAAATATATTCGGTGCATGGGGAATTTAACCGATGAAATGGTTGTCGACTATATCCACGTACAATTTTATTCGCAACAAGTACATTTGAAGCAAACATGCATTGTTTTTGTGCAAATTATAGAATATTCTCGAATCTGTAGCCAATTGGATGGAAACCTAACTACTGAATTTTATTAAATTTGAGAAAAAACAAATTCGGCAGCAGCCTTCCACATTCATTAAGTTTCACGGCGGAAAAGTACTAGGTTATTACAGCCTCGTTACCTAACTAGATACCTACAGGGTCCCTAACCGATCCTACTCGGTGCCATGCCTCTCCTCCATTCGAGCCTCGTGCTAACAGGCCGTTCTTCCCGCCGCAACCATTGTTGTCCAACAAGGCCTACATTTTTACAACGTAACTCAAATTGACTAGGCTATATGTTGTGGGTTTAGCAAAACCCATTGTATCGAATCAATAACCAATAGCCTATCGTTTAGGTCAACACAGTTTGTTGTTGAAACCATAAGTGTTAACGTTACAATCAGAACAGTTAAGTAACTTGCTAGCTAGCTACGTTAGCCTAGCCATCGTCACATTTTTAGTTACACCAGCTAGTTATCGCGTTACCTAGCAAACTAGTTCAAGGAGTCACTACAAACGTGCACTCCAATCAAAATATTTGAGTAAAATATTACCTGTCGATATAAGTTTCATTGCATGTGTGAATGAAGAATCCAGACTGTCTTTTTCTGCCAGAAGCTCAGGGAGATACTTGCTTTCATTCTCCATTTTGGCTTTTTTAGGCTCGGGCTTAGCGTCAGAACTCATGTGGCTCACGTTCTGTAACGTTTTCGTTTACTTGGTTTCCAGTCGGTCGGGAGCGTCCCAAAACAGCCTACTTTATTAAGTTGACCAGCTTGATGTTCTCAGCTATGTTTTCAAACGTAATATTCTCCGGCAACTAGCTACACCTTATCCGTATTTCACCGCTAAAAGAGAGCGGGTTATGGATGAATACGGTTTGTAGAATGGACGACGTTCTTCTCGTGCAAAAAAAATTAAGAAAAATACGTCACAGCTTTTATGCATCGGAAACGAGGCTGCTTTGAGGATTTAAAGAGACAGTGTTTTTGAACTGACAACAACATACACCTTTTCATTTAGTCCCAGATTGAGGTCAAGAAGGCAGGAAAATAAACTTCTTGAAAATGTCCCTTTTTGTGGTTTGTCTCTAAAGAAAAAATATGTTTATTAACTGTATGCCGAAGGTTAAGTGCATCATCAATAGTTTTATTTTGTCTTCTTGTCTTTCACCCAACCCAAACTGAATTAGGATCACAAGATCTATCTTCAGGCATTAGTCATTTTATCATTTGAGTCACTTTTATTGTTTCTGAGCACTTGTATATTCATGTGGATGATACCATGATTAACGTTAATTTATTTTGTACCTTTATTTAGCTAGGCAAGTTAGTGGGTTAACTGCCTGTTCAGGGGCAGAATGACATATTTGTACCTTGTCAGCTCGGGGTGTTTGAACTTGCAACCTTCCAGTTACTAGTCCAACGCTCTAACCACTAGGCTACCATGCTGCCCTGCCGTAAACACCATGGGACCACGCAGCCGTCATACCGCTCAGGATGGAGACGCGTTCTGTCTCCTAGAAATGAATGTACTTTGGTGGAAAAGTGCAAATCAATCACAGAACAACAGCAAAGGACCTTGTGAAGATGCTGGGGGAAAGAGGTACAAAAGTAGCTATATCCACAGTAAAACGAGTCCTATATCGATATAACCTGAAAGGCCGCTCAGCAAGGAAGAAGCCACTGCTCCAAATCAGCCATAAAAAAGCCAGACTACGGTTTGCAACTGCACATGAGGACAAAGATTGTAAATGTCCTCTGGTCTGCTGAAACATCAATAGAACTGTTTGGCCATAATGACCATTGTTATGTTTGGAGGAAAAAGTGGGATGCTTGCAAGTCGGAGAACACCATCCCAACCGTGAAGCACGGGGGTGGCAGCATCATGTTGTGGGGGTGCTTTGCTGCATGAGGGACTTCACAAAAGATGGCTTCATGAGGAAGGAAAATTGTGGATAGATTGAAGCAATATCTCAAGACATCAGTCAGGAAGTTAAAGCTTGGTCACAAATGGCTCTTCCAAATGGACAATGACCCCAAGCATACTTTCAAAGTTGTGGCAAAATGGCTTAAGACAACAATGTCAAGGTATTGGAGTGGCCATCACAAAGCCCAGACCTCAATCCCATAGAAAAGTTGTGGGAAGAACTGAAAAAGCATGTGCGAGCAAGGAGGCCTTACAAACCTGACTCCGTTACATCAGCTCTGTCAGGAGGAATGGGCCAAAATACACCCAACTTATTGTGGGAAGCTTGTGGAAGGCTACCCAAAACATTTGACCCAAGTTAAACAATTTGAAAGGCAATACACAATGACCCACTGGGAATGTGAAAGAAATAAAAGCTGAAATAAATCGGTCTCTCTACTTTTATTCTGACATTTCACATTGTTAAAACAAAGTGGTGATCCTATCTGACCTAAAACAGGGATTTTTTACTAGGATTAAATGTCAGGAATTGTGAAAAACGGAGTTTAAATATATTTGGCTAAGGTGTATGTAAACTTCTGACTTCAACTGTACATTCTACATACAGTACATTTCACAGGCAGCATATTTCACATTAGTTGTCTTTGGTTTTAGTCCCAGTCTTCAGCTACCCTCAACCCCTCCCATCTATCTCTGAAGGCCATCCAGTTTTAATTTCTAGCTGACATATTTTCTACTGTGCTGTGATGTTTCTGAACCTTTCTCATAGTCTCTACAGATTGTAAATGAAAGAAACAATTTTTCTAAGAGTGTTATTATATTATTGATGGATTGACTATGACTTTTCAAATCACCCAGCTGGGCTATTTGCAGAGTTGGCTCCAAGTAAATGTTTAAAAAAAAATTGGTTGACTGTCCCTCGTGTACTGTTTCTACAGCTCGTGTACTGTTTCTACTGTTTCTACAGCCTTAGTGGATTCCAGTGCTGCAGAAAACTTTATTGACCAGACCCCTGTCTTCTCTCTCAACATGACCTCATACCCGCTATCCTCTCCTTTGCCGGTTCAAGCCCTCGATAATCGGCCATTAGGTTCCGAAACCATCACACACATCACCAAACCACTCACCCTCACCGTGGTGTCCATCCATCAGGAGAAAACCCCCTTCATCACCAGCTTACAAGTTCCTCCTTGGCTTCAATGCCACAACCCCACCATCTCAGGATGAAAATCAGACTGTTTACCCGAATGCCGGAGGAACTGCTTCTCCATCCCTTGTGGTTCCATGTCGGTTGAGAGTCTTGTGGTTGTCCTTCAGCCCAACATCCCGGAGGTAATCCAGGACCTGTGGGAGGTATTTTCAATAACACACGCCACCTGTCTCCCTCATCACCCCTGTCACCCAGGCGCCATCGACCTGCTTGTAGGCTCTGAGCCCCCGCGCAGACGCATCTACCCTCTGTTGGTGGCTGAAACCCAGGCCATGGAGGAGTACATCCATGAGGCGCTCCAACAAGGTTTCATCCGCACGTCCTGCGTCAGCAGGTTTCTTCTTCGTGGCCAAGAATGATGGAGGGTTATGCCCATGAATTGATTACAGAGGACTCAATGAAATCACCAAGTACCGTTACCCTCTCCCGTTGATGCCGGCAGCCATCGAACAGCTCCACGGTGCCCGGTTCTTTACCGAATTGGACCTGCGGAGTGCATACAATCTCATCTGCATCCGGGAGGGGGATGAATGGAAGACAGCTTTTAGCACAATGTTTGGTCACTATGAGTTCTTGGTGATGCAATATGGCTTAGCCAATGCTTCGTCAGTGGTCAAGGCATTCGTTAATGAGGCGTTCCGGGACATGCTCGGACGCCAGGTGGTCGTGTATATCGACGACATCCTGGTCTACTCGGCTACCTTGGAGGATCACATCGCTCATGTCCGAGTAGCCCTGGGATCAGTTTCAGGAGCTGAGTGAGCAGGTGATGGCTCGGGTGGATATGAGAGGGGATATGGATAGTATGAATAACTGGATGAGAACAGCGTTAGTGGGGGCAGCTACTGAGGCTGTACCTAAGATTTCAGGAAGGAGGAGGAAAACAGTCCCATGATGGACAGAGGAGTGTGGGGTAGTGGTGAGGAGTAGGGACAGGGCATTTAGAATACTGAAAAGGAATTATAACTTCCAACATCTGATTCAGTATAAGCAGGCCCATGCCCTAGTGAGGATAACTATTCATCAGGCAAAGAGGTCATGTTGGCATCGGTCCCATGACACCATTGGAAGGGCAACACCTGTGGGAGAAGTGTGGGGGATGATTAAGAGTATGAGTGGGGTCAGAAGGGAGTGGGATAATCCAGTGTTGATGAGGGGGAAGAATGTGGCAGTAACAGATGAGAAGGCAGAGACGATGGCCAAAGCATTTGTCCAAGTGCATTGCTCAGCAAATTTGTCAGAGGAGGGGGAGAGGGAGAACGAGAGAAGAGCATCCCGATGTGCTGGTTAGGAGGGAGGATGTAAATGATGCATTGAATGCATCATTTCATGGCAGAGGTGAAAAGGGCAATAGGTAAGGCTGAATTACCTTCACCTGGGAAAGATGAGGTGTGCTATGCTATGTTAGCCCATTTTAGAGATAAAGCACTGGATAAGGTATTGGTGTTGTACAACAGAGTGTGGGAGGAGGGGAAACTACCAGGCAGCTGGAAGGAGGCAGTAGTGGTACCAATCCGGAAGCCAGGGAAAGACCCAACGAGGCCAACAAGCTATCGGCCAATAGCTTTAGCATCACATGTATGTAAGATTATGGAATGTATGATTACGGAGAGGCTAACTTTCTTCCTGGAGAGCAGGGCGCTGGTATTTCCACATCAGTGGGTTCAGAAAGGGTAGAGGAACTATGGACCCAGTACTCTGCTTAGAAGCAGAGGTCAGGAAGACTCAGGTGAACAGGGAGACTTTTTTGATGATTTGGAGAAGGCGTATGATAGGATGTGAAAAGAGGGGTTGTTAATCAAGCTTGAAATTATGGGGGTAGGAGGGAGAACGAACAACTGGACAAAGGATTTCCTGTTTGGTAGGTCATTCCAAGTGAGGGTGGGGATGTCTCTATCAGGCAGCTAGCTACCTGGTGGATTATGGGGAGCGTGATTAGTCCTCTGTTGTTCTCAATCATGAATTATGTTTACTCTCAGGTACAGACGGATATTGGGAGGTCATTATTTGCAGATGATGGGGCCTTGGAAGAGGGGAAGAAATATGCCTTACATAGTCAGGAAGGTACAGGAAGCAATTGATGAAGTAGAGCGGTGGGCATTAATCTTTACCAGGAGGAAGGTGGAAGATGAGGTATGCTTGAGGTTATATGGGAGAAACTTGGAGAAGGTGACACTAGACTGACCTGGGCAGAACACATTGAGAGATTGGTGGGAAAGTGTTAGAAGGTGCTAAATGTGATGCGCTGTATGACAGGGAAGGAGTGGGGGGCTGGGCGTTCCTCATTGAGGACCATGTATGTTGCATGAATCTAATCTGTAATACACTATGGCAGTATAGCGTATGGTTCGGCAGCCCAGACATCATTGGAAAGGCTAGATGTCATACAGGGGCAAGGACTCAGAATATGTAGTGGGGCGTTCCGGACCTCCCCAGTGGCTGCACTACAGGTGGAGATGGGGGACATGCCATTGAGAATTAGGAGACAGCAGCTGGCAATGAATTATTGGGTCAACCTACAGGGACATGGGGTGACTCATCCTGCAAAAGGGATTTTACAGGCATGCAGGGAACACGAGCGAAGACAGAACACAAGCTTTGGGTGGGTAATACCCAGACAAATGAGATGGGACTGTATGGCTACTCCTGACTCCAGTAGTTGATCTAGAAGTGTTGGAGAGACTACAGAAAGATAGGGAGGTGTTGATCCATCTGATCTGTTTAAGAGACATCTAAATACTGTGCATCCTGATTTTTTTTTAGCCATTTACACAGATGGTTCAAAAGATCCAAGGACAGGATGTACTGGGTCAGCATTTGTAGTGCAGGAATGTGGGGTGGCAAAACACCAGTCTCAACGTCAACAGTGAAGAGGCGACTCCGGGATGCTGGCCTTCTAGGCAGAGTTCCTCTGTCCAGTGTCTGTTCTTTAGCCCATCTTAAGGCTTTATTTGCCAGTCTGAGATATGGCTTTTTCTTTGCAACTCTGCCTTGGAGGCCAGCTTCCCGGAGTCGCCTCTTCACTGTTGACGTTGAGGCGGGTGTTTTGCGGGTACTATTTCATGAAGCTGCCAGTTGAGTACTTGCGAGGCGTCTGTATCTCAAACTAGACACCCTAATCTACTTTGCTCAGTTGTGCACTGGGACAACCCACTCCTTTTTCTATTCTGTTTATTGGCAATTTCTCGCAAGGAATAGCCTTCATTTCTCAGAACAAGAATAGACTGATGAGTTTCAGAAGAAAGTTCTTTGTTTCTGGCCATTTTGAGCCTGTACTCAAACCCACAAATGCTGATACTCAACTAGCCTAAAGACCAGTTTTATTGCTTCTTTAATCAGGACAACAGTTTCGGGCTGTACTAACATAATTGCTAAATGGTTTTCTAATAATCAATTAGCCTTTTAAAATTATAAACTTGGATTAGCTAACACAACATGCCATTGGAACACAGGAGTGATGGTTGCTGATAATGGGCCTCTGTACGTCTATGTAGATATTCCATTTTAAAAAATTGGCCGTTTGCAGCTACAATAGTCATTTACAACATTAACAATGTCTACACTGTATTTCTGATCAATTTTATGTTATTTTAATGGACCAAAAATGTGCTTTTCTTTCAAAAAACAAGGACATTTATATTGTACAATAATCCTGAAAGTCACCATTTCAAAATAAAAAATATATAAACCAAAAGTTAACATGTTCACTCAGGTATGTTACTCTCCAGAAACAGCCTTAGTGTGTTTGATTCAATCTGTATGAAACATCTTGGCCAAAGCACTGCATTTGTCTGTGATGGGGTGGATCCCAGCCTGGATTGTTTAATGAATTTTTTATAATTTTTAATCTGAGAGGTGTGGCACCTGAAATGCTTAAATAAATATCTAGCTGTACAAATACAGTACATATGACAAAAAAAACTGTCAATGCCCCTGCATGGTCTCTCAACAATTAAAAAAAAATAATCCCTACAAGTACATTCATTATTGTGCCATCTCCGTAACAGATTGTTTTAGATGATTCTGTCTCTTGACACGTTTTGGATTAATTTATGATCCTTAAAAATAACAATAAAAACCTTAATTATTGGCATCAATCAATACCGCTCAGAGCACTTATGAGCAGAGCCAGGTGATTTACACTATATATAGAAAAGTATGTGGACACCCCTTCAAATTAGTGGATTCGGCTATTTCAGCCACATCCGTTGCTGACAGGTGTATAAAATCGAACACACAGCCATGCAATCTCCATAGACAAACAGTGGCAGTAGAATGGCCTTAATAAAGAGCTACATGACTTTCAACGTGGCACCGTCATAGGATGCCACCTTTTCCAACAAGTCAGTTCGTCAAATTTCTGCCCTGCTAGAGCTGCCCCGGTCAACTGTAAATGCTGTTATTGTGAAGTGGATACGTCTAGCAGTGGTAGGCCACATAAGCTCACAGAACGGGACCACCGAGTGTTGAAGCGCGTAAAAATCGTCTGTCCTCGGTTGCAACACTCACTACCGAGTTCCAAACTGCCTCTGGAAGCAACGTCAGCACAAGAAGTGTTCGTCGGGAGCTGAAATGAGTTTCCGTGGCCAAGTAGCCGCACACATGCCTTAGATCACCATGCACAATGCCAAGCGTCGGCTGGAGTTGTGTAAAGCTCGCCGCCATTGGAAACACATTATCTGGAGTGACGCTTCACCAACTGGCAGTCCGACAGACGAATCTGGGTTGGGCGGATGCAGGGAGAACGCTACCTGCCTCGATATAGAACACACTGTTCTATAGTTTGGTGGAGGAGTAATAATGGTTCAGGCTGGGCACTTAGTTCCAGTGAAGGGAAGTCTTAACGCTACAGCATACATTCTAGACAATTCTGTGCTTCCAACTTTGTGGTAACAATTTGGGGAAGGCCCTTTCCTGTTTAGGCATGACAATGCACCTGTGCACAAAGCAAGGTCCATACAGAAATTGTTTGTCAAGATCAGTGTGGAAGAACTTGATTGGCCTGCAGAGCCCTGACCACAAACCCATCAAACACCTTTGGGATGAATTGGAACGCCGACTTGCGAGCCAGGCCTAATCGCCCAACATCAGTACCCGACCTCCCTAACGCTCTTGTGGCTGAATGGAAGCAAGTACCCGAAGCAATGTTCCAACAGCTAGTAGAAAGCCTTTAAATGTTTGTCATTTAGCAGACACTTTATCCAGAGCGACTGACATGGGCAACTAGGGTTAAGTGCCTTGCTCAAGGGCACATCAACATTCTTTTCATCTAGTCGGCTCAGGGATTATGCCACCTTCCCAGAAGAGTGGAGGCTGTTATAGCAACAAAGGGGGTCCAACTCCATATTAATGCACGTTATTTTTAGAATGAGATGTTTGACAGGCAGGTGTCCACATACTTTTGGTCATGTAGTGTATCTTAAGCAGTTACTCTGCTGCGGCTGATGTTTGCTGCTCTCTGGATATCTGTCTGTAAACAATTCAAATTCAGGGAAATATTACACTTCACTCATCCAGTTCTAAAGCCTATGCTGTTGCCCTTAATCAAATGTCAATTTTCAAAGCCTATGCTGTTGCCCTAAATCAATTGTCCAATCACACAGGCACATATAGGTTTGTTTCTATTGTCCTGTTCCCTTCTGGGACAGTTTCTCAGTAGTAGTATCCTCAGATGTCAATGATGGCAAAGATCTCGGGCTTGTCGATGTCATGGATCTGCATGGCTGAGTAAGTGATGGCCTTCACTTCTGTCCCCTTTAGGGACAATATACGCATAGTTAAGTGACACTTTCAAAAATACAAACTATTGTAATCAGATGACTCCTGAATCAATGAAAACAAACTATGCCTACTAATCATGTATGTAGTATAATATTTCAGTAACAGAATACATATCACAACCAGTTGGATAAACAATCTTCATCAGGTCATAAACCGTAATTATGCCTTATGGCCAGGAGGGAGTCAGACAGCAGACCTCTTTCTCAGTTCGCTCACCTGTGGATGCTTGACCAAGTTGAACTCTTCTCCCCACCTACAACAGCAGAGGAAAACAATGTGAGTCAATGGAGGGAAGCTGAGAATGAACCAGAACTCCAGACATAGGACCTGGAGGAGGAAGTAATGATAACATGCAAGCCTTGTCTTTCTCAGGGGTAGAATGTTCCAACTAAAACCAACCCACCATATCCCCTCAGACTGTTTCATCTAGGAGTAATGTCATGGCTCAAAAGTCAATGATCAATCGCATGCGAGTATAAATTAGCACCACCTAGTGAGCAAAAACTAAATCCTGACATGTGTAACTTTAGATCAACTTACCCAATGGAGCGGATTTTGAAGTGCATCCTGTCAATGTGCAAAACTTTAACCTCCTAGAAGACATACATTAAGTTAGGCAATACCTTATTATTGTAACTGTTAAATGAAATTGGTAGTTGCCATGATATCCTTTTGAAAGCTTATTACATTTGAAGCATGAGCTGTTTGAAGCAAACAATAGCGCTTTGGTAATGAACTGTGTTGTAAGGGATACAAGATAAATAAACACTTCTGGTAAATGTAATGATATGTTATCTTCTAGTTGTAATCAGGTTTCAAACCCACATTTTTTTTGCAATGCAATTCTGTGCATGCTCCTTTGACATCTTACAATTATACATACAGGCACCAAGAAATCTATACATCTATTGATGGGGGTAGGAGAGAGAGAGCGAGCTCCATGTAGCCTCACTGGAATTAATACGTTGAAGGCCCTTACTCTGGGAATGAAGAAAAGATCTGCACTGAATTTGAATAACCAGTCATCTAGGAAGTGGAAGAGAAGAGATTCCATGTCATCACCTGGTCAGGAAACAAACAGACATAAGAAAGTATTCAATGCAATGGTAAGTAAAATATTGACCCATATGAAACATATTTACATTACATTTGTCATTTAGCAGACACTATTATCCAGAGTGACTTACATTAGTGAGTGCATATATTTCCCCCCCCCGTACTGGTCCCCCATAATCTACTCCAGACATGTACTGTCCCTATGAGTATTATGCCTGTTTTCAGTCTGTTATTCCATCTCACCTTCTGACTCCACTTCTACTGTGTCAATGGGCTCCACTGTCTCTGTATCTGTCATATACCCAAACATTGCCATGGCACACTGCTCAAAGGCCTCCTCCAGAGAGTCTCCCCAAGAGTGGAGCCTAGGAACATACATAAGAGTTATGACACAGATGCAAGACAAACCCACTGGGCACAGACGTCCATTCAACGGCTATTCCACATTGGTTCAATGTAATTGAATTGAAATGACGTGAAAACAACGTTGATTCAACCAATGTGTGCCAAGTTGGAAGCCACTCCGTACGGTCAAGTTACAGATCGCTGCTCTGCATTATCAGGTAGGCTTTGGGGATTTCGCAATAAAGGTGTAACCACCACAGTTAAGGGTAGGAGCAGCAGTTGCTGTGGTTCATGGGTAGTCAGTCCACTTACTGTACATCAGCAGTGTGGTCCAAATCTAGAGAGAATCCAAATTACAAGATGAATAGATAGATAGATCAATTATTCAACTCATGTTACTATAATAAAGTAGAGTGGGCTATAGGTAAACATTCAATCCAGGGGGGTATTAGGGTATTGAGGGTATTAATCTACTAGGCCTGGCTACAATATAAATGTGTCGATGAAGCAATTTCGGATGGTAGAGCTGTCTCCTCCAGTAAAGATACTCTTCCACTGAACATTTTAACAGAAACCCATTTATGTACTACCTGGTGAACAATCTCAAATCAGGCCAAAGCAAGCTAACTAGCGAAAAATGTAAGTATAGCTTGTCATCAAGCATGTTCATAACAGATTAGCTACACAAGTTCGCAACTCACATTCATACTTCTTGTTGATCGCCGGGTATTTCGACTTGGTATCTTTCTGTGACTCGGTGAGATCAAGCTCACGATCATCCATTGTGATTTCTTTCGTTGATTTGAACCCTAAACTACTGAAACGTATACTTGCTGTTGCAACATGGATTGTTTCAGGAAGTATTGTCAATGTAGTGACCAATCAGGTACCAAAGATTGCTCGCCTTCTACTTCTTTGATATAATGGCGTTCGCATCAATTATATGTGTATTCCGCCACCTACTGTGCGGGTGGATAATAAAGATCCTCGAAATGAAATAATGCGGGGTAAAAATATCGCTTTTTGCTGTGTCGTCACTAGTTACCACAGCCACGGAGCCCCCCCCCCCCTTTTAAAAACAATTTATCTTATTAAGTTTTGATTTTAAACCTAACCAATAACATTAACCACTCTGCTAACATTTTGCTAACCCGAGACTTAAACTAAGACCAAAAAGCACATTTTGGTTTTCATGACTATATAGCCACTTTGTAGCTGTGCTATCTAGTGGAAACATTTTTGGTAACCCGGAATCCTTTCGGAGCCTGTTCTTTGACGAATACATATACGACATCTTCCGGTTTAGTTGACGGTGATTGGCTATTTAACCTCTATAGCGTTCCCGCCAAGGTAGCCCGGCTGCGTGCTTGTTCTCCGCGAAGCGCTATTTCTGAAAACAAAGCTACTTGTGTAATATTATCAACGCCATGGCTGATAAAGAAGGTAATTTCATTCAAAAGTGAATAAGCTAGCTACCAAGGTAGGCCAGGAAGGACGGGGGTTCCCGGCGTATCAATCGTGGAGATAATGAATGTATAATTGTATACAAAGAAAATTATCTAGCTAGCTAGCTAGCTAGCAAGCAAGCTAAGTGTATTCAAAAACAAAGCGTTTAATGCCAGAGACACAACCTGTTTGGGGGAGTGAAATGAGTTCGCTAACTTTCGCTCAATTTGTCAATACGTTTGTTAACATCGGGGAAACCCTACTCAATGGGCGTAACTATTAATTAGCTAGCTAACACTTTCTCAATGTTAATAGGGTACCCTCAATCACAACTATATTTCCTTTGAATGGGTTGCTGCTAGTATGTTACATTTAAATCTGTCTCGATTGACCTTCATTCTGTTTTACAGCAGCGTTTGATGATGCTGTGGAGGAGCGGGTGATAAATGAGGAGTACAAGATATGGAAGAAGAACACGCCCTTCCTCTATGACTTGGTGATGACCCATGCCCTGGAGTGGCCCAGCCTCACAGCACAGTGGCTGCCTGATGTCACCAGGTAGGGTTCATTTGATACTTTCAAGACAACTGGGAACTTGAAAAAAACGAGTTGAAAACACGAGTGATATTCATGGAGAAAAGTCGGAGCTCTAGAAATATGAGTTGGATGACCATTAAAAACTATTTTTTTTCCAGTTGGAGCCCCCTGAGTTCCCACTTTTCTTGAATGCTTCAATTATCTGTGCATGTCAATATAGGAATACATAGCTAGCTCTAGTTGCCATGAATAATTGTGCACATAACTGCCTTCTCTCAGTAATCTAGCAAACTATGGTGTCTTTAGGAAGATTTTTTTTGTCTCCATATGTGTTGCGAAGGTATCCTTGTATGGACCATGTTGAGTTTCTAATGCCCCCTATTACATAAAATAAAAAGGAAACTGTTTAAATGTATCTATTTTGGAACACCTTTTTTATATAATTTTAGACCTGAGGGGAAGGATTTCAGTGTACACAGGCTGGTTCTTGGCACACACACATCAGATGAACAGAATCACCTGGTCATTGCCAGTGTGCAACTGCCCAATGACGACGCGCAGTTTGATGCTTCTCACTATGATAGTGAGAAAGGCGGTGAGAATATTTTTGCTACAATTACGACCTTTCTGTGTAAATGTTTTTTAAGGCTTTGGTTCATTCAAAATATTTTACTGGTGGTAATATACATTAGTCCTTTTCGCTGTAGCTCACTGATCTGACTCTCTCGCTCCCTTCAGAGTTTGGCGGCTTTGGCTCAGTCAGCGGTAAGATAGAGATTGAAATCAAGATAAACCATGAGGGAGAGGTTAACAGAGCCCGCCACATGCCCCAGAACCCCTGCATCATTGCCACCAAAACCCCAACCAGTGATGTGCTTGTCTTTGACTACACCAAACATCCCTCCAAACCAGGTGGGTCTGCTTACTGCACATTTAAAGTGTATGGCCAGGAAGTCCAAGTCCTGCTTTAAAAATGTTTGGTAATAATGTGTTCACCTGTGTACTACAGATCCATCTGGAGAGTGCACCCCAGATCTGCGTTTGAGGGGACACCAGAAGGAGGGTTACGGTCTCTCCTGGAACCCCAACCTGAGTGGTTGCCTTCTCAGTGCTTCTGATGACCATGTGAGTGACTTAGCACTTGACCCAGAGCAAGTGCTTGAACACTCTTCCTCCTTCCATGTCTTTCCTTTTCTCACCTTGTTTCCCATCTGTCTGCAGACAATCTGTATGTGGGACATCAGTGCAGTTCCTAAGGAGGGGAAGGTTGTGGACGCGAAGACCATCTTCACTGGACACACAGCCGTTGTGGAGGATGTTTCTTGGCATCTACTGCACGAGTCGCTCTTTGGATCTGTAGCTGACGACCAGAAACTCATGATGTAAGGCTCCATGAGTTAACTCCCCTACAGCAGCAGCATTGTTTGGTCTTGCTCATTGAACAATAACACTTGGTTACTGTGTTTACTGTGCAGTTGGGACACGCGATCAAACAATACATCGAAACCTAGCCATGCTGTGGACGCCCACACTGCAGAGGTCAACTGTCTGTCCTTCAACCCTTACAGCGAGTTCATCCTGGCCTCAGGCTCAGCAGACAAGGTGGGCTGGATTTCTTACTGCTCTCAATTCTTCCAAGATTCTTTCATATTGTAGTTAGTGAATCAGTAGTGGGGATTTAACGGTTTCTCCCTTTTAAGACTGTTGCTCTTTGGGACCTGAGGAACCTGAAACTGAAGCTGCATTCATTTGAGTCTCACAAAGATGAGATCTTCCAGGTATGTTAAGTCATGAAGCGGACAATTATTCACTATAAAGTCTGTTTTGCACAAGCTGTGTGTTGACCCATCTATGACTAAGTTGTGTCAAATATTTCTGCTTTTTTCCTCCCTTAAGGTCCAGTGGTCTCCTCATAATGAAACCATCCTGGCCTCCAGTGGCACAGACAGGCGACTCAACGTGTGGGACCTCAGTAAAATCGGAGAGGAGCAGTCGCCAGAGGATGCTGAGGATGGTCCACCTGAACTGCTGTTCATTCACGGTGGTCACACAGCTAAGATCTCAGACTTCTCGTGGAACCCCAACGAGCCCTGGGTCATCTGTTCGGTGTCTGAGGACAACATCATGGAAGTTTGGCAGATGGTAAGACCTTAGGACAGATGGTGCTCTGTCAAACAGTGGGAGGCTATAAAGAATAGTTTATTCATTTCATTAGGCCTAAGTAACACGTTTGCAAGGATGGCAGAAGCACTACTTTAGTACTACCAGTATTACCATCTTACTATAATATGTAGAATTTTATTAGTCGGAGTAACAAGAATGTCTTTCCATTTTCCAGGCTGAGAACATCTACAATGACGAGGACCCAGAGGGAGCAGCAGACACTGAGGTCCAGGCATGAGTGAAACTTGAGTCACACAACAACCCTCCATTGATCACATCCTCAAAACACCTTTTTTTTTCTCC
This sequence comes from Oncorhynchus mykiss, assembly GCF_057628025.1. Taxonomy (NCBI): domain Eukaryota; kingdom Metazoa; phylum Chordata; class Actinopteri; order Salmoniformes; family Salmonidae; genus Oncorhynchus; species Oncorhynchus mykiss. The sequence continues at coordinate 63,190,557 of NC_143046.1, read as the reverse complement.
TTTCTCAATAGGACACAAATGTTTAAATGTCTTTGAAAAAAGACATGGTGCATAAGAGTGGGTTGTTTTGAAATTTTGTAAGGGGAAACAAATAAATGTAGCAGGGAAACATCTTAAATTATGCGCGTTGTGTTAGTAACATTTATATAGTTTAATTTCATAAGAAATTAAATAGATTTTCATTCCCTTGACAGCTGTATTGTAGATTTCCCCAATCACCTTTGTATGACTAGTATCCCTGTCTTGCTTTGTATGCCACATCTGCATCGGATTTCTTTTTGCTGTGTATGTGTATTCATAATAAACATTGTTTTTACAGTAGACCTTCCATGCACAGTGCAGTTTACAGTTAAGACATGCTGATCTCACAGCCAAGGCCAACTATCATAATGTCATTGTTAATGTATTAAGAGCAGTTTAAGTAAAGCAATCACTGACATTGGCTAAATGCGCAATCAAGGACACTTGCAAACAATACATGTTCGGTCTGGATGGATTGTGGATATTCCAGGTGTTTTGTCAACTATCCTGTACTTCCATGGAAAAGTTATGATTCCCCTTAAGCAAATGTCTTGCTTGCTTCAATACAGCCCATGTAATAAAATCACCTTGAGACTCCCAGGAATGTTAATTGTACATGTCAGGCGATTGTAAGTAGTACAGGCTTAAAATATGAATTTGCTAAACCTTCATTCCTAAGGGTCAAAAGGATCATCTGCTAGTTCTCTGCATCTCATGGCCAGTAGCATACCACATCCTTCCCCTCAAGTCCCTTCCTTCAATTCTTCCAATTGTCTGTTTTTTGCCTTTTTCAAAAAAAATGAAGCTTCAGCTTCCTCATGGTCTCTTCAACTGAGTCCAGTCTCCTGATGAGAAATTGGAACAGTTACACCACACCTTTACTGGCTCGGTATCCTTCCCTGCCTCCGGAGCAGGGCTAGCAGGCACGGTTCATACCAGCCTTCTAGATTCATCATGCTACCGCTGAAGGCACAGTGAGGCTTGTTGGCAGTGAGTGAAGTCATTCATGGCCCTGTGACGGGATGGTCATCTGGCCCGATCCTTCAGGGTGTTTAGCTGGTTGTGCTGAGTCTCCAGAAGCTGGGCTATATCTGAGACTAGACATGGGCCTGGAGCCCCTCCTGGGGGCAGAAAAAAAGGATAAAAGCAAGTTTCCACTCATGCTAACAGTTAACTCTCAATGACAGGCAGCAGTTAACAGCAATAACAAATCTGTGAACATGTCAACACAATGAAACGTCACATCAAAGGGATGACATATCACAAGAAAATAAACGCCCATCATACTGTAACCCTTTACTAAAGTGTACATGAACTGCATTCTCACAAAAGCTTACATGCAATGTTGTGGGGTTTCCACTCCACTTTACCTGTGTGACTACTGGGCCATAATACTGTTGTGCAGTCTGTGTTAGCTGGCTCTGAATACAGTCTGGCTGTGACAAATGGCTTACTCCTCACCTGTCCCACCTCTATCTGCAGATGAATATACTCCAACTGGATGCTGATAAGGACTCTATGTACCTCTAACCACTGACCTCTCGTAGCCTGCAGCATAGGCTGCTCCAGGTGCAATAGCTCCCATACCAATTCATTCCTCTGACTTTCCAGACGGCCCACCTCTATGCGCTCCTCAAAGAGCAGCCTCATACTGTCCATGCTACCCTCCAGCAGGACAAAGGTATGTTCCACCTCAGTTATGCGTGCTTGAACCATATATCCAGCACTGTACATGCTTCTCTCAGAGTGGGTTACTGCTGCCGTTAGGCTGCTCTCCACAGAATGTGCCTCCTACATATACTCCTCTTCAGAGTGCAAGTCCTCTCTAGACTCAACTTCCCTCCCGCTTTGTAGATCCGTCATTGGTGTCTCTATCACCTGTCAAAAGAAGTGGAAGTGGACAAGGATAGGAAGAAGAGGAAAGGGTAAGAGAGTTTGTGTTGCACTCACAGATCATTCAGACTGATAAGTCATGGGATCCACAGTGAAGTAGCAAGACTTATGATTCATGGGAGTCAGAGCTCTTTCAAAGCCAAGCTTAATCTATGAAATTGCACAAGAATAGACTGAGAAAAGCACAAGGATCCAGTCAACATTAGAGATCTGTTTTTGTGATTCCACCATCCTATGAGCTTCTGTCTAGACATACTGTATATTCCTCTCTTTTCACTTCTTCAGTATGCGTCTGTGCTCCTGGTATCCAAGTCGGTCTATTCTTACCTCTATCTGATTTTGATATGATATGGCATAGACAGTGACATTCTCAGACACTGTAATATACATGAAGTGTACAGGCAGCTGCATGTCAGAATTTTACCCATGTGTAATTCCAAATTGGACATGAAAACATCTCCTAAAATCATGTTTAATTCGCTTAGCATATTTGTCAGATAAAGCTATTCTGAACATCGGTTTTTATCTTTATAGTTATTTGTAAAGTGAATGACAAACAGTGCAGACAAAAACAAAGTTAAAAGGTGTGCAGGTGAGCTTTGAAACCCAAGAGGGCTTACATGAAAACCACACCCGGAAAAATAGTGTGTACAAATAGAGTGATAGAGTGAAATAGAGAAATAGAGTGTACAAAACGTTAGGAACACTTGCTCTTTCCATGACATAGACTGACCAGGTGAATCCAGGTGAAATATATTATCCCTTCTTGATGTCAACTGTTAAATCCACTTCAATCAGTGTAGATTAAGGACAGGTTAAATAATGATTTTTAAGCCTTGAGACAATTGAGATATGTATTGTGTATGTGTGCCACTCAGAGGGTGAATGGGCAAGACAAAATATTTAAGTTCCTTTGAACGGGGTATGGTAGTAGGTGCCAGGCGCACCGGTTTGAGTGTGTCAAGAACGGCAACGCTGCTGGGTTTTTCCGCACTGAACAATTTCCCGTGCGTATCAAGAATGGTCCACCCAAAGGGCATCCAGCCAACTGGACACAACTGTAGGAAGCATTGGAGTCACATGGGCCAGCATCCCTGTAGAATGCTTTTGACACCTTGTAGAGTCCATGCCCCAACAAATTGAGGCTGTTATGGGGTCAAAGGGGGGTGCAACTCAATATTTGGAAGTTGATCCTAATGTTTTGTACACTCAGTGTATATGCTGCATGCACAAGGGTTATAAAAGTGTCACTGGCACCCTCAACTACAGTGGCAAGAAAAAGTATGTGAACCCTTTGGAATTACCTGGATTTCTGCATAAATTAGTCATCAAATTTGATCTGATCTTCATCTAAGTCACAACAATAGACAAACATAGTGTTCTTAAACTAATAACACACACATTATTGTATTTTTCTTGTTTATTTTGAATACATAATTTAAACATTCCCAGTGTAACTACATTTCAGTTCTTTCCAAATGTTCATTTCAGTTGTTCAGTAGATTGAAGAGAAGCCTATTTGTGCTGATTTATCTGGTCCTTGTAAATGCTGTTTTGGTGATAATGAGATTAGATAACTTAATGTAAATAAGTTGATGATAAGTATGATAAATAATTCAATTATCTGATGAAAATAAATCTGACCTTAATCACTCTGATAGCTGTCAAAATAAGAAGTTACACTATATTCATGTGTCAGAAGTATTTGTTATCATGACAATCTAAAAGTCGTATCCACACACCAACAAGTGATAATGCAATCTTTAATAACCTTTTTCTGGGTGGGCAATAATAGAGAAGAAGAAGAAAAGAGAACGATAACAGGTTATATGAGGGATATTTTCCCCGCCACCAGGCGGGCGGTCCTCAACATCATCGGTAATTCCTTTCATGTCCTCACCTGTGCGCGCACTACAGCCATAGGTTGGACAGCACAGACGCAAGCATTTTGTCAGTTGTTGGAAACAATTGGAGCGTCCGTGTGCAAAACCGATTGCTCTAGTTTGTACAAAACAATTATTGTAGCGTTTCAGCAAAATATCACTAGTCTCCTCCTGTGGCACACTTTGCGGATATGGTTTACCTGGATTTTCAGTCCAGGTTCTGAAAATAAACTTGAGAGGAACGCAGTGGAAACGCTTCAAATGGAAAGCAGATAAGGAAGACTTATCTATCAAATCGGGACCTAAAACTTTTTTTCCAAAAGGTAAAACCAATTCCTTTTGAATTCTTTATGTTTCTCATATTTTATGGTCAAAAAGTGTGTGTAGCACTGCTGAATGTCGCTTTTGTGTGATAATGAGCAAAGGAATGTAACTTGGTGTTTTATCTCAGTCTTGATTTTTTTTTTTTTAAGTTCTGACAATTATCCAACTTGTAAATTCATAACTTTCATCACATAATAGCTTTCTTATTAAATAGTGAGGAAACATAAGATCTCATTGAGGTATCTAGCTTTTAGAATGTGTGGTAGGCATTCTGAAATATGCTATGATTGGCGGTTGATGGTACAGTACAGCTAGAGCGCAGACTACCCTAAAGACCAGATGTTGAATACATTTGAATCCTTATGACCTCCACAAGCCAGAATGTTGAATACAATTATATTTTAACGTACTTTACCGGTTTTCTGTGTGGTTGGTCCTTTTGCTGGTAGGAATGTGAGACTATATGCACAGGAAAGTAAAATTACATCAATTTTTCAAAGCACTGGTAGTGTATTCAGATTTCTAGCACAATATAAAAATACAGAAATCTGAATGTGCTGTTATTATACTTTGCTGTGGATATATTGTCTCACATTCCTACCTGCAAAAGTATTAACCGCACGAACAACCGGTAAAGTAAGGTGGATATATTGTCTCACATTCCTACCTGCAAAAGTACTAACCGCACGAACAACCGGTAAAGTAAGTTAAAATCTAAATTGATTCAACATTCTGTCTTGTGGAGGTTGTGAGAGGAAACTTAAAACGATCCAAACGTTCATTTATGTCCGACATTGAATTCAATGCCAGGTCTTCAGGCTAAGCACAGAAGACTCCTTCTAGTCACTGAGTCAATACCCTTACTGTGTACCTATGTTTGTCTTCTGTTGTTGCAGGCCGTTCTTTGTTTTCTGAAATCCATGCTTTTTAATTAAACGTTTATCATACAACCACCTGACTGTTTCCTCACTGCTGTTGCTCTAAGATGGCAACTCGGTGCGAATTTGGTGGTTGTATTTGATTATAATAAAATGTTAAAGTATGGATTTAAGCAAAGAAAGGCATGCAACAACAGAGGACAAATGGGTACACAGTAAGTGTTTAAGAATTTAAGTATCGATGCATAACAACTCAAAGGAGTCTGAGGTTCATAAAAAAAAAACTTGTCTTCACTCAACTCAGTGGAGGAGTTGATGTACTTGGCTAAGGTACAGCCAACCATTCGCAGTTTTAATTTATTTTATTTAACCTTTATTTACTTAGGCAAGTCGGTTAAGAACAAATACTTATTTACAATGATGACCTACCCTGGCCTGACCCGGACGACGCTGGGCCAATTGTGCGCTGACCGATGGGAATTCCGATCACGGCCGGTTGCGATACAGCCTGGAATCGAACCAGGGTCTGTAGTGACGCCTCTAGCACTGAGATGCAGTGCCTTTAGATTGCTGTGTCACTCGGGAGCCCAAAGTTAATGTCAGAAGTGGGATGCAGGTTCAGATGTGGTGGAGATTTGTGTAGCTTGGCCTTTGGTGATCCAGGAACAGTTAAACAAACGGGTAGAAAGATATAATCCTAAAAATGTTTTACTAAGGAGGTCTTTGCAATGAAAGGCTAAATCAGTTTTTCTATTAATTATCTGAGCAGTACTCATGGACACTGACAATCTTATGACACTGGTGATGTTGGTTGGTATGATCTCTCCCAGTAAATGGCCACATGGCAGTCTAATTTATTTCCTTTATCCTTTATCATGAGTGAAGATAACCTGACATTCTCAGTTCCCCAGGGTCTCCCTCTGTTTGTAGACATACTGTACATTGCCTGTCCATGGACTTTGAACTGGAAGCTTAAAGCATAACATTGTCTTGACTGCAGATCAGTTGGGGAATGTATTGGTGTCTTTCCATGGATAGAGTCCATTTGGAGACTATTTGGCCAGATTTATCCGTCGTGCTAGATGTTGTCACAATGTCAGTTGCTTGTTCTTTCTCATTAATGTTATTATGGACAACTAGAACCTGATAATTAGCAGTAATTACCAGTGTAGTCTGCTAATAAACATTGGTGTATAGTCTCTTTCCTGACCATTTCACACAACCAACCCACCTAACCTCTGCCCCTAATGAGTTCACCCTGACCTCTACAGAACAGTCTGAACTGTAGTGGAGACAATATACTTTTGTTTAGGAAGGGTGTGTCCTTTACTGGTGGTGCTTCCTTCTCACCTGGCCGCAAGCCAGGCCATGGCTTGTATCCATGGAGATAACAGGTGCCTTATGTAACCACAGAGCCAGGAGGGGATGCCTCTGCACAGCTAGGGCCCTGACTTTTCCCCCAGGTTGGAACTTGACCATGAAAAACTCAGGACACTAGTAGGAGAGGGGTGAGGGCATGACAGACTGAGGGTGCTAAGAGGAATAATAGCTCAGTCTCTAGACTGTAGTCAGTGTTGGGAGAACTCAGTAGAATGACCACAGTAACCATTGCAGCAGTGGAGAGAGGGGGCCTGGTCAGTACAGAACTTAGTTTGCAGCAGTGGAAAGAGAACATCCCTCTTATGATGGGCTGTAGACCTTCTAATCACAGTCTGGAATGGGCGACAGTGTCGTGAGTGTAGTGGAATCAGCAGTGACTCATGTCTGCAGTGTAGTGAGGAGCCTTCTGTGTGTAGACGGAGTGGCAGACAATAGGTTTAATCAGTGGGATTGGCTGAGTTACTCATCTGTCATCAATGAGCCTTTGATCAATATTAATGAGAAATCCAATGAGTTAAAACATTGGCCCTCAATATGTGTGTCTCATGTTCTCAGTCCGACTGTCCTTGACGGTGCATAAGTATAAGCTTGGGGACTGTGTATCAGTTGTATTAGCCAAATGGGACATACTTTCTTTTAGTTGCCCATTTTAAGCCTTCTGAAATATAAAACAAACATTTACATAGAGAACATTTGCATCTTTCCACTGCTGGACTAGACTGTTCTCCTGTATTTCTGCATGTCCCATAGAGTTTCCAATAATGTTTCCTAGTCCTCTCAGCATGCTCAGTGTGTGTGTTATTGTGGTCAGGGCACAGAGGGCTTGTTTTAACTGTCTAGAACAGAGGCTTCAGAGATGCCAGTGGCAGGGGAGGATGTACTTTAAGTCTCAGCTGTGTTTTTCCCCCCAGTAGCCACTGTCACTACTGTCAAAATACTTATTCTCCCCTGGTTTTCTTCCAAAAATACAGAGGTCCAGGCTTAGGCCCACAGCAACACTGAGGAGGTCTAGAAACAGGCAGATTCAAGTGCCCAGTCATGAGAAAGGAGAACAAGAGAGAGAGGCTGAAGGAGATTTGGAAAGGGGAGTTCCTCAGCAATTATCAATCTCTCAGGAATGCAGCCTCTACTCTTAGACAAGCTGCTGCATGGCTACAGTGTCCCAAAAGCACTCAGACTTGAACAGATCTGTGCTCGACTCCACATATTTCCCCCTTACAGCAACAATGACCCTGAATGAGAGTAGCAGAGGGGTGGGATTAAAAACCTCATGACCGGTAATAGTTATTACTGAAAAAACTGTATACTGAACAAAAATGTAAACACAACATGTAGTGTTCATTTCATGAGCTGAAATAAAACATCCCTGACATTTTCCATATACACACAAACGCTTTTCTCTCAAATTGTGTTCACAAATTTGTTTACATCCCTGTTAGTGAGCATTTCTCCTTTGCCAAGATAATCCATCCACCTGACAGGTGTGGCATATCAAGAAGCTGATTAAACAGCTTGATCATATACACAGGTGCACCTTGTGCTGAGGACAAAAAAAGGCCACTCTGAAATGTACAGTTTTGTCACACAACACAATGCCACAGAAGGCTCAAGTTTTAATGGAGCATAAAATTGTTATGCTGACTGCAGGAATGTCCACCAGAGCTGTTGCCAGATAATTGAATGTTCATTTCTCTACCATAAGCCACCAACTTCATTTTAGAGAATTTGGCAGTACGTCCAACTGGCCTCACAACCGCAGACCGTGTGTAACCATGCCAGCCGTGGACCTCCACATCCGGCTTCTTCACCTGCAGGATCTTCTACGACCAGCCACCCAGACAGCTGATGGAACTGTAGGTTTGCACAACTGAAGAGTTCAAGCAGAAACAGATTCTCTGTATGCTCGTCATCTTCACCAGGGTCTTGACCTGACTGCATTTCGGCGTTGTAACCGACTACAGTGGGCAAATGTTCGATACTGGCACACTGGAGAAGTGTGCTCTTCACAGATAAATCCCAGTTTCAACTGTACCGGGCAGATGGCAGACAGCGTTGTATGGCATCGTCTGGGCGCGTTGTTTGCTGATGTGAACTGCCACCATGGGGTACTATGTTATGGGCAGGCATAAGCTACAGACAACTAACACAATTGCATTTTGTCTATGGCAATTTCAATGTGCAGAGATACTGTGACAAGATCCTGAGGCCCATTGTCTTTACATTCATTCGCTGCTATCGCCTCATGTTTCAGCATGGTAATGCAAGGATCTGTGCACAATTCCTCGAGGCTGAAAATGTCCCAGTTCTTCCATGGCCTGCATACTCACCAGACATGTCACCCATTGAGTACGTTTGGTATGCTCTGGATCGACGTGTACGACAGCTCCCACCAATATCCAGCAACTTCGCACAGCCAAGAGTGGGACGACATTCCACAGGCCACCATCAACAGCCTGATTAACTCTATGTGAAGGAGATTTATCCTGCTGCATTAGGCAAATGGTGGTCACCAGATGTATTTTTTACAAGTGCTTAAAACTTTAAATTCTGTTACCAGATCTGCAATTTAATTGGCTAAAGAGTTAAATCGTAGTAGTCACAAACCAATGTTGGGTTCACCAGTTTGGACAATACAGTACAGGACAGTAGAGTAAAGAAAAGTGGAATTCAGTATAGTAAAAAGTAGAGCACACGAGTTGAGTACACTATACTGTACTGAACTCTACTCTACTGTGCTGTACTCTGATGTACAAATTTATCAAACATGGATGTCTATGATTTGGTCCGGACCAACCAGATTTGGTCTTGTTTGGGGGAAGAGCTCATTAAAATAATAGTCAGTGTGTAGAATAATACCCAGATATGCAGGAGGATATTGCATGTTTCTACATTTGTGTACCTATTTAGGATACATCCCCATGAAGAGAATGGCATTCACGTCCATAACTATGCATTTTCTGCGTAGCACAGATAAGGGACCCATGATTCAATTTTGTCTCCGCTATTCTGTTACTGGGAGTAAATCCACTTTACTTACTGTAGTTCAATAACCCAATTCTTTCTGCAGACACCATTGAATCTTAATTCGGACCAAAGATTAGAGTTTTTTTTGGAGAACATGGACTCATAAAAAAAACTGATGGAGATTTTACAGAAATTCTGTTAACAAACTTTGCATCTGCACAGTTCTTCCAGTCAATGTGTTTTTGTAAAATGTTCTGTGTAAATTAAGTCTTCCTTGTACATAGTTGTATGGTTTGTTAAACTTTTGAAATCAATGGTTTTTGTTTGGCATACATTGTAAGTGAAAAATCTGAGTCTACTGTGGAATTGCCCATGTGTAACAAAAAAGCTGTAAAAACAAAAATGTAAAGCAAAGTTACTTTTGTCCTCCAAAAAGGACAAAAGGATGGGCCCAAAAAAAAAAGTACTAATACAATAATGACCCTGATTCCCTGTCGACGGCCCTTATCTTACTTAATTGGCATGTATTGTTGCATTTTTATCACTCCTGATCCTCACATCCTTTAATAGCAACAACAAAATGTACGTAAGGGATTTCCTCTCAAGATGAATGCGTAGCTATATACAGTATTCTTGAAATCCTGGCATTCAGCCTCTCTCTTTGGAAGGCCATTTGTCTTATCGGATGTATTTCAATGTTTCCTCTTTCTACTGTTTTGCACAACAAGTAAATAGGAAGACTAGGAACTGCCCAGAGCCATGTGCACAACATAACAAAATGTTTTAGAAACCTCCCCCCGCTGTCATTGCTTCATGTGACAATCCTTTGTAGGAAATGGAATTCATTAGGTTATTCCAGTTTTCCCCTATAGTAGTGCCTCACCTACAGCAATGGACATACATAATGAATGCATGCACTTCTCTGGTTTAGAATGTGTATGGTGTTCTAATCGACTGCCTCTCTGTAAAATGCCCTTTACTTGAGTGCTGCTGCTCTCTTTTCTTTGATAACGGCTACAGAATAAAGGCACACCCTGATTCATGAAAGAACAGTAAAGCCACTTTCACACTAGTAAAATGTTAACTCTCTATTATAGCAGCACGTCACATTATTTCACAAAGTGTTCAAAACTGTAGCTTATCCTGGGGGAGCTCTCCCTGGGGGAGCCGTTGGGTCAGAGGGGATGCTGTAGGATGACTGGGCATTGAGTCTGACTGGAACTTAAACTTTGCACTGCCACTTTAAATCCTGGAGCCCAGACTCCCATATCAAGGTGAATGTGCTCCTGCTTAAACCAAGCTATACTCACTCTTTAAACAAAGACGTCTGTTTCACTGCCACACCCTTTTTGACTTGTCCCCACGGGCACATGTACCAGCCTGGTCTGCTTCTTCACTCTGAGTCACTTTTGCAACAACTCCTGTAGTGTAAACTTATTCCAACCCTCACTTACACAATACTTCTGAAAGTATTCACGCCCCTTGACTTTTACTGTGTTTTGTTGTTACAAAGTGGGATAAACATTTATTTAATTGTCATTTATTTGTCAACGATCTACACAAAATACTCTAATGTGAAAGTGGAAGAAAAATTCTAACATTTGTTAAAAATAAATACAATCATTCAAATAAAACGCTAATATATCTTGATTAGATAAATATTCAACTCCATGAGTCAATACATGTTAGAATCACCTTTGGCATCGATTTACAGTTGTAGATTTACCCAGAAAGATTCACAAGAACTTTCCACACCTGGATTGTGCAACATTTGCCTATTTTCAGAATTCTTCAAGATCTGTCAATTGGTTGTTGATCATTGCTAGACAACCTTCTTTTCACTGTCAATTAGATTAGTGTTGTGGAGTAACTACAAGGATGTTGATCCATCCTCTGCTTTCTCCTATTACAGCCATTCAACTCTGTAACTGTTTTAAAGTAACCATTGGCCTCATGGTGAAATCCCTGAGCGGTTTCCTTCCTCTCCAGCAACGGAGTTATGAAGGACGCCTGTATCTTTGTAGTGACTGGGTGTATTGATACACCATCCAAAGTGTAATTAATAACTTCATTGTGCTCAAAGGGATATTCAATGTCTGTTTTTATTTTATTTTACCCATCTACCAATAGGTGCCCTTTGTGAGGCATTGGAAAACCTCCCTGGTCTTTGTGGTTGAATCTGTGTTTGAAATTCACTGATCGACCTGCTCGACCTTACAATTATCTGAATGTGTGGGGCACAGAGATGAGATGGTCATTAGAAAATCATGTTAAATACTATTATTGCACACAGACTGAGGCCATGCAACTTATTGTGACTTATTACTATTTTACTCCTGAATGTATTTAGGTGTGCCATGACAGGGGTGGAATACCGATTGTCTCAAGACATTTCAGCTTTGCATTCCCCTTTGACGTTATGGGGTATTGTTTGTCACTGGCCTACACACACTTAATTTGAATCCATTTTAAATTCTGGCTGTAACGCAACAAAATGTGGAAAAATGAGCAAATACTTTCTGAAGGCACTGTATAGGTTGTGCTGTTGCATTACATTGGTCTGTATATGTCTGCCATAGCAGGTTAACCAAACCAAAGTCGCACAAACTGGTTTGCCTTTGCTGTGATACATTTCAACCAGGAAATACACACCCTTCAAAAGCTGGATTGGGATACTCGGGATGAGCTGCACTGCAGATGTTTGATATGTGGCCTGGTTTACATACATCGTGGTGTGTGGGTCTGATGGTTGCTTCAGGCAATGCAGCTTTTCACTGCTTCCCTCCCCAGGCTTCCTCATAAAACTGGAGACCTACAGATCCCATGGAATTAATGTGGGTCAATGACATACGGTAGTGCAAACTGTCAGGGCCCTCACTGCTCCAGGATTTACAATCACAAGCCGTTCTGTTCTCAAAGAAGGGAGTCAAACACAACATTCTATCCTCTACACTGTCTTGTAGTTACTGATGAGCTATTTTGCTGCTGTTGTCCTGTGTAGGACTGTTCAGTAGACGTTTCTCCTGGCCAATGTGAAAGCACCACGTCTATTGTGAGGGAAAAGTAAACAGCATGTCAGAGCACAGGCCTGCTCCAGCAGGATTGGGCTGGGCTGGAAAACCACAGGGGAGGCTAATGATTGCTCATGTGTGTGGATGCAGGTAAATCAATAGCCACGTATTAATCAATGTTTATATCTTAAATCACACGTTCCTTGAGACTTTTTGTTAAACCCTATTTTTGTGTGTGTTATTATGTGTGTATCATTTGCGTCAACACCCAGCCACCATTGAGCTGTGTGTTTTGGAGTACTATAATTACAGTGCCAATGAAGCAACTGTGTAATTTTGGCAGGGGCAACTTTGTGTGACAGAGTTTTGGTGTGTCCTGATTCTTAATTTGTGTGTGTGAGAAAGAGGGTCTCTATGGTAACGTCCCGACTAAAGTGTTCACAATAGTCCTAAGTGCTCTGTTGTATACTTAGGCAAACATGTATTTATCTAAGGGTTGGTCATGACTGCACAGCAACAGCATTGTGATTAGATCCACTGGAACTATATACAATGTTGTCATTAATGATCTCTTATGTGCTAATGTGAATGTGGTTTAGACTACTTACTTATAAATGCATAAGCTAGTGGTGCGCGGGTCAGCTGTTCACCTGCACCCGCCCGCAATTGCTAAGAACCTATCCGCAACCACCCGACCACAGTACCAGTCAAAAGTCTGGACACACCTACTCATTCAAGGGTTTTTCTTCATTTGTACTATTTTCTACATTGTAGAATAATAGTGAAGACATCAAAACGATGAAATAACATATGGAATCTGTCGTCAAGGCAGTGAAAAGGGTGGCTACTTTGAAGAATCACAAACATAAAATATATTTGTAGTAACTTTTGGTTACTACAAATATTTCATATTTGTGATTCTTCAAAGTAGCCACCCTTTGCCTTGACAGCTTTGCACACTTTTGGCATTCTCTCAACCAGCTTCATGAGGTAGTCACCAGGAATGCATTTCAATTTCAACAGGTGTGTCTTGTTAATTTGTGGAATTTATTTCCTTAATGCATTTGAGCCAGTCCGTTTTGTGACAAGGCAGGGGTGGTATACAGAAGATGGCCCTATTTGATAAAAGATCAAGTATTATTATTAAGATCAAGCCATATTATGGCTAGAACAGCTCAAATAAGCAAAGAGAAATTACCGTCCATCATTACTTTAAGACATGAATGTTAGTTAATACGGAAAACGTCAAGAACTTTGAACCAAATTTGAAATGTTTGGTTCCAACTGCTTTCTTTGTGAGACACGGAGTAGGTGAACGGATGATCTCCGCATTTGTGGTTTCCACCGTGTGGAGGTGCTTTGCTGGTGACACGGTTAGTGATTGATTTCGAATTCAAGGCACAATTAACCAGCATGGCTACCACAGCATTCTGCAGCGATATCCCATCTGGTTTCCCCTTAGTCCCACTATCATTTGTTTTTCAACAGGACAATGACCCAATACACCTTCAGGCTGTGTAAGGGCTATTTGACCAAGAAGGAGAGTGATAGCGTGCTGCATCAGATAACCTGGCCTCCACAATCACTCGACCTCAACCCCATTTGAGATGGTTTGGGATGAGTTGGACCGCAGAGTGAAGGAAAAGCAGCCAACAAGTGCGCAGTATATGTGGGAACTCCTTCAAGACTGTTGGAAAAGCATTCCAGGTGATGGAGGTTGAGAGAATGCCAATCTAAAATATATTTGTAGTAACAAAACACTTGGTTACTACATGATTCCATATGTGTTATTTCATAGTTTTATTTATTCACTATTATTCTATAATGTAGAAAATAGTCAAAAATAAAGAAAAACCCTTGAATGAGTAGGTGTGTCCACACTTTTGACTGGTACTGTATATGTGAAAATCTGCGGCCCGCCCCTGACCCTCACCCGCAAATATAGAGAATGCCCAGTCAGAGAGAGACGAACCTTTTTTTGACAGGCCATTTTAGATAGGTATATGTTTCTTCATATAATTTCCAACATTTTGGTAGGCCATTTGTTAGTCAACTTGTCTATAATTGGATACATGCAAATGCAGCTTCTCTTCTGTCATTACTTGTTACTCTAGAACAAGTATTCCCAAACTGGGGTACGCGTTGTGATTCACTTTATTTTTAAAGATATTCTGCACATTTTCAAACATTTCCATTTAAATTTGCCAATGGGGCTTTACATTTGGGTGAGTTTTTTTCTCACCTGAGTAGCCTCGTTTCACTGCCAAAAATAACATTTAAACCATCTAGTGTTCAACAAAATAACACAATGTCAAATTCAGGTAACCTAGTCTCATAATTACCATCCAATCACATTAACCGTTACTCTCATAGCTGCTGCTCATTCCGTTTGCTCGAATATTGATAAATGGTCAAAAAAAGTAAGGCCCGCGTCCATAGAGACACATACCAGCTTTACTGGTAGTACTGCACCTGTCAACGACAAGTTGTTCTGCTTCCACGAGCACATCCAATGCTAACATCAATAATTCTACATTTGATGTTAGCCCAGCTAGCATGGACACTGACAGTTGTGAATCTGATGCAGCTGAAGAGCTACTGCTCCCTTACCTGGAAAAGCGCCGAACAACAAACAGGGACGTTGGACCATCTAAGAGGTGCAAATATGATGAGCACTACATTTATTTGGGGTTCACTTATATTGGGAGTAGTGCCTTTCCTCAGCCACAGTGTTATATGTGCAAAAGTGCTCTCACAACTTGATTAAGCCTTCACTCTTAAACAAAACATGGCAATTTGAAAAATAAGCCACCGTAGTTTTTTGTGAGAATTTAGATGACTTTTGAGTAGTAAGACTTGTATAAAAGCAACAAATACCATTAATAAGAAGGGGCTAGAAGCGTCTTGTATGGTGAGCTACTAAGTGGCTAGGACAGGCAAGCCCCATATTATTGTGGAGGACTTCATTCTTCCTGCTGCTACGGATGTGGCTGGGACAATGCTGGGGGAAAAGACCAAAAAAACTATAGACAATGCCTTCATCAAACAACACTGTTTCACGATGCATCAGTGACATGGCAGGAGATGTTTTGAAACGATAACTGCTTCGCATACAAGCCAGTGAATTCTATGCTTTACAGCTGGATGAGTCAACAGACGTGGCGGGCCTGGCACAGCTCCTGTCCGTTACGTTTATGGGGGATCAATTTAAAGAAGACATCCTCTTCTGGAAACCAGGACAACAGGAGAGGATATTTTTAAAGTACTGGACAGCTTTTGTGACATCAAATGTACTTTGGTGATCAAGATGTGTTGGTGATTGTACTGATGGCGTAGAAGCCATGACAGGGAGACATAGTAGAGTGGTAAAGCACGTGCAAGCAGTTGCTCCTGATGCCACTTGGGTACACTGCAGCATCCACTGAGAGGCTGCCAAGGTAATGTCTGACAGCTTGAAATACGTTTTGGACACTACAGTGAAAATGGTTGACTTTGTTAAAGCAAGGCCCCTGAAATCTTGTGCATTTTCTGCACTTTGCAATGATATGGGCTGCGACCATGTAACGCTTTTACAACTTACAGAAGTGCGCTGGTTATCAAAGGGCATAGAATTTAGAGACAAAGTTGTCTTTACTGACCATTTTCACTTGTCTGACTGCTTGCATGATGATGGGTTTCTCACACGACTGGCCTGTCTGGGTGATGTTTTTTCATCGCCTGAATGATCTGAATCTAGGATTACAGGGACTCTCCGCAACTATATTCAATGTGCAGGACAAAATTGAGGCTATGATTTTAAGAAGTTTGAGCTCTTCTCTGTCTGCATTAACAAGGACGACACACAGGTCTTTCCATCATTGTATGATTTTGTTTGTGTGCAAATGAACTCAAGCTTATGGACAATGTCAAATGAGATATAGCGAAGAACGAGTGAGTTGGGAGCGCAATTACGCAGGTTCTTTCCCGAAATGGATGGCACAAACAACTGGATTCGTTATCCCTTTCATGCCCTGCCTCCAGTTTACTTACCGATATCTGAACAAGAGAGCCTCATCAAAATTGAATTTATCAGAAGCCACTGACAGATTTCTGGATTGGGCTGCGCTCAGAGCATCCTGCCTTGGAAAATCGTGCTGTTAACACTGATGCCCTTTGCCACTTACCTATGTGAGTGGATTCTCAGCCCTCACTAGCATGACAAATAAATACAGGCACAGACTGTGTGGAAAATGATTTCAAACCAATACAACCCAAAATTGCAGAGTTAGGTGCATACTTTCAAGCACACCCTTCTCATTAACCAGTGATGAGTTATTCACAGTTTTTGATGAACAAATAAGGTTTTATATGTAAGATGGTTAAATAAAGAGCAAAATGATTGATTATTATTTGTGCCTTGGTCCTATAAGAGCTATTTATCACTACCTGGCTTGTGAGAAGTGACATACTCACACTCTGTTTAATAAATGTATAGTGCGTGTGTGGCAGGTTTACAATGATGCAAAAAACAACATTTGAGAGTGCGCTGACCCTGGTGCTAGAGGGGGAACGCAGCTGGAGGATGAATGTTTGAAGGGGTACGGACCTATAAAAAGTTTGCGAACCACTGCCGTAAAAGACTAAAACTCTTGCTCACCAGAATGTCATAAATCAATAGAATGCTTCAATCCAGTTGACATTGCTAAAGTTTCTCTTTCCTCTTTCGTATCTGCTTCTCTCACCCAGCAAAGACGTTTAGGGACCAGGGAGAAAATGCAATAAACAAAACGTGAAAGATTTGACCGGTTTAAAGGGATATTTCCTTTTCTTTTTTTTGCATTTTAGACCTATTTTCCACTTACTTTCAGGGTTAAAGCATCATCCAGACAGTTATGGTCAGAGTTCCATTCCTGAGATTTCTTTGACAGGCTTTAGATGCTTGCATGAGCCATGCAGTGGCCAGACTCACCCCCCCCCCCCCCCCCCCAAAAAAAAACGTCCCCACAAACTTGGAACTGGTGGTGTGAATGTGAAAAATCTGAGAAATTCAAGCCAATGTTGACTGAAATTGAATGTCTGTGCTGTTCCGATTGGACTTGATAATGGCAACCGAAGACACTGATGTTGATCACAGCGCAACAGTCTGTGTGACATCATGCAGATCTCCTAGCCCTTATCAACCCAGGAGTAATTTAAATGTTTTTCCATGTCCCTAAGATCAACTTAAAATAACGGGCAGGAAGTAAACATCTGAAATTGAAGTTATAAATAATGTATACATATCAATTTTAATGTATTATCTGTTTCATATAATGATCCCTTGTTGATATTTTCCCCTGTTCCATAGTCAATATTGTCGTGTTGTGATGGAATGGGCACTCAAGGGAGTAGCTTGGAAAAGGTAAGACAGTATTACTCATGCGTCGTTGAGGCCATCCGTAGAAAGTATCCTTTACCTTTAGGAGTATACATTGGATTCAAGGAGTCTGAGGACGCACACTTGCTTCTCTGAACCACTTGATTCTGAAGAATGTATAAAGACTGAACTTGGTGTCATTACATGTTATTACACAACATGGCTATAACCATGTAACAAGGTGTATAACTGGCTATGTGTATGTGAACAACAAAGTTACTTGTTGTTCCCAAATAAAAGCTTGTTTTTATGAGACAAACATGTTCCCAAATAAAGACACATTGTGCAGGTATGTGTTTTTGACAATCCATTAGTAATATAAAGGTTATGAAAGTCAACACATACAACTAATAGAAAAATACACTTTTGAATAAGTTAAAGAACATATAAACATGTTATACACTACTACTTTAGCAATCCAACTACCTATGTAGCTTCTTTCGACATCTTGGCTATCCGTATCCCTGTCATAGCTAGGAACATGTAGACTATAATTATCCATGTCTTAGCTAGGGACATGTAAACTATCCTTATCCCTGTCATAGCTTGGGGCATGTAGACTATCCTTATCCCTGTCATAGCTAGGGACATGTAGACTATCCTTATCCATGTCTTAGCTAGGGACATGTAGACTATCCTTATCCATGTCTTAGCTAGGGACATGTAGACTATCCTTATCCCTGTCATAGCTAGGGACATGTAGACTATCCTTATCCCTGTCCTAGCTAGTGACATGTAGACTATCCTTATCCCTGTCATCGATATGGACATCTAGGCTATCCTTATCCCTGTCCTAGCTAGTGACATCTAGGTTGTCCTTAGCCTAGATGTCCCTAGTTAGGACAGGGATATCTGTATCCCTGTCATAGTTAGGGACATGTAGACTATCCCTGTCCTGGCTAGGGACATCTAGGTTATCCTTATCCCTGTCCTAGCTAGTGACATCTAGGTTGTCCTTAGCCTAGATGTCCCTAGTTAGGACAGGGATATCTGTATCCCTGTCATAGTTAGGGACATGTAGACTATCCCTGTCCTGGCTAGGGACATCTAGGTTATCCTTATCCCTGTCCTAGCTAGGGACATCTAGGTTATCCTTATCCCTGTCCTTGCTAGTGACATCTAGGTTGTCCTTATCCCTGTCATAGCTAGGAACATGTAGACTATCCATATCCCTGTCATAGATATGGACATCTAATCTATCCGTATCCCTGTCATAGCTAGTGCAATGCTGCTTGTTTTCGTTATCCTCTGTTGACAAGCGAGACATGACATGCCAGCTCTGGAGTGTCATACTTGTTGCTCGTGCAAGTGGAACAACACTGGCAACGTACTTCAGCTGAAATAGTTAGTCCTATATCACATTTTTCTACAGGCCCCCAGAAAACGTAATAGTCTGTAGAATTTTATTTGGAGTCATTTTGAAGCACGTTTTTGGGTGAGTCTCACCTCTACCACTATTTGGCTCATGCAAGCAACTAAGCCAGACGACACACATCTCAGGAATGGAACTTTGACCAAAACTGTCTGGATGATGCTTCAACACTAAAAGTAAACAGTAAAAAATGAAATATCCCTTTTAAGGAAATGAAAAGCTGTTAAAACGACCCAACATGATTTGTTTTGTTTTTTTTATAAGATCTGTTCGGCTTGGATGCATATTTTTATGTGGTTGAAATACTATCAGATTTTATGATGCTGATGAAGATGGCACCTTTACAGACGATCCTAACCACTCATTAATTCTCTCAAGATGCTGAAAGAAAGAAATATTTCTCCACTCCTGTTCCTGAGTCAAAATGTACATTTTTTTTGTGTAATTTTATGTTAAGAAATTGTTCATTCTTCAGGAGTTCATATTACATTAGGCTATCTGAGAGGTTTTAGACCTAGAGTCAGTGTCCATATTTCAGTTAGGCTACTACTCCATTTAACCCATCTGAACAATAGTTCCCTTGACGTGCCATTTTAAAGTCTGTCTTGTGACTGTCTAATTTCTATAGCACCTCACAATCACACATAACAGAAGTGCTATTATCATCTCTAACCACTTCACCAAATCTTTCCCAACATTAGACTACTGTCCTGGCTCTCGCTTCTATTTATTTTCAACCCTCTATTTTGCAGCTTTTCTCCAACGTTGTCCTTTATGCCTCAGTGGATCGACGTTAACTTTTTCTGCCCAAGTTCTCAAATGCATTTGGCAATTTGTGTGTGTTTGGCGCACTACAGTTAGGCCCTGAAGCTTAGGCTACGCACAAATGCCATGTAAAAATAATGAAACACCTCAATGTAGCCTATAGATAAGAATTATGGATTTTTTAAAAATGCATTGTTTTCTCTTTTCAACCTGCCAGCCCTGTGGATATGAGTCAACCCACGGATCATTAGCATGAGCCTTTGTCAGACCTAAATTCATTTTGTGCAATGTGTGTAGATAATTTTGTGAAACAGAAAGACATTGGTTTGAACTGAGTCAGGTGGGTGGTCCTCCACTGTATCCCAGGTTGCTATGCGTCTCCCAGGAGATGTCGGTCCCCAAGTGTTCAACAGCCATCTCTTCACTGTATCTGCACATTGTCAAATGTAGCTACTGCTTAGATTAACGGATGTCACTCATCCCTAAATTACAGTAATTTGCATGGAGAGAAACACAGGGCTCACTGCAGATGGATGAAAGGGGCTGAGACTTTTCACTAAAGGATACCCACTTTACTGGCCTGTTGGCCTTTCACTGCAACTCAAAGTATCTCTCTGTGAAGATTTCTTATGAGAAACATTTACACTCATGAGCTCCTCTCCAGCTATCCTCTTGATTCTTTCACAGAACATCCATGGGAAAGTCCCCTCATTTCCGATTAGACAATCATGTGATATGAACTTGTATATTTGGGGCGGCAGGGTAGCCTAGTGGTTAGTGTTGGACTAGTAACCGGAAGGTTGCAAGTTCAAAACCCCGAGCTGACAAAGTACAAATCTGTACCCACTGTTCCTAGGCCGTCATTGAAAATAAGAATTTGTTCTTAACTGACTTGCCTAGTTAAATAAATTCCCTGCTTGGGAAGAGCCGAGCATGAGCAGTAATTGTCTGTGGTGTTAGTTCAGTGATGGTTCCTGTCTGGGTGGGTGGGGATGAGATGTTTACCCATATTCCTCCATTGGAGGTTCCAGTGGTTGAATGCTGACGTTCCTCCAGGAAATTGGAGTGATTAACGGTTCATTTCTGACCAGTGTGAGGGGCGCCTGGCAGCCTGCATCTGCCTACAATCATTTAGTGTGCCTATAGCCAAACCAGGGCCTTAATTACAGTACACCACTTCTCATTCCAGATCCTCAATACGTTATAACGGAGTGCTGACCATTTTATGATCATTTTGAGACCCATATTCGAGGCTTAAAAGCTCCTGGACATTTTGCTATTAGGGATGTATGTCAGTACAGGGACATCTTGCCAAGTGATTTTGGAGTCTTATGTGTTGGTTTCATGTCTCAAGCACACATTCTATCTGAAGAATTGAGATTTGGCTGATGTGCTTTCATGTAACTTGGCTGGAGTCCCCAATCCTAGCCGCCAAACGGTTAGAGTGAACTCCTTTGCTGCCTCCAAACCATCATCACATACGATAAAGCCCAAGGGTTGGGAGAGATTCTAGTGCATGCTTCCCGAATCATAGCTGGTATGGCGACGAGTGTCAAAAAAAATCCTCAGCTGGAGTGAACCCAACACAGTGGGTCCCCAGGAGTGAGGTTGTGAAACCTGCCTTAGAGGAAAGAAGTTTGACAGGAAGGAGAGGGGGGTGAGCTCATTGTATTGGTGTTGTTGAGAGAAAGCCAAAGAGAAACCATAACAGAGCGAGAAAAAGTGAGCTAGTTTTGGAGATGGATGCTGTCAGTTCTCTGGTATTGTGCTGGAGTATACGTGGATGTGTATATGTTTGTTTAGTGTCTGTGGGTGTGTTTGTGTGGCTTCGGGTGGGGCACTGAATTATGACTACATGTTCAGGAATGAAGAGGGCGGTGCCAGTTCTTTGCAGAGGCAGTGAAGTTTGGTTGAGAGGCGGGATAGGAGGGGGTTGAGTGGGCTGGGCTCTGAGCTTCCTAACACCCTATCATTGAGAGAAGGGCATGATCAAATGTGTTGAAGTAAATTGAAACCAATGGCGCAATGCTTGTGTGCAATTGCTGTAGCAATTGGAATAGACAATGGTGAAGTATTTATACAAAGGTTTTTCTTCAATGAGTAGAATTGCTAGTATTGTTACATTAATATGGTGGGGTTTGTCTAATTGACTCCTTCTCTTTTCTCCATCTCCTTTTCTCTCTCTTAGGGAGTAAGTCCAGTGTGAGGTGGGATGTCTAGCCGTGAATCTGTGGGGGACCTGATCCCCCAGGACCTGGCGGAGGTATTTGCCCATGAGAGGCTCACCAAAGGGGGCCGAAGGAAGAAACGTCGGGGCTCCCTGGGCCGGGCATTCGGCTGGCTCAAAGGGAAGAAGAAGAAGGACGTCAATGCCAATGGACAGAGCCAGGACTTTAATCCAGGCCGGCCGATGACGGGCAAGACCTTTACACAGGGCCACAGCCATGGTAAGATCAACCAGGGAACCCAAGAGATTATTGCCATGTAAATCCTCACTCTCCACTTTGATTGCTAAACAATGTTAAACATAGTCACTGTGTGCTGTCTCTCTCTCAACAGTATTTGAGGATGTGGCTATAAATGTTTTTTCTTTATTGGTATCATTTCAAGTAGGCTAGGTGGCTATATTCTACTATAGTCTAGTCTCTAGAAAGTGCACATCCCACAGTGGAGTTTGGTGTTGAGAAACAGTTGAATATCCTGGTCTTGCGCTCCAAGGCGTGTTTGCTCTCTGGAGGACTGTTTGAACAGTCTCTGACTCACCAGCTGCCCTTTGACCTCCCCCAGCCATTGAATGCCGTGAACAAACCTCCATCGGTCCTGTTCTGTGTTACCCAACCACCCTCCAGCACTGTGTTCAGGTTACACACAGGTCGCGATTCCATACTGTAAAACAAGGAAGTAGACTCCCAGAGTGGATGAAATATGGCAGGCACACACAGGTGAAAACATACAAAAATGTACACATTAAAACATGCATAAACTTACACACGTTTAGACAATAAATGTATGTTTAAACATACAGAAACGTACCCCCTTTAAGACATAACAAACTAATACACAATACCTGCAGCTGGCTCAGGCATAGTCTTATTCAGCAATGCATGTTGGAGCTTGTGCATGTACATTTAAATGAGAGAATGTTGAATAATGTCAGTCCTTCAATGTTTTCTCAGTGTACTGTATCCTGTGGTATTGCCATGTTTTTAAGTGATGTTTCACTTTCAAATTCCGCTATAGGTAATGTTTTGAAAATCACACCTACAATCCAAATGATGCAAGCAGCACCACACAAGTTCTAGTGCCGTTTCAGCTAATTGCTCCATAGACTAGAGTGAACCCACCCCTCCCTGCAGTCACAGCTGGAAACGCAGAGCTGCTAGTTGAAGTGGAAAGGTGTTTGTGGATTTCCAGTGGGCCCTACTACCACACTGACTCTCACAATCAAAACATACTCACGCATGAACATAAATACACACACGGGTACGCACACTAGTAGTGGGGATCGATAATTACATATCACAGTATTTTTGGCTGAAACATTGATATTTGACTCCAGGTAGGCTATCGATTTGTAAAAGTATTTATTTTTGTTGCTACTGTAGGTAGCGTTAGCTAGCGCCAATCGGCTGTCCCTGCGCCTAAACTCAATTTTTTTTTCATTTTTCTTTTTAAATAGTGTGCTTTTTTTTTATTTCACTGATTTATCAAAACTTGCTTTGTCTTGTCTCTGTAGCAGACATACACGCGCATGTTTGGAACGTCAAATCGAAATATAATCGCAGTATTGAATAGTAATACAAATAGAATCATGAGCCCTAGCGCGTACACACACACACTTAGATGGTGAATATTTCCCCGATTTATTTACAAATGTTCCATCACGAGAATAAATCACTTTTCTCCCGGGTAACCCGGTATTTCCCGCCAAAACCGGAAGTGTCATTCAAAAACATTATAAAGCATATAAATGGCTGGATTTGATTAGATCTTTGATTAGCGTGATCAACTTCTAGCCTGATGAGCCATATATTAAATACGTTTTATGAGCCCTACATTAACGGCATGTAATGAGCACATGTGTAACGGATGTGAAACGGCTAGCTTAGTTAGCGTGGGCGCTAAGTAGCGTTTCAATCAGTGACGTCACTTGCTCTGAGACCTTGAAGTAGTAGTTCCCCTTGCTCTGCAAGGGCTGCGGCTTTTGTGGAGCGATGGGTAACGATGCTTCGAGGGTGACTGTTGATGTGTGCAGAAGGTCCCTGGTTCGCGCCCGGGTATGGGCGAGGGGACGGTTTAAATTTGTACTGTTACATTGGTGCCGTGACCCGGATTACTGGTTGCTGCGGAAAAAGGAGGAAGGTCAAAAGAGGGGTGAGTGTAACGGATGTGAAACGGCTAGCTTAGTTAGCGTGGGCGCTAAGTAGCGTTTCAATCAGTGACGTCACTTGCTCTGAGACCTTGAAGTAGTAGTTCCCCTTGCTCTGCAAGGGCCGCAGCTTTTGTGGAGCGATGGGTAACGATGCTTCGAGGGTGACTGTTGATGTGTGCAGAAGGTCCCTGGTTCGCGCCCGGGTATGGGCGAGGGGACGGTTTAAATTTGTACTGTTACACATGCCCAGATAATTGTGCCGTTATCCAATACATATACAGTATGATATAGGCTACAGCACATTTTACGCTTGAGAGAAACACAAAAGCCATTCGATGTAACTACCTATATGATCTCTTGGGAAAATAAATGAAACTAGCTCCAGTTGGCTAATATTTTTTAGTGTGAACTGTATCACTGTACTGTATGGACTGGAATTACGAGCATGGTAAAGTATTCTGGTGCAGCACATGTGTATAGGCTAGCGAATTTGATTGGAATTTTGATATCTAATATGGCCTATTTGTATTATAGTAAGGTGACGCATATTTACCTTTTCATAATGTTTCCCCTAATGTTATTAGCCTACGTCCCCTTTCTCTCTTGTTGCGTCATTCCTTCCTCGCTTTCAACAGTTACATTTAAAAAAAACAATCGTTGTCCTTATCTTAATCATTCTAATGGCATACTTGAATAAAATAGGACTACAATTCGATGCAGAAGGCTTTCACTTCTCTTAACAAAGATTGAATGGTTATGGGTATGAATAAGTAACTACTATAGCCTTCCGCCATCGCCCGCGTTCGCTTTTCTTTCAAACTATTGGCTTCTGTGTTTAACATTCAGCAAATAAGAGCTTGCGTCCCTATTCGAATAGTCTATTGGCATAAGAAATGCTAAAATAAAAATGTCCAGCAAGCTTTTCTTGTCTAGTTTTTTTCTGCATTTGGACTCCCAAGAGTTAATGAGCGTTTTTTAACGGTGCTACAGGTACTTGCGTATTGAGCAAGAGACAGATGCTGTAATTTAGAAGCTTATTATGCGTAACTCATCATAATTGGCCAAATATAAGGCTAATACTGCATTGAATTTATTACCTGAAAGAGGTAGCGCTATTTATATCCTAGCCTATCTCTCAATCTAGAACAGTATTATTTATTTTGGATGCTATTTGAATGGAGTTGATGGAGAGGGAGTGACTGCGAGTGCTCGCTCGCACACGGGTTTTAAAGCAACGATATTTGAGTGATAGGCTGTTTTAAAACTCTGCAGCTGCAATTACAAATAAAATAATCTTTACAATTAAAAAACAAGGTCATCCTGAAAGCCAGATGGAGATTGGTAAATAAGACGCGCATTCTGTCTTTACATTACTCTAGCATAGGCAATGCTGCAGCAAATGTTAGCCTACCTGTCACAATAAAAAACAAGTTGCGAGATGAGGTCTACATGCATTGTGAACTGCGCTCCATACTGAGATGGGCTGTCTGTCCCCACCCTGAGCGTTGATTCATCATGCAGAGGCAGTAGAGAAGACAGATTTAGACATCGCATATACATTTAACAGTTCCATTTCACGCCCTGCTGTTCACATAAATAATTTATTATAATTTACCGGTTTCTCGCAGTTATTTATCCCGGGAAAATCCTGGTATATCTCGGTAACCGGGTTCCTGCCATTAAACCCTAGTGCCTAATCATCATGTTAGTGGTGGGCTGTTTAAGAGCTCTGTGAGAGAATGTAAACTGAGAGGGAGAGAAGGGATTTCTCCCCTGCCAAGGTCAGCACAGGATACGTCCCCACATTGTGCACAGCAGGGCACAGGCCTCCCATGGAAGGTTTTCCTCAGGTTTCCCCCTCAAATCTCTTTAACCCAGTTCAGAGCAAGTTTAGTGCTCTCATTTGTGTGCTACCAACAGGTGGGGCTACGAAATGGACTTCTGCCATCCAGTGGTGTACAGCTATAATTCCTGGAAATGTTACCTAATGTTTACCTATCTTTTGAAGGAGATTGAGAAGGGACATTTCAAATTTGACCTGACATGTTGTGTGGCCTGAGCAGGGGCACTGTTTCAAACGGTGGGATATTGCTGTTGTGCTACCTGTCTGAGTGGATTACTCACAGATGCAGCAGTAATGAAGAGGTAGGCCTCAGGTAAAGCGTCCCTTCAGGTAACAGATACTATCATAATAAGAAAGTCTTCCTTTTTCTATGTAATTTATAGTCCAGCTGTTATTACGCAAGTGAGCCCTCAGCGATGAACATGTGGCATGTTCTGTGTTTGCCCTGGCAAGTAACTCCAAAAGGCAGCTTGCTTTTACCAACAACGTGGCTTGCTCAAATAAGAAGGCAACTAACACTTTACAAGATAGCATCTAGAAGTATTGTGCCAGGCATCAGATACTGAAATGCTCCTGGAAAAGCTTGCAGTATCCCCACAGAAGGTTAAATTCCTCCAGATAAGCCATATAAAAATAAATGGCAGCTTTTATTCTGGACGTGATTCAGTCATACCAAAGAGGATGGGGCCTATTGCCTGGCCTGGGCTTGGCATGCACCCAGTTAATTAAAATCCCAGCCAGAACAGTTACATTAAGTAGAAACAAGTGGTTCTGTTTCTTATTTTGACCCAGCCCTCCCTCACATAGATCTCACCCTCCTATGAATTAGATTAAATAAGTTTCCATCAGAGATCAAAACGTGTCTGGCTTGGCATTGTGTGTTGTTGTATCCAAGCAATGTTACTGTTATAAATGTCAGTCTAACAGACAGCTGATGTGTGTCCTGAAACAATAAACTCAATGGAATGGGGAATGAGAGGGGATCTACAGTGGTTTGTTTAGTGTTGTTAGGATGTCATGGGCATATGGCCTCTTGTTCAGAACCTTTGGTGAGAAATTGATGTGTTTCGTAAATCTTTCTTCCAGTTCAACTCCCTTAAAATAGTATGTTCACCCCACCTTTCTTCTTGGTGGGAATGTATTGGGAAACATGGACCAAAGAGTTTGACCCAGACATCATGTTTGAGTACATTGTAGCTAGCAGAGATAAGTGTGCTCCTGGACCCTACATTTTAATGTGGGGTAACCCACTGGCCCAGTAAATGTGTTGACACAGCCTCCTGTGATGACCTGGACAATGCCTCACATGGTCCTGGGACACACTATCCCATAGGCTGACCCTTTGTGTGTTTGCTGTACATGCGTGATTTATCTGTAGGCACTGCACACATCACCTGCATGGGCCTCAGTGCTTCTACCGTGTGTTATTTGCCTGCATTGCTTTTGGCCCAGTTGATCCTGTAAGCCACCTAGTAAAGCCAGGCTGTTAGCGGGCCTAATGCTGCTGTTGTCGCTCATATCTTGTGCTCGCTACAGCTGAACTTTTTCAACAGGTTCACACTAAGCTGACTGATAGGGGTATAAGGAGAGGGGGAGTGATGCCAGAGTGATATGATTATATTGTTCACCTGGCACCTGTAGGTCACCTGGATTCTTGATCTGTAGACGTTCTACTCTCACCCGGAGATTCCATGCATTCCTCGGCTCTAGACACTCAACTCCTCTGAGCCCAGAGAATGGTAGCTCTTTGTACGGGTTTGTCAAAAGTTATCACAGCGATTTTTGTCTTTCTAGTCCTTCTAAAGTTTGCACGATTTTGCCACATCTGGGCAGTGTCCTGCAATATTGTAGTCATACAGAAGTACAGGAGGAGTGCCGTACAGTATTTCAGCATGCCTTTCAATGTTATCTTACACACAGTTGATTAGCTGACTTTATACACTGAGTTTGGCATGACATACAGTTTCATAATGTGACGGTGTGTATGCATGGGTGTGGGTGACTGTACAGCATGAATAAACCTCTGAGCCTTGGATGAGCACATAAAGGCTGGGGAGAGCAGGAGAACCGGTTTTAGAGCCTGGATACTGTTTCTCTTTCCTCAGCTTATGGTGGGAATCAAACACACCGCCCTCCTCTGCATTGTTACATTGCCCCTGGCAGCTGCAGGAGTTTAACAGAACTTGCTGTGGTGTATGTGCTTGTCTTTCCTGCTTCGGTCTTATGAGAAGGCAAGGACCTCTGCCTTATCACTGTGTGTGTGAAATACCTGAAAGTAACCCCAGTCTGTCTGAAAGCAGTCACCATGACACTTCCCAACGTCACCTCTCCAAGGTCAGGTACAGGGGAAATGTATGCCTTGGCTCTTAATGACAGGGGCTGAAACACTCCTTTGGACATTGAGCTAGAGATGTCCATTTATTTTATGTGCAACAGCTCAAGCACAGGCTGTCGCTTGTAGGATTTTGCTTCCTGCCTAGTGATTAACAATACAGATGAATGGGAAGAAGTTGTATGACAACATGTAATAACATTTTCAATTAGAATAATTGGGAATATTAATCAGCACATCCTGATTTTTTAAAAATGTATATAAAGTGCCAGCATGCATGTCCTCTAGTCCTATTTATATGTTGGATTCCATCACTCATTTCACTCTTTGTAAAAGTCTAATGCTTAGTCTAATCATTACCTGGTCAAGCCTCATGGCGTTCAGCAACCGTTTCATAGCATTTATTGTAATGTAAATTACTCCCACCCTCCAGACTATTGTCATGGCAGGAAAACCATTTGAAACTCTGCCAGCCCACAAAAGATGATGTTGATGATGAATGCATGACAGAAGTTGAGTGATAAATGGGTATTGTATCTTTTTGGATGACAGTATCTTTATACACAACTTCATGGCATGCTAGATGAATGGAACCATGTAGCTTTTGATCATGCCAGTCCCGCTTTGACAAAATGGTAGCTTAAAGTCAAGGTGGTTAAACTGGTAATAGTTTTCCCCTCCCAGAACGTCATGTTCTTTTCATGCCCTCTCAAAGACTGAGGTAGTGATAAGCAGCATGTACATGTGCACACAGAGCGAGACCTGCCCAGTGGAATCCACCTAGCACACCCACTGTGCTTATGCTGCTACGCCCATGGTACCGTACTGAGCTTGCTGCCTTTTGCAGGCGTTGTGTATGGTGGAGCAGTGGTCGCAAATCAGTTTTTGCTGGTCTTATATGCCCCCAGACTAGAGCTCCACATCAACATCCAAAAGAACAGGTAATATACTGTACGTAATAACATCCATAGACCTTCAATACAGAAACAATGATGCTTTTTTAAAATATAGCTGATATGAAGAGTTCTCCAAAAGCCAGACGTTCTTTACAGAACAGCTTGCCATAGGCTTCCATGATTTCTAGATATCCTAACACTTGTCTTTGAGGGAATAGTGTCTACTGCCTTAAATTCTCCCTGCTGGTCTAGTAATGTAGATTTTAAGCTCCTAATGTAGTGTGACCTGCCTGTCAGTAGGGGCCTAGCAGAGCTGTGCCTTCCTGAAGTGTGCGTGCCCTAGCAGGTCTGACTCTGCATGTTTCACAGTCTCTTTCATTCTCCATTATTTTTAATGGGATTTTTCCAGAGCTTATCACTAGCTAAACCCTTGCTGTGGTGCTGCCTGTCAGGAAAGTGGGATACAGAAGGTTCTGTTACTCCTGACCTTTTTAAGTGTTTTTAATTAGAGAACCACAGGGAAGTACTCTGTACACATGACTTCTGACCTTAATTGGTGTAATTACTGTGATTATTACATGTTTACTGTGCTTGGCTGCTAATTCTGTGTGTGTACGTGTGCTGTTTACACACGTTTGAGTAAAGTTTAATGTGTATGCTGTGCATGCGTGTGTACAGACATGTTTAAACTTGAGGGATCGTTCTGATCTGTAGTGTCTGAAGGTGAAATGGACTGGAACGAGGCAGGATTTGTAAGTACACTATACAGTGCATTCGGAAAGTATTCAGACCCCTTCCCCTTTTACAAATTTTGTTACGTTACAGCCTTAATTAAAAATTGATGAGGAAACAAAATATTTAATCCATCTAGGCTACCCTGGGGCGGCAGGGTAGCCTAGTGGCCTAGCCTAGCGTTGGACTAGTAACCGGAAGGTTGCAAGTTCAAACCCCCGAGCTGACAAGCTGACAAGGTACAAATCTGTCGTTCTGCCCCTGAACAGGCAGTTAACCCACTGTTCTTAGGCCGTCATTGAAAATAAGAATTTGTTCTTAACTGACTTGCCTAGTTAAATAAAGGTCAAATAAATAAAAATAAATACCCACAATACCCCATAATGACAAAGCGAAAACAGGTTTTTAGATATTTTATAAAATATACCTTATTTACATGACTATTCAGACCCTTTGCTATGAGACTCCGTGCATCCTGTTTCCATTAATCATCCATGAGATGTCTACAACTTGATTGGTAAATTCCATTGATTGGACATGATTTGGAAAGACACACCTATCTATATAAGGTCCCACAGTTGACGGTGCATGTCAGAGGATAAACCAAGCCATGAGGTTGAAGGAATTGTCCGTAGAGCTCCAAGACAGGATTGTGTCGAGGCACAGATCTGGAGAAGGGTAATAAAACATTTCTGCAGCATTGATGGTACCCAAGAACACAGTGGGCTCCGTCAGTCTTAAATGGAAGAAGTTTAGAACTACCAAGACTCCTCCTAGAGCTGGCTGCCCGGCCAAACTGAGCAATCAGGGGAGAAGGGCCTTGGTCAGGGAGGTGACCAAAAACCCGATGGTCACCCTGACAGAGCTCCAGAGTTCCTATGTATAGGTTAACGATCCTTCCAGAAGGACAACCATCTCTGCAGCACTCCACAAATCATACCTTTATGGTAGAGTGGCCAGACATATGCCACTCTTCAGTAAAAGACGCATTACAGCCCGCTTGGAGTTTGCCAAAAGGCACCAAAATACTTTTATACCATGAGAAATAGGATTCTCTGAACTGATGAAACCAATATTGAACTATTTTGCCTGAATGCCAAGCATCACACCTGGAGGAAACTTGGCACAGTCCCTACTGTGAAGCATGGTGGTGGCAGCATTATGCTGTGGGGATGTTTTTCAGCGGCAGGAACTGGGAGACTAGTCAGGATCGAGGGAAAGATGAACGGAGCAAAGTACAGAGATCCTTGAAGAAAATCTGCTCCAGAGCGCTCAGGACCTCAGACTGGGGCGAAGGTTCACCTTCCAACAGGACAACGACCCTTAGCACACAGCCAAGACAACGCAGGAGTGTCCTTAACTGGCCCAGCCAGAGCCCTGACTTGAACCCAATCGAACATCTCCGGAGAGACCTGAAAATTGCTGTGCAGCGACTCTCCCCATACAACCTGACAGAGCTTGAGTGGATCTGCAGAGAAGAATGGGAGAAACGCCCCAAATACAGGTGTGCCAAGCTTGTAGTGTCATACCCAAGAAGACTCGAGGTTGTAACCTATTTTTGCTTTGTCATTATGGGTTATTGCGAGTAATGGTAAAAACAGCTTAATCAATTTTATAATAAGGCTGTAACAAAAATGTGGAAAAAGTTGAGTGGTCTGAATACTTTCCGAATGCACTGTGTAGCCGTAGAAGCAGTGACATATCCTCAGTGTTGTCATATATGTGGCTGATTGGGGGTGTGGCTTTCAGTTAGTTATTTTTGGCCACCCATCCATTGAGTGAATTTCATTCCAGTTCATCTGAATGTCATTCCAGTGCACTGCTTGCTCTGAGGGTGTTTAGATAAAAATAGAAATGTCATTTTCTTGTTGTTGCTTAATCTGATTGTGTGGGCCTGGCTCCCTAGTTGGTTGGCCTGGGCACTCCCCACCCGTGCCTACTTGGCTGAAGAAGTGTTTTAACAGTTTGGGGTTGTGAGGTGGGGGTTTGTTACTACGCCGATAAATGACAATATCCATCTGGACCTTTGCCACTTAGGACATTTTGTGTGACTGAACCATCTCAAGGAGAACTGGAGTACCCCTGCTATAGTCCTACAACATATACATGGCTCCTAGCCTCCCACGCATAAGCCCACTTTCTGTCCCTGACACTAAAACTGAAACTTAATAATATAAAAACGAAATTGATGAAAACAATTCTAACTGAAACCGAATAAAAACGAGTAAATCAAGTCTGAAAATGAAGTGAAACTAAACAATACATTTTTTTTTTTTAAAGAATAAAAACTAATAGAAAATCACAACTATAATAACATTGGTGTGCTCACTAAATGAAGTCTGTCTTTTTTATTTAACCCTTATTTAACTAGGCAAGTCAGTTAAGAACAAATTCTTATTTTCAATGATGGCCTAGGAACGGTGGGTTAACTGCCTTGTTCAGGGGCAGAACAACCTTGTCCCCTTGCTCGGTGATTCGATCTCGCAACCTTTCGGTTACTAGTCCAACGCTCTAACCAATAGGCTACCTGCCGCCCCATCAGAACCACCCTGATGACTGCGTTAGATCATGAGTAACAGGCATGAACTCATTCTACTGATTTCTCTCTTTAAATTGAGTCTTATTAGTTGAATGATCATGTCATTGACTTAATTCCTGAAAGACCTAGCAATATACCAATAGTCTGTATTATCAATTACTGATGTGACTGTAATGTAATGGCACATGGCTAAATGCTCAGTATGTGTCAAATGTACAATAATATCACAAAGTCTAAAATCATATGTTTTTTATTGAGACTGTAAACTAATCTTTGATGTCACAGCATTAATCTATTGGGAATCATGCATATTAGATTGAGTATTGTCACCGAAATTAGTTTGGGGGCTCACATGATTACAACCCCCCCCCATAAATCCTGCTGATGTTCTATTAGACTCAAGTGGGGTATTACTGTTATTAATATGAACATAATTATAATAGACTCAAATAAGTACAGATGACATGACCCCCCCCCCCCCCCCCCACAGACACACACACTATTGACTATCTCTGATTGTTGTATTCATCTTTAAATCTTTCATCTTTAAATCTATTTGTCATTTTGGCTGCACCTACATTTCCTATTTTCTCCTCCTGTACCGGTTGTCCCTACCTACAAAGGTCTCACCTCTCTCTTATCTATGAATGACAATGTCATGTTAAATAAAAAAGCCATTGATGGCCCACGTGAGTCATACTTCGTAAGAAGGTACCATTCATCCTGGTGAGATACCTGTAGCACTGATGTAAAGAGTTATAGCTACTGAGCATGACAATAACATGGCAATGTTTGCTTACTGTATCAGGAAGTAAATATACCACTTTCCCAGGTGCAGATTGAGGTTTGTGCATCACAGTAGAACACATTTTCAGACATACCCCTCGTGCGAATAAGGAATGTCAATTGTAGATTTGCTAAAGGGATGTGAAGTAATAAGATACTAGCCTCTCCACAACATTTGTATCAGCAGTAAATCACAGGGAATTATGTATTCAGTTGATTATTTTAGTCCAGTGAGAGCCCATTGACTGTGTTGGTAGATAAAAGTAATTGGGGAACATGATTTCATTGTGTAACATTATTATATTGTGTAAGGCATAAGTGTTAAGAACATTCTCTCCCAACAGGATCTATCTTGTTTGAATACTGAAACCTTCATACTGTCTAGCTCCTTTACTCCACCTTGTGGGGAATGTGTGTGGTGAGAATCGGACTTCACGAGGAACTTGTTCTTCAAGGATTCCAATAGATCTCCTCTGTCAGTTAAACCACATTAGTTGTCAGAAATGGCACAGTAGCTAGTCAGTATGATTAAATGGTTGCTTCAAGCAGATGAGAGCTTAGACTGTCTAACCACTATTTCCCTTTGTGTGTTTGAGCGATTGTGTCTGATCCCACTAGCATGGTCAGTGTCATAACAACGCTCTGACCAATCCAGGGTCAGCATGTCCACAAACAGAGAGCCGTGGGGATCAGTCGCTCAGGGACATAAGGAAGGGGGTGCTTATTCGAGGGATGGGTAGAATTAGGTTCCTGGGATTAGTGTGAGTTTGCGTTGTCTAGTGATGGAACCACTAGATATGGGTGATAATAACAAAAACAAGGGAGATATCTTCTATCTGGATCCACTGAATTATTTTGTCTGTATCGGATGATGATCTACCCTAAAACAAAATTAAACTCTGGAAAAACAAACTCACTGGGATAGTTTTGAACTCCTGTTTACTTTCAAGGGATAAGATCTGTTTTTATACATTTTTGGGGTTTATATTACCATGGTATCTCAAGAGCTATGGTGGTGCTTTTGACTCGGAATGTTCACTGTCTGGCAGTGCCTTCGCTTTTCAACAGGAAAGGTGAGTTACAGTATAGGCTAAAGCAATGGACTAAGTCCTGGATATTCTCAGACAGTTTTCATTTATGATGCATACCTTGAATTCCCTTCTTGAAGTTTTATGGCCAAGCAAGTGTTGGCCATAAAACCTTTTCTAGGTCATTTCTAGGGGATAAGGGAAGGGTGGTTAACTGGTTCAATTGATATGAGTAAGACTGTAAAGGGGACTAGTTCATACCTGTAGTCATGAAATGTGTTAACTGTTAGCTATTGGTGTGATCGAGGCATTGCAAGCTCTAATGGACCATTCTATTTCATCTCTTCTGATGTTATTTTGTTGAATGTCTATCACTGAGAGCTTGTATTTCCTTACTTTGCTGGGATACTGTCACTGTTTCTGCAAAACACTTCATTCATCAATCATTCTGACTAAATTGACAGTTTGTGTGAACTTGTTATTATTAGGAGGATATGGTAAATGTGGTCAACGGTATATTTCCAGAGAAATAAAGAGATGGTGATGATTATAGCAGTGATCATTGAGGGCACATGGTAGAACGGACTAATTCCAGCATGGTCCTCCTAGCCCAACAGAGCATGTACAGGATGTGGCTACATTTTAAAGCAGCTTTGTTTAACTAAAGATGATGGCTTAGCACGCGGCCACAG
Organism: Oncorhynchus mykiss; assembly: GCF_057628025.1. NCBI lineage: Eukaryota > Metazoa > Chordata > Actinopteri > Salmoniformes > Salmonidae > Oncorhynchus > Oncorhynchus mykiss. Next base: position 63,155,451 of record NC_143046.1, on the reverse strand, counting down.
CTGCCCTGCACTTAACATTATCTCGCTGATCCTAGATGCCAGGACTAGAGGTCGCCCGATTTAATTGGAATGGCCGATTTCAAGTTTTCATAACAATCGGAAATCGGTATTTTTGGACAGCGATTTGGCCGATGTTTGATTTTTTTTTTTTTTTTTTTTACACCTTTATTTAACTAGGCAAGTCAGTTAATAACACATTCTTATTTTCAATGACGGCCTAGGAACGGTGGGTTAACTGCCTTGTTCAGGGGCAGAACGACAGATTTTTACCTTGTCAGCTCGGGGATTCAATCTTGCAACCTTACAGTTAACTAGTCCAACGCTCTAACCACCTGATTACATTGCACTCCACAAGGAGCCTGCCTGTTACACGAATGCAGTAAGAAGCCAAGGTAAGTTGCTAGCTAGCATTAAACTTATCTTATAAAAACAATCAATCAATCATAATCACTAGTTAACTACACATGGTTGATGATATTACTAGTTTATCTAGCGTGTCCTGCGTTGCATATAATCGATGCGGTGCGCATTCGCGAAAAAGGACTGTCTTTGCTCCAACGTGTACCTAACCATAAACATCAATGCCTTTCTTAAAATCAATACACAGCTATATATTTTTAAACCTGCATATTTAGTTAATATTGCCTGCTAACATGAATTTCTTTGTCCCTTCTCTTGCAACAGAGTCAGGGTATATGCAGCATTTTGGGCCGCCTGGCTCGTTGCGAACTGTGTGAAGACTATTTCTTCCTAACAAAGACAGCCAACTTCGCCAAATGGGGGATGATTTAACAAAAGCGCATTTGCGAAAAAAGCACAATCGTTGGACGACTGTACCTAACCATAAACACCAATGCCTTTCTTAAAATCAATACACAGAAGTATATATTTTTAAACCTGCATATTTAGGTTAGCAGGCAATATTAACCAGGTGAAATTGTGTCACTTCTCTTGCGTTCATTGCACGTAGAGTAAGGGTATATGCAACAGTTTGGTCCGCCTGGCTCGTTGCGAACTAATTTGCCAGAATTTTACATAATTATGACATAACATTGAAGGTTGTGCAATGTAACAGGAATATTTAGACTTATGGATGCCACCCGTTAGATAAAATATGGAACAGTTCGGTATTTCACTGAAAGAATAAATGTCTTGTTCTCGAGATGATAGTTTCCGGATTCTACCATATTAAATGACCCAAGGCTCGTATTTCTGTGTGTTATGTTATAATTAAGTCTATGATTTGATAGAGCAGTCTGACTGAGCGATGGTAGGCACCAGCAGGCTCGTAAGCATTCATTCAAACAGCAATTTTGTGCGTTTTGCCAGCAGCTCTTCACAATGCTTCAAGCATTGCGCTATTTATGACTTCAAGTCTATCAACTCCCGAGATTAGGCTGGTGTAACCGATGTGAAATGGCTAGCTAGTTAGCGGGGTGCGCGCAAATAGCGTTTCAAACGTCACTCGCTCTGAGACTTGGAGTAGTTGTTCCCCTTGCTCTGCATGGGTAACAATGCTTCAAGGGTGGCTGTTGTCGATGTGTTCCTGGTTCGAGCCCAGGTAGGCGCGAGGAGAGGGACGAAAACTATACTGTTACACTGGCAATACTAAAGTGCCTATAAGAACAATCCATAGTCAAAGGTATATGAAATACAAATGGTATTTGGACTAGAGAGAAATAGTCCTATAATTCCTATAATAACTACAACCTAAAACTTGTTACCTGGGAATATTGAAGACTCATGTTAAAAGGAACCACCAGTTTTCATATGTTCTCATGTTCTTATCAAGGAACTTAAACGTTAGCTTTCTTACATGGCACATATTGCACTTTTACTTTCTTCTCCAACACTTTGTTTTTGCATTATTTAAACCAAATTGAACATGTTTCATTATTTGAGGCTTAATTGATTTTATTGATGTATTATATTAAGTTAAAATAAGTGTTCATTCAGTATTATTGTAATTGTCTTTATTACAAATAAAATTTAAAAATCGTCTGATTAATCGGTATCGGCTTTTTTTGGTCCTCCAATAATCGGTATCAGCGTTGAAAAATCATAATCAGTCGACCTCTAGTCAGGACTGCTGTTCTGGAATGGGTACTACTACTGTTCTCATGATAACCCTATGACACTGCTTCTCTGAATTATATGAGAGTAGGAATGTTTGTGGAATATACTGGCTGATTATCTCAATGAAGCCTGCTGGGACTTGTGGCTAATGTAGTTGATGAATACCATTTAAATGTTGAGGACAATTACCCATTCTTTTGGGTTGTTGCATTGTCTTTATTGCACATAGCAGCCATTGTATAGTGAGTTTTATATAAAGATTGTTTTGGAACAGGATTGATAAGTAGAGATCTGTTCACATTCAACCTTTGTGGATATAATTAATATCCAATCATTTTGATACAATGTCATTTTGTCATTGATATTGTGCATTTATTTACACACGCTGTAATGAAAATGCATGCATAGACATACACAGTATGTATGTATATCCACTCACATTCTCTCTCCTCCCAGCAGTCCCAAAGCATGAGGATGGGACTCGCGTCCCTCCACACTTCCAGGAGAATGTGTTCATCGAAGGCAGCCGGCCTAAGTACCTGGAGGACCTGCACACTGAGGCCCTAGAGGGACTCAAACTGCAGCAGCAGGAAGGTACTAAACACCCTGAAAATCCCTCCAAATACTGACGCTAACTCAATCACCTACCCCTGATTAGATTAACTAATTAAGTACATTTAATGTGGCCGCTCTTCTTGAAAAATGTTTACCTTAATTTCAGAAACCAATAATTGGGTGGATTACCAGGATGACCAAAGCGTCACAGTAAGTTTCCCATTCTACATTTTAATCACGGTGCTACATCAAATCACTAAACATTATCCTGTTACAAGTTCACACCAAACCTGCTATAATTAAGCGTATACTAATGGTTTACTGTTGAACTTTCTGGGATTCCTATAGTCGACAGTGACCCGGCTGCCAGACGACACTGAGAGTGACAGTGAGAGGAGAGGCTATCTGTCAGACAGCACCATACCAGACACAGCGTCACAGGTCTCAACACGCTCCACTGTCTCCACACGGTCCTCACGGTCAGGACTGACCCGCCAAGGTAACCTGACATGACCATAGCCAGAGAATGATTCATACTGGAACCACTAACACCTTGTCCAACCAGTGATTGTTTGATTGTATGGAGTGAAAGTGCCTGTTGTTGGTAATTTTGATCTAATATTTCTCTCCTGCTTTTTGTTTCCTTCCCCAGCATCAACCTTCAGGCCCCTGAAGCCAGAGAAGGCCAAGGCCAGGAGGAGACACAGGAGAACCACAGTTATGGGGATACCACATCACGTCCAGAGGGAACTGGGTATGCTACTCATTATTTATGCTTTAAGTGGATTGAAATGTGTCAGTGAAGGCCATTGTGAAGATGCCTGTGGATAATTGCACCCTTAACACAAGCACGTACTTTTCTATTCTCTTGTGTAGCTGTATATGAACCTATCTTGATTTGTTCTGTTCCTCACTTAAGGGTTGGACAGAGCCTCATGGGCAGGTCGTCAGGTTATAGATGAGGGTGGGCTCCCTAACGGTGAGAGTCTGGACTTCTCCACCATCGATGGGCCTCACCTGGCTGGTTCCCACGAGGGGGTGAGGAAGTACCTTCAGTCCGTAGAAGGCCTGCAACCTGTCTGTGAGGACCAGATCCAGAAGGTCCCCTCCCGGGCCGGACACAGGGACGACCTGGCTCTCCTCCAGCACATGGGCCCCCAGCTGTCCGACCTGAATCGGCCCAAGTCCCTGGCTGTCCCCTGGATGACCACAACCTCTAGCCTGCTTCAGCTGCACCCCAGCCCTGTCATGTCCATGTCCCCCCAGGCCACCTACATGTCTAAGATCATCCCAAACGCTGTGCTGCTACCCTCCGTAGACGTGGTGGAGATCACCCGGAACCGTAGTCGGAGCAGCGTTCGTACTGTCAGTAAGAGCAGCCTGCTGCTGGCCAGCCCTGCCTCCTCCCGCGCCTCCTCCCGCGCCTCCTCCCGCGCCTCCTCCCGCGCCTCCTCCCACGCCTCTACCATGTCCTCCGCCTCCCGCTACAACCCACCACACTTCTCTGACAGCTCTGGATGGAGCCACTCTGAGTCCTCTGAGACCCTGGTGTCTGACTCTTCCACAATCTCCTCCAACAGCACCACCAGACAGGGGGGCCCACAGGGGGGGGATGGGGATGGTTCATCCAGGGAGACGACCCTGGACAGCAAGAGTATCCACTCCTCTGTCAGTAAGGCCTCCAGGACCTCCGCCACCAACGGCAAAGGGAAAGCCAGAGGGGATGATGGCAAACAGGAGGGGCCCTTCGCCCGGAGCATGTCTGTGATGAAGTCCAAGAGGGCACCGGCCCCACCCAGCCGCTCCTACTCCCTACACAAGGACAACATGAAGAAGCACTCGCGAGACCTGATTAACAACATGGTTACTGCCCCTCCCCAAATCAGCCCATTCCAGGGAGGGGAGGTTAAGGTTTTCAGTGCTGGGGAAAGTAACAACAGTAGCCCTGGCTACACAGCAGACACCAGCTCTCTGGATGAGTCTTCAGGCTCTGTGACAGCCAGCCCCTTCAACATCCCACAGCAGGCAGCCAGGGAGAAGGTGAGGAACGATCAGCCAGGCTCCACAGGCTCCTCTCCCCAGAAACAGACCCCCCAGGAAAATGGCCTGAAGAATGTCTCTCCCTCCAGCGGCTACTCCAGCCACGGTGGCACGTCCACCCTCCTTTCCAAACAGATCCTTAACCCATCTCCAGGGAAAAAAAGAGGCATCCGAGCAATCATCTTCCCAATGGCACCATCGCCGGCAGCTTCAGCCCCATCACTTGTCATTCAGCCCCAGGCCTCTGACAGCAGCAAGACGCCTGAGCCAGTCGACACTGTAACTCCCTCACCTTCAGTCATGTCACTCAGAGAGCCGTTCAACATCCCACCCCCACCCAAGGTGTCTGCCCCCTCTCCTCCTCCCCCGGAGGTATGGGCACACAACAAGCGCACCTTTGAACTGCTACTAGGTCCCCCGGCCCCCAACAACACGGATACGGTGGTGCGAAAGAACCCAAAGGATCGACGACAGCAGAGGCAGTCGCCTTCCACATCAAGAGAGGGTTATGTTAAGAACGTGTCACCTGAGAGGAGAGATGAGGCAGCACCAGAGCAGGAGGCAGGAGGTGTGCTGGAGGGGGTCACTGAGCCTCGAGCTAAAGAGCAGACAGGTCCAGCAGACCAGGAAAGGGTACGGTCTTCCATTGTGGAGACTAGTAATCCAGCAGCACATACGTTTGAGTCAGGAAAAGGTCAGGAGAGTGAAGTAGCACAGAAGGTTGAAGAGAGGGCCCAAGGAAGTCAGTTGGGAGTTAAAGAGAAGGTGCAGGGAAGTCAGTTGGTGGTTGAAGAGAAGGTGCAGGGAAGTCAGTTGGTGGTTGAACCAGAGAGGGTCATTGTAAATCAGTTGATAGGTAAACTAGAGAAGGTCCAGACAAGTAATTTGGTAAATGGAAAATCAGTGAATGCCGCAGTAGCTCCAGTAAAGGGCCTAGGAAAAGTAAAGACAGAAACACAGACTACTACTCCTGCTGCAGCCAAAAAGACTGAATTCCAACCTAAAATGGATACGTCTATGGTAAGCCCTGCTCTAGCACACATCTCCCCATCTCCGTCTCCTCCCCCAGCACACTATCCTCCTCTTCCCCCTTCCAAACAGACCCCACCTGTGGCCCCCTCAGACTCTATGCCTGCTCCAGAGCCGCCACTAGTCTCCACCACTGGGGAATCCTCCTGGCCCCCTCCGCCTTCTCCCATGGACTTGGCCACCCTTGGCAATGAGCTTGACCTGCCCATTCCCCCACCACCAAGGGTAGTTATGACAGAACTTGTGGCCCCTGTTTCATCTATACTACAGGGAATCCCACCTCCACCCCAGGGTATCCCACCTCCACCTCCCCAAGAAGCCCCACCTCCACCAAAAGCTAAATTTGGTCCTCCCTCCTACATCCCTCCACCTCCCCAAAGTATTCCACCCCCACCTCCACTGGAAAACATACAGCAGCACAGTCCAGTGACCACAGAGGGACAGAACCAAGACAAGTCCCTCAGCAAGAGCTCTTTCTCTCCCACTCCCCCAGAGGAGAGCTCCACTCCCGTGGTCACCCCCACCCTTCTGCAGACGGTCAAGCTGAGGTCTGTCAATAATGGTGACCAGGATCAGGAAAAGGACCAGGGACAGGACTGGCCAGGGGTCACTTTGAGGACCAAAAAACCCAGTAACGGTGAGGCTCCCCAGAAGCCTATTCGAAGGTCTCTGTTCATGACATCTCCCCCTCCCACTGTCACATCCCCAACTACAACTGTTATCTCACAATCTCCCATCGCCCAACCCCCAGAGGCAGCCCCAGCCACAGAGGCAACCCCACAGGCAGACCCAGAGCCTGCCACATTCCCAGAGGCAACCTCAGCCCCAGAGGTAGCCACAGCCTCAGTTCCAGAGGGAGCCACAACCCCAGAAACAACCCCAGAGGCAGCTGCAGAAACGCCTCCAGCCACAGTCCCAGCTGAGGCCCTAGAGGTAGCCACAGCCTCAGCTCCAGAGGGAGCCACAACCCCAGAAACAACCCCAGAGGCAGCTGCAGAAACGCCTCCAGCCACAGTCCCAGCTGAGGCCCTAGAGGTAGCCACAGCCTTAGCTGAAGCCCCAGCCAAGCCCCAGCCCAGCATACTTAATTTACCCTTAAAGTCATCCACTGTCACCTCTCCTACGAGGAAGTCACCTCCTGCCTCAGCCACCACCCCCTCCATGAGGATGCAGGAGGCCATCCGCTTGAGGACAGCATCCAGAAGTAAAGAGGGGCCTCCCTCTCGTCTCAGTCTGCACTCTCCAACAAGTCTCAAGTCTCCCTCCTCCACCGCCAGTTTCATCTTTGCCAAGAGTACAAAGAAGATTGTCATAGAGACCCCCTCATCCCCTGAGGCCCAGGCCAATCTCACAAAGAACCTGATAGCTGAGCTTTCATCTATGTCCAATCCAGCCAAGTCCATAGAAACACAGAAGGTGGTGGTCAAGGTGCCTCCACCTGTGTCAAGGAAACCCAAGCCTAAGGTCAAAGAGACAGAGCCCAGTGTGGAGACTGAGCATGTGCAAACTGCGGGTCAGGAAGCATAGCCAGCAGACAGCATTGAGGGTAAGGGATCTGTGATTGTGACACAACCATACTTGCCTAATTTGTTACAGCTATTGTCCATTTGCACTGCTTGTTGATCTGATCTGACTGATCTTTCTCTCCTGTCAAAGGTGCCCCAGAGGCTCCAAGCGGGACAGCAGTGCCACCATTATCCTCCATATGAGCAACACTGCCACTAAGCAAGGATGAATCATTCACAAAGACAGACTTTTATCTTTACATTGAGAAGACACCACATGTCAAGCGCAATATGCAAGAGGGAAAGATGGATAAAAAAAAAGTGGGTGGATGACACAATCAGAGCCTTCTGAAGACAGGGCAACTGGACATAACTACATGTAACCCTCTCAAAAAGAGCTCTGAGTTTGAAATCCTTTGAGTGCATGTTAAAATGGTGTTGGCCTTTCATTTTTCTAATACTCTTGTTGTATTTTGGAGCATTTTTCTTTGGCAGAGGGACTTCTTACTGGTCTGATTTAATAATGGAGAGTCAGTCACAGTGCATGCTGGTCTAGGTTGCCCTCTAGTGTCAACTATGGAATGTCACAGCTACTGCTGTTGGGTACTGCAAACACTTGTCTGGATTATATACCACAATGTTGGATTTTTTGATATATTCATATCGTTATAAGATAATGCACAATTAGAATGTGTTGAGTTCTTATTTCATCCATGTTTGTTGTAATAAAATAATTGACCTAAATTATTTGTCCTGTAGACACCTTCCCATTAGATTTTGTGGGAAATATGATGTTGTTTTATGTTTTCTATGTCAATATGTGGCAATCTTTCCTGATGTCGTCATTTCCTTTTCTCCTTAGCTACTAAAATGCTATAATCAGAGCTGGGTGATACCACTAGTTCTAGAATGAGGATGAGAATCATATTCATGATGAGAATCCCAATTTTCATGGTCATATTTTTTTTTCTTTTGTTGGTATGAATGTACAGACTTTTACAGGAATCTCACCCTGCGTGTAAATCAAATCTCACAGGTTTAATCTGAAGCACAGTTTATGAATTTAACTGGTCATTTAAAAAGACTATTGTGGCAAATCTTTGTCTTGCTTTTAGTTATATCCTGCACATTTTGATACATTTCCTTTCAACCAGATGGGAGCTATATTATACATTGCATTTATGTTACTAATTTGTACAGAATTTGGGATATTTCTCAACAATGAAACATCTGCTTTGAAAGTACATATTATTCAGTGATTTCAATGATTGTAGAAAAGTAATCTGACAAATGATTATGTATAGTTTCATTTATTTCAAGGTAACAGAATAAATGTATATCTTCACAATGAATTCATTTAGCCATTTCATTATTTCTACCTTGTTTCTGAGAAATCTTCCATCAATGTTTTGTGAGTCAATTAGGCTTCTCTAGATTCCGTTTATGCAACACACAAACACCCTGTTCCCAGGTTTCCATCTTTTGTGTCTTATCAGGATGTCTTGAAACCTCCCATGTTCACACACGTCTGGGTTTTCAGTATCCATCTTAGACACATTTGTATGTTGAATTACAGTCCAAACTAAGACTATATAAAATAGATTTGGACTGTATACAGTGAGCTCCAAAAGTTTTGGAACAGTGACATTTTTGTTTTGGCTCTGTACTCCAGCACTTTGGTTTTGAAATGATACCATGACTATTTACAGACTGTCAGCTTTAATTTGAGGGTATTGAAATCCATATCGGGTGAACCATTTAGGATTTAGAGCACTTTTTGTAGATAGTTCCCTCCATTTTAGGGGACCAAATGTGGACGCTACCATGATTTACAGATAATCCTGAATGAATAATGAGTGAGAAAGTTAGAGGCATAAATATCATAACCCCCCCAAAAAATGCTAACCTCCCTTGTTATTGTAATGAGAGGCTAGCATGTCTTGGGGGTATGATATTTGTGCATCTAACTTTCTCAATCATTATTCACGATTCATTCAGGACTATCCGTAATTATGGTAGCATCCACATTAATGTAGAAGTGTTTACAAACAAAATAGAATGTTTGTAAACATTCTATTCTTATTTACAATAAAAGTGACACCAAAATGACAGTACATTATTTACCATTTCTATTGGGCACAAAATGATCTGAAACACAAACAAAAGAAACAGCAAATGCATCCAAGTTTGTAGAGTCACAAGCTTGACGTAATCATTGCGTGCTAGGAATATGGGACCAAATATTACATTTGACTCTTTTAATACACAATGTGCCTTCAGAAAGTATTCACACCCCTTGACTTTTTCCAAGTTTTGTTGTGTTATAGCCTCAATTTAAAATGGATTATTGGATTTTGTCACTGGCCTACACACAATACCCTATAATGTCAAAGTGGAATTATGTTTTTTGAAATGTTAAATTAATAAAAATGAAAAGCTGAAATGTCTTGAATCAATAAGTATTCAATGCCTTTGTTATGGCAAGCCTAAATAAGTTCAGGAGTGAAAATGTGCTTACAAAGTCACAGTAGGTTTCATGGACTCCCTCTATGTGATATAATAGTGTTTATCGTGATTTTTTTATGACTACCTCATCTCTGTAACCCAGACATCTGTAAGATCCCCCAGTCGAGCAGTGAACTTCAAACACAGATTCAACTACAAAGACAAAGGTTTCCCAATGTCTCACAAAGAAGGGCAGCTATTGGTAGATGGGTAAACATTTTAAAAATCAGACATTGAATATCCCTTTGAGCATGGTGAAGTTATTAATTAGACTTTGGATAGTGTATCAATACACCCAGTCATTATAAAGAAACAGGTGTCCTTCCGAACTCAGTTGCTGGAGAGGAAGGAAACCACTCAGGGATTTCCCCCTGAGGCAAATGGTGACTTTAAAACAGTTACAGAGTTGAATGGCTGCGATAGGAGAACGCTGAGGATGAATCAACAACATTGTATTTACTCCACAATACTAACTTAATTGGCAGAGTAAAAATGTCCTGAATACAGTGTGTTATGCTTGGCACAAATCCAATACAACAAATTACTGAGTACCACTCTCAATATTTTCAAGCATAGGTTTGGCTGCACCATGTTATGGGTGCTTGTAATCTCTAAGGACTGGAGAGTTTTTCAGGATAAAAAAAGAAACAGAATGGAGCTAAGCACAGGGAAAATCCTAGAGGAAAACCTGGTTCAGTCTGCTTTCCACCAGACACTGGGTGATGAATTCAGTATTTCAGCCGGACAATAACCTGAAACACAAGGTCAAATCTACACTTACCAAGAAGACAGTGAATGTTACTGAGTGGCCGGGTTACAGTGTTGACTTAAATCTAATTTGAAGATGTGCCCACATACTTTTGTATATATAGTGTATCACCACGTGGATCCAAGTTTACTTTGATATAATGGTAATTATATCAACATTTGTGCATAAAGGAGTTTCCACTGACATTTCTCATATAATAAATTTTACTCACAAAAAAGATTCCACTATGTGGAACAACCAAATTGTCTGTCTGCATTTATAAAATTGTACCGGTAAATCCTGTTTCCATCAGCCCGGTCGTGACTTTTTTAATGCTTCATAATGCTTCATCTGCAAGAAATGGTTGGATGGAAACTTGGTTACTGTCCCAATGCTTTTGGAGATCACTGTACATATACAATGTATATTTTAGTATTGATATTATTTTGAGTTTATATAATACATTTATATTGGAATTTCAAATGTTTTTGTCACCTGGGTAATGGGTCAAACAATCTGTTACCTTTGTAGAGGATTCTTTTTAGATCAACTCCTATCAGAGGATGTGTCTGACAGTTTGTACAACTCTAATGCTCATACATGAAAGTGTATGTCTACAAAGGGAAACCTTGAGGAATAATGGATTGAATTTATGTGAGCGGCTGGATCTGTCTTGCCTTTATATGATCAAAACATAATGTGTGGATCCTCATTTACAATGGTGATATGCAGGCCATACTGTAGAAGATACTAAAATAACTACTGCCTTGTGCCTCGAAAAGGAGTGTCAGGAATATTATGGAAAACAACGTCTTGGGAACCTCCTTGCTTCACTGACGTTGTGCGTCATCGGGCACATCTAGCCTCTGTGAGGAGCCAGGGCTAGGTGGAGTAACAAAGGGTGAATAGTAGATCAGTAGGTGTTTCATTCCTCACCATAAACTGTAAGACACCAGTGCTTGGACTGCTGTTGATTCATTGAAGGACTTACTTGATTTTGTACTATTGCTGGCTAAATACAGTAACCTCTGTCATGAGCTGGAAATCCTGGTTCACTCAAAGTTATTTAAAAAAAACTTTATTACATTTAGTTTTACAGTAACAGTGCACATTAATCTTTAACAGTGCACATAACCAATACTTGGGGGTGCTAAGAAAATAGTTGATTTTCATTACTTCAGAGTTATAAGGAAGTTGTCGTTTTTTTCAATAAAAGCAGAAATGGCACACAGCACATTCGATATAAATGTAGTTTTTAATTCAATTTGGCCAAAGAATATTCAACAAAATAGCTATAAACCTAATACGTGCAAAGGTGATATACTTCAGCATCTGACAGCGCCCATGCACTGAAGTCTTTCAGCAATAACAACACAATACATCCTGTCATATATACACATATTCATATACATAGCTCATATATCAAGCACATATATTAAGCCGCCTGACTCAAGTCATTGCACGCACCCCTGTCCAAACAGGAAGCACCCTACCCCCAGCCATAAACTGCCAGTTTCAGTTCCCCTTATCTCATGCTTCCTTGACACACAAACATTTCATGAGCACTGCACACTCACACTCCACCCCCCTCTACTGGTCGGGTGCTGTGCACCATTGGGGCTCCTGCTCTGGCTGGAGCAGGCCCGCCTCCAACTCTTCGGGACCAGTCAGAAGACCACCACGACAAGACTCCACCAACATTTTCCCATGTATATAATCTGCTACAACCTTTGTCTAGGTCCCTTTTTCAGCTAACTCCTTTTGAGCTATATGAATCAGGTCCGTGCACGTTAAACTGCAGGACAAAATATCTTTTGACTCAATAAACTGTCTTTTTGTTACAACTGAAATCCACTCTGTCCAGCGTCCATGATTTGGTCTCACTCTCCTGTAATTCAATCATCAACAATCCAAAATGCGACAACAAGAAGTGCATGTATTCCATATGCATAATCAGATAACTGTGCATTGGTAATAATGTTTTGGATGAAATGCCTATCACAACGTCCAAAATGAAATTAATAATATCCAAAGCGCAGCCACAACGAGAAGTGCAATGCATTTAGCCTACGCCTATTAACTGTGCACACACTTGTAAAACGAACTGGCTATCACAATCTTAGTGATTATATTTATATTACAAAAATACATGTAGGCCGACAAAACGCATGCGTCTTCTTGTTCCATCCAGATCCAGATCAGCGTGATTGAATCATGATCCCGCCACCTGACAGGCCGCTCTGGCAAATTCATAATAATAGATGTGGCTACGCAGGCGCACAATATACAGAATTACCCAACGTAATACCACATAATAATTTATCCTATGCCATATTTATAATAAATGAATCAGTTACTCACCAAGTGTTGTTTTATAGAAGGACGATGCGTCTGTTGTTGTGGTTCAATGCAAATGAGCCTATAATTTTCTGGACATCCATGGCCTTTGTTCTTTTTGCGTGTATGGACAGGCAGGCAAGGTTGCTGAGTGGAGGGTCTGCCATTCTGTTTCTCAGGTAGGTTTTTACACGCCGCATGCAGGGAAAACTGCATTCACATGACGCGAAGGTTACTGGCAGTGTGACAGATACGTGTGACAACAAAATCCCCCGCTGGCTTCACGTTTCTGACACAGTCCACCAAAACAAGATTGAGACGGTGTGGTGGCAATGAATGTAGATTGCCTGAGGGACCTCTTCTCTGAATTTCTCCTGGTCCCCGTTGTGAACGCCGGACATGACAGCACAGTGTGATCAATGTTACATTTAAAATAGTATCTTTGTTCGTAGCGAAAAGCGACTCGGGATGTAATCCATCAGCTGGAGTGAAATGAAGAAATTCCTGAGGTCCTTACTCTCATCAATGCAAATAGCTTAGCATCTTGTATTTCACCACTTATCTGATCCCTAATCGTATTTGCCATAATGTCTAGTATTTCATTCTGTATATCATGATGCGTGTACTTAGCATTTCTAGGATCTAGGATTTACCAGTAGTAAATGGATTTTACCCATTAATTTGTTTTTTTACAAGTTGTAAATGTTTCATTATATTTTGTTTGGAGTGTGTGCAATGAGCATGGGTCTGGTTTCTCTGTTTCTCTTGTTAATGTTGAGGGTGCGCGAACACCTCTGTGCACGTAGAAATAAGTAGCGGACTTGGCCTGCTGCGCGCAAATCTAGGAACATTTGAATTATTATGGTCTTAGTCACCACGTCCACAACTAATACGCTGAACTTCTCAATCATTTTTTCTTCACCTCACACATTGTCAACGAAGTCCTTTTTAAAATTGATATCCATTGCTAATGATTGCCTAATAGTTGCTTACAGTAGGCCTCTTTGAAAAATATTTACAACAATCTCCCCCTTGATAATCACCAAGCCTCGGTGTGAAAGAGCAAAATATAATCATCTGATTAACCCATATGTAACCTTCCCTCTCCACGCCCCTACCTGGGCTCGAACAACCCTCTGCACATATCGACAACAATCACCCTCGAAGCATCGTTTACACATCGCTCCACAAAAGCTGGGTCCCTTGCAGAGCAAGGGGAACAACTATTTCAGGTTTCAGAGCGAGTGATGTCACCCGATTGAAATGCCATTAGCGTGCACCATCGCTAGCTAGCTAGCCATTTCACATCAGTTACACATATATACAGTGAAAGGTCATAAAATACATTTCTTTCCCTTGCGCAAAAACAGCTGTCTGTCCGGAGCTCACTGGCGCAGGAAACTCTTGGCCCGGAATAGGCTAGTTGATACAATGTATAAATTTTGCTAGTGATAACTCAAGTCTAGACAGATCAAAAGGGAGGAAGACAGGCTGAGTAGAGAGATGAATTTGATTGAAATAACCAGAATTTTAATCAGTATATTTCCTATTTTCGGCTTCATGTGCGCTATTTTTACTTATTTGACAATAAAAGTTTTAGGCCAACAGCTGCATTGACCATCTCAGAGTTCCATGCACTCATTTAGGCTGTTTAGCCAATGATCACAGTGTATCAATGTGTCCTTATGGCAGAGGCTAGTGCTTTCACATTAGTTGAATTTTAACTTGAAACCATTGGTTAATCATAAACATTGATCATAAACATTTTACTAAAAATGATACAAATAAAACTAAAACGTTATTATTGAAATGGAACTGTTCCACATATGAAAATCAAAACTGACACACATTGAGTCAAATTCAACACAATACATTACTGGTGTTAAAGAAATTAAGAGAGTTGCATTCACTTTTTAAATAACATTTAGTTTTCCAGTCCAACTCATCCCAAACCATCTCAATTGGGTTGAGGTTGAGTGATTATGGAGGCCAGGTTTTCTGATGCAGCAATCCATCACTCTCCTTCTTGGTCAAAAAGCCCCTACACAGGAGGTGTGTTTTGGGTCATTGTCCTGTTGAAAAACAAATGATAGTCCCACTAAGCGGAAAGCAGAAGGGATGGCGTATCGCTGCAGAATGCTGTGGTAGCCATGCTGGTTAAGTGTGCCTTGAATTCTAAATAAATCACAGACACTGTCACCAACAAAGCACCCTCACACCATCACACCTCCTCCTCCATGCTTCACGGTGGGAACCACACATGCAGAGATCATTCATTCACATACTCTGCATCTCACAAAGACACAGCGGTTGGAACCAAAAATGTCACATTTGGACAGATTTCCAGCGGCCTAATGTCCTTTGCTTGTGTTTCTTGGCCCAAGCAAGTCTCTTCTTATTATTGGTGTACTTTAGTAGTGGATTGTTTGCAGCAATTCGACCATGAAGGCCTGATTCACACAGTCTCTTCTGAACAGTTGATGTTGAGATGTGTCTGTTACTTGAACTCTGTGAAGCATTTATTTGGGCTGCAATTTCTGAGGCTGGTAACTCTAATGAACTTATCCTCTGCAGCAGAGGTAACTCTGGGTCTCCCTTTCCTGTGGCGGTCCTCATGAGAGCCAGTTTCATCATAGCTCTTTATGTTTTTTTTGCGACGGCACTTGAAATGTTCCTGATTTACTGACCTTCATGTCTTAAAGTAATGATGGACTGTCATTTCTCTTTGCTTATTTGAGCTGTTCTTGCCATAATATGGACTTGGTCTTTTACCAAATAGGGCTATCTTCTGTATACCACCCCTACCTTGTCACAACACAACTGATTGCCTCAAATGCATTAAGAAGGAAAGAAATTCAAATGAACTTTTTAACAAGGCACACCTGTTAATTGAATTGCATTCCAGTTGACTACCTCATGAAGCTGGTTGAGAGAATGGCAAGTGTGTGCAAGGCTGTCATCAAGGCAGAGGGTGGCTAGTCTGAAGAATCTCAAATATAAAATATATATTTTGATTTGTTTAACACTTTTTTGGTTACAACATGATTCCGTACGTGTTATTTCATAGTTTTGATGTCTTCACTATTATTCGACAATATGGAAAATAGTACAAATAAAGAAAAACCCTTGAATTTGCTGTGTCCAAACTTTTGATAGATACTGTATATATACAGTGCATTCGGAAAGTATTCAGACCCCTTGACTTTTTCCACATTTTATTACGTTACGGCCTTATTCTAAAATTGATTCAACTGTTTTTTCCCCCTCATCAATCTACACACAATACCCCACAATGACAAAGCAAAAGCAGGTATTTAGTAGACATTTTTGCAAAGGTATTAAAAATACAAAACTGAAATATCACATTTTCATAAGTATTCAGACACTTTACTCAGAACTTTGTTAAAGAACATTTGGCAGCGATTAGAGCCTCGAGTCTTCTTGGGTATGACGCTACAAGCTTGGAACGCCTGTATTTGTGGAGTTTCTCCCATTCTTCTCTGCAGATCCTCTCAAGCTCTGTCAGGTTGGATGGCGAGCGTAGCTGCACAGCTTGTTTCAGGTCTCTCCAGAGATGTTCGATTGGGTTCAATTCCGGGCTCTGGCTGGGCCACTCAAGGAGGTTTGGTTGTTCCAAACTTCTTCCATTTAAGAATGATGGAGGCCACTGTGTTCTTGGGGAACTTTAATGCTGCAGAAATGTTTTGGTACCCTTTCCCAGATCTGTGCCTTGACAATCCGGTCACACACCTGTCTATATGTGGGGCAGCAGATAGCTTAGTGGTTAGAGCATTGGACCAGTAACCGAAAGGTTGCTGGATTGAATCCCTGAGCTGACAAGGTAAAATCTGTTGTTCTGCCCATGAACAAGGCAGTTAACCCACTGTTCCCTGAAAGGCCGTCACTGTAATTAAGAATGTGTTTTTAACTGACTTACCTAGTTAAATAAAAGTATAAATTATTATTTTTAAATATAAGGTCCCACAGTTGACAGTGCATGTTTGGGCAAAAACCAAGCCATGAGGTCGAAGGAATTGTCCGTAGAGCTCCGAGACAGGATTTTGTTCGATGCACAGATCTGGGGAAGGGTACTAAAAAATGTGTGCAGCATTGAAGGTCCCCAAGAACACAGTGGCCTTCATCATTCTTAAAAGGAATAAGTTTGGAACCACCAAGACTCTTCCTAGAGCTGTCCGCCCAGCCAAACTGCGCAATCAGGGGAGAAGGGCCTTGGTCAGGGAGGTGACCAAGAACCCAATGGTCACTCTGACAGAGTTCCAGAGTTCCACTGTGGATATGGCAGAACCTTCCAGAAAGACAACCATCTCTGCAGCACTTTCTGTATGTACTGTAAATGTAAAATAAATAGTTATTTATTCGTATAACAAATCCCTAATTCTGTGGATTAGTTGCATCTCAGATTAGCTCTGTCTCTTGTAAGTAGGTTTAGAAGTTTGTTGAAACTGCTATAATATTGTAGTTTTTTTCAAACAAAACAATGAAGAATAGAGGATGGTGGTTGGCTTGACAATGAAACCAATGGCATTGGGAAGAGAACAAACAGATCTGGAACCAGACTAGCTGGTCTGTTCACATTCTTATCTAAATGTGTTGCCATGGGTGCACATTGTATCCAGTTGTATCTGATTACTGGTGGTGGGAGGGAGTGGACTCTCAACTCATTCACTGTTAACTGTAATTTTTAGATAAAAAAAGAGAGAAAAATCCCATGGAATCGATGCTAAATGTTATTTTATTGAGCAGGGGGTCTTTTTGAAAGCTGAAAGGGTCCTACAGTATCAACCAAAAACTCCTGCTTCAAGGTATTACCCAGAATTGTATTTTATTTTCAGCATGTCTTGGTTCACATGAGTTTGTCATGTGCTGGTGTCACAGGTGATGAGTCATAATCCAGTCATGTTTTTTTTAAACAAAGTTGTATGTATGTCTTTGACACATCTATGTGTTGACTCAACATAACTGAAGCAGAAGATGACATTGAGATTGACAATGGTATATGTCAGTATGCTTAATGTCAAACGTTTCGTCAGTCCAAGCTGTTATTTGTCCACTTGCTCTTAGTTGGATGTAAATTCATATACAGTTGAAGTCGGAAGTTTACATACAATTTAGCCAAATACATTTAAACTCAGATTTTCACAATTCCTGAATCCTAGTAAAAAAAATCCCTGTCTTAGGTCAATTAGGATCACCACTATATTGAATGTGAAATGTCAGAATAATTGTAGATAGAATGATTTATTTCAGCTTTTATTTATTCCATGACATTCCCAGTGGGTCAGAAGTTTACATACACTCAATTAGTATTTGGTAGCATTGCCTTCAAATTGTTTAACTTGGGTCAAACGTTTCGGGTAGCCTTCCACAAGCTTCCTACAATAAGTTGGGTGAAATTTGGCCCATTCCTCCTGACAGAGCTGGTGTAACTGAGTCAGGTTTGTAGGCCTCCTTGCTCGCACACGCTTTTTCAGCTCTGCCAAAACCGTAGTCTGGCTTTTTTATGGTGGTTTTGGAGAGCAGTGGCTTCTTCCTTGCTGAGGGACCTTTCAGGCTATGTCGATATAGGACTTGTTTTACTGTGGATATAGATACTTTTGTATCTGTTTCCTCCAGCATCTTCACAAAGTCATTTGCTGTTGTTCTGGGATTGATTTGCACCTTTTGCACCAAAGTACGTTCATCTCTAGGAGACAGAACACGTCTCCTTCCTGAGCGATATGATGGCTGCGTGGTCCCATGGTGTTTATACATGCGTGCTATTGTTTGTACAGATGAACATGGTACCCTCAGGCATTTGGAAATTGCTCCCAATGATGAACCAGACTTGTGGAGGTCTCCAATTACTTTTCTGAGGTCTTGGCTGATTTCTTTATATTTTCCCATGATGTCAAGCAAAGACGCACTGAGTTTGAAGGCAGGCCTTTAAATACATCCACCTCCAATTGACTCAAATAATGTCAATTAGCCTATCAGAAGCTTCAAAAGCCATGACATCATTTTCTGGAATTTTCCAAGCTGTTTAAAGGCACAGTCAACTTAGTGTATGTAAACTTCTGACCCACTGGAATTGTGATACAGTGAATTACAAGTGAAATAATCTGTCTGTAAACAATTGTTGGAAAAATGACTTGTGTCATGCACAAAGTAGATGTCCTAACCGACTTGCCAAAACGATAGCTTGTTAACAAGAAATTTGTGGAGTAGTTGAAAAACAAGTTTTAATGACTCCAACCTAAATGTATGTAAACTTCCGACTTCAACTGTAGCCAATATGCTGTTCATATTTCATTTGTCTCCTGGGTATTTAGTGGTACAAAGCTAATTTATGTTGAGTTGCAAGGCCAGATGTTTATTTGTCATGGTTACTGAGCTTCCAACAAAACTGGGAGGGTGTGTTTGTCTAGTTCGAATGAAAGAAACATGTTCCGACATGAATAGGTGTACAGTTGAAGTCGGAAGTTTACATACACCTTAGCCAAACACATTTTAACTCAGATTTTCACAATTCCTGACATTTAATCCTAGTAAAAATTCCCTGTCTTAGGTCAATTAGGAACACCACTTTATTTTAAGAATGTGAAATGTCAGAATAATATTAGAGAGAATGATTTATTTCAGCTGTTATTTCTTTCATCACATTCTCAGTGGGTCAGAAGTTTACATGCACTCAATTAGTATTTGGTAGCATTGCCTTTAAATTGTTGAACTTGGATCAAATGTTTCGGGTAGCCTTCCACAAGCTTCCCACAATCGGTTGGGTGAATCTTGGCTCATTCCTCCTGACAGAGCTGGTGTAACTGAGTCAGGTTAGTAAGCCTCCTTGCTCGCCTACACTTTTTCAGTTCTGCACACACATTTTCTATATGATTGAGGTCAGGGCTTTGTGATGTCCACTCCAATACCTTGACTTTGTTTGCCTTAAGCCATTTTGCCACAACTTTGAAAGTATGCTTGGGGTCATTGTCTATTTGGAAGACCCATTTGCGACCAAGCTTTATGCCCTGACTGATGTCTTGAGATGCTGCTTCAATCTATCCACAATTTCCCTTCCTCATGATGCCATCTACTTTGTGACGTGCACCAGACCCTCCTGCAGCAAAGAACCCCTACAACATGACGCTGCCACCCCCGTGCTTCACAGTTGGGATGGTATTCTTCGGCTTGCAAGACCCCCCCCCTTTTTCCTCCAAACATAATGATGGTCATTATGGCCAAACAGTTCTATTTTTGTTTCATCAGACCAGAGGACATTTCTAAAAAAAAAAGTATGATCATTGTCCCCATGTGCAGTTGAAAATCGTAGTCTGTCTTTTTTATGGCGGTTTTGGAGCAGTGGCTTTTTCCTTGCTGAGTAGCCTTTCAGGTTATGTCGATATAGGACTCGTTTAACTGTGGATATAGATACTTTTGTATCTGTTTCCTCCAGAATCTTCACGAGGTCCTTTGCTGTTGTTCTGGGATTGATTTGCACTTCTCGCACCAAAGTACGTTCATTTCTAGGAGACAGAACGCCTCTCCTTCCTGAGCGGTATGACGGCTGCGTGTTCCCATGGTGTTTATACTTGCGTATTATTGTTTGTACAGATGAAGGTGGTACCTTCAGGCATTTGGAAATTGCTCCCAAGGATGAACCAGACTTGTGGAGGTCTACAATTTTTTTGTCTGATTTCTTTTGATTTTCCCATGAGGTCAGGCAAAGATGCACTGAGTTTGATGGTAGGCCTTGAAATACATCCACAGGTACACCTCCAATTGACTCAAATTATGTAAATTAGCCTTTCAGAAGCTCCTAAAGCCATGACATAATTTTCTGGAATTTTCCAAGCTGTTTGAAGGCACAGTCAACTTCGTGTATGTAAACTTCTGACCCACTGGAATTGTGATACAGTGAATTATAAGTTAAATAATTTGTCTGTAAACAATTGTTGGAAAAATTACTTGTGTCATGCACAAAGTAGATGTCCTAACCGACTTGCCAAACTATAGTTTGTTAACAAGAAATTTGTGGTGTGGTTGAAATACGAGTTTTAATGACTCCAACCTAAGTGTAATCTTCTGACTTCAACTGTATGTCTGCACAACAGAGAATTCTTAATCGTTTTTACAATAATGGACGCATCTCTGTTGGGGGCTGTAAAAAAAAAAAAAATGAGGATCAAAATATAATGGGGTTGATGTCACGTAATATCAAGGTGGGTGGAATCAGGCGCAGAGAGCAGGTTACAGTGAGTCGATAGTTATTTATTCTCCGAAAACCAAACACGGTCAACCCAAATATGCAGGGTGAAATAATCCAACACAGGATCAAAATATTATCGGAGAAAATAACACACACGTATTAACCCAAAATACATGAATCCAAAACATAGAAAAACAAACATAGACTGCCCCCCCAACTCACGCCCTGACCATACTAAATAAATACAAAACAACAGAAATAGAGGTCAGAACGTGACAGTACCCCCCCCCAAAGGTGCGGACTCCGGCCGCAAAACCTTGACCTATAGGGGAGGGTCTGGGTGGGCGTCTGTCCGCGGTGGCGGCTCTGGCGCGGGACGCGGACCCCACCTCATCATTGTCTTAGTCCGCCTTATTGTCCGCCTCCGTGGCTTTCTCAGCATGACCACCCCTCTCAATGACCCCACTGGACAGAGGGGCAGCTGCTCGGGACAGAGGGACAGCTGCTCGGGACAGAGAGACAGCTGCTCGGGATAGAGAGACAGCTGCTCGGGACAGAGAGACAGCTGCTCGGGACAGAGAGACAGCTGCTCGGGACAGAGAGACAGCTGCTCTGGGCAGAGGGGCTCCGGCAGCGGCGCCGGACAGGCGGGAGGCTCCGGCAGCGGCGCCGGACAGGCGGGAGGCTCCGGCAGCGGCGCCGGACAGGCGGGAGGCTCCGGCAGAGGCGCCGGACAGGCGGGAGACTCCGGCAGCGGCGCCGGACAGACAGGACCACCTGCAGGGAGGAGACAGAGAGACAGCCTGGTGCGTGGGGCTGCCACAGGTACCACCAGGCTGGGGAGCCCTTCAGGAGGCTTGGGGTTAGGAGGAGGCACCTGAAGGACCGGGCTGTGGGGGAGCACTGGAGCTCTGGTGCGCAACCTTGGCACCACCTCCCCAGGCTGGATAACCACTCTAGCCCGGACCGTCCGGAGTACAGGCACAGGTTGAACCGGGCTGTGGGTAAGCACGGGAGATCTAGTGCTTACTACACGCACCTCTCCCTTCGGCTCCATTCCCACATTCGCCCGGCACGAGCGGAGCGCAGGCAGAGGACGCACTGCACCCTCCCAGCGCCCCGGAGACACAGCACGCAGAGCCGGCGCAGGATACCCTGGACCAAAACTGCGTACCGGCGACCAGACCCGCTGAGCAGGTACCATACGCCCTGGCTCGATGCCCGCACTCGCATGACACTCTCGGGGGGCTGTCCTATAGCGCACCGGGCTATGGACACGTACTGGCGACACCGTGCGCTTAACCGCATAACACGGTGCCTGCCCAGTATCGCGCTGCTTATAATAAGCACGAGGGGTGAGCGCAGGTCTGCTACCTGGCTTAGCTCCACCCCTCGTGTGCCCCCCCCAAAAAATTTTTGGGGCTGTCTCTCGTACCTGTCGCACTGCCGTGCTGCCTCCTCATATCGCCGCCGCTCAGCTTTCGCTGCCTCCAGCTCTGCTTTGGGGCGGCGATATTCCCCAGCCTGTGCCCAGGGTCCCTCTCCGTTCAGTATCTCCTCCCATGTCCAGGAGTCCTGTGATACCGGCCGCTGTTGTTGTTGCTGCTGCTGCTGCTGTCGTCGCTGTTTTCTACCACGCCGCTTGGTCCTTTGTTGGTGGGTGATTCTGTCACGTAATATCAAGGTGGGTGGAATCAGGCGCAGAGAGCAGGTTACAGTGAGTCGATAGTTATTTATTCTCCGAAAACCAAACACGGTCAACCCAAATATGCAGGGTGAAATAATCCAACACAGGATCAAAATATTATCGGAGAAAATAACACACACGTATTAACCCAAAATACATGAATCCAAAACATAGAAAAACAAACATAGACTGCCCCCCCAACTCACGCCCTGACCATACTAAATAAATACAAAACAACAGAAATAGAGGTCAGAACGTGACAGTTGAATCTTGATTTACAGCAATAACTGAGAAGAGAAGTCATACAGGAAACGCTACCTTTTAAGGAATACAATGAAACGTCATGAAACCTGTTAGAGGGTGCAGCCAAGGTGTGAAGAAAATGTGAAAAGTACAGTAGATGACGTAGATCAATAGTTCAGTCATTCTTCAAGACACTTTATAAGACACTAGTTCCTGGACTGCTACCGATTCATTGAAGGACTTACTTGAATTTGATACTAGTTAAATACAGTGAACTCTGTCATGAGCTGGAAATCCTGGGTCACTCAAATATGTTTTGTTTCTCTCCTCATCATCAAGGCATCCTATTCTGGTAAGACACTTCCATGGTACACCTTCTTTTACGGTCAATCGTGACTAACTACTTTAATGTAATGAGTCATGTATCTAATAGAAAGGGTCACTGTAATCATGCCATCTCTTAGATGGGGTAGTAAGATTGTCTGTGTCCCTCTGTCTATAGTTGAATTTGAGATCAGTGTTCCTCGTGAGCCTCAACTTGCCATCGTGGGGCAGTATGTGGTCCTAGACTGCAGCTTTCCTGTGGGAAAGGCCTGGGACCTGGACAACAGTGTGATAACATGGCAGAGAGGCCTGGAGGTGATACACAGTTTCTACCACGGACAGGACCAACTGGACAGACAGAGCAGTCACTATACCAACAGAACCAGCCTGTACCACTCTGAGATGAAGAGGGGTAATGCCTCTCTCAGGCTGGACCGTACCAACCTGGGGGACAAAGGAGACTATACCTGCTCCGTGAGCACACTGCTGGGCAGTAAGACGAAAACCTTTGCCCTGAAATTAGCAGGTGTGATACCACATTAAACATGGTTTTCTAATTTGTGGACTGAGAATTTACTGATGTACTAGAAAATTTGTAATTTGACACACTAATTAGGGTTCCTTGTGATGTACTGTATAATGCTTACTGAGATACTTGTATATTATTTCATGCCATTAAACTGTGTCCATTGCCTCTTATTTCAGCATACTACCCTGAGCCACACCTGAAGTTCACAGCATCTTCAAGAGATGTGGAGCTACTCTTGACCTCGCAGGGAGGGTACCCGCGACCCTCAGTGCATTGGCTGGATGACAGCGGTGATGATGTCACCAATAACACAGTCACAAACATCTCAGAGGACACACAGGGTCTATACACTGTGTTCAGTACATTAAATCTACAGGGACAAGTCAACGAGACCATCACCTTCGTCTTAAAGAACAAGGCCCTGGGACAGGAGATCAGGAGAGAGATCACACTTCACTCAGGTACATAGACAATATCCTGGATTTGAAAAACACTTGACATTGCCTCTTTACTGAACGAGAGAGAGAGAGGAGAGAGAGCGCGAGCGAGCAAGAGAGAGAAGTAGAGTTCAGTTGTTTAGACATACAGTATAATCACAATGTCCTACATTTCTGTTCACAGCAAATGAGAGGTCGTCAGTAGAAAAAGGCAGAATTTCTGGAGACAACAAGAAGAGATGGACAATTCTTGTTCCTATAGTGACATTTGTACTGCTGTTGTTTGTACTATTAATGCCAGCACTGAGAAATTACGTGCCATGGCCATCGGAGAAACCATCACCTGTCTACAAAACACCATCAGGCGCATAAGTCATCACAAACGCCTTTTAATGTACTTTATAACGGAGAAAAAGACAAGACATTTAGGAATATATAATGAATGGATCTATGGCGTCGACATGATTATTGCCAGTGTTTGCAATACAGCCCGTAGTATCTTTCCAAGGAGTTACTGCCATAGTACTTTATAGTTCACCATGTAAATGTGGGTGCTACTTAGTTTCTTCTCAAACACAGAAATGGTTGCCAATGTATTTATTCAGAGAAAGAGACAAAAAGTGGAATAATACATATTTATTTAAATGTATGGATTAAGTGCATCATTGACTAGCTGCGTCTCAGTAAAGGTTGTTAAAACTGAATTCTTATAGTGAATGTACAATAGATGTACAATATATCCAGTTAAAAGGTACAGTGATTGTATTTTACTTAACCAAGCAAGTCAGTTAAGAACAAATTCTTCTTTACAATGACGGCCTACCTCGGCCAAACCCTAACCCGGACAACTGTGCACCACCCTATGGTACTCCCAATCACAGCCAGTTGTGATACAGCCTGGAATTGAACTAGGGTCCGTAGTGACGCCTCTAGCACTGAGATGCAGTGCCTTAGACCGCTGGGCCACTCGGGAGCTCCTGTAGGACTCACTCACCTTTCAGACCAACCGTCTCTTCATGTCACGTTAATGGAATGTGACAACGGTTATGCATAGCCTACTGTACCTATATAGTACACACATAGTAATTTTATTATGGCACTTATGAAGCACTTAGTGGGGATATTGTGGAGACCACTTATCTACACGTGGTTTGTTATCCCATCATAAGAGTTGTGGTTGAAACAATATTGCACTTTAACACCCATTAAGCTAGTCATAGGGTGTACAAGCAAATATTGAGGCCAATTGTCTGACTGGGAAAATAATGGTATCGATTGATGACTGTAAAGAGGCTTATCAACATTCCAAGGGCAAGGAACCTTATCAACATTCCAAGGGCAAGGAAATTACTGTTCTTAGTTTAGCTAAACATACTTTGCTTCCTTCATAGCTGTTCGTTCAGAAAGTATTATTTATCAGGAAAATATCCTAACCAAATCCATTTGTCTTAAAAATTTTAGAGGAGTTGTATTGACTTTATTTCAATTTTGTTTTTACTTAAAATGAGTCAGGTGTACAGTGGAATAGAAGTCTATGGTGTTAAATGAACCACTGTATGGTCTCTCACGGACCCTACCGCCACTTGAAACGCCAAACCCGGGCAAGTCTATTCCACCAACAATCCCGGTCTCTACCAGTTCATCATAATCAAATCAAACGTTAGTTGTCACATGCACCGAATGCAACAAGTGTAGACATTACCGTGAAATGCTTTCTTACAAGCCCTTAACCGACAGTGCAGTTCAAGAAGAGTTAAGAAAATATTTACCAAATAAACTAAAGTAAAAAATAATGGAAAGTAACAATAAAATAACGAGGCTATATACAGGGGGTACCGAGTCAGTGTGCAGGGGTACAGGTTAGTTTGTACATGTAGGTAGGGGTGAAGTGACTATGCATAGATAATAAACAGCGAATAGCAGCAGTGTGCAAAACTAATGGGGGGGCGGGGGTCAATGTAAATAGTCCGGTGACCAGTTGATTAATTGTTCAGCAGTCTTATGGCTTGGGGGTAGAAGCTGTTAAGGAGCCTTTTGGTCCTAGACTTGGAGCTCCGGTACTGCTTGCCGTGCGGTAGCAAAGAAACCCGTCTATGACTTGGGTGACTGGGGTCTCCGACATTTTTACGAGCTTTCCTCTGACACCGCCTTATTATATAGGTCCTGGATGTCAGGAAGCTTGGCCCCAGTGATGTACTGGGACGTACGCACTACCCTCTGTAGCGCCTTACGGTCAGATGCCGAGCAGTTGCAATACCAGGCAGTGATGCAACTGGTCAGGATGCTCTTGATGGTGCAGCTGTATAACTTTTTGAGGATATGGGGACCCATGCCAAATCTTTTGAGTCTCCTGAGGTGGAAAAGGTTTTGTTGTGCCCTCTTCATAACTGTCTTGGTGTGTTTGGACCATGATATTTTGTTTGGACCCGATCACTACAGCCCCATCGATGTTAATATGGGCCTGTTCGGCCCGCCTTTTCCTGAAGTCCATGATAAGCTCCTTTGTCTTGCTCATATTGAGGAAGATGCTGTTGTCCTGGCACCACACTGCCAGTTCTCTGACCTCCTCCCTATAGGGGTCTCATCGTTGCCGGTGATCAGGCTTACCACTGTTGTGTCGTCAGCAAACTTAATGATGGTGTTGGAGTCGTGTTTGGCCAAGCAGGCCACGCATAATCAGCCAAGATCTCCCCACAGCCTGCTCTCTTCCTTCCTTCCCCTTATCCAGTAGCTGCTCCTCGCCCACCCAAAATCCATATTCCTTCATGGACTGTGAAAGCACCTCTTCCTGTGATACGGACTTCTTCCCCATCCCTGATCCCAGGTGAGGTCTCTTCATTCCCTCACACAGGCCTCCTCCTCTATCAACACTGATCCCTCCTTCTCTCTTTAAACTCTACCCCCTCCTCAGCTCTAAACCCTGACCTTGTCCCCTTATCAACTCTAAATCCCTCATACCCGACCCATGTGTCCCGTCATATCTTCCCCTTTCTAAATACCATCTGAACCACGTCTGACTCCTCACCCTCTAAGGGCACGGCTTCATCCTCCTCTAAATGTTGTTCTTTTTCCGTGGAGCGAGTGTAGCACAGCTCTTCCTTGTCACGATAATTCTCCACATCAAAGGTTCCAGTATATCCTCTGGGTTGTCACACTCATCCATCTTCCCATCCATTTTGATGTCACACCAGACAACATCTTCATCATCGTCAGTGACCAGTGAGGGACTGACTGGTAGGAAACCTCCCTTTGGTGTGGATAGCTGATCTGAGAGCAGCAGAAGCCCAATGCTGGCAAACCCTAAAGGATATGGAAATAAACAGGGTTAGAGGTGTTATCACCACAGGAGGTCTTATCATCACTACTCCCTACAAATCACTTAGTCCCATGGCTTATTTGAGCACAAGGAACATGTCAGTGCTGTTTACCCAAACCAAACAGAGGCAGTGTGATTATGGGTTGTTAGGTTGACAGTCACTCACCATCCATAATAGCTCTTTTGGGTTTGGACGTCACACATTTGGAGTCTGTAACGATGTACGCTGAGAGACGGGAAGCAAATTCAGGGAGTGAATACATTTAATAAATAAACGAACACAACAAGAAAAACGAACAGCACACCGACATGAAACAGCAACAATGACGACTGGGGAAAAAACCAAAAGGAGTGACATATAAAGGGCAGGTAATCAAGGAGGTGACGGAGTCCAGGTGAGTGTCATTATGCGCGTAACGCTGGTGATGGGTGTGCGCCCTAAAGAGCAGCCTGGTGACCTAGAGGCCAGAGAGGGAGCACACTTGACAGAGTCACAGCAGTCACATAGGGAATCCTCTTCCATGAGAGATCTCCACATACGGGAGTCAGAGCCTTACATTTACATTTTCGGGAATTTAGCAAACACTCATCCAGAGCGACTTACAGTTAGTGCATTCATCTTAAGGTTTATAGGTGAGACAACCACATCTCACAGTCATAGTAAGTAAAATGTCCCTCAATAAAGCAGCCATCACCAAAGTCAGTGCTAGTAAGAACAGGCAAGTGTTAGTGCATGAAAGGTGTGTACGGTGTGTACATTTCCTAGAGTGCAACATTTACCTTGCGTCAGCATACCCGTTCGCTCGGTAGGTGCATGAGTTGTGCATGGGGCCGGGGTCCTCTGATGTCATATGCAGTGAAGGAAGACCAAGAGGAGATTTAAAGATTACCTTTGATACAAGAAATTGACCAATTCATGTCAATTATTTTAAAGGCTGCAATTTGCTTTATTCTTTACAATAAAGAACACTGTCTATTGCATATATGCAACAGAAAAGTCCAGAGAGTGATTGAAATTCAATGAATTTCTCTTTCCATGCTCACCGGTGTGTCTGGGTTAGAGGGGTAAACTGGAAGGCGCTGAGGGAGAAGCGGAGGGCACAATCAGTTCTGGGGGTGAGAAACAGAGCCACCAGGGTTATTTTGGCTATCCAGCATGCAGCTGTGGATCAGAACATAATGGGTTTGCACTCAGGTCATGAATAATAATAATTTATTTATTGTGTCCTTTTTGGGAAATGTGTATTCCCAGTGAGCGCCGTCCAACACCAATGTCCATGTTGGCTCTGGCATTGATTTCAACGTTCACAGACCAAACACACACGTCTATAATTGGATCAGATTTGGTCCGGTCCAGCCTTGATTTCAACATCCACCAACATCTGGTCTAGACCGGCCTGGATTTGGCCCAAACATAGACATCTATGATTGGTTCAGATTCATTCCAGACTGGACCAAATCTGAACCAATCATAGATATCTATGCTTCACAAGTTTGGACAGCACAGTACAGTAGAGCCCAGCACAGTATATTTAGTAGCCAGCCAAATAGAAAAAGTAGTCAGCCAGGAAGTGCCGGCCTGTGAAGTTTGGACATCGCCTAGGCCTAGATGATAAGGATTATTTTCTAAGTAAGAGAACCTTTAACATTAAACCGGTCATCTCTTGAGACTCAATTCATATTGTCACGTTCGTCGAAAGGAGCGGACCAAGGCGCAGCGTGCGTATAGTTCCACATACTTTATTACAAAGTGAAACTTAACAAAAAGGAATAAACTAACGTCCAATACAGAGCGCACTTAGACACTAACTGAAAATAATATCCCACAACATAGGTGGGAACAATGGGCAACTTAAGTATGATCCCCAATTAGAGACAATGATAATCAGCTGCCTCTAATTGGGAACCATACAAATACAGTGCCTTGTGAAAGTATTCGTCCCCCTTGAACTTTGCGACCTTTTGCCACATTTCAGGCTTCAAACATAAAGATAGAAAACTGTATTTTTTTGTGAAGAACCAACAACAAGTGGGACACAATCATGAAGTGGAACGACATTTATTGGATATTTCAAACTTTTTTAACAAATCAAAAACTGAAAAATTGGGCGTGCAAAATTATTCAGCCCCTTTACTTTCAGTGCAGCAAACTCTCTCCAGAAGTTCAGTGAGGATCTCTGAATGATCCAATGTTGACCTAAATGACTAATGATGATAAATACAATCCACCTGTGTGTAATCAAGTCTCCGTATAAATGCACCTGCACTGTGATAGTCTCAGAGGTCCGTTAAAAGCGCAGAGAGCATCATGAAGAACAAGGAACACACCAGGCAGGTCCGAGATACTGTTGTGAAGAAGTTTAAAGTCGGATTTGGATACAAAAAGATTTCCCAACCTTTAAACATCCCAAGGAGCACTGTGCAAGCGATAATATTGAAATGGAAGGAGTATCAGACCACTGCAAATCTACCAAGACCTGGCCGTCCCTCTAAACTTTCAGCTCATACAAGGAGAAGACTGATCAGAGATGCAGCCAAGAGGCCCATGATCACTCTGGATGAACTGCAGAGATCTACAGCTGAGGTGGGAGACTCTGTCCATAGGACAACAATCACTCGTATATTGCACAAATCTGGCCTTTATGGAAGAGTGGCAAGAAAGCCATTTCTTAAAGATATCCATAAAAAGTGTCACCTGGGAGACACACCAAACATGTGGAAGAAGGTGCTCTGGTCAGATGAAACCAAAATTGAACTTTTCGGCAACAATGCAAAACGTTATGTTTGGCGTAAAAGCAACACAGCTCATCACCCTGAACACACCATCCCCACTGTCAAACATGGTGGTGGCAGCATCATGGTTTGGGCCTGCTTTTCTTCAGCAGGGACAGGGAAGATGGTTAAAATTGATGGGAAGATGGATGGAGCCAAATACAGGACCATTCTGGAAGAAAACCTGATGGAGTCTGCAAAAGACCTGAGACTGGGACGGAGATTTGTCTTCCAACAAGACAATGATCCAAAACATAAAGCAAAATCTACATTGGAATGGTTCAAAAATAAACATATCCAGGTGTTAGAATGGCCAAGTCAAAGTCCAGACCTGAATCCAATCGAGAATCTGTGGAAAGAACTGAAAACTGCTGTTCACAAATGCTCTCCATCCAACCTCACTGAGCTCGAGCTGTTTTGCAAGGAGGAATGGGAAAAAAATTCAGTCTCTCGATGTGCAAAACTGATAGAGACATACCCCAAGCGACTTACAGCTGTAATCGCAGCAAAAGGTGGCGCTACAAAGTATTAACTTAAGGGAGCTGAATAATTTTGCACGCCCAATTTTTCAGTTTTTGATTTGTTAAAAAAGTTTGAAATATCCAATAAATGTCGTTCCACTTCATGATTGTGTCCCACTTGTTGTTGATTCTTCACAAAAAAATACAGTTTTATATCTTTATGTTTGAAGCCTGAAATGTGGCAAAAGGTCGCAAAGTTCAAGGGGGCCGAATACTTTCGCAAGGCACTGTACCAACATAGAAATAGAAACTCTAGAAACCCCCCCTGACCTATACCCAGCCCCCCCCCCCTCCCCCCCCCCCCCAAAGGTGTGGAATCCGACTGCAAAAACCTGAACCTAGATGGTTAGGGTGGGCAACTAGCGTCGGTGGCGGCTCCGGTGCGGGACGTAGCCCCCACTCAGACCACGGATCTGGCCCTCAAGCCTGGACTGAGCACCGAAGCAGAGGAAGGCTCCGGCCATGGAGCGGGACTGGACGCCGTGCCTGGACTGGGCACCGGCGCTGGAAGCTCCGGACCGTGGACCGTCGCTGGAAGCTCCGGACCGTGGACCGTCGCTGGAAGCTCCGGATCGTGAACCGTCGCTGGAGACTCCGGACTGTACACTCGCACTGGTGGACGAGTACGGGGAGCCGGCACAGGACGTACCGGGCTGGGGAGGTGCACTGGAAGCCTGGTGCGTGGAGCCGGCACAGGACTGATGACACGCTCTTCAGAGCGAGTGCAGGGAGCCGGCACAGGACGTACCGGGCTGGGGAGGCGCACTGGAGGCCTGGTGTGTGGAGCCTGATGACACGCTCTTCAGAGCAAGTGCGGGGAGCCGGCACAGGACGTACCGGGCTGGGGAGGCGCACTGGAGGCCTGGTGTGTGGAGCCGGGCACAGGTGGCACCAGACTGATGACACGCTCTTCAGGGCGAGTGCCGTTCAGAATACACCTAACTAACATCTCTCTCCGTTCTCTCTCCTCCAACTGCTGCATCAACTCCCCGACGGTCTCTGGCTCTCTCCGCGGCTAGACCGACAGCTCCTTGTGCCACCCCAAAAAATATCTTGGGGTTTCTGTGGCAGCGGACTGAAGACACGTTCTTCAGGGCGATTGCGAGGAACCGACACAGAATGTACCGGGCTGAGGAGGCGCACTGGAGGCCTGGTGCGTGGAGCAGGCACAGATGGCACCGGACTGATGACACACTCTTCAGCATGCCTACGCTGCAGCATACTCCTCGCCAACACCTCTCTCCGGTATCCCTCATTAAACTCCTCCATCGTCTGCCAGACGGTCTCTGGCACACACCTCTGCTCAGCTGACCGCCCCTTGTGCCCCCCCCAAAAAATAATCTTGGGGTTTCTGTGGCCGCGGAACGCGTCGTCGTCGCTGTTCTCGTATACTCCTTTGAAACTCCCGCCAAGGAAGGGTTTCGTGTCCGCCCATAATCTCCTCCCATGTCCAACTCACTGTTTCCTCCCTGGCACGCTGCTTGGTCCTTGTTTGGTGGGATATTCTGTCACGTTTGTCGAAAGGAGCGGACCAAGGCGCAGCGTGCGTATAGTTCCACATACTTTATTACAAAGTGAAACTTAACAAAAACAACAAAGAATAAACTAACGTCCAGTACAGAGCGCACTTAGACACTAACTGAAAATAATATCCCACAACATAGGTGGGAACAATGGGCAACTTAAGTGTGATCCCCAATTAGAGACAACAATAATCACACAAATACCAACATAGAAATAGAAAAGCTAGAAACCCCTCTAGTCACGCTCTGACCTATACACCATAGAGTACCCAGGGGGCTCTCTATGGTTAGGGCGTGACACATATTTACAGTTTTTCTGAAAGATATGAATTGCCACAATGATGATTGTTCTTCAAATTATGTATTTGGCTCCGCTACTGTGAACACTTAAGCTAAGGAAACCAATGTGTCATTTTGTAAATTGAGTGAATTATCTCTAACAGTTTGGCCTCTCAATCAATCACTGTAGGTGGGATTGTCAGGGAAGGGGGCAGGATATTTGTGAGTCAGAGTTGGTAGGGTTTAAGACGGTCAATAAATCACTGTGGGTGGGACTTTGAGGGAAGGTGGTATATTACCGTTTTGTCAAGAAAACATCTATTCCCTGTTGAGAAACAATATAGAATTGCAGGAAATTGCATGTTTAATCATATTGTATAAGTATTACAACATTAGCTTTTATAACCTTCAACCTGCTAATCACATTTTGGACCAGAATGAGGCCCTCTTCACTACCTATTGTTCCTGCAGTGAGGATTCAACATTTTCATGGAATGCAGATAATCGCCAAAAAGCAGTAGTAGCCTACCAGTATGTAAATTAGAGAGCCAAATGTCTCTCTCACCATGTGATCCGTTCAAAAAGAGCTGTTCTATTTGCGAACACCCATCAATAGGCTACACTGACGAGTCACTTTAGCGGTCACTTGCAAGTCTCGACATGGGCTTTGAATCCTAGGAAAATACAAAGAAGACCTTTAGTTTACGTGTCTTGATGCAATACCATGGACATTTAACTACGTTGTTGGATTGGTTTATGAATAGCAAAAAGGGTGTAGGAGATTCACTTTATTCAGTCAGTTCAACCTCTTTCATAAACTATTCAACGCAAGATGTTGGTCCTCAACAAATGAACAGTACATTTCGCCCCCGACTCTGTGGCTGGCTAAAGAAATATGGAACACGCAAAAGAAAATAAATGAATGTGACACAAAACAATAATTAAGTGGAGTTCAACTCACCGTTATCGCTTGCATTACATGGAATATGATTATGAAGGTAAGATAATGTTATCAGTACACAAGCATGTAAAGTATGATTTGCACATGTAAAATATGAGTTGGGTCTGTATAATTAGTTTAGTAGTTGCAAAAAATATTTGCAAATATGTAACTTATTTTGAGAATAAATGCAACTACACTTGCAAACATGGAACTTGATATGTGAACAAATCTAATAAGATTTTGCGACTGGTGAATCTTCTTCTGTAAATCAAAACGTAATTTCCCTGCTAGCTCTGTCCATGCTTTTCCTAGAAACTGTCTATCTGATACTGTAGCTAACTAGTGTTAGAGTTGAGTCAATTCGAATCTGGTATCAGGATAAATATGACACTGAGTCACCGATTGTACACTATGTATTTTTTATTAGCTAAGCAATAAGTGGTAAATGCAATTTTCGTATATACGGGCTCTCTGTCCCACCTCGCAGGGCAAAACAGAGAACTGACTTGTTCCTGACAAAGATATTATAAATATACTCTGACAGTAATAGTTCCACTTCCGAGCCGGCCTGTCAGAGTAGAGACTGGGCGTGGTTTAGACTCACCCAGCCTATCGTTGATTGTTGGCGCAGAGGCTGGTCCTAACCCCCTAAGCGCTTCAGTTGATATGCAACGGTTGCTGTGAAGAACATCCATGCGCTCATGCTCGATACTGTTATCTCGCACCTGGCTCCTGTTATCTAACAAAAAGACAGCTTGTTCCCGCAACACCACGCTCTGAATGTGCCCCCCCAACTCATTGCACAGTTCCTGTCTTCATGCTACTCTGTATTTTTCCATCATGAGAAAGGCCCATGGCCCTGAAACTGTTATCAAAGTTTCAAGTCAGCTATATTGCAAAACACATACATACATCCACACAAGCCAACAGCAGATAATATTCAATCACATATATGGTAACGGGCTATAGTGCATAACACAGAATCCTCATACTAGTTGATGTTGTTCTAGCTATCTCACCCAAAGCAGGAATTTCTCCTCCTTGCTGGTCTGCAGATGAATGATCATGTTGATGTTGTGGCTGTAACATTTCATGGACATTGCACTAGAACAAAAACTAGCTAGCTATATCAGATATACAGTGCATTCAGAAAGTATTCAGACCCCTTCACTTTTTCCACATTTTTGTTGTTACAGCCTTATTCAAACATTGATTAAATCTACACACAATAAGCCACCATGAAAAACCCAAAACAGGTTTTTAATGATTTTTGCAAATTTATTAAAAAGAAAAAAACGAAATAGCTTATTTACGTAAGTGAGCTCAGGTGCATCCTGTTTCCATTCATCATACTTAAGATGTATCTACAACTTAATTGTTTACCACCTTTACCACCTGTGGTAAATTCAATTGATTGGACATGATTTGGAAAGGCTGTCTATACCTGTCTATATGAGTTCCCAAAGTTGACAGTGCATGTCAGAGCAAAAACCAAGCCATGAGGTCGAAGGCATTATCCGTAGAGCTCCAAGACAGGATTGTGTCAAGGCACAGATCTGGGGAAGGGTACCAAAAAATGTGTGCAGCATTAAAGGTCCCCAAGAACACAGTGGCCTCCATCATTCTTAAATGGAAGAAGTTTGGAACCACCAAGACTCTTCCTAGAGCTGTCCACCCGGCCAAACTGAGCAATCGGGGGAGAAGGGCCTTGGTCAGGGAGATGACCAAGAAACCAATGGTCACTGACAGAGTTCCAGAGTTCCTCTGTGGAGATGGGAGAACCTTCCAGAAGGACAACCATCTCTGCAGCACTCCACCAATCAGGCCTTTATGGTAGAGTGGCCAGACGGAAGCCACTCCTCAGTAAAAGGCACATGACAGCCTGCTTGGAGTTTGCCAAAAGGCACCTAAAAGACTCTCAGACCATGAGAAACAAGATTATCTGGTCTGATGAAACCAAGATTGAACTCTTTGGCTTGAATGCCAAGCGTCACATCTGGAGGAAACCTGTCACCATCCCTACGGTGAAGCATGGCGGTGGCAGCATCATGCTGTGGGGATGTTTTTCAGTGGCAGGGAGTGGGGGACTAGTCAGGACTGAGGGAAAGATGAACGGAGCAAAGTACAGAGAGATCCTTGATGAAAACCTGCTCCAGAGCGCTCAGGACCTCAGACTGGGCGAAGGTTCACCTTCTAACAGGACAACGACCCACAGCCAAAGAAACACAGGAGTGGCTTCAGGACAAGTCTCTGAATGTCCTTGAGTGGCCCAGCCAGAGCCCAGACTTGAACCCGATCGAACATCTCTGGAGAGACCTGAAGATAGCTGTGCAGCAATGCGCCACATCCAACCTGACAGAGCATGAGAGGATCTGCAGAGAAGAATGGAAGAATTTCCCAAATACAGGTGTGTCAAGACTTGAGGCTGTAGTCGCGACCAAAGGCGCATCAACTAAGTTCTGAGTAAAGGGTCTGAATACTCATGTAAATGTGATATTTCATTTTTTTTCTACATTTCTAAAGAAGCAAACATTTTAATTTTTTTTTTACTTTGTGATTATGGGGTACTGTTTGTAGATTGATGAGGGGGGTGGACAATTGAATACATTTTAGAATAAGGCTGTAACTTAACAAAATGTGGAAAAAGTCAAGGGGTATGAATACTTTCCGAATGCACTGTATGTTAACAAGTGCAAAGTTCATGGAGAAGGCCATTCAAGCAGTTGAACCACCCTTGCTTGCAGGAACTATAGAGGAGCAATAGAAAACAAAGGGGGAAAGGCCCACCCCCCAAGTCATGAGGATACCTGAACCACCTATTGAGATGTATCTTTTGTTAAGTAAATCAGGTGATACAGAAGGGGAAAAGGAGACTGGAGTGAAAATTTAAGCTGAGAAGACTAGTCAATATTTCAGACACACCTGTCTTATACCAACCTGGTCTCAGAGCATTTCATATTATTCTATACGTATATCAGAGATACTCCATTTAGTATATGATATGTTATGTTTTGTATGGTATGTATTAATTTGTGGATGTCCATGATCCAATTCATATGATATGTTTTGAATTAGAATTCGTAAGAAGTTACACATTTGCAAAACGTACAATATGTTCCGAATTTGCAAAATGTACAATATGTTATGAATTTACAAAGCATGTGATATGTTACAAATTCCAAGCTAGGTGGCTAACGCTAGGCTAGGGGTTAGGGACCATGTTGCGAATTACGGGAGTCAGGGGAGGGGCTCAGCTCCCCTGAATGATACGCTAGCTCCCCTAAATGCTTTTTGTTTCAGATGCTTGCAGGTATTGGTGTTCTCCATGCCATCCATGGTCAAAAGAAGTAGACCATTTATTTAGCTTAATATTTTCTATATATATTTGTTTTCTTTCCTAGATCGCCTGATGATGGTCGACAACATAACTAGACAACTAGCCTACAGCTAGACAGCAACGCACTTCCAATCCATCCAACAACAATACCTTAATGACAGCAGGCCTATGGTTGACCTTTTGTTAGAAGTAATTTGGTACATGATGTGTGCCCATGAGAACTATTTACACAGTGAAACACAATTACATTTTACACAGGCATAGTTACGCCCAACATTTCCTCATCACCCACCACCCTTCTATTGCGACTAGCCCTGATGCTCCTCCCTCTTTTTCCCCCGTTCCGCTACAAAGTTTCTACCTGCAGGCGGTCACTGAGTCTGAGGTGCTAAAGGAGCTCCTTAAACTTGACCATAAAAAAAACATCTGGGTCAGATGGTTTAGACCCTTTCTTCTTTAAGGTTGCTGCCCCTATCATCGCCAAGCCTATCTCTGAACTTTTTAACCTGTTTCTCCTCTCCGGGTAGGTTCCTATTGCTTGGAAGGCAGCCACACGCGTTGTATATTTAAAAGGGATCCTAACTGTTATAGGCCAATTTCTATTTTGCCCTGTTTATCAAAAGTGTTGGAAAAACATGTCAATAATCAACTGACTTGGCTTTCTTGATATCCATAGTATTCTCCCTGGTATGCAATCTGGTTTCCGCTCAGGTTATGGATGTGTCACTGCAACCTTAAAAGGATCGGACCCTTTTTTCCATTTTTGCCTAAAATGACATACATAAATCTAACTGAATGTAGCTCAGGACCTGAAGCAAAGTGATACCACTTCGTGATCCCATTTGAAAGGAAACACTTTGAAGTCTGTGGAAATGTGAAGTTAATGTAGGAGAATAACACATTAGATCTGGTAATAGATAAGACAAAGAAACAAACTAGGTTTTTTATTTATTTTTGTTCCATCATCTTTGAAATGCAATAGAAAGCCCACAATGTATTATTCCTGTTTAGGTGCAATTTAGATTTTGCCCACTAAATGGTAGCAGTGTATGTGCAAAGTTTTAGACTGCTCCAATGTACCATTGTATTTCTGTTCAAAATGTTGTATCAAGTCTGCCCAAATGTGGCTAATTGGTTTATTAATACACTTAAGTTCATAACTGTGCACTCTCCTCAAACAATATCATGGTATTATTTCACTGTAATAGCTACTGTAAATTGGACAGTGCAGTTAGATTAACAAGAATTTAAGCTTTCTGCCCATATCGGATATGTCTATGTCCTCGGAAATGTTGTTGTTACTTACAACCTCATGCTAATAACATTAGTGCACGTTAGCTCAACCGTCCGTGGGGGGGACACTGATCCCGTAGAGGTTAAAGGTCCTCAATGATGTCACCATTGTCCTTAATTCTAAGCAATGTTGTGCTGCTATTTTTATTGACTTGGCCAAAGCTTTTGATACGGCAGACCATTCCATTTTTGTGGTGCCGGCTAATGAGATTGGTGTCTCTGAGGGGTCTTTGGCCTGGTTTGCTAACTACCTCTCTCAGAGTGCAGTGTATAAAGTCAGAACATCTGTAGTCTCAGCTACTACCTGTCACCAAGGGAGTACCCCAAGGCACGATCCTAGGCCCCATGCTCTTCTCATCAACAACATAGCTCAGGCAGTAGGAAGCTCTCTCATCCATTTATATGCAGATGATACAGTCTTATACTCAGCTGGCCCCTCCCCGGATTTTATGTTAAACGCTCTACAACAAAAAGCTTTCTTAGTGTCCAACAAGCTTTCTCTGCCCTTAACCTTGTTCTGAACACCTCCAAAACAAAGGTCATGTGGTTTGGTAAGAAGACTGCCCCTCTCCCCACAGGTGTGATTACTACCTCTGAGGGTTTAGAGCTTGAAGTAGTCACCTCATACAAGTACTTGGGAGTATGGCTAGACGGTACACTGTCCTTCTCACAGCACATATAAAAGCTGCAGGCTAAGGTTAAATCTAGACTTGATTTCCTCTATCGTAATCACTCCTCCTCTTTCACCCCAGCTACCAAACTAACCCTGATTCAGATGACCATCCTACCCATGCTAGATTACAGTGACATACTTTATAGATCGGCAGGTAAGGGTGCTCTCGAGCAGCTAGATGTTCTTTACCATTCGGCCATCAGATTTGCCACCAATGCTCCTTATAGGACACATCACTGCACTCTATACTCCTCTATAAACTGGTCACCTCTGTATACCGGTCTCAAGACCCACTGGTTGATGCTTATTTATAAAACCCTCATAAGCCTCACTCCCCCCTATCTGAGATATATTCTGCAGCCCTCATCCTCCACCCGTTCTACCAGTCACATTCTGTTAAAGGTCTCCAAAGCACAAACATCCCTGGGTCACTCCTCCTTTCAGTTCACTGCAGCTAGCAACTGGAACGAGCTGCAACAAACACTCAAACTGGACAGTTATCACCATCTTTTCATTCAAAGACTCAATAATGGACACTCTTACTAGCAGTTATGGCTGCTTCATGTGATGTATTGTTGTCTCTACCTTCTTGCCCTTTATGCTGTTGTCTGTGCCCAATAATGTTTGTATGATGTTTTGTGATGCTACCATGTTGGGCTGCTGCCATGTTGTGTTGCTACTGTCATGTTTCAGACTGATTAAATTATATTACAGGCTATTTTCAAATCGATTACCTAATGTTTGATTGATTATGTGATTTAATTAAACCATTAAACAATTAACTCGTTAATAACCTGGGGCACCACAGAAGAGTGTTTATAGAGGTGCTTTCTCCCAAATAAACTCTTAAAGATCTGAAGATCTTTTATATCAATTGCAGGGAATTATTAATCGTCACCTTATTTAGTCTCATCTGAATGTCGAAAAATTATTGGTTATCTTCACGAACCCTGGCTAACAAGTTAAATCATCAATCCAAAAAATGGCTTAATTATTTATGATATACCTAAATAATCACATATACAGTGGGGCAAAAATGTATTGTCAGCCACCAATTGAGCAAGTTCTCTCACTTAAAAAGATGAGAGAGGCCTGTAATTTTCATCATAGGTACACTTCAACTATGACAGACAAAATCCAGAAAATCACATTGTAGGATTTGTAATGAATTTATTTGCAAATTGTGGTGGAAAATAAGTATTTGGTCACCTACAAACAAGCAAGATTTCTGTCTCTCACAGACCTGTAACTTCTTCTTTAAGAGGCTCCTCTGTCTGGCACTCGTTACCTGTATTAATGGCACCTGTTTGAACTTGTTATCAGTATAAAAGACACCTGTCCACAACCTCAAACAGTCACACTCCAAACTCCACTATGGCCAAGACCAAAGAGCTGTCAAAGGACACCAGAAACAAAATTGTAGACCTGCACCAGGCTGGGAAGACTGAATCTGCAATAGGTAAGCAGCTTGGTTTGAAGAAATCAACTGTGGGAGCAACTATTAGGAAATGGAAGACATACAAGACCACTGATAATCTCCCTCGATCTGGGGCTCCATGCAAGATCTCACCCCGTGGGGTCAAAATGATCACAAGAACGGTGAGCAAAAACCCAGAACCACACGGTGAATGACCTGCAGAGAGCTGGGACCAAAGTAACAAAGCCTACCATCAGTAACACACTACGCCGCGAGGGACTCAAACCCTGCAGTGCCAGACGTATCCCCCTGCTTAAGCCAGTACATAACCAGGCCTGTCTGAAGTTTGCTAGAGAGCATTTGGATGACCCAGAAGAAGATTGGGAGAATGTCATATGGTCAGATGAAACCAAAATATAACTTTTTGGTAAAAACTCAACTCGTCGTGTTTGGAGGACAAAGAATGCTGAGTTGCATCCAAAGAACACCATACCTACTGGGAAGCATGGGGGTGGAAACATCATGCTTTGGGGCTGTTTTTCTGCAAAGGGACCAGGACGACTGATCCATGTAAAGGAAAGAATGAATGGGGCCATGTATCGTGAGATTTTGAGTGAAAACCTCCTTCCATCAGCAAGGGCATTGAAGATGAAATGTGGCTGGGTCTTTCAGCATGACAATGATCGCAAACACACCGCCCGGGCAACGAAGGAGTGGCTTTGTAAGAAGCATTTCAAGGTCCTGGAGTGGCCTAGCCAGTCTCCACATCTCAACCCCATAGAAATTCTTTGGAGGGGGTTGAAAGTCTGTGATGCCCAGCAACAGCCCCAAAACATCACTGCTCTAGAGGAGATCTGCATAGAGGAATTGGCCAAAATACCAGCAACAGTTTGTGAAAACCTTGTGAAGACTTACAGAAAACATTTGACCTCTGTCATTGCCAACAAAGGTTATATAACAAAGTATTGAGATAAACTTTTGTTATTGACCAAATACTTATTTTCCACCATAATTTGCAAATAAATTCATTAAAAATCCAACAATGTGATTTTCTGGATTTTTTTTCTCATTTTGTCTGTCATAGTTGAAGTGTACCTATGATGACAATTACAGGCCTCTCATCTTTTTAAGTGGGAGAACTTGCACAATTGGTGTCTGACTAAATACTTTTTTGCCCCTCTGTACACAGGATGGATCATACATCCATTACTAATCATGTCATAAAAGAAAAAGTCCCTAGCGGACAAAACCGATATGACAGCTGGTTACACAAAGAAAGGGGGTTGGGTTTGAAAGAAAGAGCGGGAAGACTGAGGGACTAAAGGAAGTAGGTCTCTATCGGACCTTGAGAAGCTATGCTAACGTTAATACAGAATCTTATGCATTCTAGTAACCGCCCATTCCAAAAAGGAAAATGCAAGATATATATTTACACTGAGCTGCGCTTCGATAGGTCGATGGGTCGATGATGGAAGACTGGTTTGCCCAGCAGAGATTACCCTTGTCCTTTGTAGAATATTTCTGGCCGTAATGATGTAGAGTGGATACGTTGAAGTACCCTGTCGTTCTCATAGGAGATTCCTAGGCCACATACGCTTACAGCTGCAGCTGATAACTAGACTTCTATGATGTATCACTTCTTCTTTAGTGAATAAGAGTTCAAAGTTCATACCGTTTTGCCATAATCAGTTCGCGCTGAATTCTGGCTGGTCTAGTAGAAATTCATCCTTCATCCTTGATCGTCACCTCCACGTCGAAATTAGCCCTTTAAACGTATATGGACACCAGTCCCCACATTGTCGTGAACTAAGTTTGACTTCCGTCAACGGGCTTTTGTATTGGGGAGAGAAGGGCATGTTTCATAGTTCCAATGTCTGTTCACTTGGGCGTGGCCACTGAGTGAGCATAGTTTACTTATGAAAACAATTCTCATTTAGAGGCTAAAATTACATTTAATCTTTTCACAAATAGTTTAATATTTAAACATTTAAATTGCACAACAATTCCATGTGAATCTGATAACTAGAATATGTAGACTTTCCAAATTACAATTTATGTCGTCCTATCATCAGATATGTCCCAGACACCAACTGATGTGACATCATATTCTTTAAGTACCAACAGACACTTTCAACTGGTTGGATTACAGAAATATTGTACCTTTCCCCAACCTTTTGACGCTAGCATACTCTTTCTATGTTAACAAAGGGCTTTCCAAGAGTTAATTCTGTAGAGTGGAGAGAAAAGGGGGAAATGTATTTATGGGGGTCATAAACCTCATACAACAGGGCAATGTCATGACACTACCATGTTGTTGTCATGTTGTGTTGCTACCATGCTATGTTGTCTTAGGTCTCTCTTTATGTAGTGTTGTGGTGTCTCTCGTCTGATGTGTGTTTTGCCCTATATATATATATATTTTTTTTTAAATCACAGCCCCAGCAGGAGGCCTTTTGGTAGGCCATCATTGTAAATAAGAATTTGTTCTTAACTGGCTTGCCTAGTTAAAGTTCAAAATAAAAAATAATTAACACTTCTAGTGCATTTTCCAAGATCCATAATTCGTACAGGATTTAACATCAATGTTCTAACTCAACTGTTAAAGGCTTAATAATGACAAATAACTTTGTCATAAATGTCGTCCTTAATGTAAGGAAAGGTAGTGTTTTATGTCAAACGATCTGTGACGACTCCAAGCATTAACTCATGAATTATGGACAACTCATGAACTAGGTTGTAAAATATTTGATATCAGCTGATGTACGAAGGGCTATATAAATACATTTTGAAAAAAACATTTTGATTTGATTCGATTCAACCCATCATGTATTGAATGTAGGATACCTATTTTGCCTGTGTTCATGTGTTTAAAATTGCTTTGGCTGAGACGGTAGGTTACCCTCGGTAGGCTACCCTCAGTGGTGTTTAGGATTTGTCAAAGTTAAACATTACAGTATTTGAGACATTCGAGTAAAAATCATTTTTAGAGTTCTGATATGTCATATAAACAGTGTTGGGGAGTAGTGCGCTTCATGCAATTCAACTAGAAATGTAAATACATTTTGCAGTAGCTTGGTAGTAGTTGAACTAACTTCTGATCTTGGTAGTGTTTTCAGTAGTTCATTACTTTTTTCCAACTACACACTACTTTAAAAAAGTGTGAAGTAGACAATCATTTCAATTATTTTTCGGCACCTACCGTATTCTCACTTGAAACAGTTTGTTTATTTAATAGGCAAAATTATTATGTTATGACATTGTTAACATCTGACTGCAGAGTGATCTATTTCTCAGATTAATTAATTTCCCAACACTGCAGATACATAGAAAACTTGGCTTGGGTCTGCTCAAAGATTCATACAATAATAAATACGATCAAATGGATTGTTTGTTCCAGTACACACAACACAAACCATTCACATTTCAAGTTAGAAGTGAGATCGTTAACTCAAACTCGTTAGAAAGCTTTCCCACTCTC
Organism: Oncorhynchus mykiss; assembly: GCF_057628025.1. NCBI lineage: Eukaryota > Metazoa > Chordata > Actinopteri > Salmoniformes > Salmonidae > Oncorhynchus > Oncorhynchus mykiss. The sequence goes on along the minus strand of NC_143046.1, from coordinate 63,111,684 downwards.
CAAGGAAGGTTCTACTTTAAAAAAAAAAGGTTGACTTTGGGAGAAAAACTGCATATCAATGCACCATGATTCCAGGTCATGTAATGCTTAAAAACAAAAATGTTAAGATATTTGGCTACGGAGATACCATTTCTTACCCATCTGTCCAAAAACAAATCCTGTGAGATGTCAACACATACTGGAGATTAAGTTCAAAACAAATTGGAACTCAAATCTCAAACTTCTGACTACAGTGCATTCAAAACAGAGAAGAAAAAAAAACAAGCGCTGACTGGGGGGAGAAAAAAAAAAAAAAAAAAAAAAATCGATTTGAGGGGTCATCCAACTCAGAATTCAATCTCGGGAACTCGGGCCTCTTTCTAGTGCTACGACTTTCCAACCTGAAGATCACTGACGCCATGATTTGACCTTGTGTTTATCTGAGTACACAGTCTAGCTAAAAGTGGCTAGCTTAGCTGACAAACTACACTGAACAAAATGATGAATGCAACATTCATTTTTTTTACTGAGTTACAGTTCATAAGGAAATAAGTCAACTGTTATAAATTAATTTAGTCCATGTGAAATCTATGGCTTTCACATGACTGGGCAGGGCTGCAGCCATGGGTGGGCCTATGCCCACCCACTTTGGGAGCCAGACCCAGCCAATCAGAAGAAATAAAGCCCTTTAGTGGGGATTTTACAGACATAAATACTCAGTTTCATCAGCAGTCCAGGTGGCTGGTCTCAGACGATCCCGCAGGTGAAGAAGCCGGATGTTGAGATCCTGGGATGGGGTCTGCAGGTGTGAGGCCAGTTGGATGTATTGCCAAATTCTCTAACATTGGAGGCGGCGTATGGTAGAGAAAATAACATGAAATACTCTGGCAACAGCTCTGTTGGACATCCAGCAATCAGCATGCCAATGGCAAAGATGGACTGTTCATGCTCAAAGTCAACTTTTAAAAAAGGGAGGTCTTGGCACCGTGTGAGAGAAACAACTTTGACCAAATAGAATTGAGTAAAAACTGTTGTAATTGCAATGAGATTTTCTGTATAAGGTTTCCAAAGTACAAGATGTGTTAAGGCAGTAATAATAAGGTGGAATTCAGCTAGCCTAGATACAGGAAGTCTGAAATCCAGACATCATTGGCAATGTTAATGAGTTCATTAAGGTTAGTTTATTTATCAAGGTTCCTTTTCCCCACAAGACATCAATATAATTCCAGTGAATGGATAGGATTGTCTGAAATGGAACAGTTATGTGCTCTCCACGTCCCTAAAGGAGGGTATTACTCTCGAGATAAGTGAATATTATTTACATTAAAACATAACCATATAAAACAGTCTAGATAGAACAAGTTACTGGTATGCCCTAAAAATGAGGACTGAAATCTTCCCTCTATGAGGACCACCCTTTCTGGATGGAAAATATTTTTTTCCTCTGCTGAGAAATGCTTCCCACCCAATACTTGGTTCAGGTAGACAAACATCATTCAAATGTTAGATTTGAAGGGTAAATGCCCCCCCCCCCCAAAAAAGAATAATCCCAAACCAATGTTTGTTATGCAAACAAACAGACACATAAACCAATACCACAAATACATAGTACAGCAGGCAATAGACAGGGCACAGAGAGGGCGATGACTCAGAATGTCCAATAGGGGTCTCTGTAAGCCAGTTGAATCCTTTGGAGACTAGGGCCATTGCGTTCATGTAGCATCGGGTAGGAAGCAGCCAGTGTCGTCTGGTTTTTCTACTGTTAGTTCCAATGAAACCCCAAACACTCCAGCCTGCCAGTGCAAACACGCGGGACAGTTGTGGCCTTTCGGCTGGACCCCCCTCTCTCAGGGCTCCTACACAACGCTCCCAAGCTCTGTGGACTCCGTATCAGAATCCTGATTGCTATCCCTGTTTCAGAATAGGAACACAGCCAAGAGTTAGACACAAAGGACTTGGCTTGTTCAAGATGGTTCTTATTCATTGCAGAGGGGCTAAGGCTTAAAGCGTGTCCTTTCCATTTAGCTGAGGTATAGAGAAAGATGCCAGAAAGGAACGAAGTTTAGTGTCCCCATGCAAGATCATTTAGTTCCCCAGTGCACTTAATTTAGGAAAAAAATAGCTTGGGTCATTACAATGAGTGTCTGGCTTAGATACCCCCAATCAGCCCTAATCGTGGGTGTGTTTGGCCTGACTCACCGCATCGCCTGCAGTAGTTTCCTGTTGCCTTGCCTCCTCTCCTCGTCGATGGGGTAGGTCTTGAATATCAACAGCCCTAGGAATATCAGAACAACAGGAGCAGCTGAGACCAGCACCTTCAGGGTTAAATTCACTGCATCAGGTTGCGAGCAGCTTCTTGTCACATAGCCGGCAAAGCTGAACAAAATTTACAGGGCGAGAGAAGAAAAGAAAGCGGATATAAGGTACAGTTTGGCTTGATTATGAATGTGAGGATTATGTTATGCTTCACCACACAAGTGGCCCAAGGAAAATTCAGCTATCCTAAGGTAGAATTTAGCCAATTTTTTCAAAAATATAATTCACTAAAGCTGTTAGGAGTCCTGCAAAATAGAGTTAGATTTCAAACTAAGCTCAGCATATCATGTACAATACAAGCAAGAGAACGAAACACACTTACTCGAGACTGAGAGTGGAGATGCCGAGGGAGATTCCTGAGGCAAACTTGGTGAAGAAGACATAGAAAGAGTAGAAAATGGCCTCGTGGCCACTAGAGTCTGGATTCTTCACTTTGAAATCATCCACCACATCTGGGAGCATTGACCTGAGAAACAGAAAGATGTGAATGTATACAATAAAGGCAAGACCCACCATAGACTGGACAAACGTAAAGAGACACTGGAGATACGATAGAGATCTTATAGGTTGCTGTGGGTATACAGAGGTACATTCAGACAGTAGGCTACTTACCAGGGTAGGAGGAAAGCTGCAGCCACACTGACCCCTGCTGCCACAGAGACCACATAGGCCACAATCAGACTGCTCTCTATGCAGACGATCAGGATCATGAAGGGCACTGCCCACTGCGGAGAGACATGAATAAAATAAGCCATAAGAGAGCACCCCATACACACACCAGCTTTGAGATGAAGCTCCACAACAACACACACTGCTTACCGTGATGCCAATGTAGACTGCAGTCTTTTTCCCAAATCTGGTCAGGAACCACTGCCAGAATGGAATGGACAAAGTCCCAGAGAGCTAAACATAAAACACCAAAGAATAGCATTAAGATATTTAACTTTTGAACCATTTCCAATAAAAATACTAATCTAAGCACTGAGGGCAATGTGGGAACAAAAAAGGTCAGACTGACCGATAGGCTAAAACTAAATGTGAGAAGGACACAATGTGAAAGGGCTCTTTATTTAAACCTGCAGGAAGTCCATGACCCTTTACCTCTTGTGTGTGGTCAACCCATCTGTCAAATGACCACACAAGGTTTAGCTAGTGGCTGAGCACTCAGCAATATTAGAAATATCTAACACTATACTGACCAAAACCAGCCTTGCATGGATGGCAGTTGGAGGAGTTGGCTAAATCACAAACAGATCTGGTGACCGGGCTACTAAGGACCTTTCTAAACTCCCACATTTCCTGCTCTAGTGGCCAGGGTGGTGCAAGGCAGGTCTACATCCTACTCAGGCAGAGGGAGGAGAAGGCAGACGGTGCAGAAGAGAGGGAATGGTAAATTGGAAGGAAATGCCAAAGCATGTTCCCATGGCGGTGCTGACAGATTGCCCGAGCAACAAAGGCCCCTCTGTGCTCCTTTCTCACCCCTGCTCTCTCTAATAGTGTGAGAGAGGGTGACAGGTTCCCAGGGACCACAACCACCTCTCACCCCCCAAAAATGTAACCTTTCCATTCCATGAGGAACCCCGCCCAAACAGTCACAGAAACACCATGGAACCACATGGTGACCTTTCAGTCAACACATAATGTACAGGTCTTAATGTACAGAATATACACTGCTCAAAAAAGATAAAGGGAACACCTATACACAATGTAACTCCAGGTCAATCACACTTCTGTGAAATCAAACTGTCCACTTAGGAAGCAACACTGATTGACAATAAATTTAATTTGCTGTTGTGCAAATGGAATAGACAACAGGTGGAAATTATAGGCAATTAGCAAGACACCCCCAATAAAGGAGTGGTTCTGCAGGTGATAACCACAGACCACTTCTCAGTTCCTACGCTTCCTGGCTGATGTTTTGGTAACTTTTGAATGCTGGCAGTACTTTCACTCTAGTGGTAGCATGAGACGGAGTCTACAACCCACACAAGTGGCTCAGGTAGTGCACCTCATCCAGGATGGCACATCAATGCGAGCTGTGGCAAGAAGGTTTGCTGTGTCTGTTTTGACTTGTTTTAAGGACATTACATCAAAGTTGGATCAGCCTGTAGTGTGGTTGTCCACTTTAATTTTGAGTGAGACTCCAAATCCAGACCTCCATGGGTTGATGAATTTAATTTCCATTGATCATTTGTGTGATTTTGTTGTCAGCACATTCAACTATGTACAGAAAAAAGTATTTCATTCAGATCTAGGATGTGTTATTTTAGTGTTCCCTTTTTTTGAGCAGTGTACATTCACTGATGCCTTTGGGTTACACCTCTAGTGGGAGGTATCCCTAGACTCACCATAATGACCAGGAGAATGTTCTGGAAGTCATTTCTGAAGCCCATGGTGTAGCTGATGAACAGGGCAAAGTTCCCCTCCAGGAGCTGCAAGGAGAGCAATGACATGCACATCAACCACTGAACATACAGGAAGTCATATACTGTTGAAGTCGGAAGGTCACATACACTTAGGTTGGAGTCATTAAAACTTGTTTCTCAATCACTCCACCAATTTCTTGTTAACAAACTGTAGTTTTGGCAAGTTGGTTAGGACATCTATTTTGTGCATGACAAGTAATTTTTCCAACAATTGTTTACAGACAGATTATTTCACATACACTAAGTTCACTGTGCCTTTAAACAGCTGGGAAAATTCCAGAAAATGATGTCATTCTGTCAATTGGAGGTGTACCTGTATTTCAAGGCCTACCTTCAAACTCAGTGCCTCTTTGCTTGACATCATGGGAAAATCAAATCAGCCAAGCCCTCCGAAAGAAAATGGTAGACCTCAAGAAGTATGGTTCATCTTTGGGAGCAATTTCCAAAAGCCTGAAGGTACCACGTTCATCTGTACAAACAATAGTACGCAAGTATAAACACCATGGGACCCCTCAGCCGTCATACCGCTCAGTTCTGTCTCCTAGAGATGAATGTACTTTGTGCGAAAAGTGCAAATCAATCCCAGAGCAGCAGCAAAGGACCTTGTAAAGATGCTGGTGGAAACAGGTACAAAAGTATATATATCCACAGTAAAACGAGTCCTATATCGACATAAGCTGAAAGGCCGCTCAGCAAGGAGAGAATTATGTGGATATCAGTCAGAAAGTTAAAGCTTGGTCACAAATGGGTCTTCCAAATGGACAATGACCCTAAGCATACTTAGGTTGTGGCAAAATGGCTTAAGGACAACAAATTCAAGGAATTGGAGAGGCCATCACAAAGCCCTTACCTCAATCCTATAGAAAATGTTGCGGGCAGAACTGAAAAAGCGTGTGCGAGCAAGGAGGCCTACAAACCTGGCTCAGTTACACCAGCTCTGTCAGGAGTAATGGGCCAAATTCACCCAACTTATTGTGGGAAGCTTGTGGAAGGCTACCCGAAACGTTTGACCCAAGTTAAACAATTTAAAAAAGGTAACACACTCAATTAGTATTTGGTAGCATGTAAACTTCTGATCCATTGGGAATGTGATGAAATAAAAAGATTCTCTCCTATTATTCTGACATTTCACATTCTTTAAATAAAGTGGTGATCCTAACTGACCTAAGACTGGGAATTTTTACTAGGATTAAATGTCAGGAATTGTGAAAAACTGAGTTTAAATGTATTTGGTTAAGGTGTATGTGAACTTCTGACTTCAACTGTACATACAGCAAACACCAGGGTTACACAGCCTATAGCTTGTCATAAATCAGTTTTGGTGCAACTGTATCCCATTCTAGGAGTATGAGTCACCATGAAGGCCAGCGACGTGAAGAGGAATCCCATGACCAGTTTGACATACGGCCCATATCCCATCACCATCCTCATGCCCTCAAAGAACGACATGGGCTCTGTCTTCAGACGCCCGCACTCTATGACCAAAAACAAAGATGGTGATTAAAACAGATTAGATGCACTGTGCCAAACATCAGCTGAAGACTTATCCGATGTCATGGATGAGAGATAAGCACTTTTACTGACTGCCAAAATGTGGCCCTCTTCTAGTTATTTGTAACAAAGAATTCTTGGAACATTTTAGGGTTGAGAGGAAAAAGGATAACATACAAAGCTGTTGTACTCTAAATATGAGAAAAGTATATTTGATGTAATTAATGTAAATAAAATGTAAGACAATTCCATTAATCAATTCATACCTTCCTGCTCTCTGACTCCCAGGAACAGGACTGCTGCACAGAGAACGTACATGACACAGATGACTGCTGAGGCGATGAGGTAGGCTCGTTTCTGTTAGAGGGACAAGAGGAGCAGGGTTAGGGTCAAATTACACTTCTAACATTGCCATTACAATGCTACCCTCCCCCCTGGGGTCCACTTATCACCGTTTCATCCAGGGATATGTGGGAGATGCTGACGTCTGACCCCAGCAGTGTGGTGTTACCGTTGTCAAGAACTTCCAGGTCACCCGGGAGACAGGGGGTGATCGCCCCACCCACAATCTGCCCCTGGATTGCTGTGCCAACCACCGAGCCCAGCACCTCCGCTGTCATACCTGAACAAGAGAGAAGGGATGAAGAGAGAGAGTAGAATGAAGACCTCATATTACAACCACATGAGATGCTACATAACTGCAAAGATGTACAGGATGACTTACGGTAGGCCGTGGCAGAGTCTCTCTCTTTCTGGTCCATGCTGATGAACATGGTGAGCGCTGAGTATGGCACATGGAAGCACTGTACACAAAAACAATCAATTCCTGGCACAAAATAGCTGTATGTAGTAGTAGAAGTAAAAGTATTGTTGTCTGTTAGTTTACTCCAATCAGGGTAGGGATGGTAGGAAAAAGTATTTAAAAAAGCAATTCGAAATGACAATTATATTGATAGAACCCACATTAAAGCAGATCTACCCCCCCCCCCCCCCCACACACACAAATATATTGTTTAATTACAACCATATCACAGTTCAATGGGGATTGAGGAGCAATGAATTGGATGGAACATGTGCCCCCTCTTATTAATAACATTCATATTAATAACATTTGTTCACTAACAAGTGTGTGTGTGTGTGTAGGGGAGACTGACCGTCTGCAGAGACTGGAATAGGCAGTAGAAGATCAGATACCACAGGACCTTCCACTGCTCCACTGGAGGGACATACCAGATCAGGAAGTATGTGAGTACTGCAAAGGGAGTGGAGATGAGGATCCTGTGAGGAAAACAGAGGAGCATTTTAATGTTTTGGTGTCTAAGTAGGTCTATTTCATCTCTGACTGGAGAAAATATGATATACTATTTAAAATAAAATAAGTTTACAGTATTGAAGCAGTAAATATATGTTCTCACAATTATGATTTCCATGAGTCCCTGCCAGGCTAAGTGTGGCACCTGGTAGTGATGGCAGTAGTGCTACCAGATTTTTTGCACTAACAATGTCATCTGCATAGGGTTGAAATAGACGAACACTGACCAAAAATATGAGAAACAACAAATTTACTGAATTACAGCTCAAAGGGAAATCAGTCAATTGAAATAAATTCATTAGGCCCTAATCTAGGGATTTCACATGACTGGGCAGGGGTGTAGCCATGAGTGATCCTTAGGGGCATTTTTGAAATTTGATTTAACTAGGCAAGTTGTGATAGAGCCCGGGATTGAACCAGGGTCTGTAGTGACACCTCTAGCACTGAGATGCAGTGCCTTAGACCACTTGATATGCAACACCTGTCAGGTGGATGGATTATCTTGGCAAAGGAGAAATGCAAACACCTTTCTGCACAAATTTGTAGAGAAAGAAGATGTGCAATTTTCTGTTTTTATTTCAGCTCATGGAACAATTTACATGTTGCATTTATATTTAGTATCTAACTTTTAAAAAATGTAACTAGGCAAGTCAGTTAAGAACAAATACATATTTACAATGATGGCCAACACAGGCCAAATCCGGACAACTTTGGTGTAATTGTGTGCCACCCTATGGGACTCCCAATAACAGCCAGTTGTAATACAGCCTGGATTCGAACCATGCTGTCTGTAGTGATGCCTCAAGCACTGAGATGCAGTGCGTTAGACTGCCGCGCCACTCAGGAGCCCTTGAACCATGTTGTTTTCTATTTTATTTTTACATTCACATTCCCCTTCTTATTCATTATTTCTCTGCATTGAGATCTATAACCCTTAATCCCCCGTTTGGGGCTGTGTATGGAGAAGGGACTCAGAATGGGCTCAATGTGGCCCTTCTCTCTGCACTATGCCTGCTGACGGGAAGACTGTGGTGGGCTGTCCTTGTGGTGGCGGCGCCATACTACTCGCCTCACCCTACTCGACAGGCACCTGACCAGCAAACCAATCCACGCCAGCTAGAAAAGCAGAACATCCGTAGAGAAAGGATCCACTACTGCAGTGGTCTTCCAACACGTAGACCAGTAGCTCAACAATATTCTGAAAGTACATGCATTCTCTCAAACATAAAGCTCACGGCTACCGTCCAAAGCAACATTATCCCACCCCTGGTTAGCCACCATTAGCTTAAAAAGCCAAATGTAACAATATCTGCAAATTAATTTCCAGAAATATTGCCCTTCTGTCTGTTTGGTGCGTACAGTTGTCCATCATCAGTCAGTATGTAGCCAATTAGCAATGTTAATGATACCCAGCATCTTGTGGGTAGACGGCCTTTCCCCAAAAACCTTCTCAATGAAATGTAAACTGCAAAGTTGGCTTCCCTGACAGAACTAGATCATGATTAATTAGGTCATCGTTTTGCAAACTCTGCCATGCCGTGTTCTGCAGCAGTAGGCCTTATTGCTAAACAGACACATTTCTCACTCGTTTTGATCACGCGGACTGGGATATGTCCAGAGTAGCTTCAGAAAATAATATTGACACATATACTGATACGGTGAATGAGTTTATCAGGAAGTGCATAGGAGTTGTGGCACCCACCGTGACCATTTAAACCTACCCCAAACAGAAACCGTGTATAGATGGGAGCATTTGCGCCAAACTGAAGGCACGAACCACTATTTAACCAGGGCAAGAAGACTGGGAATATGGAATAATATAAACAGTGTAGTTATTCCCGCCGCAAGCGATCAGGCTAATCGTCGGTAAAAGGACAAAGTTGAGTCCCAGTTCAACGGCTCAGACATGAGACGTATGTGGCAAGGTCTACAGACAATCACAGATTATAAAAGGAAAGCCGCGCCACGTCGCAGACACCGACATCTTGCTTCCGTACAGGCTGAACACCGTCGCTCGCTTTGAGGAGAATACAGTGCCACCGACGCAGCCCGCTATCAAGGACTACTTCGCCGTGGGGGCCGTGAGTAAGACATTTAAGCGTGTTAACCCTCGCAAGGCTGCTGGCCCAGATGATATCTCTAGCCGTGTCCTCACAGCATGCGCAGACCAGCTGGCTGGCGTTTACAGCTCTATTCAATCTCTCCCTATCCCAGTCTGTTGGCCACCATTGTCCCTGTACCTAAAATCAAAGGTAATTGAACTAAATTACTATCACCCCGTAGCACTCACCTCTGTCCTCATGAAGTGCTTTGAGAAACTAGTCAAGGATCATATCACCTCCACCTTACCGGCTACCCTAGACCCACTTCAATTTGCTTACAAAACTAAGTAGATGATCGTGGACTACAGGATACAGCAGAGGGAGCACCCCTTTATCCACATTGATGGGACCGCAGTGGAGAAGTTGGAAAGCTTCAAGTTCCTCAGCATACATGTCACTAACAAACTGAAATGGTCCACCCACACAGACAGTGTGGTGAAGAATACCTCCTTGACACCTACAGCACCAGATGCCATAGGAAGGCCAAAAAAGAGCAAGGTCATCAACCACCGGAGCCTCTGCCTGTTCACCCCACTACCATCCAGAAGGCGAGGTCAGTACAGGTGCATCAAAGCTGGGACCGAGAGACTGAAAAACAGCTTCTATTTCAAGGCCATCAGACTGCTAAACAACCATCACTAGCAGAGGCAATTGCGAATCACTGGCCACTAATAATGTTTCTGTATCTAGCATTACTCATTTCATATTTATAAACTGCACTCCACACCATCTTAGTCACTTCTAGATTGTGTTTACATATTGCGTCATCCATTTCATATGTATATACTGTATTGTATTCTATACTACACCATTGACTGTTAAACAGCCATTTTAAAGAAATGAAACACTATCTATCCACTTTAATGTCTCCATATCTTGCATTAATCTCATGTGTAAACTGTACTCTATACTTAGTCACTAATTGTGTGTGTAAATATTGCATCATCCATCTCATATATATATATATATATATATTGTACTCTATAATATATGCCATTGTATCTTAGTCCAATGCAGCTCTTACATGTACAGTTGAAGTCGGAAGTTTACATACACTTAGGTTGGAGTTATTAAAACAAATTTTTCTACCACTCCACAAATTTCTTGTTAACAAACTATAGTTTTGGCAAGTCGGTTAGGACATTACTTTGTGCATGACAAGTAATTTTCTAACAATTGTTTACAGACAGATTATTTCATTGTATCACAATTCCAGCGGGTCAGAAGTTTACATACACTAAGTTGACTGTGCCTTTAAACAGCTGGGAAAATTCCAGAAAGGGATGTCATGACTTTAGAAGCTTCTGATAACTCAAATGATGTCAATTAGCCTAATTGTAGGTGTACCTGTGGATGTATTTTAAGGCCTACCTTCAAACTCAGTGCCTCTTTGCTTGACATCATGGGGGGGAGAAAAAAAAAAAAAAAACTCAGAAAAATAATTGTAGACCTCCAGAAGTCTGGTTCATCATTGGGAGCAATTGCCAAATACCTGAAGGTACCACGTTCATCTGTACAAACAATAGTACGCAAGTATAAACACCATGGGACAACGCAGCCATCATACCGCTGTCTCCTAGAGATGAACGTACTTTGGTGCAAATCAATCCCAGAACAGTAAAGGACCTTGTTTCCTCCAGCATATTCACAGGTACAAAAGTATCTATATAGCCCTTACATCAGCTGATATATCCAAGATTATGTGGATATCAGTCAGAAAGTTAAAGCTTGGTCACAAATGGGTCTTCCAAATGGACAATGACCCCAAGCATACTTCCAAAGTTGTGGCAAAATGGCTTAAGGACAACAAAGTCAAGGAATTGGAGTGGCCATCACAAAGCCCTGACCTCAATCCTATAAAAAAAATTGTGGGCAGAACTGAAGAAGCATGTGCGAGTAAGGAGGCCTACAAACCTGACTCAGTTACACCAGCTCTGTCAGGTGGAATGAGCCAAAATTCACCCAACTTATTGTGGGAAGCTTGTGGAAGGCTACCTGAAACATTTGCCCCAACAATTTAAAGGCAATGCTACCAGCTATCACTCTACTATTATTCTGACATTTAACATTCTTAAAATAAAGCAGTGTTCCTAACTGACCTAAGACAGGGATTTTTTTACTAGGATTAAAATGTCAGGAATTATGAAAACCTTAGTTTAAATGTATTTGGTATGTAAACTTCCGACTTCAACTGTATATTCTTAACCCTTTCCTTAGATTTATTTACGTGTATATGTTGTGAACTGTTAGATATTACTGCACTGTCGGAGCTAGAAGCTACACCCACAGTAACATCTGCTAAACACGTGTATGTGAAAAGTAAAATTTGATTTGCAATTATAAAGGGGAATTACACCAAAAAAGAATCTAAATGTGATCGTTTTTTTCCAAACAATCGTCTTCTGATGTGATTTCAGCATTGACATGACTCAGAACATTCCTTTTCGCTGTTTTTATGAATAATTGTTATATTGAGAGTAGAAAAACAAAAAAAAAATCAAACCAGGAAGAATAAAACTCCAAAAAAATTGAAATTCAAAAATACTAAAGATGATTTATTAACCATTAAATTACCAGGTATATTGATAGAAAACACATTATACACCAAAGACCCAGGGAAGAGTTGCAGGGAAGAGAAGAATGTGAGTATCTGAAAGTAGCTACCATGTTAGAAAAGGTTGGAGACCCCAGCACTACTGGGTTTCCAGCAGACCAGTCCACTCAAAATAATAGAAGTCAGGGGCATTGCTGGCAGGGTATTTTGGAGACAAATATGTATCAACAAAGACATTTCTATGCCTGCAGGGCAGTGGGCGTTCCATTTGTCTCATCCCCTCACTTGTCTCTGCAAAAGCCACTGTTGAGAACAGTGGTTGCTGTAACATTGCATGCTCATCTGCCAAGTGTTTTAAATCACTACAACTGCATTAATACTTTATAACAATCTCTTGCTAATAAGTAATGTTTTTCTATCCATAATCATGCTTGACCTGCAATTATGGTGCCTACAGTCCTCAGGGGGGCAATCAGCTAAATTAACTGAATATGCATGTTTGTCTGACATGATGACCCCACTCACAAAATGGCCAGTCAAAGGGAATGGCCCATCCTCTGCAGCCCACACCAACTGAACTGGATAATCCCCCTCCATCTTCTTCCTTAGCCTATGTGGGCTGCCAATGGGGTTAATGAGTCTCAATAGGCTGATCTGACTGGAAATAGAGGTAAGATTCCTCCTTGATTGTCTGCATTTTTTAAAACAGTCACTCCGGTTTAATACACAAAGCTCACAGCATGAGCATAACGGCAGCCCAACACCAATGACCTTGAAGCAAAGACATACACAACCCACCTCAGGGGGTAGGGCAAGACACGAGAGAGGAAAAGGCTCAAGGTTTTATTTTGCAGACTGGACCATTCATGAGCTTGTTCAAGTTGTCAACATTGTCTTATCAATATCATAATACTTAAAAAGCGAAACTATTAAAGTACTGATCAGCAGAGCCCATTAAGATAACATTGTGTTCCCTCTTTTATAACAATGATCCTTTTGATGTCATTTTTAAATCACAACCAATCAGATGATTATTTAATCATACAGCTATCCGTCGGTCTTGCAGGTGGATACATGGAAGACGTTCTAGAATTCCAGTGTTTAGGACTAATCAATACAATTCTGGGAAAAACATAATCCACATATAGTGCCAAATAAAAGGCTGGAGCATTCAGATGGGAAAAGAGCTTTAGTCAAGGTTTAGTTAAAAAATGCATTATTGATAGTGGGGAAGACATCTAAATCTCCTAGTCTGTGCTAAGGTGCGGATAACATGCTGGGGGCTTTGTGGCGGTTTGTACAGGCAAGAAAACTGCCACCTAACAATGACCCACCTCATTGACAAGCAGCCAAGAATCTCCCCTCTACTTGACCTGTGGTAACTTCTCTGAATTAAGCAAGCCCCCTCCCCAACTGCCATTCTGGAATCACACACAGACACACTTCAGGCCACCCATTGGCCTAAATCCAGTGGTGTGTTGAGGGTTGGACCAATCAGAGAGGGAGAAGCCAGTTCTCTCCACCTGGCATCCTACATTACTCACAGGGTCTTAAGATAAAGCGAATCCAGCTACCTTATCATGAATCATCTCTGTCGACAGAATTCCTAGACAGTCAATATAATGCCAAATATACATTTTAACCACAATTTCACTCCGTCCTCTTGTAGAGGAGTATGTGAAAATATACATTAGTATGTTATATAGCAGTGGTCACCATGTTCCCTCTGGTTTAAATAACTTTGGTCTGTGCATGGTCACAGTCGCAGCACCCAAAGGCCAGAGAGGTGTCAGGGATCAGTGTTTCTCTTGACCACATGGGGTCATAGAGTTTGACAAGTGCATATAAAGTAGGCTGCAAAGTGCTAGGTAGCAGGGTTAGGATGCTGCTAGAGGATCTAACACCATCGAGATCATCTCTCTTTACAAACAACTGTCTCACAATGTTAAATAACTCCCATTATGGAATTCCTACAACCAAATGTCAAATAAAAATACTTTTGCCTTGATAGAGCACACCTAGCAACAAAACCGTAACGGTTAACAACGGCGTTTTTTGACACGAGGATTACTTTAGCAGTAGCATTGCCGAATCTTATATGCAATGCTCATGTGTTTAGATGATCAGTGTGTGACACTGGCGCTCTGGTTTCATCAACTAGCGACAGCCATTCTGGGCTGTTGTACTCACTCCTATTACTTTAGAGGGAACTCACCGCTCTCTTCCATTCCTGACACATACCACCCACCACTTGGCTTAACAGTCTCAATTAGGGCATCTGGGGCAAAATTCATAGCATTTTTACCACCCAGAGCTTTGTGGAACCTCAGTGGTAGCTCAGAACAAAAAGGAAAACACCTGGGTATTCTAAAATGAACTAAAATAAGATTTAGCCTCATTCCAGTCTGTCCTGGTTTGCACCCAGAGGAGAAGTTAAAAGCTACTACAATCCAAGACAGACAGTACCCAACTGCAGATAAAGATAGAGTAAACGCATCAGTGGATACTGAGGTCGAATAGAGAACAAGTTATCCATATCAGTGACAGCCTGTTCTCTCTATTCATCTCTATTCAATCCATTTCATTTCAGCTTCGTTGTCACGATTACCACCCATACTTCAATTTCAACTACTGTGCTGTTCTGCCTCGAGGCGTGGCGAGAGGTTATGCTTTTAATTTCTGAATGACTCTCCTCTCCACCCTTCCTCCATTCAATATCCTATTCTTGTTTATGTCCCCTTTTTGTTAACATTTCCTCTTTCATTCCTGCCTGCTGTAAGGATGTCCACTGGGTGACCGAGGCGGAGACACCTACCAGGGCATCATCCGGCCACACCGGGTCCATCTGCTCCGGCTCACCAGGAAGCCCACTGTTGGGTCTGTCACTGCATCCCAGGCCCGGCCCACAAACAAAATGATAGAGGCATAGAATGTGTCCAGCTATGGAGAGAGAGAGTTGAAAGGAGAGAGAGAAATAATTAATTGTCTGTCAGACCACTACAACCACAGACGCCAGCCATCACCTCTCCTCACAGGAGTGGCCTTGACACAGAAATAAAAAGCCATCTTTTGCATCTTATGACTAACAAGATGACTAAGGATATTTGGAGAGTTACCAAGGTTGTGTAAGAACAGTCGGGGGGGGATACATTGACAACATTACCATTGGAACATTGTGTAATTCCAAGGAGCTCATTATCTCTGGTTGAATGCGTTGTATTCAGTGTGCACAGTTTATCACTTGCTAATTGAGAGACAAAGCAAAGCAGTGGGAGTCAGAGTTAAACTGCTTCACTAGATGAGTCATGCCAGAGGCTGGCAAAATGAAACCAGCTCTTTGGCCTTCCCCTTAAAATCATCAGTTCCCTTTTACTTTTTAGTGACAGTGAGCTCAGAAATGTTACAGTATTCAGAAAATAAATATAAATATATACACTGACTTTCTATGTTGTGCTTTAGGACTGATACAGTACAAAGCTCATTAGTTGGATACTGAAATGCTGAATGTGAACTATCATTTTCAGTTCTGCCCTAGGAATTGACTGCAACACTGACGTACTGTGCTCTTTATCTTGGGGGTTTATTACAGTGCCTATATAGAGATCAGTGGTTGAAAAAGTACCCAACTGTCATACTTGAGTAAAAGTAAATATACCTTAATAGAAAATGACTCAAGTAAAAGTCACCCAGTAAAATTCTACTTGAGTAAAAGTATTTGGTTTAAAATATACTTCAGTTCCAAAAGTAAAATATAATTTCAAATTCCTTATATTAAGCAAACCAGATGACACCCATTTTATTTATGGAAAGCCACAGGCACACTCCAACATTCAGACATAATTTACAAACAAAGCATGTGGGTTTAGTGAGTCCGCCAGATCAGAAGCAGTAGGGACAACCAGGGATGTTCTCTTGATTAGTGCGTGAATTTGACTATTTTCCCATCCTGCTAAGCATTCAAAATGTAATGAGTACTTTTGGGTGTCAAGGAAAATGTATAGAGTGAAAAGTAGAATATTTTCTTAAGGAATGTAGTGAAGTAAATGTAGTCAAAAATATAAATAGTAAAGTACAGATGCCCCCCCAAAACAACTTAAGTAGTACTTTAAAGTATTTTTTACTTAAGTACTTCACACCACTAATAGAGCTGCCTAGCTTGGGACTTCTAACCCAAGCCTTCTATGTCCCCCACCCTGGTGTTGCCCTCTGGCTCAACCCCCAACTCACTCACCTGGGCCACATCCAGCAGGTAGATCTGGAGGAAGAAGCCCAGAGCACTGCCAGTGATCTGATAGGGAGCCCCTCCAATGGCATAGCACAACTTACTGCACACTGATAGACGGCCGCTTTCGTCCCGCCGCTGGAGAACAGGGAGAGAAGACTCACATAGCAGGACGACAGGACAATGTTTTGTTATACACTAAATACAGAAATGAAGAACACTGGATTGTAATGGGTTGCTATTGATACACAATTTAGCTGTGTTGTGATACGGGGCTCTTTGTATGTCCATATCCAACTCAGACGTTTTATTAAGAGCTGACAAAATGTGGGAGGCATTTCATTTTTATATATTTAGCCAGGATAGTCTACCAACAATTGCTACAGTTTGAGAGTCATGGATTCCATATAATCAATTTAAAAAAACAGAAGCAAATATAGCAAATCCATTAGCATACATACAACAGCACAGCTAAAAAAATCACAGCATACACAGTAGCACACACTTCATACTTGGTTGGAGACTCCCACCTGAACAGGTCTGACATGTATTCATGCAGTTTGTGCTGTGTCACCTTGGAAACAGTCACTAATGTGTTGTAATGGATCCTGTTTGTCAGTGGTTCGATTCCAGCATTTTGCACAAAAAATAAATAATCTGTATTCCCTCCGTGAATACCCAGTCATGATAGAAGCAGCCCTATTGATACGTTGTAGCTGGTTAAGATCAGTCTTATTGCACTGATGTATGGTGGGAAGCCACACTGGTTTATCACTTAATAATGAAGACTTGATCAATAAAAACTAACTGGTAGGTCTACCTTTATTTTTTTACTTTGTGAACTGTCATCATCCTCCCTTAAGGATGTGGGTTTTTGGTAATGGCACAAGGCAACATTTCTTAAGCATACAGTATGCAAAGAATTCCTCAAACTAAAAATAAATGTTGATATTAGTTGGTAGGAGTCTTTACATCAACATGATGTTTGGATGCATTTCTAAAGCCTTAAGACTTTCTGCTAGATGTTGTCTAAGACCCATTTTCCATCTGTTTGACCAGAAATCATAGGCTTTGCTTAGTTTCTCAAAAATAGACTTGACTTTCATTTGACATGCTCCTATGAGCTTCACATGTTGGTCCTCATGGGTCCTTTTAGATAGAAATTCCCTAAAACATTGTGAGGCCAACATTGGACAACCCTCCTCACCCCATTTTTAACATCAGATTAGCACTAAATCCTTCTGACTATGCAGTCTGGGTCACAAGGAGTTTAGAAAGTGGTGTGATACTGGGAGGTCACTACACAACTCTGCTTGGTGCTGGAGGCAGTGATTGGCTCTGGCTATGTGAGGAGGCATTCTGATGTTCCATCAGCAGCCTGAGTGCCCCAGCAGTCTGCAGACAGTCAGGAGTGCACACACACACACACCCCCCTCCTTCCAATCACAAAAACATCCTACTGGTCAATGAGTAAATAAACCCAGTCCAATCAATAGTAAATTGTATCTATTCTGACACCGTCCTGTCAGTGTTGTTATAAGCGCCTCTGACCTATTCATAGTACTTTCCCAGGTGAAATATGCCCCCATAGAACAGGAATTACATCCCACATTGCCTTCAGGAATGCAGCCTGAAGATATCCTGTGTAGGACCACTTGTATGGAACATACTTTTGTTTATGTGGACACCCCTTCAAAATAGTGGATAAGGCTATTTCAGCCACATGCCTTGCTGACAGGTGTATAATATTGGTCACACAGCCACGCAATTTCTGACCTGGTAGAGCTGCCTCGGTCAACTGTAAGCGCTGTTATTGGGAATCGGAAACGTCTAAGAGCAACAACGGCGAAGTGGTAGGTCACACAAGCTCACAGAATGGGACCGCAGAAACGTTGCCTGTCCTCGGTTGAAACACTCACTACGAGTTCCAAACTGCCCCTGGAAGGAACATCAGCACAATAACTGTTCGTCTGGACCTTCATGAAATGGGTTTCCATGGCCGAGCAGCTCTACAAGCCTAAGATCACCATGCACAATGCCGTGCGTCAGCTGGAGTGGTGTAAAGCTCACCGCCATTGAAGCAGAGGAAACGCGTTCTCTAGAGTGATGAATCATGTTTCCCCATCTGGCAGTCTGGTTTTGGCAGATGCCAGGAGAATGCTACCTGCCCCAATGCATAGTGCCAACTGTAAAGTTTGGTGGAGGAGGAATAATGGCCTGGGGATGTGTTTCATAGTTCGGGCTAGGCCCCTCAGTTCCAGTGAAGGGGAAACTTACGCTAAAGCATACAATGACATTCTAGACGATTCTGTGCTTCCAACTGCAGCAACAGTTTTGGGAAGGCCCTTTCCAGTTTCAGTATGACAGCCCCCATGCCTCAATCCCATTGAACACCTTTGGAATTAATTGGCAAGCTGACTGCGAGTCAGGCCTAAATCGCCCAACATCAGGACCCGACCTCACTAATGTTCGAGGCTGAATGGAAGCAATTCCCTGCAGCAACGTTCCAACATGTAGTGGAAAGCCTTCCCAGAAGAGTGGAGGCTGTTATAGCAGTTGGGGACCAACTCCATATTAATGCCCATTATTTTGGAATGAGATGTTCAATAAGCAAGTGTCCAAATACTCTTGGTCATGAGATAGATATCTATCCACACACAAAAATATAAATGCAGTACCTCTGCATTTGGCAGAGGTACTTCCAAATGCAACAAGCTAATTTCTCACATTGTGCACAAATTTGTTTATGTCCCTGTTAGTAAGCACTTCTTTGCCAAGATGCTGTAAATCCATCCACCTGACAGGTGTGGCATATCAAGAAGCTGATTAAGCTGGGTACAATAAAAGGCCATTTTAAAAATGTGCAGTTGTGTCACACAACGCCACAGATGTCTCACGTTATGAGGGAGTGTGCAATTGGCATGCTGACTGCAGGAATGTACACCAGAGCTTTTTCCAGAGAATTGAATGTTCATTTCTCTACCAATGTCATTTAAGAGAATGTCAGTAAGTCCAACAGGCCTCACAACAGCAGACCACGTGTAACTATGCCAGCCCAGGAGGTCCAGATCAGGCTTCTTCACCTGCGGGATCGTCTGAGCCCAGCCACCTGGGCAGATTGATGAAACTCTGGGCTTGCACAAGATGTCAGAAACAGTCTCAAAGAAGCTCATCTGCGTGCTTGTCGTCCTCACCAGGGTTTTGACCTGACTGTACTTCGGTGTCGTAACCAACTTCAGTGGGCAAATGCTCACCTTTAATGGCCACTGGCACGCTGGAAAAGTTTGCTCTTCACGGCTGAATCCCAATTTCAACTGTGCATGGCAGATGGAAGACTGCGTGTATGGCGTTGTGTGGGCGAGCAGTTTGCTGATGTCAATGTTGTGAACAGAGTGCCCCATGGTGGCGGTGGGGTTATGGTATGGATAGGCATTAGCTACAAGCAGAATTACATTTTATCTATGGAAGGTTCAATGCACAGAGATACCGTGACGATAGGCTACCTGACATCTGGGCGGCAGGTAGCCTAGTGGTTAGAGCGTTGGACTAGTAATCAAAAGGTTGCAAGATCGAATCCCTGAGCTGACAAGGTACAAATCTGTCGTTCTGCCCACTGAACAAGGCAGTTAAACCCACTGTTCCTAGGCCGTCATTGAAAATAAGAATTTGTTCTTAACTGACTTGCCTAGTTAAAGGAAAAAATAATCATATCCTGGAGGCCCATTGTCATGCCATTCATCCGCTGCCATCACTTCATGTTTCAGCATGATAATGAACAGCCCCATATCACAAAGATCTGTATACAATTCCTGGTAGCTGAAAAAGTCCCAGTTCTTCCATGGCCTGCACGCTCACTAGACATGTCACCCATTGAGCACGTTTGGGATGCTCTGGATCAATGTGTACAACTGAGTTCCAGTTCCCGCCAATATCCAGCAACTTCGCACAGCCATTGAGACAACATTCCACAATCAACAGCCTGATCAACTCTATGTGAAGGTGATTTGTCACACTGCATGAGGCAAATGATGGTCACACCAGATAGTGACTGGTTTTCTGATCCATTCCCCTACTTAAACCAGGCAATTTATTTACATTGACTGATTTCCTTATATTATCTGTAACTCAGTAAAATCTTTGAAATTGTTGCGCTTATAAATTCTCTCAGAGAATAGAAAATTCAAAAACAAACTCAATTTTGATACACTCCCATATCTACTGGGTGAAATACCAGCAGCAAGATTTTGCCACAAGGGCAACCAGTGAAGAACAAACACCATTGTACCCTTTTGTACATTGTTACACTGTATTTAGATATGACATTTGAAATGTCTTTATTCTTTTGAACTTCTGTGAGTAATGTTTACCGTTTACTGTTCATTTTTATTGTTTATTATCTACTTCACTTGCTTTGGCAATGTTAACATATGTTTCCCATGCCAATAAAGCCCTTAAATTGAAATTGACACAGACAGAGACACCTCTAGTACCGAGTTCCCAGTTATTTTCAACGCGGCCCATCGAGACAATTACTGACGTCATATCAGTGAACGTCAGTAAAACATTTGTCTTCGGTTCTTATTATAGACAAATTTAGTGCATTCAGGACAACTGGGAACTCGGGAAAATGTTTGACTTCTGATTGGGAAAATGTGTTTTGAATGGTCATCCAATCCGAATTCCAAGTCGGAAACTCTGGCCTAGTTCTAGAGCTCCGACTTTCCAACCTGAAGATCACTGATGTTATGAGTCAACCACATTTTATCCCCAGAGTTCCCAATTGTCTTGAAAGCACCAATACGTATGTTCTTTTGAGTACGTCAGCTGGTCAACATTATTGAGTACGTCAGCTGGTCAACATTATTTTGAGTACTTCAGCTGGTCAACATTATTTTGAGTACGTCAGCTGGTCAACATTATTTTGAGTACGTCAGCTGGTCAACATTATCCTTCAGACAAAATTAATCATAGCTAAAATACAGGTTTAATGAATGAATGTCCCTTTAAAAACCGGTAAAGTTTTTATTTCTCTGAAGACCGACACTCGGATTGCGCTAACGTGGTGAAATTCAAGACCCATCAACGAAACTGGAGGGCATTAGTGTGCTATGTCAGCTATGGTTTAGTCACAATTATACCAGTAACCTAAGCCACTCGTTGTAAATGCTTATCATTTGAAAGCTATTTGACGGTTGAAACGTGACTGCAGTAAGTAACTAGCCCAATTACAATAACACATAAAGGAATCACATGCCCTCACTGCAAATTACAGCGGCTTCCTTAATAGCCTCATCAAACCGGCCTCAATTTTATCTTGATATCACGGTGAAAATATTTCAATTAATTTGTGTGCGTTGAACAACCCATTATAAAAATGCCTATTTAAGCTACAATACAGCCCATATTTATCCATGTGGACATGGTAGTAAAATAATACCGTGCAGATTTCCGTATAGCCTACAAAACAGTATTGTGAAGATAATTTTAGGCCATCAATTAATAGATTTCCTCGCAATTACCTTGGCAATTTTGATTCCATCTTGACTTGTTTTTTTTGGTAATAGACTTGACGCGGAATACTGCTCCGCGCCCTCTCCTTTTACCATATTGTTAGAAATCGATAATTTCTTTAAAAAGCCTTAAAAAAAAATTGCTCCTCGCTCAGTATTGGAACCGCACGAGTAAGCCACGGTTCAAAGCTCTGTGTGTTGCACACTCAATTTGGGAAGCTGGTCTCCTTGGTTTGATATGGATGTTTGGAGCGCGTTTTTGCCCTCCCCCACTCATTCATCCACGCTTTCAAATACTACGCCTCCAACGTCATGTTAACCCTTTAATTGACTAATATGCTGACGCGACTAATGGAATTCAATGCAAGATAGCCTACAGTAAAGGAAACATGGTATACCAACAATATAGGCAGAAATATTTGCCTGCATCAATTTTATATTATGACATAGTGCACTTTGGGTTTTAAAAGTGTGCGGGGGACATGACCTGGCGGGTTGGAGGGTCCTCCCCCAGAATATTTGGGCCATCCAGACCAAATTTCATTAAATTTTTACACAATCAAATATATCGTCTCTATTTGCAACTAAAAGTCAGCAAAAATGCCCACAGTCATCAAGCTAGGTTTTTTAAAAATGAGCTCTGACTGGGAAAATTAGTTTTGAAGGGTCATCCAACTCCGAATTCCAAGTTGGGAACACAGGCCTCTTTCTAGAGCTCTGACTTTCCAACCTGAAGTTCACTGATGTTATGATTCAACCACATTTTGGGGGGCATCTAAAGCTAACTTCCTGTATTTTTACACAATCAAATATACCATCTCTATTTAGAACAAAAAATCAGCAAAAATGTCCTCAGTCATCAAGCTAGGTAAGAGATCAATTCTAAAGATGCTTAAGTGATGAATAAAACTGAACTAAATCTAAGGTAATTCAATAATAAATATTGTGTTACACCTTTAACCAATAGCCTAACATATGAACAACGCTTGAAAAAATACAAATACTTTTTATTGTCTTTGTTAAGACATCCTCTACATCAACTTTTAGCCAGACCGACCAGCCAGCCCGAGCCGCCTGCACCCCCGACCCCCACCAGCCTAGTCAATAACTCAACTCTCTCTCAACACAATTTCCATCCAAGTTCACACCTTACATTTGTTTAATTCCCAAGGGAAAGGATTGGAAAACAAAAAACAAAAAACCCACATACACCTCTAATATGCATTTACACACAGAAACAGCAAATCCTCCATATAACTAATATCATAGGACTAATAGTACTGAAGAGCTCGTTTTACTTGCACACAAATAGCTTTGTCGTCCAGTCCTGTCCCTAGGGGTCCACCACTCTGCAGGGCCCAAACCAAACACACCACACTCAGCGTTAGGATCTTAATGAAGCATTCCTTATTGGTTGTAGGTGTGTTAGGCCAAGGCGAGAGTGACAACCCACAGGATAGCAGAGCCCCAGGGCCAGGACTGTGCAGCCCAGCAGCTAGCGATTGCCTAAATAGGTACAGTGCATTCAATAAGTATTCAGACCCCTTGACTTTTTCCACATTTTGTCAGGTTACAGCCTTATTCTAAAATTGATTCAATTGTTTTTTTCCCTCATCAATCTACACACAATACCCGATAATGGCAAAGCAAAACAGGTTTTTAGACATTTTGCAAATATATTATAAATAAAAAACGTAAATATAACATTTACATAAGTATTCAGACCCTTTACTCTGTATTTTGTTGAAGCACCTTTGGCAGAGATTACAGCCTCGAGTCTTCTTGGGTATGACACTTTTTAAATTTTATTTATCCTTTATATAACCAGGTAGGCAAGATGAGAACAAGTTCTCATTTACAATTGCGACCTGGCCAAGATAAAGCAAAGCAGTTCGACACATACAACAGCACAGAGTTACACATGGAGTAAAACAAACATACAGTCAATAATACAGTAGAAAAACAAGTCTATATACAATGTGAGCATGTGAGGTGAGATAAGGGATGTAAAGGCAAAAAAAGGCCATGGTGGCGAAGTAAATACAATATAGCAAGTAAAACACTGGAATGGTTGATTTGCAGTGGAAGAATGTGCAAAGTAGAGATAGAAATAATGGGGTGCAAAGGAACAAAATAAATAAATAAATAAATACAGTAGGGAAAGAGGTAGTTGTTTGGGCTCAATTTTGGATGGGTTATGTACAGGTGCAGTAATATGTGAGCTACTCTGACAGCTGGTGCTTAAAGCTAGTGAGGGAGATAAGTGGTTCCAGTTTCAGAGATTTTTGTAGTTCGTTCCAGACATTGCAGCAGAGAACTGGAAGGAGAGGCGGCCAAATGAATAATTGGTTTTGGGGGTGACCAGAGAGACATACCTGCTGGAACGTGTGCTACAGGTGGGTGATGCTATGGTGACCAGTGAGCTGAGATAAGGGGGGACTTTACCTAGCAGGGTCTTGTAGATGACCTGGAGCCAGTGGGTTTGGCGACGAGTATGAAGCGAGGGCCAGCCAACGAGAGCGTACAGGTCGCAGTGGTGGGTAGTATATGGGGCTTTGGTGACAAAACGGATGGCACTGTGATAGACTGCATCCAATTTGTTGAGTAGAGTGTTGGAGGCTATTTTATAAATGACATCACCGAAGTTTAGGATCGGTAGGATAGTCAGTTTTACGAGGGTATGTTTGGCAGCATTAGTGAAGGATGCTTTGTTGCGAAATAGGAAGCTGATTCTAGATTTAATTTTGGATTGGAGATGCTTAATGTGAGTCTTGAAGGAGAGTTTACAGTTTAACCAGACACCAGGTATTTGTAGTTGTCCACGTATTCTAAGTCAGAACCATCCAGAGTAGGGATGCTGGATGGGCGGGCAGTTGTGGGCAGTGATCGGTTGAAGAGCATGCATTTAGTTTTACTTGCATTTAAGAGCAGTTGGAGGCCACGGAAGGAGAGTTGTATGGCATTGTAGCTCATCTGGAGGTTAGTTAACACAGTGTCCAAAGAATTGCCAGAAGTATACAGAATGGTGTCGTCTGCGTAGAGGTAGATCAGAGAATCCCCAGCAGCAAGAGCGACATCATTGATGTATACGGAAAAGAGAGTCGGCCCGAGAATTGAACCCTGTGGCACCCCCATAGAGACTGCCAGAGGTCCGGACAACAGGCCCTCCGATTGACACACTGAACTCTATCAGATAAGTAGTTGGTGAACCAGGCGAGACAATCATTTGAGAAACCAAGGCTGTTGAGTCTGTCAATGAGAATGTGGTGATTGACAGAGTCGAAAGCCTTGGCCAGGTCGATGAATACGGCTGCACAGTAATGACTCTTATCGATGGCGGTTATGATATCGTTTAGGACCTTAAGCGTGGCTGAGGTGCACCCATGACCAGCTCTGAAACCAGATTGCATAGTGGAGAAGGTACGGTGGGATTCTAAATGGTCGGTAATCTGTTTGTTAACTTGGCTTTCGAAGACCTTAGAAAGGCAGGGTAGGGTAGATATAGGTCTGTAGCAGTTTGGGTCTAGAGTGTCTCCCCCTTTGAAGAGGGGGATGACTGCGGCAGCTTTCCAATTTTTGGGAATCTCAGACGATATGAAAAAGAGGTTGAACAGGCTAGTGATAGGGGTTGCAACAATTTCGGCAGATCATTTTAGAATGAGAGGGTCCAGATTGTCTAGCCCGGGCTGATTTGTAGGGGTCCAGATTTTGCAGTTCTTTCAGAACATCAGCTATCTGGATTTGGGTGAAGGAGAAATGGGGAGGCTTGGGTGAGTTGCTGTGGGGAGTGCAGGGCTGTTGACCGGGGTAGGGGTAGCCAGGTGGAAAGCATCGCCAGCTGTGGAAAAATGCCTTAGAAAAATGGCTAGGGTCCCCAGTCGGAGGTTGGCGGCGAGGGTCGCCGCTCATAAGAGGCCACGGGGGTGGTTGAGGAGGCGGACAAAAACTGTGGTGAAGTGGGGTCCACGTCCCGTGCCAGAGCCACCACCGCGGACAGACGCCCACCCAGACCCTCCCCTATAGGTTCAGGTTTTGCGGCCGGAGTCCCCACCTTTGGGAGGCGTACTGTCACGTTCTGACCTTTATTTCCTTTATTTTGTCTTTATTTAGTATGGTCAGGGCGTGAGTTGGGTTGGGCAGTCTATGTTTGTTTTTCTATGTTTGGTTTCTGTTTCGGCCTAGTATGGGTCTCAATCAGAGGCAGGTGTTGTTAGTTGTCTCTGATTGAGAATCATACTTAGGTAGCCTGGGTTTCACTGTTGGTTTGTGGGTGTTTGTTTCCGTTTGAGTGTTTGTCGCCACACGGTACTGTTTCGGTTTCTGTTATTCACATCATTGTTTTTGTTCAAGTGTTCATTTTGTCTTTATTAAAATATCGTCATGAACACTTACCACGCTGCATCTTGGTCCGATCCTTACTCTTCTTCAGACGATGAGGAGATCTGCCTTTACACAAGGTAGAGGTGGTATACAGAAGATAGCCCTATTTGGTAAAATATCAAGTCCATATTATGGCACGAACAGCTCAAATAAGCAAAGAGAAACGACAGTCCATCAGTAGATTAAGACATGAAGGTCAGTCAATCTGGAAAAGTTCAAGAACTTTGAAAGTTTGTTCTAGCGCAGTCGCAAAAACCATCAAGAGCTATGATGAAACTGGCTCTCATGAGGACAGCAGGAAAGGCCCAGAGTTACCTCTGCAGCAATGGATAAATTCATTAGAGTTAACTGCACCTCAGATTGCAGCCCAAATAAATGCTTCACAGAGTTCAAGTAACAGACACATCTCAACATCAACTGTTCAGCGGAGACTGTGTGAATCAAGCCTTCATGGTGGAATTGCTGCAACAAAAAAACACTACTAAAGGACACCAATAAGAAGAAGAGACTTGCTTGGGCCAAGAAACATGAGCAATGGACATACATTAAGACCGGTGGAAATCTGTCTTTTGGTCTGATGAGTCCAAATGTGAGATTTTTGGTTTCAACCGCCGTGTCTTTGTGAGATGCAGAGTAGGTGAACCGATGATACCTACATGTGTGGTTCCCACCATGAAGCATGGAGGAGGAGGTGTGGAGGTGCTTTGCTGGTGACACTGTCAGTAATTTTTTAGAATTCAAGGCACACTTAACCAGCATGGCTACCACAGCATTCTGCAGCGATACCCCATCCCATCTGGTTTGTGCTTAGTGGGCCTATCATATTGGTTATCATCAGGATAATGACCCAAAAAACCTTCAGGCTGTGTAAGGGCTATTTGACCGAGGAGAGTGATGGATTGCTGCATCAGATGACCTGGCCTCCACAATCACCCGACCTCAACCCAATTGAGATGGTTTGGGATGAGTTGGACCGCAGAGTGAAGGAAAAGCAGCCAACAAGTGCTCAGCATATGTGGGAACTCCTTCAAGACTGTTGGAAAACCATTCCTTATGAAGCTTGTTGAGAAAATGCAGAGAGTGTGCAAAGCTGTCATCAAGGCAAAGGGGGCTACTTTGAAGAATCTAAAATCTAAAATCATTTGCAAATAAATTCATTAAAAATCCTACAATGTGATTTTCTGGATTTGTTTTTCTCATTTTGTCTGTCATAGTTGAAGTGCACCTATTATAAATTACAGGCCTCTCATCTTTTTAAGTGGGAGAACTTGCACAATTGGTGGCTGACTAAATACTTTTTTCCCCCACTGTATGTTGCACATACCCCACATCTTGCAGGAATAGTTTTATCATGTTACTGAGTATTTTCAGATTTTGTTATCAACAAATGAGGCAAAAGGTACAGTAAATGTAAAATGCTCACTCACTTTCACTCACTCACTCACTCCCTTACATATTTTCCATATGGCTTGAGTTTCCTAGTATAACATGATCACAAGAAGAGGAAGTAGCATGTATGCATGTGTTAGTTGAGCTCCAAAATCATAGGCTTTGTGTTGACAAGCAACATTATGTTTGTCAACATAGGGCAAAAAATACAGTATGAAGTAGTATTGTGACTTAGTTTGTGAAAATGAGGTCAATGTCACACACTGTATGAATGTAGCATCCAAAGTTCAAAGCTACTGATTTAACCTGTATGTCGGTTTTAATGCAAATTAACATATAGTATAGGCCTAAAGACAAAAACATTGCCTGGGGCGATTGTGTACAGATTAATGAGAGGAAACCCCTCCCTGTCAGCCCTCATGACTGTTTTCCTCTATGCAGTACCCTACCAAGTTAAAGAGCCAATGTAGCCATTTTTATCTCAATATCAAATCACTTCTGGGTAACAATTTTGTACCTTACTGTGATAGTTTTCAACTGTCAATAATAAACAAAAATTGCTTCTTAGCAAATAGCAATTTTTCAAGCAAGAATTTTGCCAGGACTGTCTCGGAGAGGACTGAGTTGGGAGGGGTTGGCAGAGAAGTTTGGAACTCTCTTTCTTATTGGTCTATTAACTAATTTA
Source organism: Oncorhynchus mykiss (assembly GCF_057628025.1). Classification (NCBI taxonomy): domain Eukaryota; kingdom Metazoa; phylum Chordata; class Actinopteri; order Salmoniformes; family Salmonidae; genus Oncorhynchus; species Oncorhynchus mykiss. The sequence continues at coordinate 63,083,318 of NC_143046.1, read as the reverse complement.
CTGCCTGGGGATGTCACTAGGGAGACAAACTCCATCCCACCACAACAGGCAGAAGTTTTAAGTGGTCTTTTAAAATGGCTCTAACACTAAAAGGGCATTATCATCATTATCACAATTACACAGTATTAATCATAACCTCATAGTGTGGAAATATATATAAAACACGGGAAAATCATGTTTTCTGACTGGACTGGGGAACAATGGACCCATGGATATAACTTTGGGAGGAAGTTCTAGCTGCCTGATCGATTACTTAAATGTCTTGCTATTGACACGTTTTCAAACACTCACACTAACAGAAGTAACACACAAAGAAGCATGCCTGTGTGTGTTTTATGTGTCAGTATGACTGATCAATCCTGAGAAACTTCTTAATTACACCCAGTCTCAGTGAAGAAAATTGCTTAATGTCGCCATCTCTTGGACAGTTAGTTATACAGTCATTTCAGTTTTACTTCACACGATCCAATATACCGATGTCTGAGAAAATAATGGAGAAATAAAAACGTACACTCATCTATGTGAATGGGTGCTCTGCCCAGTCTTTTTATCTTCCAACTTGAGTAAGTGTTTACCAATAATCAACACCAGGTGTCAGTCAAACTCAGCCAATGGAGACACCAGGTTGAAGACATCTACACTGATGTTCTCTCAGTCAGTCTCCTTTTTACATCTACCTTTTTCTTTGTGACACTTTTCTATGACGTGTGTTACCGTAAGAACATGCACCATATCACTTGGTGTAGGTTGGAAACAACGACTTCTGACTGACGGAGACTTCAATTAAAAATCTCTCTCTAATGTTCAATATTTTCCAAAGATACTTTTCTAACTGTTTTATAGACTCTTTGGAATGACCACTGCATTCAGCTCTTTTTTTTATGCTAGTGGAAATGTAAACTGATGTTTGTGTTTTTTGCGCAGTACTCTATGAATAATCAGTGTAGTGCTCTACTTACACAACTCAAGGATCAGATAAGGGTTATCAGTTTAGAAAGAAAGATAAAAGTCTATGTTGTATATCTCTCGATCCAAACTGATGATTCCAATCAAATTCTCAAGATTTTAGTATTCATTATATTCATACCCTCATTATACCATGCTAGAGATGGTTGCACCATGCTAGTCATGATCGTACTGTACTGAGAAGGTTTGGCAGAATATGGTGCAATACTTCCCTTGGGAGCAATAGTAGTTTTCTATGAGGTTTCATTATTTTTCCTCTGCTTAACGCTTTCTCTAAGCAGAGACACCTTTCACTTTTTTTAGATGGTGTATATATAAGATTGGGAGGAGAACTTCAGGGGTCAGGGTCTAGGGTGTTAAAGGGGTTGTGGGGAATGGAATGGTACTGGACAAAGGGACACTTCCAGGGATGTTCTGAGAAGCCCTGAATTCCAGAAGTGCCTTCTAATGTCTCTGTCATTGTGCCCTCCATCTTTTTATGGGTGGCTGAGTGTAGGTGTCAAGTGTGCCCTGCTTGACTTCTCTCCAAAAGTGAGTCCCCTCCCAAACCCCCTACAGTACTCCCTCCCCATGTCTTCCTCCGCTTCACACACATATGCTACTCTGACAATACGGGCCAATGGGAGCCACTTGAAGTGAAGCTGGAGTTGACTTGGGGAGCTCCCCCCGTGAGGCTATTGTTACTGTTAAGCGTTGTTACGCCAACAATAACCTTGCTGAGGAAAGACTAAAAGTTTTCATTCCTTATGAAAGAAGAGGAGAAAGAGGAGGAGTAAAGCCTCCTATTGGAACTGTATTGACCGAAAGGCTTTTGTTCTTAGTGGTTGGGATGAATTTCTCCAGAGGTAGCAGATTGGAGGAGGGTGGTCCTCTATTCACAGTGTGATGAGTCTGAGTGGGGTCTGTGTGAGACTGAGGTCCTGGCTGCAGTGCAGAAGAGATGAGCTAGTCCACTCAATCAGTTCTACATGTACATTTCATAACTGTCCCTTCTGAGCTGTTTGATTACCGTTGCCACCTCACTACATGCCTGATTTCAATGCATTTTATGTCACTCAAGTTGAAATACCCACACACAAAAATATCAACTCCCATCTTTATTCACAAGCCCGTATTTATCAACCCAACTCTTATGATACATTCAGGGACACAAGCTGACTAAGACTGAATATATCATAGGTAGGGCCAGGACTTTTCTGGACCATGTGACCTGATAGAAAAACTCAGGGTCCCATGGTTTTAATTTGGACAGCAGGAGTGGACAGAAGTCACACTGTGTTGTGACCTGAGGATCCCGCCTGGGACGTCGTTCCCTCTGGCTTGGGGTGGTGACACCACATGGTAGAAGTGTGTTTGACCTAAGGCTTGTCTGTTACAACAGATGTCCATCACTAATCAATGTCATTACTTTGTCCTATACGGACAGGGCCTGTGGGGGTCTCCCTCTAATACAATAATATATAATTATTCAAATCAAATCAAATTAGGGAGAAGATGGAGTACGCCAAGCTCCGCTCTGATCAATATGATGAGTAGGGGTGGAGGAGTAGAGGAGTGAAGGGGACAGTGTTCTATGATGGTGACCTTGTCTTGTCTCCTCAGCAGACGTTGGCGACCTTTACCTCAAACTCTGTGATAGGCTAGAGTCCGACTCACCATTTATTTCCCCTTCACTGACTGCACTCCAGACCAGACTGGCGTCCTCACAGTTTGGAATTAAATTGGTTTGTCTTTCTACTTCATCAATGTTGTGTTTTAATTGTGCCATTGTAGCTAGATGAACCAGGCCAGTCTGTTACTACCAAAGTCCCAGAAGCTCACAGAGTAGTCATCTGCCATTGCAGCTTATTTTACCAGAAGATTTAAAAGGCTTTATAATCCCTTCAAAAAATTATTATGTTTCAGAAGGTGTTAAACATTCACTTCTAAATGAGAAAACCCCTAATTATTCATGGCGGAAGTGTTATCTTGAGGCAACGTATTGCGTCTTTCCATCATCTCTTTGCTGTGTTAAGGAGCATTTCAATCTGAAATCCAAACAGATGACATTTTTTATTGAACCTTTATTTAACCAGGAAAAGCCCATTGAGACCCAGAATCTCTTTTTCAAGGGAGACCTGGCCAAGCAGGCAGCAACAATCAATACATTACAGAATTAAAACACACAACAATACAATACAACAACATGATCCAGACTTAAAAAAGCATTTACACTCATCTGTAACAGAGTCTCCCATCAATATTTTAAATGAATGCAGTGGCACTAACATATCTAGATGAAGCATGGATTGTAGATTATTCCATATGTCTGGTGCACAAGAAGAGAAGGCAGTCTTGCCTAATACTGTAAATGTCCTGGGGACTTTAAGTAGCAACCACCTATCAGACCCGGTATGGTAACTGCTGGTGGTGATGGAGACCAGACTACAGAGGTAAAGAGGGAGTTTACCCAAAAGGGCTTGGTAGATGAACACATACACATGTATCTTTCTGCGCGTATAAAGTGAGGTCCAACCTACCATTTGGTACAATGTGCAATGGTGGGTGAGGAACTTGGCATTTGTAATAATGTGCAAGGATGCATCAGGGCGGCAGGTAGCCTAGTGGTTAGAGCGTTGGACTTGTACCGGAAGGTTGCAAGTTCAAATCCTCTGAGCTGACAAGATACAAATCTGTCGTTCTGCCCCTAAACAGGCAGTTAACCCACTGTTCCTAGGCCATCATTGAAAATAATAATTTGTTCTTAACTGACTTGCCTAGTTAGGTAAAATAAATAAATAAATGCATGATAAACAGAGTCCAGTCTCTGTAAGATGGTGGAGGTTGCATGCATATACAACAAGTCACCATAATCAATAACAGAGAGAAAAGTGGCCTGAACAAGCTTCTTTCTAGCTGTAAGCCAGCCTTATTATGAAAATAAAACCCCATTTCTATTTCAAGCTTTGTCACAAGATTATCCACATGAACTTTAAAGGACAACTTGTCATCCAGCCAAATACATAGGTATTTGTAGGATGACACTTTTTCAATAGATAAGCCACCAGATGTGACAATGCTAACGTTCTCTGGCAGAGTTCTAGCTCTGGTAAAAATTTAGTTTTTTGTACTTTCAAGACCAGTTTGAGACCATAAAGGGAGGCCTGCAGTGACTGAAAAGCAGTCTTGAGCTCTTCAACAGCCTGAACCAGAGGAGCACATGAATATGACTATCATCTGCATATAGATGTAACTTTGCTGGTTGCATCCCATTTCCCAAATCATTAATAAAAATTGGGAACAACACAGGAGCTAAAATGGAACCCTGGGTCACACCTCCATTAACCTCAAGAAAGCTATATTTGTGATTGTCAGTATATACATATTGTGTTCTGTCAGAAAGAGAGTTCCTAAACCAATTTACTGCCCCTTCACTGAGACCAATGTTTCTGAGTCTAGCTAGCAACAATTCATAGTTAGCTATATTAAAGGCCTTTGATAAATCCACAAACAGAGCAGCACAATGTTGCTTTGTATCAAGTGCGTTAATGATGTTGTTTACCACTGCCATAGCTGCAGTTGTGGTGCTGTGCCCCGATCTAAAGCCAGACTGAACCCCACTCAGTATGTTCTTTTCAATTAAGAAGTTTTTTAACTGTGAGTTCGATAGGGACTCATAGACTTTGGCCAGGATAGGGAGTTTGTAGTTTGGACGATAGTTATTAGCATCTGCGGGATCTCCACCCTTTAGCAGTGGGAGGACTATAGCCTTTAGTGCTTTTATAGACCTCAGCATAAGAAACAGGCTCAAAGTTCAAATGGTTCACATAAGGGCCTATATCATAGTTGACTGTAACGGAACTTACATTAGAGGCCTGGGCCCCACCATTATCAAAAACTGAACCAGCAGATATGAAGTGCTTGTTAAAAACCCCTACACTATTGGCGTTATCCTTCACTTCATTAGAATCCATCATTAAATGGTCAGGAAGGCCAGAGGATACATTAGAACCTGACACTGATTGGATTAGTTTCCAGAACTTGGTAGGGTTGTTACGGTTCTCTGTGACTACATTTAAATAGTCATCTGATTTGGACGTCCTGATCAATCCTGTGCATTTGTTTCTTAGGGCTCTGAAGGAGGCCCAGTCAACAGGAGCATTTGTATGTCTATCTTGAGCCCAAGAGATATTGCTCTTTCTAATTAATTCTGCCAAGTTATCTGGAAACCAGTGATTGTCCCTTCCACTGATTCTAAATTTCTTCACAGGGGCATGCTTATCACAATCGGCACAAATTACATATAAAAATAGTCAGAATCAGACTTACTCTGTCAATATTATGGGGGTTTGGCTTTGGTCATTTTTGTATTTCAAACACAAGCACAGTGATCACTGACATCATTACAGAATATCCCAGTTGATGTGTATATGTGAGGGGTATTTAGAATAATGTCCAATAGCTTTGATTTGTTAGGTGCTCTGGGATTCGGTCTTGTAGGCGCATTAATTAATAGAGCGAGATTCAGAGAGTCACACAGTTCTTTAAAAGAGTCCAATACAGATGTAAGCATGTCCCAGTCCAAATCTCCTAAAATAATGAATTCGGAGTCATGTAGCTTGTGCAGGACATCATAAAGAGAGTTAAGCGCGTCTCCAGAAGCCGAGGGCGGTCTGTAGCAGCTGACTACAGTGATGTACGTTCACTTTAACCGAAAGCAATTCAAAATGTTTGGCTTTGGTAATCGAGAGAATTTCAGAGGTGTTACACTCGGATTTCACATAAATTGCAACCCCTCCTCCTTTACTCATCCGATCCGTTCTAAAAACCGCGGACCCATCAATAGAAATCCAGTTATTTGACAAAGATTTCTTTAGCCAAGTTTCTGATAAAACTATTTACGTCTCCATTTTTGCCCATATTCTAATCATGTTTATTTTTGGAAATAGGCTTCTGACATTAACATGCAAGAGGCCAAAACCTGCTCTGTTTTTAAAATCATAGAAAGTCGGAAGAGATTGCTTGGTATCTACCGGCCCAGGGGTTGGTCGCACATTACCAGAGATCAACAATAAAAGCATAACAATATGTCTCACTTGCCCAATGCGTGAGGACTTGGTGGAGCCAGCACCAGTGTCAATAAAACGAACTGAGTCTTTCGACACAGAAAACAAGTAATTCAAGGTGAAAAGAGGAAAACTGACTTTAATTACACTCAAAGACAATTCAGCTCCCCACTCTAAACATTCTTTGTATCTTTATTTTGTTTTTAGTTGTTCTTTTGTATTCCTAAACTCCTGTGCATTCTCTAGTCTCAAGGACCCACTTTTTAACAGTCTCAAGTCACAAAGAGATGACATGTCAGCTGCACTAATTTGCAATTCCCCCCATTTACATTCACCACGGTGTGAATGTTTTGCAAATAGAGGGATTGTCCTTGCATATACTGCATAACTATTCAGTGAAGTGATGGATCTGCCCGATGTTCTCTGGTACTTGTCTTTTAGAATGCAAAATGAGTGATCAACACAACATTAAAAGCTTGCTTATCACTTTTCTACCCATTTTGGGGCAATCAACAGAACACCCCCTTTATCTGGCATACTATATATTGATAGGTTATGCTTTTTTTAAGATTTTTTTTTTTTCTCAATTCAACCAGTTTGTTCAGCAGATTAAATAAATAATTCAAGTCAAGACTTCCAGTGACTGTGGGGTTTTCACTTCTATACTATACCAGAAACCTCTCTGTGCCTCTGCAGGGTGTAGATGGCTGAGGTCACACTGGCAGATGGGATGTGGAGGGCAGGACCAAGTAACCAACGTTTTGCATCAGGGTTAGCACATGCCCATCCTCACTTCTGGATAACCAATATTGGTTATTGATCATATAGATTATATGCTTCACTAAAGCAAGAGGCACACAGGGACATCTGCCCTACAAAGACACACGCCACCCTTCACTCAGAACTCTCCATCTGGGACTGAACCAAGCTGTTCTGCAATATGATTTAGAACACATCAATGACTCAAAAGCTTAAATGTTTATGTTTTTCAAAAGCAAGTTAATGACCATTGCAGTACAGTATAGCCTAAATATAATTGACATGATCGACAAGCAGGCATCTTCTCATCCACTCTGTAATTGTTCTATGGGTACGTCAATAGAGGTTACATATACTCAAAACCACAGAAAATGCAATTCATACGGATTTGCATCTCTAAAAGACCTATCAATTGTAGTGGCTTCGCATGTAGCTTTAACTGGGCGTGCCCGTGTATGCTAATGAACCTCGGGGTTTACTCGGATAAGGCGCTGCAGATATTTACTCCCTACTTTATCATCTTCACACTGGTGCAAAAAAACCGCTCTGTGTGGCTTCTATTTACCAGACTGTAGGCGGAATCAATTGCACCACTTTTTCTACACTACCCCGCTGAAAGAAATACCGAACTTCAACTTTGTTTTCATACATTTCGTTGGGGGCAACCTCTTTTACGGTTTTACTTATTTTCACGGTTTTACTTATTTTCTCTGATGAGGAGTTCCAACTACTAGCTAGCATACCAACTGATACGAAGTCGACTCCCATGCCGGAAATTGCGGATTGGGATCCTAAATAAACCGGTGAGTGTTTTAGATAACTAATCTAGCTACCTAGCCTAATGAAGAGAACATGGAACTTTATTTCTCTAAGAATAAGTGGCTGCTACCCATTCCCTTTTAACATCCGCACAAGGCGAATATAGCCAACTTTAGTGAAGTAGCCTGGGCTACTTTGTCTTGTCTTAATGCACGGCTGCCCGAGATGGCGCTTTCAGCAATTAATGTGTCACCCGGCAGCGCATCTACAGAACATTTGACGTCTATGCGCAATGACCAATTATGCAATTACCTGTAAGGAATTTAGCAAAATTATATATATATTTTTCTCAATTGCTTGCATTGTCGAAGGTTACATCGGTGCATAAAACTACGTAGCTAATAGACTGGCCAGGCATGGCAAGGTTATCATGGCAAAGCACCCACAAGATGAAATAAATTATTAATGTAGTCCCATTTGTAGACGGCATCAGGCTAAGATTAGAACATGGGTGAAATCGTGATGGAGATCTTGGGAGGGAGAACAGTAGATGGGGTCCCAGCGTTTGACACTATTTATTGCGCCTACCATAAGGTACAATAACACCCCCCCCCCCCCTACATGTCACAATTTTTCAGTTTTAAAGTAACTGTTCAGTGAATCTCAGTTCGTATTCTATTAACACATATCCAAATAGTGTTGACCATTCTATACTCGTGGCCAAAGCATAAATTGGAAGAAAAACCCCCTTACAAAGACCATTTCAAACATGCTTGCTATTTCCTCATTGAGGAGGACTAGTATGAATATTTTATGACCTGTATACGCCCACACCATTCTGTTGTTGGTAAACGCCCACACCATTACAACCCTAAACAGCTGCTTTTAACATAATTATAGGTCATATTTCATAGGAATCTGTAAACACTAGACAGTTAATTTTGCTTTATAGTCATTTAGCAGATGCTCTTATCCAGAGCTACGTACAGTAGCAATTAGGGTAAAGTGCCTTGCTCAAGGGCACATCGGTAGATTTTTCACCAATCCGTCATACCAGCTCATTTAATGATTAAAAACATTTAAAAATAAATTATTTGACGGGGAGAAATCGACCGGTTCTGAATATTGCATGCCTATGGATTAGAATGCACTGTTGCAATGTTTAAGCACCTATTGATGATTGCAGAGCCATGTTTTAAAGGCAGTCTTGGAAGGGAAATTGATGATCCTTGTGTAAAGATTCTCGTGAATCCAAAGATGATCTAGATTAAGATGTGGGTTAAACTACTTTTCTAAAGAATAGGACTAATGCACCACTTCTGAATTGTTTCTTCAGGTCGTGTAAAGATTTTCTCAAAGATCAGTCGGTGATTATCAATGCTTGGAATAAACTCAAGAGCATCGCATTGTGACAGCTGGGAGATGGAGTACGACTGCTATCAGCACTATTTCTTAGATGACCTTGACAAAGAGGAGGATTTCTACAAGTCAACCGCACCAAGTGAGGACATATGGAAAAAGTTTGCACTATTGCCCACCCCTCCCATGTCTCCTAACAGGACAATCAGCAGTGGTACCTTGTACTTTACCCCTGGAGACAAGTTTGGCTGGCTGTCCAAGGTCTTGGGCCAGGATGAGGAGTACGAGGGACCTGACACCGAGGAGCTTTTTGGGAACATGAGTTCCATTATTATCCAGGACTGCATGTGGAGTAGTTTCTCGGCCAGTCAGCACTTGGAGAAAGTCAGTGAGCGCCTATCAGCTGCAGCCCAGGCTCGTCTCTCCCCACCAGCACCCCAGAACAATGTGACTATGAGTTCCAGCAAAGCGCAGTGCAACCCGCTGACCCCACCTGACTCTCCACTGCCCAGCACTGTGGCAACAGAATGCGTTGACCCAGCGGCTGTGCTCACCTTCCCAACCATCAGCTGTAGGAAACCGGTGTCATCGGGCTCTGAGTCTCACTCCGATTCCTCTGGTAAGAAACTGACCATGCAGTAAACCAATTCACCTCTGCTAGATGTTGCCCACTCAATGCGTCAAGTGGAGGTAGCCAGGGAAACTCTCACGCTAGGCTGGATGTAGAATTTTGCTGAGTCAAAGTATTCAGCTGTACTTAAGCCTGTATCTCGAGCACAACCCATTACCTCTGTTTCTCACTCTCAAAGGAATGTCACTTTTCCACAGTCAATATTTGTAAACGGTTGCTGCAAATGCTTTGGTCCCTGTGAAGGCCTAGTTTTAACCCCCCCCCCCCCACACACACACACACACACACACATGCTTTGCACACAGATTTGGGGGGTTTCTGTCCTGGAATTGCATGACAATTGAAATGTGGTATGGGTGGGAGATGGGGTACATGGCGTCAGACTGTTTATGAAACTATTTCCTATTGCTTAAATTCCTCTGTGCAATGATGTGTGGTTGTTTCTTTTGATGTAACAGACGACGATGAGGTGATTGACGTGGTGACTGTGGAGAGCAAGCAGAGCCGAGCCCGACTGGTGGGCAGCCGTAAGCCTGTGACCATCACTGTCCGAGCTGACCCCTGTCCAAAGCGTTTCCACATGTCTGTGCACCGGCAGCAGCACAACTACGCAGCCCCTTCCCCGGATAGCGACCCTGAGGATGATGAGGAACCACAGAGTAAACAGTCCTGTCCAGACTCCAGCCTCCACCAGCAGCCAGACTCCCCCACCATCATCTCCCCCGCAGCTTCCTCTGCAGACAGCCCCCAGAGCTCTGACACCGAGGACACTGACCGCCGGAAGAACCACAACTTCCTGGAGCGGAAGAGGCGGAACGACCTTCGCTCTCGCTTCTTGGCACTGCGGGATGTGATCCCGGGCCTGGTGGAGTCGGCCAAGGCCCCTAAGGTGGCCATCCTGACCCAGGCCACAGAGTACCTTCTCCAGCTGCACAGCAGAGAGAAGCACCAAGCTCAGGAGAGGAAACGTCTCAAAGCCCGCCAGCAGAAACTCCTCCGGAGGCTAGCCGACCTTAAACGCTCGTGAGGTTAGAAACTATCTATGCAACAGACTCTTAACAAATAAACTGCCTCATTCTCAGAAGCCAATGACTATTCTCTATAAGCAAACAAAAAAAAAAACTGAACATTGTGCTATGGACTTCTTTTAAAACTAGGTGGATCTCTTAGTCTGTAAACCCATGGTGGGAGAGGCTGGTGCTAAGGACCTTTGTGTTTTTATTTTTGTTGTCTCTCTATGCACATTGAGTGATGACCAGGTGGTAGTGGACTAGATGAGACAGAAACATTGGTTCCTGGTGATATTGGTAGATGATGCTGTAATTAAACCAGAATGAAACTTACTTCCAAATGTCATGTCTCTTCTTGTTTGCCAGTTAAGTTCCTTGATAGCATTGTCTGTTTATTTCTGTGATGAATAGTCCATGCACACTTGGATTGAAGTTTATTGATGAAACGCTGTAATGTGTACACTGGGAGGGACTAATCTTTTTGTTTTCATGACTGTGATTTATTTTGATGTACAAATTGTTCTGTAAATAATAGCATATTTCTCTGTTAAGGAGACTTGAATATTGCTATTCTCTAAAACCAGCTTTAGAGCTTCTACTTTTGTCATTTTAACAAAAATAGAACTGCTATACTTTATAATTACACATGTCACTTTGCGATGCTATTTTTACTGCTTGTTCCTCTTGGGTTGAATTTGATTTGTGTACACATGACCAGATGCATAAAATGTTGATACCAGATTCCAAGAATTGTGATTTTCTTCCTTTGATGGTTCTTTCAGATTATATTTCAACAGCATAGTTACACTGCTTAAATTCACTAGCATGTTATTTCCTAGCTAAAATGACTTTTTAAAACAAGACTGGACTGATTTTTAAAGAGACCGCATAACACACTGACTAAATCATGAATGCATAAAGATTTTACGAAAGGCTTGTTGTATGGACTCTGAAGGTAGTATTTGTTTGTCCCATGCTTAACTGTCATGATCTTGCCAGATTGAAGCATGCCGTCGCTTGGTCTAGATTTAGAGGGAGTGTGTCATTGATGTGTCCTTGAAATGTGTGAAACCTCGGAGGATCCTCCCCTCTGCAGTTGCTGCTGCATGCAGGGCAACTGATGTGCTCTCAACTAGGTTACACACACACACACACACACACGGTATCTTTAGAACATTCCCTGGGGTATGGAGAGAGGGTCTGTGTGTGAGCTGCTACTCTGGGCTGGGTTCAGTTGTCCTATTCTAAGCAGTCTGACTGAGCCCTTGCTCTCGCTTCCCCTGCATGCATGGTGGAGAGTGGTTTGAACATTGACTGCAAAGGGGAGAGGTGCTGTGAATGGTCAAGTAGAGAAGCTGGTGTAAGAAAGAAGCTCTCTCCTACGTTGTCTATACACTGAGTGTACAAATCATTAGGAACACCTCTTTCCATGACAGACAATCCAGGTGACATCTATGGTCCCTTATTGATGTCACTTGTTAAATTCATGTCAATCAGTGTAGATGAAGGTGAAGAGATACGCTAAAGAAGGATTTTAAGTCTTGAGGCATGGATTATGTGTGTGCCACTCAGAGGGTGAATGGGCAAGACAAAGTGCCTTTGAACTGGGTATGGTAGTAAGTGCCAGGTGCACCGGTTTGAATGTCAACTGCAATGCTGCTGGGGTTTTCACGTGCAATAGTTTCCCGTGTGTATTAAGAATGTGCGACGCATTGGCGTCAACATGGGCCAGTATCCCTGTGGAACACTTTCGCCACTTTGTAGGATCCATGCCCTGACGAATTGAGGTTTCTGGGGACAAAAGGAGGTGCAACTCAATATTAGGAAGGTGTTCCTAATGTTTTGTACACTGTATATTTCTACACTATGAGTTTGGAATAATACTGTTAAAATGATGAGAATGCTAGAGCTGTTTGAAAAGACTGCCTGACATTTCAGCTTGTTTTGGTGGGATGGAGCTTTGGCCTGCCTGATGACGTCACCAGGTGGAAAATGTGTTAATTGACCAATAAGAAAGAGTGTTCCGAACCTCCGTGCCAATAACATCTAGTTTTCCACTCCCAGACAGTCCTAGCATAATTCTTGCTTGTGAAATTGGTCTTTGCTATGAAGCTATTTTGGTTTTTATTTTTGGCTATTTTAATTGACAACAAATCATAGTAAGGTACTGAATGGTTACCCAGAAATGATTTGATATTGAGATGAAAATGGCTGCATTGGACCTTTAAGGCCCATCATCTTTTGTACATTTTGTGAAGACCCAGTTGGCACCCGGTCCTTTGTTCTTCCACCCATAATGTGTAGCTAGCTGTCGCGTGCCATCTTACACAGCTGGTACTGTTCTCGTGTGCTTGAGAAGCACTTAGCTATGCATCCAAGGCCAATTGGCACCTAGATCTCGTTAGCATAAGAAGATGGAACAGGCTTCTGCACTGGTGCAGGTTGCTTTGATTCTTGATTTAGCCTATAGCTATGGCCCACATAAAGAATTCTGAAGCAATAATTGACCCTATAGTGTTGAGAAAGAAGTACCCCAGGCTGCCATTGGTGAGGTCAGTAACCTGTCTGAACAGGAGCTCGTGAATGTCTGAATTTAGAGAATTAAGATGATTTGATTATCAGTTGATAGACCAGTCAGCCTTAACCGTCGCACCTCACATCCCTTTGTCCCACTGTTGACGGTTGGTAGTTATCCTGCATTCACTGAGCCCTATCCAAGCCCTAGGGGCATCCTGTCTCTGTCCCTATTCAGCTGTGGATGTTTTCTCTAAAAGCTTGCTCAACAAGTTAGAATGTTTGAGAGCATTTCAGTTAGAAATGCATTGCATAGAGCTGCTGCAATTCTCTATTTCATATGGTTGTGAGTCTTTAGCCAACTCCCCTGACTATAATTGTCATGCCACACAGAATAAAGCACACACAGATCTGTGACCATGCCAGTAGTAGATCGTGTCTCTTCCTGTGGTGTGTGAATAACTGGCTTACATGTTTGGATTGTACAGGTTATAGTGCTTTACCATAAGAAAGGGTCATTACTTAACAGTAAACTATGAGATACTGCGGTGATAGTGATCAACAGCAGGTTGTGTGTGGTAATGTGGGTGTATAGTTCTCAAGTCAAGGCATCCTGAGATCAGATAGCATGGTCTTGGATCAGATAGGAGCAACCTGCTCTGTGTGTTTTCTGTTCAGTCGGCTGTGCATCCAGAGAAATGCACTGCAAGCGTGTGAAAACAGTGCCGTCTATACACGTTGGATACTCTCATTCATCCTTACAAAACTTTATGGGAAAGCAATATATTTTACTACAGAAACCACACTGTTGTTTCTGACAACACAGTTGTGCGTTGCTTTAGTGGTTATGCAATTGTGGTTATGCATCAAGCAGCTACACAGCCCACAGTGTGTTTGTCTTTATTAACAGTCACTGAAATCAGTTTCCAAATGGTACTGCACTTCCCAGTGACAGTAGTAACGATAATGAGGGAAAATGCATGTGAAATACTGTCTGTTAAGAAATGTCTGGATGTGTGATCTCTTCCACACAGATGTTCTGGAGGTGTGGATTCTTAACACTCATATGTGTTTCATTCTCACACATCTGTGTTCTACGGTCATCCCCATTACAACCCAACTCTTTTTGTCATTACCAACTGCATGTGTGTCAGTTCACTCGCGTGTGTCTGGTGTGAAGGCATTGATACTGTATGTCTGTTTGGGCATATCATGTGTGTGTCATGGAGGCCCCCTGTATCCTGAATCAGTGTGTATGTGAGCTCTAGTGGTGGTCAGACCCCAGTGTGTATGTGAGCTCTAGTGGTGGTCAGACCCCAGTGTGTATGTGAGCTCTAGTGGTGGTCAGACCCCAGTGTGTATGTGAGCTCTAGTGGTGGTCAGACCCCAGTGTGTATGTGAGCTCTAGTGGTGGTCAGACCCCAGTGTGTATGTGAGCTCTAGTGGTGGTCAGACCCCAGTGTGTATGTGAGCTCTAGTGGTGGTCAGACCCCAGTGTGTATGTGAGCTCTAGTGGTGGTCAGACCCCAGTGTGTATGTGAGCTCTAGTGGTGGTCAGACCCCAGTGTGTATGTGAGCTCTAGTGGTGGTCAGACCCCAGTGTGTATGTGAGCTCTAGTGGAGGTCAGACCCCAGTGTGTATGTCTGATCAGGGTGGGGCAGAAGGAGAATTTATGATTTGGTCGGCTAGCTGACAGGGAACTGTCTTCTTCCTGATTTATAGGTCCTCCCCTCAGTACACTCTCTATTGTCTATTTCCACCCCAGGAAGCTGCTGAAGTGAGGACGGCTCATAATAATGGCCAGAATGGAAGGAATGGGATGTATTTGATACGATTTCACTCATTCTGCTCCATCCATTACCACAAGCCCCCCCCCCCCCCCCCCCTCCTGGACTTTTATTCTCTAATTCTCTATGTCTTAAATACGTGACCCTCATATGTCACTATCACAGATTGGTTCTCCTTCACCTCTCCTGCCACTACACTGTTAGTCAGCACCATCTAATCATTCATTCCAGTGTACACAAACACATGGACCTTGTGCTGACGTTGCCTTAAATCAAGAATAGAGTTCAGCAAAGAGGCACACATACAATACAATAGGGAATCTATGAGTGGAGGGCTGACTTGGCGATGCTAAATGGTTGATTGGCTGTGGTTAATTGGCTATGTGTGGTTAATTGGATAATTGTGGTTAATTTGATAATTTTGATGAATTGTGCTCAATAGGAGGATCAGGGCTGAGATCAGTTAGGAGGCAGTTGGAGAACAGAGTCACCTGTATGAAGCTTCTCTGAGTGTCTGCTATTTTGTCAGTGGGTCAAAAGTATCCCAGCTCAGAGAGAGTAGCACCGACGTCCTCAGAACAGCCAGATTAGTGTGTGTATGCTACACTGCAGGATAGCTTTCTGGGGAAGTAGACAATCCTATATGATATACAATATAGTTCTACACGCTACCCTCTGTGTGTAATGCAAATAATATAAAGCACTTCTGGAGCCAGAAAAGCCGGTGTGACAATTGCAACACACTTCAGTAACATATTAGGCTTTAAGCCTATCAGTCCCAAGACCACAGCCAAAATCGACTTTTCAATTATCTGACATTCATTTATCCGCATGTTCAGTCCTTATATTTAGCGTCAAGGATAGTTGTTTTCAGGACAACCAGGGCTACAAGTAGAACACAAAACAATTTGACATAAACAAATCAAATCACATTTGATTTCTTTCATGCTTTGCAGACAACAGGTGTAGATTAACAGTGACAAGCTTTCTTACAGGTCCTTTTCCAACAATGCAGAGTTAAAGATCAGATAGAAAATAAATAATGCAAAATGGAAATAGTGAGACAAGGAATAAATACACAGTGGCATTCATGAGTTTTATTGACAAATGTCAATAAAAAAACAAGGTTCGCCAATTATGGAGGCTTATTACATTTTTATAGACATTGTATCCCAGGATTTCCTTGGAACTTCTAAGTAGAGGAACCCCTTACGTTCTAACGACTCTTGTGTAGCTTTTGAGCGTCATAGAACAAAACACGGTACATGTGTGTATTTGTGAGAGTCTCAGCTTTTCATAAATTAGGTTTAAAGCTCAACAGACGTTTCTGTCAAAAGAAATAACGGCCCCTTCAGGATCCGCCCTTGTCCCACAAGCACCGCTCGACATCAGTCCCCATTAATCACACCAACTGATGCATCTCCGTTTTTGTCGATGAAAGTTTCATAACATACCCTCCTTCAGCTGTCATGGTGAGGGATCTCATACCTCGGCACTTTAAGACAGACAGATATTGGTCTATGTTATTTCAGCTATGTTCCCCTGTATTCTTCTCACTGGCCTGGTTATGCAGGGTATACAAAGTGTGTTTACATAGTGACTCAGAAAGGAAGACAACCATAAACACACAATAGCACAGGTTTATGACTTAAGTCTGGTTGAAACTGTACCTACAGTACCTTCAGAAAGTATTCATACCCCATCACTTTTCCCACATTTGTTATGTTACAGCCTGAATTTACAACATATTACATTTAGATTTGTTTGGTCACTGGTCTACACACAATACTCCATAATGTCAAAGTGGAATTATGTTTTTCGATTTTTTAAAAATAAATTAATACAAAATGAAAGCTGAAATGTCTTTAGTCAAGTATTCAACCCCTTTGTTATGGCAAGCCTAAATAAGTTCAGGAGTAACCATGTGCTTAACATAATAAGTAGCATGGACTCACTCTGTGTGCAATAATAATGTTTAACATGTTTTTTTAATGACTTCCTCATCTCTGTACCCCACACATACTATTATCTGTAAGGTCCCTCAGTCGAGCAGTGAATTTCAAGCACAGATTCAACCACAAAGACCAGAGTGGTTTTCCAATGCATCACAAAGAAGGGCACCTATTGATAGATGGGTTAAAAAAAAGCAGACAATGAATATCCATTTCCGCATGGTGAAGTTAATAATTACACTTTGGATGGTGTTTCAAGACACCCAGTCGCTACAAATATACAGGCGTCCTTCCTAACTCAGTTGCCAGAGAGGAAGGAATCCATTCAGGGATTTCACCATGAGGCCAATAGTGACCATAAAACATTTTAGCAGACGCTCTTATCTAGAGCGACTGACAGTAGTGAGTGCATACATTTTCATACTTATTTTCCATACCCATGGGAAACAAACCCACTACCCTGCAATTGAAATCAGCATGCTCTACCAACTGAGTCACACTGAGCCACATGGTTACAGAGTTTAATGGCTGTGATAAGGAAAAAATTAGAATGGATCAACAACTTTGTAGTTACTCCACAATACTAACCTAATTGAAAAAACGTGCATCCTGTTTGTAACAAGGCACTAAAGTAATACTGCAAAAAATATGGCAAAGCAACTAACTTTTTGTACTGAATACAAAGTGTTATGTTTGGGACAAATCCAATACAACACATTACTGAGTACCACTCTCCATATTTTCAAGCATAGTGGTGGCTGCATCATGTTATGGGTATACTTGTAATCGTTAAGGACTGGGGAGGTTTTCAGGATAAAAAATAAACGTATTGGAGCTAAGCACAGGCAAATTCCTAGAGGAAAACCTGGTTCAGTCAGCAGGACAATAATTTAAAATGCAAGGCCAAATCTACACAGACATTCCTTACCAAGAAGACAGTAAATGTTCCCAGCCTGGTCTCATAAACTAGACGTCACATAGTAAATATAAATCCGGGACAATCTAATTATTATGATATGTTACGTTTGGTATGGTTACATAAGACAGATGGTTACTTAAGGCAAAAACGAAAGTAGGGTGATTGGTCAGGGTAGAGGGGTAGGTGTATGACGCAAACGTTTAGCAACCCAAAGTTTGCAAGTTTGAATCTCATCACAGACAACTTTTTAATTTGAGCTAATTAGCTACTTTTTTTTACTACTTTGCAACCACTTAGCATGTTAGCTAACCTTTCGCCTAACCCTAACCTTAACCCTTTTAGCTAACCCTAACCCTAACCTTAAACCTTTAACCTAACTCCTAAACTTAACCCTAACCCCCAGCCTTGCTAACGTTAGCCAGCTAGCTAATGTTAGCCACCTAGCTAGAATTCGTAGCATATCATATGTTTTCCAAATTTGGAACAACTAGTACATTTTGTAAATGCAAATTCGTAAAATATAATACAAATTATAATTTGAAACATATCATTTGAAATGGTTGATGGACAATCACATATTGAATCATACCATACGAAACGTAACATAAATGGATTATCTCAAATTTACATAGAGAATAATACGAAATGCTCTGAGACAAGGTTGATGTTCCTGAGTGGCTGAGTTACAGTTTGGACTTGAAAATCTATGGCAAGGCCTGAAAATGTTTTTCTAGCAATGATAAACAACCAACTTGATAGAGCTTGAAGAATTCTGAAAATAATAATGGGCAGATCCAGGTGTGGAAAGCTCTTAGAGACTTACCCTGAAAAATCCACAGCTGTAATCTCTGCCAAAGGTGCTTCTAACTCAGGGGTGTGAATACTTATGTAAATTAGATATTTCTGTCTTTCATTTTCAATATATTTTCAAAAATGTCTAAAAACATGTTTTCACTTTGTCAGTATGGGGTGTGTAGATGGGTAGTCTATTTTGAATTCAGGCTGTAACACAACAAAATCTGGAATAAGTCAAGAATGAATACTTTCTGAAGGCACTGTAGATGATGTAAAACATGCTGCTGTCTTGGTATTTTTGAATTTTTTTACTTTCTGTTTCCCTTAATTAGATTATGGTGCTGCAATCACATTGCTGCAATTATCAATTTGACTGCCTGTCCCTTATACTTTATCTTATGTCTACTTTGAGTGTAAGACTGGACGTCTTCTGGGACTTTCCTTTCCAGTAAAATAGCTTCAACAATAGCAGAATTTCAGCTGAAGGATGCAGAGAATATCGCTGGGTGAACCTACTTTCATTTCTGTATTACTCAACATCAAACATTTTCAGCACACAACCTTCCCTTATTCTATTTTAAAGTGGCTGAGATAGCAGTCAAGGGAGAGAGGAGAGGAGATTGTGCCTGTTTTACATGGCTGCACTCACATGCGCATGCACGCACACACAAACAAACTTCCTGATTGCAGTCCTCCATTTCTCTCTCTCTCTGCCCACTGAACAACATTCCATCCTGGTTGTGTCACTGGAACTCTGTCTGGCCCCTGGCAGTCACTGTCCATCTGATCCTAACGAGGCCATGGGGCTGCAGTGGTACACACACACAGAAACACACACAGAAACACACACACACACACACACACACACACACACACACACACACACACACACACACACACACACACACACACACACACACACACACACACACACACACACACACACACACACACACACACACACACACACACACACACACACCATCTCCCTGTCTCCAGTGCCTATCTTTCTCTCACAAACAGGCTCGTCCTAATCTCCAGCCCTTCCCTCTGGTCCATATTTCTGTTACTCAAGTCCTCTCTGACATACATTGAGTGTACAAAACATCAAGGACACCTGCTCTTTCCATGACACAGACTGACCAGGTGCATCCAGGTGAAAGCTATGATCCCTTATTGATGTCACCTGTTTAATCCACTTCAATGAGTTTTAGATGAAGGGGAGGAGAAAGCTTAAATAATGATTTTTAAGCCTTGAGACATGATATTGTGTATGTGTACCATTCAGAGGATGAATAGACAAAAGATTGAAGTGCCTTTGAACGGGGTATGTAGTAGGTACCAGGCGACACTGGTTTGAGTGTGTCAAAAACGGCAATGCTGCTGTGGATTTAACAGGTGACATCAATAAGGGATTATAGCTGGATTGACCTGGTCGTCATATTTGATTTGTTTTAAGTGTGTCAAGAACTGCAACACTCAACAGTTTCCCGTGTGTATCAAAAATGGCACTTTAATAATGATGTTTACATATCTTGCACTACTTATCCCAGATGTATATACTGTGTTTTATACCATCTATTGCATCTCGTCTATGCCGCTTGGTCATGACCCATCCATATATTTATATGTACATATTCTTATTCCATCCCTTTACTTAGATTTGTGTGTATTAGGTAGTTGTTGTAGAATTGTTAGATTACTTGCTGCACTGACGGAACTAGAAGCACAAGTATTTCGCTACGCTCGCAATAACATCTGCTAACCATGTGTATGTGACCAATAAAATTGTATTTTATTTGATTGTTGGTTTTATTAATTTATTTTTATTTCACCTTAATTTAACCAGGTAGGCCAGTTGAGAACAAGTTCTCGTTTACAACTGCGACCTGGACAAGATAAAGCAAAGCAGTGCGACAAAAACAACAACACAGATGGGATAAACAAACGTACAGTCAATAACACAATAGAAATATCCATGTACAGTGTGTGCAAATGTAGTAAGATTAGGGAGGTAAGGCAATAAATAGGCCATATAGGTGGAAAAAAATACAATTTGGGAATGAGGTAGTTGGGTGTGCTATTTACAAATGGACTGTGTAAGGTACAGTGATCGGTAAGCTGCTCTGACAGCTGATGCTTGGTACACCACCCAAAGGACATCCAGCCAACTTGACATACCTGTGGGAAGCATTGGAGTCAACATGGGCCAGCATACCTGTGGAACACTTTCTACACCTTGTGGATTCCATGCCCTGACAAATTAAGGCTGTTCTAAGGACAAAGGAGGGTGTAACTCAATATTAGGAAGGAGTTGATACTATGAAGTGGCAGTCCTGTCCTCTCAGCTTGTTTGTTTAATCTGGAGATAATCCTAACAACATAGCCATCTGTGCCCAGACAGTGCTGAGAATAAAGATCCTGTCAAAAGGTTCCCAGACCTGGACAACGAGTGTACCACTACCTAGCCAGGGACTGGTAGAACACAGATCCACTCTGAACCAATCTGAGGGCTACCAGAAAGTTGTAGTCAAGACAGGGCCACAGGGATCACATTTCATCCCAGTTCCATATTCAAAGGGCTAGGTGTGGTATTGGGAAAAATGTAGATGAATGTAAAAACAATATGATAGTCAGTAGTGTTGTTGGAAGCATGCAGGAGTCAGAGGAGTAGGCCTACTGTAGGTTGTCCTAGCAGTGACATGAGAGTAGGTTTAGCACTTGTGATGTAGGCTAGCCATGGAGCTGAATGGTTGATCAGGGCTACAAGAGGGGGAACGGGGCCTCAGCTTGGACAGCTGGTCTATTACCCTCACCCTGGCAACGTTGCATACAGAATGTGTGAGAGGGTGTGTAGTGTGTTCTTGTGCATGTGTGAGGGAACTATGAATACTAAGATTGATCTATAGGGCTGTGGTTTTTATTTTGAAACCGAAAGAAACCTTGTACTCCCATACCACTTATTGGAAAAAAACATGCAAAATAGAGTTTAAACCTCTTGATTTTTAAACAAGCACCTTTGTACATGATGCTCTTATTACATAAACTCAGCAAAAAAAGAAACGTCCTCTCACTGTCAACTGTGTTTATTTTCAGCAAACTTAACATGTGTAAAATTTGTATGCACATAACAAGATTCAACAACCGAGACATAAATTGAACAAATTCCACAGACATGTGACTAACAGAAATTAAATGTGTCCCTGAACAAAGGGGGGGTCAAAATCAAAAGTAACTGTCAATATCTGGTGTGGCCACCAGCTGCATTAAGTACTGCAGTGCATCTCCTCCTCATGGACTGCACCAGATTTGCCAGTTCTTGCTGTGAGATGTTACTCCACTCTTCCACCAAGGCACCTGCAAGTTCCCGGACATTTCTGGGGGGAATGGCCCGAGCTCTCACCCTCTGATCCAACAGGTCCCAGATGTGCTCAATGGGATTGAGATCTGGGCTCTTCGCTGGCCATGGCAGAACACTGACATTCCTGTCTTGCAGAAAATCACGCACAGAGCAAGCAGTATGGCTGGTGGCATTGTCATGCTGGAGGGTCATGTCAGGATGAGCCTGCAGGAAGAGTACCACATGAGGGAGGAGGATGTCTTCCCTGTAACGCATAGCGTTGAGATTGCCTGCAATAACAACAAAATCAGTCTGATGATGCTGTGACACACCGCCCCAGACCATGACGGACCCTCCACCTCCAAATCGATCCTGCTCCAGAATACAGGCCTCAGTGTAATGCTCATTCCTTTGACGATAAACGGGAATCCGACCATCACCCCTGGTGAGACAAAACTGCGACTCGTCAGTAAAGAGCACTTTTTGCCAGTCCTGTCTGGTCCAGTGACGGTGGGTTTGTGCCCATAGGCAATGTTGTTGCTGGTAATGTCTGGTGAGGACCTGCCTTGAAACAGGCCTACAAGCCCTCAGTCCAGCCTCTCTCAGCCTATTGCGGACAGTCTGAACACGGATGGAGGGATTGTGCGTTCCTGGTGTAACTCGGGCAGTTGTTGTTGCCATCCTGTACCTGTCCCGCAGGTGTGATGTTCGGATGTACCGATCCTGTGCAGGTGTTGTTACACGTGGTCTGCCACTGCGAGGACAATCAGCTGTCCGTCCTGTCACCCTGTAGCACTGTCTTAGGCGTCTCACAGTACGGACATTGCAATTTATTGCCCTGGCCACATCTGCATTCCTCATGCCTCCTTGCAGCATGCCTAAGGCACGTTCACGCAGATGAGCAGGGACCCTGGGCATCTTTCTTTTGGTGTTTTTCAGAGTGAGTAGAAAGGCCTCTTTAGTGTCCTAAGTTTTCAGAACTGTACCTTAATTGCCTACCGTCCATAAGCTGTTAGTGTCTTAACGACCGTTCCACAGGTGCATGTTCATTAATTGTTTATGGTTCATTGAACAAGCATGGGAAACAGTGTTTAAACCCTTTACAATGAAGATCTGTGAAGTTATTTGGATTTTTACGAATTATCTTTGAAATACAGGGTCCTGAAAAAGGAAAGTTTATTTTTTTGCTGAGTGACAACAATTAAATTGTTTTTTTTTCTCCTACAATGTCTACCATAAATCTGACCTAACTCATGTTTTATTCTATATATTTCCTTAATTGTTAAAGATGTACTCCAGCTATAAAAACTTTTCTTGTTGAAAAATAATACCCCAAGTATACTGTACCTACAGTGATGGACACAAAAATATGTTTGGAGCAAAATGCAGTTTTTTAGACACAACTGCAAACTTCAAGGATTAGGCCGTTCATAGAGTTGGACTGATGTGATGTCATTAGGCACCCCCCTTCCTTGCAAGAACAATAGAGGAGCAATAGAGGACAAAAGAGGAAAAGGCACATCCCCCCACTTGTGCCATGTAATCTTCATGTCATACCTGGACCATCTATTGAGATTAAGTTCTGGTTAAACATTTAAGTAAAGCATGTGATAAATGAGGTGAAAATGAGACTGGAGTGCCACTTTAACCTGTTGCTAGTTTTTAAACCAATCTGAAGCATCTCAGCGGAGAGCCGTTGATGTGTCTGAATGCTTTGTCAGTAAGCAGATGTTTCTTTGTTCAGCTCCGCAGCGCTTCACAGAATAAAATTGCTTCAGTTGTAGTCGGGAGTAGGAAACTTGATGCATCTTTTGAATTTCGTCCCATTGAAGATCTTCCTCCCCCCTCTACACCCTCGAGCTCCTCAGAGGGAATGAACCCCTCCCCCACCCCATTTAACCCCCTACTATACCCCTTAGTTGTCACATAGGCTCTTTTTGGCCCCCCTGTTCGTTGTCCCTAATGAAGCAACAGCCAGACCCTAACTAATCATTCTCTCTCTCCCCCCACCACTAGAATACACGCAATAGCTAATTCCACGCTGATAGAGAAAGAGAGAGAAGGGGGGGAAGAAAGAGATAGACAGACAGACAGACTAGATAAAGAAGTGGGAGAACAGAGAGAGAGATAACAAGTGAGTGAGCTCATGTCAGATACCAGATATGAAAGTAAAGCCTGTAGACTGTTGTGCTCTCCTCTGACCACCATTCCCAGTCTCTGTTTGTCCTGCCTCAGTGCACAACAGTCACAACTCTTTTTTTCCCATCAGCAGCCAGGGCTGCTGGAAAACGTGTGGTGGGGCGGCATTTGCCCCAGCACTTTTCAGTCAGTTGTGGCAGCACCACGCCACTTTTGATTTGGTATAATAAA
Source organism: Oncorhynchus mykiss (assembly GCF_057628025.1). Classification (NCBI taxonomy): domain Eukaryota; kingdom Metazoa; phylum Chordata; class Actinopteri; order Salmoniformes; family Salmonidae; genus Oncorhynchus; species Oncorhynchus mykiss. The sequence continues at coordinate 63,059,111 of NC_143046.1, read as the reverse complement.
ATATATCGCTGCAAAAAATTTAAAAGAGAGGGAAAGTGCAGTTTTTTAAAACCGATTTGTCTCATGATTTGTCTCACAATTTCTCTTTTCTAAACGTTGGAGTGCTGCTCCAGGCTGTGTGCATGTCTTGACCAATCAGATTCATGGAAATCGCAGTGTTACGTGCGTCCCAAAGGAGTGAGGTGCAGGAATCAGGAATCAGGAATCAGGAGCAGGACAGCAAGGAAGTCCCAGTGGCACAATAGTTTATTGAGCAGTCCCAACTCGACTAGAACATGGGACTGAAACACGCCCAAACAAGGTCGCCACACACACAGAGAAATAAACGCTACACACGGAGGAGAAACCTCTACTCCTAAACTCATACCAAACGGCACAACTGCCGTGAGAAAAGAAAACCCAATGGTGCAGACACACACCCCTAACAACGTAACCACAGAAAACAATCCCGCACAAAGACTAGCAGGCAGCGGAGGTAAATATACCCACCGAAATCAACTAACAAGACACAGGTGTAAACAATAAGACAGACACAAACGAAAAAGAAAAATGGATCGTTGGCAGCTAGTAGGCCGGGGACGATGACCGCTGAGCACCGCCCGAACAGGGAGAGGAGCCACCTTCTGTGGAAGTCGTGACAGTACCCCCCCCCCTGACGCGTAGCTCCAGCAGAGTGCTGACGCCGGCCTCGAGGACGACCCGGGGAACGAGGTGCAGGGCGATCCGGATGGAGGCAGTGAAAATCACTCAGTAGAGATGGGTCCAAGACGTCCTCCACCGGCACCCAGCATCTCTCCTCTGGACCGACCCCTCCCAATCCACGAGGTACTGCAGCCCCTCACCCGATGCCTGGAATCCAGTATGGTTCGCACTGTGTACGCCAGGGCCCCCTCGATGTCCAGGGGGGGCGGAGGGACCTCCCGCACCTCAGCTCCTTGAAGCGGACCAGCTACCACCGGCCTGAGGAGAGACACATGAAACGAGGGGTTAATACGGTAATAAGGGGGAGCTGTAACCTATAACACACCTTGTTTAATCTCCTCAGGACTTTAAATGGCCCCACAAACCGCGGACCCAGCTTCCGGCAGGGCAGGCGGAGGGGCAGGTTTCGGATCGAGAGCCAGACCTGGTCCCCTCACTGCGGTGGCGGTCAGCGCTCGCTTTCTGCCGCACTTTGGCCCGTTTCAGGTGCCCGTGGACGGCCTCCCAGGTTGCCTTCGAGCGCTTCACCCAGTCCTCCACCACAGGAGCCACGGTCTGGCTCGGATGCCACGGAGCCAGGACCAGCTGATACCCCAACACACACAGAAAGGGCGAAAGGTTAGTTGAGGAGTGACGGAGTGAGTTCTGGGCCATCTCTGCCCATGGAACGTACCTCACCCACTCCCCTGGCCGGTCCTGGCAACACGACCGCAGAAACCTACCCACATCCTGGTTCACTCTTTCCACCTGCCCATTATTTTTGGGGTGAAAACCAGAGGTCAGGCTGACCGAGACCCCCAGACGGTCCATGAACGCCCTCCAAACCCGGGACGTGAACTGGGGACCCCAATCAGAAACTATGTCCTCAGGCACCCCGTAGTGCCAGAAGACTTGAGTAAACAGGGCCTCCGCAGTCTGTAGGGCCGTAGGGAGACCGGGCAAAGGGAGGAGATGACAGGACTTAGAAAACCGATCCACAACAACCAGAATCGTGGTGTTACCCTGGGACGGAGGAAGATCTGTCAGGAAGTCTACCAACAGGTGTGACCAAGGCTGCTGTGGAACGGGGAGGGGTTGTAACTTCCTTCTGGGTAGGTGTCTAGGAGCCTTGCACTAAGCGCACACTGAACAGGAGGAGACATAAACCCTCACGTCCTTAACTAAAGTGGGCCACCAGTACTTCCCCCTAAGGCTTCGCACCATCCTATCGAGACCCGGATGACCAGAGGAGGGTAACGTGTGCACCCACCGAATCAACCTGTCACGGACACCAAGCGGGACGTACCTCCATCCAGCTGGACACTGAGGTGGAGTCGGCTCTGACCGAGATACCCGCTCGATGTCCGCATCCACCTCCCACACCACCGGCGCCACTAGACAAGAGGCCGGAAGTATGGGGGTGGGATCAATGGACCGCTCCTCTGCATCATACTGACGGGACTGTGTGTCTGCCTTAGCGTTCTGGGAACCTGGTCTAAACAATATTGTAAATCTGAATCTGGTGTAAAACATGGCCCACTTTGCGAGGGTTCAGCCTCCTCACCGCCCAGATGTACTCCATAGTTTCGCTCCGCCGGGCTGAGCTTCCTAGAAAAAGAAAGCGCAGTGGCGGAGCTTCAGTGGAGCCCCTGAGCGCTGGGAGAGCACGGCTCCAATCCCAGCCTCGGATGCGTCCACCTCCACTATGAATGCCAAAGAGGGATCCGGATGAGCCAACACGGGAGCCTCGGTAAGCAGAGTCCTCAAGCGACAAAACGCTCTGTCCGCCTCAGCCGACCACCGCAGACGCACCGGTCCCCCCTTCAGCAGTGAGGTAATGGGAGCAGCCATCTGCCCAAAACCCCGGATAAACCTCCGGTAGTAATTGGCAAACCCTAAAAACCGCTGCACCTCTTTTACCGTGGTGGAAGTCGGCCAATTACTTACGGCTGCAATGCGGTCACACTCCATCACCAACCCTGATGTGGAAATGCGATAACCCAGGAAGGAGACGGCCTGTTGGGAGAACACGCATTTCTCAGCCTTGACGTACAGGTCATGCTCCAACAGTCGCCCAAGTACTCTGCAACCAGAGACACATTGCCTGCGCTTGTGGCGGAATAGATCAGAATGTCATCGACATATGCCACCACACCCTGCCTATGCAGGTCCCTGAGAATCTCGTATACGAAGTATTGGAAGACTGCTGGGGCATTCTTCAACCCATACAGCATGACGAGGTACTCATAATGGCCGGATGTGGTACTAAACCCTGTCTTCCACTCATCTCCTTCCCGGATACGCACCAAGTTATACGCGCTCCTGAGATCCAGTTTTGTGAAGAAGCGTGCTCCGTGAAATGACTTAGTTGCCGTAGCGATGAGAGGTAGCGGGTAACTGTACCCCACCGTAATAGAATTTAGACCTCTATAGTCAATGCACAGACACAGACCTCCCTCCTTCTTCTTCACAAAAAATAAACTCGAGGAGGCGGATGACGTGGAGGGCCGAATGTACCTCTGCCTCAGAGATTCAGAGACATATATTTCGATAGCCACCATCTCCTCCTGTGACAGGGGATGCACGTGACTCCTGGGAAGTGCGGCGTTTACCTGGAGGTTTACCGCACAATCCCCTCGTTGATGGGGTGGTAATTGGGTCGCCCTCTTTTACAGAAGGCAATAGCCAAATCGGCATATTCGGAGGGGAATGCGCACGGTGGAGCTTTGGTCTGGACTCTCCACCCTCGTTGCACTGATGGAAACTCCCACACATCTACCTGACACTCCTCTGACCACCCCTTTAGAGCCCTCTGTAGCCACAAAATAGTGGGGTTGTGAAAGGCCAACCAGGGAATTCCCAACACCACTGGAAATGCAGGTGAATCAATGAGGAACAGACTAATTCTCTCTTCGTGACCCCCCTGCGTAACCATGTCCAGTGGAGCCGTGGCCTCCCTGACCACCCCTGACCATAATGGTCGACTATCTAGGGAGTGCACATGGAATGGTTTGTCGATCTGAACCAGGGGAATCCCTAACCTATGCGCGAAACCGCAGTCCATGAAATTCTCTGCTGCGCCTGAATCTACTAGTGCCTTATGCTGGAAATGGGGGGGAAACTAAGGGAAAGAGATTAACATATACATGTGACCAACAGGGAGCTCTGGGTGAGCCTGGTGCTGACTCACCTGGGGTGCCCAAACAGTACTTGGCCTGCCGTCTCGACTCCCAGACGAGCTCCTCCAGCACCGGTCGGCAGTGTGCCCTCTCCGACCCCACCCAGTGCAGGAGGAGGCTCCTCATCCGATCGCCCTCGCTGCAGCACCCCCTAACTCCATGGGGGTGGAACCAACAGGTCCTACGTAGCCAGCAAGTTGTCCAACCTGATGGACATGTCCACTAGCTGGTCCAGGGTGAGGGTAACGTCTCTAAATGCTAACTCCCTGCGGACGTCCTCATGTAAGCTGCACCTATAGTGGTCAATCAGGGCCCTGTCATTCCACCCTGCACCGGCGGCCAAGGTCCTGAACTCCAGCGCAAAGTCTTGAGCACTCCTCGTCTCCTGCCGTAGATGGAACAGACGCTCACCTGGGTAGTGGTCCCTCGCTGAGTATGGTCCATCCCAGACCGCGTTGGCCCACTCCAGAGCTTTGCCTGACATGCAGGAGGCGAGGGAGTTCACGCTCTCACCTCCCGAAGGAGCCGGTGCACGGTTGCCAGGTAAAGCTCCAGCTGGAGCAGGAAACCCTTGAACCCGGCAGCCGTCCCATCGTTCTCCCTCGGGAGCGCGAGCCAAATACCGCTGGGGCCGGAAATGGAGAGCGTGTCAGCTCCTGCTGATTCCATAGGTGGTGCGGAATTCTGTTACGTGCCTGCTAAAGGCGGGAGGTGCAGGAATCAGGAGCAGGAGAGCAAGGAAGTCCCAGTGGCACAATAGTTTATTGAGCAGTCCCAACTCGACTACAACATGGGACTGAAACACGCCCAAACGAGGTCGCCACACACACAGGGAAATAAACGCTACACACGGAGGAGAAACCTCTTCTCCTAAACTCAATAACAAATGGCACAACTGCCTTGAGAAAAGAAAACCCTGTGGTGCAGACACGCACCCCTAACAACGTAACCACAGAAAACAATCCCGCACAAAGACTAGCAGGCAGCGGAGGTAAATATACCCACCGAAATCAACTAATAAGACACAGGTGTAAACAATAAGACAGACACAAATGAAAAGGAAAAATGTATCGGTGGCAGCTAGTAGGCCGGGCACGACCGCCCGAACAGGGAGAGGAGCCACCTTCGGTGGCACTCGAACTCGTGACACGCAGGTCGTGCAGGCTGGGCACAACGCAAAAAGCTGAAGACTCGCTCTCTATTGCTGAGACGATAACTGAATAAATAGACCCAGAACTAGACTAAAATGTTTTTTTCTTTCAGTTGACTAAAATGAGACAAGACAAAATTATGTTTGTGACTAAAATCTGACTAATAGGTGGACTGGACAAGAGTTTTTGGAGAGATTGAGAGCTTTTCACTGATAAGCACATTTAACATTAGCAGCACAGATGTACAACGCAGTTCTGTTCAGCAGTGGGAAGGACAGCCACACCTGGCAAACACAGCCTACATCAGCTGGTGAGCTGCGGGGGAGAAAACGATGAGAGTGGGCAGGCAGGCAGACAGGCTCTGCTCTGGCTCCGCCTCTGATTATAACCTACACATAGCACAGGCGACTCTTTTGCTTCACCGCCAGCCTTCTAGTTAGCCACCCTTTGCCTGGTAAAGAAATACAAGTTGCTTTACAAAATTAAAAACAATAGAAGAACAGTCTAGCTATGTTTTTCTCTCCCATGCGTAGGCTATCTTTGAACTTGTAGACTTGCTCAACCCCCCCACGTTTCCCACTGCATTTCATAAGGAAAGGATGATACCTAGTCAGTTGCACAACTGAATACATCAGAATCAGATATGTGTGGGGGGCTGCCTTAAATTACATTATAGGCACCCACATGGAGCATTTGTTGTTAATTGCCTTGCTCAAGGGTAGAGCTATAGATTTTTCCACCTTGCTGGTAGAACCACCTACCTTTCGGTTACTGCCGCAAACGCTGTTAACCACTAGGCTACCTGTCTAGCAGATCTGTAGCCAAGTAGCCAAATCTCCGGCTTGATTCTAGACATTAGGCTACCGTTCAAAGACATGGCCCGTACATGCATTGGCAGGCGTATTTTACATTCGTAAAGCATATCGCAGACTTGTGGACCAGATCGTTCACCATTTGTTTAGGCAACACCTTGTTCAGTCATGCTACCTCATTAGCTAACTATAACTAACAACGTGGGGTACGTTCAGCAGGACACACGATTTTAGAACGTTAAAATAGAAATATGCATACCTTTCTGGCATGCTGAATAAGGAATAACATTATATTCATGGGGCTCTATTCATGGGGTTTCTATCTGCAACGTTCAAAAATGTGGCCATGGTTACATTACTAGTAGCCTTTTCGCAAACATTTGGTGGCACAGAAAAAGGATAGCAAACAATTTATTGACTAAATTCCTCTTGCCATTATGCTATATCTGACTGGGTAAATAACTTTGAGTTAATGTGTATCCAGTGACTAAAACTTGAGCATTTGGACCAGGACTCGGACTTCAGCCATAGGGACTTGTGACTTGACCTTTGGTGACTCGGACTTGGACTCGGACTCAAGCAGATAAAAAACAGATAAAAGAACACCTTACGGCACAGACATTTTTTAAATATTTTGTATTGTATTATGTAGTGTTATGTATATGATGTATTTCATTTGTTGTGTTTTGTTTCCTGTTTGGATCCTAGGAAGAGTAGCCGCTGCCTTAGCAGTGGCTAATTGGGGATCCTAATAAAATACTAAATACCAAAGGCCAGGAGTTTTTTATTTAAACCATGTGACTTGATTAGAAAAACTCTGGTCCCATCATAGCCCAGATTAAACCTGAACTATTTTAGTTGCCAGACCACTCTGGGACCTGTGGTGCTACCTCTGACAGCGGCTGCATGTGTGTAGTGCTGTAGAATTGTGGTTTTAGCCCTTGGAAGTGGAAACACAGAGGCAGTTCACGCTTCCTGTTTTTGTATAGGGCCCCTTGGAGGCAGGAAGTGATAGGGAACGTCTGGACTGTAGTCTCTCTCTGCTGACTGTGGTGGTATCTCTCGACTAGAATGTCCTCTCTCAGAAAGTGAATTTTCAACACTTTTTGAGTCTGAGTGAGGTGTTGTAACATGCCTATATAAGCAAGGAAAAGGTGTGCGTATGTATATATGTGGGTGTATTTTAACTAGGCAAGTCAGTTAATAACAAATTCTTATTTACAATGACGGCCTAGGAACAGTGGGTTAATTGTTCAATCTAGCAAGCTTTCGGTTACTGGCCCAACGCTCTAACCACTAAGCTACCTGCCGCACCCCATATTGGGGAGGAGCAAGAGGTGTAGACTAATTATCCTGTCTAGATACTAGCTAGAACAAAGAGAATGGATGAATAGACAGACTTGTGCAGTTATTTTGAGGGTTGATTAGGGTTAAGATAATTTGGCTTCTACCCTCAGGGATCGGTGTGTGTGTGTGTGTGTGTGTGTGTGTGTGTGTGTGTGTGCTCTATGCTCTACCCTCTTTGTTCTGACCCTCCACTCATGCATGATTTAGTCCCCGCCCACTGGCCTACTGCTGTGAAAGAGTTTTATCTCTATTTGTCTCAGGCCAAAACAGGGAGGGTGTGGGGCTGGGGCTATAGTATTCTTTCTCTCGTTTTCTTCCCCTTCCTCCTAAGTGCTGCATTTGGCATGTTGCCAGGGCAACCCGATTGCAGCAGGTAGAGAGTAGTAGATAAGCTCCTTATTAGGTTCAGCTACTGCAGTCCCCCCCCCCCCCCCCCCCCCCTCTCTCTCTTACCACGATTTCCCGCCACTCCAGGGGGAGGAGCTGCCTGCTGTCGGAATAAGAAGACTCAGGCCAAACCTCAGTGTAATTCATTCTGCGTTTACAACCAAGTGGGAAGTTGGTAATTACCATTTGTGAAGTCTTAAATTTGAGTTGAGTGCATTCATGTTTCGAACAGGGAAACACCATCAAACATGGAGGTCATTAGAAGGCTTGTGATCATTTTCCATTTTTTTTTGCCCATAAAAAGTAGCCTATATCCAGCGCTGTTTTCACTTTTAATCAAAAGGAAGATGAACAGAATACATTTTGTATTTACAATTTGTATTTTGTTCTTACCTTAAACAACAATAATTGATGACGCTACCGCCATGCTTGCCGTCTTTTTGGTTGACAAATGGGATGATAGGCGAGTTTCCTCACTAGAAATTACCAGTTTGAGTGGCATTCACATGGATTTTTCCCAGTTGTGTATGAGACGTTGGAATGGAGCATTAACTCAGTGGGTGCTGCCTAGTCATCCTGTTAACCCATACACCCCCAGATCACTGTGAGCTTTTATAGAGATCACAAAGACTGAGGCTTTACGTGTCATGATTCTAATTTAGGGACTTGGTCATTAAGGACAACACAGCCAAAAGGTTGTATTTTTCCGTTCTTACTGCTACATGATACACCGAAAGGCTGTAAATCATAGTTTTATTTCTGTACACCGTCATTTGCAGAAGACACCAGAAAGCATTGCACGTGATGTAATCATAATCAGTAATTATCAATGTAAACCATAAATTCTCAGATGACAGAATTTTAAATTCAGTTCTTCCAAATTCCACAATTGTTCTTTCACATCCCTTCTGGAAACTTTGGAATTTCACTTATCCATTGCTGCCCTCTAGTGGGGATGATAACCAAGCGCGAGGACCCCCCCCAAAAAAGTCCTATGAAATGGAACTTTCTGTAAGGGCACACAAACACCATAAATGACGTAAAACAGACTGTAAACATGAACAGGGTCACACAAAGTGTTTCTTGGTAGTCTTAAAAAAATCTACTTTGAATAAAGGTTTCCACCTCAATCACATGGTTATGGGCTTAAAAGTTGTAGACTTGTAGATCTGTACCATATCAGATATAGAGGTTACATTGATTGATTTTTAAGTGTGTATCCCAATATTGCACTTCATATACATAAGAAAAGACTGAAATATAACAAAAAAAGTTTGACATAGAAACACAGAATTTTCGTAGTAAAAAAAAACAACTTTTATTAATTATGAAATTATGAAAAATATGAACAACATTCCACCCATGAGCCTACTAGAGGGCGATTTTGTCATTAGACTGCAGGAAATTGATATTTTATGCTTTGCATCTCTGTAATTCAACACTAAGAAAGCTAAGTAAGTATTACATTTCGTTAAAAGTTAATATTCCTGAACATATAATCTGTAGTATTTCCAATGTCCTTATAGTAAAGTAATAAGCAAAAGCAATAACATTTAGAATGAAAAGAGCATTGAAAATATGTGGTAAGCAGATACTTTCTTCATTTAAAAAAGTATGTAAAGTTTCTCATTTATTTAACACAAACGAGTAAAAAAATATCTGATTATTCTATAGTGGTCCTATACTTTTCTATGCCACAAATATGAATCCTTTTCCAACAGGATTGTAAATGCCTACCCAGCCTGTAAACATCTCCAGACAATCAATAAAGTGCCTATGCGTCGATTCCCCAGACAGCCTGGAGGAGAGGGTCACAGCTCACAGCAGGCCACATTATCCTGCTGCTGCTCAAATAGATGGAACATTTTATATACAGTGCTTTCGGAAAGTATTCAGACCCCTTCACTTTTCCCACATTTTGTTACGTTACAGCCTTATTCTAAAATTGATTAAAACAAATGTTTTTCTCATAATGATAAATAATGACAAATACCCCACAATGATAAAGTGGAAACAGGTTTTTAGAAATGTTTGCTAATATACTAAAAATAAAAAACAGAAATACCTTATTTACATACAGTGGGGCAAACAATTGTTTAGTCAGCCACCAATTGTGCAACTTCTCCCACTTAAAAATATGAGAGAGGCCTGTAATTTTCATCATAGGTACACTTCAACTATGACAGACAAAATGAGAAAAAAAAATCCAGAAAATCACATTGTAGGATTTTTAAGGATTTTATTTGCAAATGATGGTGGAAAATAAGTATTTGGTCACCTACAAACAAGAAAGATTTCTGGCTCTCACAGACCTGTAACTTCTTCTTTAAGAGACTCCTCTGTCCTCCACTCGTTACCTGTATTAATGGCACCTGTTTGAACTTGTTATCAGTATAAAAGACACCTGTCCACAACCTCAAACAGTCACACTCCAAACTCCACTATGGCCAAGACCAAAGAGCTGTCAAAGGACACCAGAAACAAAACATTGTAGACATGCACCAGGCTGGGAAGACTGAATCTGCAATAGGTAAGCAGCTTGGTTTGAAGAAATCAACTGTGGGAGCAATTATTAGGAAATGGAAGACATACAAGACCACTGATAATCTCCATCGATCTGGGGCTCCACGCAAGATCTCACCCCGTGGGGTCAAAAGGATCACAAGAACAGCGAGCAAAAATCGCAGAACCACACGGAGGGACCTAGTGAATGACCTGCAGAGAGCTGGGACCAAAGTAACAAAGACTACCATCAGTAACACACTACGCCGCCAGGGACTCAAATCCTGCAGTGCCAGACGTGTCCCCCTGCTTAAGCCAGTACATGTCCAGGCCCGTCTGAAGTTTGCTAGAGAGCATTTGGATGATCCAGAAGAAGATTGGGAGAATGTCATATGGTCAGATGAAACCAAAATATAACTTTTTGGTAAAAACTTAACTCGTCGTGTTTGGAGGACAAAGAATGCTGAGTTGCATCCAAAGTACACCTTACCTACCGTGAAGCATGGGGGTGGAAACATCATGCTTTGGGGCTGTTTTTCTGCAAAGGGACCAGGACGACTGATCCGTGTAAAGGAAAGAATGAATGGGGCCATGTATCGTGAGATTTTGAGTGAAAACCTCCTTCCATCAGCAAGGGCATTGAAGATGAAACGTGGCTTGGTCTTTCAGCATGACAGTGATCCCAAACACACCGCCCGGGCAACAAAGGAGTGGCTTCGTAAAAAGCATTTCAAGGTCCTGGAGTGGCCTAGCCAGTCTCCAGATCTCAACCCCATAGAAAATCTTTGGAGGGGGTTGAAAGTCCGTGTTGCCCAGCAACAGCCCCAAAACATCACTGCTCTAGAGGAGATCTGCATGGAGGAATGGGACAAAATACCAGCAACAGTGTGTGAAAACCTTGTGAAGACTTACAGAAAACGTTTGACCTCTGTCATTGCCAACAAAGGGTATATAACAAAGTATTGAGATAAACTTTTGTTATTGACCAAATACTTATTTTCCACCATAATTTGCAAATAAATTCATTAAAAATCCTACAATGTAATTTCCTGGATTTTTTTCCTAATTTTGTCTGTCATAGTTGAAGTGTACCTATGATGAAAATTACAAGCCTCTCTCATCTTTTTAAGTGGGAGAACTTGCACAATTGGTGGCTGACTAAATACTTTTTTTGCCCCACTGTAAGTATTCAGACCCTTTTCTATGAGACTCGATATTGAGCTCAGGTGCATCCTGTTTCCATTGATCATCCTTGAGATGTTTCTACAACTTGATTGGAGTCCACCTGTAGTGAATTCAATTAATTGGGCGGGATTTGGAAAGGCACACACACATACACCTGTCTATATAAGGTCCCAGAGTTGACAGTGCATGTCAGACCAAAAACCAAGTCATGAGGTTGAAGGAATTCTCCGTAGAGCTCTGAGAAAGGATTATGTCAAGGCACAGATCTGGGGAAGGGTACCAAAACACTTCTGCAGCAAACTGAGCAATCAGGGTAGAAGGGCCTTGGTCAGGGAGGTGATCAAGAAACCGATGGTCACTATGACAAAGCTCCAGAGTTCCTTTGTGGAGATGGGAGAACCTTCCAGAAGGACAACCATCTCTGCAGCACTCCACCAATCAGGCCTTTATGGTAGAGTGGCCAGACGGATGCCACTCTTCAGTAAAAGGCACATGAAAGCCCGCTTGGACTTTGCCAAAAGGCACCTAAGACTCTCAGACCATAAGAAACAAGACCTGAAACAAGACCTGAAAATAGCTGTGTGCCAAGCTTGTAGCCAAGAAGGCTCGAGGCTGTAATCGCTGCCAAAGGTGCTTCAACAAAGTACAGAGTAAAGAGTCTGAATACTTTTGTAAATGTGATATTTCAGATTTTTTTAAAAAATAAATTTGCAAAAATATCTAAAAAACTGTTTTTGCTTTGTCATTATGGGGTATTGTGTTTAGATTGTTGAGGGAAAAAAATATTTTATACATTTTAGAATAAGACTGAACATAACAAAATGTGGAAAAGGTCAAGTGGTCTGAATACTTTCTGAATGCATTGTAGATTCGATTTGTAACCATTGGGGAAATGTGTGTTTATGTGTTATGCATGGTTCAATCAGAGTATGTTAGGTAACCATCTCTGATACATCTGATACATGTGTTTCTGCTAAATTAGTTGATGGTGCATCTGGTAACCTTTTATCAACATTTTCTTTACTAAGCCCTTTACAGGATGTCTGTGTAATATCTCTTCCAGACCCTAGTAACAGATTGTACAGTAACTGCCTCTGTTGTGTTAAAACCATATCGCCAACGCGGATGTGGTTATCCATTTGTTCTCTTCAAAGCATTTTCCTGGGGCGTCTGCCTGCCTCTCTAACATAATTTCATAAGCTACACATGTAGCCTGGACTCACAGCAGCCAATCAGTTTCCAGCGTGGGTGTCCCACCGTTGCTTAGTTACTGCTGATGTGCCTTAATTCTATCAGTTGACAGAGCTGCAGGTGTTGGGAAGAGAGGCAATAAGAAATCATCATAGAAGGCAGAGGGGACCAATGATCCAGTGACACCATTTCCCAGTCCACTATGCAAGGAAAAGGAAACGCCCCTTAGCAGTCAAGGAGAGTGGAGTGGTGTGAGGGAAACCATGGGTAAAGTTTGAACCTTCCTTTATTGAACCTGCCTTGAACCTGCTTCAAACCTGCCTTGAACCTGCCTCGAACATGTCTGACTGTAGTACCACATCACATTAACATTTACAGTTTAGCACAAGCCTCTGCTTTGGTGATCTCTGAATGTTTTATTATATGGTCCAATATCCCTATAGCTCTGTCTTCCCTATAGCTCTGTCTTCCCTATAGCTCTGTCTTCCCTATAGCTCTGTTCTGTCTGTGTGCACGCGGTTGTGCACCTTTTTAATTGTTTTTAAATGGGTTTATAGTAAAGACATGTCATTTAACTGTAGAAATGTATTACCTTTTAATGTGCCATGAACACAACCAGTCATGATGTTTTCATCTGATTGTGAAACAAATCACTTCAAAAAGTAGGTTACCTTAGCACGTTCATTCCAAATAATTCCAGCATCTGAACAGCACACTGTGCACATGTCAACTTTCCTCAAATTCGCAAGTGGCTGAAACGACTGTATCTCAGCATCCGAGTGAGCGAAACCGCACCCCTCTGTCTTACTACAGTGTACAGTATGTAGCCCATGTACAGTATCTGATGCTGTACATGGGCTACACATACCATTAGATTCATGGGCTACACATACCTCTGCCTCCGCGTTGACGACGATGGCAGTATTGTAAGCAGCAACTGTCTTTTTACTAAAGAAATGCATTAATTTAGGTAATTTTTCTGTTAAAATTAAATATTCTTTATTTTACTTTCTCTGCCACGCTCTGAAAAGCCTCAATGCTACAGCTTAATTTCAATGAATGTCACGTTTGCGATCATATCACGTGAAAGAATGCACAGGAACGCTGTCAGGCTGGAATAGTTCATCGGGCAGATAACAAAAAAAGTATTAAGTTATGTGCTGTGTTTACACAGGCAGCAAAATTCGGATTTATTTTTTCTACTAATTGGTCTTTCGACCAATCACATCAGATATTTGACACATCATTTGTTTTTCAGAGCTGATCTGATTGGTCAAAAGACCTATTATTGAAAAAAATATCAGACGTTCGAATTAATTGTAAATGTGTGTATTAATTGTAAATGTGCTACATTATAAAGTGAATAAAACACATTTCATCAATAGTGTAATAATTTAAACCAATAATGTAATAACAACCTAAAATCACTCTCTTTCTTTAAATCGTCTTATGGCTGGGGGCAGTATTGAGTAGCTTGGATGAATAAGGTGCCCAGAGGTACCCAGAGTAAACTGGCTGCTCCTCAGTCCCAGTTGCTAATATATGCATATTATTATTAGTATATTTGGATAGAAAACACTCTGAAGTTTCTAAAACTGTTTGAATGATGTCTGAGTATAACAGAACTCATATGGCAGGCAAAAACCTGAGGAAAAAATCAAACCAGGAAGTGGGAAATCTGAGGTTGGTCGATTTTCAACTCAGCCCCTATTGAAGATACAGTGGGATATTGGTCATCTTGCACTTCCTAAGGCTTCCACTAGATGTCAACCGTCTTTAGAAACTTGAGGCTTCTACTGTGAAGGGGGGCTGATTGAGAGAGGAATGAGTCAGAGGTCTGCCAGCAGCCATGAGCTGGTCACGCACATTCACATGAGAGGTAGCTCCCTTTCCTTTGCTTTTCTGAAGACAAAGGAATTCTCCGGTTGGAACATTATTGAAGTTTTATGTTATAAACATCCTAAAGATTGATGTATTAAGAACATCCTAAAGATTGATTCTATACATCGTTTGACATGTTTCTACGGACTGTAACGGAACTTTTTGACATTTCGTCTGCAACTAGTGAACACGCTTCGTGAGTTTTGATTTGGTTACCAAACGCACTAACAAAAGTATCTATTTGGACATAAATGACGGACATTATCAAACAAATCAAACATTTATTGTGGAACTGGGATTCCTGGAAGTGCATTCTGATGAAGATCATCAAAGGTAAGTGAATATTTATAATGTTATTTCTGACTTCTGTTGACTGCACAATATGGCGGATATCTTTCTGGCGTGTTGGGTCTCTGAGCGCAGTACTCAGATTATTGCATGGTTTGGTTTTTACGTAAAGCTTTTTTGAATCTGACACAGCGGTTGCATTAAGGAGAAGTGTATCTATAATTCCATGCTTACTAGTTGTATCTTTTATCAATGTTTATTATGAGTATTTCTGCAAATTGATGTGGCTCTCTGCAAAATAACTGGATGTTTTTGGAACACCTGAACATAACGAGCCAATGTATATTGAGATGTTTTGATATAAATATGAACTTTATCGAACAAAACATACATGTATTGTGTAACATGAAGTCCTATGAGTGTCATCTGATGAAGATCATCAAAGGTTAGTGATTAATTCTCTCTCTATTTCAGATTTTTGTGACTCCACTCTTTGGCTGGAAAAATGGCTGTTTTTCTGTGATAAGGCTCTGACCTAACATAATCGTTTGTTTTGCTTTCGCTGTAAAAGCTATTTGAAATCAGACACTGTAGTGGGATTAACATCAAGATTACCTTTAAAATGGTATAAGATACTTGTATGTTTGAGGAATTTTAATTATGACATGTCTGTTGTTTTGCATTTGGCGCCCTGCACTTTCACTGGCTGTTGTCATATCGATCCCGTTAACGGGATTTTTTTTCTCACCTTTATTTAACCAGATAAACTAGTTCAGAACAAGTTCTCATTTGCAACTGTGACCTGGCCAAGATAAAGCATAGCAGTTCGACACATACAATAACACAGAGTTACACATGGAATGAACAAAACATACAGTCAATAAATAATACAGTAGAAAAGAAGATAACAAAGTCTATATACAGTGAGTGCAAATAAGGTCAAATAAGGAAGTTAAGGCAATAAACCAGCCATGGTGGCGAAGTAATTACAATATGGCAATTAAACACTGGAATGGTAGATGTGCAAAAGATGGATGTGCAAGTAGAGATACTGTGGTGCAAAAGGAGCAAAATAAATAAATACAGTATGGGAATGAGGTAGATAGATGGGCTGTATACAGATGGGCTATGAACAGGTGCAGAGATCTGTGAGCTGCTCTGACAGCTGGTTCTTAAAGCTAGTGAGGGAGATGGGCATCTCCAGCTTCAGTGATTTTTGCAGTTCGTTCCAGTCAGTGGCAGCAGAGAACTGGAAGGAAAGGCGACCAAAGGAGGAACTGGCTTTCGGGGTGACCAGTGAGATATACCTCAGCCCTAAGAAGTTTTTAATTAATGCCATGCATATTAAGTTGATGAACACCTTGCATTTGCCTCCATTACCACAATCGACTAGCATTTGAATAAAAAGTTGTCTTGTGTAGATATAACAAACTTTTCGGACTCTGTATTATCGTATTATGTGTGTCGAAATTCCCTGTTTATTTCTGCTGGAAATCATGAGTATGGGCCCTCCAATATTAACCCACTGGTTTAATGAACTATCCAGTTACATTACCTTATTAAGATCAATTAAATAATATCGACAGGGCGAGACCCAGATGCAGACACGGGAAAACTGGCGGTTTGAGATGGTTTGAGTCTCTGATATTTATTAGTATCCAAGGGGCAGGCAAGAGAATGGTCGTGGACAGGCAACATATCATAACAAGGTCAGAGTCCAGGAGGTACAGAGTGGCAGGCAGGCTCGAGGTCAGGGCAGGCAGTATGGTCAGGCAGACGGGTTCAGAGTCAAGGGTCAAAACCGGGAGGACTAGCAAAAAACAGAGAAAAGGAAAAAACAGGAGCACGGTGTAACACGCTGGTTAACTTGACAAAAAAAGACGAACTGGCACAGGCAGACAGAAATAAATACCCAGGGGACAATGGGGAAGATGGGTGACACCTGGAGGGGGTGGAAACAAGCACAAGGACAGGTGAAACCGATCAGGATGTGACAAATATCAATAAAAAATAACAAGTAACATCAATTAAAATATTTGTTCCACAAACCAAAACCTGATGGAAAAAAAATGAACGAATAAGAATTATTAGATAATGCAAAACCAATGACCCAATGATGCCTGTGAGTAAGTTGGAGTACGTGCCAGCAACCAGAAGGAGTAACAATTGTTGAAAATGTCTTGAATTGTTTCAAAGGCTTTTGTGCCTTAACAGTAGCATTAAACAGCATCTTAGGAGGTGAAGCATTAGTTTGAAGTCAAGTTTAGAGCTAGGATGTAGGAATATGATTGGGTGTTTAGTCATTACTGAAGCATGACACTTTATATTCAAGAAAATAAAAACTGAGTGTGAATTTAGTTGTTAGTAAGTATTTTTTGGGGTTGTTTCTACACCATTGGTTAAAGTTATAGCTAATACACTTCATGATTTTTTTTACCCACTTCATAAAATAATAATCAATGCATTATGTAATAAATATTACATTATGCACAAAAGTGTTATTATGTTATGCATTCAGGATATTCATCACATTATTGGCAATTTATTACATTACAAATGAAGAAGTTGCTACACTATTAGTAGCTATTAAATTATTGTAAGTTATTACATTATTAGTTGCTACATGCCCTCAGAGATGTGGGGTCACAGCCAGGGTCTGCCGTTATCAACAGCGACCCTGGAGCAGTTAGGGTTAATGGCCTTGCTCAAGGGCACATTGACAATGTTGGGGAAGCTATTCTGAACATATACACTAAAGTTACCCTTAAGAAAAAGATAGTTTACTTAACTAAAGTACTTTGAAAAAGTAGTTCACCACATTCAGACTACTTCATGAAAAATGATTATATAAACTACAAATTGCAAGAACAGATGCACACACAGTTGTCACATGCATTAAATCAAAGTTAGGCAGTGATGCAGAATTCATACCCAGCAAAGGGTTAAGAAAGGGAGGAGGATGTTGGATGGATTGAAGTCAATAAAAAATGAGAGGGGGAGAGAGACGGAGAGGGAGAGCACAACATCTATACGATTAATGCATGCCAAAAATAAGGACAGTTTCAACAGCTAGCGTACTGCCTCTCTCCATCCCTACCCCTCTTACAATATCTGTATTTTCTTCCTCCTCTGCTCTGAGCGTTCGGCTGAGTGGTTGCACTGCCGTTCAGTCTGCTGCTCTCATCTCTGAATGCACCGGGAATGATGGTGTAAATGAGTGTAGGCCTAGGCTACTTGAGGACTCCGTAAGGACTGCCTGAGAGCGGGAGAGAGGTAAAGAGACAGCGAGAGAGGCAGTAAGATACTCAGTGAGGACTGCCTGAGAGATAGAGGGAAGAAGTGTGGGCGAGGCAAATAAGAGAGGCAGGATGATGAGTGTAAACAACGGTGGGATGAGGACCGGCCAAGACACAGCACCCAACGGCACAGCAAGAGCATCCTGGGAAAGAACCAACACTATGTCGAACCCATCCACCCCCACCAAGCATCTCAAATCGGTGAGTATCAACGTGTCGTGAGATGAGGAGAAAAATAATGAGAATCTCTCTCTCACACACACTTTCTCTATCTCTGTCTGTATTGTGAGGAGTTTGCATGCCTTGCTTTAGTGGGAACAACTATTTAATATGCTAAGGGTGCATGTTCAATGTTATGTATGTGTTACATGTCAATTAGTTCCTTGACTGTAGGCTACTGTATATCCTTTCATGTGGCAATTACACTGACATTCAAGGAATTAGATCCTTTATTTTTGAAAACGTTTGTTAGATAATAGATAAGGCTTTCGTAACGCATTTGGGCAACTGTAGAAGAGAGTCCACCTGTTAACATGTCTGTCTGCAATGGCACAAGTAGCCTACAGTCAGTCACCTGCTGCGCTGAGTGATAGAAGACAGACACACTCCTAACCTTCTCTATGAGCCTGCCTGGGGGTGATGAGGGGAGTTGTTTCAAGCAGCCTAACAGGCCAAATGATCAAATATTTCTCCATGTCCAATGGTTTGAAAGAGTCTATTGGTAGTAGAATTGAACTCTACATTTTGTCATAAAAGTGTACCAAAATAAGACAATTCTGTCTCTTTGAAGGGTCTGAGGGGTCTGTTGGTGGGGTCAGTTTTGCTTACTGTTTTGCTTACTGCTTATTGTCAATGGAACAGGATGACGTCTTTACAGACAGACACATTATGACAACATCGAACAGGTCAACAAGGCACTGAATAGTAATTGAGTCCAGTTGTTCAGTGTCGCATACAGCACTCTGACAGGGTACCAGCATCACTGGCGATAAATATCTAACCTGCCAAATTTCGGAAAGGACAATGCATCGAAACAATACCACTCCCACCACATGCAAGGGGCAGGGAGGGATCTTCTGCGTAAGTTAACTTATTTGTTGTCTCGAAAGTCATTCAAAACTTTAACTCCACAATCTGCTTTCAGCCTTCTTGTTATGACGAAGGCTTTATTATTTCATCTCAGCAAAGTTGTCATAGGCTAGTAAATTGATTCATTATACGACAGATTATATCAGGTTACCACTTGGCTCTATCTGTCTTCAAGACTGAGTTTTATAGCAGAGACCTGTCACAAAGCTATTTGAAGTTGAAATAATGGTAATATGCCTTATTGAGTATAAAAGGTATGCTTACAGATTTGCCAGAGACAAACATTTTTTTTACTTTAAAAAAAAACAAGGCACAGAAATGTTAAACTGATGCAATACTAACTCATCGATAGAACTTATTTTAGTGTTCAAATAAACTAAATGGAGAGAGAAAATCAAGAACCAGACAATCAAGAAGTGGTATTTTACTATGGTTTGAACCGCTAGTGTAACAGATGTCGTCTGGAGAAAGAGAGGAGGACCAAGGTGCAGCGTGGTAAGTGTTCATGTCTTTTTAATAAACAAACTGAACACTGGAACAAAACAATAAACGATCTGAACAAAACGAAACAGTACCGTGTGGCCCAAACACTCTCACGGAAACAAACACCCACAAACCAAAAGTGAAACCCAAGTTACCTAAGTATGATTCTCAATCAGGGACAACAATTGACAGCTGCCTCTGATTGAGAACCATACTAGGCCGAACTCAAAAACCAACATAGAAAAACAAACATAGACTGCCCACCCCAACTCACGCCCTGACCATACTAAAACAAAGACAAAAACAAAGGAACTAGGGACAGAACGTGACAGCTAGACAGGCACTCAAAGGTTTAGCAAGTGGCCGCCAATCTGAAATGTAGGTCTGCTTCATGTGTTATCAGTCTGGCTGGGGAATGTATGTAGTCATGTCACACTGTCACCTCAGCTCTTGTCACACAGCTCTCTCACTGTGCCTGGTCTGAAACCAGTGGGTGGTGACCGACCAGCATTTTATAGTGGGACCTACCCATGAAATTAGTCTGTAATGTGCTCTTCAAAGCTGCTATGTACAGTTATTTTTACAGTAAAATAGCTCTCTCAAACCCACCACCCTATCTTTTGCCAGTGGTTGAGATAAACCTACATGATATGTAAATACAGTAGGTTCTATCCTCGTAAACAGGGTTGGTTCAACCACTGAGGCATCTTCTTTGCTGTGAAACATGATTCAGTCGAAACTGAGCAAGCCAATATTGCCAAAGAGAACAAAATGTGATTAGACTGCCAAGTACATTTCTGCCTCCTCATTACAAGTATGTTCCTTCTTAGTTCATTCTCACAGCTTTCATGTTGATCAAATGAAATACCTTTGAATCAGCTGCTGCACAGTATATCACTTTGAGAATGTCTACCACTCAGCTATATAACAAGAAGAGCTGTGGACACCAGTAGACATTTTGGCTCCCTCTGGCGCCACATTACCCTGTTCCTCCATCATCACTACCGAGGATGTCTCAGACTGTAGCAGACTGATCCAAAAGGCTTCTTACTCCACAATGTGACTTGTGTGTTTGTTTTGGAGTATATGTGTGTGTTAACCTGTGTGTTGTATTGTGTGCCCGGGGTGTGTTCAAGTATTAAGCTTTGTGTCTCCTCATCCAACAGCCTAAGCCTCAGAATGCCATCACCATTGCGGTGTCATCGCGAGTCCTCTTCAACATGGATAAGGAGCAGCAGATCTACGAACAGAAAGGCATGGAGGAGTACCTCAAGTACCAGATAGAACACGAGACAGAGCCCTTCGGCCCTGGTCCTGCTTTTCCTTTCGTTAAGGTCAGGGAAATGACAGACAGACAGACAGACGGACGGACGGACGGACGGACGGACGGACGGACGGACGGACGGACGGACGGACGGACAGACAGACAGACAGACAGATTGGTGGTCATGTTCGTCAATGTGAATGATGTAGGTTGTATAAAAGATTATACTGTATGTTAAGAGCTTCTGTTTGACATGACCCCAGGCTCTGGAGGCAGTGAATACTCGGCTGAGGGAGCTGTACCCAGAGAGTGAGGAGCTCTTTGACGTTGTGCTCATGACCAACAACCACGCACACGTCGGCCTCCGACTCATCAACACCATCAACCACCACCGTGAGTGCCTAATCACACACACAGACACACACATGCATAAACACATGCACACATGGGCACCACTTGGCTATTGTGCTGTGAATGACGACATCTTTCATTCAGATTCAGTGTGATGTCCTGAGTGTGGTCTAAGGGCCCGGGGCTGGGTTTCTACTAAGCTAGTATATGGAAATGTTTTAAGATCGTCATATCAAGGATCATTTAGCTATTGGATTTTGAATTTTAGGACCCCTGTAGGTATAAAATATTTTTTTTAATTAAATGGGGGGTGAACATTGAATTTGGCCTTACTGTTATTAGCTCATAGCCCATTAGCCCATAGCCCATTAGCCCATAGCCCATTAGCCCATGGCAAAATTAATACATGGCAAAACAGATAGTGAAAAAATAAATAAAACATCTGACAGATATAAGAACATTCAGGAAATTATTATGTGTATATATATTTTTTTACCCATATTTAACCCCTTTTTTACACTAAGGTACTTCCATATATACTTCCTTTGGGGTCATATTATTATTATTATTACTATTAAACAGGCAGATTTTGATGGGGAGGTTTAAATTATGCTAATTATATTTATGCGCGGACATCGACTCTAGGGGGTTAAGGGCTCCAGGAGAAGAAGCTGTTCTGATGCACCGATGATGACGGTGCTCTGGGTGCTCCACACAGCTGGTTCTCCCCATTCCCACACAGCCTGTATGACCCTATGGCCCTGTGTCCCTCCACAGGACACACGCCTGTTCAAAACATCACAGAATAACTTCAGCTGTATGGGTCTTTAAGCTCAAATGTGTGTGTGTTTGTGTGTGTGTGTGTGTGTGTGTGTGTGTGTGAGAGAGAGAGCGAGAGAGAGAGAATGTAAGAGAATGAAAGAGAGAGAATGTAAGAGAATGTAAGAGAATGAAAGAGGGAGTGGGTTGGGGAGGTCAAAGGCTAAATGTTGTTTAGTACGTTACATTCCCTTGTAAACTGTGGTTGTATAGCATGTCATAGTGCTTTAATAAAACGACTTATAGATTACTATGAAATTAGGAAATAACTAGACACAGCTCTGGCCACTGGTTGGCCTAGGATGGTGTTGGGGCGATCTCTCTCACGCTCCACACTCCACACGTCCTTTGAGATGAAGGGAGTTGGGAGATGTGGTTCTGGGCCCTGGGGGTGTGGGTAAAATAGTCTGGCCAAGTGGAAACATCTGTCCTGACTGAGCTACTTTCTCAGGCTCTTTCCATCCAGCTCACCCCTCAACCCACTATTTTCTCTCTTTACTCCTCTCTGGGCATTTTTCTCTCTTTGCATCTTTGGATCTCCCTAGCCATTGGTAACTGTTATCTAATCCCTCAATTACAGGCAGGAACCAGTACATTGACTCTATGTCTGTCTCTCTTTCCTCTGCAGGGTTGTTCATTGAGCGTTTCTGTATGACGGGTGGGAACAGTCCCATTGGGTACTTGAAGGCTTACCACACTAACCTGTACCTGTCTGCTGACCCCATGAAGGTCAGAGAGGCCTTGGAGGAAGGTAAGTGGGCGAGAGCCAGACCTGGCGCCAGGATAAAGTAACTAAGGTGGCTGTTGAAATCAGGGATGGGGCTACATTTTTTGGAGTTCTTGCATTGGCATTATATTGAATTCTCTTTATATAATCACGCTATACCATAACAAACATAAAGTTCAAATGCTGAGACAAGTGCTGAGTCGTTTAGACGTTTAGATTTCAATTACCCTATTATGTAAATGCAACGTACACACAGCTGTCTTACCAAAATAATACAAACTAAATGCTGAAAGTAGTAGCCTAGTTATTCATGCATGCAAACACAAATGCTGAATAGCAGTTTGGCTTAGATTATTGACACAATTGCGGATGCGAAAGAATGCGAACAGAACAGCGCTACTAAGTAGTAGGCCTAGCAAACAAAATATTAGATCGATAAAGGCATGACACAATATATATTTAGGCTAGTTACATTCACAGTAAACATCAGGCTAAGGGAGATCCAAATAACCAAAACATAGCCTAGAACCTACTACAGTGAGATGCAGACATGCACAGCTGTCTTGCAAAATGAATAGGCCTATACAGGCCCGCTTCAACAAAATGAAATAATCATGCCACTCCCTCACAAGTTCACTAACACATTGTGATATGGCACAATACACTTCTGTGAATCAAATTCGACGTAATCAATTAAAACTTATTTGGGATCGGTGTCTCTTCCACAGGACGGTTGAGCTAACGTAGGCTAATGCGATTAGCATGAGGTTGTAAGTAACAAGAACATTTCCCAGGACATAGACATATCTGATGTTGGCAGAAAGCTTAAATTCTTGTTAATCTAACTGCACTGTCCAATCTACAATAGCTATTACAGTGAAATAATACCATGTTATTGTTTGAGGAGTGCACAATTTTGAACATAAAAAGTTATTAATAAACAAATTAGGCATATTTGGGCAGTCTTGATACAACATTTTGAACAGAAATGCAAAGGCTCATTTGATCAGTCTAAAACTTTTCACATACATTGCTGTCATCTAGTGGCCAAAATGTATATTGCACCTGGGCTGGAATAATACATTATGGCCTTACTCTTGCATTTCAAAGATGATGGACCAAAGAATTACAAAAGAACGGTTGTTTTTTTCTTTGTTTTATCTTTCACCAGATCTATTGTGTGTAATTCTCCTACATTCCTTTCACATTTCCACAAACTTCAAAGTGTTTCCTTTCAAACGGCACCAAGGGCCTGAGCTACAGGCAGTTAGATTTGGGTATGTCATTTTAGGCAAAATTTGAAAAAAGGGACGGATCCTGCAATGTCAGCCTGCCATAATAACCAAGCATTCCAGCCGATCTCTTCCTATGAACCAGTTGCTTTTAAATCAATGTTTCTGGACAGAAAACCTGTGGCTTGAGTAGGATTCTAGGCTAACCTGGACTGGCTCCTCTGTTCCAAGATCATCAGGAACAGTCGGAGGTGGAGGCAGCCATTGTGGCAGCACTTGTGGAAGGGTGGGTGGGCTCTGCACACATAGCTAGCTGGAGCTCAGGAGGATCATCGCTGCTGCTGCTCCTCATCGTTCTCCTTCTTTGTTTGGGTACTTTGGCGAAGCCAATTTCTGATATCCATCGTGGCAGATTAGCTGGTTCAAGCTGGCTAAATAGGCTAAGGCTAATATCACTAACGCTTTTTACAGCTATAGCTAAGAGTGAAGCAGCTTTAACGGTAAACTTGAACCCTCCCTTTCAAATCAAATATTACAGGCAGAGGCATATCACTTTATTCACTCAGCCTACCACAGAAATGTGAGAAGAGAAGCGTTTTTCCCTGCTTTTTATGGAAACCCAAAGGAGTCATTCCACACCGCTCAGTGGCTTTCCATAGCCCCCCTGCTGCAACCTGGTCCCAGAGCATTTCATATTATTCTGTACGTAAATACGTGAAACTTTATTTAATATGATATGTTACGCTTCGTATGGCATGTATTCATTTGAGATTGTCCATTATCCATTTTCGTATGACATGTTACGAATAACAATTAGTATGATATGTCACAAATTTGCAAAACATATAATATGTTACGAATTTACAAACATACAATATGTTTCTGCCTTAATGCTGTAATATGTAACTTTTTGGGCGACCTGACCAAATTCACATAGATGTCATTCTCATTGAAAGAAAGTCTAAGAAGCGGTAGATCTGTTGTATGTGCACTATTTCTATGCTTACCATTCTTAAGTTTCATTCTGCATCTTTTACTTTCAATTTTGTACACCAGCTTCAAACTGCTCAAAATAAAATATTGTTGGTTATGGAAAATATATTTCACAGTGGTTTAGATGGTACAATGATACTCTACACAATGACTGCTTGTTTGTCACATAAGCTGAAATAAGGCAAACTATAGAATTTTAACAACCAGGAAATGGCAGAGCAATTTTTGCTATTTTTAAATAGGGGACTTAAAAGTAAAACTGAGGGGGCTGAAGTATGAACTGTGGAAGCAAAGCCCCCTGTAGCCCATTCATGTCGACCCCCCCCCCCCCCGATGAGAGCATAGTCTTGTCAGTTGAAGACACTGTTGATTGTGACAAACCAGTTTTATCAATAGAACATTTGATCTGTCTCGTAACACTGTTATGTAGTTGTTTAATACAGTAAGAAAATCTTACCTTGAACAAGTCATTCTGAGTACTCTCTCTCTCTCTCTATTATCTCTCTCTCTCTCTCTCTCTCTCTCTCTCTCTCAGGGATTGCAGCAGCCACCATGTTTAACCCACCAGAGAAGCGAACAGAAGTGTCAGAGACTCAGCTGCGGGTGGCCTTCGATGGGGACGCAGTGCTCTTCTCTGATGAGTCAGAGCGCATCTATAAGGCCCATGGACTGGACAAGTTCTTTGAGCATGAGAAGGCACATGAGAACACGCTTCTTGACCATGTATGTCCGGTCCACGTTAAATTCTGTAACACATTCAAACACGATTGAATATGCAGCTAAATCTAAATAGTTAGTCAATTGACAAATTAATATCCCTCTGTACTTCATACGGATGGTGAAGTGTAGTGTGAGCTGAAGTGGTTTAATGTCTCTGTAGATTTACTGTAGATTTTGTGACATGTTCAGTGTTAGGCCCCATCGTATAGCAACTCACTCTCTATCCTTTCCTCTCAGGGGCCACTGAAGGGGTTCCTGGAGTCTCTGGGGAAGCTGCAGAAGAAGTTTTATGCCAAGGGCCAGCGTATGGACTGCCCCATCCGCACCTACCTGGTGACGGCGCGCAGCGCAGCCAGCTCAGGCACCCGGGCCCTGAAGACACTTCGATCCTGGGGACTCGACACCGACGAGGCCCTCTTCCTTGCTGGGGCCCCCAAGGGGCCTATGCTGGAGAAGATCCGGCCTCACATATTCTTCGACGATCAGATGTTCCATGTGGAGGGGGCTGCGGAGCTGGGGACTGTGGCGGCTCATGTGCCCTATGGTGTGGCTCAGAAAAGGCCCCAGAAGAAGCTTGCTGAGGAGAACGCTAAAGACTCTAGCGCTGCCGCCAAGTAGTCTGTACCTCACCCTCTTCCCTATCCCTGTGACAGCAAGGGAAAATAAAACAACATTGTGAATTTGAAGGAGACAGTGGTTCTGTAAGTCCTTTTCAGTCCCCTCTTAGTTGTCTGGGTAGTGAAGCCCATAGTACATGACAATTGCAGGGGCACAGAGTGAGAGCATGCTGTTTTCACGCTAGGCCATGTGATCGAGGATTCCTCACAAGAGGAGGCGCCAGTATACCTAAAAGAAAAGCTTCAATATTGTCATGCTTGCAGTAATGTTAGTACACTATGCTATCTGTATCATAGCATTAAAGGTCCAATAACATTTTCATCTAAAAATACCTAAACATATGCTACACAATATTTATAGAGTTTACAAGTCTGTGACTTGTAGCAACAACATTAGATTTTGTTGACACAGTCAAATTATGTGAAACTCCAGAACCAAAACATTTAAAAATGTTATAAGAGTACAGTGGGCTATACCTGTATAATTTCAGCATATCACTTAGGTTGAAAACATGTTTACTGAACATGTATTTTATGTTATTGATGTAATATTTTGCTCTGTTCTTTTGTTTCTAATCTAGACACCTTTTATTGTACGTTTGCATGGTCCTCATGCAAGTTACTGTATGTGCTGTAATGAGATGGCAACCTAAAGTGCTAATGGACCGTCTCCTCTCTCATTATAAACATGGATGCTGATCCATTCTGTAAAGACGTGGCTTCTTTGAGGAGATATTGGCATAATGTATGCTAACTTAATTATGTGGCTTTTATGTTTCGTTCTATTGCCAATTTGCCTTTCAAACATCCCATAGCCTGCACTAATTACCAATTGCACACGCACCCCAACTGTTAATTGTCTTGATAATTATGTTGGTGTTATCATTGTATGTTTTGTTTCACTCTGGCAGTCTGACTCAGGCGCAAATGATTTTAACTAATGAAGGAGAACCTTTTAACCCGTAAAGTTGGCTGCCAAACGCCATTTAAACCACACAGAAGAAGAATAAGAAGAGAAGTGCTGCACTTACAGGATTGTTTGACAAAATGGATGACGAAATGGCTGATGACTGTGGGATGTTTTGGGAGCATGGAGAGCCGGAGATAGCCAGACTAGTACATTGAGCTAAGGAACAGAAGGTGGTTATTGGAGAAAGGCCATCAGTGCTTGTTCAGCACAGATAGACATGGTTATGGACAGCGAAGGAGAAGAGCCGAGTGCAGTGGGAAGATGTGTGTTGAGGAAGAATGGCACAAAGGACAAACTGTAGTCTGATTTCTCTTATGGCTAAGAAATTGAACCTGACGAGAGTGAGTATGAATTACCTGTGGTGGCATGTGTGTTGAAGACCTCCGAGCCTCACCCTGAAGGTCATGCAAAGGATGATTCAGGCCCAGTGGGAGTGGAATATTTGTAGAAAGTGGATCCCGGCCTTTTAGCTGATCCATATGTAGTCTCAGGCTGGGTAGAAAATAAGTTGGTACTGTTAAATCGGTGAAGGTAGGTTTCCCTCACCTTAGAGGGAGCGGTCACTTCACGTCACGTGCCTAGGGACAAGACCTGTGACTTGCTTTGCTCTCCAGAGCAAGGTGTCTTTGAAAGGAGTGATTACTGGGGTGGCTTTGAGGTGGAGCACCCGCCGTTTGGTGCGACGCAGATCCGGTGGCGAGCGTGGTAAAACTGAGAAGACATTGTCTGTCCTTTTGAAGCAGATTCTTTACCTGGTAAAGTCATGTTGGGATGTGTTAGTTATCCCGTGAGAGCTTTTGTGCTGAACCCACTAAGGTGTTTCAGATGCAAAGACTATTTGTTTTTATTAAGGATCCCCATTAGCTGCTGCCAATCCAGCGTTACTCCAAGCAATTTAGTCACCTGAACTTGCTAAATTTAAATGTAATTTATTACAATATTTAGTTGAGGTTTAGGGTTTAGTGAATGATTTGTCCCAAATACAATGCTTTCAGTTTTTGAAATATGTAGGACTAACTTATTCCTTGACAGCCACTCTGAAACTAACTGCAGCTCTTTGTTAAGTGTTGCAGTGATTTCACTTGCTGTAGTAGCTGTAGTAGCTGACGTGTATAGTGTTGAGTCATATGCATACATAGACACACTGGCTTTACTCAAAGCCTGTGGCATGTCATTAGTAAAGACTGAAAAAAGTAAGGGGCCTAGACATTACAATCCTTAAAGTAATTGGCAATATCAGTGGGTTTTGTGATGATTGAGCCATCTGATTCAAGGAATGAGCTGAGTTAGTATTTTTGCCCAAAATGTAATTTTAAGGTGCTCCAAAGCTTTTTACTATCTTTGTTTCATAGTGTAATTATTTTTATTCGGTTTAGTCACATAGTTTCTCAATCTGCAGTACGTTTGCCATTCGGTTGTGCAGCCAGACCTTTTTTTTTTTACCATTCCTTTTGCCTCATCCCTCTCAACCATACAATTTTTCAGTTCCTCATCAAACTACAGGGATTTAATCGTTTTTTTTTTGTCATTTTCTTAATGGGTACATGCTAATTAGTAACTGGAATAAGCAATTTCATAAATGCGTCAAGTGCAGGGTCTGGTTGCTCCTCATTATGGTGATGTTGCAGCAGTGTGTAGGAGGGAGATTCCGAGATGTGAGAAGTGTGCAGGAGGGCATGGACCAAAGGAATGTGTAGTATCTGCGGAAAAAAACTGTCAATTGTGGGGGTGCCCATGTTGATGGGGTTATCAGAAGTGCCCGGTGCGAGAGAGCCAGGTTGACAGGTTGGTAGAAATGTTTGCAAATGTATAATAAAAAAATAAAAAAAATACCTTATTTTAAATATTCAGACCCTTTGCTCTGAGACTTGAAATTGAGCTCAGGTGTATCTTGTTTCCATTGATCATCCTTGAGATGTTTCTAGAACTTGATTGGAGTCCACCTGTGGTAAATTCAATTGATTGGATATGATTTGGAAAGACACACACCTATATATAAGGTCCCATAGTTGACAGTGCATGTCAGAGCAAAAACCAAGCCATGAGTTCGAAGGAATTATCCGTGGAGCAATGAGACAGGATTGTGTCGAGGCACAGATCTAAAGAAGGGTACCAAAAAAAGTCTGCAGCATTAAAGGTCCCCAAGAAACCCTTTGCTTCCATCATTCTGAAATGGAAGAAGTTTGGAACCAACAAGACTCTACCTAGAGCTGGTCGCCTGGCCAAACTGAGCAATCGGGGGAGAAGGTCCTTGGTCAGGGAGGTGGCCAAGAACCCAATGGTCACTCTGACAGAGCTCTAGAGATCCTCTGTGGAGATGGGAGAACTTTCCAGAAAGACAACCGTTTCTGCAGCACTCCACCAATCAAGCCTTTATGGTAGAGTGGCCAGACGGAAGCCACTCCTCAGTAAAAGGCACATGACAGCCCTGTTACCTTTCCTGCGTTGCCTCCAGACCGTAGTCGGGATGGCTCAGGCTAACGTTCACTTGCTAGCGCCAGGTTCTGAGAAATGTACGATGCTCTGGGGTAGTTCCCACATTTGGGGATCTTATCCACTGCTAATGAGGTGTTGGTCTGGAATTCCACGGAATTCTAAATTCCACATTTATTAAACTTGTACATCAATGGATGTAGTCTGAATGACAAAATAAAATGGTGAGCTAATGGAGCAAAAAGAGCATGGCTCACAGTTCGGCTACATCTCCGCCACCACAATTGAATCGAAAACGAAAGTTAACTTACTACGTTACCCATAATGCACTTTAGTGTTTTAAAGCTATACCTTTACTTTACAAACAGCCCGCTTGGAGTTTGCCAAATGGCACCTAAAGAATCTCAGACCATGAGAAACAAGATTCTATGGTCTGATAAAGCCAAGATTGAATTATTTGGCTTGAATGCCAGCGTCACGTCTGGAGGAAACCTAGCACCATCCCCATGGTGATTCATGGTGGTGGTGGCTGTAACGGATTTCCTCCTCTTCGTCTGAGGAGGAGTAAGGATCGGACCAAAATGCAGCGTGGTAAGTGTCCATATTGATTTATTCAAAAACACAACTGAACACTGGAACAAAATAATAAACGTGAAATATACAAAACCGAAACAGTACCGTGTGGCCCAAACACTCACACGGATACAAACACCCACAAACCAAAAGTGAAACCCAGGCTACCTAAGTATGATTCTCAATCAGAGACAACTAATGACACCTGGCTCTGATTGAGAACCATACTAGGCCGAACACAGAAACCAAACATAGAAAAACAAACATAGACTGCCCACCCCGACTCATGCCCTGACCATACTAAAACAAAGAATAAAATAACAGAACTATGGTCAGAACATGACAGTACCCCCCCCCCCCCCCCCCCAAAGATGCGGACTCCGGCCGCAAAACCTGAACCTATAGGGGATGGTCTGGGTGGGCGTCTGTCCGCGGTGGCGGCTCTGGCGCAGGACGTGGACCCCACTTCACCACAGTTTTTGTCCGCCTCCTCAACTGCCCCCCTGGCCTCTTACGAGCGGCAACCCTTGCCGCCGACCTCCGACTGGGGACCCTCGCCACGGGTCCCGAATGGACGGGAGATTCGGGCAGCGCCAGATAGGCAGGAGACTCCGGCAGCGCCGGACAGGCGGGAGACTCCGGCAGCTCCGGAGTAATCACCTGGCCACTCTAGCCCGGCCGATACGAGGAGCTGGAATGTACCGCACCGGGCTATGCACACGCACCTGGGACACCGTGCGCTCCACCGCATAACACAGTGCCTGCCCGGTCCCTCTCGCTCTCCGGTAAGCATGGGAAGTTGGCACAGGTCTCCTACCTGACTTCGCCACACTCCCCGTGTGCCTTCCCCCAATACATTTTTGGGGCTGCCTCTCGGGCTTCCAGCCGTGCTGCCGTGCTGCCTCCTCATACCGGCGCCTCTCCGCTTTCGCTGCCTCCAGCTCTGCTTTATGGCGGCGATATTCCCCTGCTTGTACCCAGGGTCCCTTGCCGTCCAAAATCTCCTCCCAAGTCCAGGAGTCTTGTGTTTTTGGCCGCTGCTGCTGCTGCCCATTACCACGCTGCTTGGTTTGTTTTTTAGCGGCAGGGACTGGGAGACTAGTCAGGATAAAGGCAAAGATGAACGGAGCAAAGTACAGAGATCCTTGATGACAACCTGCTCCAGAGCGCTCAGGACCTCAGACTGGGGCGACGGTTCACCTTCCAACAAGACAACGACCCAAAGCGCACACAGCCAAGACAGCGCAGGAGTGGCTTCGGGACAGGTCTCTGAACGTCCTTGAGTGGCCCAGCCAGAGCCTGGAGCGGAACTGGAACGGACGTCACTCGCTCTGAGACCATGAAGTAGTTGTTCCCCTTGCTCTGTAAGAGCCGTGGCTTTTCTGGAGCGATGGGTAACGGTGCTTCGAGGGTGACTGTTGTCGATGGGTGCAGAGGGTCCCTGGTTCGAGGCGAGGAGCGGGACGGAAGCAATACGCTCACAGAATATAATACATTGTTTTCATCAGAAGAGAAATGTGTGCAACTGTTTCCAGCAATCAATATACTGCACACAATTCTAAATCACCCCATCAGTGTCCTACCAGGTACAATATATGGAAACATGTACGCAATTTAAATGTTTTACAATATTGCGGACATGCAGAGATACAAGTAACCCAACTGCATTGTTTGCAAGTAACTTTGGGTTACTCCTAAGTCCGCATCATTGGCAACTTCCATTTATAGTTTGGCTTTGGTGTGGATTGAAGTCTATACATTCATATCAGTTGTACTCCTCCATTGTATTAGCCTTTACTTATGTCTATTGTGGGTAGTGTTTCTTTGCACCAATGGATAGTCTACAAAACAATGAGCAAACCTGCCTTTGTATTGAACACATGGAATTGGATTGTGATACCGATGAATGAATCCGCTTATTTTGTATTTTCTTTCATAATTAATATTATTTGATTAGATGCGTGTGACATTTTTGGGTGAAATATCCATATTGTCCATAATTCTTCTTCTAGATAGCTGTACATGTACTTCCAATTTTGATCATCATGATTCAGTGACTGCAAAGGAAATGTATTGATCTACTGGGATTTTTAAAAGACAGACTAACTTTCTGCTTGGACTCAAGAGACGAATATGGCTGCGTTAATCTTTTTGCAGGCGTTCTTGTTTTTTTGATGAATCTATTTGCAGTTTCGACTTAGACTGTATCAGCTGTTCCCTTCTGAGTGACAATCCTGTCAGATCTTTTGTCAGTAACAACAACAACACTAAAAACTGAGTCTTTATTGTTCCTTTTAGCCCTTTGAATCCAAGGAAATGGTAGCTTGCGAGTATAGTTCATAGTTTGGAGTTAGTCTTGGCAATGTGACTGCTTTGTCTGCTTGCTTCTCTGTTTAGTATCTGTGACTGCCATATAAGTTTGAACTGGTGAAGTAGCTAATCCTTTTTTGATACCAATATTTATTTCTAATAATTAATAGCATGTCAATTTAGTAGATTATTGCATTTTATAAAGTGAAAATGCATGAAAAATAAAGCATTTGTCTGTATAAAATGACGTTTGTGGTTGCAGATTTATAGGCTGTACATAGAATGGTGTGTCCATAACCAGTGCTTGACTTGCACTGAAATAAGTGCCGGTACTCCTTTTGGGTGTAGGTATTGTGTAAATGTAGATGCAGAAACTCCACAATATTGTTTTAGCTAATATTCTATAAGAGGAACAGGAGCTCCAACAGTAGAACATTTGAGGTGCCAGTATTCAGCTCTGGTGAGCTCCTGCCCAAGTCAAGCACTGCCTATAACAATGCTTACTTTGAGATCATTGATTTGAGAATGGCATTTACAACTTTTTTTGTTGTAGAAAATACTACACCTTCGACAGTGGCTAGGTAAACCAAACGCGTGGATTGCACTCTGTCTGCAAACAGGCCTGCATTTTGTAAATTGTGTGGACTACCATTATAAAGCTTGACTCAGCGAAATGACGTTGTCACGGGTAGCAATGCACATATTGAGATGCGCGAGATGCAAGACTCGCTCTTACTGTCACATACAGTATTTCCTCATGTGCACGGGCTCGCTTGACGATTTGCACAGAGTGGTAGCCAGGGTACCAAGCAGTGGCGGTTGAGCCTCGCGTTTCAATGCTAATAGTCGTAACGGAAATATACTTTGCTGTTTACTTTCTCCATCTACGTCAGGGATACACCTCGCGAGATTGGAAAGGGCAAAATCGAAAGTTAAGAGTCTGTTAGAACGTTTGAGATCTGTTGTGTTGTATTTTTCAACATCAACAGATCTTTCAGAAATCGATAGGGAGTAAGAAGCAAGTCGTCTGAAATCATATTGCTGGGTTTGTGTGTTTGACTGAGGATCCTCCAGTTTCAAGAACTTCAAAGCGACAACAACATGGGTGCGCTTGATTTATCAATTACTCTGCATAATATTGGGAAGTATTTGCAAAAATACTTTTATACATTTCTTAAAGTATTTATGGTATTTGGCATATTGTTAGCTAGTAGTCCTTCTCCCTAGATGGCATTGGGTTCTCGAGAGCTAATTCTTAGCCAACTTATTTAACTTTACGAACATGTTGACCTATTGGTTGACGTGGACATAATTCATATTTTTAATTTAACCAGGGAAATATGTTCTTTCCGGAGCTAGGTGTCGCTATGCATTACTGTTTTGGCACATTGACAGCCTATAACAGGGTTTGTACAAAAAGCTAGTAGCCAACACTTCAGCTTTAATGTTGTGTGGCACTGCATTGTGGCTGAGTCTGACCCCAGATTAACCCTGGTGTTTGTGTGCATATGTTTCGGGTTCTGTGTTGGTAATCGCTAGCTGCCACAGTCATAAACTTCTACAATTGATCTGATTTGAAATTAGATTTTAAACCTAACCTTAACTCTAACCACGCTGCTAACCTTATGCCTAACCACATTATGTTCATGAATTTTTACAATATTGCCAATTTTGACTTTAGCTGTGGAAACACTGTTGGGGGTTGCAAAATATGAATTTCCATGATCTGAAAAAAAGTGGACACAAGTACAGGCTACTTATTCTTTTTGATTGTCATTTAGCGCCTCCTTATGGAGACATTATGAAGGTAGAAACAAGTGGTGCTTCCTTGAGGACAGCAAAAGCTGATGGGGGAAATGACGAAGGTATGCGCTTTCAGGCTATTCACTCACAAATATTCAATACAATATCCAGTATTAATCAATTTCATATAATCAATTTAATAAAATAAATGCTATCATTTTCTTTACTGTTTTCCTGAAGGGGTGATTGCATCTCACAGAATGGCAGAGCATGACCGTGCTGCCATGGACAAGTACAAGAGACTCATAATGAAGGTGGCAAAGAGGAATGAAGTGGACCCAGCTGTTATCTGTGGCATCATCTCAAGAGAGTCCCGGGCTGGGACAGGACTGGACAAGCACGGCAGGGGGGACAATGGCAAGGCCTTCGGACTTATGCAGGTAGGCACATGTTTGAGGGAATAAGCAGTGCCTTCATATTTAATTGAAATTGTATCTTATTTATTCCCATCCTGAGGTCAAATGTTGACATTATATTTGATAATTGAAATCAAATTGTATTTGTCACACACGTGTTTAGCAGATTTTATTGCTGGTGTAGTGAAATGCTTGTGTTTCTAGCTCCAACAGTGCAGTAATATCTAACAATACACACAATCTAAAGTAAAGGAATGAAATTACGAATAAATCAATATTTGGACGAGCAATGTCAGAGCGGCATAGACTAAGATACAGTAGAATAGGATAGAATACAGTATATACATATGAGTAATGCAAAATATGTAAACCTTATTAAAGTGACTAGTGTTCCAATTATTAAAATGACCAGTGATTTCAAGGCTATGTATATAGGGCAGCAGCCTCTAATGTGCTAGTGATGGCCTTGAGATGGAAGCAGTTTTTCAGTCTGAGTCCCAGCTTTGATGCACCTGTACCTACCTCGCCTTCTGGATGATAGTGGGGTGAACAGGCAGTGGCTCGGGTGGTTGTTGTCCTTGATGATCTTTTTGGCCTTCCTGTGACATCGGGTGCTGTAGATGTCCTGGAGGGCAGGTAGTTTGCCCCCGATGATGCGTTGGGCAGACCGCACCACTCTCTGGAGAGCCCTGCGTTTGCGGGAAGTGTAGTTGCCGTACCAGGCGGTGGTATAGCCCGACAGGATGCTCTCAATTGTGCATCTGTAAAAGTTTGAAGGTTTTAGGTGCCAAGACAAATTTCTTCAGCCTCCTGTGGTTGAAGAGGTGCTGTTACGCCTTCTTCACCACACTGTCTGTGTGGGTGGACCATTTCAGTTTGTCAGTGATGTGTACGCCGAGGAACTTGAAGCTTTCCACCTTCTCCACTGCTGTCCCGTCGATGTGGATAGGGGGGTGCTCCCTCTGCTGCTTCCTGAAGTCCACGATCAGCTCCTTTGTTTTGTTGACGTTGGGTGAGAGGTACCACACCCCCAGGGTCCTTCCCACCTCCCTGTAGGCTGTCTTGTCATTGTTGGTAATAGACCTACTACTGTTGTGTCATCTGCAAACTTGATGATTGAGTTGGAGGCATGCGTGGCCACGCAGTCATGGGTGAACAGGGATTACAGGGGGCTGAGCATGCAGCCTTGTGGGGCCCCAGTGTTGAGGATCAGCGAAGTGGAGGTGTTGTTTCCTATCTCCACCACCTGGGTGCGGCCCGTCAGGAAGTCCAGGAACCAGTTGCACAGGGTGGGGTTCAGACCCAGGGCCTCGCTTAATGATGAGCTTGGAGGGTACTATGGTGTTGAATGCTGAGCAATAGTCAATGAACCAGATACTAACATAGGTATTCCTCTTGTCCAGATGGTATAGGGTAGTGTGCAATGCGATAGCGATTGCATCGTCTGTGGATCTATTGGGGCGGTAGGCAAATTGAAGTGGGTCTAGAGTGTCAGGTAAGGTAGAGGTGAAAAAAGCACTTCATGATAACAGAAGTGAGTGCTACGGGTGGTAGTCATTTAGTTCACTTATCTTTGAGTTCTTGGGTACAGAATCAATGGTAGACATCTTGAAGCATGTGGGGACAACAGTCTGGGAAAGAGAGAGATTGAATATGTCCGGAAACACTCCAGCTAGCTGGTCTGCGCGTGCTCTAAGGACGCAGCTAAGGATGCCATCTGGGGCGGCAGACTTGCGAGGGCTAACGCACTTAAATGTCTTACTCACGTCGGCCACGGAGAAGGAGAGCCCACAGTTCTTGGTAGCAGCCAGCGTCGGTGAAACTGTTATCCTCAAAGTGGGTGAAAAAGGTGTTTAGCTGGTCCGGAAGCAAGACGTTGTTGTCTGTGATGTGGCTGGTTTCCCCTTTGTAGTCCGTTATTGTCTGTAGACCCTGCCACATACATCTTGTGCATGAGCCGTTGAATTGCGACTCCACTTTGTCTCTGTACTGATGTTTTACCTGTTTATATTCGGCCATATTCCCAGTCACCTTGCCATGGTTAAATGCGATAGTTTGCACTTTCAGTTTTGTACGAATGCTGCCATCTATCCACGGTTTCTGGTTATGGTAGATTTGAATAGTCACAGTGGGAACAATATCTCCTATACACTTCCTGATAAACTCAGTCACCATATCAGTGTATTTGTCTATGTTGTTCTTGGAGGCTACGCGGAACATATCCCAGTCAGCGTGATCAAAACGATCTTGAAGCGTGGGATTCTGATTGGTCAGACCAGCATTGAATAGTCCTAAGCACAGGTACTTCCTGTTTGAGTTTCTGCCTATAGGAAACTCATATATTTCGTGACCGCCACAGCCCTGGTGATTTCTGTAAAAATCACACATTTTTACAGATTGACACTACCCCAGCCCCGAGCGGTGGCGGGCACACTCCAAAGGGGGAATGGAACAGTGAGGAGCATCTCCAACAAGGCACTGAAATTCTGATTTTGTTCATCAAAAGAATCCAGGAGAAATTTAATTCATGGACCAAGGAGCAGCAACTGAAAGGTAATACTCTTTTTCTCAGAGTTTTTTATAAAAATAATGAATATACCTGTTTCAATTGAATATGCAACTATTGCA
This sequence comes from Oncorhynchus mykiss, assembly GCF_057628025.1. Classification (NCBI taxonomy): domain Eukaryota; kingdom Metazoa; phylum Chordata; class Actinopteri; order Salmoniformes; family Salmonidae; genus Oncorhynchus; species Oncorhynchus mykiss. The sequence goes on along the minus strand of NC_143046.1, from coordinate 63,021,843 downwards.
ATATGTTGTTTACCCAGGGGGAATAGCAGCCTACAATAAGGGAGATGACCGTGTAGAGTCATATGAGGAAGTGGACACTCACTACTCCAATGATGTTGTTGCCAGAGCTCAGTGGTTCTACAAACATGGTTATCGTGAAACAAGTAAATAACTGTTATAAACCATTATACACATGTTGAAAATGATAAATACACCAAATAATAATTACACTTTGTGGTTCAACTTCAAACCTTCTCATCCAAGTTTCTTGTTTAGTTAAGTCTTTCAGCAGACTCTTATGGTTGATGCCAAACAGTCACAAATTCATTTTATTTTAAAAAATGCCGATGCTATAATGTACTGAAAATCTAAAATTGTAGTTCATTGTGTATATACTCTATTTTCTTCCCTATTTAGCAAACCTCATTAAAGTAGCAGCTGTTGTAGTGGGAGTTGCAGTGGGAGGAGGTATCATCATTTTATCAGCATTAACATTGTACTTCATCAAGTAACTTTTCATAAAGTAAAATATTTCTGTATCTTGATAGTATATATTTTTTGTGTGGTTGATTTACTTATAAAACAACAAGAATTTACGAATAATTATATACGTGTAAAAGTGTCATTGGAATGTCACATTGTCAAACTCTTAATGAGGTTGGCTGTGTTTTAAAATGTTTGTATGCTTGGCCTCACAGGTTCTGCTGTTGCCCTGGCACCAATAGTCCTCACAGGGATCGGGTTTTGTGCTGGCGGGATTGCAGCTGGATCAACAGCAGCAGGCATGATGTCTGCCGCGGCCATAGCCAATGGAGGTGGGGTAGCAGCAGGGAGTCTTGTTGCTATTCTACAGTCAGCAGGTAAGGATCGAACCAAAGATGAACAAAGATACAATATTTCAATGCCAATGAGTTATGAATGAAAGCTAAGATGATGGTGGGGTTTCTAACTGTTAAAAGCTCATACGACTGAACTGAATGGATCATAGATTGTTTTGCTTTTTTTACTTTGATGTATTGGATGTTTGTAGATCTCAGATGTGAGTGAGACCGTGACAGACATTGTGTGGTATTCCCTCAAGGTGCCGTAGGGCTCTCGGGAACGGCCACTGCAGTTGTTGGAAGTGCGGGAGCAGCCATCGGAGGAGCAATGGGAGGAGCTGTGGGATGGCTGAAAACAAAGATTTCTTAAATGTTCCATAGAGGCTTTGAAGAACACCTGTCAGTAGTGCAATACACCCTCACACTGTTGATACTGCATGCTTAAAGTATTCTACTTGTCAACTGAATAAATAAAAAAATCCATTGCAACTCTGCTGTTAAGAAAAAGAGGTTCTCTGAGGATTGTTCCCTAATTTTGCAGTTGAAATTAGCTCAGTGGTTCTACAGCCATGGTTATGGTATAAAAAAAATAAAAAAATTAACCTTTTATGAACATGTTGAAAATTATGACTACACCCAGTAATAATTACACAACTTCCAACATTCTCATCCAAGTTTCTTCCGTAGTTTAATCTTTCAGCAACTTGTCATTGCCCAATATAATTAAACATTTCTTATTTTCTGACCTTTTGGAATGTTTTTAGTTGACTGTCTTGGTGGGACTTGTAGCAATATTGATGTTACTCATATTGATGTTAAAAAAGGAAACAGAAACCAGTTGTTACTTACTTTATTAATGTGCTGCTTGACAACATGCCTAGTAAAGTTTGCTTAACTATATATCTTTGTCTGTCGTGATTACAACACAAAGCATATGGAAACATGGTGACAGCGGTACTCTAAAGAACCTGGATCTCATCGATGTAAATGAAGGATACATCCCAGGCGGCAGTTTGAAAAAGTGCAGAGTTTACAATCTAGTCATCGCGCCGAACGTCAATGTTAGCTGGCTATTGTGAGGGACTTTATGCTAAAAGCTAGCTGTCTATTGGATACAAGCAGATTCGTGAGTAGCTAACATTCCATTCTACAAATAAATCGCCATGGAAAATGCACTGAAACCTCCGGGAAAAATAGACTGATTGTAATTTAGCACTGACCTGGAAAAGATGGAAAGAGGATTTCAATTTGTACATGGCTCTTACAATGACAGAAAAACCTGAGGATTACAGTGCCTTGCGAAAGTATTCGGCCCCCTTGAACTTTGCGACCTTTTGCCACATTTCAGGCTTCAAACATAAAGATATAAAACTGTATTTTTTTGTGAAGAATCAACAACAAGTGGGACACAATCATGAAGTGGAACGACATTTATTGGATATTTCAAACTTTTTTAACAAATCAAAAACTGAAAAATTGGGCGTGCAAAATTATTCAGCCCCTTTACTTTCAGTGCAGCAAACTCTCTCCAGAAGTTCAGTGAGGATCTCTGAATGATCCAATGTTGACCTAAATGACTAATGATGATAAATACAATCCACCTGTGTGTAATCAAGTCTCCGTATAAATGCACCTGCACTGTGATAGTCTCAGAGGTCCGTTAAAAGCGCAGAGAGCATCATGAAGAACAAGGAACACACCAGGCAGGTCCGAGATACTGTTGTGAAGAAGTTTAAAGCCGGATTTGGATACAAAAAGATTTCCCAAGCTTTAAACATCCCAAGGAGCACTGTGCAAGCGATAATATTGAAATGGAAGGAGTATCAGACCACTGCAAATCTACCAAGACCTGGCCGTCCCTCTAAACTTTCATCTCATACAAGGAGAAGACTGATCAGAGATGCAGACAAGAGGCCCATGATCACTCTGGATGAACTGCAGAGATCTACAGCTGAGGTGGGAGACTCTGTCCATAGGACAACAATCAGTCGTATATTGCACAAATCTGGCCTTTATGGAAGAGTGGCAAGAAAGCCATTTCTTAAAGATATCCATAAAAAGTGTCGTTTAAAGTTTGCCACAAGCCACCTGGGAGACACACCAAACATGTGGAAGAAGGTGCTCTGGTCAGATGAAACCAAAATTGAACTTTTTGGCAACAATGCAAAACGTTATGTTTGGTGTAAAAGCAACACAGCTGAACACACCATCCCCACTGTCAAACATGGTGGTGGCAGCATCATGGTTTGGGCCTGCTTTTCTTCAGCAGGGACAGGGAAGATGGTTAAAATTGATGGGAAGATGGATGGAGCCAAATACAGGACCATTCTGGAAGAAAACCTGATGGAGTCTGCAAAAGACCTGAGACTGGGACTGAGATTTGTCTTCCAACAAGACAATGATCCAAAACATAAAGCAAAATCTACAATGGAATGGTTCAAAAATAAGAGACATACCCCAAGCGACTTACAGCTGTAATCGCAGCAAAAGGTGGCGCTACAAAGTATTAACTTAAGGAGGCTGAATAATATTGCACGCCCAATTTTTCAGTTTTTGATTTGTTAAAAAAGTTTGAAATATCCAATAAATGTCGTTCCACTTCATGATTGTGTCCCACTTGTTGTTGATTCTTCACAAAAAAATACAGTTTTATATCTTTATGTTTGAAGCCTGAAATGTGGCAAAAGGTCGCAAAGTTCAAGGGGGCCGAATACTTTCGCAAGGCACTGTACAAAGTGAAGCTACTGTATTATCTCATTGGGGTAAAAGGTAGAAAGATTTGTGAGACCCTGTGTGTGGGCAGTACAAAAGACAATCTCTCTGTTGAGGAAGTAATTGCAGCACTGGATGCATTTTGTGATCCCAAGAAAAATTCAACAATTGAGAGAGAATGTTTTCATGTCAATTCAGGGCCGAGATGAGAGTTTAGACAAATATCTCACTGAATTGAGGACTCTAGTGGCCACCTGCAACTTTGGAGTAATCACCGACTCTCTTATCAGGGACAAGATTGTGTGTGGCACGTGTGACCCACACTTAAAACCTGTCTAGAACTGGGGTTCAGCGGAACCCCTCGCCAACAGCCAGTGAATTTGCAAGGCGCCAAAATCAAACAACAGAAATCTCATAAATCCAATTTCTCAAATATACAAGTATTAGGCACCATTTTAAAGAAAATTCTCGTTAATCCAGCCACAGTGTCTGATTTCAAAAAGGCTTTACAGCGAAAGCTCCACAAACGATTATGTTAGGTCACCACCAAGTCACAGAAAAACACAGCCATTTTTCCAGCCAAAGAGAGGAGTCACAAAAAGCAGAAATATAGATACAATTAATCACTAACCTTTGATGAACTTCATCAGATGACACTCATAGTACTTCATGTTACACAATACATGTATGTTTTGTTCGATAAAGTGCATATCTATATCCAAAAATCTAATTTTACTTTGGCGTGTTATGTTCAGTAGTTCCAAAACATGCAGTGATTTTGCAGAGAGCCACATCAATTCACAGAAATACTCATCATAAACATTGATAATAGATACAACTATTATACATGGAACTTTAGATAAACTTCTCCTTAATGCAACCTCTGTGTCAGATTTGTAAAAAACTTTACGGAAAAAGCACACCATGCAATACAGCGTTCAGAGCCCAAACAAGCCAAAAAGATATCCGCCATGTTGTGTAGTCAACATTTGTCAGAAATAGCATTATAAATATTCACTTACCTTTGATGATCTTCAACAGAATGCACTCCCAGGAATCCCAGTTCCGTAATAAATGTTTGATTTGTTTGATAAAGTTAATAATTTATGTCCATATACCTCCTTTTGTTAGGGCGTTTGGTAAACAGATCCAAACGCGCGTGCAAGTCCAGCGGAAAGGTCAGACAAAAAGTCCAAAAAGTTATATTATTGGTCGTAGAAAGATATCAAACAAAGTATAGAATCAATCTTTAGGATGTTTTTAACATAAATCTTCAATAATGTCCCAACCGGAGAATTCCTTTGTCTGTAGAAAAGCAATGGAACGCGAGCTAACTCTCTCATGATCGTGCGTCACGAGCCCATGGCTCTCTGCTAGACCTCTGACTCATTCCCCTCTCATTCAGCCCCCCTTCACAGTAGAAGCCTGAAACAAAGTTCTAAAGACGGTTGACATCTAGTGGAAGCCATAGGAAGTGCAAGATGACCACTGTATCTCCAATAGGGGCTGAGTTGAAAAACAACCAAACTCAGATTTCCCACTTCCTGGTTGGATTTTTTCTCAGGTTTTTGCAAACTTCAGAGTGTTTTCTATCCAATACTACTAATAATATGCATATATTAGCATCTGGGACTGAGTAGCAGGCAGTTTACTCTGGGCACACTTTTCATCCAAAAGTGAAAATGCTGCCCTCTAGCCCAAACAGGTTATTAAGAGAGTGCTTACTCAGAGAGACTGATCTCAGTTTACAGAAATGTATACAGATTGGACGAGCTGCAGAACTGTCCAGACAGAGAGCTAAAGTCATAAATGTGCAGGGCCCTGTAGCAGTGCATGTAGTAACACAGAAAGAGAGACTGAGAGGGAGAGGAGACCCTACAGAGGGACAGAGCATTATACAATGCAGATACTGTGGATGGACACGAGAGAAAAAAGGAAAAATGCCCTGCATATGGACAAAAATGCAAATCCTGTGGAAAAAACAATCACTTCTCTACAGTTTGCAAAAGTGCAGGGACCAGCAAGAGAAACAGAGTCCTGGCAATGGAAAATGCGTTAGCTGACAGAGAGCGGTGAGGATGTTCTCTGCATCACACTAGGGCCAAAGTCAGAGAGCATCAACGTGGTGCAGGAGAAAACCCCAGACCCCAATGCAGCTCTCTTTGCAACCATGCTGGTCAACAAAAAGTCAGTCAGATTTCAGCTAGATTGTGGCGCTAGTTGTAATGTTATCCCTACAAACCTCATAAAAGCCAGTCACCTAGAGCCCTGCAGTCAGGTATTGGGGATGTGTAACAAGAATACTCTGACGCCACTGCACACTTAAAGTGATCAATTCATGCAATAAGAAAACCTCCCGAGTTCAGTTCGTCGTAGTCAACAAGAATGTGCAAAGGCCCATTCTAGGCAGTAAGGCTATCCAGGCAATGGAGTTGATTACTGTGCAGCATCACAACATCCTGGCCATCAAGAAAACAACAGGATCCTGGACTAAAGAGCAAAATAAACAGTAGTACTCTGTGTGTTCGAGGGAGATGGATGCTTACCCTGCAAACTGAAGCTGGAAGTGGATGAGCGAGTGGAGCCCGTCCAGCTGCCAAAGAGAAGAGTGCCAGTAGCGCTATATAAACCACACAAAGAGGAGCTCAGTGGTCTAGAGAAAAGGATGATAAAAGCAGTTGAAAAAAGCACAGATTGGATTAGCAGCCAGATCGTAGTGAAGAAACCGTCTGGAACACTAAGTGAGTATTGATCCAAAACCTCTCAACAAGGCACTCAAGAGGAGTCATTACCCACTTCCCGCTATTGAAGACGTGCTGCCAGATCTGAACAGAGCATGCGTGTTCTCTGTTTGTGATGTAAAAAACTGATTTTGGCATGTGGAACTGGAGGAGGAATCCAGCTATCTCACCACATTCTCTACTCCCATGGGATGCTACAGGTGGCTGTGCATGCCAATGGGAATCAGTCCAGCCCCAGAGATCTTTCAGAGGAAGTTGAACCAGGCAATGGAAGGTCTTCCAGGAGTCAAAATCATTGCAGATGACATCCTGATTGTGGGAGAAGGAGACAATGATGAAGCGGCGACTGTGGATTTGAACCTGCGTGTTGAGATCACGTTTGGTATGGGGGGGCAAAATACATTTATGCACGATTGCGCACGTGCGCAGCCGGTTTGGATTCCGTGTTAGGCCTACTCATCTTGTTGGCTGACAAAGGAAGTGCCCTACATTGGCCACCTGCTAACATCAGAGGGGTTGAATGTGGACCCAGGAAAAGTGACAGCCATCAAACAGATGCCTAGGCCTACAGATGTGCAGGGGGTGCAGCGCTTCCTGGGTGTGGTAAACTACGTAGCCAAGTTCTGCAGCCATGCCACGGAGCTCTGCGAGCCACTGCGATGGCTAACACACAAGGACTCACTGTGGGAGTAGTCAGAGAGACATGAGCAGGCTTTCAATAAAATCAGGGATACCATTGCACAGACCCCTGTGCTGAAATACTACAACCCAACAGAGCAGCCTGTACTACAGTGTGATGCTTCAGAAAGTGGGTTAGGAGCAGCCTTGATGCAGGGAGGACAACCAATAGCATACGCCAGCAGAGCCCTGACAGAGACTGAAAAAGGGTATGCACAGATAGAGAAGGAGCTGCTTGCAGTGGTGTTTGGCATGGAGAGGTTCCACCAATTCACATATGGATGAACTGTGGATGTGCAGTCAGATCACAAGCCTCTGGAGAGCGTCATGACAAAGCCTCTCCTCAGCGCACCTAAAAGACTACAACGCATGCTCATGAGACTCAAAAACTATGAGGTCAGTCTCCGATACGTTCCGGGAAAACATGTGGTGTTGGCCGACACCCTGAGCAGGGCGTACCTCACAGAACAAGACAGCAGAGGCCCCGTGGAGGTCGAAGTGGAATCAATCAATATGATACACTACCTCCCTGTGTCAAGCGAGAGACTAAAGCACATCCAAAGAGCCACTGAGCTGGACCGGGAGCTCCAGACACTGAAAAATGTGATCCTGCAGGGGTGGCCTGAAGTGAAAGGACAAGCTGAGCTGAGTGTGCAAAATGGAGTTATCTTCAGAGGTGAGAGAGTCATTGTGCCTACTGCCGTCAGGTCAGAGATAATGCAGAGAATCCATTACTCACACATAGGAACAGAGGGATGTCTGAGAAAAGCTTGCGATTGTGTCTACTGGCCAGGCATGAATGCACATCTGAGAACATATATGGCACAATGTAGCACCTGCACTGCAGCAGAAAGAAACATTGAGGCAACACGAAGCACCAAAGCATCCCTGGGAAAAAAATAGGGACTGACCTGTTCCAGTTCAACGTCAGAGACTACATGGTCACAGTTGATTATCTCTCCCACTTCTGGGAAGTGGACCATTTGGAGAACACACAGTCGAAAACGGTCATTTGAAAACTGAAGACACACTTTGCACGCTATGGGATACCTTTACTCAGACAATGGTCCCCAGTACTCTTCAGACGAGTTCCGAAGTTTCAGCAAGACTTTACACACAAACATTGTCTCCAGGATACCTGCAAAGGAATGGGAAAGTGGAATCGGCAGTGAAAACAGCCCAAAGACTGATGGCAAAAGCAAAGAGAGCAGATGCTGACCCATACCTGGCCATGCTGGATCACAGAAATACCCCGTCACAAGGAACAGACGGCAGCCCTGCAATGGTGCTCATGGGAAGACGTACAAACGGACACTACTTATAATGAGTGAAAATCTTCTGGGACCGGTGATGGCAAACTGTCAGCTGGAGAAGTTCAAAGAAAGACAGCAGAAACAGGCAAAGTACTACTACACCTCTGCTAAGGATCTCACAGAGCTGCAACGAGATGACAGGGTGAGAGTTCAGCCACTCACAGGACAGAAACAGTGGTGGCAGAGGGCCACAGTAGTCAGACCTGTGGAGCAAAGGTCCTAAGATTGCCTTAGCAATCTCACTAGGATAAAGACCTCCTCCATTCCCGTCATTATTGAAAGAGATCATGATACCTCACATCTCAAAAAAGGGCTACTTAATGTTAGATCCCTTACTTCATAGGCAATTATAGTCAATAAACTAATCACTGATCATAATCTTGATGTGATTGGCCTGACTGAAACATGGCTTAAGCCTGATGAATTTACTGTGTTAAATGAGGCCTCACCTCCTGGCTACACTAGTGACCATATCCCCCGTGCATCCCGCAAAGGCGGAGGTGTTGCTAACATTTACGATAGCAAATTTCAATTTACAAAAAAATAAAATAAAATGTTTGTCTTTTGAGCTTCTAGTCATGAAATCTATGCAGCCTACTCAATCACTTTTTATAGCTACTGTTTACAGGCCTCCTGGGCCATATACAGCGTTCCTCATTGAGTTCCCTGAATTCCTATCGGACCTTGTAGTCATAGCAGATAATATTCTAATCTTTGGTGACTTTAATATTCACATGGAAAAGTCCACAGACCCACTCCAAAAGGCTTTCGGAGCCATCATCGACTCAGTGGGTTTTGTCCAACATGTCTCTGGACCCACTCACTGTCACAGTCATACTCTGGACCTAGTTTTGTCCCATGGAATAAATGTTGTGGATCTTAATGTTTTCCCTCATAATCCTGGACTATCGGACCACCATTTTATTACGTTTGCAATTGCAACAAATAATCTGCTCAGACCCCAACCAAGGAAAATCAAAAGTCATGCTATAAATTCACAGACAACACAAAGATTCCTTGATGTCCTTCCAGATTCCCTCTGTCTACCCAAGGACGCCAGAGGACAAAAATCAGTTAACCACCTAACTGAGGAACTCAATTTAACCTTGCACAATACCCTAGATGCAGTTGCACCCCTAAAAACTAAAAACATTTCTCATAAGAAACTAGCTCCCTGGTACACAGAAAATACCCGAGCTCTGAAGCAAGCTTCCAGAAAATTGGAACGGAAATGGCGCCACACCAAACTGGAAGTCTTCTGACTAGCTTGGAAAGACAGTACCGTGCAGAACTGAAGAGCCCTTACTGCTGCTCGATCATCCTATTTTTCTAACGTAATTGAGGAAAATAAGAACAATACGAAATTCCTTTTTGATACTGTCGCAAAGCTAACTAAAAAGCAGCATTCCCCAAGAGAGGATGGCTTTCACTTCAGCAGTGATAAATTAATGAACTTCTTTGAGGAAAAGATCATGATTATTAGAAAGCAAATTAAGAACTCCTCTTTAAATCTGCGTATTCCTTCAAAGCTCAGTTGTCCTGAGTCTGCACAACTCTGCCAGGACCTAGGATCAAGAGAGACGCTCAAGTGTTTTAGTACTATATCTCTTGACACAATGATGAAAATAATAATGGCCACTAAACCTTCAAGCTGCATACTGGACCCTATTCCAACTAAACTACTGAAAGAGCTGCTTCCTGTGCTTGGCCCTCCTATGTTGAACATAATAAACGTCTCTCTATCCACCGGATGTGTACCAAACTCACTAAAAGTGGCAGTAATAAAGCCTCTCTTGAAAAAGCCAAAGCTTGACCCAGAAAATATTTTAAAAACTATCGGCCTATATCGAATCTTCCATTCCTCTCAACATTTTTAGAAAAGGCTGTTGCGCAGCAACTCACTGCCTTCCTGAAGACAAACAATGTATGCGAAATGCTTCAGTCTGGTTTTAGACCCCATCATAGCACTGAGACTGCACTTGTGAAGGTGGTAAATTATCTTTTAATGGCATCAGACCGAGGCTCTGCATCTGTCCTCGTGCTCCTAGACCTTAGTGCTGCTTTTGATACCATCGATCACCACATTCTTAGAGATTGGAAACCCAAATTGGTCTACACGGACAAGTTCTGGCCTGGTTTAGATCTTATCTGTCGGAAAGATATCAGTTTGTCTCTGTGAATGGTTTGTCCTCTGACAAATCAACTGTACATTTCGGTGTTCCTCAAGGTTCCATTTTAGGACCACTATTGTTTTCACTATATATTTTACCTCTTGGGGATGTCATTTGAAAACATAATGTTAACTTTCACTGCTATGTGGATGACACACAATGAAACATGTACATTTCAATGAAACATGGTGAAACCCCAAAATTGCCCTCGCTAGAAGCATGTGTTTCAGACATAAGGAAGTGGATGGCTGCAAACTTTCTACTTTTTAACTTCTACGATATAGGGGGCGCTCTTTTCATTTTGGGATAAAAAAACGTTCCCGTTTTAAACAAGATATTTTGTCACGAAAAGATGCTCGACTATGCATATAATTGACAGCTTTGGAAAGAAAACACTGACGTTTCCAAATCTGCAAAGATATTATCTGTGAGTGCCACAGAACTGATGCTACAGGCGAAACCAAGATGAAATTTCAAACAGGAAATGCCCCAGATTTTGAATGCGCTTTGTTCCAATGTCTCCTTATATGGCTGTGAATGCGCAAGGAATGAGCCTACACTTTCTGTCGTTTCCCCAAGGTGTCTGCAGCATTGTGACGTATTTGTAGGCATATCATTGGAAGATTGACCATAAGAGACTACATTTACCAGGTGCTCCGCTTGGTGTCCTCCGTTGCAATTATTGCGTAATCTCCAGCTGCGTGTATTTTACCATTTGCTTCAGAGGAGAAACCAAACTGCCACGAATGACTTATCATCTAATAGATATGTGAAAAACACCTTGAGGATTGATTCTAAACAACATTTGCCATGTTTCTGTCGATATTATGGAGTTAATTTGGAAAAAAGTTCGGTGTTGTAATGACTGAATTTTCGGGGGTTTTTCTTAGCCAAACGTGATGAACAAAACGGAGCGATTTCTCCTACACGAATAATATTTTTGGAAAAACTGAACATTTGCTATCTAACTGAGAGTCTCCTCATTGAAAACATCTGAAGTTCTTCAAAGGTAAATTATTTTATTTGAATGCTTTTCTTGTTTTTGTGAAAATGTTGCCTGCTGAATGCTAGGCTTAATGCTATGCTAGCTATCAATACTCTTACACAAATGCTTGTGTAGCTATGGTTGAAAAGCATATTTTGAAAATCTGAGATGACAGTGTTGTTAACAAAAGGCTAAGCTTGTGAGCCAATATATTTATTTCATTTCATTTGCGATTTTCGTGAATAGTTAACGTTGCGTTATGGTAATGAGCTTGAGGCTATAATTACGCTCCCGGATACGGGATTGCTCGACGCAACAGGTTAAAACAGAGATGCTTGTTCTAGGTCCCAAGAAACAAAGAGATCTTCTGTTGAATCTGACAATTAATCTTAATGGTTGTACAGTCGTCTCAAATGAAACTGTGAAGGACCTCGGCGTTACTCTGGACCCTGATCTCTCTTTTGAAGAACATATCAAGACCATTTCAAGGACAGCTTTTTTCCATCTACGTAACATTGCAAAAATCAGAAACTTTCTGTCCAAAAATGATGCAGAAAAATGTATCCATGCTTTTGTCACTTCTAGGTTAGACTACGGCAATGCTCTACTTTCCGGCTACCCGGATAAAGCACTAAATAAACTTCAGTTAGTGCTAAATACGGCTGCTAGAATCCTGACTAGAACCAAAAAATTTGATCATATTACTCCAGTGCTAGCCTCCCTACACAGGCTTCCTGTCAAGGCAAGGGCTGATTTCAAGGTTTTACTGCTAACCTACAAAGCATTACATGGGCTTGCTCCTACCTATCTCTCTGATTTGGTCCTGCCGTACATACCTACACGTACGCTACGGTCACAAGACGCAGGCCTCCTAATTGTCCCTAGAATTTCTAAGCAAACAGCTGGAGGCAAGGCTTTCTCCTATTGAGCTCCATTTTTATGGAATGGTCTGCCTACCCATGTAAGAGACGCAAACTCGGTCTCAACCTCTAAGTCTTTACTGAAGACTCATCTCTTCAGTGGGTCATATGATTCAGTGTAGTCTGGCCCAGGAGTGGGAAGGTGAACGGAAAGGCTCTGGAGCAACGAACCGGCTTTGCTGTCTCTGCCTGGCCGGTTCCCCTCTTTCCACTGGGATTCTCTGCCTCTAACCCTATTACAGGGGCTGAGTCACTGGCTTACTGGGGCTCTTTCATACCGTCCCTGGGAGGGGTGCATCACTTGAGTGGGTTGAGTCACTGATGTGATCTTCCTGTCTGGGTTGGCACCCCCCCTTGGGTTGTGCCGTGGCGGAGATCTTTGTGGGCTATACTCGGCCTTGTCTCAGGATGGTAAGTTGGTGCGGGGGCTGTGCTTTGGCAAAGTGGGTGGGGTTATATCCTTCCTGTTTGGCCCTGTCCGGGGGTGTCCTCGGATGGGGCCACAGTGTCTCCTGCCCCCTCCTGTCTCAGCCTCCAGTATTTATGCTGCAGTAGTTCATGTGTCGGGGGGGCTAGGGTCAGTTTGTTGTATCTGGAGTACTTATCCTGTCCTATTCGGTGTCCTGTGTGAATTTAAGAGTGCTCTCTCTAATTCTCTCTTTCTCTCTTTCTTTCTCTCTCTCGGAGAGAGAGAAATAGAGGAGGATTTCCCCACTGTTGAGGAGCCTGGCACAGAGCCAGTAAACAGAGCACCAGCTGACGCCCAGCAGGGTGCTGAACACAACCTAGAGGTGGACGCTGCACCTCAACAAGAAGATCCTAACATCTCAGGTCAAGCACCTCCTGATGTAATCAACACTCCCCACACAAGGTCTGGTAGGGCCATCCGAAGACCTAAATACCTGAAAGACTATGTGTGAATGTAAAAATAATACTAAATAATGGACAGTCAGAGACAGTAAACAAACATTCAGTTCACATTCCAGTTTATTGCAGCCATGGACTACAAGCCAAAGTTAGGTGGAAAATAAAATTTAAAAAAAGAGAGAATATTGTTACAAACTTCTAACGATGGTGAGTGGAGGAGTCAAGCGCAGAGAGCAGGTAATTCAGTTTGTGGATATTTTATTCCATAGACTGTGGAGCCACGACATGCAAAACACCAGGGCGCATGAAACAACCCACCCCAAAATACAACAGACTAAACTGTCCGGGAGAAATACTGATTACACTCATACACCAGATAACAGAAAACAAGCCCGCACAAATACCCAGTGGGCCTATTGCCCTTAAATAGCCTACAAACAAACACTAACTCAAAACAGGTGTACCCAATTACCCAATAAACAGAAACAAACGGAAAGGGAATTGATGGCAGCTAATAGGCCGGCGACGACGACCGCCGAGCGCCGCCCGAACAGGAAGAGGCACCATCTTCGGCGAGATTCGTGACAAATATGTAGCAATATTGATGTTACTCATATTGATGCTACACAAGAAACGGAAACCAGTTGTTACTTACTTTATTAATATGCTGGTTGACAACATGCCTAGTAAAGTTTGCTTAACCTGTCTGGGACCGGGGTTCAGCGGAACCCCTCGCCAACAGCCAATGAAATTGCATGGCGCCAAATTCAATACACAGAAATCTCATAATTCAAATTTCTCAAACATATAAGTATTAGACACCATTTTAAAGATAAAATTCTCGGTAATCCAACCACAGTGTCCGATTTTAAAAAGGATTTTCGGCGAAAGCAGAACATATCATTATGTTAGTCCAGCAACTAGTCACAGAAAGCATACAGCGATTTACCAACCAAAGAGAGGAGTCACAAAAAGCAGAAATAGAGATAAAATTAATCACTAACCTTTGATATTCTTCATCAGATGACACTCCCGGGAAAACATGTTACACAATACATGCATGTTTTGTTCAATCAAGTTCATGTTAATATCCAAGAACCTCAGTTTACATTTGGCTTTGCCTCCAAAACATCCCGTGAATTTGCACAGAGCCACATTAATTTACAGAAATACTCATAATAAACATTGATAAAAGATACAAGTGTTATTCCCAGAATTGAAGATATACTTCTCCTTAATGCAACCGCTGTATCATATTTCAAAAAAACTTTACGGAAAAAGCAAACCATGCAATAATCTGAGTATGGCGCTCAGAGACCAACACACCCCAAACAGATATCCGCCATGTTGGAGTCAACAGAAGTCAGAAATAGCATTATAAATATTCACTTACCTTTGATGATCTTCATCAGAATACACTCCCAGGAATCCCAGTTCCACAATAAATGTTTGATTTGTTTGATAAAGTTAATAATTTATGTCCAAACATCTCCTTTTTGTTAGCGCGTTTAGCCCAGTATTCCAAATTCATGACGCGCGATCACTAGAAGCAGACAAAAAGTCAAAAAGTTCCGTTACAGTCCGTAGAAACATGTCAAACGAAGTATAGAATCAATCGTTAGGATGTTTTTAACATAAATCTTCAATAATGTTCCAACCAGAGAATTCCTTTGTCAGAAATGCAATGGAACGCAAGCTAACTATCACATGAACGAGCAAGGTCAGCTCGTGGCACTCTGGGAGAGACCTTACTCATTCCCGTCTCATTCGCCCCCACTTCACAGTAGAAGCATCAAACAAGGTTCTAAAGACTGTTGACATCTAGTGGAAGCCTTAGGAAGTGCAATATGACCCCATAGACACTGTGTATTTGATAGGCCTAGAGTTGAAAAACTCCAAGCCTCAGATTTCCCACTTCCTGGTTGGATTTTTCTCAGGTTTTCGCCTGCCATATGAGTTCTGTTATACTCACAGACATCATTCAAACAGTTTTAGGAACTTCCGAGTGTTTTCTATCCAACTCTACTAATAATATGCATATATTAGCAACTGGGACTGAGTAGCAGGCAGTTTACTCTGGGCACGCTTTTCATCCAAACGTGAAAATGCTGCCCCCTATCCCAAACAAGTTAACTACATCTTTGTCTGTCATGATTACAGCACAAAGCATATTGAAACAGGACTGTGCCTGGTCTATAAGGACATTAGCATAGCGTGGGCAGTGGTATGCTAGTATTACTATGCATAGCCCATTTGTACCCTCAATGATCACAATGGATCTCTGTAATGATCACAATGGATCTCTGTAGTTCACCATTATACAGACCTAACACTATATAGATCCTATTATTCTTCAAGTATTGTAATTTCTAATTATATGTAACACACTTCTGTATCACACTAAGGATGGTGGAGCTGTGCTTTATGGAGTGGTGTGGAAATTCAACACAGTGTCACTCGAAGTCAATATTAAATTAATCATTCTTTATTATCAGCAAGCTGGAGAGATTCCAACAAAGGTAATGCAGCACAGTACACGTCTGTCAGGAGCTCTGCCGGGGCATTCCCATTAATTCTCTTATAGAGTGCTGTCATGACGTTGGCCTGGGGGTCTAAATATAGAGCTTTTATTGTTTTTAAAAGAAGCCTATCGCCGGCCCAGATTCAAACACTGAGGCAAAGAAGGTTCATCAAAGCAGAAGGTAGGTGGGATCTGCAATGAATAGCAATGGAGAGTGGGCATTCATTTCCTGATTCCGCTTTGCTAATGTTTATTTGCCGCTAGTCTATGGCCTTATTTGAGAGCATCAAAACGACTGCAGCCGACTGACTGATCTACAAATCACCTTTCATCATAAATAACAACTTATTATTTGTAGATCAGTAAGTCAGTCACAATTTACCCATGATACATTGCGGTTTTGATTCTCTCGAACGCGGCCTGTGAATCTGTGCATGACACTAGGCTGTTGCACCAGCCTGAATGCGCATGATGCGCTGTTCCAAGTTGTCAAGTTAGGGTTTGTAAGATCATGAAAAGTCATTGAAATTAGTTTAATCATTTTTGTAAATGAAATGTATTTAACTAGGCAAGTCAGTTAATAAGAACAAATACTTATTTTAAATGACAGCTAACTGCCTGTTCAGGGGCAGAGTGACAGATTTGTACCTTGTCAGCTCAGGGATTTGAACTTTTAAATATTATGAATAACTTAAATCTACATATCGTCTGAATGACCCTGCAGTGAGTGTGCTGCGTTTGTGCCTGTGCTATATACAGTATGTGGGCTATATGGGCTATATATATACTGTATATAGCACAGGCACAAATGCAGCACACTCACTGCAGGGTCATTCAGACGATATGTAGATTTAAGTTATTCATAATATTTAAAAGTGTTCCTTTGTAAATGGGTCGGCAGGGTAGCCTAGTGCTTAGAGCGTTGGACTAGTAACCGGAAGGTTGCAAGATCAAATCCCTGAGCTGACAATGTCTATATAGTTAGATACCTTTGTCTGAAGTAACCTAATTTGATCCCTGATTCATTGAATGGCTTTTGTTCAAGCCCTGGTCTAATCACATTGTAGCCTCAACACATAAGCTGCTCAACAGGACCTTGATAAGCAGACAAGGGTGTTTCAGGACTGGATCAAAAGCCAATCCAATTGACAACATGTGACTAACAGTGCAGTTTTTTACTTTGAGGGGTGTTAAGTTGTTACAGGAATTATATTCCTCTATGTTCTAATACCCAATTAAAATTAAACACTGTCAATTCCTAAGAATTTGTAAGACTCTTATTTGCATAAAATGGACAGAGACCAGTCTCAAAAATCAACCAGCTGTGTTTATTCTCGACTTAGCCTGTGTAGATAAGCATTCTAGCCAGTCTAGCGATAAGTTCATTCATTTCTACCAAGGAACAGACAGTCATTTTTCTAATTCTTGATTGTATTTACACACATTATATTCAGTACTAAGGTTAAAAGAAAATTCATACATCTATACAGTAACATAATAGTTTTCTGATTAGTCAGTCCTGATTGAAATGTATACATAATTAGTCCTTATTGATAAAAAAAAATCCCTTAACATAAGTGCCTTGATTAAAGGCACAACGGCAGATGGTAGGCCTACATGGGATCAGGCACAGCAGCCTTCCAGTGTCAATAATACTGACTTTTTCATGTAGGCTATAATAATAGTCCTGAACATTTGGTTGAAAGTCATGGAACATGTGTATGAACCCTTAACAGTGAATAATCAGAGGTTTCTAATAGCATGTCATTTGTGAATTTCAGTGAACATAGTCTAATGGACCGACATGGAAAAAGACAGCTCCTGCACTTCTTAAATCCCAAGGCAAGCACTGTTCTGAATATCAGAGATTTGGAAATGTAATGTGCACGAACAGACCAAGAAATCAGACAGTACAACAGTTATTTTTCACATTTAAAAAAAGGAAATTGGAATTACAATCTCTTTCAGTTTTTTGTTTAAAGGTAGAACAGTTGGAAATGAAAGAGAAAGATACTGTATATTCACTTAACAGTATTGTGTAATAAGTTTAAAAAAGTGTTTCAGAGTGCAGAAGCAGTCCTGGCTGGTACAGTACATGTGCCCATGGGGACTAGTCAAAGACGAGGGTGTTGCAGTTAAACAGACGCCTTTGTTTAAAGAGTGACACAAGCTTGGTTTAAGCAGGACCACATTCACCTTTATAAGTTTGGGCTCCAGGATTTAAAGTGGCAGAGCAGAGTTTAAGATCTAGTCAGACACAGTACAGCATCCCCTCCTACCCAACGGCTCCCCAGGGTAGTATAAGCTACAGTTTTGAATAGAGTAACACTTTGTGAAATAATGTGACGTGCTGCTATAATAATTGAGTGTTAACATTTTACTAGTGTGAAAGTGGCTTTACTGTTCTTTCATGAATCAGGGTGTGCCTTTATTCTGTAGCCGTTATCAAACAAAGGAGAGCAGCAGCACTCAAGTAAAGGGCATTTTACAGAGAGGCAGTTGATTAGAAAACCATACATATTCTAACCCAGAGACGTGTGTGCGTGCATGTGCATTACTGCATGTGAGGGGAAAACTGGAATAACCCAATGAATTCCAGGATTGTTACATGAAGCAATGACAGCGGGTGGTGGTTTCTAAAACATTTTATGTTGTGCAAATGGCTCTGGTCAGTTCCTAGTCTTCCCATTTACTTTTTGTGAAAAAGAGTAGAAATAGAGGAAACATTCAAACACATCTGACCTTCAATAGAGAGTAAGATTGAACACCAGCATTTCAAAAATATATAAAGTTGAAGTCGGAAGTTTACATACACCTTAGCTAATTACATTTAAACTCCTTTTTTTCACAATTCCTGACTTTTAATCCAGCATTGCCTTTAAATGATTTGACTTTGGTCAAACGTTTCGGGTAGCCTTCCACAAGCTTCCCACAATAAGTTGGGAGAATTGTGGCCCATTCCTCCTGACAGAGCTGGTGTAACTGAGTCAGGTTTGTAGGCCTCCTTGCTTGCACACACTTTTTCAGTTCTAGCCACAAATGTTCTATTGGATTGAGGTCAGGGCTTTGTGATGGGCACTCCAATACCTTGACTTTGTTGTCCATAAGCCATTTGCCACAATTTTGGAAGTATGCTTGGGGTCATTGTCCATTTGGAAGACCCATTTGTGACCAAGCTTTGAGATGTTGCTTGAATATATCCACATAATTTCCCTTCCTCATGAAGGCATCTATTTTGTGAAGTGCACTAGTCCCTCCTGCAGCAAAGCACCCCCACAACATGATGCTGCCACCCCAGTGCTTCACGGTTGGGATGGTGTTCTTCGGCTTGCAAGCCTCCCCCTTTTTCCTCTAAACATAACGATGGTCATTATGGCCAAACAGTTCTATTTTTGTTTCATCAGACCAGAGGACATTTCTCCAAAAAGTATGATCATTGTCCCCATGTGCAGTTGCAAACCGTAGTCTGGCTTTTTTATGGCGGTTTTGAAGCAATGACTTCTTCCTTGCTGAACGGCCTTTCAGGTTATGTCAATATAGGACTAATTTTACTGTGGATATAGATACTTTTGCACCTGTTTCCTCCAACATCTTCACAAGGTCCTTTGCTGTTGTTCTGGGATTGATTTGCACTTTTCACACAAAGTACATTCATCTCTAGGAGACAGAACTGAGCGGTATGGCGGCTGAGTGGTCCCATGGTGTTTATACTTGGCTACTATTGTTTATACAGATGAACGTGGTACCTTCAGGCGTTTGTAAATTGCTCCCAAGGATGAACAAGACTTGTGGAGGTCTACACTTTTCTTTCTCAGGTCTTGGCTGATTTCTTTTGATTTTCCCATGTTGTCAAACAAAGAGGCACTGAGTTTGAAGGTAGGCGTTGAAATGCATCCACAGGTATACCTCCAATTGACTCAAATGATGTCAACAGTTCTTATGATAGCTTCACGGTCGTTATTTGTTTATTGTTTTGTACAGTTTACTTCGTGTTTTTTTGTCATCTATTAAATGATGCATTCACACCACGCTGCGCTTTGGTCCACTTCTTACGACGATCGTGACAATAAATTCATAAAAAATCCTACAATGTGATTTTCCAGATTTTTTTTCTCATTTTGTCTGTCATAGTTGAAGTGTACCTATGATGAAAATTACAGGCCTCTCTCATCTTTTTATGTGGGAGAACTTGCACAATTGGTTGCTGACTAAATACTTTTTTGCCCCACTGTAGCTCGTTGAGTGCTGTCTTAGTGCCGGCATCGGTTTGTGGTGGTAGACTGCTATGAAAAATATAGATGAAAACACTCTTGGTAAACAGTGTGGTCTACAGCTTATCAGGAGATACTATACCTCAGGCAAGCAAAACCTTGAAACTTCCTTAATATTAGATTTTGTGCACAAGCTGTTATTGACAAGTAGACACAGACCTCCATCCCTTGTCTTACCGGAGGCAGCTGTTCTATCTTGCCGATACACGTAAATCCCAGCCAGCTGTTTGTTATCCATGTCGTCGTTCAGCCACGACTCGGTGAAACATTGAGTGATTGTTAATTAACCTCTCCAGATGTGAAAATCCTAAAGTTGTTTTTTTGAAGAATCTGCAGTCTCTCTTCCTTTTGGTTAGAATTTCCACGACACATTATGAATCGGTTCATATGCTTTTAAAATAACAGTATTGTTCAAGAACAGAATAGATCACTTTTGTTTCAGGTTTCATTTTCAAATAATGTGTTATTTTCCAGTTTTTGGTTCTGTTCCTTGAATCAGTTCCAACCCTTGATAATGAGATACTAAGTCAAGTATGAGATAGTAAGTCAAAATAAGATATTTAAGCAATAATACGTGATGCCATATGTTTAGGCTACAATGTGAGTAGACCATGGCTTTAACAAAAGCCTGTAAACCCATGCAGTAGCTATCCTGAAGGATGGCTGCCACCCTTGATGTAAAATATTGCAACATTACAACCAAAGACTTTTGCCTTTATAAAATGATTCCCTAATTCAGTGAATCAGGGATCAAATGGATAATGTAGGCTACTTCAAAGCAAGGTATCTAACTAGACATGTTTATATATAAGGCTCAAATATTAATGTTTCAGGTGAGCTCTATGCACAGCAAGTTATTTGCAATTTAGGCTATTCTTAGAATATTTTTTGTGTTGTCCCAATTACATGGCTACTGTTTAATAGAGGGGAATCCCAGTTTTTCAACTATGAAGATTTATTTAGGCTCTACAGTGCCGGTGGAAGGTTTACACTGACATGAATGCTTAGTTAGCTAGCGAGATAACTGCTACAAGTAATGTTTTGAATTGGACATCTAGTTTGTCTATTGTCTGTCATTATTTTATATCTGCTGCTGAAATGTCCTGTTCTTTCTCCTTGGGCAACTTCCTACTGGCAATGGCACACACTGTCACGTTCTGACCTTTATTTCCTTTGTTTTGTCATTATTTAGTATGGTCAGGGCGTGAGTTGGGGTGGGCAGTCTATGTTTGTTTTTCTATGATTTGGGGATTTCTATGTTTCGGCCTATTATGGTTCTCAATCAGAGGCAGGTGTCATTAGTTGTCTCTGATTGAGAATCATACTTAGGTAGCCTGGGTTTCACTGTGTGTTTGTGAGTGTTTGTTTCCGTGTGTGTGTTTTTCATCACACGGTACTGTTTTGGGTTTTGTTTATTGTTTATTGTTTTTGTATTCAGTTGTTCATGTGTACTATTTCTTATTAGAAGAACCATGGACACTTACCACGCCGCATATTGGTCCTCCGGAAGAAGAGGAGGAAATCCCTTACACACACCCAGCACACACAGACATGCACTGAAGGATCATTCCTATCATTTCTGATAAGTAGCCTAGATTTTCAAGTCATTGAGCTTATTTAAAAGTGTGCCTTCGTGAATTCTATTAACAAAAAATGATTTAACTAATTCCCATGACTTTTCATGTCCTTACAAACCCTCATTTGACAGTTTGGACAGTGATTCGCATTCAAACTGGCACGTTTTCAATTTGTGCAGTCTCAAACAGCCTACTCTCATGCACAGATTCATAAACTAGCAGCAAAAACATTTGAACAAAGCGGAATCAGGAAATGAATACCCACTCTCCATTGCTATTCTATGTAGATCCCGCTTTTATTCTTATTTGATCAACCTTTTTTGCCTCAGTGTGTGAATCTGGCTGGGGAATAGGCTACTTTCTCACAGTTTCTAAACTCAGAGGCGCAACATCATGAGACTTCCAGGAATGCTTGCAAAGCAGACCAAGCAGAGCAGGCCTGGTCTTGAGAAGTCAATGAGAGAAGTGAACATTTCTTCCTTAGTTGGTATTTTCTCAAAATCTAAATGCACAACCTAGATTCGAGTGAATGTCTTAAGTAGTGTCGTGGAAATTCTTACACAAGGACACTCAAAGTCAATTTTAAATGAATCATTGTTTATTTGTCAGCGCGCTACAGAGGTTCCAACCCACTCAATGCACCATAGTACACATGTCAATAAGGAGCTCTCCCTGGGCAGTCCCAACAGTTGTCTTATATACACCTATACACAGACAAGTTATATTTGCATGATTTAATTGATCATTGCCGTTTTGTTTCATTCATGTGACCGACCAATACTGGTTCATAACATGTAACAGACCAATACATCACGAGGCTTCTTCTCTCTAAGCTGAGACCTTGAAACTGAGATATCAAAACAAAGTCTGGGCGTGCTACCAAATTGCAGCTACTGATAGTGAGGATTTGTTCAGTCACCCACTTGCATGAACACAGAAATTGGTTTATAGAACAGCACATGAGTGAATGAGTGATAAGAAAAGCACAAACATTAACATTTCCATTACAGTAGTTGAACATGTTATTACTCCAACCTTGTAAAAGTCACAAACTGACACGTTTACATTTTCGTCAAAAACAACTTTTTTGACTTGATGGCCTGCACAAGCAAAGTTCGGCATCGTTATATGTTTCGATGAATGAGCTTAGCCAGCCAATGTCGCGATGACATTGCTTACAAGTGTAATCGAGGATTTCTATTGGAGAAGCAATTTCTGCCTATCTTCACACTGTGCTGTCTTTGACTTTGTTTTTATGGAGGAGCTGGTACACAATTCCCCAAAAAATTTTAAGAAGTGTCGGTATGGCGCTCCAGACAGCTCCGGCCCAACCCAAGCACTGGGTGCAGTAAAGTTAGTCCCTAAAGCTTCATTTATGCACTAATGCCAGATAGCTGAAAAATTATGAAAGAAAAACCTCAATGTAGCCTATACATTGCACAAAAATAATACTTTTAAGGATTTGCTTTATGTATTGTTTCAACCCGACACTGGCTATAACTGAGAACTTCGGGGAATGAGTCAACCAGTGCATCACTAACACACACACACACACACACACAACCACATTCTCACACACAATGTGTAGGCTAATTGACTATAGGACAGGCTTTACATAAGGTTATCCTTGAAAGTTGAGTGCCTGATGCAAAGTGCACATGGGATTTATGTGGTACAGATCACCTAAACATATCATATTAATGACTTAGCCTACTGTATCATAATTATGTCTAAGATATCTCAGAATTACGACTTACTATCTCATAATGATGACTTAGAATCTCATAACTATGACTTACTATCTCATAATAACGATGGACAAGCTCAGAATTATGACTTACTATCGCATAACTCATAGTCAGATTTTCTTTCTTTTTCAAACACCTAACCATTGGGTTGGTAGACGTTCTCGTTATACACCCATACATCCGCCCAACCTTAGTTTTTTGCTTTAAGTAACCTTTAGCCTTATGTAACGATACCAGATGTAACATATCATACCAATTTCAGGAGTCCGGATTTAGATTTACTATGTTACATCTAGTCTATGAGACCAGGCTGCGGAAAGGGGTAGGGGGTAAAGGGTAAAGATACCTAAAGACCTAGTCATTTTCACAGACCCTGTAACCAAAATACAGATATGGGGGCTGTGTGAATGGTCCTCTGGTTTATTGCAGGTAAATTCAATAACACTTCCATTGTTTATCGCCTCCCTCATTTGAAATGCAAACAGCCCCCATGGCTTAACAACAACCTTCCCACACCTGAATTTGCCAGTTACCCACTGATATGTATAAAAGTGCAAGAAAGTGGTAAATTAGGGGCTGTTTGAATGGAGGTCATATAAACATTGCCTTATATTTTTTACAGGTAACATACCATCCACATCTTCTGTCTGAAATGGGGTACAAGTTACATGTCAGTATTTTTTATTGTTTTGTCCCATCACTTGACACTAGGTGGTGCCAAAGACTCACAAGTGACAATGCTGCAACTATACAACTGTGAGTGAACAGTTACTCTACTGGAGTCTCTTTAACCTTTATTACTGTAAAACAACAACCATCCATCATCTCCTCACTAAGGACATTACAATACAAAGCACAACTATCAATTGAGAGCACTGTAATTGATGTGTGTTTTGGTTAACTAACTACTAGGCCATGGGGTTTTGCAGAACAAAGGAAAACAATTGACCAGGAAGTAAAGAATTTAAAACAACTATTTGAATAAGTTCTTAAAAAAAAAATATTTGAATACGTAGCATCTAGTAGTGCAACCTCATGAAGTGGTTTGTACCTCATTTGAGTGTAATTTCTAAGGTGTTGTACTGTCTGTTAAAAGGACGTAGTTGAGTCCAAGTTGAGGTATTATCACCCAAATTTGCTGCTATATAGCTGAGATAGTAAATGTAAAACCAATATGTAATCTAGTGTAAAACTTGTACCTTGTGGTAGAATTACAGTATATATACAAAAGTATGTGGACACCCCTTCAAATGAGTGGATTCGGCTATTTCAGCCACACCCATTGCTGACAGGTGTATAAAATCGAGAGCACCGCATGCAATCTCCATAGACAAACATTGGCAGTAGAATGGCCTTACTGAAGAGATCAGAGACTTTCAATGTGGCACCGTCATATGATGCCACCTTTCCAACAAGTCAGTTGTCAAGCGTCAGCTGGAGTGATGAATCACGCTTCACCATCTTTCAGTCCAACAAACAAATCTGGGTTTGGCGGATGCCAGGAGAAGCTGCAGGCTAAAGTTAAATCTAGACTTGGTTTCCTCTATCTTAATTGTTCCTCTTTCACCCCAGTTGCCAAACTTACCCTGATTCAGATGACCATCCTACCCATGCCAGATTATGGAGGCATCATTTATAGATTTGCAGGTAAGGGTGCTCTCGAGCAGCTAGATGTTCTTTACCATTCGGCCATCAGATTTGCCACCAATGCTCCTTATAGGACACATCACTGCATTCTATACTCCTCTGTAAACTGGTCATCTCTGTATACCTGTCGCAAGACCCACTGGTTGATGCTTATTTATAAAATCCTCTTAGGCCTCACTCCCCCCATCTGAGCTATCTACTGCAGCCCTCATCCTCCATATACAACATCCGGTCTGCCAGTCACATTCTGTTAAAGGTCCCCAAAGCACACACATCCCTGGGTCGCTCCTCTTTTCAATTCGCTGCAGCTAGCGACTGGAACAAGCTGCAACAAACACTCAAACTGGACAGTTGTATCTCCGTCTCTTCATTCAAAGACTCAATCATGGACACTCTTACTCACAGTTGTGGCTGCTTTGTGTGATGTATTGTTGTCTTTACCTTCTTGGACTTTGTGCTGTTGACTGTGCCCAATAATGTTTGTACCATTTTTGTTGCCACCATGTTGTTGTTATGTTGTGTTGCTACCATGCTGTGTTGTCATGTGTTGCTGCCTTGCTATGTTTTTGTCTTAGGTCTCTCTTTATGTAGTGTTGTCTCTCTTGTTATGATGTGTGTCTTGTCCTATATTTATATTGTATTTCGATTTTTTTTACACCCCAGGCCCCCGTCTCTGCAGGAGGCCTTTTGGTAGGGCATCTTTGTGAATAAGAATTTGTTCTTAACTGACTTGCCTAGTTAAATAAAGGTTACATTTTAAAAAATTAAACGCTGCCTGCCCAAACGCATAGTGCCAGCTGTAAACTATGGTGTGGGAGGAATAATGGTCTAAGCTGTTTTTTTATGGTTAGGGCTAGGCCCCTTAGTTCCATTGCAGGGAAATCTTAACACTACAGCATGCAATGACATTCTAGATGATTCTGCGCTTCCAATTTTGTGGCAACAGTTTGGGGAAGGCCATTTCCTGTTTCAGCACACACAAAGCGAGGTCCATACAGAAATGGTTTGTCGAGATCAGTGTGGAAGAAATTAACTGGCCTGCACAGAACCCTGACCTCAACCCCATCAAATCAAATTTTATTGGTCACATACACATGGTTAGCAAAATGCTTGTGCTTCTAGTTCCGACAGTGCAGTAATATCTAACAAGAAATCTAACAATTCCCCAACAACTACCTAATGCACACAAATCTAAAGGGGTGAATGAGAATATGTACATATAAGTACATGGATGAGCGATGGCCGAGCAGCATAGGCTAGGTGCAATAGATGGTATAAAATACAGTATATACATGTGATGTAATGTAAGATATGTAAACATTATTAAAGTGGCATTATTTAAAGTGGCATTGTTTAAAGTGACTAGTGATCCATTTATTAAAGTGTCCAGTGATTGGGTCTCAATGTAGGCAGCAGCCACTCTGAGTTAGTGATTGCTGTTTAGCAGTCTGATGGCCTTGAGATAGAAGCTGTTTTTCAGTCTCTCTTTCCCAGCTTTGATGCACCTTTACTGACCTCGCCTTCTGGATGATAGCGGTGTGAACAGGCAGTGGCTCGGGTGGTTGTTGTCCTTGATGATCTTTTTGGCCTGCCTGTGACATCGGGTGCTGTAGGTGTCATGGAGGGCAGGTAGTTTTCCACCTGTGATGCGTTGTGCAGACCACACCACCCTCTGGAGAGCCTTGCGGTTGAGGGAAGTGCAGTCCAGCCACGGTTTCTGGTTAGGGTAGGTTTTAATAGTCACAGTGGGTACAACATCTCCAATGCACTTCTTTATAAATGCACTCACCGAGTCAGCATATAGGTCAATGTTGTTCACTGAGGCTGATACAGTCCACGTGATCAAAACAATTTTGAAGCATGGCTTCTGATCGGTCAGACCAGCTTTGAATGGTTCTCGTCACTGGTACATGCTGTTTGAGTTTTTGCTTATAAGACGACACAAGCAAGATGGCGTCGTGGTCGGATTTTCCGAAGGGGGGGCGGGGAAGGGCTTTGTATGCATTGAGGAAGTTAGAGTAGCAGTGGTCGAGAGTATTAGCCCTGCGTGTCGTGCAATCAATATGCTGATAGAATTTAGGTAGCCTTGTTCTCAAATTTGCTTTGTTAAAATCCCCAGCTACAATAAATGCAGCCTCTGGATATATAGTTTCCAGTTTACCTTGAGCCCAGTAAAGTTCCTTGAGGGCCGTCTTAGTGTTCGCTTGACGGTGAATGTACACAGCTGTGACTATAACTGACGAGAATTCTCTTGGTAGGTAAAATGGCCGGCATTTGATTGTAATGAATTCTAGTTCGGGTGAGCAGAAGGACTTGAGTTCCTGTATGTTGTTATGATTACACCATAAGTCTTTAATCATAAAGCATACATCCCCGCCCTTCCTCTTTCCCAGAGAGGTGTTTATCTCTGCTGGCGTGATGCATGGAGAAGCCCGGAGGCTAAACCGATTCCGACAACATATCCCGAGAGAGCCATGTTTCCGTGAAACAGAATGTTACCATCTCTGATGTCTCCCTGGAAGGCAACCCTTGCTCGAATTTCGTCTACCTCGTTGTCCAGAGACTGGACATTGGCGAGTAGTATACTCGGGAGCGGTGTGCACGTCTACGGAGCCTGACCAGGAGGCCGCTCCATCTGCCCCTTCTGAGGCACCGTTGTTTTGGGTTGGCTACTGGGATTAGATCCATTGTCCTGGGTGGTGGTCTGAACAGAGGATCCGCTTCGGGAAAGTCGTATTGCTGGTCGTAATGTTGGTAAGTTGACATTGCTCTTATATCCAATAGGTCTTCCTAGGTGTATGTAATAAGACTTAAGATTTCCTGGGGCAACAATGTGAGAAACAATACATAAAAAAACGAAATATTGCAGTTTCCTAAGAACTCGAAGCGAGGCGACCATCTCTGTCGGCGCCACTTTACTCCATCAAACCCATCGAACACCGTTGGGATGAATTGGAACACCAACTGCGAGCCAGGCTTAATCGCCTAACATCAGTGTCCGACTTCACTAATGCTCTTGTGGCTGAATGGAAGGAAGTCCCCGCCGCAATATTCCAACATCTAGTGGAAAGTCTTCCCAGAAGAGTGGAGGCTGTTATAGCAGCAAAGGGGGGACCAACCCCATATTATAGCCCATGGCTGAGCCTGGGAGGGCAAAGGCCCACCCACTTGGTAGCCAGGCCCAGTCAAACATAATTCCCCCCCCACAAAAGCGCTTCCGAGTGGCGCAGCGGTCTAAGGCACTGCATCTCTGTGCAAGACGTGTCACTGCAGTCCCTAGTTTGAATCCAGGCTGCATCACATCTGGCCTTGATTGGGAGTCCCATGGGGCGGCGCCAATTGACCCAGCACCGTCTGGGTTTGGCCGGGGTAGGCCGTCATTGTAAATAAGAATTTGTTCTTACTGACTCGCCTAGTTAAATAAAGGTTCAATTAAAAAAATACTTGTTTTTATTACAGACAGACATACTCCTCAGCACCCCCCTCCAGATGATCCTGCAGGTGAAGAAGCAGAATATGTACGTCCTGGACTAGCGTGGTTACACGTGGTCTGCGGTTGTGAGGCTGGTTGGACTTTCTGACAAATTATTTAAATCGACATTGGAGGTAGCATGTGGTAGAGATATGAACATTAAAATCTCTGGCAACAGCTCTGGTGCACATTCCTACAGTCAGCATGTCAATTGCACAATCCCTAAAATCTTGAGACATCTGTGGCATTGTGCTATGTGACAAAACTGCACATTTTAAAGTGGCCTTTAATTGTCCCCCAGCACAAGTTGCACCTGTGTAATGATCATGCTGTTTATCAGCTACTTGATATGCCACACCTGTCAGGTGGATGGATTAGCTTGGCAAAGGAGAAATGCTCACTAACAGGGATTTAAACATTTTGGACACAACATTTGAGAGAAATAAGCTTTTTTTTTGTTTTCTGTAAATTTCTGTGATTTTTTATTTCAGCTCATGAAACATGGGAACAACCCTTTACATGTTGTGTTTATATTTTTGTTCAGTGTATATTTTGCACAAGCTTGGGGATAGTTGAAACTAAACTTCAATCTAGGTAGTTTTCAGTAGCCATGTAGCAGTGTAACTAACAATCTAGTATACACTACTTTTTCTTGCAAAAATTAAATATGGGTGAAGTAGGAAATAATGTCCTTTATTTTTCAGCATCGTCCTGCCTAATAATCACTTGAAACATGTTTAATAGGCAAAATTACACCTTGTTAACATATGACCCCAAAGTGATTTGTTCTTGCAATTTGTGGTCTATTACATTTCAGATTCACATAATTTTCCAAAGTAGTTTGTAAGTAGTAAAGTAAACTTAATTATTACGGGTAGCTTTGGTGTAGCTTAACTTCTAGTGTGAAGTAATTGGCTACCTGCCCTTTACCAAGCTACCTAGTGGTTAGTGTTGGGCCAGGAACCGAAAGGTTGCGTGATTGAATCCGAGCTGACAAGGTAAAAATCTGTTGTTCTGCCCCTGAACAAGGCAGTTAACCCACTGTTCCCCGGTAGGCTGTCATTGTAAATAAGAATTTTGTTCTTAACTGACTTGTCTAATTAAATAAAGGTTTAACAACAAGACTATTTCCAGAGTAGATTCCCCAAAACTGCCTTTATCCCACTGTCACTACACCACCAAATCATTGAGTTTTAGTGTATGTAATTCTTCAGAAAAAGTATGCAATTGCTTTGGTTATAGACATCCATTCAATATACAGATTACAGAAGTGTGCCTAGGTGCTCTATAATTGTGTCTGGATAGGGCCAAATGTCACGTGTGTCCGCTTACTTCAATTCAGCAATTTGACCTTACGGCTAGGGTGATACCTAGTCAGTTGCACAACTGAACACATTCAACCAAAGTGTCTTTTGCTTTTAACCCAATCCCTCTGGTTAAGGTGAGCAATGCTCTGAGAGATTGCACCAGAACCGGTTATCTATTCATTATTGAACTAAAAGAGACAACGGAGGGACCTCCCTGAACGTATACAATATATACACTCCAGATCACCCAGTCTTCCACGCAATTCCCACAACCTAATTTCCAACCAAGGCCACTTTGTATAGAAAAACCACCCATCTTCAGTATAGGTTTCTTCCTTACCAGTTGCTCTTTGGAAGTTAAGGCTCCAATCTCAGTTAAATTCTTTGACATGGATTTGTAGAAAGTGCACAAATTGATGATTGATTGGTGCCAATTAGTTGGTCTTCTAACTTTAGCCAAACTTTCCTTGACATACAGCTTGTTTTGGCAAGTAATAAATATTTTCAAATTGTAAAGTTATAGTATAGTCTGAGATGTGAGAAGAGAACGCACTTGTAGCCAAGCGTGATACTGACATACTGTGGCTCAATTCATAAGTATGGTACCTTGTCAGCCATTGATTTGTCAGTTTATAAAGTTCTTCACCTCAGCCATCCTCTTGGAGCTCTGTGAAGATGTACTGATCGAAGGGTCTTGGAGGTAATTCATGTGGTGCATTCATCCATTTTCAAGAGCTGTGTGGGTATAAAAACTGCCCCTGGTAATCCTATCCCAAGATGAACCTCTCCCACATGGTTTAGGATGACAGAGGCAAAACACGATCAGAGGGGATCAAACATTTATTTACCCTTATTAAAAGTTACAATAAAACCATTAACATCTTTAAAACAATAGCAAAATAAAAGAACCAAAGATATTGGCCAAAACATATTTACAGAGACAAATTGCAGATAAAAAGCACATTTTGTACACAACCCCAACCCCTGCATCATAAACTCTGAAATGTGAATACTACAAGACCCAGAAAGCGCAAATGTGGTTTTAGCCAGAAAATTATCAAAATGCACAAAGACGTCGCCTTTTCCACCTCCCCTGGTTTAATGTATTTTTCCTATACAGCACAAAATACTTGAAATTTGGGGGCAAAACATAGGAATGTAGAATTCAAGAAATGAGTAAGATCATTTGAACGGTTTATGTCCATATAACAGTCATTTTGAGTGAAGGAGACGGTCTGCCCTGCTCCATAACCGCTGTCAACTATTAGATCCCAAGATATAAGAAATGAAAATGTTATAGGGCTGCCACGCTGTTAAAAGGATGCGTCTCCATGAATTGGGAAAATAAGTCAGTATTCCAGATTCGTTCTACATCCAATCCAAAACCTTCCCCACGCGCCAGTTCCAGTAAGTACCATGAGGGGGCACCGTAAGCCAACAGTTTCATCATGAGAGGGCCGGTGAGATTCCAATCAGCAGAGAAATGATAAAGGCAGTGAACTGGTGGCTGAATCAGCAAATGTGATATATCCTTCTTCATTTGTCTTCGTTTGTAGTTTTGTTTATAACGTTAAGAATGTGGCACGAGTCTCATATATACTTTAATCTTGGAAATAACGTTCAAGTAGCCGTGACGGGCACGGTCACTCTGCCTTGGGCTCGGGCTCGGATGCTGCGGGAGTCGTGACCTCTGCAGGGGTGGCAGCCTCCTCGGCGGGGGCTTCCTCTGCTGGAGGGGCTTCCTCTGCTGCTGCGGCCTCGCTTTCTGGGGCCAGAGTGGCCTCCTCCTTGGCGTCTGCCACAGGCTCGGTAGCCGGCGTCTCCTCTTTGGTCTCCTTGGCTGCGTGGCCATTCTCCTCTGGCTTGTCCTCCGCCGTGGGGGAGGCGGCCTCCTTGCCCTCCTCACTATTCTTCTTGGTCTTCCTCAGCGAGATGCCCTTGAACTTGAAGGAGTTCTTCAGGGAGAATTTCTTCTTCTTCTTGGCATCCTTTGCGGCCTCCCCTTCGGCCTTGACCGCATCTCCTTCAGCAGCAGGGGCGGCCTCGATGGCATCGCCAGCACCCATCTCACCCTGTTTGGCTGGCTCGGCTATGCCATTCCCGTCTACGGCAGCTGCATCCCCATCAGGCTTGGCAGAGACATCTCCATTGGTTTTAACATGGCCATTCTCCTGTGGACAACAGCGAGAAACCATTTACACATATGTGGAGAACAATTAAATTATCAAAATAAACTGGTATTGGGGAGAACGTTACAGTGACCATTATAAGCAGCCCATACCTGTATGCAATTGATTCACAAGTATACAGGCAAATGTGGACCAAGGAAATGGCTCGTGGGATAAAAATACAGACTGCCTTTTTCGGGAGCGAATTCAAGTAGATTGTGGTGTATGGCCAACCAAGTATAACAGATTGTCATTGTGGACAATTATTTGACCGGGTCAAATGCACAGCAAAACGCTTCATATGCACAGGTCGTTTGCATTACTCCCATCGACCACGTGGAGGCATAAGTGCTCCGTGACAACAGCAATCCGAATTTTGGAACAAAGGACTCCGATCAAATTAAGAAGCAGATTAGTTGTGCTATTCGTTGCAAAATGTCAATATCGTACATTTGTATATTTCTTGCCATTCGAATAACCCAAACGATCTAAAAATGTATGTTATGTACATTTGTGATATCAAACTTAACTATAATAATTGAATCTCCTATAATCTTTAGGACAAAGAAAATGTAAATTAACCGGAGAATGCACCAACTGGTAGGCGTGCCGCCTCAATGAGACAGTAGACTGGCAATTGCACCCATTTTTACAACCATCAGCTACAGTAGTATTGCGAGTCATCATCCAGATAACGGGCATGCGAGCGGCATGTGCAATTAAACAAGGTTTGACTTTACAATTTAATGTTTTCATCTCTACAAATGAAGGAGTACATCGAAAATAGCACAAAATAGTCCGAGAGGTTTTTAAATATACAACGCCTTGCTGGCCCCGTGCACATTGTTTTCAAGCCTCGAGCAAACTCCATTTGCATCCTGTGCATGTGTTGTTCGGCGAGTGGGCGATCGCTGCCAACTTATAGCGCCAACTCATGAGAGATCTAGTTGAATTAAAACTGATATTTCCATTCATGTGATAATAATTTGAGAATTTTTTGAACAGCCCTGGTGTTACTTTATTAGGCAAAAAGTTCGAGACGAATTTAACAAAGGGGTTTGGTGGTTAACCACCCAGTCATGCACACATTTTTAAACAAAATACCATCGAAACATGAGGTTTTCATCCAAATTTGATTGAGCTAATTAGTAAGTAACGTTACATATAATGTTCACTGGTAGGCGTAAGGTCTCGCAAGTCTGGTAACGTTAACACGTTGCCCATGCAACTCACGCTGGACGAGGGCGTTGGGTGCCAAATGTGGAAGCATGCAACTGGACTTGTCTTACCTGGCCATTTGTTTTAGCGACAGCCGGGTCGGCGACCGCTTTCCCCTCAACAGCTACTCCACCCTTGGACAACTGAGCTCCCATATTTTAGGTTTTCTAAACAAAAAGAAAATCTAAAAGAAAAACCTCGAAGTTTCACGGTTTAAAATCCAGCACAGAGAAAGGTGGATCTTGCCAGATTTTGAAATCCGTGTTTATCCCTTTCCTTACGTTGGAAAGCAACAACAGTTTCCCCGCTTTAGACAACGAACCTCTCGGCTGCTGAACTCAAATTAAAGAACGCTAAGCCTACAAGTGTGAGTATTTCAACCGTGCATCAAAATCGTAGAGGACTCCACCTAGGGGCGTGACTTCACGGACATACCCAATCTGCAACCATGGATTGGAATCCTCTTCCCGCCCCCTTTCAGCTTCAACGATAGTATTTTTTCCTTTACATATGGTCTTAATATGGTGAGAATTGTATCTGTATTTACTGATTTTTCTATTACATAATTTAAAGCCTGAAGACACATTTACAGTCAATGGCTTCTAGGTCGTTTTTGGTTGTTGCTGTGGTTCTGCTCTTTGCAGGCAAGTGCACGCTTTGAGAGAAGGGCGGAGAATCAGAAAATAACTCATGACGGGCAGAGACCCCCGAAAAAAACAAATCCGTTGTGGTCAGATTATGATGACACCTAAAATCTCAGATATGCCTTTACCTACTAGGCCTGTTTTCCAGTCTGGAAGATAGGAGGCAACTGTAGATTGTATTTTTATTTGCTCATGTATTTCTTTTTAACTCTGCATTGTTGGGAAAGGGCTCGTAAGTAAGCATTTCTACACCTGTTGTATTCGGTGCATGTGACAAATAACATTTGATTTGAACACAACACTTGTTCATATCTTGCAGTTTCCAAGCACTCTACTCCAAATTAATCAAATGAGAAAATCTTCCATATGCTTGCACTACAATACTAGATTTCACAGTGTCATTGTTTATGGAATGGTTCTAACTGAAGGTAAATCAAGTCCAAGATCAGTGAATGAATCTATCCCAATAGTATGGTCCATCACAGCTCTCTCACCTCCCCTAATACTCCCTTCCTGCATGAAAATACATCATACAAGAGACTCCCACACTGGATAGATTTACAACAGGGCCAATGGTGACCCGGGCTTGCCTGTTTTGCTTGTTATTTTGGCATTAATATGTGTCACGTATCAGTTTGCAAATAATGTAAAAAAAAAAAAAAAAATGTAATTGAGTTAATAAAGCTGCTTACAAACATGGTCTCTTTTTTGCTTTCTTGAATAAGGCAGCTCCAAAATGTAGGTGTTTCAGCCTAGCTCAGTGCTTTCTGTGGTGGTGGGGCTAGCCAGCAGAAAATACAGAGCGTTGCACCTCAGTTTTCTGTCATGATTGGCTCAGTGTTCTGTCACTCATGGGACAGTACGTCATCCCCAATTCTAAGGTTAGAGCTTGAAAATATTTGCCCCTTGGGTTCTAAAATTGAGTTGTATTAGAAGTGCCCATCCAAGAAAGCTCAAAGTCATTGGCCAAAGATAGAATGACATCAAATCATGTTATAACTACAGTAGCTTTTTTTTTTACCTTTATTGGACATGTCAACATCATACTTTCAAAATCTTAGTTAGCAAGCTAGCAGTCGTCAACATGAATCAAGTCGACAGTCAAATCCTTTTCAATTCTTGTCTTATGAAGAAAAATTATAGGGTGGAGAATCTGAAAATATATGATTAAGTGTTGTGTTCAAATTTGTCACGTGCCCCGAGCTCTAACCTTAGAATTGGGGATGACGTACGGTCCTCATCGGCCATTGGACATAAACATTATACAACAAGTTGAAATCGCAAATTCAACAATGAGTGGTTTGTGAAGGAATCAGTGGCTAACTGTGAGTTCAAGACAACTGGGAACTCGTGAAAAATAAGCTACGACTGGTAAAATATGTTTTGAACGGTCATTAATTTCTCTTTGATGACAAAATTTGCCCACGAAGGACTGACCGCGCCACTTTCCTGTTCAAGCACATCACAATGTGAGTCGAAGAATGTCTTATGCTGCTTCATAAATTATATAGAATGCCAGAGAGATATGTATACTGTAGCTAAAGTAATGCAAAGTGTATGTTGTGTAGTAAGCTGTTAGTAGCCCATGTGCCCATGTGTCTATTTTCACCAATGCGGTATTGTAAACACATCGTTCATGGCCGGTGTGTGCTTGTTTGCCTATAACCTGTTTTAGAGAAATGCAATCATCGAATATTGTAAGAGCTTTCATTGTCTGTTTACATGTAAGAACGGCCCATGTTCTGAATTCTGTCACTACATTTCAAAAGTGCTGAACAAATAGTTATATTGTCTACGTCCGTCGTCTCTCGCTCATTAATATCTTAATCGAAATTACTGATTGCTTCTTATCCGCTTGTCGTCCCCTTATGCCATAGTTTGTACATCTCAATGGTCAGTAGAAACCACATTTGTTTAAGCAAGTCAGCCATATCAGCTATGTTTTTTAAAAAGGCAGTAAATGAGGCTGAATGAACTGTAGCAGTGGTAAGGTGTTGGGATTGCTGTTGGGACAGCTTTATGTAGGCCCTAACAGTTTGTGGGCACCGTTTGTCGCCGTTCTAGTGCAATTAATGTATTGTTTAGTGTTGTTTTGTTGCTTTCCTGGCATGCATCCCACATTTTTTTTCCCCCCACCAAGATGTACATGCTAAAATCGTCACTGAACGGGACCTAGGACTACTACTGGAAATTCACATTCTGCTGTTTTGCTGTTTCGTCTTCTTGGCCATTGCATTTCTATAGTCTCATGAATATGTATTATCTGCACATCAAACCTGATAACTTGAACTATAAAGCCTGAAGACACATTACAATGGCTTCTAGGTACAATTTTCTTCTGTGGTTCTGCTCTTAGTAGGCAAGTGCACACTCTCAGAGAAGGGTGGAGAATCTGAAAAAATCCCATGACAGACAGGGAAAAAATCCATCGTGGTCAGATTATGACGACACCTAAAGTCTCAGGTAGGCCTTTCCCTAATCACTAGGCCTGCTGTCCTTCCTGGAAGGTAAGAGACCAGTTTCCCCTTAATTTCACCCCACTTTCTGTCACATTGATGATTTACAGAGATTATTTACTCTGCAAAGCTATAAAGTTAGTCTGGCCAGTCAACACCATCAAGCCAAGGCTCGTTTGGATCCAACAACCACAAGACCATGGCATCTTATTTGGTGGGGACTTCAAATGAGATGAGAGCATGATGAGTTAAAACTCTGTTATAAAGCTCTGTACTAATGGAACCCTTTTTTGTGGAACCCACATTGCAGTTTAACCACCAAGCAGCCTCCTTAAAATATTCCAGACCACAAGGTGGCAGTAGCTTGTTTGGCTTGTGCCTGATGTAGATAGTTTATGTTAGCTAGCTAGCTAGCTAGCTAGCAAGCTGTGCTAATGTTATACCTACTAGCTAGAATTTGAAAAATACTTAAGCAGTATGGCCTGAGGGAGTGTGGTATATGGCCAATATACCACGGCTAAAAAAACATATATTGACAATATACCACAAACCCCTGAGGTGCCTTATTGCTATTATAAACTGGTTACCAATGTAATTAGAACAGTAAATTGTTGATACTAACCAGATGGCCACAATTAGATAAGTAGAGTAGCTAGCAACATTATAATTACATCACAATGGATTTGGGTTTGAATGAAGCAGCTGCCTGTTAGCTATGTTGTGCTATGTTCGCTCTGGTTATCTACTGCGATTTATATGTGGAAGAGCGCAGAATAACTTATGAATTTACAAACGCTCAACACACGTCGAATATGACTGGTGTCAGTAAACGTCCAAAAAACGTAATTAAATTATTGCCAGCTGCACAGTTACAGTCACCAACACTCTAGATAACACGAGAATAGCCTAGCCAGCTCTGCTAGGATGAGTAAAATTGTCTTAGTGAGGTGTTCTCTCATTTGTGTCTGGAAGTAGCTAGGAAGATATCCAACTTTAGCCAGTTAGATTAGGGGCTTGACTGCGGTTGTGAGGTATTTTTATTTATTATGGATGAGAACGCTCGGATCAACCCAACTCGTCGGCCAGAGCATCCAGTGTGCGCGCTGAACGCTCAGAGAGTGAAACGCAGTTTACTAAATTACAATCTTACAACACTGAATTTACGAACACCCAGGGCGCACTGAGCGAACACACCATAAATAGTAAACATTTAACTAATGCTAGCTAGCAAGCAAACTGGCACAGGCTATATGGGATAATGGAGAGTGAATTGAATTATTTCTTCATCATCTTGCTAGATAGCTAGCTTGGTAAAACATTTAGTGGTGTGTGCATTGGGCTGCACTTACCACCGCTTTCGTTTCATATGAAGTGTGTGTGACTGCCTTGCTCAGTTAGCAAGCTAATGTTAGCTAGCTAGCAAACTAATGACCAAGTGCACATTATCAAACCTAACAAAACAATCCTTCTTCAAGCACAAAACTTGTAAAGGCTTGCTATAGAAAAAAACATGTATTATGCAGCTTTATTATTTTAGTTAGAACAATACTGATGAAAAGGTGGCTGATTACGCTGGCCCACATGGAGGTTTGTGGTCTCTGATCTCAGGTCTTAGAGTCTTTAGCCACATGGGCTTTCATGTGCCTTTTACTGAGGAGTGGCTTCCTTCTGGCCACTCTACCATAAAGGCCTGATTGGTGGAGTGACCATCAGGTTCTTGGTAACCTCCCTGACCAAGGCCCTCCTTCACGATTGCTCAGTTTGGCCTGGGGGCCAGCTCTAGGAAGAGTCTTGATGGTTCCAAACTTCTATCCTTTAAGAATGATGGAGGGCACTGTATTCTTTGCGACCTTCAATGCTGCAGAAATGTTTTGGTACCCTTCCCCAGGTTTGTGCCTCAACACAATACTGTCTCGGAGCTCTACGGACAATTCCTTAAACCTCATGGCTTGTTTTTTTCTGTGACATATACTGTCAACTGTGGGGCCATTTATAGACAGTTGTGTGCCGTTCCAAATCATATCCAATAAAATGAATTTACCACCGGTGGACTCCAATCAAGTTGTAGAAACATCTCAAGAATGATCAATGGAAACAGGATGCACCTGAGCTCAATTTCGAATACTTAGGGTCTGAATACTTATGTAAATAAGGTATTTTATTTTTAATACATTGCAAAAATGTATAAAACCTGTTTTCACATTGTCATTATGGTGGATTGTGTGTAGATTGATGAGGAATTGTTTCTATTTAATCCATTTCAGAATAAGGCTTTAACATAACAAAATGTGGAAAAAGTCAATGGGTCTGAATACTTTCCGAATGCACTGTATTGTGTGTGTCCCTACATGTACTCACACAGAGGCAGACAACATTTTTTCAGTAAATAGGAAGTTCACATTCCCATCTTTTTAAGGATCTTTTTTGAAGATGTCTTGCTTGGCGCAATGAGAACGATAAAGTGGGCTGGTGTGGTTCAGAGATATGAAGTGAATGACTGGTTGGAGATAGATGGAGAGTGGTGGAAATATGCTGACCACAAATTGCTACTTTTGCAAAGCATGTGTGCAAATCATGCCAATAAAGCCCTTTCAATTGATTTGAATTCTGGTGATAGCATTTCCTCAGTTTAAAGGTTTCACAGAAAGCCTGTGCACATGACTGTCCACAGATTCATCCAGTAGGCTAGGCTGTTAACTTTAGATAGACATTTGGATTGCCGGTTCTACACTGTCACCATCCACAATGTGAAAAAGAGGGCCAATTACTTAATATAAGCTATTTGTTGATAAGTGTTAAATAGTTATTTTTATTCAACATGGCATAGACAGAAGAAATATAATCACAATGTTCTTTACAATTTCTGCCAGTGAGATAAGAAACACACACACAGATACACACACAGCGTCAGAGTGATGAGGTCAGATTCTTGTGTGAGAAGAATGCGTGTGGTTAGAGGGCTTCCTCTGGCCTAGACCTGCCTACTTATTTCTGTCATGTTTAACATGATGTATCTTCTCTTCCTCTTCCCGCTGTTCAGTTTTTTACATAGTCAATGCCTCGGTTTGTGTGGCTGCCCATATTTCATGCCCTGCCACAGGATGACCTCTCTCCCCGCAAAAAGACTCCATTGTTCCTCTTTCAGCCAGCCAACTGACTAGAGAGAGAGAGAGAGAGAGAGACCACTGTGACTGACTCAAAATGAAGGAAATCTATGTACAGACTCAGTGAGCATAGCCTTGCTATTGAGAAACTTCCTGCCAAATGTATGACCGTATTAGACACATATTTCCTTAAGATTACACAGATACACAAAGAATTCAAGAAAAAAAATCTAATTTGGGTGAAATACCACAGTGTGCAATAACAGCAGCAAGACCTGTTGCCACAAGAAAAGCATAACCAGTGAAGAACAAACACCATTGTAATTACAACCTATATTTATGTTTATTTATTTCCCCTTTTGTGCACATCATTAAACACTATATATACATAATATGACATTTTCAATTACTTTATTATTTTGTAATGTTTACTGTTAATTCTTTGTTTATTTCACTTTTGTTTATTATCCATTTCACTTGCTTTGGTCATGTAAACATATGTTTCCCATGCCAATAAAGCCCTTAAATTGGAGGGGAAAAATGGAGAGAGAGACAGAAATCTGAGAGACTTCTCTGGGGTCTTCTTGCAAGAGGGAGGAAAGGTTGTGTTTGTGACTGAGCCACCTTGAATAGATCGCTTGAGCATATCTGTTCAATGAATATGTAATTTCCCAGGGTTCCCTATTTTGTCAACAATTCATGCATACAGAATGACAAAAACGACACAACCCAGACCGCCTCCGTTCGGCTTTTCCCATGGTTTAGAAGAGAAAGATGACTGATTTCTCACAGTTCTACACAGCTTATGACCAAATACTTACAGGAATTTGTCCTATGAGGCACATAAACAAGTTTTATAGCACATTACTGTATATGAGAAACAGAAGTTGACAGAGCACAATACAATAGTTCTTGTCAAACGTAGTGTTATTTAGTATGGTACAACGCAGCCTACACATTCCTATCAATGAAGACAGAAGGTATAGCAATATACAGTAAATTAATTGATGTGCAATAAAATGAATGTATGCTGAGCTGTGATTCCAGATAGACTGTGTTTCTCAAACATCCACCATTTGCATTGATGTCTATCTAATTAGGAGAACAATCAGGTAGATAAAAGCCAGCCCCATTGGCATGAATACAACTCAACACTTACAAGAAAGGCCTTTGTAATGCTAATAAAATTAATGAAGTGGCTTATTGACTGAAAAGGTTCTGAACAGCAGGAGCCCACCAAGCTAAACATAGCAACAGGGTTGCTAGAAATGTCTCTGTGGGAGTTTTGGCTGCTCTCTCTCTGAGGATGATGATGGGATGCTAGCTGTGTGTCTGATTTTCAACCAGGCATGATTCCATTCCAAAGAGGCCTGCCTGTCCTGACATGTTTCTTGCATCATTGATAAAATGATTTTGCAAAGGGGGCTGCAAACACATCAGGAACCATCAAGCGATGGTCAAGTGCAGAAACCTTGAGCAGCAATCAGTCTAGTTACAATGGTTCCCAACTCCGGTCCTCGAATACCCACAACAGTACAGATTTTTATTGTTGCCCCGTACTTACTCTGTAGTCTCCTCCCTTCACTGTCTGGCTTGCTTAGTTGGTCTATCTGGCACCCTTGTGCTCTCTCTCTCAATTCAATTCAATTTCAATTCAAGGGATTTATTGGCATGGGAAACGTGTTAACATTGCCAAAGCAAGTGAGGTAGATAATATATAAAGTGAATATATAAAGTGAAATAAACAATAACAATTAACAGTAAACATTACACATACAGAAGTTTCAACACAATAAAGACATTACAAATGTCATATTGGCACAGAAAGTCTCTCTCTCTCTAGCTGCCCCTGTATCTCCCTCTCCGTCTGTCTACCTCTACCTCAGGTATGGTGGCGTAGCTTATTGAATGCAAATTAAACCAATTGCCCCATGTTTGCATCTCTTGTGATAACATTGAGGCCAATCAGTTGATGCCCAAGGACCCATAATACTCTATCTCCATACACACACACACACACACACACACACACACACACACACACACACCAACCTCAGCTCTAGATCGATACATTTGTTTAATGTATTTTTATTTAACCTTTAATTAAATAGGCAAGTCAGTTAAGCACAAATCCGTATTTACAATGAGGGCCTACCAAAAGGCCTCCTGCAGGGACAGGGGCCTGGGACAAAAATAAATAATAATAAATACAATATAAATGTAGGACAAAACACATATCACAACAAGAGAGACAACACAACACTACATAAAGAGAGACCTAAGACAACAACATATTCAAGGCAGCAACACATGACACCACAGCATGGTATCAACACAACATAACAACAACATGGTAGCAACACAACATGCTAGCAGCACAAAACATGGTACAAACATTATTGGGCACAGTCAACCGCACTAAGGTCAAGAAGGTAAAGACAGCAATACATCACACAAAGCAGCCACAACTGTCAGTAAGAGTGTCTATGATTGAGTCTTTGAATTAAGAGATTGAGATAAAACTGTCCAGTTTGAGTGTTTGTTGCAGCTCGTTCCTGTCGCTAGCTGCAGCGAACTGAAAAGAGGAGCAACCCAGGGATCTGTGAGCTTTGGGGACCTTTAATAGAATGTGACTGACAGAAGGGGTGTTGTATGTGGAGGATGAGGGCTAAGAGGGTTAAATAAATAAGCATCAACCAGTGGGTCTTGCGACGGGTGTTCAGAGATGACCAGTTTACAGAGGAGTATAGAGTGCAGTGATGTGTCCTATAAGGAGCATTGGTGGCAAATATGATGGCCGAATGCTAAAGAATATCTAGCTGCTCGAGAGCACCCTTACCTGCTGATCTATAAATTATGTCTCCATAATCTAGCATGGGTAGGATGGTCATCTGAATCAGGGTTAGTTTGGCAGCTGGGGTGAAAGAGGAGCGATTACGATAGAGGAAACCAAGTCTAGATTGAACTTTAACCTTCTGCTTTGATATGTGCTGAGAGAAGGACAGTGTACCGTCTAGCCATACTCCCATGTACTTGTATGAGGTGACTACCTCAAGCTCTAAACCCTCAGAGGTAGTAATAACACCTGTGTGAAGAGAGGCATTCTTCTTACCAAACCATATTGACCTTTGTTTTGGAGGTGTTCAGAACAAGGTTAAGGGAAGAGAAAGCTTGTTGGACAGAAAGAAAGCTTTGTTGTAGAGCATTTAACACAAAATCTGGGGAGGGGCCAGCTGAGTATAAGACTGTATCATCTGCATATAAATGAATAAAAGAGCTTCCTACATTCTGAGCTATGTTGTTGATGTAAATTGAAAAGAGCGTGGGGCCTAGGATCGAGCCTTGGGGTACTCCCTTGGTGACAGGCAGTAGATTTTCTTACTTTATACACTGCACTCTTTGAGAGAGGGAGTTAGAAAACCAGGCCAAAGACCCCTTTGGCCAAGTCAATGAAAATTGCAGCACCAGGCCTCCCCGGTGGCACTAGCACTGCATCGCAGTGCTAGCTGTGCCACCAGAGACTCTGGGTTCGAGCCCAGGATCTGTCACAGCCGGCCGCGACCGGGAGGCCCATGGGGCGGCGCACAATTGGCCCAGCGTCGTCCGGGTTAGAGTTGCAGCGATTAGACAAGACTGTAACTACTACCAATTGGATAGCACAAAATTGGGGAGAGAAAAAAGGGGGTAAAAAATAGAAGAAACAAGAGAAAATAGCAGCCCCATATTGCTTAGAATCAAGGGCAATGGCAACATCATTGAGGACCTTTAATGTTGCAGTAACACATCCATAACCTGAGCGGAAACCAGATTGCATACCGGAGAGAATACTATAGACATCAAGAAAGCCAGTCAGTTGAACATGGAGTGAGAGGGAAAGTGGAAATAGAGATAGATCGGTAGAAATACATAGAGTCAAGGAGGGAGAGGGGTGGTCTTTGTGTGTGAACGGTGTACAGTGTTAGGAAAGCGGAAATAAAGATAGATAGGTAGAAATACATAGTCAGGGAGGGAGAGGGGTGGTGTTTGTGTGTGAATGGCGTACAGTGGTAGGGCAGCTCATCCCCACTGACAGTGACGCTAACGGCGTTAGTGGATCAGTGTGCCATCATCTAGTTCATCAGCACTACAGCCATGTATCTCTGTGTTGAGGTGTAACTGATTTATGGATCTGGGTGAAGATACAAAGAAACCCTGAATGATATCTCGCTGTTGGAGCGGGGCGTTAAGTATGTTAACCACACTTTGTTAAATTGCATGACAGCTTTCTAGTAGCAGAGAAACAGCCTGCAGCACAACTGCTGCACAGCTGCTTATAACACATATAAATGGCTGCACGGACTATCTGAGTTGACTTGTATTTTATTTATATTTCCACTGTCTTTATGCACTCTCACAGGACTCTACACGCTCATGCACACTGACACTCCAGCACACTCAAAACATGTAGACACATTTACACACACACACACACACACACACACACACACACACACACACACACACACACACACACACACACACACACACACACACACACACACACACACACACACACACACACACACACACACATACACACACACACACACACACACACACACACACACACACACACACTGACTAAAAAACAGCTTCTATTACCAGGCAATCAGAATGTTGAACAGCCATCAGTAGCCGTCAACCAGGTGATGCACACTCACTTACACAAAACATACACACAAGCTATCACACACACCTCGTACTCACAAACGCACGCACATACACACTCACACACACACAGCCAAGACTGATGTCCCATGCTATAGAGACATTGAACCACTGGTCACTTCCTGTTTCACACTGTGTATTTAAATACTGTATCCCCAACGTAGCTCATCATAATATTTCTACTACTGTACACCGCATATTTGTTT
Organism: Oncorhynchus mykiss; assembly: GCF_057628025.1. Classification (NCBI taxonomy): domain Eukaryota; kingdom Metazoa; phylum Chordata; class Actinopteri; order Salmoniformes; family Salmonidae; genus Oncorhynchus; species Oncorhynchus mykiss. The sequence continues at coordinate 62,977,610 of NC_143046.1, read as the reverse complement.
ATACACTGGATTCTTGACATATCTTACTCTAATATGTTGTATCTATTGCTGTACATATCATTTTTAGCTTATCTTGTGTAAATTCTTCCAGTGTACATATGTATAGATTGCATTTGATTACTGCAACAGTGCTATGTGCATTGTTAATCAAATTCATCCCACCATTCTTGATTTCATGTCTTTTTTGCAATTTAATTTATTTTTTGAATTGTTTGACATTTTACTGCATTTGATCAGAGCTAGTGACTTAAGCATTTCGCTGCACCCACTCTAACACTTGCAAAACTGTGTATTCAAAATATAAACATTGATCTGAGTATGAGTGGGGTAGCTGGCTGTGCCCTCTTTGATTTGATTTGAGTATGAGTGGGGTAGCTGGCTGTGGCCTTTGTGGCAGCATGCATGCCAGAGTTTTGTGTGTCTGTGTTCTGTGAGATCATCACTCTGAGCCCCCTTCAGTTGTCCCCTCTTCATTCCCTGCTTTCTGATTGGCTGAGCCCTTCCTCTCTAGCCCTGCCTTTGTAATGCAGATTTTGGGGGATTGGAATAGAGGGATAGAGAGATGGGAGGACAGGGGGATGGGTATATGGACTCTCTGTGAGGGTTTCAGGGGGGGTTGGGGGGTGTTAAGTATGACCTAGCAACCCTGCTGTTTCTTGGCAGAGTCCGGCGTGGGCTGGGGGGAGGGACGAGACAGAGGGATATCTAGAATTCTCCCCCTCTCAGCAATCCTTCACTCTGTATGCATGACTCAAACATCAAACATCACTCTCTCAGACCCTCAAAATCACCACCTGGAAATGAGAATGATGTCTTGCTGGTGTGCATAGGGCTGGCACAATTACGGTATAATCATGTAACCGACGATTATGGATGAAGAACGTCATAAAATAAAATAATCGTCATAACCGTAAAATAAAAAAAAATATGATGAAAACTCTGTTGCCCTTTCCTGCACAGCAGCACATGCAGTCAGGAGAATTGATATAAATACTGGTTGTATGTGTCTAGGTTCATGTATGTGTCTGTCTGTAGATCTATCTATGCGTGTGTGTGTGTTGGGGGCTGGGGGGGCTAACCAAGCTCTTCCCAGCTGTCGGAGAGTAATCTAGTCTCTCTCTTTCTCTCTCTCAATTTAATGGGTCTTTGTTGGCATGGGAACGGGGCTGCAGTGGAGAGGGCCGAGAGCTTCAAGTTCCTAGGTTTCCAAATCACTAAGGACATAAAATGGTCCACTCACAAGTCGTGAAGAAGGCGCTACCAGCGCCTCTTCCCCCTCAGGAGTTCTTTTTCTTTTTTTTTTTACCCCTTTTTCTCCCCAATTTCGTGGTATCCAATTGTTGTAGTAGCTACTATCTTGTCTCATCGCTACAACTCCCGTACGGGCTCGGGAGAGAGAAGGTTGAAAGTCATGCGTCCTCCGATACACAACCCAGCCAGTCCTACTGCTTCTTAACACAGTGCGCATCCAACCCGGAAGCCAGCCGCACCAATGTGTCTGAGGCTACACCGTGCACCTGGCAACCTTGGTTAGCGCGCACTGCGCCCGGCCCGCCACAGGAGTCACTGGTGCGCGATGAGACAAGGACATCCCTACCGACCAAGCCCTCCCTAACCCGGACGACGCTAGGCCAATTGTGGGTCGCCCCACGGACCTCCCGGTCGCGGCCGGTTACGACAGAGCCTGGGCGCGAACCCAGGGACTCTGATGGCACAGCTGGCGCTGCAGTACAGCGCCCTTAAACCACTGCGCCACCCGGGAGGCCCTCAGGAGGTTTACAGAGGTTTTACAGAGGGTAGTGCGGACAGCCCAGTACATCACTGGGGCCGAGCTCCCTGCCATCCAGGACCTCTATATCAGGCGTTAGGGCTGGGCGATATGGCCAAAATCTCATATCCCGATATAGGTCATTTCATATCCTGATAACGATACATATCAAGATATAGCATCCTTTTCTGTAAATTGAATACATTTTTATAAAATGACCACGTGTAAAGGCCTATTTCTTATTACATTTTGAATTATACTCAACAAATAAAAAGGTACTTACTCAAATTTTCAATTAAGCATGCAACAAAATATAAAATATGAATTTATAAAATCTAAAAAGGTAAATAGAAAACACATCAACTGCAGTTGCAAAAAATATATATATAGGCCTAAAATGTACAGTGCCTTGCGAAAGTATTCGGCCCCTTGAACTTTGCGACCTTTTGCCACATTTCAGGCTTCAAACATAAAGATATAAAACTGTATTTTTTTGTGAAGAATCAACAACAAGTGGGACACAATCATGAAGTGGAACGACATTTATTGGATATTTCAAACTTTTTTAACAAATCAAAAACTGAAAAATTAGGCGTGCAAAATTATTCAGCCCCTTATTTCAGTGCAGCAAACTCTCTCCAGAAGTTCAGTGAGGATCTCTGAATGATCCAATGTTGACCTAAATGACTAATGATGATAAATACAATCCACCTGTGTGTAATCAAGTCTCCGTATAAATGCACCTGCACTGTGATAGTCTCAGAGGTCCGTTAAAAGCGCAGAGAGCATCATGAAGAACAAGGAACACACCAGGCAGGTCCGAGATACTGTTGTGAAGAAGTTTAAAGCCGGATTTGGATACAAAAAGATTTCCCAAGCTTTAAACATCCCAAGGAGCACTGTGCAAGCGATAATATTGAAATGGAAGGAGTATCAGACCACTGCAAATCTACCAAAACCTGGCCGTCCCTCTAAACTTTCAGCTCATACAAGGAGAAGACTGATCAGAGATGCAGCCAAGAGGCCCATGATCACTCTGGATGAACTGCAGAGATCTACAGCTGAGGTGGGAGACTCTGTCCATAGGACAACAATCAGTCGTATATTGCACAAATCTGGCCTTTATGGAAGAGTGGCAAGAAGAAAGCCATTTCTTAAAGATATCCATAAAAAGTGTTGTTTAAAGTTTGCCACAAGCCACCTGGGAGACACACCAATCGAGAATCTGTGGAAAAAACTGAAAACTGCTGTTCACAAATGCTCTCCATCCAACCTCACTGAGCTCGAGCTGTTTTGCAAGGAGGAATGGGAAAAATTTCAGTCTCTCGATGTGCAAAACTGATAGAGACATACCCCAAGCGACTTACAGCTGTAATCGCAGCAATTTTTCAATTTTTCAAAGTTTGAAATATCCAATAAATGTCGTTCTACTTCATGATTGTGTCCCACTTGTTGTTGATTCTTCACAAAAAAACAGTTTTATATCTTTATTTTTGAAGCCTGAAATGTGGCAAAAGGTCGCAAAGTTCAAGCGGGGCGAATACTTTCGCAAGGCACTGTATATATATTTTGGGGCTTGCCTGTTTTGGATGTTATTTTGGCATTAATACGTGTCACATATCAATTTGCACTTAGTACCTTGGGTTGAGTGTTAGCACCAACTCACGAAACCCCCATTTCTTGACTGTGTAAACTGGGGCCATGTCTTTGCAGATGTAAGTTGTAATGGCAGCTGTTATCTCCTTCCATCTTAGTGATTCTTTGCCATATAGTGTGCCACGGGAAAAAGCCTCTTGCAACGTCTGAGTCGGGGGTTTGTTTTGAGCACTCGACTGTACTTTTTTCATCCGTAGACTCTCTATACTGTTTGACATGATTCTTGTGTAGGTGGTAAAAGAAGTTAGTGGTGTTTGAGCCTGTTGTCGGGACCGGCCTACGGCATATTTTTGCAGTGTCAGACTTTTCATACCCAAACCACGTCCGTGCGACCAAAGTTGCCCTTCTTTTAGGTACAAGTTCCGTGTCTCCATGCTCACATTCATTTGTCATCGTCGCAATCACGATTCGGACCAAAGCGCAGTGTGAAATCGGTTCAACATTTTTTATTATAAGTGAACTGCACAACAAAACAATAAATAAACGTGACGTACTGGAGTGCTCACAGGCAACTACACATAAACAAGATCCCACAAAACACAGTGGGGAAATGGCTGCCTAAATATGATCCCCAATCAGAGACAACGATAAACAGCTGCCTCTGATTGGGAACCATACCAGGCCAACATAGAAATAAAACAACCTAGATTACCCACCCTAGTCACACCCCGACCTAACCAAAATAGAGAATTAAAAGGCTCTCTATGGTCAGGGCGTGACATCACTCTCTTCCATGATTGTTTGCGTTGCAAATTTACTTCCACACGGCATGCAAGAGTGTGATTTGCGACACAACGAAATAAACGATAGAGCACAATATATATCACGATATATATCTTCATATCACCCAGCCCTATCAGGCGGTATGAAAGGAAGCCCTGGATAAAATCGTTAAAGACTCCAGCAACCCAAGCCATAGACTGTTCTCGCTGCTCCAGCACGGCATGTGGTACTGGTCTGGTCTGAAAAAAACAGGCTGCTGAACAGCTTCTATACCCAAGCCATAAGACTGCTAAATATGTAGCTAACAGAATGGCTGCACGGACTATCTGAGTTGACTTGTATTTTATTTATATTTCCACTGTCTCTATGCACTCTCACAGGACTCTACACGCTCATGCACACTGACACTTCAACACACTCATAACATGTAGACACATTTACACACACGCGCACGCACGCACACGCGCACGCACGCACACACACACACACACACGCACATGCACACACACACACACACACACACACACACACACACACACACACACACACACACACACACACTGCTGCCACTCTGTTCATCATACAGTATCTACTGATGCCTAGTCACCTTACCCCTATACATATCTACCTCTATCACTCCAGTATCCTTGGATATTGTAAATATGGTTCTGGAACTGACCCTGTATATAGCTTCTTACTTTCTTCTGTCCTACTTATTACTTATTTATTATTTTTATTTCTCGTATGTTTTTGTTATTCCTTTTGTGCTACATTGATATTGATTACTGCATTGTTGGGTTTGGAGCTTGCACGTGACATTAACACTTGAAACTTGAAACGTGTTTACATTGCCAAAGCAAGTGAAATAAACAATAAACAAAATTGAGAAGACACAAAACCATCAACAAAAAACTACTAGAAATTAACAGTAAACATTGCTCTCTCTCTCTCTCTCAGTATTGCTCTCTCTCTCTTGCACTCTCTCTCGCTCGGTCTCTCGCTCTCTCATGAAATTGAGTAAGCAGTGTGGCATCAAATGAGAACTTAAACCAATCAGTATACAAACCTCTTTCGCTCCACTCACCATGCAGCCAGCCACTCTCTCGATATGCTCTCCAACAACCAGCTGGGTGGAGAACTCCGACAGTGGGGGAGAGAAAAGGCCCTCAAGCGGAGGAGTGATAAGCATATGGAGTCGATACATGAGACGTGTGTGGTGTGGGCTGAATGAGTCCACACACTCCCTTATTTCACCGAAAAAGCATTGGACTTCCAGGAGCAGTAATCGTCCCTTGTACAGATCACACTAATTGGAGCCATCAATGTCCGTGCTAAGAACCTACAGCACAAATCACCAACCCACCAAATTAAGCATGTTGCACAAATAGGATCATGGAGGTTACATGGTTCAAGTAATTGTGGCTGATTCAATCCCAGGAGAATGTGAGCTGACCACTAGTGACCTTTATTTTATTTTATTTTATTTATTTATTTAACTAGGCAAGTCAGTTAATAACAAATTCTTATTTACAATTACGACATACCCCCACCCCAAACCCTAACCCGGACGACACTGGGTGAATTGTGCGGCGCCCTATGGACTCCCAATCACGGCCGGTTGTGATAGAGCCTGGAATCGAACCAGGGTCTGTAGTGACACCTCTAGTACTGAGATGCAGTGCCTTAGACAGCTATGTCACCCGGAAGCTTACTCCACAGGTGTAGGATCTTAATTTGAACACTCTTTTGTTGCTGAGAATTTTCCAGGAAATGCAAATGAATTTTGTGATTTACATAAATTCACTGAAAACCCACACTAACACATGGTTATATTAACAGTATTGCACTTTTCATGTAGCCTACTTTTGGCCAGCTAATAGGTGTCAGGTAGCCTAGCGGTTAGAGCATTGGGACAGTAACCTGAAAGGTCGCTGGTTTGAATACCCGAGCAGAGAAGGTGAAAAATCTGTCTGTGCCCTTGAGCAAGGCACTTAACCCTCCTGGGGCCCCGCACTACTATGTCTGTAAAACAACACATTTCACTTCACCTATCTGGTGTATGTGGCAATACAACATCTCTAATAGGCCGAACCACCAATCAAGCAACATTATGGACTAAACATTCAAATCTTGTTGCTGCAGGATTGTTTTGCTGTGACAATATAGGTCAAAGTAAGGTCCTACATCTGTACCTCAACCAGCTTTACTCTGATTCCTTATTTGGTTGTAATTTTTCTCCAATGAAAATGTTTACCCTTCTGCCATTGCAGCTGGGTTGTCATTGAGCATCATGACAATGTGTTGAGCTCGTTTGACTGTGACCTATTTTTAATCCCACCCCCCCTATCGCTTACCCCCAACTCTTACCCCCAATCTTCCAGTTTGTCAAAACATGGTTGCATTGAAAAAGCAGCCCTGAATGCAATTACTCTGCTAACAGAGTCAGCACTCTAAACGTGATTCAACATTCTCAGTAAAGAATATAGGACAATGGTTTTATGATAGTAACTTGAAGCTAAGCATATTTTATACTGTATATAGGCATGGCCAAAATGTGCGTCAAAGGCTAGTGGAGCTCTTGTGAGTGATGCGATTCTGTTGCTACTGAACATGTCTATTCATGTGGGAACCAGGGTCTGTAGTGACGCCTCTAGCACTGAGATGCAGTGCCTTAGACCGCTGCACCACTCGAAAGCTTACTCCACAGGTGTAGGATCTTAATTTGATCACTCTTTTGTTGCTGAGAAGAGATATTTTTTCAGGTACCAGGCTTTGGCATGATTGTGGAGGTATGGCTACGTGAGACTAACCCCTAACCACCATAGATGACCAAACCGCCTTCCCTTCTCAGTGTCTTCTCTCCACCCACAGGTTTGTGCGGTTGCCTGGAGAACTCAAATGTCAGTTATGCAAATGAGGTTAGGAGGAGTCTCAGGGCTGCTGGGCGCCCTCTCCTTCCCTCTCCTCTCCTTGATAGATTAATAACACCACGACTGTCAGCCTGGGTGCTGGGGCTTGTTCAATGCTCACACATGGTCGACTAGCATTGACCTCCACTAGCCCAGTCTGGTCTGGCAAGCCATAGCTAGCTCTGTCTGTCCTCGGCCAGTGTTGCCTGATGGACTGATTGGAGGTGATTGATTATCTATTGATCAGCAGTGAAGGGGCAGGCTGGAGGTGGTGATGGGGGGAGCCGGGGGTATATTTACGGCCATGTATCATCAGGGAATAGGTGGAGACAGACTCCAGAGGATTTACTGTTACTGCAATATTATTCCCCCATACATTCACCTGTTGTCAGAGCATGAGGAACAGCCCTGGCACACAGATACATAAAAACAAAGCCGGGTGAGTATCTCTGGCTGACAGGTACAATATGAGAGGCACCTGCTTCTCTAACAGGAAGAAAGACATTCCTCCGATGGTTCCAAAGGAACACCACGTCACTCTTTCTGCCATGTCTTTCTTCCTCCAGGGCTGATTTAGGGCATTTTTACACTACGATAGTTTCTCTAGAGGTTTCGAGAAATACCCTCGACTAGACCTTTTACTATAGTGCAAACTTGTGAAATACTCATGTCTACTACACCACCTCCAGAGGTCGCGGGCGAGACTCGGTCTGAGAGTACCCCCATTCGAGCAGTTAGATGGAAACAGAATGGTCTCTTCAAGCAAAATGCTTATATTATATATTTCCTTATATTTTTAACCTTAAATTCCAGTAACAACCTTTTACATTCCGAAATTGTCGCCACAGCTTTAAAAAACAGTCAACGGTCCTTGGTTGCACTGCACGTACATTTGGCAGGCAAGGAGCTCATCTTAAATTCCAAGATGGCACCGGAGAGGATGGCTGCTGTTTCGTGGGCTCTTAACCAACCGTGCTATTTAGTTCGTTTTTTCAAATTTTTTGTAAATTATTTTGTACATAATGTTGCTGCTACCGTCTCTTATGACCGAAAGAGCTTCTGGAAATCAGAACAGCAAGTACTCACCTTGAACTGGACAAATAATTCCACCTTTAATGTGTCGGACAAAAGGGATTTACTCCAGACACCCGAACAGTCCCTCATCCCCATAATTCGCAGGAGAAAGAGACGGAAAAGATATCGCAGAAAGAGATCGGGTGCCTGGTGAGGATTCGCAGAGGAGTGGCTAATCTGCCCTTGACATCCGTACTACTGGTCAACGTACAATTGCTGGAAAATAAATTGGATGAGCTAATAGCATGCATATCCTACCAACGGGACATAAAAAACTGTAATGTCTTATGTTTCACCGAGTCGTGGTTGAACAACCACATGAATAACATACAGCTGGCCTCTGGTAAGACAAGGGGTGGCGGTCTATGCATATTTGTAAACAACAGCTGGTGCTCGATATCTAAGGAAGTCTCAAGGTTTTGCTCGCCTGAGGTAGATTATCTCATGATAACCTGTAGACCACACTATCTACCTAGAGAGTTTTCATCTGTACTTTTCGTAGCTGTCTACATACCATCACAGACCGATGCTGGCACTAAGACCGCACTCAATGAGCTGTATACCGCCATAAGCAAACAGGAAAACTCTCACCCAGAGGTGGCGCTCCTAGTGGCCGGTGACATTAATGCAGGAAAACTGAAATCCGGTTTTACCAAATTTTTATCAGTATGTCACCTGTGCAACAACAAGGCTGGTCATGGCTCACATCAACACCATCATTCCAGACACCCTGGACCCTCTCCAATTTGCATACCACCCCAGCAGATCCACAGATGACGCAATCTCTATTGCACTCCACTCCCTGTACACCCGTGACTGCATGGCCGCGGATGACTCCACCACCATCATTACGTTTTTAGATAACACGACGGTGGTAGGCCTGATCACCGACGATGAGACAGCCTACAGAGATGTGGTCAGAGACCTGGCAGTATGTTGCCAGGACAACAACTTCTCCCTCAATGTCAGCAAAACAAAGGAGCGGATCGTGAACTACAGTAAACGAAGGACCGACCATGCCCCATCCACATCGGCATGGCTGCGGAACAGGTCAAGAGCTTCAAGGTCCTCGGTGTCCACAAGGAATTATCATGGTCCACACACATCAACACAGTCGTGAAGAGGGCACAACAACGCCTCTTCCCCCTCGGAAGGCTGAAACGATTTGGCATGGGTCCTCAGATCCTCAAAATGTTTTATAGCTGCACCATTGAGAGCTTGACTGGCTGTATCACCGCTTGGTATGGCAACTGTTTGGCATCCGACCGCAAGGCGCTACAGAGGGTAGTGTGCACAGCCTAGTACATCACTAGGCCCGGGCTCCCTCCCATCTAGCACCACTATACCAGGCGATGCCAGAGGAAGGCCCTAAAAATTGTCAAAGTCACCAGCCACCCAAGTCATAGACTGTTCGCTCTGCTACCGCACGGCAAGCAGTACCGATGCACCAAGTTTGGAACCAACAGCCAATGGCTACCCGGAATATCTGTATTGACCCTTTTTGCGCTAATCTCTTTTCACTCATACTGTTTATTATCTATCCCATTACCTATTTACTTTATCCCTACCTAATCAGTATGCACAGTGCATATCTTCCTCAATTATCTCGTACCCCTGCACATCGACTCGGCTCTGGTACCCCTTGTATATAGCCAAGTTATCGTTACTCATTGTGTATTTATTCATTTTTTTTCTCTTTTTTTTCTCTGCATTGTTGGGAAGGGCCTGAAAGTAAGCATTTCAATGTTAGTCTGCACTTGTTGTTTATGAAGAGTGTGATAAATAACATTTGATTTGATTTGATTTGAGGATTCTGGTCATCGACTACAGTTCAGGTTTCAACACCATAGTCCCCTCCAAGCTTGTCACTAAGCTCAAAGCCCTGGGTATGAACACCTCCCTCTGCAACTGGAGGGGGGGGGGGGGGGCAGGGCTGTGTGCTCAGCCCCCTCCTGTACTCCTTGTACACCCAGGACTGCATGGCCACGCACGACTCCAACACCATCATTAAGTTTGCTGACGACACGACGATGGCGGGCCTGATCGCTGACGGTGACGAGACAGCCTACAGGGAGGAGGTTATAGCCCTGGCAGAGTGTTGCCAGGAAAACAGCTTCTCCCTCAACGTCAGCAAAGCCAAGGAGCTGATCGTGTACTACAGGAAACAGGTGGGGGAGCACACCCCTATTGCAAAGAAACATTCTCCCTCCCCAAATCTTTAAAACAATAATATGCCCCACCAACATTAGACAACTATACTGAAAACCCAAACTCAAATTGCTGAAATAAGGGAATAAAATCAATTAGCAAATTTTTTGATGAACTGAAACTAAAATAGCATCCCAGATGGCACTCCTTTGTTAAGTGGAGAGATGTATTATAGGTAATAAATGTGTAGGGGACTTCTGAAATTCTACAGACTTTGTGGCATAGCAGAAAGATCAGCATACTCTAAACCCAGAGATGATGAGTTCAAATCCCAGGTGGGGTCAGTAATTACAAAGTGATCATGTCAAATATAGTCATTGATGAAACATTTTTACCCTGTTTAAACTGAACAGTGTACCACTTCCCTTAAAACCCCTTATAGTGGTTTGGGAAACCTGGGACCATCAAGTGACAAAAACCTCAAGGGGACCATGACACAACGTCCCAAGAATGTTCAGGGGACCTTCACAGGACCATTACACAACATCCCAAGAATGTTCTCGTGGACAATCCCGGGTCAACCCGGGAACTAGACAAAACCTCCAGGGGACCATGACACAACGTCCCAAGAACGAGCTAAAAACTTCCTCAGAGACATCCCCAGGACAAACCGGGAACTAAACAAAATCTCCAGGGGACCATGACACAACATCCCAAGAACGTTCAGGGGACCTTAAGGGGACCATGACACAACATCCCAAAAACGTCCCTGGGACAAACCGGGAACTATAAAAATGACAGTCAGATGTTTTCTTGGGACCATCACGCAACGTCCTAAGGACTAGTAAAATGAAAGTCATGAGAACGTCCTAAAAAATTCCTGACATGGTCCTCAGTGATGTCCTGGGAACTTACAGGAAACTAGACAAAGGTCCTCCAGAGAACTTAAGGGACCTAATGGGAATATCACCGAATGTCCTCAGGACAGCCCCTGTTTGCTGGGGACCCACTTTATATTGGTAAATACAGTCATACATGGCATAGCACATAAATTACTTGTAACCTATATATTATTGTGTTAATATCAGGCTATTACTTTTATTTTTTATTTGACTCTTTATTATTGATATTGATTATTGTACTGCAATGTTGAGGGAGCTACCACACACGCATTTCGCTGCATCTTTCATACCTACTGTAAACCGGGTACTTGACAAATACAATTTGATTTGATTTTGTTTGTGTAACCCTGTCACCCATGGTCTGGGCCACACAAGCCGATCAGCCTGTGGACCAAGGGTCTGTGGTGTGGCAGATAGTCAGATTGAACCTGATGACAATGAATGTGATAACTATAGATGGCCATAATATGATGAGATCTCCTTCCCGGTAGTGATACGATGGGATGATTTAGGTCTATAGGTGTATACGTGTAAAATGACCACGTGACATGCACAATGTTGAGATTTTCAGCTTGGTGCATGTATGACTGGCGCAATTCGATTAATCTCCACAGCGTGTGGCCTGATGCATGAGTTATGAAGGGTTTATGAAGAGTGGTGTATAATATCTTAGATATGGGTTGGATATGGCTGTTAAAATGTGTAATGCAAGTATATGTGAGCTATGGATGCTATAAGGGGTGGCAGGTAGCCTAGTGGTGACAGCGTTGGACTAGTAACCGGAAGGTTGCAAGATTGAATCCCTGAGCTGACAAGGTAAAAATCTGTTGTTCTGCCTCTGAACAAGGCAGTTAACTGTTCCTAGGCTGTCATTGAAAATAATAATTTGTTCTTAACTGACTTGCCTAGTTAAATGAAGATAAAAAAAATCAGGTCCATTGTGATGTGAAGGTGGTCTGGATGAAAGGAATTTTCTTTGTGTATGATTGATGTTGCTGATTTTAAAGAGAGATCAGTTTTCCTCCACTGAACCAACAGGGGCTCATTCCTAAACATTCCAGGCTATCCAATGTTTCCACAAGATACAAAATGTGGAGGTAACCAGAACCACCTTTCTCTTATATGGAGCTTCATACCACTTCCCTGAGAGAGAAGGACGTATAGCGAAAACGACACAGCCTGATAAAAATGTTTTTCTTCATTCCACACTTCATTCTCCTAGGAGAACCAGCCTCATATGTAACCATTCAGCTCAGGTCTGCTCACCATAACTTGCACCATACAGGCACGCACACACAAACAAACTAATGGGCTGATTTAACTGGCCTGTCTGGTTTTATGTTGTGTTAAGAACGCTCTGAGGGTTGGTTTACACAGATTGATGGGGGTGTCATCAGAAAAGGTTGGAAGGAGGAGGTGAGTTTTCCATCCTAATGAGCTGGGTGACCCCTGGCTCCCCAAGGTCAGGCTGATCTTTAGTAATTAATGACCAAACCCAGTTTCCCGATAGCGATGGAACGTAGGTTTATGGTTGTTTTAACGAGGCATCTTTCCTTGTAACGGCCGAAGATGTAACATGCGTTTCCCAAAACACCATTCAGAGAGAACGGTCATTAAGTGCATCGTTGGAGCATGTGTCGATACTGATAGGATCGAAAGAAAGGGAGCGCTGCTCTTGGATCAGCTTTTCCCATTCAAATATTTCCTTAACATTAGAATTATCTCACAATACTGACGAAGGATCAGCTCCTAGAGAGATCTAAGCATATTTTTTATACGTCACTTGTTTGTATAAATTGCAAAGACATTGGTCACTTTTTTATTTGGAATCAACTTTGTTCTAAAGTTATAGGTGGTCACACGAATAAACCACGTGATTCGATGTTTAGCTGAGATCTTCTGTGTATAAAGTGACATGGGAGGGCAAAAACATTAATCCAAAGACGTACTTAGCTGTTCTACGAGTGGTTTGATGCAGGCGTTAGTTTACGAGCATTTTCAAGTGCAATGTTAATAACGCTGGTTTTGGGAAACAGCTCGGAGATTTTACGATGCTCCCATAAAGGTTCTAGCGATGAACTTAGCCTTAAGATGCTTTTGGGAAACCGACCCGAGAGGTGCTGCTAGAGGAACCTTATGTCACCTTACGAGGCTGTCATTAATCACACTGCTTTCTAGGGGGGGGGGGCATGCTCCAAGGTAACACAACTACGCACACTTGCACGCACGCACACATACATGCGCAAGGGTGTCTCGGGCTTCAGCTGGAAATAAGTTGAGCTTGAGTAATGAAATGTCACATCAAGGTAAAGGTTTGTCAATGTAACAGTGCTCCCTGTCACACCGGTGTGTATATACGTTCTCTCAGAGCTCTCACACTCCCAAGGTGTCTCGGGGAACAACAAGTTGGCTTTACATTGAGTAATGAGAGTTTATGGGCCATGTGCCCTAGCACTCAGAGCTGTCAACAAACACCAACACGACAGAGAAAGAAGGGCATTCTTACTGCTGCTAGGGTAAAAATATATTTAGCGGGGCCGTTTGACCTGACCAGGAAGGTTGTGACTGTTGCTGTGATGTTTTGCTTTGTTATTCTGAGCAAAACAAAGGAAAACGGCTCATAATTGATATCTGAGTGTCAGGGATGAGTAATACAGAGGTCCAACATGCAAAAGCTGCAGGGGAACCATGCTTTGGGCGGCCAGCGGAAATCAATATTAATACGCACCTTTCAGATGGGGGAAAGAGATGGGTGGAGGGCAGTGGACAGTAGAGACACCTACCAACCTCTCCTTACTGCTGATGTGTTACTGAAACAGTACAGAGCTCAATCACCCATATTTAACTTCATTTCAATCTTTATTAACCTATTCTAACTAACTAGGTATTTCATCTATCCATAAAAGGCATCTATCCCAACCTTTGCTAATAAACAAATAAATACAAGCCATGCGAATAAAGCCAAAATCTTTTCCCCTCTCACCAACCAGATGAAACGGCCCAGCCCAGCCCCAAACATGAACCTTTGGTATAGTAGAGTGCACCACATCCCTTGCTGAATATTCCATAACTTTTTCATCAGCTTGCATCACATCATCCAGTGATAGATCAGACAGGCCCTAATGTCACTTTGCAGCTGAAATGGAAAAAACAAATACAACTCAGGCAGCTGAAGAGGCCCCTAAAACCCTCACAAATTTCTATAGATGCACCATTGGGAGCATCATGTTGGGCTCTATCACCGCCTGGTACAGCAATAGCACCGTCCACAACTGCAGGGCTCTCCAGAGGGTGGTGCGGTCAGCCCAACGCATCACCAGGGGCACACTGCCAGCCATCCAGGACATCTACAGCACCCGGTATCACAAGAAGGCCAATAAGATTATCAAGGACGTCAGCCACCCGAGCCACAGCCTGTTCACCCCGCTACCATCTAGAAGGTGGAGACAGTACAGACGCATCAAAACTGGGACTGAGAGACTGAAAAACATCTCCAGGCCATCAGACTGTTAAACAGTCACTGTTACTAGCCAGCTACCACCTGGTACTCAACTCTGCACCTTAGAGACTGTTGCCCGATTACATGGTCATTGAACACTGGTCACTTCATTTACACACTGTTTTACCCACTTCATATGTATATACTGTATTCTAGTCCAGGCTCATCCTGTCACGTTCTGACCTTAGATCCTTTGTTTTGTCTTTGTTTTAGTATGGTCAGGGCGTGAGTTGGGGTGGGCAGTCTATGTTCCTTTTTCTATAATTTGGGATTTCTGTGTTTGGCCTGGTATGGTTCTCAATCAGAGGCAGCTGTCAATCGTTGTCCCTGATTGAGAACCATACTTTGGTAGCCTGGTTTCACTTTTGAGTTGTGGGTGTTTATTTTCCATGTCAGTGTTTGTTCCACACGGGACTGTTTCGTTTGTTTCATTTATTCACGTTGTTATTTTGTACTTTTCAGTGTTCTATTAAAAGTAAGCAATATGAACACGTACCACGCTGCACATTGGTCCTCCGATCCTTCCTACTACTCCTCCTCGTCAGAGGATAACATCTGCAAAATAGGTGTACGCCACCAATAGAATTTGATTTGATTTGAGAGACCATTCCACTGCAAGAGACATTCTGCAACCCAAGACTGCTGACCCAGATGGGATCATTTTCACCTTTTTTCAAGGGATTGACCATGAATAACATGTCTGAGGATATTAATTGGTGCAGCTTAAGCCTGCAGACCATATACAGGTACAGTACATGTTCCTAGAGTGCCTCATGAGACCTGTCTCCGTGTGTAGGTTTTCTCTCTCAATATTTGTCCGTCCATCCTTCTGTCAAATGTATGAGATTACGATATGAATCTAAATGGAAATATCTGATGGTGCATGTCTGTCTGTCTGTCTGTCTGTCTGTCTGTCTGTCTGTCTGTCTATCTCTCTTTCTCCATCTCCATCTCCATCTCCCCCTCGCCTACCAGGTCCCTCTGCTGCTGCTGTGCAAATGGATTCATCTTGTTGCGCCCAGTCTGGGGGGAGGGTAGAGTGGTGGTTCACGTCAGAGACAGATTGAAATGTGTGTGTGTGTGTGTGTGAGAGAGAGAGAGAGAGAGAGAGAGAGAGAGAGAGAGAGAGAGAGAGAACTGAAAAAGTATGTGTATTTAGGCAATGCTGAAATGTGCATGTATTCAGTTTGTGCAATGGCATAGTGTGTGTATGAGAACTAAAGGGGGGGAGAGAGAGAGTACAAATTATGTGGAGAAATTAAAAACATATTTGTGTGTGTGCTCTGTACATGTAAGATGTAAGCACTTCATATGGAGTCCCAAAAATAGCAAGATGTCCATTAATTAAACATGGACATGCTGTACATACTCCCTTTCCAACATCCCTTCGAGAGAGAGAGAGAGAGAGGGGGGGGGGGGGGGGCAGTCATGATGGGGTATTCACTGCCAGATTTTGGAGAGGTACTGGGATCATGTAAAGCCCTGGGTCACTAGAAATGAGTCTATATTTCAGTATGTTTGTAAAGCCTGTGTCCTGTTCATTCTACACGTATTTTGGTCAAATCCCATCCTACATTACCGTGTCTTCCCTCACATTGTAGCTCTCCATCTATATCTATTTGCACCCCCCACCCTCCCTCTATCTCTTTCCCTCCCTCACCTCTCGGCTATATCACTACCCCATTTTATTTCTCTCCCCTCTACCTCCCCGAATGAACAGCGGCATCAGTGACAGGGATCTAACTGGTTCCCATGACAATGCCATGACAACAGTGATGGAATGAATTGGCTCTCACTGATCTCATGAACGAAGATCCTGAGGAGTGGCATGTTGGACGTACAGTACATCTGAGGAGGTGGAGAAACAAGATTACCCTCACCCCAACTCCTATTTCATCACCCCCACCTCTCTCTGACTCTCCCATGCCGAGAGAGAGAAGCAGCTGGGGAACGACCAGTGGCAAGACCGAGTGAGAAAGAGAGACACAGTGACAGAGAGAAAAATGTAAAATATTGAGGATGACAGTGAGAAAGGAGAGAAAAGGGGTAAAGATAGAGTTTGGAAAAGTCAGTACTTTAATGAAAAATATTGGCAGTGGCTTGATTTGTATTCCAGCAACAGTCCCTCCTCTGAAACGACAAAATGCATCCCAACATCCTTTTCTCCACAAAGCTCAACCAAGTGCTTACTTCACACTACTCACCACACAGTGGCTACACACATGGGCCTCGTGGAGCAGCTGAGGAATCATGGGAGGTCAGTGTGGGCAAAGCCACTTTGCAACATCACATCCATAATGGCAGCCATGGCCCCAGCTGCCATCAGCTGTTGGACATTAAGCAAAGTGCAGGTGGATTTGGCTGAGCCAGTTATGGGATAACTCAATAACATTACTTTGTTAGGTCGGCCTGAGCTGTTTATTTTATAATGCACTGTGGTTTTACCACGGCCAGCTATCTAACTCCCAGGCATGGCCGTATATTTCTAAGCTGATTATCTCCCTTAGTCTAAGTTTATGTGGTGGGGGGGTGGGGGGCAAGGCACAGGCCTTCTGTGGTCAATATTTCAGGGGTGGCTGTTCCCACTCTGGCAACTTCCCTGCAGGAGAACTCGAAGCAATGAAGGAAGCGGTGGAGGAACACCTTAATGGAGTCCACAACAACCCCAGGCGTGAAGAGGAGCTGGAGGAGATGGAAAAACTCATCAAACCAGATGAACCCATCTTTCCTTTCAGGGCATTGGAACCCAGGTGGTGAGCCCAATGGTATTCCGTATCAGGTGTACAAATACAGCGAGAGGCCCAGTAGAAGATAATGGAGGCTGCCACACTTTTAACTTAAACCTAAATTTTGACATTTTGGGGGATTTCACGTTAGTTGACAACTAAACCAAATGTAAATCAAAACTAGATGCTGAGCTGACATCTGTGCCCAGTTGGTCAACACAACCGTACAAAAGGGCAGAGTTCCAGGAGTGTCTGGCTGCCTTGAACACACAAGTGTCATCTCCAAGAATAGAATAAAGGAGACCTGGAAGTCCTGTGGCTAGAACTAATCAATAACTACAGGACCATACACCACAACCTGGTGGAAACCACTCTCAAGTCCTACCATGTTTTTGCAAGATTCCAGAATCTCCTCCAGTGCTACTTTGACAGCCTCAAGGCAGAGGCTGGAGGTAGATACTGTCTAAGCCATTCAGTTTTCTGCAGCAATGAACCTCCCCGGGAAATGAGCCGAGAAGCTCAGACGGCGTGCAGTATCCAGCAGGCTCCAATCAGAGCATTCATGTACGGTCTGACAATCACAGCTAAGTCAGTTCCGGAAGGCAGATGGATTTTGGAGGATCTGGAAGAGCTCACCAAATAGGCCAGAATTTAGTTCAAGCCTGAAGAGTCAAGAAGACTGGTCCTGAAAAGGGAAGATTCAAGATCAGAGAGGAGACCATCCCCACAGTCAGAGAGAAGCCTGTAAAGAGCCTGGGGATGCGATACAGGGCCGAGCTCAATTACAAAGGGTGTGTGAAGGAGATGCACTTGCAAGTCGACACGTGGATGACATCTCTGGAGAAGAGCGACCTACCAGGCAAGTTTAAGGCATGGGGCTAACAACAAGGGGAACTTCCTAGACTTCTCTGGCCATGGCTTGTCTATGAAGTACTTCTTTCAAGAGTGGAGGCACTAGATAGGAAAATGATCAAATATTCAGGAGCTTCTGCTCCATTGGCCTGTACATTGGTAGAGGCAACAAAAGCACATCAGGCTATGATGCTGTGAGACAGCAAAGATGAAAGGGCTCACCAGGCAGAGATTGATGTCAGAATGGGTCGCAAGTGGTCAGCCAGCAGAGCGCTTAGGTAGGCAGAGGAACAGCTGCAACATGCTCACACTGTTGGGTCCGTAAACGAAGATAGGCTGGGTCTGGTATTTACAACCCGGTCAAGCTGTAAGAAAGCAGATCCAAAGGAGTGCCGTGGCATGGTGCAGAGGGAAGTCTGAAAGGCTGAGGAAGACAGCAGGCATGTCAGAAGCCAAAAAACAGGGCAGCTGGACATGCTGGGAGAACGTGCGAGAGAGGACACTCATCTGGCAAGACATCTGGAACATGGAAGGGCAGTGGATTAAGTTTCTGCTTTGCTCTGTGTACAAAGTTTTGCTCACACCAACAAACCTCTGAAAGGGGTGGTTGACAGAGAGCTCCAGCTGCGCACTATGTGGATGACCAGCCAAACTCGAGCACATGCTCTCCTCCTGCCAAGCAGGTCTGAACAATGGAAAATTCAAGTGGCAGCATAACCAAATACGTGACTGGAGCAAGCAAGGAGAAAGCTGAAACAACTCACCCAGGGCCCTGTTTCATCTACTTCCTCAGGTTAGGCGATATAGCAGCAAAGGGCATAAGGAGCAAATAGATCCTTGCCACAGCAGGTGACAGGCAGACTTCAACAAGCAGCTCAGATTCCCAGAGAAACCAGCACAAGCCTCAGACCAGATATTGTTGTCTGGTCTAGAAGCACCAAGCACAGTACCCTGGGAGGAGAGGATAGAGGAGGCACCAGTCCCTCATCCTTGAGAGTCAGCAGAATGTATGGAGAGCCTGGCATTTACCAGTTGAAGTCGGCTGCAGGCAAATCACTCTGGAGAGCCCTGGGGCTACTCGGCATTGAAGGAGTTGCAAGGAAGAAGCAAGTGGCTGACGTCAGCAAACAGGGAGAAGTAACATCCCGTTGGATCTTGCTGAAGAGGAATGAGCGGTGGCAGAGCCAAGCAAGCAGTAGGGAGGCAGGAATGGTCCACCACCCAAAAGACATTCAGTCAACTTGACACAAATTGTGGGATGCATTGGAGTCAACATGGGCCAGCGTCCATGTGGAACACTTTCGACACCTTGTGGAGTCCATTCCCCGAATAATTGAGGCTGTTATTTTTTACCTTTATTTAACTAGGCAAGTCAGTTAAGAACAAATTCTTATCTTCAATGACAGCCTAGGAACAGTGGGTTAACTGCCTTGTTCAGGGGCAGAATGACAGATTTTTCCTTGTCAGCTCAGGGTTTTGATCTTGCAACCTTTAGGGTTACTAGTCCAACGCTCTAACCACTAGGCTACCTGCCACCCCAAAGGGCAAAAGGGGGTGCAACTGAATATTAGGAAGGTGTTCCTAATGTTTTGTACAGTCAGTGTATTTATTGTCAGTATATTCCATTTGTTTATTATATGTCTGTATATTCTGTTTATTGTGGCAGTACCATTTCACAGAGACAAATTCCTGTACGCGCAAATGTATTTGATGAATAATGGTGATTCTGATTCTGAGTGCATTGAAGGAGGAAGAAGGAGCGACTGTATTGCCATCTGGCTCACAGAAAGCACAGGGTGACAAATCAGGTGAGCTGGCAGTGATGACCACCATCATATTTTGGACATGGGCCATTACAATAGGCCTAAACCTATCAGTCAAAGCCATGCCACACCTCTCAATCTACCTCTATGTAAACCTATGATTGTCTTCATAAATTTTTCAAAGTGCATATGATTAAACTATTCTTAGATTAGACCAATAGATTGCTCTAGAACTTCTATTGCTGGCATGTGTACAGGTGCCATCCTTCTTTTATCCTGAATGGATGTATTGCTCTAGGGAAGCAGGTTAAGTGCCTTATTAGAGAAGAATGAGTACTACACAGTGTCCCCATCTCCCAACAAGTTTTTCTTAGTAAATCCACAGACCACACAAGATCTCCCCATCAAATAAAGAGTTGACCTAAATGTGTATGTTTGGAATAGGACAAGTGTAGTTATTTTTGAGGAGCTGTTTTTGATGACCTGTCTAGGCCTGAATCTCCTATCGGTGTACAGTAGCTCTGATAGTGTGTGTGTGGTTGTGTGTGTGTGCATCCGTGTGCATGCGTGCATGTGTGTGTGCCTGGCGCAAGACAGTTTGACAGTAATTGGTAGGGATGGAGGCGGCAGCTGTGGGAGAACTCAGGGCAGAAAGGTGATAGCCTAACCCTCCACCCCCTGTTCTCTTCACTGTAAGCCTGTGGGGTTAGGACCCGCATTTGCCCCTCCCTCCCTCCACCCAACCTCTACTCTACAGTTTCAACCCAAGATCTAATCTTTCCAACCTGGTCCCATGAACTCTCACATCACCAGCAAACGTCTGACCTGGAATCAGTTGTTAGGAACATTTTATCCATTTATATCTTGACATTTTAGAACAGTGTTCTTCAATCCTGGTTCTGAATACATTTTCTAGCACAGTACTAATACCGGAACAAAAATATGAATGCAACATGCAACAATTTCAATGATTTTATAGAGTTACAGTTCATATAAGGAAATCAGTCAATAGAAATGAATGTATTAGGCCCTAATCTATGGATTTCACATGACTGGGAATATAGAAATGCATCTGTTGGTCACAAATAACTTTTTTTTAAAGGGTTTGACTGGTTTTGTGGATCACAAACCAGTCACTATGTGGTGTGACCATCATTTGCCTCATGCAGTGCGACACATCTTCTTCGCAAAGACCTATCAGGCTGTTAATTGTGGCCTGTGGAATGTTGTCCCACTCCTCTTCAACGGCTGTGCGAAATTACTGGATATTGGCGACCCAGAGCATCCCAAACATGCTCAATGGGTGACATGTCTGGTGAGTATGCAGGCCATGGAAGAACTGGAACATGTTCAGCTTCCAGGAATTGTGTACAGATCCTTGTGACATGGGGCCGTGCTTTGTCATACAGAAACATGAGGTGATGGCGGCGGATGAATGGCATGACAATGGGCCTCAAGATCTCGTCACGGTATCTCTGTGCATTCAAATTGCCATCGACAAAATGCAATTGTGTTCGTTGTCTGTAGCTTATGCCTGCCCATACCATATCCCCCCTGCCACCACTGGGCACACTGTTCACAACATCAGCAAACCACTTGCCCATATGACGCAATACACATGGTCTGCGGTTGTGAGGCCTGTTGGACGTACTGCTAAATTCTCTAAAACGACATTGGAGGCGGCTTATGGTAGAGAAAATAACATTACATTCTCTGTTAACTGCTCAGTTCGGCATTCCTGCAGTTAGAATGCAAACTGCACGCTCCATCAAAACTGCACATTTTAGAGTGGCCTTTTATTGTCAACAGTACAAGGTGCACCTGTATAATGATCATGCTGTTTAATCAGCTTCTTAATTTGCCACACCTGTCAGATGGATGGATTATCTTGGCAAAGGTGAATTGCTCACTAACCGGGATGTAAACTAATTTGTGCACAAAATTCGAGATAAATAAGCTTTTTGTGTGTCTGGAACATTTCTGGGATCTTTAATATTCCAGCTCATGAAACATGGGACCAGCACTTCACATGTTGTGTTCATATTTTTGTTCAGTGTAGTATCAAGGTCTTTATGATTTCGTTAGCTGAACCAGGTGTGTTATTGCTGGGCTGGAACAAAATTGTGCACCCCTTGGGGTTGGGAATCCCCATGGACTAGAATTGTAGTTCACAGTTTTAGAATGATGCTCTTCACCTTCACATGCTGATTTAAAATATGAACATGGAAGTTAGACCTAAGGTATCTGCCGCCATATCTGTCTACTGCAAGGGTCGGCAACAAAAAACGTGTAAAAAAAGACTAAAATAACCAGGAATTCAGCCACAAATGTGTTTAATTTAGGAAGTCTGTTCACAAGCATTCCCACAAATAAAAAAGAGAGACATTTGACCATGTCTCAATGTAATCAAGTAATGAAATTATTGTTATTTTCAAATACAATCTATTTTTGGGCTTAGTTGTGGTCAATTTGCAATGTATAAATTATTATAATTAAGTTCCGGCCGCCCAACCATCCGCTCCGACAAAAAAACATCCCGAATCTAGTTGAATCTAGTTGCCGACCCATGCCCTACTACATTTTCTTTGATTCATTCACAACACCCTGCCGAGGACCGCAAACCTATAAATAACTTTTAAAAGCTTTTCTCCGGTATCCCTCTTTACTTCATCCTGTCCTTCATATCCTTCCCTTGGCTTGATTCTTCTTTCGTCTCTCTTCCTTCCTTTTAAGTTGTTTTTAAGATAAGGAAGGAGTCTAGGAGCTAACAGAAAAGATAATAAACAGACAGAGCCAAGAGAAAGCAAATGGTCTCATTTTACATAAACACACAAATACATGCATGCACAGTACATGAGTTCAGACAATACACAAAAATGCATGTACTAACAAACATACCTTATATACTGTAGATGCATAAAGAAACAAAGGAAGCAAACACGTGAGCACATTTTCAAATGGCATCCTGGGTTATTGTAACTGGTGGACAGTTTAAAACAGTGTGACAATGAAAACCCCAGTAGGCATGAGTGATTGTGTGCACTACACATGGGTTCTGTGTGCGAGTGTCTGAGTGTCTGTGTTTGTGTGTGTTTGTGTGTTTGTGTGTGTGTGTGTGTGTGCGTGTGTGTGTGTGTGTGTGTGCGTGTGTGTCAGTGCCCCAGGCCCCACATAGGCCTCGGGGCCACTCTGTCTGTTCAGTGGGGGATGGGCCTGGTTCTGCTCTGGCCGTTACGGCTATCTGGGTCAGTGGATGAGTGGCGAAGCGGGTCCCGGTGACCTCATTGCTCCTGCATTATCATTATTTCCCCAGTCACTCACTCCACAGGGATTCAGGGAGAATCTGGAACCAGGAGACAGCCGAGTCCCCTGTGCACACATACACAAGGAAAGTAAAACCAAACACACACACACACACAGTGGAGAAGAAGCTCGGTTACGACAGCCCTACATAGAGGTCAGAGGTTACAATTACAAATGACTGGCTCTCAGGTTCGACTATCCAACAGCTTCACTAATCGCACACCTATATGACTCAAACCAGACACTCTCAATCGCTCCTTTTTCCAAGGGGTTTGGCCTCCTAACTCCCTCCTTTTCACTAGTGGATCATAAGCTATCTCTAGCCATGCTGGGTAGTATTCTACCAAATAAACTGCAGACGGAAGCCCTAATCCATTAACAGCACATCCTTTTAGACACCTAGTGTAGTCGGTAACCCCCAAGCTACCCCCCTCTCTCTAGTAATCTCCCCTGCCAATGGTCCCTCTGAACCCCTGAACCCCTGCCAATGGCTGTTAAAGGAATCTGATCTCTATTATTACATTAACATGCTCCACATGTTCCGTGGGAGATATTTGACACCTCTGGCACTGGAACTGCCCAGGAGACCATGGAGACATACAGAACCAGTCAAAAGTTTGGACACACCTACTCATTCAAGGGTTTTTCTTTTTTTTTTTTTTTACTATTTTCGACATTGTAAAACTATGAAATAACACATATGGAATCATGTAGTAAACAAAAAAGTGTTAAAGAAATCAAAATATATTCTAGATTTGGGATTTTTCAAAGTAGCCAGCATTTGCCTTGACAGCTTTGCACACTCTTGGTATTCTCTCAACCAGCTTCACCTGGAATGCTTTTCCAACTGTCTTGAAGGAGTTACCACATATGCTGAGCACTTGTTGGCTGCTTTTCCTTCACTCTGCGGTCCAACTTATCCCAAACCATCTCAAACCACACCTCCTCTATCATCCATTCACCTACTCTGCGTCTCACAAATACCCAGAAGTTGATATCGAAAATCTCAAATTTGGACTCATCAGACCTAAGGACAGATTTCCACCGGTCTAATGTCCATTGCTCGTGTTTCTTGGCCCAAGCAAGTCTCTTCTTCTTATTGGTGTCCTTTAGTAGTGGTGTCTTTGTAGCAATTCGACCATGAAGGCCTGATTCACAGAGTCTCCTCTGAACAGTTGATGTTGAGATGTGTCTCTTACTTGAACCCTGTGAAGCATTTCTTTGGGCTACAATTTCTGAGGCTGGTAACTCTAATGAACTTATCCTCTGCAGCTGAGGTAACTCTGGGTCTTCCTTTCCTGTGGCTGTCCTCATGAGAGTCAGTTTCTTCATAGCACCTGATGGTTTTTGTGACTGCACTTGAAGAAACTTTCACATTTCTAAACATTTTATGGATTGATTGACCTTCATGTCTTATAGGGCAGCAGATAGCTTAGTGGTTAGAGCGTTACTGGATCGAGTCCCCGAGCTGACAAGGTAAAAATCTGTTGTTCTGCCCCTGAGCAAGGCAGTTAACCCACTGTTCCCTGGACGCTGAAGATGTTGATTATGGCAGCTGCCCGCACCTCTCTGATTCAGAGGGGTTGGGTTAAATGCGGAGACACATTTCAGTTGATTGCATTCAGTTGTACAACTGTCTAGGTATCCCCCTTTCCCTAAAGTAATGATGGACTGTCATTTCTCTTTGCTTATATGAGCTGTTCTTAGCATAATATGGACGTGGTCTTTTGTCAACCAGTACCAGTCAAGTTTGGACACACCTACGCATTATTCTGTATACCACCCCTACCTTGTCACACAATTGATTGGCTCAAGCAAATTAAGAAGGAAAGAAATTCCACAAATTATATTTTAACAAGGCACACCTGTTAATTGAAATGCATTCCAAGTGACTAAGAGTGTGTAAGAAGCTCTCTGAGAAAATGATAGATGGCATACAGTATGTGCTCAGTGTAAACACAGACAGAGGAGGAGTGTGTGTGAGCATATAGGAGTGGCTGGGCCTGGATGGATGCAGGGTAAGCTATGACGAGAGAAAGTGCTCCATACATGGACTCCAGATGAACCATCTGTTTGGCCCTGTCTTTATGGCCTGGCCACTGGCTGGCCACAGGAAGCAGCAAAGCCCCCTGGGTCTTCAGACGGGAACATGATCCTTTTAATAAGTCCTGTCAGAACCCCAGCCCCACTTAGGGGGTGAGAGGGCCGATACCCAACACCACAGTCCCTCTCTGCAGTCACGCTTCAAAGACTACACACAGAGCACAGGAGCTGGGCCTCAGTAGCACCATGCTACTGACTTCAGCGTCACTCACACAGACCTCAGCCTTGTAACGGACACTACATGTAGGAGAACATGGGTGTTATTAGGTTATGACTGGCGGTTGTGTAATCAAACTATGATGTCAAGTATATGTGATCGGTAACTTACGGAAGGAAGCTAGTGGACCCTAAATAGTCTACACTGATTTGAAGATCAACAATGAATGCCGATTAAAAATATATAATGGCCTTGAAAATAAAGAGCATGACAAACTGGAGCGGTTACATCAAGTCAACCGATTTTTCTTTCCAGCATTTGGAACCATTGGGAGATTCTTTATGCCAACCACACATACTATACTCTAGACGTGTGAATTTGCAGCACATGAGGGAAAACACATGCGTAAATGTGTGTGTGTGTGTGTGTGTGTGTGTGTGTGTGTGTGTGTGTGTGTGTGTGTGTGTGTGTGTGTGTGTGTGTGTGTGTGTGTGTGCGTGTGTGTGCGTGTGTGTGTGTGTGTGTTTGAGGGTTCGACACATTTGTGCGAGGGTTGGACACACATTTGCAGCACATTTTCGTCCCTCACAGGACATACCTTCTTCTGCTCTATGTGTTCTGTGTGCCACGCAGACCCATGCATCATCGCTGCACTTCCTGTGGGTGCTCAACGCCAAGCATGAAGGGACGAATGCACAGCAGTAGTGATTGTCGCAATGCTTCAGACTGTACAGCAGCCTTTTCTGACTAAAAGTGTTTCCTACTTTAAAAAAATATATATCCATAGAGTATTTATTGGATGCCGTATAGTTAAAAACAATGACTTGTTACATAGCGCTGTCCTTGCTTGTAGGGCCAAGTTTTATACATTTTTTTCTCAAGAGGATGGATTTGAAGAAATGGAGAGAAATAGTAATCATTATATGACAGTGTTGTCCCCTCTTTCTGCTATCCTCTCATCCATGCCTTTAACCCCAAACTGGGAAGTAAGGATTTTAGTATTGGAAGATGTAGTATACCTTTGCTTGTGTGTGTTTCTGTGTTGATACAGGGGGTGCTTGCTTTCTTGACAAGGATACAAGGAGTGTAATAGGAGAGAGGGGTAGAGAGACAAGGGGAGACGGACAGAGGGAGAGGGGCGAAGCCATCCTGCCCAAACGTGATTTTTTTCAGAGACATTCCGTCTCCTGGGTATTAGGCTGCATGATAACATTCAAGACCGTTAAAGACATTAGTCGACTGACACCACACTAAACAATGACAAACCAAGCTCTCCTGATATTTTGGCAGAACTTCTTTTGTATTTTAGCCAAGGGTGGAATTTATTGTTTTAGCCAAGGCTGCATTGGGTTGACCAGTGTTGACGGGCATAGACTTTCAGAGTTGCGTACTTCAACATTCTATCTAAATCCCAACATTCCTTCAGGCTGGTCAAGGAGACAGTGGAACACTTTTTTCTGCTGTTTGTAAGAATGGACAGATAAATTCATCAGACCTATGACAGCAATGGTTTAGGTACTGTTGACATGCATGTGAGCGCGCACACACACATACACACACTAATAGTGATGACTAACATTCTACCTAATCTGGAGTGTTAATTTTGTGAGCCACATTCTACCTGACCAGTGAGCACATTCTTCTTCATGTTTGTGTCGCAATTTGAATAAGTGTCCTCTGTGTAACTTCCTCACTCACAGAGTATTCTAATCTGTAATCTTACCACATTAATACAGGTTTGCTTTCACTATGAGAAGGCTGTCCTCTCTATGTAGTAATTACACAGTAGTAACTCTGCATTCTTTGTTGCTGTTGTGACCGGACACTGGTTAAGTGTTAAAAATGTCCTCTGTTTATGTTGACTACAACTGTGAAAGGGCCTTCATTGTCCAATCACTAGTATGCATAGAGCATGTTGCCATGTTACATTATTTTGCTTCAGAATAAAGCTGAAGTACTGACACAGCACAAAGTTGGCATAGTATACCTATTCACCTGATGAATCCTTGGAATTTACCTGATGAATCACTGGAATCAGTAAACAGTGAGTTCATTGACATTAATGTAATTTGTTAGTTCTGAATAAGGACATACACTCTGGTTAGTCTCTGAGTCACTCTGACTGTTAACACCATTGCAATCTCTATCTTATTACAACTACTGTAGAACCCACATTCAGGCATGCCCTAGAGCTAATTCCACTCATTCTTTAGATGTTTTTCACATCTTCACCCATACTCCATCACTCCCTGAGGACCCCCCCTCCCCTCCTGGAATTGAATTTACAACAGTGTGTCTAGAGCAGCTTTCTCAGCCTTGGGAAGAGGAAATTGAGTAATAGTGCTGATGTTGAGTCACTGGCTAATGAGTCCCTAGACCAAACACCAATTCAACTCACTTCATTTACAATGACATAGTAAATGAACTGTCCAGATAAGTCCAGAACATGAAGCGACAGACATAAGTGAGCAGTGCTTAATATTGGATATACAGCTTCCCATCCTGACTCCTGAGAGGAGAAAGGAAATCCTTTCATGGAGAATAAGCCCAGCTATATGAGTAAGTCAACGGTCCAGCACCTGGACTTCAAATTCATCAGCTCAGCACTTCCCACCCTCAACAGGCCCTAAGAGTTCCATCACAATGTCCTAAAAGGAGGCCAAGCCTAGTTCTGACCATAGGGCCCTGAGCACAGAGATCCTATAATTGAGATTCTATATGTAATTCTATTACCCTGAGTTTCTCTTGAGCACTTTACCTGACCAAGGAACACTATGGGAGTTTTTCTTGGCCTGGTCACATGATCAGGAAAAACTCAGGGCCCAACATATAGCACTTTCATTCCCTTTCACTCTTATCCTCGTGTACCATTTTTGAGTATGTTGTCTCACCACCTTTTCAGCACTGTCACTGTCCCTACTGGACTCGACACCCTGTATAAAACAGCCCTTTCTGCGGTGTGTTAATGGTGCTGTGCAGAGAAACAAAATATGCTTCTCTGCATCTCTGCATGCCAGCTAAGATAGATAGACAAGCTGCTCTAACCTAATCGATAGCCTGAAATGTCTTGGTAGCTAGCTTTGAGGTTGAGAGATTAGGAACCTATCTCAACAAGCTCCCACGGTCTCACATCAGAATTCGACATTCATCCATGTTTCTCAAACGTCAAATTTCGACGTGTTTGGTTACTTCTCTGTATCGTTTAAGTTTAGGCATTAACTCAGAATTCTTAAAGTTAGGCATTAACTCCGAATGGTTAAGGGACGAGTTAATGTTTGGGATAGGTTTAAAACAAAAATATAAAAACTACTTTCTATCACTGAATTTGAACTTTTGAACATTTGAACCTTGAATAATTATGATAAAACATGGGCTTAAAAAAATGAAGTTTGATAATTCATTTAACATCTGAAAAATAAAAAGCTGGACAAGCTGGACACTGTGCCCCCAAGCTGGACATTGTGACCCCAAGCTGGACATTGTGACCCCAAGCTGGACATTGTGCCTTTCTTTCACAATGTTACACTAAAAGTCACGTAAGCCGTCTAACCACACACACACACTGAATTGATGAAATGTCAAGATGTGTTTTATCTGATGCTTAACAACATTCTCCCAGAAGGAGTCAGTAGTCATGAGGTTCCCTGAGGGAAGAACTCTGGAGGTGAGGGTCAGGGGTCAACATCATGGTTAGATTAAGGCTAGCCAACAGTGATGGGGTCATGGGGTGGTTGGTACAAAATATCACAAGCCACTCAATGTAGCTACCTGCAAAACAAGACAATAACAGCCAACCTATTATGCATAAGGAGAGTATTGTAAAAGGGAACGCAATACCAAAACACATGATTTCATTACACTCAGACACATTGAGCTGTTCCCCATATTGAGTTGTTGGGCATTCTCCATCCCTCTCTCTCTTTCTCTGTGCATTCTTGGCATGCCTGTAGATGCTAATGACACGTACTGATAAGAATGTGTGCTGAGTGAGTTAAAGGACTCCCATGTGTCTCTCGCCTTCTGCACCTCCAGGCCTTTTTCACACCATGAGGCATGTGGAAAATCAAATGGGAACTCAAGATTTTGGGAAGGGGGGAATTTCATGGCTTAATCCTTAAGAGTCGATTGATGCACCCATGCGCCAATCATCTAATTAACATAATAAAACAATTTCCATAAAAATCTGTCTGTTTAACTTAGATATCTGCTTTTGTATGGTCTGAGTCTCAATCCACCTCATCCGCCAATGTCAGCCTTCTGCATCTGCTGTGGAAAGTGGCAGAGCTATAACAATGTTCGTCAGACCAGGAGACATCTTGTAAATCGGTCTGTCTCACGAAAACGTCTGAAGCGTCGGAACGGTTTGACCCCACAACTACCACGGTACTCGTCTGAAGCCGGTACCGTCGATGTGCCAACTTCTGTCTGTAGCGTCCGAACCGTTTGGGCTGTTTTTATAGGCCCTGCTGCCCCAGCTGTGAGAAGATAGGAAGTTACACATCTTCTGACAGGAAGCTCCTATGATGTACACGCCAGCAGAGTCAGGAAGCGCTGCCAGCCAACCCCCGGAGTTCATTCATAAATCTTGTACACACACAAACATGCACAAACAAAGAAATCCACCAGCAAAGCAGATTAATGTATGTTCGCCAGAATTCCATGTTTAAAATTCTTACACGCACGCTTACGTACATAATCTGTGGACAGGATACTGAGAGGTCAGAGATCAGCTGTGTGTTGGGTTTAAATCGGGGTCTCTGTGGGTGGTTGTGCTGCTCAGAGACAGACAGCGAGTGGGCTGGGATCTGGTCCATGTTCTGATAACCAGAGACAGGCAAAAAAGAGTGAGTTCTTGGAAGACAAAAGCCTAATTTATACCTGGTTCCAATATGTGTCCTCTATCCTGATCTTGTCCACATTCTGATTGTGCCCACATTTTCTACGCATGGTGTTAAAAAGTGTCTCTTATCCGTCCACTGCGTCCACATTGTGACCAGATTTCCAAGTGGTCCCTCCCTGTTATTTGACAAATATTCTTTCAAAATAATACTTATTGGGACACATACGGATGCTATAAGTCAGTGGTGCACCTGTTAATGATTTTAGAGGGTGGAATAATGATGATTTAAATCAGGGCTCCCCAATTACATTCAGCCGTGGGCCGATTTTTCCTTGACCGAATGGTCGGGGGCTGGAACATAGTTAGAAATAATTTGTAAACTACAAATTGACCGCAAGAATCCATAATAGATATAGTATTTGACAAAAAGTTTAAAAAAATAAAACCTTGATTACATTAGGATACGATCACATATGCCTCCCTGTTTATGCATGGGAATACTTGGGGACAGATTTACTAAATTAAAATCACTTTGAGCTGATTTCCGAGTGATCTTACAGTCTTTATGAAACAGCTGCCTGTGTTAGCTGCCGAGTTAGTGCAGTGTCCTTAGCTAACTAGCTATGTGGTGCTAGCAAGCAAATATGCTAGCGTTAGCTAGCTAGCTAAACATTTGGCTATGGGCTGGCACTGGCATTGTGGGATTATGGAGAGTGAATTAAATTGTTTCTTTGTCATCTTGCTAGGTAGTTATCTAGCTGTGGCCATCTGGCTAGTATCAACAAGGGCTTTCTACAAAATAGCAACATTAGTGCAGCTCAACTAGCTAAAATTGGAATCTATACCATAAACTAAGCAACGCACACAGACATATATTGCCAAACAACGCAACTGCCACATTCTGGTATGGAGTATTTTAACAAGGCTGAGTGGCCACGGTACTGCAGGCATTGTTAGCAGCAAACAGGATCCTCCATTATAGTGAATGGAAAAATGGCAACCTTTGTGGTCTATCTTTGTGTAAATAAAATAAAGATTAGAAGAAAATCAAGGTACCAATAAATGCTTATAACACACTGAGAGCACAACACATTAAGAACCTTCCTAATATTGAGTTGCACCCCTCCCTTTTGCCCACAGAACAGTCTCAATTTGCCAGGGCATGGATTCTACAAGGTGTCGAAAGCATTCCACAGGGATGGTGCCCCATGTTGACTTCAATGCTTCTCACAGTTGTGTCAAGTTAGTTGGATGTCCTTTGGGTGGTGGACCATTCTTGATACACACAGGAAACTGTTCAGCGTGAAAAACCCAGCAGCGTTGCGGTTCTTGACACAAACTACCTACAGTACTACCATATTAATTACTACCATAATTATTTGCTTTTCCCATTCATCTTCTGAATAGCACACATACATAATCCATGACTCAATTGTCCCAAGGCTTAAAAATCCTCATTTAACCTGTCTCCTCCCCTTCATCTACACTGATTGAAGTGGATTTAACAAGTAACATCAATAAGGGATCATAGCTTTCACCTGGATTCACCTGGTCAGTCTGTCATGGAAAAAGCAGTTGTTCTTAATGTTTTGTATACTCAGTGTATACCAGATGTACTGTATGTCCTTGAACCAATCATTTTAAAATCACACACAGAAGAAGTTATAAGGATAATTTAGTTGTCAATGGCAGCCTGCAGTACACTGGTCGGCATTCAGCTTGAGTTACTCAATAAGAGGAGGCAGCACTGAAGTAGCGTGCAGTTCACTTCCAGGAGTAGCTCAACTGCGCATGTTATGTTTCCATGAGATGCCATCTTAACCGACTGCATTTGGCTTCAATACACTGTTGAGTCTTCACATTGGAATGAAGGGCGTCACGTGATCGACGACTTGGTCGATTTATATATACAGTAATGGAGGATCCTCATAGGAGGAAAGGAAGGACCAGCCTACTCAGTGAATTGAACAAAAATAAAACCATACTAAATATATTCACGTCACCAAATAACTTATTTTAAAAAAACTGTTTTGCAATGAAGGTCTACAGTAGCCTCAAGACCACCCTCTGGGGTAGCACCATGGAGTAGCCAGAAGACAGCTAAAGTACATCCTCCTCTGGGTACATTGACTTCAATACAAAACCTAGTAATTATGACGACTTCCAGAGGATGTCCTCCAACCTATCAGAGCTCTTGCAGCATGAACTGACATGTTGTTCACCCAATCAAAGGATCTGAGTATGAATCTAGTACTGAAAGCATAAGCTACAGCTAGTGCTTAAAATGTGGTGAGTAGTTTTGAACAAATTAATTTCTTCAAAAATTAATGAGAAGCAGCAGAGAGAAAGAGAGATAGAGAGAGATAGCTATACGTTTCAGGAAACTAGGCATATGTAGCAATGACTTCACAGGAGAGCCATTTAAACATTTTATTTTTATTTTTATCAAAATGCGTTTTTTGCCTTCTGTAACATATGACCTTTCATGTGCCTTAATAACAAACGTGTATGCCATCTGTAAATATGAATAAAATGGTTAAATCACGAGCCCTGTTGGTTAAGCAACAGTCAGCAACCTTCCCACTAAAGCTTAAGAGGCTGTGAATGATGCTGAATGGGTGTAGACAAAGAAGAGCTCTTCACTAGATACCAAAACATTCAAAGGTCATTTTCTCAAAAGTGAGTATACAAGTATCAACTTTCAAAGCAGAATCACTTTCCCATTGATCCTCAAAAATGCAATGTATGATATACCATTTCCATTTTTCTCTTCCAAGTGAAGGTAAGCTTTCGGTTGTATTAATTTATTGCCACTGGGGCCCGCCGGTGTAACTACTAAACTGCTTGCTGTACACTGTACTGCATGATTGTAGCGGGTTTCCTAACATGTTAGTTCTAGTAGCTATGTTGACTATGACGTTAGCTACTATGGTGGCAACGATTTAGGCTGTGTGTAGCTGTCACGGTATGATGGTTTGTCTTGGAAAGGTTTTTTCGCCTGGTCACAGACAGCTGTTGTGTTGTGCACAGAAGTCCACAACCGAAAGGAAAGGTGAGAGGAGGAGAGTGTGTAGATGCGAGAAGGAATTATACAACGAGCAAAGTGATGATGCTGTTTGTATGTGGCTGTTATGAAAGTGAACTGTGTGTGCTGGTGATCAGGGGTGTATTCATTCTGCCGGTTCTGTTGAAAAACGTTTCTTAAACGAAAGCAAATAGAACACAATGGGGTAAACCTACCTGAATGTGTCCAATAAAAACTCTTGTTTGCAACTGTTTGGACTAATGGTTACACCCTAGATCAGCTAGATGCAGGCAAGAGTATGCAAGGTGATATTGAATCTGTCAACCTGATTACTCCAATTTGTCTTTTGACCTGTGCACCTACGTTATAAACTTAAAGGTTGTAGCATCCTCATGATGGGTATAGGGAAAATGAAGGTATCATGTAGTAGCTTAAACCTATCGATGTTACATTGAGCTGGGTGAATGGAATGTGAATGACAGTCATCCAATATGCTATGATAGAAATAAGGCCATGCTCATAAAAAAATTGTCCCCCTTAATCGTAAACAACACCGAAAGCCACTGATATAATAACATTATGAAGGGCAACTCTGAACTAGTTGAAACTGAATAACACTAATAAAATACCCATCATATCTGTCCCTGTGCCCTCTCTGTATAGGTGGCATTGAATGCTTTAGCAGGATGCTTTCTTTCACAACTAGCTACATGATTATTCCAGCTCAATCGGGGAAAACCTTTGCTGACAATTTCGATACCATTTGGAAACAAATATAGGATGGATGGGATCCACCCAAATAATTTGGGTTCTTGGATACTTTCACAGCATTATAAGGCTGCGTTGAGACAATTACTTATCAATGACC
The DNA here is from genome assembly GCF_057628025.1 of Oncorhynchus mykiss. Classification (NCBI taxonomy): domain Eukaryota; kingdom Metazoa; phylum Chordata; class Actinopteri; order Salmoniformes; family Salmonidae; genus Oncorhynchus; species Oncorhynchus mykiss. The sequence continues at coordinate 62,943,294 of NC_143046.1, read as the reverse complement.
CAATCCCAGCTCAGTTAATCCCTACAATTTTGTCGGTGAGTTTTCATAATGCTTCAGCAAATGTTATCCCAGGGGTATTGGCAGACACAATGTAAGTACCTTAGTATATGTCCCTCTAACTGCCGTGAATGCCTCTGCTGATCCTAAAACTATTGCATGCAGTAATCATGTGCCAGAGTTATATTGTTAGTACTGAGGCGATGTGCCCTAGTAGGAAGTCCACTGTAAACTCAAACTTAAATAATTATAGGCATGTCTACTTCTGCTAAGCTAAAGCAATGAAAACAATCAAGCATCCCAGAAAAGTACAAAAAATAGCCCACATTACCATGTGTAGCCTACAAAACAAGGTTCATGAAATCAATAACTTGCTATTAACAGATGACATTCATATTCTGACTTTCTCTGAAACTCACTTAAATAATACCTTTGAAGATTTTATTTATTTATTTATTTATTTTATTTCACCTTTATTTAACCAGGTAGGCTAGTTGAGAACAAGTTCTCATTTACAACTGCGACCTAGCCAAGATAAAGCAAAGCAGTGAGACAAAAACAACAACACAGAGTTACACATAAACAAACGTACAGTCAATAACACAATAGAAAAACCTATGTACAGTGTGCAAATGTAGAAGAGTAGGTAAGAAAATAAATAGGCCATAGAGGCGAAATAATTACAATTTAGCATTAACATTGGAGTGATAGATGTGCAGATGATGATGTGCATGTAGAGATACTGGGGTGCAAAAAAGCAGGAGGAAAAGTAACAATATGTGGATGAGGTGGTTGGGTGTGCTATTTACAGATTGGATGTGTACAGGTACAGTGGTTGGTAAGCTGCTCTGACAGCTAATGCTTAAAGTTAGAGAGGGAGATATAAGACTCCAGCTTCAGTGACTCCAGCTTCGTTCCAGTCATTGGCAGCAGAGAACTGGAAGGAAAGGAGGCCAAAGGAAGTGTTGGCTTTGGGGATGACCAGTGAAATATACCTGCTGGAGGGTGTGCTATGGGTGGGTGTTGCAAGTGAGCTGAGATAAGGCGGGGCTTTACCTAGCAAAGACTTATAGATGACCTGGAGTCAGTGGGTTTGGCAACAAATATGTAGTGATGGCCAGCCATTGAGAGCATACAGGTCGCAGTGGAGGGTAGTATATGGGGCTTTGGTGACAAAACAGATGGCACTGTGATAGACTGCATCCAATTTGCTGAGTAGAGTGTTGCAGGCTATTTTGTAAATGACATCGCCAAAGTCAAGGATCGGTAGGCTGGTCAGTTTTACAAGGGTATGTTTAACAGCATGAGTGAATGATGCTTTGTTGCGAGATAGGTTGCCGATTCTACATTTAATTTTGGATTGGAGATGCTTAACGTGAGTCTGGAAGGAGAGTTTACAGTCTAACCAGACACCTAGGTATTTGTAGTTGTCCACATATTATAAGTCAGAACCGTCCAGAGTAGTGATGGTAGTCGGGCGGGAGGGTGCGGGCAGCAATCGGTTGAAGAGCATGCATTTAGTTTTACTGGCATTTAAAAGCAGTTGAAGGCCACGGAATGAGTGTTGTAAGGGCATTGAAGCTTGCTTGAAGGATTGTTAGCACAGTGTCCAAAGAAGGGCCAGATGTATACAGAATGGTGTCGTCTGCGAAGAGGTGGATCAGAGAATCACCAGCAGCAAGAGCGACATCATTGATATATACAGAGAAAAGAGTCGGCCCGAGAATTGAACCCTGTGGCACCCCCATAGAGACTGCCAGAGGTCCGGACAACAGGCCCTCAGATTGACACACTGAACTCTATCTGAGAAGTAGTTGGTGAAGCAGGCGAGGCAGTCATTTGAGAAACCAAGGCTATTGAGTCTGCCGATAAGAATGTGGTGATTGACAGAGTTGAATGCCTTGGCCAGGTCGATGAACACGGCTGCACAGTACTGTCTTTTATCGATGGCGGTTATGATATTGTTTAGGGCCTTGAGCGTGGCTGAGGTGCACCTGTGATCAGCTCGGAAACCAGATTGTATAGTGGAGAAGGTACGGTGGGATTTGAAATGGATGGTGATCTGTTTGTTAATTTGGTTTTCAAAGATTTTGGAAAGGCAAGGCAGGATGGATATAGGTCTATAACAGTTTGGGTCTAGAGTGTCTCCCCCTTTGAAGAGGGGGATGACCGCGGCAGCTTTACAATCTTTGAGGATCATATACGATACGAAAGAGAGATTGACTAGACTAGCAATAGGGGTTGCAACAATTTCGGGGGATAATTTTAGAAAGAGAGGGTCCAGATTGTCTAACCCAGCTGATTTGTAGGGATTCAGATTTTGCAGGTCTTTCAGAACATCAGCTGTCTGGATTTGGGTGGGCTTGGTCACGTTGCTGCAGGGGGTGCTGAGATGTTGGCCGGGGTAGGGGTTGCCAGGTGGAAAGCATGGCCAGCCGTAGAAAAATGCTTATTGAAATGATCGATTATCGTAGATTTATCGGTGATGACAGTGTTTCCTATCCTCAATGCAGTGGGCAGCTGGGATGAGGTGCTCTTATTCTCCATGGACTTTACAGTGTCCCAAGACTTTTTGGAATTAGTGCTACAGGATGAAAATTTCTGTTTGAAAAAGCTAGCCTTAGCTTTCTTAATGACTGAGTATATCGATTCCTGACTTCTCTGAAAAGTTGCATATCGCGGGGGCTATTCGACGCTAATGCAGAACGCCGCAGGATGTTTTTGTGCTGGTCAAGGGAGGTCAATTCTGGGGTGAACCAAGGGCAATATCCGTTCTTAGTTCTACATTTTTTTGAATGGGGCATGCCTATTTAAGATGGTGAGTAAAGCACTTTTAAAGAGCAACCAGGCAACCTCTACTGACGGGGATGAGGTCAATGACCTTTCAGGATACCCAGGCCAGGTCGATTAGAAAGGCCTGCTCGCTGAAGTGTTTAAGGGAGCGTTTGACAGTGATGAGGGGTGGTCGTTTGACCTCGGACCCATTACGCACGTAGGCAATGAGGCAGTGATAGCTGAGATCCTGGTTGAATAGAGCAGAGGTGTATTTAAAGGGTCGGGATGATATCTAAGAAGGTGCCCATGTTTACGGATTTAGGGTTGTACTTGGTAGGTTCCTTGATAATTTGTGTGAGAGTGAGGGCATCAAGCGTTAGATTGTAGGACGGCCTGGGTGTTAACCTCTCTGGGATAGTACGCTAGCGTCCCACCTGGCCAAAAGCCAGGGAAAATGCAGAGCGCCAAATTCAAATAAATTACTATAAAAATCAAACTTTCATTAAATCACACATGCAAGATAGCAAATGAAAGCTACACTTGTTGTGAATCCAGCTAACATTTCAAATTTCAAAAAGGCTTTTCGGCAAAAGCAAACGATGCTATTATCTGAGGATAGCACCTCCGTAAACAAAGAGAGAAACCATATTTCAACCCTGCAGGTGCAACACAAAACGCAGAAATAAAAATATAATTCATGCCTTACCTTTGACGAGCTTCTTTTGTTGGCACTCCAATACCTCCAGACGACGCTCAATTCTGCCATCTCTTGTTCTTATGGGGGGCAGCTCTCGCTCAGCCCAGTCAAAGCTCTTCTCTGTCCTGGCACACCAATGGTGGAACCAGCTTCTCCCTAAAGCTAGGACAGGCTAGTCCCTGCACATATTCTGAAAACATCTGAAACCCTACCGCTTCAAAGAGTATCATAAATACTCACACAACACCCCTCCTCGAACCCCTTTTGCGTTTCATGAACTAACTCTCGCACTTGACCCCCCCCACTAGCACTGACTTTGCTGACTTTATTGAGAAAAATTTACTTTATATGCCTGTGATATGTGGTTGTCCCATCAAGCGATCTTAAGATGAATGCACTGACTGTAAGTCACTCTGGATAAGAGCGTCTGCTAAATTACTAAGATGAATAAACAGGGCTATAGATAATATTGTCTTTATGGGGCATCTACTGATGTTTGCTTTCGCACACACACTCCAGACCACAGACACACACTGCAGCGCTAGCTGTTGCACTAAGGTCATTTAACTAAGAAACTAATTCCACTGAGCAAACATAGAAGACGAATATATTGAAGAAGCTCGTCCTTTCAATTTTCAATTTCAGTTGAAGGGCTCTTTTGCAATTGTATTTTGTGCAGACCACATTAGACAGATATAAAGGACAGGCTCATATACTGCATCTTGAATGTCATTTTTTCCAGAGTGGAATGATGTCCTTGTAAACAGTATACAGCTACATCCTTACATAGACCCTCACTGAAGTAAATTAGTGGATGACATCATTGGATAGATGACATGTTTTCCACTGGAGCATCAGATCTACCCTGGAGGGGGAACACAAAGACCTGGGTCATTACATCAATTCGTTGCCTATTGTGAAGTGTAACTTGGTAAAGTTACAACTAATTTTAACATTCCTTCATAAGGAGCACATGTTTAACTTCATAAAAACATGTTTTGCTGTCCAAGAGTTGAAATTAAAAAGAAATGCTATAGTAACTGCCAAATAAAGTAACATGGTTGACTGTAACAGGGTTGACGATTTCATCTTAGATCAGCCATAAATCCCTTTGTGACAGGGGGAATGGAAGCTTGTTGTGTGCAACATGGAGGGGCACTTGAACGCAAGCTTGGTATTATTTTTTTTTTTACATTGTTAGAACATCTCTAGCCTGTCTATCTTTGGGTAATAGGTTTGAGGTGTTATGCTCGACCCGTTTTCCACCACAAAATACCAGAAAAAGGCCAAAAAGAGTAGAACCAGCTCACCTGCTTTTACATTATGATTTGACTATTAGACGTTCAATGTTCTTTTTGAAGAAAATATTTAAGAAGGAATAGCTTCAACATATTGAAAAGAGACTTCAATTCACGTAACAGGGTTGACCTTAAAATGAAGAACAGACGTTAAAGGAATCTCATAAAACAAATAAAATAATAATCTTCAGAAATGACTTTGTCAAAGCAACAAAATAACTAGGGCTTTACAACGATGGTGAAAACTTTGATAAATGTTGGGGTTAAAAATCTTCCTAGAAGTCACAGCGGGTGCACGGAGGGACACTTTAGCAAGTCTATATTCATTCAAATCTGATTTATGAATTCTTCCTGTGGTCTTTATTAAATAGCACTTAATTTAATATAACAGGCTTTTATAATTCAATATTAGTGCACAATTAGTGCACAAAGGGACACAAAAGGCACTCATTTCATGGAACGACCCACCTGTCTGTGCACTTCCAACATCGGGTCTTGAGCAATGAATGAGTCTGTGTGTGAGGGAGTGTGTCATTATGATCATCATAGCAGCTGTCCCGGGTCACATTTTTCAGTGACATGTTGTGTTGATGTGAAGGGGAAGTTTCTCATCAGATAGAGAAAATATTTCAGAGTAGAGGATAGGAAATGGCTGCTACATCATCATCCATAACCTATGATCTGTGATCTTACGAGCAGGATGACACACACCACCAACACCCCTATGGGCCTGGTGGTAGTGAGTGCCCAGGCTGGGCACCTGGGGTAAGGAAACTGACCAGATGATGTGAGAATGTTTTGTCTATGAGGATTGATGAGGATTGATGAGAGGGAGGTGAGGGGGCGGGGGCTGGGGGGGGGGGGGGGGGGGGGGGGGTAATTGAATATGATCTATGATAACACTCCTTAAGTGAGCATGATAAAGAACTTCAACATTGCCCCAGTAAGGTACCTCAAAGTAGACACTAGTTTTGTGCTCAAATAGACAATTCCTAGTTGATCATAATGCTTGGTCTCTCTTTCTCCCTCCCTCCAGTTCCAGGGTCATCCCCTCTTCCCCCTCCTGCTCCACCTCATCCTGAGACTGCCCGTCACCCTGCCCGTCACCCTGCCTGCCCGGAATGCTTATGCTGTTTCCTCTCTCCCCCCATTGACAGGAAACCGCTGAAGCTGGAGCCCACGGACTGTCAGACCGACAGACAGATGTATACACACAGGGGGCAGGAATTGATCTCACTGTACCTGCAACCAGGAAGCTGGCCAGTAGAGACAGACACGGGTCCCTGAAACTCTCCTACCCCCCCTGTATCTCCCCCGTCACTCCACCCCTCCACCCCTCTGACACCCCCATGTCTACTCTGACTCCCTCACCAGCTGTGGGCACTGGGCCCATAACACAGGAAACAGAAGAGACCAGCTCTGCCTCTCCTTTCAGATATCACACTTCATTCTCTCTTTATCTGGCCTACAGTATCATCTGTATTATCAGATGGATACAGTGGAATTGAACAGTCCTTGGCAAGCCCATACCCATTGGGCACACTCTGGTTGACAGATCAGGGCTGTTTTCACCTTATTTCAATACAAAAATGTAATTGAACTGGCATCTGTGCCAAGTAGATATGGATATGTGATGCAGGTTTATGTGATGCAGGTTTATGTGATACAGGTTTTGTGTCCCCCCCTCTCTGCCCTCTCAGTCAAGGTAATTTACTCTTTAATTCGATTTAAGTACCTTCTGATAATATGCAATGTGTGATTTGAATTGAGCCCTACAGTAAGTGTATGGGGAACTCATATGGCATCGTTCCTCATGTGTCTGGATGGTTTTCTGCACTCAATGGGAGCATGCGGAGTGCAGTGTGTGTATGTGAGTAGTAGGCTGAGTGAATATGAATTAGCTCCATTGGCATGGACTACTGTCCTGCAATGGTTAAACCACAGTGAGACTGTACAAAAATCTAGTCCAGTGATATACTACAGCAGCAGCAGCCCACTGACACACATTCTCCAGATGGAAAAATAGAGATTAAGGGCTTTATTCAATCATATCCAGTTTAGCTGTCATCTGCATAGCGGTTGCTTTAGCAGTGTCAGAGGTGGAACTGCTTTAGAGCTGTCAAATCCACAAGTGTCTCCACAAGTATCTCCTAGTGCTTGGTCGGGGTGGATCGGTAGACGTATAACGCAAACGTCTAGCAACCCAACCCTAACCCCTAACTCCTAGCCTAGATAACGTTAGTGAGCTAGCTAATGCTAGCCACCTAGCTACAATTCGTAACATATAACACGTTTTGCAAATTCGTAACACATTGTAAATATTGCACATTCGTAACATATTATAGTTTTGCAAATTTATCCCGTATAATACACATTGTAGTTCGTAACATATCATACTAAATGAAGTGTCTTGGCTTTACGTACAGAATAATACGAAATGCTCTGAGACCAGGTTGTGCATACCTATTGCCTATAAATAATCTGTCAGGCAGAGAGAGCATGCAGCTCTCAAACAGCTGGTTGTTTAGTGGAGCGAAGACCTACAGCGGTAGGGGTAGGAAAGCAGTAAGAAAGTTTGAGGTTATGAGATCTACCAATAAATGCTAAGGCATGAAAGGGTATGCAAACCAGGTTTTCAAAAAGTTGAAAGTCTTAGTTGAATATTTGCGCAATTGAGTCATCATGGAATAGCCTACCTTAAGAATCATATATTTCCTCTTGGCTCTTTGGCCCTTGAAAAGTCATTGAATTTATGGTAGCCAAATTTATAAGTTCTCAAATTTATACAGTGCAATTTATACAGTGCATTGTTGTGGACTTAGAACATCCAACTTGTATGTTCTTCTATTAAGTGTGTTTTTTAGTGTGAAAATATACTGAATATACTGCATTTGTCTTTGTGCATCCATTATTGCCATTTATATAAAGTTAATCAAATTGTCACCTGTTGTCAGCATTTTGTCATTATTGTTGTAGGCAACATTGACACATTTTATTGGAATTATGGTCATAGTTTTGCTGTCGTCCACAGTGATTGACCCCTCCCCTCTTTCCTAATTTTTCTCATTCTCTATTTTACTCTCTCTCTATCTCTCTCTCTGTGCCAGCTGTCAGCATTGGCGGAGTGCCACACAGGCGTCAGCCGCTGGGCTAGTGACAGATGCAGCAGCAGTGAAGCAAAGAGGAGAAAAGAACAGAACGAGATTAATAGAAAGTGTGAAGTAACAGAATGCTGCCACTCCCCATTGTGTCAAAGGTGACAAAGTGCTGGATTAAGGCATCCGCATGCTTCCCATCCAAAACAGTTTTAGGATGACATTTAGTGATGTTTTTGTTAGTTTTGGTCTTCGACCCCCAAAAAAGGTTGCTGATCGTGCACACATTATTTTCCTGAGGCAAGCCGAAGATCAGTAGCCAAAGTCTACGGCCCTTCGTCAGTGATTGGTCAACAATAGGGATTATTCAATGAAGTGTTGTCATTCAACGAGAGACGACTCGTTTCCATGCAACAACAAAAAATCACTTGAGAAATACTGCACCAGACAATGTAAAATTGCGTGACTAAAACCTCCTCGGCAAAAACGTCAACATTTATTACAGAGTTCTTGAATTATCTTAGATTAATTCAGACTATTTTGAGGAAGTGTATACTGGCAACGGTGTCTCAAGAGGGACCAACAGTATTATTGCCTCTTCTTTCTAATTTTCAAGCGAAGGTCTTTTAAGGGAGTATGCGAGGCACGGACGTTCACTTCGCCCTGTTGGGAGCAAACCAAACCTAGTATGCGGAGACGCCTTTAAACAATGAACAGTAATCACAGCCAGACGGGCCATGGATAGAAGGGGAGGGAGGGAGGGAGGGGGGGGGGAGGAGAGAGAGAGAGAGAGAGAGAGAGAGAGAGAGAGAGAGAGAGAGAGAGAGAGAGATGAAAAAACAAGATAGTAGTGTTTGTAGTGTTAAATTTCAACAGTACTTTATTTTGACATTTATATTAAGAAAAGTCTTAGGTAAAGTCAATACAATATTACATGAAGTTGATAAGACATAACAGATATTTGATATGGAAGAGATCCAATACATTTTCTGTGTGATGATATTAAAGCTATTTATGCTTAGTGAAGTATTAACAATCCACAAACCATTCTTCTACCTCTGATACTGCAGGATTAATTTGACCAAATCATTGCTGTTTACCAATCTTGTTTCAACATAAAATACATCATTCATTTAACATCCTTATACGTGTAATTTATCCCTTGTGCATGCATATACAACTCAAGTATCCATTTAAGATTCAAAACCTCTCACAAAGATCACCAGTAATTGTGACTTAAAGAAAAAGAGAGACAAAAACAGCATGAGAAACAGAATGAGGTAGAGGTCGCTGTGATTGGTTAAGAGAACTCTTCTCCACACCAATGAGTACAGCAGTCTTACTCTCTCCTCTCAGTAGTACTGGGATCCTCTCCTTCAGTTTCTCCCAGCAATACCTCCACGTTTCACAAGAAAAGCATCATGTTATCTTAAACGTTATTATTATCCATTTTTTTTACTTTTACCCCTTTTTCTTCCCAGTTTTGTGATATCCTATTGGTAGTTACATTCTTGTCCCATCGCTGCAACTCCCCTATGGACTCGGGAGAGGTGAAGGTCGAGAGCCACGCGTCCCCCGAAACACGACCCTGCCAAGCCGCACTGCTTCTTGACACACTGCTTGCCTAAACCCGGAAGCCAGCCGCACCAATGTGTTGGAGGAAACACCGTCCAGCTTGCGACCGAAGTCGCCCGTCACAAGGAGTCATTAGAGCGTGGTAGGACAAGGAAATCCTGGCCGGCCAAACCCTCCCCTAACCCGGACGATGCTGGGCCAATTGTGCACTGCCTCATGGGTCTCCCGGTCACGGCCGCCTCTGACACAGCCTGGGATCGAACGCGGGTCTGTAGTGATGCCTCAAGCACTGTGATGCAGTGCCTTAGACCTCTGCGCCACTCGTGAGGCCCATCTTAAACATTTTTACCATTACTTGAGTTATGAGTTGTCAAATATATTGTTAAGATAGACCGGACAATGAACTTGGTCAATTCCACATCACACAAACTCACGTTCACACACAGAGACAAAGCCTCACAAACAAGCTCAGCCACACGCACCCCTGCTCTCTCCATCTGGGTTGTTTTGTCTCTAATGTTGTTGTTGTGGTTGATTTTCTCTCTCTCTTTGTCTCTCTTTTTTTCATGAACTCCCATCTGGTGTGTATGGAAGCGGTCTTTTGGAGGTAATTAATTTCCTTGGACACCATATGGCGTGTGACTACAGTAAACTGATCCATGGACGGGGCCTTTGTGAGCCGCAGTGTGTTGTCGCCTGTTACACTCAGTCCCTCCCTCCCTCTATCTCATGCCCCAAAGATCACCCTACTCTACTGGACCTCTACACACCAGCAGGACTATTCCTTCAGAAAGACCCAACACTCTGAAGTCTACCAGAGTGTCTACTCAGCCTCAATTCCACCCACATGGCAGAGAGCGCACACTCTAACCAACGGAAATATTCAATCAGATCTGGTATCAAATCAAATGTTATTTGTCACATGCCTCGAATGCAATAGGTGTAGAACTTACCGGGAAATCCTTACTTCAAGCCCTTAACCAACAATACAGGTTTAAGAAAATAGAGTTAAATACACAAAAGTAAAAAATAAAATGTTCAAATAATAACACAAAATAACAATAATGAGGCTATATACAGAGGGTACCCGTACCTAGTCAATGTGGGGGTGTATAGGGTAGTCGAGGTAATGTAGGTAGGGGTAAAGTGATTATGCATAGATAATAAACAGCGAGTATCAGTGTTAAACAAAGGGGGGGGGGGGGGGGACCTAGGTGCTCCGGTACCGCTTGCCGTGCGGTAGCAGAGAGAACAGTCTATGACTAGGTATACAGTGTTTTTCAGGATCCCCAAATGCCCATTGGGATTCATGGATTCAGAAAATACATTGTTCTATGCAACGTGGACCAAAAAGAAACTGATACATCTATCTCATTTCATCTGATTGAGAGAGCGAGAGCTCCGAATCCAGGTTTCTCATCTCAGGCAGTCAAAAGTCAAACGGAGGAACGGTGGCCGTTCCGAGTGACCGTTCCAAGAAAATTCAATTAGATGTCATCCCTATAATCAGCAAAGTTAATTACAAAAGACGCGGTTATTGAGCGTGTCGTGGGCCTTGTTGAGGTGAGCTGGGATAATGATGTCAGAATACCATTCAATTAGCAGACTCAGTAGGTGATTCTCCATTGCTCTGCCTGGGATCCACACATTACCTTCATAATATAATGCCAGAGGATAAGCTTCTTCCTTGACGTGTCATGAACTACTAATACAATACTAGAACATCTCAGGCAAAGTAATGGAGAAAAAGGTGCTTATTCATGCTGAGATCACCACCTGATTTTTAGCATACAGAAAAAGACAGATAAATACTGATTTAAACTGGTAATAAAAAGTAGTAGATTCTAGTTTTTATTGGTTTTGAATGTGGTTTTCCATTAATCCCCTAGAGTTGACTGACACACCTGTCAGTTTTGTTTGTATGGACTGTGTCTCAATCCACCACATCTGCCAATGTTGGCGTTCCGCATCTATGGTGGAAAATGGCAACGCTACAGCAGTGTCTGTCAGACCAGGAGACATCCCAAAAATCGGTCTTCTCATGAAAACGTCTCTAGTGTTCTTATTTGGCCTTCAATAATGACTCTCATGAACACGATGGTGTTCTCCGTTTCGCTCTACGACCCCCACAAACCCCACCAACTTCTGTCTATAGAGTTTGGGCAACCAACTAATATGACCCCGCTATGGAAAGGGGAGACTCTTTTGCTCTACGACCCCCACAAGTGTCACATCTGAAGGTAACCCGGTACTGGTTTATGTACCGGTTTATGAATGTGTTATTCAATGCATTTCTATGGGCAAATTAAAATATTTTTTTTATACCTGCAGTAGTCCTAAAATCAAATAGATAAATGATCCATAATTCCATGTGTTAGCTTAGTGTCCAAGACATCAACTCCCTCCTGCCCACAGTTATAGCCAACTACCCTAACATTGGCACCATTGTCACTCACGTTGAATTTAACAACATTCGCTTTCGACAATCGGAGGAAATGAAGAAGGACTGCAACATTCTCTTGAACACCCTAATTTTCACAGGGAAGAAAAGAGTCATCTCTGGCTGCCTTCCGTGCCATAGAAGGGGTTCAGAATATTATAGGCGCCTCACTGCCCTAAACGAGTTCCTGAAGAAACTCAGCAAAAATAGGAATGTCTCCTTTTGTGACAATTATGAAAAAAAACAACACTCTTTAAAAGGGACGAGATTCGCCTTAACCACAGGGGTTCCAGGTTCATCTCCATCAACATAGTGAACTGCTTAATTGAGAGACTGACGGTCTGGGCTTGGTAGCGCTCCAGTCCTCCCTGTCATTATAAGCACCAGAGGACATGGAATTTGTATTATATCCCAGAGAAATAGAAATGCAGTAAATGTAAGTAACCTCATCTATTTTAATTGAACTGTTAGCTCCGAGGTTATTGTCTACAATAATCATATGCACATAGAATTTAATTCCACTCTTTGCACTGAAACTGTCTGCCTTAGGAAGAAGCCCACCATGGGCAGCCTACTCAGTACCATTGACTCAAATGTAAATGTCACTAGCATGTCTACCTCGGATCAGCCTCTCAGAATAGCACTACAAACAAACAAGCAACCCTTAAAATGACTAAAAATAGCCCATATTAACATATGCACACTGAGAAACAAGGTTCATGAAATTGACAACTTATTAACATCAGAAAACATGAATATTCTGGCCATCTCTGAAAAATATTTCGATAATTCCTTTGATGATGCAGTTGTTGGTTGTGCAGTACATGGTTATAGAAAATACAGGAAAGATAGAAATGCAAAAGGAGGATTTGTTGCCTTGTATGTCCAGAGTCATATTCATGTTAGGCTGAGAGAGGATTGCATGTCAGATGATGTGGAAGTAATATAGCTACAGGTTAATCTGCCTCACCTAAAGCCTATTCTCGTAGCTATAGAACACCAAGGGCTAAAAGTCCGTATTTGGACTATATGTGTGACATTTTGGATATCAACAGAGAAGTATATTTTCTGGGTGACCTAAATATTGACTAGTTATCTACACGCTTTCCACCTTATCTCAGCTCACTGGTCACCATAGCAACACCCACCTGTAGCACGTGTATTGCACACATCTTTACTAATGTTGCAGAATACTTCTCTAAATCCGTATCCACACCCATCTGATGTAGTGATCATAATATTATAGCCATATGTAGCTCCAAAGATTGAACCTAAAATTGTGTATGAACTATAATACAAGAGGTTTTGCTCCTGTGTCGAAGATGTGAGAAATATTTGTTGGTCTGATGTGTGTAATGAGGAACATCCGGAAGCTGCACTTGAAACTGCTTCTTCTGGTTACTGATAGGCATGTGCCCATTAAGAAACTGACTGTTAGAACTGCCAAATCCCCATGGACAGATGATGAATTGAAAAACTATATGGCTTAGAGGGATGAGGAAATGGGAATAGCAAAAAAAGTCTGACAACAGAGCAGACTGGCAAACATACAGTAAATTGAGAAATAACGTAACGAAGCTCAAATAATGAAGAATACACTATACTATGGAACAAAGATAAATGATATAAAGAATGATAGTTTAAAGCTCTGGAGTACTTTAAATAAAATTCTAGGCAAAAATAAAACTCAGCTCCTTCCTTCATTGAGGCAGATGACTTGTTCATAACAAAACCCTTCGATATTGCCAACAACTATAATCACTTTTTTGTTGATAAAATTAGATAACTTTAAAGACAAGCACTGTAGTTTTGAGTTCCACAAAGTGGGTGTGGAAGAGGTGAATTTCTTTGCTATATAGAGAAAAAGACAAACCACCTGGTACCAACAACCTGGATGGTACATTGCTGAGGTTGGTAGTGGAATAGATTGTGACTCCTGTTTGCCACATCTTAAATTTAAGCCTAGAAGATGGTGTGTGCCCTCAGACATGGAGGGAGGCAAAGGTCATTCCACTACCCAAGAATAGCAGAGCACCCTTTAATGGTTCAAGCAGCTGACCAATCAGCCTGTTACAAGTGCTTAGCAACATTTTAGAAAATATTGTGTTTGATCAAATACAAAGATATTTTACATGTAACAAATTAACAACAGACATTCAGCATGCTTATATAATATATGAATGTTATCTGATGTTAGCAAGTTATTGATTTCATGAACCTTATTTCTAAGGCTACATATATTATATAGGCTATTTTCAGCCCTTTCCTGGGTAGCTTCTCATAAATAGACATAATACTGAAAAGAGCAAACAAAGCAAGAGAAAAAAATATACATTCAGCAGTCCATGAATCAATTGGTGTGTGTGTGTGTGTGTGAGTGTGTGTGTGTGTGTGTGTGTGTGTGTGTGTGTGTGTGTGTGTGTGTGTGTGTGTGTGTGTGTGTGTGTGTGTGTGTGTGTGTGTGTGTGTGTGTGTGTGTGTGTGTGTGTGTGTGTGTAGCGGGGTTGGAGCTACGAACCCATAGGCTTGGCTCTCTCATCCCTTCCAGGCTCCATGGCTCTTTATAATGTTGTGCATTTCCCAGCCTCTGTTCTGGACCTGGAGACTATGAAGAGAGACCTCTGGTTGCATGTCTTGTGTTTTACAGAACTGTGTGCCAACTGCTTGAATAGACAGTTCGGTACCTTCAACACATCAATACCTCGCACAAAGACCAATAGTAATGCAGTCAATCTCTCCTCAACTTTGAGCTAGAAGAGACCGTCCCGGTTTAGGGACACCGATCCCGTAGAGGATAATGTCCATTACTAGTGTCCAATTAGCTACTTTTGCTAGCATGTTTAGTTCACATGTCCAAAAGCTGGCGCTGGTCCAGGCGAACTCGGACAAAAACTTTAAAAAGTTATATTCCAGGTCGAATAAACTTGTCAAACTAAGTAGAGAATCAATCTTCAGGATGTTATTATCATATATATCCAATAACGTTCCAACCGGAGCATTCGTTTTTGTCTACAGAGTAATGGAACACAAGGCGATATAATGACTACTGCGCGTAACCAGGAACTGGCATTCTGGCCAGTGACTCAAATAGCTGCCATCCGGTCCCACATCACACTAAAGGCTTCATTCCACGTTCTACTGACTGTTGACATCTAGTGGAAGGCGTAGGAAATGCGAACAGCATCCATATCTTATTTGGATGTGAATAGGCGATGAGTTGAAAATCAACCAGCCCCAGAATTTATAGTTCTGTTATACTCACAGACATAATTCAAACAGATTTAGAAACTTCAGAGTGTTTTCTATCCAATAGTGATAATAATATGCATATATCAGCATCTGGGACAGAGTAGGAGGCAGTTCACTATGGGCACGCAATTCATCCAAAGTGAAAATGCTGCCCCCTATCCCTAAAAGGTTTTAAGCTGCAGCTGGCCCAGAACAGAGTGACATGTTAAGCTCTTAATTGTAATCAGAGGGCTGATATAAATACTATGCATGTCAGTCTCTCTTGGCTACGAGTTGAGGAGAGACTGACTGCATCACTTCTTCTTTTTATAAGAAACATTCATCTGTGTCAAAAATACCAAATTGTTTGCATAGTCAACTTACACACAACTCTGACAAGCACACTTATCCCACCAGACATGCCACCAGGGGTCTTTTCACAGTCCCCAAATCAGAACAAATTCAAGAAAGGGTACAGTATTGTAATGCCCGGGGTGTAGTGGAGGAAGAAGTTAGGTGCAGGAAACAGAGAGTTCAGAGTAGCGATACTTTTCAATTCACCACACCGGTGAAAACGACGCCACCCAAACAAATGCCCCAAAACACGGGGAACTAAACAGTCCAGAAAAACACAAATACACGGACAACTGTGACTTACAGGCGTGCACAATAGTACACAGAAAACAATCCCGCACACCCAGCAGGCGGGCCGGCTGGATAATAAAGCCCAACCAATTAACCTAACTAAACACAGGTGTAATAATAAACAGACAAGGGGGAAAAAAGGATCAGTGGCAGCTAGTAGGCCGGTGACGACGACCGCCGAGCGCCACCCGAACAGGAAGGGGACCTACCTTCGGTAGGAGTCGTGACAAGTATTATATAGAGCCCTGATTGCATGGAACCTCTTTCAATCTCATATTGCTGAAATAAACAGAAAACCTGATAAAAAAAAGAGATACAACAACACGTCACGTCACAATGCCTCTCCCCTATTTGACCTAGATAGTTTGCGTGTATACATTTATATGTAGGCTACGTGTGCCTTTTTAAAAAAGTTATGTAGTTCTGTCTTTGAGCTGTTCTTGTCTATTGATGTTCTATGTCATTCTGTATTATATCATGTTTTGTGTTTACCCCAGGAAGAGTAGCTGCTGCTTTTGCAACAGCTAATGGGGATCCTAATAAAATACCAAATATCATAATTACTACGTGGAACTCTCTGCCACCCCAGGTAACTCAAGCTAGCAATAAAACCCGTTTAAAAAAACGGATAAAAGAACACCTTACTCCACAAAGGGAACTGTGA
Organism: Oncorhynchus mykiss; assembly: GCF_057628025.1. NCBI lineage: Eukaryota > Metazoa > Chordata > Actinopteri > Salmoniformes > Salmonidae > Oncorhynchus > Oncorhynchus mykiss. The sequence goes on along the minus strand of NC_143046.1, from coordinate 62,926,880 downwards.
AGAGACACATGCATTTTATGTTTATTGTATTGTATCTTGCACTGTACTATGTATTCGATCTAGATAGTGTGTGTATGTGCTGATATGTAGGTTATGAGTGACATTTTAAATGTATGTATTTCAGTCCTTGACAAATAATGTCCTTTACTATGTATTATGTTGTGTTTCATGTGGACCCCAAGAATAGTAGCTGCTGCTTTTGCAGCAGCTAATGGGGATCCTAATAAATGCCAAAAACCAAATTAGGGATCTAAGACAGAGCAGCATTTGCTGCAATATTCCACCCCGACTTTCTCCTGGCATGACAGCTGGATGGCCAAACAGTTGTTGGACTTGGACTGACTGGGAGGTTCTGGGAGGGAAAGGGTCAGCCGTACATGTGGCTGCAATACAAAGGGATCGTTCCACGAAAAGAGGGCAGAAATTGTGCACCAATATTTAATTTTAAAAGCCTGTTATGTTAAATGAAGTTCCTTTTAATATCATATCTATTATAAAGGCTTGCTAAAGTGCCAAAATGCAGCATTTTGACGTGTCCCGTCAACCCTGTGTCCCTTCTCTGAGGATTTCAACTCACATTAATCACAACATTTCTCCAATTCTCCAAATTTCTCCATAATTTTAAAGCATTAGTTACACTGAACAAAAAATATAAACGCAAAAGTCAAAGTCCAGACCAAGTCAAAGTCCAGACCTGAATCCAATCGAGAATCTGTGGGAAGAACTGAAAACTGCTGTTCACAAATGCTCTCCATCCAACCTCACTGAGCTCGAGCTGTTTTGCAAGGAGGAATGGGAAAAAAATTCAGTCTCTCGATGTGCAAAACTGATAGAGACATACCCCAAGCTGTAATCGCAGCAAAAGGTGGCGCTACAAAGTATTAACTTAAGGGGGCTGAATAATTTTGCACGCCCAATTTTTCAGTTTTTGATTTGTTAAAAAAGTTTGAAATATCCAATAAATGTCGTTCCACTTCATGATTGTGTCCCACTTGTTGTTGATTCTTCACAAAAGAATACAGTTTTATATCTTTATGTTTGAAGCCTGAAATGTGGCAAAAGGTCGCAAAGTTCAAGGGGGCCGAATACTTTCGCAAGGCACTGTATGGCTGATTAATGGCTGTGTGTGTGCATGTGCAGGCAGGCACACACACACACACACACACACACACACACACACACACACACACACACACACACACACACACACACACACACACACACACACACACACACACAAAGCAGCACAGTAGCAATCTGAGTTGTGTTGCTGTTAACACACAGGCTTAATAACAAGTAACAGGTTGTGTGTGTGGAGTATTGAGACAGGAGCCCTGCTGGTGGAGTAGGGACAGAATGAAGGTCTGCTGAGAATTGTATCTATCATTCAGCTAGCCCTCACCACTGTCATCCTCCCCCTCAGCTGACCTGAGATTCTGCTAACAGCCCCTCACATGGAGGACAACCAGCCTGGACTGTCAATAAGCTACTGGCCACTCCAACCCAGTCCCATACCCACTCACTACATAAATATCCTACCACTATGTGTAGCTAGCTTCTGCCAGTTAATCCAAGCGGCTGGGCAGGCCTGATGGTGCTGTAAAATACCAATCCACTGGTTCCCACTAAAGGCCTAAAAGGTAGAGGAAAGACAGAATGGATGTGCTTGTGTGAGTAGTCATTCATTTACCCAGGCCTATGTCAGTCAGATGAAGACCAAAGAAATCAATCCCAGTGCTAATTTAGTCCAATCAATGTATATGATGAATCAACTCACAACTGATGCTGCACACTCTTTGAAAGCCCCTTTCATGTCAGTTTTAACAGCCACACCTCGACCCCTGACCAAGCTGTGATTTATTTTCTAAAACTCTAAATGGATGAGAAGAGAGCTGATTAGCCAGTCAGCCAGGCAGTGATGGTCTGTGTGTCTGGTCGATGGCTGGGCCTATAGACCTGGATCTGGCTGTGTGTGTGTATGTGACGTCAGGCAACTGTGGAGGGGTCAATGGGGTGAAGGCTCCACAGTGGGAGTCAGTGGAGGGCTAAAGTTGAGGGATGGGGTCCGTCTGTCAGCCAGCCCAGTCTAAAATGGCCATCACACACGATTGATTGGACCAGGGCCATTATCCCCCTGGCTCTCTTCAGCTCGCCTCTCCAGACACTCTGTCTCTTTCTACCTCTCTCTTTCTCCCATCTGTCTCGCCCTTTCTCTCTCCCTCCCTCTCTCCCTGGATTTCTCCCCTGGCTCTTTACTTCACTTTTCATCTGTCCCTCTCTCTCCCTCTATCCTTGGCTTTCCCTCTCTCCCTCCACTCCTCCCCCTCCCCATGGAGGCTCTTTATGGCTAGCAGGGGGGAAATGGGTCTCAGAGCAGTAGGATCTCTGCCTCATCTGTTTTCATTTCCCTCCTAGAATGCTGTCCGCCCATCCATTTAGGTCAATGTGTCCAGAAAAGTAACGTGTAAACCCCTGGAGGGTAGGGGTAGGGGGGCTGGGGGTAGTGAGAGGGTGTGGATCGGGAGTAGTGGTAAGGGGATGGACAGTGGGTAGTGGTAGGGGGGATGGCTTGGGACAAGTATAGGGATGTAGTGGTGGCCCAGCCCCCGACCTAACTCTTCTCAAGAGTGTTGATAAGGGTTATTTTGTGTTTCTCAGGAATGCTGAATTGTCTGTGCTGCTGTCTCCAACCCCCATTCTGTCACGCCTCTGGGAAGCAGAGATTTTGTTGTGGTAACATCCTGTAGGTCTGATATCTGATTGGAAGTTAACTTTACAGTAATGCTATTGGTCAACAACTCAGATTTTGAATCCAAACAACTCAGATAATTATAAAAGAGTCTCAGTTGCATTGCTCTTTCTATTTTGTTCCTGACCCGCTCTAGTTAGATACACTCCCTCTCTCAATTAAATTCACTTTAAGGGGCTTAATTGGGGGCTCTTCTCCAGGGTCATCTCTCTCTGTAGGTGATGGCTTTGTTTTGGAAGGTTTGGGAGTCACTTCCTTTAAGGTGGTTGTAGAATTTAACGTCTCTTTTCTGGTTTTGTATAATTAGCTGCTATCGGCCTAATTCTGCTCTGCATGCATTATTTGGTGTTTTACCTTGAACATGGAGGATATTTTTGCAGAATTCTGCATGTAGAGTCTGGTTGGGGACAGAAGCACTAGATCATCAGCAAACAGTGGACATTTGACTTCAGATTCTAGTAGGGTGAGGCCGAGTGCTGCAGACTCTTCTAGTGCCCTCGCCAATTCGTTGATATACAGTGGGGAGAACAAGTATTTGATACACTGCCGATTTTGCAGGTTTTCCTATATACAAAGCATGTAGAGGTCTGTAATTTTTTATCATAGGTACACTTCAACTGTGAGAGACGGAATCTAAAACAAAAATCCAGAAAATCACATTGTATGATTTTTAAGTAATTCATTTGCATTTTATTGCATGACATAAGTATGCAATAAAATGGAAACATTTGCAGCATACCGTAACAACAGCTACAGGTATAGACAGTCAGCTGCAGAAGCAAATCCAGTCAGAAATATATAAAAACAGAGCACTTCTAGAAAGGATTTTGGATGTGACACTGTACTTAGCATCCAGGAATCTGTCATTCCGGGGGAAATCACTTAATCGTGATGATGTGCATAATGGACATTACCTAGGCATACTGGAACTGTTGTCAAATTATGACTCGCTATTACATGAGCACTTACAGAAAGTCAGAGACAAAAAGAAAGGAGCACGACTGACTCATTACTTCAGCCCTGAGAGCCAAAACAAGTTCATAGGAATATGTGGTCAAACACGCAATGTGGTCAGACACGCAATGGATGGCGCGTATTGCTACAGTCCGACCAGTGGCAACTCATTTACCGTCTATCATCAAGGCCCTTGACATGCTTCTTGCTACCTGCAGCCTGACAAATGAAGCCAAATCTGAGGCAAAAGGTCTGAAAAGCTACTTCATGTCTTTCAAGGCAATCTTCCTGCTCACTTTCTGGGTAAAAGTTATGCAGTGTATTGAGAATAGAAGCCTAATTCTTCAGTCAGGAAATATTTAGCTGGACACTGAATCAGCTCACATTAAGGCACTACAGGAAGAAATACAGGCTCTGTGTAATCAATGGGACGCTCTTCTGGCAGAAGCCTCCATGGTGGCAAGTGAAAAGGGTGGTACTACTCAGTTTCACAGTGAACAGAGGAGCCGCCAGAAAAAAAGAAAACGTTTCCCTGATGAGACTGAAGATGACATAGCAAATGAACAGAAGTCAGACACTGGATTTCCCAACACAGTGTTTTATGTGGCTCTGGATATTATAATCAGTACCGGGTTCTGGATACTATAATCAGTACCGGGCTCTGGATACTATAATCAGTACCGGACATGGAACCGGACATGCCGTTCCACACGATTGCAGCTACATGTATCTCCAAGGAGTTTTTACCAATACTTACATTTAGGAAAATGACTGAAAACCAAATTCCTGTATCTTGCCACAAATTGAGAAACACATACTCCAAAGATCTCACCGATGGATTTGAAAATGAAGTGCGCCGTTTAAAGATGATATATGGTGCCACTTATTCAGATGGTCTTTCTCCTGCAGAGATCCTAAATGCCATCCACAAGATGCAGCTACAGAGCATTTTTGGAAAGGTGTGCATTGCACTGCAAATCATCTGTACAATGCCTGTAACAGTTTCTGGAGGTGAATGTGCTTTCAGCAAGCTGAAACTTAGTTTTGTTTACAGGGAACACACACAAGGACACATGCCTTGACCTGTTCTACCCAAGCCTGCCCGGGGATGGGCAAAATACTGTTTCAGAGTATCTTCTGCTATGGTTTATCTCCTGTTGAACTTACTCAGGAATGCCCACATAATGTCTTGACACTACAGTTGCAGTTTCACAGATGCTTGTTCTCTGTAGGTACCACGTTTATGCCTGCAGTCCACATAGTTCAGGATTTTATTATAGGTATGTTATTTAGGCATATATTGAGGATTTATGCATAGGGTAGAAGAGGGTTAGCCTTGTTTTTAGAATTGGCAATATATTATTTAATCTGAACCAGGGATCATTGGTAATTTCTTCATTAAAACGGACTACATTACCATATATTTAAAAAATAAGTCACCAATTGTGAAGTTATTTATAATAAAGCATCAGAAAAATCTCACGACACAGACAACTTTGTGAACATTAGGAACCAAAAATGTTTGCAATACTGTTAATATAGGCAAAGGGTGAAGGTGGAAACTAGAATCTGCATAGAGCAACAGAAGCTTATAGTTAGTACATTCAGTAACACATATTGTTCAGTACGTTATTTTAATTTGATGGTAGGGGCCTAATCGTTTTTTTTTTTCATGGGGCCACAAAATTCTGGCAATGTCCATGAGTGTCGCGGTAAGGGTAGTGTGGTGGTGGGGTAGAGTGGTCAGGAGGTCAGAAGGTGAGTGTCTGCCCTACATGTAGATGATAGACCTAATGGTCACTCAATGACAGAGAGTGTGATAAAGTGCTGACAGAGAGGATGATAAAGTAAGAGGCTGTGGGCCTGCTTTGGGCCTCTGGCCTGATAAGGTAGCTGAGTGGGGACTGAAACCTGGCCATAGTGTCGTCTCCTTTTTTAGAGTGGTGATGACACCCCAGATCACTTCATAACAGCTTTGGGCACTCAGGAACACTTGTGCACACGCATAAGTGCACAAGTTCACACACATTCACACACTCACAAGCACACACACACACATAAACACACACAAACTTACACCAGGGTGTGGTGAAGGCGGCAGAAGCCTGCGTTCTTGCTGGAGGCAACATCAGAGAAGCCAGTGTTCCCAGGGAAGACCACCAGGCACCGGTGGGGGTTCCTTCAGGTCGACCCATTGGGATGGTACCTCTGGGGGCTCATCCAGTACCCCTTCCCCTGAGGTGGGAAGGGGGGGTGCAGGAGCTGTCTAGCTCCACAGGCTGGTGACCTTCAGACACTCATACAGGCTTGTACAGGCTGAGGAGAGGATTTCTGAACTATGCTGAGAAGACAGATAATCTATATGTCCAATATTCGGTGGACTCATTTCCTTGCTTTGTATTCCTATTTAAACACACACACATTCCTGTAAATGTGCAGCTCTCCGCCAACATCGTGGCTTTCACTGTCATGCAGTTAATTATTCTCCTATCTTAACATCAAAGAATGCGTACCATGCATGTGCGTATGTTAATGCGTATGACTGGACGAAGCTATGACGTCTCAGGCATTTGACACTATGAATTATGTCTGCAGAAACTAAGAGGGTCAAACCATCCCCCACGTCTACCTCACTCCTTCTTTCTCTCTCATTTGTCTCTCTTTCTTTCTGTACAGTAGTAAATCTGTCCTCACCCCCACACAAACATTAGCAGCGTGCAGACACTGTGCCAACCAGACCAGGTTTCAAGTGATTTTCCCTGCTCCACACATCTCTCATTAACATAGCTGGGACATCTGTGGGCAGATCGGAGGAGAGGAGGAGGTAGGGCATAATATGGGCCTGGAGTTTTTCCAGGCCACATTACCTGACCAGGAAAAACTCCTGGCTCAAACATAGTATTTTATTTTTATTTCACCTTTATTTAACCAGGTAGGCTAGTTGAGAACAAGTTATCATTTACAACTGCGACCTGGCCAAGATAAAGCAAAGCAGTGCAAAACAAACAACAACACAGAGGTACACATGGGATTAACACACACATAGTCATTAACACAATAGAGAAAAAGTCTATAAATAGTGTGTGCAAATGAGGTAAGATAAGGGAGGTAGGCAATAAATAGGCCATAGTGGCGAAATGATTAAAATGTAGCAATTAAACACTGGAGTGATAGATGTGTAGAGAAATTGTGAAGGAGAGTAGGGTATTGGGTGGCGGGCAGGCCTTATTGAAGGAGAGAAGTGGTTAGGTTATAGTGAGGGAAAGTAGGGGAGACATTGTGAAGTGGAGGAGGTAGGGAGTAGGGTAGGGGGGTAGGAGGTAGAGACAAGAGGAGGAGGGATACAGGAGGCTGGTGCTATCCTCTGTCTGTCGGCCATAAAAGGAGCGTGTGATGTGTCCAGCAGCGAAGCTTTGGCTGAGGATCTCTGGTTTCGGCAACAAGGCTTTAATAAAGGATGTGATGTGAGGCTCAGTGGGCGTGCTGAGAGACAGGGGGTAACTCTAGTGGAAAGCTCCAGGACGGCGCACCACATCCCCCCCACCCCCTTCCCTGTACTCCCAGGGCCACATCTCATCACGCCCCATCTCCCTAGTCTCTTGAAAAGCAGTCAACACATCTAGCACACAATACACCACTGGCACTCTTTTGAGAGTGGTTCTAAATGTGTGTGTGGTGTTTGTATGTGTGTGTGTGGTGTTTGTATGTGTGTGTGTGTGTGTGTGTGTGTGTGTGTGTGTGTGTGTGTGTGTGTGTGTGTGTGTGTGTGTGTGTGTGTGTGTGTGTCAGAGGGGGCTGGTGGGATGATATATAGGAGGATGGGCTCTTTGTAATGGGTATAAATAAATACATGGAATGGTAGCAAACACATCAAACAAATAATCATAATAATCATAGTAATAATGTATTTAATTTGTATACAGAAAATAATCTCAAAGCGCATTAAAAGCTAAACAAACAAACAACAAATTGAGATATTAGAGATGGAGATTGAATGTCTCTCTATTTGGCTTGGGATGAAAGACTGGGAGTTGAGGCGGTTTGGAATGGAAAGGCAGTGTAGCTTCAGCAGAGGGGGCATCGATGGTACAGACAGAGAGAAATAAAGACTGTCTGACAAACAGGCCTGGAGTGCTTCATCAGTACACCACATCTGCTTCTATGACAGTCACTTCCACTTCCTCCATAGGGCCGCTATTCCGTAGTTACTGGGCTCGGTTGCATAAAACATTTGAAGTGTTTCCCTTAAGGAATAATTTCCCCTTACCTGAATTGTTGAAGGGTGTTGCATAGAGCCCCTCAAACATGTCCTTAGGTAAGGGCATAATTTAAAAGTTTTAGGTAGTTGAACGTCTTGTCAATTATATCACATTTTTTGGGGGAGATCACAATATAGAACTTCAAGACATTCAAGACAGAAGAAACAAATAGATTCAGAAGATAATAAAACACATGTATTTTTGTAACTTTTTCTCAACTTGTTTATGTTACTTTTTAGCATGTCAAGCGAATTTACAGCGTTGGTAGCTAGCTAGCCAGCTAGATTTGTAGCCATGGATTGTGCACCTTCCATTGTTTAGCTAGCTGGCTGATGTTTTCCTTCTGAAACCAGGGCAGAGGAAAGCAACATTCACCTCCACAAATGTTATTTACATTAATATCTATACTGAATGAAGCACCCTCATGGGCACCCTTAAAACCTCTTAAGGATCGGACCCTTTTTTTCAATTTACGCCTAAAATCTAACTGAATGGACCTGAAACAAGGATATTCTTGATACCATTTGAAAGGAATGACTGACGTTTGTGGAAATGTGAAAGGAATGTAGGAGAATATAACACATTAGATCTGGTAAAAGGTAATACAAAGAATTTTTTTTTTTTTTTGTATTTTCTTTGTACCATCATCTTTGAAATGCATGAGAAAGTCCATAATGTATTATTCCAGCCCAGGCACAATTTAGATGTTGGCCACTAGATGGCAGCAGTGTGTGTGCAAAGTTTTAGACTGATCCAATGAACAATTGTATTTCTGTTCAAAATGTTGTATCAAGACTGTCCAAATGTGCCTAATTTGTTTATTAATAACTTTTCAAGTTCATAACTGTGCACTCTCCTCAAACAATAGCATGGTATTATTTCACTGTAATAGCTACTGTAAATTGGACCCTGCAGTTAGATTAACAAGAATTTAAGCATTCTGCCAATATCAAATATGTCTATGTCCTGGGAAAATGTCTTGCTACTTACAACCTCATGCTAATCGCATTAGCCTACATTAGCTCACCCGCCCCGCGGTGGATCCACCGATCCTGTATAGGTGAACTTTTTCACTTAATTTAACCCCCTAGAGTTGATGTTGGCGCCACCGTGGAAATGTAATTCACATAATAAAAGAATCCCCATAAACATCTGTCAGTTCAAGTTAGAGATGTCTGTTTTTTTGCATTGGCTGCGTCTCAATCCATCTCAATCCACTGCATCCGCCGATGTCACACTTCCGCATCTGGGGTGAAAGGTGACAGAGCTACAGCACTGTTTGTCAGACCATGAGACATACCGAAAATCGGTCTTCTCACAAACTCGTCTGTAGCATCCAAATGGTTTGGCCTACCGACTAATATGAACACGATGGTGTTCTCCGTTTTGCTCAACGACCCCCAGAAGCGTCTTTGTACTGCCAACTTCTGCCTGTAGCGTCCGAACCGTTTGGGCTACACACTAATATGAACCCTCTGTGAAAAGATGAGACTCTCACGAACACGTACATGTTTTGCTCTAGGATGCCCACAGGTCTCACAAGACTAGTCTGAAGGTCCCCTGGTACCAGTTGAAAAAACGTATGGAAGTATATATGAAGTCTGTGTAGTGCCAAAATAAGGGGTTAATTAAATACATGTAAAAAAAATTAAATAAAAAAAAATGTTTCCTGATCTTTCTTATACCTCTCAGATATAGGACAGACACTTCAGAACAGACAATCTTAAGACTATCAGTTGTTCCATGTAGTGAATCTGTTATTCAATAAGTTTGTATTGGCTACTAGCAGTAAGGCCAAATAAAATGTTTCATCAAAAAAATTGAGTATATACTTTTCTTATACTTCAAAGGGTCTTAAAACTCCAAATCAAATAGAAAAATTATCGTTGGTGTGACCTTGTTCAAACAATCCCATATTGCTTAGTATAACCCTTCCCCCCGCCTTAGACAGGGCTCAGACTGTTTAGTGCCAAAAATAAAGGGTTAAATACATGTAAAATCTGTAGTGAATCTGTTATTCAATGTGTTTGTATGGGATAATAGCATGCCCCCCCCCCCCCCCCCCCCCTCAAGGGGTCTATTATACTTCAAGGGGTCTTCAAGTTCAAAATCAAATAGCTAAATGATCATGCCACGGCTGCTGAAAAGCACACGAAAAGCCACCTCATCTTGGTAGTGGCTAAGAACAGTCCCTGAGCCTCTTCTGCCATCTCTGGACACAGCATGCAGTACTTGTTGTATTTCTCCTGGACAGATGAAACAATTAAGCCAGGACTGCATTATTTGAATCCAAACAGCCTGCCTGCCAGCTAGCTTGCTATAAGCCAAAAATATAGACTTTTCATACAAATTCTGTAACTATGAGTGTGAGTGTGTGTGTGTGTGTGTGTGTGTGTGTGTGTGTGTGTGTGTGTGTGTGTGTGTGTGTGTGTGTGTGCGCGCGTGTGTGTGTGTGTGTGTGGTGGGTGTGGAGAGGGTGCCTGAGGAGCATCAGTAATCAAACATCAAATCAGACTCCAGTCTGAAAGCAGCACAGACCGTGCTACCTCTCCCTCTCTGACACCCAGAGGGAAACGTCAGACAGCCTCAGTGACAGTCGGATGAACGGATGTTTGTCTCATATACTCAGACTACTGAGACTCCTCTCTCTGGCAACTTAGGCTACAGTACATCATATGATATGTTTTCTCCTTAGTAAAAAATACCACTGTGTTATTTCTCAATTCTGCTATTCTGAGTAGGTTTCTATTCCATGCGGTTTCTGTTTTTATCTTCATCACTCACTGTCAGTGTGAGGTGATCAGATAATCCAGGCTGGTGAATTTAGAGTAGGTTTAGAGTCTGTTGTTGGGGAAGAACTGATCAATCCCACTATCCTCACTACCGCTACTAAAAATACCTCGAAAACACCACAGATCTCAAAAGACTATGCGTGTTTCTAAATTTGACTATATTACAGATGTAGGATCTTAATTTGATCACTATTTTGTTTCTGAGAATTTTCCTGCTCGGCAGGAAATGCAAACTTGTTGTGTATTTGAGTTTTAAAAAGGATTTCAAAGTTTATCATTTCCACTTTGAAATTTTAGACTTGATTTTCCCTAAACAGAAAATGTATCAACCCCATACAAAAAATGTCAATTTATTATAATCCACATAATAATTTGCATTTCCTGATGCCGCAGGATTATTTTCCTGCTGTAGCAAACTATCTCAAATTACATCTGTAGAAACAAGGAGAAAAACAGTTCACTGCTCTAGAGTTCTTCAACCAGTAGTCTTGATGCACAATATCACAACCACATTGGATTCCATCAGAAAAGTGTGCACCACAATGGCAATACACATCCATAGAAATAGAAACCCTATTCAATTTCTATGTATGCAACTTCACACCTCATGAAACATTCCACAAAAACACCGCCAGTCGGCCACTTACATGCCAGGCATTAGTCACTGTTGTGTTGTGACATGACAGCGCACTGAACGAATGTGTTCTTTTGTGACTTCCCCCATGGATTCAATTATAGTTACAGAAGCAAATTACAATACCAACTGGGTGGGCACACGAGACAGAACATAGCTGTGATTTGAACACATGACCCTCTGAGGAAGATGTTTCTCTGTCATAATAATCCACAATACAACCATCCATGTCATGAAACACACGGTAGACTACCTCAGGATGTAGAGGGCCACATATTCAGTCGTCTCTGGATACGTCTGCCATCTTCACACTATTCACTCTTTACCTCTTTACTGGTGACACGGAGAATCTGCTGAAGTACAGAGGGGTGTGTGTTTTAAAGTGGTGTGTGTGTGTGTGTGTCTGTTTTTAGAAACCACATACTCCCACTGCACAGGAGGTCGGTGGCACCTTAATTGGGGAGGACAGGCTCGGGGTAATGGCTGGAATGGTATCAAATACATCAAACACATGGTTTGATGCCATTCCATTTACTCTGTTCCAGCCATTATTATAAGCCGTCCTCCCATCAGCAGTCTCCACTGTCCCACAGGTAGTACCAAGCGTGAGTGCATCTCTACCAAAATAGAGCTTTGGTAGCCCCTTCAGGGGGCTTTTGGTCCATCCACTGAGACAATCGCCCAACAAAGACCCTATAAGGGCTAGCGACATGCTTGAAGCCTCACGCCTGTCTCTCTGGTCTTAGTCACGTGGTACATTCAAGATTCACTAGCGATGATGACAGCAAACCTGCATCACACATTAATAATGGTAGCATTAATTCAATGGAATACTACTACACAAAGTGCATAGGGGAAGTTTTAGGACACTGTGTAATGGTTCACAATCGGCGGGACTACCATTGGCCATGTTGGCTGTACATACACTGCCGCTCAAAAGTTTGGGGTCACTTAGAAATGTCCCTGTTTTTGGAAGAAAAGCACATTTTTCATCCATTAAGATAACATCAAATTGATCAGAAATACAGTGTAGACATTGTTAATGTTGTAAATGACTATTGTAGCTGGAAACGGCTGATTTTGAATGGAATATCTACACAGGCGTACAGAGGCCCATTATCAGCAACCATCACTCCTGTGTTCCAATGGCACGTTGTGTTAGCTAATCCAAGTTTATAATTTTAAAAGGCTAAATGATCATTAGAAGACCCTTTTGCAATTATGTTAGCACAGCTGAAAACTGCTGTCCTGATTAAAGAAGCAATAAAACTGGCCTTCTTTATAGTAGTTGAGTGTCTGGAGCACCAACATTTGTGGGTTTGATTACAGGCTCAAATGGCCAGAAACAAAAAACTTTCTTCTGAAACTTGTCAGTCTATTCTTGTTCTGAGAAATGAAGGCTATTCCATGTGAGAAATTGTCAAGAAACCGAAGATCTCGTACAACGCTGTGTACTACTCCCTTCACAGAACAGAACAGAACAAACTGGCACTAACCAGAATAGAAAGAGGAGTGGGAGGCCCGGGTGCACAACTGAGCAAGAGGACACGTACATTAGAGTGTCTAGTTTGAGAAACAGATGCCTCACAAGTCCTCAACTGGCAGCTTCATTAAATAGTACCCGCAAAACACCAGTCTCAATGTCAACAGTGAAGAGGTGACTCCGGGATGCTGGCCTTCGAGGCATGTGACAAATAACATTTGATTTGATTTGTTTCTGTGCATGATTGTGTGTGTAATTAAATAAGTATTTGAGTGTGTGAGTGTGTGTGTGTGTGAACATGAATAGAATCCTCTGTGTGTATTCTCCCTCAGCTCCCGCGGATGTTCTGTCCTTCCTGTTGTGTCTGAAGTGACCGCTGTTCTGACCACTATCTTCACACACACTGATAGTGCTGTCATTCTGCCTCTCACACCTCCCTTGTAGTGGAATTCTTCCCATTGTGACGTTGAGCAGCCCGGAATTTCTTCTCTGCCACGCCCCTCTCCCCCTCTTTCTTTCTCTCTCTACATGATCTTATATACTGTATGTACAATACATGTTTTGAAATATTATTGCTCTCAATGTGTTTACATAAGCTACCCGATATTCATGGCACCTGTCTGTGAACTTATAGTCTGTGTTAACTTGAGAGAGAGAGAGAGAGAACAGAGAGAGAGAGAGAACAGAGAGAGAACAGAGAGAGAACAGAGAGAGAGAGAGAGAGAGAACAGAGAGAGAACAGAGAGAGAACAGAGAGAGAGAGAGAGAGAGAGATCAGGGCTCAGAGGTAAACCCTGGTGGATCTGCACAGCTTTCGGGCACTGAACAGCTCAAACAAGCACTATCTACAAGAATTCACAGATAACAAAACAACACCCAATTATGTGATTCTGTGTCACTGAAAACATCTCTGAGGTACTTTGAGGTAACTGTGTGAGTGAAGTAAACACCCAGGTGCTGTAAGGTAAATGTAATAGACAACAATATCACTGTCTCTTCTACTTAATTCAGAGTCTGTGGAACATACCCAACTTCTGAGAGGGTTCTCTGCTGGTGAAATCAAGGGCAAATCAAGGGCACATCACATCTAGGGCACCTCAGGTGACAGTGAAAAGATGACAAACACTCATGTATGTACACACGCATGCACCTGACAGGGTCACAAATCTAACCCGTCATCCTCTCTTAAACGCCAACAGGGGTCCTCCGGCACAATTGGGATCCACCAGCTCTGTGGTTGTGAACAGTCAGGCCCCAGCCTTGGCTACGGTTTCAAACACGAGCTTGTCCCAGAACGGCAGTAACCTCAGGCTACAAAGCTGCAGGCGTTTTCTCACCCAGAACAACTCTGTCTCAATCAAATTCATAAACAACTGCTAGTAATAAGTCAAATCAAATCAAAGTTTATTGGTCACAATTTAGCAGATGTTATATCGGGTGTAGCTAAATGCTTATGTTACTAGCTCCCAACAACGCAGTAAAATGTCAAACAAGTACACAAATAATCGAAATAGCACTGTAACAGCAATCCAAACGCAATCTATACGTATATACTACGGATTAATTTTGGAAATATATACGAAGAATGATATGTACAGCAGTAGATATGTCAGAGTGAGCTATTTCAAGAATCCAGTATACTAAAACAAAAAACGACATTTCACGAGCACCACAATGCCTACTTCACCGATGCTCTAGCATGGTTTTCCAGCATACAGCTTTGACCTACTACAGTAACTCCTGTATATTGGTCTGTTGTTACTTCAAACCATGTGTAGGCAGATTGCTTAGGATTCAAGCCTTCTCAAACAGCCTGATTTGTAGTCTTAGAGGAGGAGCTCCTGCAATAATGTGATTTGCTGCATACAACGTAAAGTATTGGATTCTTCACACAACACACTATCCCGCTCCTCTATCTTTCAAAAAATATACATGATATGAAAGCAAACGTCACTTTTATACTTACAAGACCATCGGGCTTGATTGAGTGAGCTGTTTCTTTGTTGTCGTAATGTGGTGCCTGCCTGTATTTCCTTAAACCTTTGTTTTAGCAATGCATGTCATTTCATAACATATTTTCTTGGGCAGTAAGTGCCCAACAAAACAATAGGTGGACACAGATACAGTGCCTTCAGAAAGTATTCACACCCCTTGACTTTTTACAGCCTGAATTTAAAAAAATATTAAATTGAGTTTGTTTTGTCAGTGGCTTACACACAACACCCCATAATGTCAAAGTGGAGTTACATATTTTTTTACAATAAGTATTCATCCCCTTTGTTATGGCAATGCCTAAATAAGTTCAGGAGTAAACATTTGCTTAACAAGTCACATAATAAGCTGCATGGACCGTGTGCAATAATAGTGTTACATCATTTCTGAATGACTACCTCATCTCTGTACCCCACACATACTATTATCTGTAAGGTCCCTCAGTAGAGCAGTGAATTCCAAACACAGATTCAACCACAAAGACCAGGGAGGTTTTCCAATGTCTCACAAAGAAGGGCAACTATTGGTAGGTGGGTAAAAAAACAATCGGATGGGGGCTTGTTCTCTCTGCTGTCATGTAACCTTTGCTGCGGTTAGAGCTGGCAGTATACTATAGAACGTATTCACCGTACTGATACGATTGCACTGAGGACCACATGCGACTCAACACACAGGAACAAGGCAGACCAGGTGTGATTAAACAACCAAACATGTCTGCAGATGAAGGGACAATGTATATTTTACATTAACATTGAACATTTAGTCATTTAGCAGACGCTGTTATCCGTAGCGATTTACAGTGAGTTAATTCATCTTAAGATAGCTAGGTGAGACAACCACATATCACAGTCATACTGAGTATATTTTTCCCCAATAAAGAAGTTTTCAGCAGTCAGTGCTAGTAGGAAAAGACAAGTGCGAGTACTCTATGGATGTTGTTGAGATTGAACCTGCAGGAGCGAGTCACTGTTTAGATGTTTGCAGAGAACGAAAGGGTGTTGTCTTAGAATGGCCTTCTTCGGGAGGAAGAGCAGCTCCGTCTTGTCAAGTTTGAGCTTGAGGTGGTGGGCTGACAAGTAGAGATATCTGCCAGGCATGCAGTGATGCATGTTGCCACCTGGGAGTCAGAAGGGGGGAGTGAGAAAAGTAGTTGAGTGTCATCTGCAAAGCAATGACAGGAGAGACCATGAGAGCATATGACGGAGCTGAGTGACTTGGTGTATAGAGAAAAGAGGAGAAGGCCTAGACCAGAGCCCTAGGGAACACCTGGAGTGAAAGCATATGGTGCAGACACAGATCCTCTCCACGCCATCTGGTAGGAACGACCTGCTAGGTAAGATGCAATCCAGGAGTGTTCAGAGCCTGAGATGCCCAGCCCTGAGAGGGTGGAAAGGAGGATCTGATGGTTCCCAGTGTTGAAGGCATTGGATAGATATTAGAGGATGAGGACAAAGGGGGGAGTCAGCTTTGGCTGAGCTCAGAGCTTCCATGACACAGACGAGAGCAGTCTCAGTTGAGTGACCCATCTTGAAGCCTGACTGGTTAGGGTCAAGAAGATCTTTCTGAGAGAGATAACGAGAGAGTTGTTCAGAGACGCTCAAGTGTTTTTGAAAGAAAAGAAAGAAGGGATACCGGTCTGTAGTTTTTGACATAGGGGTCAGTTTCTTTAGGAGGGGAGCAACTCTGGCCATCTTGAAGTCAGAGTATCGAGCCGGCTGGGAGGAAAGGGGACAGTGAGAGTCAAAGGAGGCGGAAAGGGAAGAGAGTAGGGTCGAAAGAGAGTCAAGAGACAGGAGGGAGAAGGATTTAGCAGAAGGGGAGATGATAGGATAGAAGAGAATAGTGGGAGAGAGAGTTCGAAGATTGCAATGGCGCATGGCCATCTGGTTAGGGGCTGAGTGGGTAAGG
This sequence comes from Oncorhynchus mykiss, assembly GCF_057628025.1. NCBI lineage: Eukaryota > Metazoa > Chordata > Actinopteri > Salmoniformes > Salmonidae > Oncorhynchus > Oncorhynchus mykiss. The sequence continues at coordinate 62,910,109 of NC_143046.1, read as the reverse complement.
TTGGAGAAGAGTGTAAAAATAAACAAAGTAGTGATCAGAGACCAAGAGGGGGGTTGCAGTGAGATTAGACAGCCTAATGTAAATATGAGGTTGACCGTATTGCCTGCCTTGTGAGTGGGAGAGGACTGGGAAAGGGTGAGGTCAAAATAGGCAAGGTTGGGAAAGAAAGAGGTGGAAAGAAATGAGCTGAAGTCAGGCGTTGGGAGGTTGACGTTTCCCATTACGATGAGTGGTGAGCAATCTTCGGGAAAGGAGCTTATCAAGGTGTCAAGCTCTTTGAGGAACTCTCCAAGGGCACCTGGTTGGCAATAGAGGACAACAATGTTAAGATTGAGTGGACAAGTGACAGTGACAGCATGGAATTCAAATGAGGAGATGGGGGAAAATAAAAAATCTCCATTTATGATGAAATTTGTAGCCCTGTGCCACCACCGCAATGACCAGATGCTCTCGGATTATGAGAGCACATAGTCAAACGACGAGAGAGCCGCTGGAATAGCAGTGTTCTCTAGGGTATAGTACATCTACTGGAGTAGCAGGGTTCTCTAGGGTATAGTACATCTACTGGAGTAGCAGAGTTCTATCGGGTATAGTACATCTACTAGAGTAGCAGTGTTCTCTAGGGTATAGTACATCTACTGGAGTAGCAGTGTTCTCTAGGGTATAGTACATCTACTGGAGTAGCAGGGTTCTCTAGGGTATAGTACATCTACTGGAGTAGCAGAGTTCTATCGGGTATAGTACATCTACTAGAGTAGCAGTGTTCTCTAGGGTATAGTACATCTACTGGAGTAGCAGTGTTCTCTAGGGTATAGTACATCTACTGGAATAGCAGTGTTCTCTAGGGTATAGTACATCTACTGGAGTAGCAGGGTTCTCTAGGGTATAGTACATCTACTGGAGTAGCAGAGTTCTATCGGGTATAGTACATCTACTAGAGTAGCAGTGTTCTCTAGGGTATAGTACATCTACTGGAGTAGCAGGGTTCTATCGGGTATAGTACATCTACTAGAGTAGCAGTGTTCTCTAGGGTATAGTACATCTACTAGAGTAGCAGTGTTCTCTAGGGTATAGTACATCTACTGGAGTAGCAGGGTTCTATCGGGTATAGTACATCTACTAGAGTAGCAGTGTTCTCTAGGGTATAGTACATCTACTGGAGTAGCAGGGTTCTATCGGGTATAGTACATCTACTAGAGTAGCAGTGTTCTCTAGGGTATAGTACATCTACTGGAGTAGCAGTGTTCTCTAGGGTATAGTACATCTACTGGAGTAGCAGGGTTCTATCGGGTATAGTACATCTACTGGAGTAGCAGTGTTCTCTAGGGTATAGTACATCTACTGGAGTAGCAGGGTTCTATCGGGTATAGTACATCTACTAGAGTAGCAGTGTTCTCTAGGGTATAGTACATCTACTGGAGTAGCAGGGTTCTATCGGGTATAGTACATCTACTGGAGTAGCAGTGTTCTCTAGGGTATAGTACATCTACTGGAGTAGCAGGGTTCTATCGGGTATAGTACATCTACTAGAGTAGCAGTGTTCTCTAGGGTATAGTACATCTACTGGAGTAGCAGGGTTCTATCGGGTATAGTACATATACTGGAGTAACAGTGTTCTCTAGGGTATAGTACATCTACTGGAGTAGCAGTGTTCTCTGGGTATAGTACATTTAGTATATACTGTATACATCCCCATGCTATGGCAACAATGTTGTCCTGATACAGGTTTTCATAAAGTCTAGACTCAAACCAAACTGAAAAGTGTGCATTTTAGGTTAAGGGCGCTGTACTGCAGCGCCAGCTGTGCCACCAGAGACTCTGGGTTCGAGCCCAGGCTCTGTCGCAACCGGCCGCGACCGGGAGGTCCGTGCGGCGATGCGCAATTGGCCCAGCGTCGTCCGGGTTAGGGAGGGCTCGGCCGGTAGGGATATCCTTGACTCATCGCGCACCAGCGACTCCTGTGGCGGGCCAGGCGCAGTGCACGCTGTTTCCTCCGACACATTGGTGCGGCTGGCTTCCAGGTTGGATGCGCGCTGTGTTAAGAAGCAGTGCGGCTTGGTTGGGTTGTGTATCGGAGGACGCATGACTTTCAACCTTCGTCTCTCCCGAGCCCGTACAGGAGTTGTAGCGATGAGACAAGATAGTAGCTACTAAAACAATTGGATACCACGAAATTGGGGAGAAAAAGGGGGTAAAATTCACAACAACAAAAAAAAAGGAAAAAAAAAAAGAAAAGTGCATTTTCAATCAACAAATACAATTAAGCCTAATATCAGAGAAGTTATAATCATAACAATGGCCAGGATATTCACATGCACTTGAGCACATTCATTAAGTGATATAGGTCTTGCTTAATGGCAGTCATACAACAACACCGTAACTGGCTAAGATACTCCTGCGACCAATTTTTTACCCAGGACTATAGGCTTAATCAGGGTCCAGGAAACCTGCCCCTACGATTAACTGTAACACTGCATTAATGAGTCCAATCTCCCTTATCCTCACAGCCTTACAGCTGTCATCCCATTGGTATTACTACATGACTAGAGGCTTCTGACTGTCAGAGGAGGTCCATTCAGCTTCATAGCCACTCTGCTACTGCATGGGTAAACACCACAGCTAGACAGCTGAATCAAAGCCTATTGGCCAACCAGGCAGCTGAGTCAAAGCCTATTGACCAGACAGCCAGCAGGCATGAATGCTCCGCCCACAACGAATGAATGCCACCCAAACCACACATCACCAGTCAAACCAGTCTGGTCGGGGGCAGTAGGCTGGGGCTGAGAGTGTCAATAGGAGGGCAGTGGAAGGATGACATGAGACCGCTGTTTGAAGGGATTAATGCTCTTTAATGTACAGTGGAATCAGAGCCAGCCAGACACACACGCACTATCAACCCCCTAGTAATGACTAACCCAAGCCTATTATTCAGCCCCTGTCTGTCACCCAGACATTACGGAGTTACCGCATACTGTGCAGCCCTGACCTTTTAACAGTAGCTTCTTTTATCAAATGTGAGACAAGGCGTCTGTCATATCGGCTAATAAGCAAGGTCTTGTTCTATTTATGGCTTTGCTTGAGGATAAAATCTCAAGCTTTAAAGAGGTGTTAACAGTGGGGGAAACAGAAAGAAACACGTAAAAGCTAGTGGAGTGAGTTAAACTTTCTGTTGTAGGTGCTGGATTCCCCTGGATTGCCATGTTCTCTGGGCATGCTCAGTAAGAGAAAGCCAGGAGTAGAAATCCCCAAACAGACAGAAGTTTACAGACAGCTTAATCTTCCCTACCTGCTCTACTTTCTGACAGAGCGTCCACTGGCTTACCAAAATCCCCAAATCTTGAATGTCGCTTTCAAACACTTGTTTCAAAGAACAACAAAAATGGACACACTACAGGAATGATGGATTTCATCACTTTACTTGACAGAAATTACAAAGTGTTAAGCTCTATATGAGAACACCAACATAAGCACGCACATCCTCTAGATGCCATTGATGCCCTCAGAAAAATGATCATATTCACTTCACAACTACTCTCCATGTTCTATCAGTCTGTGTATATGAGGTGAGAGGAGGGACATGTTGTGTCGTGACCATGGTATTTGGTCAGAGTCTTATAAAATATCTTAGAAATTGTTTGTACTCACAAAATCGTTTTTCTCTCAAATTTTGTGCACAAATTTGGTTAAATCCCTGTTAGTGAGCATTTCTCCTTTGACAAGACTATCCACCCACCTGAAATGCGTGGCATATCAATAAGCTGAATGAACAGCATGATCATTACACAGGTGTACCTTGTGCTGGGTACAATAAAAGGCCCCTCTTAAATGTCCAGTTTTGTTACAGAACACAATGCCACAGATGTCTACATTTTGAGGGAGCGTGCAATTGGCATGCTGACTTTAGGAATGTCCATCAGAGCTGTTGCATGAGAATTGTATGTTAATTTCTTTACCATAAGCCACCTCCAACATCCTTTTAGAGAATTTGGCAGTACATCCAACCGGCCTCACGGGTAACTACGCCAGCCCAGGACCTCTACATCCGACTTCTTCACTTGCAGGATTATCTGAGACCAGCCACCCGGACAGCTGATAAAACAGAGGAGTATTTCTGTCTGTAATAAAGCCCTTTTGTGGGGAAAAACTCATTCTGATTGGCTAGGCCTGGCTCCCCATGTGGGTGGGCCTATGCCCTCCCAGGCCAACCAGGCCCAGTCATGTGAAATCCACACATTAGGGCCTAATTAATGTATTTCAATTGACTGATTTCCTTATATGAACTGTTATTTTAGTAAAATCATTGAAATTGTTGCATGTTGCATTTATATTTTAGTTCGGTATACATATAATCCAGGTATTTGAAAATAGTATTTGAAATAAGTGTTTGAAAATACTCTCAAAAATAGATGCAGGAAGTATGGGTGCCTGTTAAATCAGAATATTTCAGAATAAAATACAAAATACACAAAATGTGTGCACTGGGCCTTGATTATCCCTGTATGAGGGAACAAAAATAGTAGTCAGCAGCGCGGGGTAAACAAAATCTCAGCTAAATCTGTGCATCCTGGGAACTTGCGGGCAGTCCTCTGATTGGCTAGATTCCGTTTTCACTCATAGACAATTCATTATCGCCATGTAGGAATTCAGACTATTCAATAGCTAATGGAAATCACCCCTAGAGATTTAAACAAGCAGACACATATTGACAAAATAAAATGCGGCTCCAGGAATTGCTCTGCATGTGTTAGACTTCAGAGGAGCTGTCCATCAAAGGTGACTCCCACTTAACACACTCCCTCAGCGGGATGGAGTTCATTCATAAAGCTACTGAGTCACACAGAAGTTTTCTACTGTTGAATCTGGCAAACACAAATGTACATGCACCTACACACGCATACGTGTTACATATACGTGTTTAGCAGATGTTATTGCGGGTGTAGCGAAATGCTTGTGTTTCTAGCTCCAACAGTGCAGCAATATCTAACAAATAATATCTACTAATACACACAATCTTAAGTAAAGGAATGTAATTAAGAATATATAAATATTTGGACGAGCAATGTCAGAGCTGCATAGACTAAGATACAGTAGAATAGGATAGAATACAGTATATACATATGAGTAATGCAAAATATGTAAACCTTATTAAAGTGACTAGTGTTCCATTATTAAAGTGGCCAGTGATTTCAAGAGAGAAGAGGGAATCATGGCTTGAATGCGTTGTTACTAGAAAGTTCACTGTGCACATTGTGCATGGTGTGTATGGCTTGGGACACTGGGAGAGTGTGTGTCAATAACATGTTGCTTTAGAGGGGTCCAGGCATCTCTCAGCCATTGGCTAAGCTCCACACACTGATGTCAACTCTTGGCAAGAGTTTGTGATCTTTGGACCTGATCAGCGGTTCCATCGCAGGCAACCAATGAGCTCGCAGAGATTTGACCAGGGGTGGTGAGGTCATACAGTAGGGAATGCAAACACGTGGGGAGAAAGGGAGGGGGAGGGGGGTGCAGTGGCCACACTATCACAGCTGTGACTATGTTGATTTTTCACAGGTTAAGTGTGTGTTTTGGCAGTTTGTGTGTGCATATGTGTGTTTGTGTGAATATTTAACAGATCCACTACCTTATTTATTCTATATCCATTGTATTCATATCCTGTCCTGTTTTGTGATGGACAATGTGTAATGCTTTACCCCTTAAGCTCACTTTATTTCATCCGTGCTACACAATGCCATAAAGACTTTCGGATAAGATAAGACAAGATTATAGGTCTCCCTTGGCTCCCTCGTCACAGTTTTAAAAAAGGAAGCAAACATATGCCAAAATACCAAGCATTTCACAAGAGGAGCAACCAAAATGCTAACTACTGTTAATTTCACAAGATGGGCAACTCAAGTGTTAGGTGTTTTCTTCCTCCTCTTCTGTTTTTAGCTGTGTAGAACATGTCACTTCCTGTCTCTCTTGCCCATATTACTACACACACTGCAGTGACTCATCCACTCAGCACTTATGAGAAGCAGCCGATACGCTGTTATGGGCTGAGGTTGACTACTCTATGTGAAACACCTTTATTGTCAGAGGTTGAGTGACTGATTAAGGTTGTAGGAGAGTTATGATGAGGATACGATAGTTTGCCGCTGATGTTTATACCCGGATAGTATCAGAGACTGTCATTCTGGGCTTCACACACTCAGTGAAGTAGCTCTAGTATTTCACTGTTTATATTATGCCCCATTTACTTCTCATCCAGCCCTTGACATCCTCTCTGCGGGGCAATTGGTGAATTACAGACAAAACATGTAGAGATAGTGTGAAAGATTCTCTATAAATGCTGTGATAATGAACTGACAAAGCAGATACGAACAGACACACAGAGGAGGACAGACTGAGGTTAGGGAAATACCAGCGGTGTAAAGTACTTAAGTAAAAATACTACTTAAGTTTTAAAAAAGTACTACTTAAGTCGTTTTTTGGGATATCTGTACTTTACTTTACTATTTATATTTTTGACTACTTTTACTACATTCCTTAAGAAAATATTTTACTTTTTACTCCATACATTTTCTTTGACACCCAAAAGTACTCATTACATTTAGGAAAATAGTCAAATTCACGCACTTTTCAACTGAACATCCCTGGTCATCCCTACTGCCTCTGATCTGGAGGACTCACTAAACACACATGCTTCGTTTGTAAATTATGTCTGAAAGTTGGAGTGAGGCCGTGGCTTTCCGCACATTTAAGAAACAAGAAAATGTTGCCATCTGGTTTGCTTAAAAGAAAGAATTTGAAATGATTTATACTTTTACTTTTGATACTTAAGTATATTTTAAACCAAATACTTTTATGCTTTTACTCAAGTAGAATTTTACTGGGTGACTTTTACTTTTACTTGAGTCATTTTCCATTAGGGTATTTTTTACTTCTACTCAAGTATGACAGTTGGGTACTTTTTCCACCACTGGGAAATACCTACAGCACCTGAGGGGGAAACCCCTACTCCAGGAAACATATATGACACGAGTTACTGGTATGTCACATGAACTATACAGAACGTATGACAACCTCCTCTCAGGGGCAAATCCTGTCCTGAGCTTTCTCTTGAAGAAGGATACCAAGGAATGTGCTCTGTTGGTGAAAAATATTCTCTCACCATAAAAAATACTCCACTGTCTTTCAGCATAATATTTACATACTGTAAATAGATGACTAAGTCTGCAGAGAGAGAGAGAGAGAGAGAGAGAGAGAGAGAGAGAGAGAGAGAGAGAGAGAGAAAACACCAGGGAGAGGCCAGCATGTGACCATGGAAAGTAGTAGCTCCTTACAGGGGTTCCCTCTGCACTACAAATCAGACCATTTGAAACCTAAAAAAGTGAGAAGAGAGAGCAAGAGAGGAGGGAGGAAGCTAGCTAACCAATAGCAAAAGCAGAAGTATATCTTGTGGTGGAGAAATTCCCCTTTGCCATTGAATAAGATTACACATATTTCCTCATTTTAAACTTTCCAAAAGGACTTTTGCATGGTTGCTTTATGATGTCACACAAAAGCATCTAGTTATAAGCACATGTCCACATAAAAGTGTAAGCATTTGAACTCGTTAAACTTATGAGGCCTATCGAATTTGGACTGTGTGGGCTTTATTATGTATGTTCATTAATCATGTCATGCTGCATAAGATACATTTAAGAATTGTTCTCCACCTAACTCTGGAATTCAAAGACTGGCTCTTTTTCTCTCTCAAGGTTTAATAGCTTATTAATTAGCGGCTCACAATAAATGTCTATATACTGGACTGTAACCCTGATTTAATGGCCATGTAAACCATTACAAGGTTAGAGAATGGCTCCTTCATGGATTCATTCAATAGCCCCACACAGGTCGTCGAGAATTGGACTTTATACAGGGAAATGATGCTTGCCAGTGTAGGCAATACAATGCAACTGAAATATAAAAAATATCATCAACTTTTTATTTGGGCTTATAAAGACACAGGATTCCTGTTTTTTTTCACCTCTTGCCAGCCTCAGGAATAGATAAGCCAAGGAGGGCTCTCTCCGTGTGTTCAAAACACAAACAATCATTAGGATGATCGGAGTGGCAGTTTAATTTATTGAATTACATTTTTATTACATTTTTATTTAATTTATTTTTAATCTCAGCCCCCGTCCCCGCAGGAGGCATTTTGCCTTTTGGTAGGCCGTCATTGTAAATAAGAATTTGTTCATAACTGACTTGCCTAGTTAAATATATATATTTTTAAATAAAGCCATCTGTTTTTATAATCTACAGTGCATTTGGAACTATTAAGACCCCTTCTCCTTTTACACATTTTGTTACATTATAGCCTTATGCTAAAAGGGATTCTATTTTTTCCTCATCAATCTACACACAATACCCCATAACGACAAAGCAAAAATTTTTTTTTAGAAATGTTATCAAATTTATTACAAATAAAAAACTAAAATACTGTATCTTATTTACATAAGTATTCAGATGCTTTGTTATGAGACTCCAAATTGAGCTCAGGTGTATCCTGTTTCCATTCATGATCCTTGAGATGTTTCTACAACTTGATTGGAGTCCACCTGTGGTAAATTAAATTGATTCGACATGATTTGGAAAGACACACACCTGTCTATATAGGGTAACCAACAGTTGACAGTGCATGTCAAAGCAAAAACCAAGCCCTGAGGTCAAAGGAATTGTCTGCAGAGCTCCGAGAAAGGATTGTGTCGATGCACAGATCTGGGGAAGGGTCCCGAAACATTTCTGCAGCATTGAAGGTTTCCAAGAACAGTGGCCTCCATCATTCTTAAATGGAAGAAGTTTGGAACCATCAAGACTCTATCTAGAGAAATCGGGGAAGAAGGGCCTTGGTCAGGGAGGTAAACAAGAACCCGATTGTCACTCTGACAGAGCTTCAGAGTTCCCCTGTGGAGATGGGAGAACCTTCCAGAAGGACAACCATCTCTGCAGCACTACCAATCAGGCCTTTATGGTAGAGTGGCCAGACAAAAGCCTCAGTAAAAGGCACATGACAGCCTGCTTGAAGTTTGCCAAAGGTCACCTAAAGGATTCTCATACCAAGAGAAACAAGATTCTCTGGTCTGATGAAACCAAGATTTACCTCTTTGGCCTGAATGCCAAGTGTCACATCTTGAGGAAACCATTCCTACGGTGAAGCATGGTTGTGGCAGCATCATGCTGTGGCGATGTTTTTCAGCGGCAGGCACTGGTAGACTAGTCAGGATGGAGAGAAAGATGAACGGAGCAAAGTACAGCTCCAGAGCGCTCATGATCTCAGACTGGGGTGAAGATTCACCTTCCAACAGGACAATCACCCTATTCACACAGCCAAGAGGACGTAGGAGGGGCTTCGGGACAAGTCTCTGAATGTCCTTGAGTGCCAGAAACCGGACTTGAACTCGATCGAACATCTCTGAAGAAACCTGAAAATAGTTGGACAGCGACGTTCCCCATCCAACCCGACAGAGCTTGAGAGGATCTGCAGAGAATAATGGGAGAAACTCCCCAAATACCAATGTGCCAAGCTTATAGTGTCATACCCAAGAAGACTTGAGGCTGTAATCGCTGCAAAAGGTGCTTCAACAAAGTACAGAGTAAAGGGTCTGAATACTTGAATAAATGTGATCTTTTATACATTTGCAAAAATTTCTAACAACCTGTTTTTGCTTTGTCATTATGGGGTATTGTGTGTAGATTGATTTGGGGGGGGGGGGGGGGGGGGGGGGGGGACGACTATTTAATCAATATTAGAATAAGGCTGTAATGTAACGAAATGTGGAAGAAGTCAAGGAGTCTGAATACTTTCTGAATACTCTGTATGTTTAACAGCTGCAGAACTGCATTCTGCCTCTTTTATGGAGTCTCCTCCACACGTACCAGTAAGTTCAAATGGGGCGATGGGGTATTAGTGTATAAGAGGTTATACAAGAAGTTTTATAGTGATTCATATGTTGATGAATATTTGCTGGTCTGTGATGTGTAATGAGGAGCAACCAGACGCTGCACTTGATGCATTTATGAAACTACTTATTCCAGTTACTAATAAAAACTGTTAAATCCCCTTGGCTTGATGAGGAATTGAGAAATTGTATGGTTTATAGGGATGAGGCAAAAGGTATGGCAATTAAGTCTGGCATCCCAACTGATTGGCAAACGTACTGCAAATTAAGAAATCATGTGACTAAACTAAATAAAAATTACAAATATTCTACACTATGCAACAAAGATAAATTATATGATGAATGATAGTAAAAATCTTTGGGGCACCTTAATTGAAATTTTTGGGGAAAAAAGCCAACTCGGCTCCTTCATTTATTGAATCAGATGGCTCATTCATCACAAAGCCCACTGATATTGCAAACTACTTTAATTACTTTTTCATTGGCAAGATAAGCAAACTTAGTGATGACATGGTGTTTGACCAGATACAATGCTATTTTCCAGTGAACAAATTGACAATAGAATTTCAGCATGCTTATAGGGAAGGACACTCAACAAGCACAGCACTTACACAAATGACTGATGATTGGCTGAGATAAATTGATGATAAAATGATTGTGGGGGCTGTCTTGTTAGAATTCAGTGCATATTTTGACATTATTGATCATAGTCTACTGCTGGAAAACGTATGTGTTATGGCTTTATGCCTGCTATAATGTGGATAAAGAGTTACTTGTCTAACAGAACACAGTGTGTTCCTTAATGGAAGCCTCTCAAACAGAAATTAGGTAGAATCAGGAATTCTCCAGGGTAGCTGTTTAGGCCCCATGCTTTTTTCAATCTTTACTAACGACATGCCACTGGCTTTGAGTAAGGCCAATGTGTCTATGTATGCAGATGACTCAACACTATACACATCATCTACTACAGCGACTGAAATGACTGCAACACTCAACAAAGAGCTGTAGTTAGTTTCAGAGTGGGTGGCAAGGAATAAGTTAGTCCTAAATATTCTAAAACTTTAAGCATTGTATTTGGAACAAAACACTCACTAAACCCTAAACCTCAACTAAATCTTGTAATAAATAATGTGGAAATTGAGCAAGTTGAGATGACTAAACTGCTTGGAGTAACACTAGATTGTAAACTGTCATGGTCAAAACATATTGATGCAGTAGTAGCTAAGATGGGGAGAAGTCTGTGTCTAATAAAGCGATGCTCTGCCTTAACAACACTATCAACAAGGCATGTCCTACAGGCTCTAGTTTTGTCGCACCTTGACTACTGTTCAGTCATGTGGACAGGTGCCACAAAAAAGGACTTAGGGAAATTGCAATTGGCAAAGAACAGGGCAGCACGGCTGGCCCTTGGATGTACACAGAGAGCTAATATTAATAATACGCATGTCAATCTCTCCTGGCTGAAACTTTACTTTTATAATTGAGAGGTATTGACATGTTGAATGCATGTCTGGCACACAGCTCGGACACCCATGCATACCGCACAAGACATGTCACAAGAGGTCTCTTCACAGTTCCCAAGTCCAGAACAGACTATGGGAGGCACACAGTACTACATAGAGCCATGACTACATTGAACTCTATTCCACATCAAGTAACTGACGCAAGCAGTAAAATTTGATTAACAAAACAGATAAAAAAAACACCTTATGGGACAGCGGGGACTGTGAAGCAACACAAACATATGCACACACACACACACACATGGATATAGTACTGTAGATATGTGTTAGTGGTGGAGTAGGGGCCTCAGGGCACACAGTGTGTTGTAAAATTTGTGAATGTATTATAATGTTTTAAAATTGTATAAACTGCCTTAGTTTTACTGCACCCCAGGATGAGTAGCTGCTGCTTTGGGGATCCATAATAAATACAAAAGTGACAAGAACCAGTCCTGCACACCGGCTCCATACTGATTATGGTCATCTTGAAGGTATTCCACGTATATAACCACCTCCAGGATCACTAACAAGGTCTTCAGTTATGGTACAAGCCCTTTGCTGGCAGAGTCGTGCCTCCATACACATACAGTAGACAGTTCAGCCTTTCCCTATCCTCTTCACTGAAGTGAATCCTCCTCATGGAGCTATGGACTAAACATGGTAAAATATTTTCAATAAAAAGGGGCACAGTTCTCTCAGCAGGGAAGTGCTCCTCTCTGGGTCCAGTGATTGGGCTCATGCTACTAAGTACCCGGCCCTATTCCACCAAGGCCTCTGCTCTCCACAGCTCTGTGCGCTCTCTGCTCTCCACAGCTCTGTGCGCTCTCTGCTCTCCAATCCCTCAGGAAAGTGGGGACAGTGGGCGTTCAATCTAATCACAATTTAAACAGCAGGATTTCCCTCCCCACCACCCCCCAACACCACTACCATTATCAAGCTTTTCACCATCTTATTTTATTCTCTCTGTGTGCACGGTCAATTGCTTTGAGAGGCTCCAGCTTGCATGAGCAACACAAAGGAGAAAAAATACGGTTTTGCAAGGTCTAATCCAGGGAGCTGGAAAAGAGGGTCTGCTGTTTTTTTCTCTCTGTCCGTCAGATGGCCTGCTCCTTGATGAAAATGTCCCGCAGGATGAGGGCATTAGATGCCCTGTTCTAATCCCGTGTAATTTCCCATAATCCCCTTTGCCTGTGTCCTGCCAAGGAGGCCTTGGGCCATCCTGCTGAGCCCCGACTGCTGGGCTTGGCGTTCCCACACCCCTGGCTCACACCCCTTCCTCGTCCCTACCAGAGAAAACAACAAAGTCTGTCTCACACTCTTCCTTTTCATCTCGCTCTCGATACACTGCTACACTGCTATATATTGATGTGTGCGTTCGTTCACAAACCATGATCTCCCTGTAAGGTGTCAGAACCATGTGGTGATTATAGCAAATCAAATCAAATGTTATTGGTAACATACGCATATTTAGCAGATGTTATTGCGGGTGTAGCGAAAGGCTTCTGTTTCTAGCTCCAACAGTGCAGTAATATCTAACAATACACAACAATACACACAAATCTAAAAGTAAAAAATTGAATTAAGAAATATATAAATATTAGGACCAGCAATGTTGGAGTGGCATTGACAAAAATATAGTAGAATAGAATACAGTATATGAGATGAGTAAAACAGTATGTAAACATTATTAAAGTGACTAGTGTTACATTATTAAAGTTACCAGTGATTCCATGTCTATGTATATAGGGCAGCAGCCACTAAGGTGCAGGGTTGAAAGACCGGGTTGTAGCTGGCTAGTGATGGCTATTTAACAGTCTGATGGCCTTGAGATAGAAGCTGTTTTTCTTTCTCTCGGTCCCAGCTTTGAGGCACCTGTACTTACCTTGCCTTCTGGATGATAGTGGGGTGAGAAGGCCATGGGTCAGGTGGTTGATGTGGTGGTGGGGTTGAGCGTGGTGCAGTTGCTGTACCAGGCGGTGGGTGATACAGCCCGACAGGATGCTCTCAATTGTGCATTGTAAGTTTGTGAGGGTTTTAGGGGCCAAGCCAATTTTCTTCACCCTCCTGAGGTTGAAGAGACCCTGGTTTTAGTAATTACTATCAACACTAGGCATGTATACAGTAGGCAGAGGTGTAGTGGTGTAGTCATTACTAGAATCAGGAGTGTTATTGTTTGTGAATTGTTGCTTTCATGGCTGTACTGTGTGTGTGTGTGTGCGACGTCCATGTCTGTGTTTACACGTGCACGCGTGTCGTGTACGTTGCCCATCATAATCCAGCGCAATCTCCTGCTTATGTAAAATGCTTGATTATCATCTTTTTATCAGGAGCCACATCAGGTCAGCTAGGGGAAAGGCTGAATGCCATACTGTCCTCCCTCCCTCATGTCTTTGGCTATTTTAGGAGTGCTTGCCCATAACCTAAATCAACGGATTAATCTATTACTTATGCTTTACAGTGGGGTAAAACTTGTTAGGAGACTACCAAATAGCAGGGTGTGGATAACTGACTTTTTGCATAAAAACACATTAGCTGCTTGTTAGCACTCAATTCATCACACACAGTAGCACCCGTATCAACACTAGACATACAGTAGGCAAGGGTGTAGTGGTGCCTGGAGTAGTGGGTATATTCAAATTTGATCGAAATGGCCAGCCTGACGAAGGAAATGCGCCCTGTGTGAAAAATTCTATGAGGAACAGTGACGTACACTCTGAACATAGGATGTTGGTCAAATCAAATCAATCAAATTGTATTGGTCACATACACATATTTAGCAGATATTATTACGGGTTTAGCGAAATGCCAGTGTTTCTAGCTCTCAGAGCTTTACGTGTCGACCTCACGGCCTTCGTAAGAACTTTACCTATCGACCTCACGGCCTTCGTCAGAGCTTTACGTATCGACCTCACGGCCCTCGTCAGAGCTTTACATATCGACCTCACGGCCTTCGTCAGAGCTTTACATATCGACCTCACGGCCCTCGTCAGAGCTTTACGTATCGACCTCACGGCCTTCGTCAGAGCTTTACGTATCGACCTCACGGCCCTCGTCAGAGCTTTACATATCGACCTCACGGCCTTCTACAGAGCTTTACTTACCGACCTCACGGCCCTCGTCAGAGCTTTACGTATTGACCTCACGGCCTTCGTCAGAGCTTTACATATCGACCTCACGGCCTTCGTCAGAGCTTTACATATCGACCTCACGGCCCTCGTCAGAGCTTTACATATCGACCTCACGGCCCTCGTCAGAGCTTTACGTATCGACCTCACGGCCTTCGTCAGAGCTTTACATATCGACCTCACGGCCTTCTACAGAGCTTTACGTATCGACCTCACGGCCTTCTACAGAGCTTTACGTATCGACCTCACGGTCTTCGTCAGAGCTTTACATATCGACCTCACGGCCTTCTACAGAGCTTTACGTATCGACCTCACGGCTTTCTACAGAGCTTTACGTATCGACCTCACGGCCTTCGTCAGAGCTTTACATATCGACCTCACGGCCTTCTACAGAGCTTTACGTATCGACCTCATGGCCTTCGTCAGAGCTTTACTTACCGACCTCACGGCCCTCGTCAGAGCTTTACGTATTGACCTCACGGCCTTCGTCAGAGCTTTACGTATCGACCTCACGGCCCTCGTCAGAGCTTTACGTATCGACCTCACGGCCTTCGTCAGAGCTTTACGTATCGACCTCACGGCCCTCGTCAGAGCTTTACGTATCGACCTCACAACCTTCATCAGAGCTTTATGTATCGACCTCACGGCCTTCATCAGAGCTTTATGTATCGACCTCACGGCCTTCATCAGAGCTTTACGTATCAACCTCACGGCCCTCGTCAGAGCTTTACGTATTAACCTCACGGCCCTCGTCAGAGCTTTACGTATCGACCTCACGGCCCTCGTCAGAGCTTTACATATCGACCTCACGGCCTTCGTCAGAGCTTTACGTATTAACCTCACGGCCCTCGTCAGAGCTTTACGTATTAACCTCACAGCCCTCGTCAGAGCTTTACATATCGACCTCACGGCCTTCGTCAGAGCTTTACCTATCGACCTCACGGCCTTCTACAGAGCTTTACTTACCGACCTCACGGCCTTCATCAGAGCTTTACATATCGACCTCACGGCCCTCGTCAGAGCTTTACATATCGACCTCACGGCCTTCGTCAAAGCTTTACGTATCAACCTCACGGCCTTCATCAGAGCTTTACGTATCGACCTCATGGCCTTCGTCAGAGCTTTACGTATCAACCTCACGGCCTTCGTCAGAGCTTTACGTATCGACCTCACGGCCTTCATCAAAGCTTTTTGTATCGACCTCACGGCCTACATCAGAGCTTTACATATCGACCTCACGGCCTTCATCAGAGCTTTACATATCGACCTCACGGCCTTCATCAGAGCTTTACATATCGACCTCACGACCTTCATCAGAGCTTTACATATCGACCTCACGGCCTTCATCAGAGCTTTACTTACCGACCTCACGGCCTTCATCAGAGCTTTACGTATCGACCTCACGGCCTTCATCAGAGCTTTACTTACCGACCTCACGGCCTTCATCAGAGCTTTACGTATCGACCTCACAGCCTTCATCAGAGCTTTACGTATTAACCTCACGGCCTACATCAGAGCTTTACATATCGACCTCACGGCCTTCGTCAGAGCTTTACGTATCAACCTCACGGCCTACATCAGAGCTTTTGTGAGTTTTTTTAATTAGCACCCTTATGTAGACCTAGCCCCCCCCCCACATCCTTTCCACGCATCGAATGGGGTTGGAGTCGAAGGAAAATAAATAAGTGCTACCAAATATAACAATATGCATTTCATAAATCTTAAAATAAAGTGTGTACATAAAACAAATTAAACACGTCTGTAAAACCACAATGAGGACATCGACCTACCAAGCAAGTTTTCATAAATCATTGGGTACAGCGCAAGAAAAACGTCAGAGTAATCTGAAATAGCGGCATAATTCATGGTCAAATTTACAACATAACATACATGGGCATTTCAACATTAAGACCTCTAGGAAATAATGTCTTGAGGGTTCAGAGTATTATTTACATCACCTCCCCTTTCTTCAGCCTCCTGGGGTTGAAAAGGCGCTGTTGTGCCTTCTTCACCACACTGTCAGTGTGGGTGGACCATTGCAGATTGTCAGTGATGTGTACGCAGAAGAACTTGAAGATTTCCAAACTTGATGGTTGAGTTGGAGACGTGCATGGCCACTCAGTCATGGGTGAACAGTGAGTACAGGAGGAAGCTGAGCATGCACCCTTGTGGGGCCCCTCTGTTGAGGATCAGCGAAGTGGAGGTGTTGTTTCCTACCTTCACCACCTGGGGGCAGCCCATCAGAAAGTCTAGGACCCAGTTGCACAGGGCAGGCTTCAGACCCAGGGCCACGAGCTTAATGATGAGCTTGGAGGGTACTATGGTGTTGAACGCTGAGCTATAGTCAATGAACAGCATTCTTAAATAGGTATTCCTCTTGTCCAGATGGGATAGGGAACTGTGCAGTGCAATGGCGATTGCGTTGTCTGTGGATCTATTGGGGCGGTAAGCAAATTGAAGTGGGTCTAGGGTGTCAGGTAAGGTAGAGGTGATATGATCCTTAACTAGCCTCTCAAAGCACTTCATGATGACTTTGTGAGTGCTACGGAGCGATAGTAATTTAGTTCAGTTACCTTTGCTTTCTTGGGTACAGGAACAATGGTGGCTATCTTGAAGCAAGTGGGGACAGCAGACTGGGATTGAAAATGTCTGTTAACACTCCAGCCAGCTAGTCTCTCGCATGCTTTAAGGGTGCGGCTAGGGATGCCGTCTGGGGTGGCAGCCTTGCGTGGGTTAACACTCTTAAATGTCTTACATCAGCCATGGAGAAGGAGAGCCTGTGTCCTAAGTAGCGGGCCGCATCTGTGGCACTTTCTTATCTTAAAATATCTCAATGTTCATCTTTCCCTCGATCCTGACTAGTCTCCCAGTCCCTGCCACTGAAAGACGTGAGCACGTGCATGATGCTGCCACCCCCATGCTTCACCGTAGGGATCGTGCCAGGTTCCCGCCAGACGTGATGCTTTGCATTTAGGGCAAAGAGTTCAATCTTGGTTTCATCAGACCAGAGAATCTTCTTTCTCATGGTCTGAGAGTCTTTAGGTGCCTTCTGGCAAACTCCAAGTGGGCTGTCATGTGCCTTTTACTGAGGAGTGGCTTCCGCCTGATTGGTGGAGTGCTGCAGAGATGGTTGTCCTTCTGGAAGGTTCTCCCATCTCCCCCAGAGGAACTCTGGAGCTCTCAGAGTGACCATCGGGTTCTTGGTCACCTCCCTGACCAAGGCCCTCCTTCCCCCAATTGCTCAGTTTGACTGGGTGGCCAGCACTAGGAAGAGTCTTGGTGGTTCCAAACGTCTTCCATTAAACAACGATGGATGCCACTGTGTTCTTGGGGACCTTCAATGCTACAGAAATATTTTGGTATCCTTCCCCAGATCTTTGTCTCGACACAATTCTGTCTCAAATCTCTATGGACAATTCCTTCGACCTCATGGCTTGGTTTTTGCTCTGACATGCACTGTCACTTGTGGGACCTTAAATAGACAGCTGTGTGTCTTTCCAAATCATGTCCAATCAACTGAATTTACCACAGATATACTCCAATCAAGTTGTAGAAACATCTCAATAATGATTAATGGAAACAGGATGCACCTGAGATCAATTTTGAGTGGTATAGCAAAGGGTCTGAATACTTATGTAAATAATGTGTTTTTGCTTGATCATTATGGGGTATTGTGTGTAGATTGATGAGGAAAAAATGTATTTAATCCATTTTAGAATATGGCTGTAACGTAACAAAATGTGGGAAAAGTCAAAGGGTACCTGAATACCTCCACTACACTACTTTGATACACATCGGGTGGATTAAGAAGTGAGTATACGCAATGCCCACTGAAAAATAGGTGGGTATAAGACATACCTGTGTATACCCTCCACTACACCACTGACAGTAGGTGATTATTACATCAATTAGCTAAAACTCAAATTACTCCCTTCTACTGTAGACGATAACCTTACTTATCCTTGCCTTGCCTTATGCCCTGCTGCTACAGTCTGAGAGTGGAGAGACATGGAAGCTGCACAAGTGTTTGTTTACCCTCTCACATTAAGAGCTGTGAAACATGTGAATCTTACGAGAAGACGTGTCTCGTTCAAATGTTCATATATATTTTCAGATTTTCTGTACAGTTTCAGTATGTGTTGCCCACGTTTGTTTACATGTCTGAATACAGTACGCCAGGTCAACATTTGTGCATGCATGTCTGTCTGCAAGCTGACCTGCAAGAGCTGCAAAATCTGGATCCTTACAAATAAGCTGGGCAAGACAACCTGGACCCTCTCTTCCTAAAATTATCTGCCGCCATTGTTGCAACCCCTATTACTAGTCTATTCAATTTCTCTTTCATTTTGTCTGAGATTCCTAAAGATTGGAAAGCGGCCACGGTCGTCCCCCTATTCAAAGGGGGAGACACTCTAGACCAAAACTGTTATAGACCTATATCCATCCTGCCCTGCCCTTCTAGTCTTCGAAAGCCAAGTGAACAAACAGATCACAGATAATTTTGAATCCCACCATACCTTCTCCGCTATGTAATCTGGTTTCCGAGCTGGTCACGGGTGCACCTAAGCCACGCTCAAGGTCCTAAACGATATCATAACCGCCATCGATAAAAGACAGTACTGTGCAGCCATCTTCATCGACCTGGCCAAGGCTTCCGACTCTGTCAATCACCGTATTCTTATCGGCAGACTCAATAGCCTTGGTTTCTCTAATGACTGCCTCGCCTGGTTCACTAACTACTTCTCAGATAGAGTTCAGTGTGTCAAATCAGCTAATTGGATGCAGTCTATCACAGTGCCATCCGTTTTGTCACCAAAGCCCCATATACTACTCACCACTGTGACCTGTATACCCTCGTTGGCTGGTCTTCGCTACATATTCGTCACCCAAACCCACTGGCTCCAGGTCATCTATAAGTCTTTGCTAGGTATAGCTCCGCCTTATCTTATCTCACTGGTCACCATAGCAACACCCACCTGTAGCACGCGCTCCAGCAGGTATATTTCACTGATCATCCCCAAAGCCAACACCTCCTTTGGCCGCCTTTCTTTCCAGTTCTCTGCTGCCAATGACTGGAACTAATTGCAAAAATCACAGAAGTTGGAGACTTATATCTCCCTCACTAGCTTTAAGCATCAGCTGTCAGAGCAGCTTACCGATCGCTGCAGCTGTACACAGCCCATCTGTAAATAGCCCATCCATCCAACCTATCTCATCCTCATATTTGTTTTTCGTTTTTCTGTTCTTTTGCACACCAGTACTTCTGCTTGTACATCCTCATCTGCACATATATCAGTCCAGTGTAAATTGCTAAATTGTAATTACTTCGCCACTATTGGCTTATTTATTGCCTTACCTCCTTCTTCATTTGCACACACTGTATACAGATTTTTCTATTGTTTTATTGACTGTACGTTTGTTTATCCCATGTGTAACTCTGTGTTGTTGTTTATGTCGCACTGCTTTGATTTGTCTTGGCCAGGTTGCAGTTGTAAATGAGAACTTGTTCATAACTGGCCTACCTGGTTAAATAAAGGTGAAATAAAATACAACGTTTTTTTTTTGTGAAAGGTCCACATAGGTTTGCTTGTGTTTGCCTGTATGTGTGCACTCTTCTCTGGCCTGTGTCCTACTTGTCGGATAGGTAAGTTCAGAAAGTCAGCTTTGAGTCTGGCAGCGACACCTCACCTGGCTCTTTGCAGCTCCGCTCCTGTAAACACAGCCTTGGCTACTTACCGTCACTGTCACCAAGGCTAAGAGAGGACATGAGTCAGAGGTCATACACAGCTACCAATGAGTGTTCAATACAGCAGTTATGCGCACACAAAGCTGGAACCACGCCAAGGGACCTTCGCTGTAAGTGTCCAGCCTATTATTTAAGACTTACAATTTATTTCCAGCTGACTGCAAGAATAACAAGAGACTACATTACCGTGGCAAACTATGCCACATCTTCAATCCAAGGGATTGGCTGAAAATTTGTGACTGGTTATTTAAATGTACTCTGATAGGGAAACTAGCCTTTTCAGTTAGACCTGTCTTTCTAACATAATTTTCCCTTTTCATGGTATCCAATTTCAACTTGCGATCCAGGATAATCCAGAAGTTTATTTCACTGCAACAAAGCCACGCAGTTTTAGGAGGTCTTAATCATAGCCTTCACAAACGTCCAACCTCTGTTCAGTCTCACCATAAGATTAAGAGTAAATAAACTCCAGGAAATAGTTGAAACAACATCACTGGCATGTGTTGACTTACCCATGTCCGGTCGTCCACTTCCCATGGATATTAAGTTTTAATGACAGCAATAACTTCACAAACAATAATAAACTGCAGAGAACAGCTGCCAAGACTGAGAGTCTAAGAGAGGGTGGGATTGCCAGATTCCTACCCACTGTATATAGACGTCATTTCAACGTCTAGTTTTGATTGACATTTTGATTAGTTGTCAGCTAACGTCAATTCAACGTGAAATCAACAAAATATTTCACCATGTCATTGGATTTAGGTTAAAAGTTTGGTGGAAAAAAAGACAAAATGCCCACAGAGAAAATATTTTGGAGTTGTTTTGCGGTTGTGTTGTTGCTTTGCTCAGGCACAAGGGACTGTTTGGGGAAGTGTAACGTCTGTTGTCGGGAGAACGAGAAGACCAAGGTGGAGCGTGGTAACTATTCATGATACCTTTTAATCAATATGAATACTTGAACAAAAAAACAACAAAACGACAAACGAACAGTTCTGCAAGGTGCCATACACAAGGAAACAGGAAACAACTACCCACAACCCATAGTGGGAAAACAGGTTGCCTAAGTATGGTCTGCTCTGGCAGCTCGGGACTGACGGGCGGCTCTGGCAGCTCCGGACTGACGGGTGGCTTTGGCAGCTCCGGACTGACGGGAGGCTCTGGCAGCTCCTGACTGACGGGCGGCTCTGGCAGCTCCTGACTGACGGGCGGCTCTGGCAGCTCCTGACTGACGGGCGGCTCTGGCAACTCCTGACTGATGGGCGGCTCTGGCAGCTCCGGACAGGAGGGAGAACCTGGAGGGTGGAGACGGAGAGACAGCCTGGTCCTCGGAGGAGGCACAGGATAGACCGGGCCATGGAGGCCCACCGAAGGACTCGAACTAAGGGCCTGCACAACCCATCCTGGCTGGATGGTGACTCTAGTCCGGCACGTGTGGGGCGCAGGCACAGGACGCACTGGGCTGTGCAGACACACGGGAGACACAGTGTTCAGCGCCGACGTAGGATATCCTGTCCCGAGGAGACGCACTGGCTGTCTGGAGAGCAGGGCTGGCACCATCCGCCCTGGCTGGATCCTCACCCTAGCCCGGCAGATGCGGGGAGCTGGGATGTAGCGCACCGGGCTAAGAACGCGTACTGGAGACACCGTGCGCTCCACCGCATAACACGGTGCCTGACCAGTACGTCCCCCGCCACGGTAAGCACGGGGAGTTGGCTCAGGTCTCCAACCTGACTCTGCCACACTCCCCGTGTGCCCCCCCAAAAACATTTTTTGGGGCTGCCTCTCGGGCTTCCTTGCCAGCTGTGTTTGTGTCGCCAACTCCATTCTCGCACTGTTCTAGAGAATCCCAGGCGGGCTCCGGCACTCTCCCTGGGTCAACCGACCACCTCTCTATCTCCTCCCAGGTTGTCTCATACTCCAGATAGCGCTGCTCACCTGTCCAGGAGTCCCTTTCACCACGCTGCTTGGTCCTTTGGCGGTGGGTAGTTCTGTATCGATCTTCTTCATCTGAGGAGGAGTATGAAAGATCGGACCAAAACGCAGCGTGGTAAGTGTCCATTTTAATGAAATATAACTGAACACTGACTACAAAATAACCAAAGTGAAACAATGAAAACCGAAACAGTTCTGTATGGTGAACCACAGACACAGAAAACAACTACCCACAACCCATAGTGGGAAAACAGGCTGCCAACAATTGACAGCTGCCTCTGATTGGGAACCATACCAGGCCAAACACTTACCAGGCCAAACACAAACACAAATATAACACAAAACATAGAATGCCCTGACCAAACTAAAATAGAGACATAAAAAAGGAAGTAAGGTCAGGACGTGACAGGAAGCTACAGCCTGAGATTGATTACAAGTGTTTTTTGTACCATATTGACTCAACCATAACCCGACCATCGGGTTATGGTTGAGTCAATATGGGAGTGTCTGGATGAAATACACAACAGGAAATACACTGTTACAGAAATGGCAGAAGCTGACAACAGATTAAAAAAAGTTGACTCTGAAGCAAAGTTCACTGCCATCGCTTCCCTTCTTGTCTTAAATACACTTTTCTTTATTTTTGGGAAATGTAAGAAAGTCCAACCTCAGCAAAAACTAAATGTGGTATTCTCATTTCCTCTGAGAGAGATTGGCTCCACCAGAGGAGTGAGATGGGACTAGTGATACAGTTTGGCTACTGTGACTCAGCCTTACTGTAATGTAGGTTTCATGAAAAGAGTCAGGCATAGTACTGCAGTGAACCATAGAATCTCCAAATACAGTAAAAACATACAGTAGACAGAAATAAACATCTATAAATGGAAACGTATTATATTAAACCAGAGTTTCTACAATGACGTAACCTCCACCTATTGCTTTCATCGGAATTATTAAGGAAGAAAACATGGGCAATAAAACTGATTTCATTAGGTGGTGTGTGTGGCTGCTTATTCGTCTGTTTCAGCAGCATTGTGGGAAGTCTTGGTCGTGAGAGGGAGAGAGAGGTTGGGGCCAGATGTAATCATACAACCATAATGTGCATGTCGTGACCACAAATCATAGGAAGCAGCTAGCTGAGCAATGTGAACATAGAGGGCCCTATGGCTCTCATTCTTTGTGGTGGTGGAGTGGGAAAATTGGGCGTGTTGGAAGAGGGGGGGGGGTCCATGGGAATCTTCTCACGGCGGGTGGTTGGAACTGCTCGCAGTGAGGTACCACCTCAGTGCATGTTTCTATTGCCTCGGCTGACATCCCCTTCCCATCATGCATTGTTGTGGAATGTAAGATGGCGTCTCAGACGGAGCGAGGCCACCGGGGGACTGTCTCTGCGGTCTGCCACAGTGGGAATGAGGAATAAACACAGAAACATGAGCTGCCTTTATGTTTTTACTGGGAAGGCTGCTCCCTGCTTAAACAAGCAGAAACAGTCCTATAAAGTAAATAGATTTCCACATAACTAGAACATTCTTTGTCAGTGTTTGAATTGAGGGGAAACCACATTCTATTGTTCAGCATATTATACAATTTACAGTGCACGAGCAACATATGAAATGTAATCAACATCCGTTACAACAAAGGTTTAGGCTGCACAAATCTATAGCTACCATGCACCATTTCATCCATCCAATCACCCCTTATCTGTTTCCTACTCCCATCCTCCTCCTACATCTCTCCTCCTCATCCCTTCATCCTCAATCACTCAGTCAGACTAATCAGATCCCTCCCTCCTAGATCCGAGCCTCATCTGTGTCTGAGAACAATGGAATTCGATCTCAAGCTCTTCCTAAGCTCTGAGGAAAAGCCATAGGGTGGTCACGAGCTCCGGGGCGATGGTCTAGACCTTTATACCTCCTCTCTGATCCTCTCTCCTCCCTGTCAGTCAGCCACACAGAGGTCAGGGAGTTCAGATAACATGAGACAGCACCAGTCATCCATCAGCTACAGGCCACAGTGCTCAGGACACAATCAATGCAGGAGTCTCGACCGGAGTCTCCCTGGCACATAGACAGACTGCATACTCAGGCAGGACAGGCCACCTCCAAAGTCTCCCCCACAAATGAGCAGTGATGATACGTCTGGTCTGACCTCCTTGGGCTGCAGCTCGTAAGAGACAAGCAATTCCTCTTGAAGATCTGCTTTGTCCAGCCCTGCCGCCAATATTGACTCGGCTCTCTCTGTCTGTGATGAAATGAATAGCTCTGTCTCTGACCGGCGGCACAATGAATAGTCGAGCCTGTCTCTGAGTGGGAGAGTTTGAAGGAGTCCATTCTGATGAATGAAAGGAGCTGCTGCCGGGCAGAGAGAGAGAATTACTACACAGTTTATTCATGGACACCATAGTGTCTGTCCTAGTGTCTCGGCATGCGGTTGTTAAGAAAATAGAAAATGAAAGAGGAAAATGAATGAATATGAATGTGTTCTGAAATTCACACCAAATTAAAGTGCAACATCTATTTGTCTAGCTTGTTGAAATGCAGAGCGTCGGGGGAGCAACAAACCCCCCATCATATTGATCTCGAGAAGGAGGAATGGACTGTTTCCCTGGTCGATAGAACTGTAACCACCCAGCTAAGCTTCGAAAGGCTTTCATTTAGTAGAATACTCCACATTAGAATTCAGACTGCTAATTTCATGGGAAAAACACAGGGATGTGTTCAGAATAGTGACATAAACCTTTATATTTATGCACAAGCTTCACAGACACATGCAGAAACACAGAATAGACGAATACGACGAACACGTACAAGCACATGCACATACCCAGGACAAAATCACAGGGTCAATTTACAAGGTTTGTGAGGTAATAAATAAAGTGCTCACAGAGCTGGACCTTTTTGTCAATAAATGGAAGAAAAAAGGGACTTTTATCAAGATCAATTTGGAATTGGTTATTACATGAGCCCAGGAGGCCTGTATGGAAACATGTGATATGCTATCTTCTTTATTGCCCTCATTACTATTTATTTATTGCATCCTCTTTAATCTCATTTATTGCGGCTCAGATCCCCCGACCAGACTAAAGGTTTGTCCCTCCTCCATTTTACAGGCTAATCTTAATTGGAAACTGTTGCGGGGCGGAGAGATTGTGTACAGAGGGCTATGAGACTGAGAGACAAATGGAAGAACAGAGAAGAGAAATCCAGGAGAGATCAGAGAAATGTTGAGTTCAGAGAGGAGAGAAGTTCATCGTTTTAGCTCTATCATATCACCCTGACAGATGTATTTCAGCTCTAAGGAAAAGAACATACCATTAACTAAGGGCTGAGGGGGTCCTCTTTATTCTGTTACAATGTCGTTGAGGATAGAGATATTATAAAGAATCCTCAATGGCTGATGGCTCACTTCCACACTTGGGTGATGTAATAATTAGCAGGATGGATAAATACTCATTGCAACAGCTCTATATATGAACTGAACAAAAATATAAATGCAACATGTAAAGTGTTGGTCCCATGTTTCATGAGCTGAAATAATAGAACGCAGACATTTTCCATACGCACAAAAAGCTTATTTCTTTCAAATTTTGTGCATAATTTCTTTACATCCCTGTTAGTGAGCATTTATCATTTGCCAAGATAATCCATCCACTTGACAGGTGTGGCATATCAAGAAGCTGACTAAACATCATGATCATTACACAGGTGCACATTGGGCTGTGTACAATAAAAGGCCACTGTGAAATGTGCAGATTTATCACACAAAACAATACCACAGATCTCTCAAGTTTTGAGGGAGCGTGCAATTGGCATGCTGACTGCAGGAATGTCCACCAGAGCTGTTGCCAGAGAATGTTATGTTAATTTCTCTATCATAAGCTGCCTCCAACGTCGTTTTAGAATTTGGTAGTACATCCAACAGGCCTCACAACTGCAGACCACATATAACCTCGCCAGCCAACAACCTCCACATCTGGCTTCTTCACCTGCAGGATCATCTGAGACCAGCCACCCGGACAGCTAATGAAACTGAGGAGTATTTATGTCTGTAATAAAGCCCCTTTGTGTGGAAAAACTCTGATTGGCAGGTCCTGGCTCCCCAGCGGGTGGGCCTGGCCCTCCCAGACCCATCCATGGCTGCACCCCTGCCCAGTCATGTGAAATCCATAGATTAGGGCCTAATACATTTATTAAATTGACTGATTTTCTTATATGAACTGTAACTCAGTAAAATCATTGAAATGTTGCATTTATATTTTTGTTCAGTATAGCTCCCATTGCAAAAGCTTAGCTCTTTCCCAAAGACAGCCAACCTTGGACTACATAACATAGCTGCATTTTTGGGCGGATGGGGGGAAAGGGGGGGGTCAAAGGTCATTCAGTCACAAAGGTCAGAGGAAGTTCTGCTCTTGATATCATGGGGCTGGAGCTGCCTGGCAAGATTAGGCGCTGAATGCACAGGGACAGACAGCAACGCAAAGAGAGATTAGACAATGGAGATACCTGGCCTGTCAGCACCGGGCCAGACAGCATAAACACACAGACACACACAGAGAGACACACAGGACGCCTGGGAGAGGGACCAGAGGTTGAGCAGCATGCACAGAGAGAAAACAGGAGAGGAAGAGAGAGAGAGAGTATCATTGGAAGACGATGGTCTTATGGTGGTCTTGTGTCATGTTATACCCAGGACCAGCATGTGTGTGTGTGTGTGTGTGTGTGTGTGTGTGTGTGTGTGTGTGTGTGTGTGTGTGTGTGTGTGTGTGTGTGTGCGTGTGCGTGTGTGTGTGTGTGTCAGGGAGTGGTCCTCCCTGTTCTGTTTCTCATTACAGCAGTATCTTTCTGAGATCACTCCTGGGCTATAAATCTCAGTATGAATGTGAGTGACAGGCTCCGCTGCGCGTAATGAAAACAACACTCGGGATCCATGTTTTTATATCAAACTATAATGCCAGTATATGAGCCTCTGCTCTGCTTTACGACCAGTGACATCCAATCACGCTGACTTAATAGTGCGGAATGTGTGTTAGCAAGCACAACATGCCCCAGTCATGATAAACACGCCACAGGCACATTAGAGTTCTCCTCCAGTTGGCTCTACCTCATTGGCGACAGCAGCTCGCTCACATCTGGTTTTAGTTGCACACGCTCCAAACGATTAAGATGGAGCCGGAGCTGGGGCTGAGGGGCTGGGGACTGGGGGCTGAAAGCTGGGGATTGGGATTGGGGGCTTGGGCCTGGGGGCTCATCTGGTTCTAATAGGTGATGAAAGGAAACTGAGCTGCCCTGGAAGTGCCTAAAGGCCCACAGCCAGAGTGGTCAGGGAGGGAGACATCTCACCCTTCACATTACACTGAGTTATGACTGTTACATGAGGGCTCGTTTACGTGATGTAAATTATGGAGAGAGAATACTAAGCTGCCGCTGTGCTGCGACGTGTTTCGCAACGTCACACCACGTTATAATGGTAAGGCTTCATAATCCTCGGTGTTGTCGGCTTAACAACAGAATCAGCAAATCACTGGAGTCCACGCTTCTTATCATATTGTCCTTTGCTCATCTCGTTAGTGGCGAGATTACTGCCGGAAACAATATTACTGGAATTAAAAAGGATGAAAACATCCATATATTACTCCAACAATAGATGTCAGAATGTCATTTGTAGCTGCTCTGTCTCTAAGAGAGGCCCTTCATTTGTCCTTCTAGCAGACCATTCAACAGGGAGCAGAAAGGATAAACAATGTCATATTTAGAAAATATCAACAATGCCATTGGCCTTTATGATGGATATTACTCCTAAAGAAAAAAGATAAGCCCGGTCAGTCATCAATGATGTGGGAATCTGAATAGGCTAAGTAAGTAAGAAACTATATTGGACAATTTGGTAAGTTGATAGTAACTGTGCAAGTGAGAAAGGCCCAGAGTTAGCCATTCATGATAAAGTATGGAAATGCATGCACCCTACCTTGCTCTGGATATGAGTGTCTGCTAAATGACTCAAATGTAAATGTAAAATGTCATTCAGAAAGAAAGGACTAAAATGAGTGTGTTGTAGCATAGGGAGGGATCCTGCTGAAAGCCTCAGTGGCACACGTCAGACCAAAAGTCCACATCTACCTCTCTGCATCAAAGTGCTCTGCTTGTGCAAATTGGGGTAATGGTCCTTAGACACTCATTACTACAGGCAGCCCAGCCTCACTGCTCAATACTTCACTCAGTGCCTGGCACAGACCCACATAGTGCATGGGGACTCAGTAGGAGAAACCACTCTACCTCTCCTATAGCACCTGTGTGAGGTTGAAAGAGACCTGTACCTGAACCTGTCTGCCAGGAAGGGGGTATGTACTGTAACATCCACACACCCACTAGACTAGAACTATAATATTGGATAATGATTATGCCTCTAATAACCCAAGAGTAGGGTTTAGTGGTATTATATGTCAAGCAACAGTTTAAAGTGCAGCCGTTTTTATCTCAATATCAAATCATTAGTGAGTAACAATTAAGTACCTTACTGTGATTGTTTGCAATGAAAATGGTCAAAAAAGAAACAAAAATAGCTTCTTAGCAAAGAGCAATTTCTCAAGCAAGAATTTGGCAAGGACTGTCTGGGAGTGGTCTGAGTGGGAAGGGGAAAACTAGCGGTTATTCTTTTAACTAATTTACCACCCCTGGGTGTGCTGTGTCCGGGCGCTGCAGGCCTGGGGGTCACAGAGTATGAGGAGTGCTGAGACTCTCACAGGCTCCACTTATCAGCTGCATGACTCGGCCCTGCCCTGTGAGGCCACGGCTGCTGCAGGCACAGAGGGGGAAATATGCATGGGAGGTCGGAGGTCAAAGATTCAACTTCCTGCTGTCCGGGTGAGTAGAGTGGGGCGTGGATGGGAGGCTGGGAGGAGGGAGGGGGGTTGTTTGGTGCAGCTGTGAATGTGCCCTTCCTCTCATTCCCCTCCCCCAACCCCATCCTGCCCCTCTCTCCCTCGTGGAACATTAAGAGAGTTAGGGGGAACATTAGCTCGTCTCCTCTTTCTGTTTAAGTGCCAGCGATCCATCTCACCCGTCCATGCGACCCTCACAGGTGCACATAGCATCAATCACTCCCAGGCTGCTGCCACCTCTTCTGGGGCTGGAGCCACTTGGGATCTGGGGCTGGAGCCAGGGCTGTGGGTCTTGGGGCTCTGAGGGTGGAGGTGGGTCCCCTGGGATGGGAACCTGCAGTTTCTCACAGGCCTCCCAGTGCCATCCAATCCCCAGTGAGCCACTGTGGATGGAGGTGATTTACTCAGTGCCCCTCTGTTTGTTTACCTTCCCCTGCTGTTGGTTCTGCTAAGCACCCTGCTTAGATACTTAGCTGCTGAGGGATTCAGCAGGGAGGTCGTGTGTGTTCAGAGGTGTTGCTGATTCCCTGTGCTCATGAGCAAATCCACAGGAGGGGAGGGGAGACGCATGAGTGTGCGGAGGGGTGGGTCTAGGGCGTGGTCTGATAGCTGCAGTATGAACAATAGGAGGCTGCTGAGCGGAGAACGGCTCATAATAATGTCCGAAAAGGCGCAAATGGAATGGCATCAAACACCTGGAAACCATGTGTTTGGTGTATTTGATACCATTCCACACAGTCTGCTCCAGGCATAAACACGAGCCCGTTCTCCCAAATTAAGGTACCTCCAACCTCCTGTGGTATGAACATGTGGTATGAACAGAGTGACGACAGAATCAGCCAATAGAGGGGCCATAATAACCGAAAAGTTGTAAGCAGAGTTTTTTTGAAATAACCCCACCTATAAGAACAGGTAGCCTAGTAGTTAGCACTTTGGACTAGTAACTAAAAGGTTGCTAGGTCGAATCCCTGAGCTGACAAAATAGAAATCTGTCATTCTGCCCCTGATCAAGGCATAACCCACTGTTCCTAGGCTGTCATTGTAAATAAGAATTTGTTCTTAACTGACTTGCCTAGTTAAATGAAATAGAGGAACCATAGGGTGAGACAAAATAGATTTAGCCTATAATAAAGTATGGACTTCCTGTTGCCCGTGATGCATATTATCATAGCGGCTTGCGTCATCATTTGACACACGGCCCCGAAAACTCTTCATGAGCAGGTGGCGAGGGCATGGCCCCCATCAGGGCACACACACCCAGACAAAGAAACACACAGCCATTACCAAGCGTCCCCTCGTTTAGCAGGGAGCCGGGGGGCAGCAGGTGACTAACTCTCTCTCTGGGTGCCTATTACTCGCCCAGTTAAGCCCGTGTTGGGGTGTGCCGGCGGAGTGCAGGCCTGGATATTCACTTGTCACAGAGAGACAGCCTAATTAACAGTAACCGCCTTCATCTGACCCCCTCCCAGAATGCAAGTGCTAACCCACGCTGCCTGCCTCCATACAGGAACATGCAGAGTCCTGATGAAGAGCGGAATGAAGAGCGGAATAGTGTTCCAAGCACTTTCCTAGGTCTGTCTCATTCATTTCCTCAGTGGGGATGACATCTGGCAATACACTGAGTGTATAAAACATTAGGAACACCTGCTCTTTCCATGAGATAGACTGACCAGGTGAATCCAGGTGAAAGCTGTGATCCCTTATTGATGTCACCAGTTAAATCCATTTCAAATCAGTGTAGATGAAGAGGAGAGGTTAAAGAGGGATTTTTAAGCCTTGAGACAATTGAGACATGGATTGTGTATGTGTGCCATTCAGAGGGTGAATGGGCAAGACAAAATATGCAACTACCTGTGAACGGGGTATGGTAGAAGGTGACAGGTGCACCGGTTTGTGTCAAGAACTGCAACACTGCTGGGTTTTTCACGCTCAACAGTTTCTTGTGTGTATCAAGAATGGTCCACCTCCCAAAGGACATCCAGCCAACTTGACACAACTGTGGGAAGCATTGGAGTCAACATGAGCCAGCATCCCTGTTGAAGGAAGATGCTCTTAATGTATATCATGTGAAACACTTGTCTAGCTATGTATCATGTCAAAACGTATTCCTGGATACAATGTAAGTGAATGTGGTGGTCATTTCTCTGTGTGGTTATTTTCTGCCCATTGAGAATGTGTATGGGATCTGGCTGTTTGATCTGAATACAACGCCTATTCATGCTCTCTACAAAGGCAGTGCAGCACAGAGTGGTGAAATACTTTCCATCATAAAGTTGCACATCCAACTCCTGTAGCATCAGGCATATCCTTGATTCCCTGAAGACAGGCAGCACATTATGTAGGGCGCACAGGTCAAGCTACGCTACGGCGATGCAACTCCACTCTGAGGACGGGCAATTACCAATGCATGAGTAGGTTCTAAAGGAGCACTTTGAAATAACGACAAACATGAACATCTTTCCCTGGCCCAGTTGAATGGACAGCATCCACTGATGCATGTGGGTAAACTTGCTTCTCTGTTCCTTGTGCGAGTAGAGCGATAGGAGAATCAGGGGAAGGGGTTGGGCTCTGGCCCCCATCCAAGTTTCTAAACCGCTGCAACATGCGCACACATGCTGACAATCAAACATACATAGACACATACTGTGAGCTGGTTGTTGTTTTGGCTCTGCACTCCAGCACCTTGGATTTGAAATTATACAATGACTATGAAGTTACAGCTTTAATTTGAGGGTATTTTCATCCATATCGGGTCAACTGTTTAGATATTACAGCACTTTTTGGAATAATGTTGTTTTTCATGGTTCGGGCTAGGCCCCTTAATTGCAGTGAAGGGAAAACTTAACGCTATAGCATACATTATAGACGATTCTGTGCTTCCAACTTTGTGGCAACAGTTTGGGGAAGGGCCTTTCCTATTTTAGCATAACAATGCCCTCGTGCACAAAGCAAGGTCCATACAGAAATGGTTTGTCGAGATCGGTGTGGAAGAACTTGACTGACCTGCACAGAGCTCTGACCTCAACCCCATCGAACACCTTTGGGATGAATTGGAACGCCGACTGCGAGCCAGGCCTAATCGCCCTACATCAGGGCCCGACCTCACTAATGCTCCCGCAGCAATGTTTAAACATCTAGTGGAAAGCCTTCCCAGAAGAGTGGAGGCTGTTACAGCAGCAAAGGGGGGACCAACTCCATAATAATGCCCATGATTTTGGAATGACATGTTCGATGAGCAGGTGTCCACATACTTTTGGTCATTACGTGTATTTAGTATATACAAATTTGTTGGATGCATTTGCGGTTTGGTTTGGTTGTGTTTCAGATTATTTTGTGCCCAATAGAAATGAATGGTAAATAATGTACCTTCAAATCAAGTCAAATCAAATTTTATGCGCTGAATACAACAGGTAGACCTTACAGTGAAATGCTTACTTACAAGCCCCTGACCACCAATGTAGTAAAAACAAATATGGGTAAGAATAAGAAATAAAAGTAACACGTAATTAAAGAGCAGCAGTAAAATAACAATAGCGAGTCTATATACAGGGGGGTACCGGTACAGAGTCAATGTGCGGGGGCACCAGTTAGTTGAGGTAATATGTACATGTAGGTAGAGTTATTAAAGTGAATATGCATAGATGATAACAACAGAGAGTAGCAGTGGTGTAAAAGAGGGGGTGGGTAGCCATTTGAGTAGATGTTCAGGAGTCTTATGGCTTGGGGGTAGAAGCTGTTAAGAAGCCTCTTGGACCTAGACTTGGCCCTCCGGTACCGCTAGCCGTGCGGTAGCAGAGAGAACAGTCTATGACTAGGGTGGCTGAGGTCCTGGATGGCAGGAAGCTTGGCCCCAGTGATGTACTGTGCCGTACGCACTACCCTCTGTAGTGCCTTGCAGTTGTGGGCCGAGCAGTTGCCATACTAGGCAGTGATGCAACCAGTCAGGATGCTCTCGATGGTGCAGCTGTAGAACCTTTTGAAGATCTGAGGACCCATGCCAAATATTTTCAGTCTCCTGAGGGGGAGGCCCTTTGTGCTGTTGTCTGTGCCCAACAATGTTTGTACCATGTTTTGTGCTGCTACCATGTTGTGTTGCTACTATGTTGTTGTTGTCATGTGTTGCTGCCTTGCTATGTTGTTGTTTTGGGCCTCTCTTTATGTTGTTTTTTGTTGTCTCTCTTGTCGTGATGTGTGTTTTGTCCTATATATATATATATATATATATATATATATACTTCTGTGAAATCAATGCTGGACCTCATGTGGCTGGAGTGTGTCAGCAATTCCTGCAAGAGGAAGGCATTGATGCTATGGACCGCCCGTTCCCCAGACCTGAATCCAATTGAGCACATCTGGGACATCATGTCTCGCTCCATCCACCAACGACACGTTGCACCACAGACTGTCCAGGAGTTGGCGGATGCTTTAATCCAGGTCTGGGAGGAGATCCCTCAGGAGACCATCCGCCACCTCACCAGGAGCATGCCCAGGCGTTGTAGGGAGGTCATACAGGCACGTGGAGGCCACACAAACTACTGAGCCTCATTTTGACTTGTTTTAAGGACATTACATCAAAGTTGGATCAGCCTGTAGTGTGGTTTTCCACTTTAATTTTGAGTGTGACTCCAAATCCAGACCTCCATGGGTTGATAAATTTGATTTCCATTGATCATTTTTGTGTGATTTTGTTGTCAGCACATTCAACTATGTAAAGGAAAAAGTATTTAATAAGAATATTTCATTCATTCAGATCTAGGATGTGTTATTTTAGTGTTCCCTTTATTTTTTTGAGCAGTGTATATATATATATAGACAACAGCACAAAGGGCCTCCCCCTCAGGAGACTGAAAAGGATATATATTATTTATATATATATATATATATATATATATATATATATTTCATTTTTTAATCCCAGCCCCCGTCCCCGCAGGAGGCCTTTTGCCTTTTGGTAGGCCGTCATTGAAAATAAGAATGTGTTCTTAACTGACTTGCCTAGTTAAATAAAGGTGAAATGTTTTGTGTCATTTTTGGAATCACTTTTATTGTAAATAAGAATAGAATATGTTTCTAAACACTTCTACATTGTGGATGCTACCATGATGACTGATAATCCTGAATGAATCGTGAATAATGATGAGTGAGAAAGTTACAGAGGCATAAATATCATTCCTTCCCAAAAATGCTAAAGTTAATGGTGAGAGGTTAGCATGTCTTGGGGGTATGATATTTGTGCATCTGTAACTTTCTCACTCATCATTATTCACAATTAATTCAGGATTATCCCCCATCATGGTAGCATCCACATGAATCTTGAAGTGTTTAGAGACATATTCTATTATATTTTACAATAAAAGTGACTCCAAAATCATCTGAAACACAACCAAAACGAACAGCAAATGCATCCAACAAGTTTATACAGTCACAAGCTTAATGTAGTCATTGCATGCAAGGAATATGGGAACAAATACTTTACTTTTTACTACACATATAAGTGAACTTGTCCCAATACTTCTGTGGTAAACGGTTCACCCAATATGGATGAAAATACCCTCAAATTAAAGCTAAAAGTCTGCTCTTTAATCTCATTGTCGTTGTATCCTTTTAAAAAAATAGGGTCCCAGTCCCAAAACATTTGGCGCTCACAGCGTTTGTTCGCAGTACAACATGCAAGCTCAAACGACTGATACATGTGATGCACTGAAGCATGAATATGAAGTACTTAAACACATACTCCTTTGAGAATTACATCCCCAGGCGCACCTTTTAAAGCCATCTATGTCAGCACTACTCTCCCTACATCCATCTCCGTCTGTTGATACATCTCACTCTCACCCTCTCAAACTTGGCCATAAAACATCTCACTCCCCCACTCCTCCTCACGTTCCAAGGTCTCTCCTCTCTCTAAACCTCACATAAACTCTTATCAACTCTCCTTCAACAGACCCAGACCAGAACAGAAAGAGGGAGGGATTGAAAGAGGAAGGGAGAGAGAGAGAGAGAGAGAGAGAGAGAGAGAGAGAAAAAAAAAGAGAGAAAGAGAAAAAGAAAGAGGGGTGAAAAGGTCAAATAAAAAAATGGAAAGAGACAAAAGAGAGTCTTGTCTGTGACAGGGGGGTAAAAGGTGAAGACAAAGAGGAGAGACAAACCAAGATAACTTTCTTGCTCTCTGGTCCCCTCTCATCTCCTCTGCTGTCCCTTTCTATTGAGGTTAGGGAGAGATGAGCTCAGGAAGAGAGCTGAGGCTTTCTTTGCCTCCCCTCTCCTCCCCTGCACCAGTGTCTGCTCTACAGAACATGTTCCGCCTGACAAGATGTGACATTTATTACAGTTTAGCCTTTAGGAGCATTGGAGGGGAGCGAGGGTTTTCACCCAGCACAGGACAGCCCCTCTCCCCTGCTCCGCTCCCTCAGGAGAGCTGTGCAAGGGTGGGTGTGGCAGGTTTAAGGAAAATATAAGAGTTTCTGTACAGTTAAGGGTGGGGGATAGGGCTGAGTATGAGCTTGAGCAGATCGTAGGCTGAGGCTCAGGCTTGGAGTTGGAGATTAAATTTGGGCTGTAATTGCAATACGACTAGGCCTGGGCCTGAGGATTTGTTGGAGCTGGAACTGGGGCAGTGCTGGAGTTGGGGCTGTGGCTGTAGTCAAAGCTGAAATTTGTCATCCAATGTTGGAGTAGAGCTGAGGCTGAGATGGGGATGAGGCTGGGACTGATACAGACCTGAGGCTGGGATGGGGATGAGAATGGGACTGATACAGACCTGGGGCTGGGATGGGGATGAGGCTGGGACTGATACAGACCTGAGGCTGGGATGGGGATGAGGCTGGGACTGATACAGACCTGAGGCTGGGATGGGGATGAGGCTGGGACTGATACAGACCTGAGTTTGGGATGGGGATGAGACTGGGACTGATACAGACCTGAGGCTGGGATGGAGATGAGGCTGGGACTGATACAGACCTGAGGCTGGGATGGGGATGAGGCTGGGACTGATACAGACCTGAGTTTGGGACGGGGATGAGGCTGGGACTGATACAGACCTGAGGCTGGGATGGGGATGAGGCTGGGACTGATACAGACCTGAGGCTGGGATGGGGATAAGGCTGGGACTGATACAGACCTGAGGCTGGGATGGGGATGAGGCTGGGACTGATACAGACCTGAGGCTGGGATGGGGATAAGGCTGGGACTGATACAGACCTGAGGCTACATTTGAGCGGCTCTGGGTTATTGATGAGTCTGTCGGGAGGAGTTTTCGTCAGGCTGTTGTGAGTTAGAGGGAGAGGGAGGGGGAGAGAAGAGGGGGTAAATGAGAAGGGTGTGGAACAGGGTCTGGGTGAGATGATGGGTTCAGATCAAGGTCTACTGAGCCTAAAACGGTTCTCCAGACACTAGTGAATAATGAACAGAGTGAAAAGGAAAAAAAGAGAGGTAGAGCTACAGTACCAGTCTAAAGTTTGGACACACCTACTCATTCAAGGGTTTTTCTTCATTTGTACTATTTTCTACATTGTAGAATAATAGTGAAGACATCAGAACTATGAAAAACACATATGGAATCATGTAGTAACCAAAAAAAGTGTTAAACAAATCAAAATATATCTTATTTTAAATTCTTCAAAGTAGCCACCCTTTGCCTTTATGACAACTTTGCAAACTATTGGCATTCCCTCAACCAGCTTCACCTGGAAAGTTTTTCCAAAAGTCTTGAAGGAGTTCCCACATATGCTGAGCACTTGTTGGCTGCTTTTCCTTCACTCTGCTGTCCAACTCATCCCAAATAATCTCAATTGGGTTGAGGTCGGGTGATTATGAAGAATAGGTAATCTGATGCAGCACTCCATCACTCTCCTTCTTGGTCAAATAGTCCTTACACAGCCTGGAGGTGTGTTGGGTAATTGTCCTGTTGAAAAACAAATCATAGTCCCACTAAACACAAACCAGATGGGATGGCATATCGCTGCAGAATGCTGTGGTAGCCATTCTGGTTAAGTGTGCACTGAATTCTAAATGAATCACTGACAGTGTCACAAGCAAACCACTCCCTCACCATCACACCTCCTCCTCCATGCTTCACGGTGGGAACCACACATGCAGAGATCAACTGTTCACCTACTCTGCGTCTCACGAAGACACGGCAGTTGGAACCAAAAATCTCAAACTTGGACCCATCAGACCAAAGGACAGATTTCCACCAGTCTAATGCCCATTGCTCGTGTTTCTTGGCCCAAGCAAGTCTCTTCTTATTATTGGTGTCCTTTAGTAGTGGTTTCTTTGCCTCAATTCGACAATTAAGACCTGATTCACGCAGTCTCCTCTGAGCAGTTGATGTTGAGATGTGTCTGTTACTTAAACTCTGTGAAGCATTTATTTGGGCTGCAATCTGAGGTGTAGTTAACTCTAATGAACTTATCCTCTGCAGCAGAGGTAACTCTAGGTCTTCCTTTCCTGTGGCGGTCCTCATGAGAGCCAGTTTCATCATAGCGCTTGATGGTTTTTGCAACTGCACTTGAAGAAACTTTAAAAGTTCTTGACATTTTCCGGATGTACTGATCTTCATGTCTTAAAGTGATGATGGGTGGTCGTTTCTCTTTGCTTATTTGAGCTGTTCTTGCCATAATATGGATTTAGTATTTTACCAAATAGCTATCTTCTGTATACCCCCTACCTTGTCACAACACAACTGATTGGCTCAAACGCATTAAGAAGGAAATAACAACAAATTAACTTTAACTTTAAACAAGGCACACCTGTTTATTGAAATGCATTTCAATAAAATAAAAAAAGATCAACTGAGACAGAGTGGAAGTGACAGACTGAGAAAGAGAGAGGGGGGTAGAGAATGATCATAACGATGAAGAGGGAGAGAGAGAGAGAGGGAGAGGGAGGAGCAGAGAGAATGGGGGAGGGATGTCTAAACGGAGAGATAACGAAGAGAGTGATGCAGAAAGGGAGGCTATGAAATAAGTGTGTGACCTTTCAATGTGATCTGATGTCCTAGTATATCCTGCCCATATACAGTATGTACTCAATGTGCCTTACGTAAAGTTGAATGAATATGGTCCATACATACTTCAACCCTGGGAAACTTTATGGCCATTCACACTCCCTATACAAATCAGTTCTATTGTCTCTAGTGTATACATTATAATAATGCAAACACCCATTGGACATCATTGGACATACTCTCTCAAACACATATATACCACAAGCCTCTTAGCTTCACTCCAACACAAGAATAGCACAAATGACTCTGGTTGGGTAACCTGGCTAAATGTCTCTTTATTTCTCCTCTTCTGAGGCTGTCCAGTTCCTCTTGTAACACAGAATGTGATGTGTCAAACCAAAGACACCATACAAGTGGCTGCTGCTGATAAGAGGTGGAGGACAACGACAGTCCCTCAATCTCCCCGAGCCACGACAACACGGCCCTGGTTATTTCTGTGGTGAAATACAATTCAGTGGCAGCGAAGTGGGGAAAATGTGACCTATTTTTGTTTCCCCCTTATTTTGCATGCTATTTAGGTCACAACGGGACAACGTTTCCAGTTTGAGGACGAGTGGTTACTGTACTGCTGGCTCATAATTGAAAACATACAAATGGATTAGCTGCAGAGGGTTCGAAGCCAGTCGTCTAGTCACTGCTGGAGATGGCACAGCGTTCATCCCTTTAATACCAGGGAGGAAAGGAGGGGAGAGAAAGGAGGGAAGGGGGTGGAGAGTAGGGGAGGAGAGGAGAAGAGGGGTTGGAGAGGAGGGGGGTGGGTGGAGAGGAGGGGAGGGGTTGGAGAGGAAGGGAGAGGAAGGGAGGGGCTGGAGAGGAGGGGAGGGGTTAGACAGGAGGGGAGGGGTTGGAGAGGAGTGGAGGGTGTGGAAAGAAGGAGAGTGGGAGATAGTGACGTGGGGATCTAGGGATTTAGACGCTTGATCAGGCAGGAACATGGTGAGAGTGTTATTAAATACAAACAGCACATATTGAACATGCACACACGCAGACACAACACACACATAAACACACAGATAAATGGAAAAAGGATGGCCCACCCAGGGTAATTCCATGGTAACAGAAATAGGATGAGACTCAGATTATTCATTTTAAATTGAGTACCAAATAAAACCATTGATTTCAAAGTTTAACAAACCATAGAACTCTATGCACAAGGACTACTTTTAACATTTTCCACAGAAAATTTAACAAAAACACATTTACAGGAAGAATTGTGCAGATACAAAATTTGAATTTGAGGGATATTTTACCGTAATTCTGTTGCCAAGCTTTGTGTCTGCACTGTTTTTCTAGTAAATGTTATTTTTTTTAGTTTACTGTGTAAACTGTTTTAAATAGTCATTGTGCATAGAGTTGTATGGTTTGCTAAGGAAATGGTTTTGGTTTGGAGTACATTTTAAAGTGAAAAACACAAAAAAAACACACACTTATACCCATGCACTTAAACACACACACACACACACATACACACACACACACACACACACACACACACACACACACATACACACACACACACACACACACACACACACACATACACACACACACACACACACACACACACACATACACACACACACACACACACACACACACACACACACACACACACACAAACACACACACACACACAGAGCATGGGAGATGTATTATATTTTACAGCAATACAGACT
The DNA here is from genome assembly GCF_057628025.1 of Oncorhynchus mykiss. Taxonomy (NCBI): domain Eukaryota; kingdom Metazoa; phylum Chordata; class Actinopteri; order Salmoniformes; family Salmonidae; genus Oncorhynchus; species Oncorhynchus mykiss. The sequence goes on along the minus strand of NC_143046.1, from coordinate 62,870,318 downwards.
ACAGCATCCCCATTCTGACATTTTATTGTGTAAGAAGAACTTGGCTTTCATCTGAGAGAGGTCAGGTGTGACACCAATGGTGAAGCCAGCCAGTCAGCCAACCAACCAGCCAAACAGCCAGCCAATCAGCCAGCCAGCCAGCCAGCCTGGCCATGGTTACACTGGAGACAGCCTCACAAGTTTACCAGTGGTAATGTGTTGGTCTGTGTCACTGCTTGGTTGTGAGATGGCCTGTAAAGTGCTGACAGCATGACCTTCTCCATGAGTGATAGAGGTCAACAGAACCATTACTACAAGTCAGTGTCCGTGAATGAGCTGTCCGTCAACACATTCTTTTTTGTTGTAATGTATTCTAGGAGCGTTTAACAGTTGGGGTATTGGGAGTCCATATTTCTCTCCAATGTTACCTCTAAGCTATGCGCATGTGCGGCTTAAGCAGTGTAGAAATGGACGAGATTGAACTTCACTCAACTTTCTAGAGTTTTTCCCTTTAGTTAACACTCTCAACGTTTCCCTTTACTGTGGGAATTGTGATCAAATCAACGCAATATTAACTACTTTCAAAGCAACATACCGAAACAAAACAAACTATGCAAGACTTTGTTTGCCAACTAGCTATGCAAGAGATTTTGTTGTTGGCAGAGCGCATTGGAGTAGTATTCTATTGCATTGACAGGCACGACTCAGACCTGTATAATACACAGACCGGTGCGGCACAACCAATCAGAGCTGCAGGAGGCCTATATGCAAATAAATCATTGCCATATATGGATTTGCGCCATTCACTTTGAACTGGACTGTTTTACAACATGAGCGGTCGCGATTATTATGGGCTTGTTTTGAGATCAAAGCGAGAGCTGCATATTTGTTCATATTCTTTGCTAGTTAGTGAGATATTAGCTCAGTCATAGCTAATTCGTAGTCAGCGATAGGGCAGTGATTGCTTCCTACAAGAGCACAAAACGTGCACATATATAGCAATCTTGGAAAAGCGAGTCAGGTAAAGAGCTTTTTTTAAAGGGGCAGTGTTGTATTTTGAGACAGACTTGAATAAGCTAAGTAGCCAATAGGCAGACGGTAGCATAATGTGTCTGATTTTCTGTAATAATGGTATGGGAATAATAACACATTTTTATTTTGTAAAGTGGTTTCCTGCATCAAACAAGACAACAAAATGTTCAGTCACCTCCTGCTCTGAAGAATAAATCAAATCAAACTTAATTTGTCACATGCACCCAATACAACAAGTGAAGATCATACCATGAAATGCTTTCTTACAAGCCCTTAACCAACAGTGCAGTTCAAGAAGATTTAAGAAAACATTTACCAAATAAACTAAAGTAACACAATAATAAAAAGTAACACAATAAAATAACAATAACGAGGCTATATGCAGGGGGTACGGGTACCGAGTCAGTGTGCGGGAGTACAGGTTACGTGAAGTAATATGTACATGTAGGTAGGGGTGAGATGGCTATGCATTGATTAGAAACAGCGAGTAGCAGCAGTGTACAAAACAAATGGGGGGGGGGGGGGGGGGGGGGGGGGCAATGTAAATAGTCCGGTGGCCATTTGATTAATTGTTTCATTGTTCAGAGTCTTATGGCTTGGGGGTAGAAGCTGTTAAGGAGCCTTTTGGTCCTAGACTTGGCGCTCCTGTACCGCTTGCCGTGCGATAGCAGAGAAAACAGCCTATAACTTGGGTGACTGGAGTCTCTGACAATTTTATGGGCTTTCCTCTGACACCTCCTTATTATATAGGTCCTGGATGTCAGGAAGCTTGGCCCCAGTGATGTACTGGGCCGTACGCACTACCCTCTGTAGCGCCTTACGGCCAGATGCCGAGCAGTTGTCATACCAGGCGGTGATGCAACCAGTCAGGATGCTCTCGATGGTGCAGCTGTCGAACGTTTTGAGGATCTGGGGACCCATCTGCGGACCCAAATCTTTTCAGTCTCCTGAGGGGGAAAAGTTTTTGTCGTGCCCTCTTCACAACTGTGTTGGTGTGTTTGGACCATGACAGTTCGTTGGTGATGTGGACACCAAGGAACTTGAAACTCTCGACCCGCTCCACTACAGCCCGTTGATGTTAATGGGGGCCTGTTCGACTAGTGGATAAGCAGGTTAATGTCAAGCCCTCATGGAATGTAGGCCTACATCGAACACCACACAATGGCTGCTACTGTAGGCTGAATGATAGAACTGCTATTTCCATGTTAACATTTTATGTGATGCATTTTCTATATAGTTTTTTATGGTAGGCCACTCTGGTAGGCCTACATTATGATCAAATAGCCACAGTAGCCTACAGCCATGTGCGTCGGAAGTTGCACAGTATTTTCACAAGGTTCAGCTAAGCAGACCTGAAATTTGCTCAGCACCCAAAAAATGTAAAGGGAACATTGTTTGGCACCCTGGCTGCCTATTGTAGGCGTTGTTGTTGGAGAAGACAACGCAGGAAAAATGATATATTTTGAAGAAAAAGAACAAGAAGTGAAAATAAAAGCTATAAAGAAGACTTCACTGAGAGAGGAGGTGGAGGAAGGGGAGAGAAGCCACAGAGAGATGAGAAGAGAAGAGGAATACAAATGAGAGGAAGAAGAAGTGGGAGAAGGAGAAAGTACAATTTGATGAGCGAGAAGTAAACTGAGAGGAAATGGGGAGGAGATGAGTGGTGAGTTAGAGTACGAAAGAGGGAGAGGGAGCTCTGAAGACAAAGGGGATATAGGGAGAGAGCGAGAGAGAAAGAGGGAGAGAGGCGTACTCAGTGAAGGAGCCTGAGACTCGCCGGCACATCCATGACCTAGATTCCTGTTTTTCCCCAGATTCCACTCTCTCATGAATGTTTGACTACACCTCCGACAATAGCTGTATTTACAGGAAACGCTTTCTAAATTACAAACCGTGGGAGCAGCAAAAGGCAATCCATTCTAGATGGAGTAAATATGGAGGGGAAATGTATTTGACAATTCTCACACCCAACGGAGAGGCCCTTCTGGACTCTGGAAGAAAGAAAGCAGACAATGCAGAGACTTAACAAGCACAAACACACACACACACACACACACACACACACACACACACACACACACACACACACACACACACACACACACACACGCCAGGGTAACTGCTGATTAAACACATCACCAGACACATATTACCGGTGTGTCGGTGGGTAGCTTCTCAATGTGAAAAATGTGTACCACTTTGGTGGTGCTTGAGATATTTCAACCTAGGCTAATAGCTTGTTGACGGGACGCAAGCACGTACACTCCACATACCCACTGACGCATCCATAACAATTTAATTGTTGCTGTACGATTGAAACAATCAGTATGGTGGTCCACCCCTCCCCTCCCCAATACATTCTACCATCCCCCCCCCCCCCCCCCCCCCCTCCCCTCAGTCCCAAACCATGGCATGGCAAATCTTACTAGTGCATTAGTCGTTGTCATGGGCTTAGATAAGCCTTCAGTGGTGTTGCTATGGTAACCGTTCTGGGGATTCAAGCCTGACTCTGCAGCCACCAAAGAGAGAGAGGAGAGAGGGGGGGGGGGCCTTAGACACCAGACAACAAAATGACGGCAAGATTAAACAGAGAGGGACGTGACTGAATCACATCTATCAGAGGGCAACAAAGGAATCTGGGAAAGTGTAAACAAAGTCACACTATTTTTCTCTCTCTATATTTTTCTTTTTTTCATTCTCTCCCTGGCACACACTGAAAACAGGCACATACAAACACACAGCTGTTAATCCCATTCTAGTAACCAGAGAGAACTGGTTCAGAGGCGGTAATCTCCAAAAAGCCCAATTTTTGGCGGCTGTGTGACAGCTGGCTCCAAGTGGAACAATCCAGCCAGCCATTACAGGCCCCCATTTTGAATCGACTGCCCAAATCAAGGGAGAAAGACACTTTCTAAACAAACAGCAACAACACTGTGACAGAAACAAACAAAAAACAATGAATTACCCCATTGGCAAATGCATGTAGGGCCAGGAGGAGAAGTAGAGGAGGCCATCTTGCTTAAGACAGATAGACATAGGCTATACTACAATTATATTATTTATTTATTTTTAATTCACCTTTATTTAATCAGGTAGGCCAGTTGAGAACAAGTTTTCATTTTCAACTGCGACCTGGCCAAGATAAAGCAAAGCAGTGCGACACAAACAACAGCACAGAATTACACATGGAATAAACAAACATACAGTCAATAACACAATAGAAAAGGTCTATATACAGTGTGTGCAAATAGCGTAAGGCAATAAATAGGCCATAGTAGCGAAGTAATTACAATTCAGCAAATTAACACTGGAGTGATAGATGTGCAGATGATGATGTGCAAGCAGAAAAAGTGGTGTGCAAAAGAGCAAAAAAGTAAATAAAAGCATTATGGGGATGAGATAGGTAGTTGGATGGGCTATTTCCAGATGGGCTGTGTAAAGCTGCAACGATCGGTAAGCTGAGGTAGATATAAGTCTCCAACTTCAGCGATTTTTGCAATTCATTTCAGTCATTGGCAGCAGAGAACTGGAAGGAAAGGCGGCCGAAGGGGGTGTTGACTTTGGGGATGACCAGTGAGATATACCTGCTGGAGCGAGTGCTGCTGGGGGTGTTGTTATGGTGACCAGTGAGCTGAGATAAGGTGGAGCTTTACCTAGCATAGACTTATAGATGACCTGGAGCCAGTGGGTCTGGCGACGAATATATAGCGAGGGCCAGCTGACGAGAGCATACAGGTTGCAGTGGTGGGTGGTATATGGGGCTTTGGTGACATAACGGATGATGGCACTGTGATAGACTGCATCCAGTTTGCTGAGTAGAGTGTTGTAGGTTAATTTGTAAACAACGTTCCCGAAGTCGAGGCTCGGTAGGATAGTCAGTTTTACGAGGGTATGTTTGACAGAGTGAGTGAAGGAGGCTTTGTTGCGAAATAGGAAGCCGATTCTAGATACAATTTTTGATTAGAGATGTTTAATATGAGTCTGGAAGGAGAGTTTACAGTCTAGCCAGACACCTAGGTATTTGTAGATGTCCACATATTCTAAGTCAGAACCGTCCAGAGTAGTGATGCTAATCGGGCAGGTGGGTGCGGGCAGCGATCGGTTGAAAAGCATGCATTTAGTTTTACTAGTATTTAAGAGCAGTAGGAGGCCACGGAAGGAGTGTTGTATGGCATTGAAGCTCGTTTGGAGGTTTGTTAACACAGTGTCCAAAGAAGGGCCAGATGTATACAGAATGGTGTCATCTGCATAGAGGTGGATCAAGGAATCACCCGCAGCAAGAGCGACATAGTTGATATACACAGAGAAAGGAGTCGGTCCGAGAATTGAACCCTGTGGCACCCATAGAGACTGCCAGAGGTCCGGACAACAGGCCCTCCAGTTTGACACACTGAACTCTATCTGGGAAGTAGTTGGTGAACAAGGCGAGTCAGTCATTTGAGAAACCAAGGCTGTTGAGTCTGCCGATAAGAATATGGTGATTGACAGAGTCAAAAGCCTTGGCCAGGTCGATGAAGACGGCTGCACAGTACTGTCTTTTATCAATGGCGGTTATGATATCTTTTAGTACCTTGACCGTGGCTGAGGTACACCCGTTACCAGCTTGGAAACCGGATTGCACAACGGAGAAGGTACGGTGGGATTCGAAATGGTCAGTGATCTGTTTGTTGGCTTTCGAAGACTTTAGAAAGGCAGGACAGGATGGAAATAGGTCTATAACAGTTTTGGTCTAGAGTGGCTATGTGGCTTTCATAGTTGAGGGTTGCTTCATTACCTCCAATATGGTTTATTTATCCCTCCCCTGAAATCAAGATGTTTTTCAACATTCATAGTCCAGATCTGGAATCTGACATGATAATATTTATCTTAATAAATTTCCCTCTCTCTGACACAGTGAGACATATAGAGCTACACTACTCTTCTCTTTTCTCTGGTCCAGTACTCCTCCTTCTCCTCCCCACCCCATCCCCCTCTCATGGAGGCCTAGTCCCCCACCACAGTAGTCTGGCTAGCTCGATAGACCAAATCATTCTTTCTACCCCCTGCCCTCCAGTTGCTACGGAAACGGTGTGTGTGGCGCTGCCGGGGGATTGGTTGCCGGGTGTGAGGCTCTTTCCAATCAAACCTGTTACTGGGGCATGGGGCCCCCTCTATCAGAGAAGAGGGGGTTGGGGGGTGGGGGTGAGAGTGAGAGTGGGGGATAAAGAGAGAGTATGGGGAAAGAAAGCATGGGTGTAGAGGGAGAGAAAAAGGAGAGAAAGAGAGAGAGGGAAGGAGAGAGACAGAGACATAGAGGGAGAGAGAGGGGGATAGAGGGAGAGAGGCACATCATGGCAGAAGGAAGTCCCTGTGTATCTAGTCCTGGCTTGACATTGAGAAACTACGCCCTAATAAGACTAACAGGCTTCCTGCAGCCTTACATTAACAAGCTGTCCCTCACCTCAGCCTTTCACTGTCTCTCTCCATAGGAGAGTGAATAAGCTTCATTGGTGTTGCTCATTGATAAGCTACTGTGGTTCTGTTCAGAAAGCTAAAACACAACTTCAAACTAATGTTATCCTGGTAGTGATGCCTATAGTGATGTAATGGATTGAGGGTGTCTCATTAACCCCTCTGTGCTTTAATCATCTTTACCTATCCTCTACCAAGGACGCAACTAGACAGTCCATTCTCTGCATCTGTCTTCCACACCTCCATACCAGTCAGTGACACTGCTACTGTAACAGGAACCTTCCTGGTTTGATCATGATGTCATGGGCAAAGGGAACAGAGTTGTCCTGTTACGGTCCAGACTTCTTGTCTTTGTCTCAGGACTGATTACATCGTCTTGGAGCCTAGGCCAGCTACAGCGTGCTGGGCCACAGCCAGACATGTTTCCGAACCATCTCTCTCTGTCTCACAAACTAACAACAGAGACAGAGAGACTGATCATTTAGTGCAACAACTCACTGAGCTCAAATGGGACAAAGAACAACCAGATCAGGCCTATCCCGTTGAATACCGAAGCCCAGTAGAATTCTAGTTGTGGGGAGTATATTCACTGGGCAAAAACAATTCCCAATAGCTTATAGACAAATGTGAACTAGCTGGTGAGACTTTGCCACCATGCAGTGACAACTTCCCTGATATCTAATAGCCAACTGTTACTGGAGTGTAAACAAGCTATTTTGTTTCACAAACAATGCAAATGCGATGCTCTTCAGCCATTAGACTTCATGGCAAAATACTTCTGTCTGCATACTTACAGTACCATGGTAAAACCAGCAAATCACATATCTGTGATATTGGTTAGTATTATATAATTCTGTATGTTCTGTTTGCTTAGAATCTGTCCATTCCACTGCGGGGCAGAACAAAGTGTTACTTGGGATGCATTTCCATCCATCAGCCATCTGCCCCTGGAGGAGCATGTTCTGCTACAGCCCGTATCATGTTGTTCATGATCGGAGGTCTGTCAGGATCAGAGGAGGAATAGAGAGACCCTGCTGTGTGAAGACACTGTCTGTACTCATCCTGGTGTAATGTCTCTGTGTGTCTGTCTATCTGTCACTTTTTTATTTCTGCCTGTCTCTCTACCACTGTCTCAGAACCGGTCTCTGTCTCTCTTCCTGTCTTCTCCGAATACCTTTAGAGCCACACCTCATCATACCCACTTTCTCTCCCTCTCCCTCTCTCTCCACAAGGAACACCACAGCCAATGGTGGGAGAGAGAGAGGGGGAGAGACAGGGGGAGCGATAGGAAAGAGAGAAATAGAAAGAGGGGAAGACAAACAGAGAAGGAAAGACAGACAGACAGACAGACAGACAGACAGACAGACAGACAGACAGACAGACAGACAGACAGACAGACAGACAGACAGACAGACAGCGAGAGAGAGATAGGAGAGAGAGAGAGAGAGAGAGATAGAGATAAATAGATGCCAATTAACCGTTCACTAAGCCCCACCCCAGAATTTTGGGAAATCAATTGCAGAGCTCCAATAGTAGGGCTGTTGCGGTGACCGTATTACCGCCACACTGGCGGTCACGATTAATGAAGGCAGTCAAATTCCACTTGACCGTTTAGTCACGGTAATTAGGCTTCTCCAAGCTCTGATGTTGCTGATGGTCATTACTATCCTACCAAACTTGCTAAGTACCTGGTACTCGGCACTCTATTGTCCCTCTAATCACTCTAACATCAATGCAAATGTAATCCAAAATCTAATCAAACACTTCATGAGAGCCCATGAGCTCACGTTGCGGAATATTTCTATAGGCTATGCAATTGCACGAGAAAACAGAGAGATGGCCTCTATTAAAAAGAGGAGTATCCCATTAGTTTTCTATAGACTAGGCCTACTATTTTTATTTCTGAACTATCCTAATATTAAGCACATGGTTTATCTTTACAACAGGAGTATAGCCTACCTGGCTGGCATGACAATTAACCTTGGGAAAAGCATCCTCCATTCCCTATTTAAGTGCATGACATGTATTTTTTTCTCCTCCCCCTGTTTCGAGACAGGTGAATATAATGGTCCATTCTCAATCAAACATTTTTTCACACGTATATTATTTAGCATATTTAAAGACAATTTTAACTCAAGAATAGTCTGATGGGTGACAATATTAGCCTATAACTTGTGTGTCACGAGTCCGACCGAGGGTGTTTCCCTTTCCCGGGCAGGTGGCGCTCGGCGGTCGTCGTCTTCGGCCTATTAGCTGCCACTGATTGTTTTTCCTCCCCCTCCTTGTATGTTGAGTGGTAGCACCTGTGTATGTTTAATTAGTTTGTCTTTATTAGACAGCCGGCCCGCCTGGTTGTTGTGCGGGATTATTTCTATGTAACCTTCGGCTCTGTGGTATAGGCACGTGTTAGTGCCCGGTCGGGATTGTTTCCCATTGTACATTTTGATTCCCTGTGTTTTGGGAACGTAACTTTTGTGAGCACCCTGTGGTGCGTTGGTGCGATTAAAAGACGTGCAGCATTGAACTCTCTGTCTCCTGCATTTGACTCCACACCCACGACACCCGGAGCATTACAGAATCCCGCACCTATCAAATTGAATGGAGTCAGCAGGAGCAGCAGCCAACCCTCTCCCATCGATGGAGGAACGGGTTCTCCACCACACCACCGTCCTTCATCGGATCGGATCCGCGATGGATCAAGTGATGGAGAGAATGGACAGATGGGAGAGGAGTGGGCTCCTCTCTCCACCTTCGGCACCCACGGTTCCGTACTCCCCATCTCCCGACTCCAGCACCCTCCGTCTGACGCTACCGAGGGCTTATGATGGAGCGGCGGCGGGTTGCCAGGGGTTTCTGCTTCAGCTGGAGCTATACCTGGCCACCATCAGACCCACTCCCTCAGGAGCAGAGAGGGTGAGTGTCCTCATCTCCTGCCTCACGGGTCGTGCCCTGGAGTGGCCCAGACTCAGCGCGGGAGCACTACCCAGAGTTTTCCCGCGGGAGAACGACTATTTCACCTCAGGCAGGAGAGGAGGAGCGCCCAGGATTACGCGCTGGAGTTCCGGACCTTGGCAGCCGGATCTGGGTGGAACGACAGGGCCCTTATGGACCACTACAGGTGTAGTCTCCGAGAGGACGTCCGCCGGGAGTTAGCGTGTCGGGACACCACTCTGTCACTGGATCAGCTGATTGACATGTCCATTCGACTGGATAATCTGCTGGCTGCCCGCGGGCGTTCAGAGAGGGTCCTGTGAGTTCCACCACCCAGCCCCTCCGCTCCCATTCCGATGGAGTTGGGAGGGGCTGCGCCGAGGGGTACCGGAGGAGGAGCCCTTCCCTGCACCAACTGTGGTCGGAGAGGACACACGTCTGATCGGTGCTGGGGGGGTCCGTCTGGGAGTAGAGATGGCAGGCGGAACGCTTCTCGGTCACCCCAGGTGAGTCAGCATCAAACTCACCCAGAACCCTCTGTTGGCCACATGTTTGTCTTAACTTTTTTCCTTCGCTTTTTTCCCTCTTCCCAGCATAGGGCGCTAGTCGATTCAGGCGCAGCTGGGAACTTTATGGATCGCGGACTCGCCCTTAAGTTAGGGGTTCCGCTGGTGCCGATAGATTCTCCTTTCCCCGTGCACTCCCTAGAGTGCCATTAGGGTCAGGGATGGTCAGGGAGACCACGTCCCACTGGACATGGTGATGCAGGGGAATCATAGGGAGCGTATCAGTTTCTTTATTATTGATTCGCCTGCGTTTCCAGTGGTGCTGGGGACTCCCTGGCTGGCCCGGCACAATCCTAAAATTTTGTGGAGACAGGGGGTTCTCCAGGGGTGGTCAGAGGAGTGTTCTGGAAGGTGTTTGGGAGTTTCCATCGGTGCCACGTCGGTGGAGAGTCCAGACCAGGGTTCCACGGTGTGCATTCCCCCCGAGTATGCCGATTTGGCAATCGCTTTCAGTAAAGTGAAAGCGACTAAATTACCACCTTATCGACCGGGAAGGGATTGTACGATAGATCTCCAGGTAGACGCTGCGCTTCCCAAGAGTCACGTGTACCCGCTGTCCCAGGAGGAGACGTTGGCAATGGAGACATATGTCACGGAGGCGCTGGGACAGGGGTACATTCGGTCCTCCATTTCACCCGTCTCCTCGAGTTTCTTTTTTGTGAGGAAAAAGGAGGGAGGTTTGCGTCCGTGTATGTATAGAGGTCAAAACGCCATCACAGTGGGGTATAGTTACCCTCTACCTCTCATCGCTACGGCGGTGGAATCGTTCCACAGAGCGCAGTTCTTCACAAAACTGGATCTCAGGAGCGCGTATAGTTTGGTGCGTATTCGGAAGGGAGACGAGTGGAAACCCGCATTTAGTACTACATCAGGCCACTATGAGTACCTCGTCATGCCGTATGGGTTAAAAAATGCTCCAGCCGTTTTTCAATCCTTTGTAGACGAGATTCTCAGGGACCTGCAGGCAGGGAGTGGTTGTTTATATCGATGACATTCTGATCTACTCGGCCACTCACACCGCACATGTGTCTCTGGTGCGCAAGGTGCTTGGTAGACTGCTGGAGCATGACCTATACGTCAAGGCTGAGAAATGCGTGTTCTCTAAACGAGCCGTCTCTTTTCTGGGATATCGCATTTCCACCTCGGGGGTAGTGATGGAGGGTGACCGCATTAGGGCCGTGCGTAATTGGCCGACTCCGACCACGGTAAAGGAGGTGCAGCGGTTTCTGGGTTTTGCCAACTACTACCGGAGGTTTATCCGGGGTTTTGGCCAGGTAGCGGCTCCCATCACCTCACTGCTGAAGGGGGGCCCGGTGCGTTTGCAGTGGTCAGCAGAGTCCTGGAGCATTCAACAAGGTGAAGGCGCTGTTTACTGATGCGCCCGTGTTGGCGCATCCGGACCCCTCTCTAGCATCCATAGTGGAGGTGGACGCGTCCGAGGCTGGGGTGGGTGCCGTGCTATCACAGCGCTCGGGTACGCCACCAAAACTCCGCCCCTGCGCTTTCTTCTCAAGGAAGCTCAGCCCAGCGGAGCGTAACTATGATGTGGGGGACCGGGAGTTGCTAGCAGTGGTTAGAGCTCTGAAGGTGTGGAGACACTGGCTTGAGGGGGCTAAACACCCCTTTCTCATCTGGACCGACCACCAGAATCTGGAGTATATTCGGGCAGCTAGGAGACTTAACCCACGTCAGGCAAGGTGGGCCATGTTCTTCACCTGGTTCCGGTTTACTTTGTCTTATAGACCGGGCTCCCAGAACGTGAAGGCTAACGCACTGTCCCACCTTTATGACACGGAGGATGGGTCCACCGAACCTACTCCCATCCTTCCCGCCTCGAAGCTGGTAGCCCCAGTGGTATGGGAGGTGGACTCGGACATCGAGCGGGCGTTACGGGCTGAACCCGCGCCTCCTCAGTGTCCAGCGGGGCGAAGGTACGTGCCGCTTGGTGTTCGGGACAAACTGATTCGGTGGGCTCACGTCCTACCCTCCTCGGGTCACCCTGGGATGACGAGGACAGTGGGGAGCCTTCAGGGGAGGTATTGGTGGCCTACGTTGGCTAAGGACGTTAAGGGTTATGTCTCCTCCTGTTCAGTGTGCGCTCAGAGTAAGGCTCCTAGGCACCTTCCTAGAGGGAAGCTACAACCCCTCCCCGTTCCACAGCGGCCATGGTCACATCTGTCCATAGATTTCCTAACCGATCTCCCGCCGTCTCAGGGGAACACCACGGTTCTAGTGATTGTGGATCGGTTCTCTAAGTCCTGCCGTCTCCTCCCGTTGCCCGGTATCCCTACAGCCCTACAGACTGCGGAGGCGTTATTCACCCATGTCTTCCGGCACTACGGGGTTTTACCGTTTTTGATCGGGGCCCCCAATTCACGTCCCGGGTATGGAGAGCGTTCATGGAACGCTTGGGGGTCTCTGTCAGCCTGACCTCCGGTTATCACCCCGAGAGTAATGGGCAGGTGGAGAGAGTGAACCAGGAGGTGGGTAGGTTTCTGCGGTCGTATTGCCAGGATCGGCCAGGGGAGTGGGCACGATACATTCCCTGGGCTGAAATGGCTCAGAACTCACTACGCCACTCCTCTACTAACGTGTCCCCTTTTCAGTGTGTGTTGGGGTACCAGCCGGTCCTGGCACCATGGCATCCGAGCCAGACCGAGGCTCCTGCGGTGGAGGAATGGGTACAGCGCTCCAAGGAGACCTGGAGGGCCGTCCAGGAATCTCTACGACAGAAGAGGAGTGCTGACCGCCACCGCAGTGAGGCCCCCGTGTTTGTACCGGGGGACAGGGTCTGGGTCTCGACCCGAAACCTACCTCTCCGCTTGCCCTGCCGGAAGCTGGGTCCGCAGTGTGTAGGGCCCTTTAAAGTCCTGAGGAGAATAAACGAGGTGTGTTATCGATTACAACTCCCTTCCTATTATCGTATTAACCCCTCGTTTCATGTGTCTCTCCTCAGGCCGGTGGTAGCTGGTTCCCTGCAGGACAGTGAGGTACCGGAGGTCCCCCCCCCCCCCCCCCCCCCCCCCCCCCCCCCCCGCTGGACATTGAGGGGTCCGGGCGTACACGATCCGGGCCATTCTGGACTCAAGACGCCGGGTGAGGGGCCTGCAGTACCTCGTGGACTGGGAGGGGTACGGTCCGGAGGAGAGGTGCTGGGTACCGGTGGGGGACATCTTGGATCCCTCCATGTTGAGGGATTTCCATCGCCTCCATCCGGATCACCCTGCGCCTCGTCCTCCGGGGCGACCTCGAGGCCGGTGTCGGCGCACGTTTAAATCAATTGCCTTGCACAAATGGAAATGGAAAACTAAATAATGAAACGTTAATTATACAGTTGAAGTCAGAAGTTTGCATACACCTTAGCCAATTACTTTTAAACTCAGTTTTTCACAATTACTGACATTTACTCCTAGTAAAAATTCCCTGTCTTAGGTCAGTTAGGATCACCACTTTATTTTAAGAATGTGAAATGTCAGAATAATAGCAGAGAGAATGATTTATTTCAGCTTTTATTTCTTTCATCACATTCTGGGTCAGAAGTTTACATACACTCAATTAGTATTTGGTAGCATTGCCTTTAAATTGTTCAACTTGGATCAAATGTTTCGGTAGCCTTCCACAAGCTTCCCACAATAAGTTGGGTGAATTTTGGCCCATTCCTCCTGACAGAGCTGGTGTAACTGAGTCAGGTTTGTAGGCCTCCTTGCTCGCACACACTTTTTCAGTTCTGCCCTGCACATTTTCTATAGGACTGAGGTCAAAGCTTTGTGATGGCCACTCCAATACCTTGACTTTGTTGTCCTTAAGCCATTTTGCCACAACTTTGGAAGTATGCTTGGGGTCATTGTCCATTTGGAAGACCCATTTGTGACCAAGCTTTAATTAACTTCCTGACTGATGTCTTGAGATGTTGCTTCAAAATATCCACGTAATTGTCCTCCTCATGATGCCATGTATTTTGTGAAGTGCACCAGTCCCTCCTGCAGCAAAGCACCCCCACAACATGATGCTACCACCCCCGTGCTTCACGGTTGGGATGGTGTTCTTCGGCTTGCAAGCCTCTCCCTTTTTCCTCCAAACATAACAATGGTCATAATGACCAAACAGTTCTATTTTTGTTTCATCAGACCAAAGGACATTTATCCAAAAAGTATGATTTTTGTCCCCATATGCAGTTGCAAACCGTAGTCTGGCTTTTTTATGGTGGTTTTGGAGCAGTGGCTTCTTCCTTGCTGAGCGGCCTTTCAGGTTATGTCGATATAGGAGTCGTTTTATTGTGGATATAGATACTTTTGTACCTGTTTCCTCCTGCATCTTCACAAGGTCCTTTGCTGTTGTTCTGGGATTGATTTGCACTTTTCTCACCAAAGTACGTTCATCTCTAGGAGACAGAACGTGTCTCCTTCCTGTGCGGTATGATGGCTGCGTGGTCCCATGGTGTTTATACTTGCGTGCTATTCTTTGCACAGATGAACGTGGTAACTTCAGGCGTTTGGAAATTGCTCCCAAGGATGAACCAGACTTGTAGAGGTCTACAATTTTTTTCTGAGGTCTTGGCTGATTTCTTTTCATTTTCCCATGATGTCAAGCAAAGAGGCAATGCGTTTGAAGGTAGGCCTTGAAATACATCCACAGGTACAACTCCAATTGACTCAAATGATGTTAATTAGGCTATCAGAAGCTTCAAAAGCCATGACATAATTTTCTGTAATTTTCCATGCTGCTTAAAGGCACAGTCAACTTAGTGTATGTAAACTTCTGACCCGCTAGAATTGTGATACAGTGAATTATAAGTGAAATAATCTGTCTGTAAACAATTGTTGGAAAAATTACTTGTGCCATGCACAAAGTAGATGTCCTAACCGACTTTCCAAAACTATAGTTTGTTACCAAGAAACTTGTGGAGTGGTAAAAAAACTAGTTTTAATGACTCCAACCTAAGTGTATGTAAACTTCCGACTACAACTGTATAAAGCAAGCAGCCTGTGTAATCATCTTCCAGAGAGTATCTCCAATCGGGCCACATGACATCAGCCGAGTCTGACTCTCAGCCGAGTGCCCCGACTCTCAGACAGAATCGGCCCAGATCCACTGTGCAAGCTGGGTAGCTAGACTATCTTACCCGTATACATGGATGGACACTTCTGCCTCTCTCACGGATGCCATGATTGCCCTTAGTTTGAAGAGGTAATCTGGAGACAGGTGTTTTCTCCATCTCCTTAACCATCATACTCTAATTCCACTGATTTCAAAACTCGGTCCTCCAGAAAGTGGAGAGCAACACTTATGCAGTCCTACTACGCGATATAAAAAAAAGCTGTGTTAGACAGTATTACCTACACATACTAACCAGCTCAAATAGACAGAAGCGCTCTACATGGCAGACCAATCCTAATTCATCTCTCGGCATGCCCACTCATTATCTCAGCCAATCATGGCTAGCGGGAAGATTGCTGTCTTTTTCTGTAGCTAAACCAACTAGGCTCGTAATTTTATTCATATCTACATATGGCATACAAGTTTGTTATTAAGGCACAGGAAAGATCACATGTTCCAGAAGAAAAACTAATTTTGATATAAACAAAAGGCTCCCTATGAAGTGGTGATGTGCGACAAACGCCTAGTTTCAATATACATTGAGCGTGTAAAACATTAACACCCTCCTAATATTGAGTTGCGTGGACTCTACAAGGTGTTGAAAGCATTTTACAGGGATGTTGACTCCCATGCATCCATTCTTGATACACACTGTTGAGCATGAAAAATGCAGCTGCGTTGAAGTTCTTGGCACAAGCCGGTGCGTCTAGCTCCTATTACCATAACCCGTTCAAAGACACTTACACTTACATGTTTTACATATTTGGTCTTGCCCATTCACCCTTTGAATGGCACACACACAATCCGTGTCTCAATTGTCTCAAGGCTTAAAAATCATTCTTTAACCTGTCTCCTCCCCTTCATCTACACTGATTGAAGTGGATTTAGCAAGTGACATCAATAAGGGATCATATCTTTCACCTGGATTCACCTGGTCAGTCTGTCATGAAATGAACAGGTGTTCATAATGTTTTGTACACTCAATGTACCTTTGTGATTGCTAGGCATACAAATAAGATTGTTTATTGATACCTTTTGAAACAAGGTCTATGTAGTTGCAGTAGCAACCGGACTAGATTTTGAACAACTCTTGGCGGACGAGGAAGATTAACACCCTATTGTTTGTGAACTGCAGCAGCCCCCCCCCTGTGTATGTTATGGTTCCACAAAGCTGTGCCCATCAAGAAACTATCAATATTCAATGAATAGCATTCTTTCTTGCACCATGCGATCATTTATCAGTTCTATACATGTCTTTTTCTTCTTCATGCTGCCTGCAGCATGATGTACATGATAGACAGTTGCTGTCAGAGCTTATGTTTCTACGTCTAGCAGTCTCCGGAGCCACTGAGCCGGAGGAGAGTTGTATTAATCCTGTACAATTCATAGGGGCCAGCAGGGCAGGAAGAGGGCGTATTTATTCTGCTGCAGAATTCCTTGTGGCCAGCAGATCAAACAAACAACTAAAATGAACCAGTCACTCGGAAAAACAAATCATAACTCTCGAGTCAGTAAAAATAGTCATTCAAAAGGATTGAATAGTTCGGAAACTGCACATCACTACAGTGAGGGCAATGGAAAAAAACGAGTTTTCTTTAAAAAATGAATGTTAGAATGGCTAAATAATTCAACAGTGTACCTGGACAATTGCTGAAATGCAGAGCCTATTGATGGAGTATTTTTCGAATCTGAAGTTAACATTTTGTTACATTATTTGCTAGCTCATGTGGTTAGCTAGCTCTCAGTCTCATTGACCACCAAACATTGCTATTGCTAGCGAGCCACTTAATGTAACTTTTTTTCTCAAAATGTATGTTAGCTAGCTAACTTAGCAATGTTATGAATACAACTCCCATCTGCTGTTGACATCAAGATATGATTTGAGAGCGCTAGTTAGCTCCAAAAGTGGCTGTAGCTTTGACTGGATGCTGACAGTGAATTCAGAGCCATTCAGTGGTTTTCTACACTACAAACATAATTTTACCAGATTCCCGTGAAGTAATAGTGATGGACAGTCCACCACAACATACCCTAAGAGTTTCCTGATTAGCATGGAGTAGTATGTGTTTAATTTAACTGTGTATTAGATTTCACATTTTGAGATCATTGTGAGGGGATTTCAACCAGTGGTTGAATGGGGAATTGAGCTTCCTAGGAAAATGAGTAACCAAGGGGGGTGGGGTTTAGCAAAGGGTCAATTACAACAAAGAGATCCTGGTAATTAGATGATGAATGCTGCACAAGAGAACAAAGACAGACAATATTGATTGGGATGAGAGCACGTCCAACATGAAGTGGAGCGCAACCATTCTCCAGAGAGAAGGGTAAGAAAGAGTGAGAGATTAAGAATGACTGATGGATAAAGGAGTCCCAGAATATAAACACATTTTCATCTATTCATGTGGCACAATATCTTACAATGGACATACATTTCCATTGCTGTTTGTTCTCACAACTTTTTCTTGTGTTTGATGACACAAATGATGGTGTCATCTTTTCAGCATATGGCACTCCTCTTTTCCTTCCATCATAACCAGAAGACAGCCCTGTCTCCCTCTCTCTTTCCCTGCTTTTAGAACTCTCAGGAACATTCTGTTGCTACGGGCAACCAGTGGAGCACAGCTGGGGAGGGTGCTGGGTGGCTGGCTGGTTGGTGGAGGCTCCATCCACTATGATGCACCCCCACAGCGCTGTGCTAATTATGGCTGAATAATAGATCTCTTCATTTATAATTACACTCACTCACAGCCAAGGGAAGCTGTGTTTTGTCAGCAGCACACCCACCCTCTCAATTCAACCCAGAAACCTTTTCAATCGCTGTCCAGCTCAGCCAAACCAACAGAACACAACTATAGCCTACCTGACTTTGACTAGTGGACCAACACAATGTAATGCTACCCTGGTACCAAATCTGGTAGCACATATGGCAGGGATCAATAGTTAGATTCAGCTGCGGGCCGATCTTCTCTTGAGCGGATGGTCAGGGTGCCGGAACATAATTGCAAATTATTTGTAGACTGCAAATTGACTGCAAAAAGCCCAAACAGATATCATATTTGACTAAAACATAATCATTTCAAACCTTGCTTATATATTTATACAATCACATATCTCTCTTTTATTCGTGGGAATACTTTGGAACAGATTTCCAAAATTAAAATAACTTGGAGCTGATTTGCCAGGGTTTTTATAGTCTTTTATGTCTAACAATAATAAATAAATAAATAAAAAATAATATTTTTTTTTTCTCAGAAAACATGGGGGGCCAAATAAAATCACCCATGGGCCGCCAGTTATGGTACCCTACCATATGGCATGGAGACCACGATCAGTAAAATTGGCTTAAGCACATCGGTCAGTTGGCTAATGTAATGTAAGTTCAACTGATGTCATTATGCATGGATGCATGATAGATCAGGGTTGGCTGGTGCAGAGTGCCAGTGTGAGGCATGCACGGACCACACTGCACTAGACCAGACAGAGACACGTCAGTGACATCGCCCTCCAGCTCCAGGGTCAGGGGTTAAAGGACCATTCAGACAGGGTGAGTCACAGTGAGTTAGATAGTGAACAGACTGGGTTTATGTCATAGTGACCCAACGGCCCACACATGGCAGGCTATGGACAGACAGATAACCAGTAGAGTAGCAGGGTTGGTTGAATCACATCACACAGATATACCGTAGAGGGATCTAATCAAATTAGAACCATGACAGCTGCTATAGTATGTTCTAAACGGTTCATTTTTACCTCAATAGCATAGTTTGGGAATAATATGAGTAAGAGAGGAAGATTGTCTCTACCAATCAATCAACAATCATCGGACCCCTCAAGTCTCAATGGGATCATAGAATGTGTCACTGCCCTTACTCAAACTAACCAAACAAAACCCTCCCAGAGTAACTTTTTCATGTTATCATTGTAACTTGGTGCATACTTTCTTCTCTGTTCTCCTCTTTTCCTTATTCCTCTCTTCCCTCTCTCAAATTTGTTGATGAATGGTACTGGCGGCCATTCTAATTCCAGTCCTGTGTGTTTCAGAGCCCACAGGGCCAATGCTGCCTTCCAGGGCCCTCTGTGGCCAGCAGGGCCATATGGCCACATGCACTGCGCCAGGGAGTCAAGGAACACCAAATTAATTATACGCAGTGAAAGATTAAATCTGAGAGCCTTTGTGGCATTAAAGCCAGCAAAAATGTGTTGCTTGCTTACGGTTTCCCAGGCACATACAGCTGTCACAGCACACACACGCATGGACACAAAAACACACACAGAAATGCGCGGTTGCACAGCTCCAAATCATGAACATAATGGACAGCATGCATATTATGTACAAACCAACAGACGCCAAACCAATAGAACTATGATAACCTATGCCCTATGATAACCTATGCCCTATGATAACCTATGCCCTATGATAACCTATGCCCTATGATAACCTATGCCGTATGATAACCTATGCCCTATGATAACCTATGCCCTATGATAACCTATGCCCTATGATAACCTATGCCCTATGATAACCTATGCCCTTGGAAGTCAAGCAAAAAAGTTTTAACAAATATTTGAAGGTTAGGCTATAACTGTACCGTACTATGGTAACTGCTGATATTTCTACCTGATTGATAGATCATTAATCAATGACCGTTGAGGGCGTAGAAAGATGACAATCTTCAAAAAACTACCTTGATACAGACAAAACAAAATTACGCCTGCATGTCTGATACCAGCTCCCGTTGTGAGGCCTGGGGACATGAGGACCTGTATGAAGTGACCGTAACTGTAACTATAACTGAACAGCCCTGTCTTCGGGCACAGTGAGAGTGAAACCAGGGTCATGGGGGTAGATTCGTGTAAGATAACATCAACTAGGACCAGAATGAGCGACCTTTAGGCTGCTGTTACCGCAAATTCCACCCTCTGAAAATGTATTGGCAGTAATAGCCCTTTGAGGCATTGCCTGTGGTCTGTTCTCTGTCGCTGTCTCTCTTCGACTTCACTAACTACATTAGTTTGGTCAGACAACAGCATGTGATCCATGTGCTTTGAATGCAGGACAGTAACCTCCAGTCAACCAAAATGTCCTCATAAGAGAATCAACACTTCTGCTTCAACAATTTCAAACCAGTTGCTGTATCTATGTCTCGGCTCAAAGCAAATCACTGAATCTGAAATGCTGTTTGTTTTAGTAGGAAGGTAAATAGGTGGAACTATAATAACATAGTTTGGCCAAAGTTACATTGTCACATCACTTCCTAATTGTAAGAGCAGTGCAGAAAGTCCAACATGCAGCTGTTTTGGAGCTTAAAAACATCACATAACATAACGAGTCCATAGCCTTAAACAATTATTTGCAGCTTGCGCCCCACATTAGGTCAGCACTAGAGAGGGAGTGTTAGAGAATGTGCAGATGGTATGTCTTATTCTTTGGCTAAAGAATGGGACAGAAATTGAATAACAACAACTAAAAGAGCCCAGCCATCAGGTTGGCTTTGCATGCACAGCAGCCAATCAGGATAATCCAATATAGTGTCAAGCTACAGTATAACCAAGTGTTATTTGTTTTTCATTGCTCGTGTAATTACTCCCCACCTCCCTGTCGACAGCCAGGATATCTGGGGAGAGGAAAGAGAGGAATAAGGAAAAGAGGAGAACAGAGAAGAAGAATGGAGTGAAGAATGGAAAGAGTAATGGACAGAGAAAGGAAGAAGAGGAATTGAGGAATGGAGAGAGTAACAGAAGAAAGAAATGTAGAGAGGAGGAGGAGAAAGACGAGGGGGAAAGGAATGAAGAGAGAGAGAAATGAAGAGGATTGCTGAAGCTTTGCCATTATCTCTCAGCTCTGCTCTCATCCTCTGTGGTGGACTAACTGTTGGGTGTGACAGGCTGGGCCAGATGTTTCAGTCAACTGGGAGATATTAGAGCTGATGAGGGTATGGGGAACAGTTGGAGGGAGTCTACACATCAACAGTGTTTGGAGTTCAGGGACTGGCGAATTAGGGGAGGGAAGGGAGGGGGGCTTCATGTGCAGATTGGACCATTATTCTGAGTTAATAAAGTCATCCTTCTGGACTCTCCCCTGACTCAGCCCCTCAGCTGTGTGTATCAGGCCCTGCAAAAGCAGGGCGGGGGTGTGGAGAGCCTCAGAGAGTACAGTCATTCCTTTACCGATAGGCTGGCCCTCTCCCACGCGTGTTTTAGTTTCTTTAATATAACACATATCAGATTAGCTACACCTTGTATTGATGAAGCAAATGGTTGTAGAGCGTTAGATAGCTCCTCCACCCACTCATAGTGACTATCTATAGTCAAGGCTACACCTTGATCTACTGATTGGAAAGCATTTTCAATGTATAGAAAGTCTGATTACACTAGCGTTATGTGCGCGAGCGTAGCAAAATACATTTACACATACATGTTATTCAATCATTTCATCCAAACTGCTTGTCCGCGTCAACGAGCGTCTGCATAGCCAAGCGCGAAAATAGAACTTGGTTCTATTTTAGTAGCATATACCCACGAGAGTGATTGACAGATAAACTGAGGTCCACACTCCAGTCCAGTTGGTGGTGGTAACGCACCTTAAAGTTGGTTGCCAACCGCCATATAAAGTCCACAGAAGAAGAGTAAGAAGACTAAAGGAGGAAAGATTACCAGAAACTAACTAGGTTTCCTCTTCCATCTGTGGATTAATTGTCGGAGTAGAGAATACATGATTTTGTGACTCAAAAAATTAGTAAAAAATCTACAAAGATACAGAAA
This sequence comes from Oncorhynchus mykiss, assembly GCF_057628025.1. Classification (NCBI taxonomy): domain Eukaryota; kingdom Metazoa; phylum Chordata; class Actinopteri; order Salmoniformes; family Salmonidae; genus Oncorhynchus; species Oncorhynchus mykiss. Next base: position 62,848,500 of record NC_143046.1, on the reverse strand, counting down.
AAAAGGACCTTGTGCATTTCAGGTAAGATAACAACCCAACATTTATATCCGAGGACAAATTAGCTAGCAACAGCAAGCTAGCTAGATAAATGTCCATGAATATTTAATGTGCATCGACCTCTCCCCAAATTAATATAGTTGGTTCAGAGTTCGTTTTGATATTTCAACCTGTGTGTCCTGATCGCGTCTGGTGTGGATGGACAAAATCAACAAGTGCGCAATGGCAGACACACGCGCGTGCCTGGTCTAGTCAGCATGAAAGTCAGATTACATTGAATATAAAGTCCAAGCAACGAAATACCAAATCTTCGCTCACAATAATCAAGCGTACCAAAATACAGTCAACCTTCATCCACCCTGATTCAATTATGAGCTCATTGAGATCCTCCGTGATAAATGCCATACACAGTCAGTCAGGCCTGAGATGGGAGGGATGAACGTACTCAGCAGAAGATGAATAACAGTGACGTGCATGGTTACTGGTTCAACAGGGCTAAGAAAATGAAAACCATGTGCCAGGGAACAGGGACTGTATAATGTTACTCCTGTGATTCTGTGCTACCCCCTTGGAAAATCAGATAACTTGTGGGTTATTCCTTGCCTGGGTCCAGTCTGTTTGGCTAACATTCCACTGCTTGTACTCCGTGTCATATGCAAACTATTTAGCATAACAGGAGTGTCAAGAAGTGGAATGATAGCTAAACAGACTGGTATTTAGACTGGGTTACTCCCCTCATCACATGAAAAACAATTAGCACTTTCTTTCTTTCAGAGACGGAGGGCAGGACTCAGAGATGTGGAGAATTCCTCTCTTCTTCATGCATGCCAATGAAATGTCTCACTTGAAGGAGTGAGAGAGATGCCAGAAACCAGATAAGGGGAATTCAGGAGAAAACAAGAGAGTAGATAAACTTGGTTTGTTTGCCAATGGGGTATCCTGAAGTCAGGAGAAGCTGATCGCATGCCAGATGGACGAGAGAGAGAAAGATTGAGTGCGTGTGTACATGTGTGAGAGAGAGAGATTTGAATAACACGAGCTATGGTCAGAGGTGAAATGCGTTTTTATGAGCAGATCATTCCATAATAGCGTGGGGGAAAAAAAATAATTATTTCTCCACCACTCCTCATGTGAGTGGCCTCAAGTGGCTCTGGGCCTCAAGACATTATGGCTGGATGTAAACACTGTGTAACCCATAAAGACATTAACGTATAGGCTCCATACAGAAAGAAAACAGCTCTCATGAGTATGGACATCCAGCAAACCATCTGTGAAGTATGATTTCCAATACTTTATTATGCAGATAGTGAGAGGGGCGCAGGGAAGGGCTGGAATGAAAAGTGTCTTGTCAACAAAGCAAAATATGTGGTCAGAAGAAATAAAACAATGAGGATGGACAGGCGGCTGGGATTTGGTGGAGGGGTTTGTTGTCACGTTGTTGTCTGGTGGATTGCTACAGTATAGTAAACTCAGTCTCAGCATTTAAAGGGTTGTGATTGAGGCCCTGTTGGTCAAGAACAGGGGTGTCAAACTCATTCCATGGAGGGCCTAGTGTCTGCAGGTTTTAGTTGTTTTCCTTTCAATTAAGCCCTAGACAACCAGGTGAGGGGAGCTCCTTACTAATTAGAGACCGTATCTATTCGGTCAAGTACACGGGAGGAGTGAAAACCAGCAGACACTCGGAACCTCTGTGGAAGGAGGTTGACGCACGTGGTTTAGAAGCTATGGGACTGGGACAGTTGGTATAGTTCTGGTATGTTGAGCCTGAGACTGGGAGTTTGTGGTATGGTATTAATGTGGGACTTGGTGTGTGAGGGGTGTCATTGTGTTGGGCGGTCGGACAATGGGTGACGTTCTGGAAATATGTGTGTGTGCCTGCTGTGGCGAGGATAGTTCACCGGCTCCTGGTTACTGTCTCTCCTTGTATTCCTCCATGGCTTCATCTCCCTCTGTGAAACCGCAGCATTTTAAGGAGACCAGCGACAGGGGGGACAGATCCCCCAATCCTACATGAAATATGCTCCATATTTATCTCACGTCTGGAGAAAGGTCTGAGACAGAATAGAGCTCCACACCCTTAAACCCCCTCCTCCTCCAGACTCGCATCAAGTCTCAGAGAGAAAATACTGATTCCCACTAAGGCCTGGGATGTCATGTAATATGGTTTCACTGAGGACAACCACCCACTACTCTCCCAAATGTACCCCATTCCTCCCTCATCCCCCATCCACCAAGTACTCACCCAGAGTCATCGTCCCCCCCCGTCCCCCCCCTCTTTTCCTCCTCATTTCTACCAGGCAGAATCAGATAAGACATGCAGGGGGTTGGAGGGGAAGGAGGGATCAACAGAAAAAAGAAAAAAGAAAGGTCACATTTCACACCATCATCCATCATTTTTTGTTATGGTTTGAGACTTTAGGCTGGGGTGGAGTGTGTGAGGGGGGAGAGTGTGCACTTTTGTTTTGATAAACCTGTCTGATGAAAGATGAGCACTTGGCCTTGTGGTGGCCCTCATCAATCTAGTCATGTCACCTGTGTGTGTGTGTTCTTCTATCCTTGCGGGGACCTAAAATCCCCCAAAGTCCCCACAAGGATAGTAAAACAAGGGAAATTGTCCCTCGTGGGGATGTTTCCCTCATCCCCATGAGGACAAAGGCTAATATAGGCTTAGGGGTTAGGTAAAGGGTTAAGGGTTAGGAGTTAAGGTCAGGTTTATGGAAAATAGGATTTTAAATGGAAATACATTTTAGGTCCCCACGAGGATAGAATAACATAACGTGTGTGTGTATGTGTGCGTGGAATGTTGGTCGGGAAGAGCAGCTCTGGATCTGGGCCCTGTAGTAACGCCTTCAGAAATGGAGTGAGAAGGAGAAGAGGTGTCACACGAAATAACGATGGCTGTCTGCACTGCATTTCAACATTGGACTGTGTGTGTGTGTGTGTGTGTGTGTGTGTGTGTGTGTGTGTGTGTGTGTGTGTGTGTGTGTGTGTGTGTGTGTGTGTGTGTGTGCGTGCGCTCACTCGAGTATATGCCATATATGTATGAATGTGCCATGTGTGAGCGTGAATGTCTCAAAGCTGTGCGGTCTAAGGTGAGTATCAAAACCCTCTCCTGTATTCAGAGGGAACCTAAAACCACAGTGTGACCAGATTTACACGGGATGAAGAAGTGAGGGAGGGGAGTGTGACTACAGGAAACAGAGGGCTGAACACGCCCCCATTCACATCTACAAGGCTGTAGTAGAGCGGCTCGAGAGCACATCACTGAGGACCTATCATGGTCCAAACACACCAACACAGTCGTGAAGAGGGCACAACAACACCTCTTCCCCCTCAGGAGGCTGAAAATATTTAGCATGGGCCCTCAGATCCTCAAAAGGTTATATAGCTCCACCATTGAGAGCATCTTGACTGGCTGCATCCCCGCTTGGTATGGCAACTGCTCGGCATCCGACCGCAAGGCGCTACAGAGGGTAGCACGTAAGGCCCAGTAGATCACTGGGGCTGAACTCCCTGTCTTCCAGGACCTCTATATCAGGTGGTGTCAGAGGAAAGCCCTAAACTCCAGCCATCCAAGTCATACTGTTCTCTCTGCTACCACACGACAAGCAGTACCGGAGCTTCTACCCCCAAACCATAAGACTGCTGAACATTGAATCAAATGGCTATCCGGACAATTTACATTGACCCTCTCAATTATGTATTTAATTGTTTTGCACTGGCTCTATGCACACTCACTGGACTCTACCCACACACTCACACACAGTACATACTGTACACTTTCTCTCTCACACACACACACACACACACACACACACACACACACACACACACACACACACACACACACACACACACACACACACACACACACACACACACACACACACACACACACACACACACACATGCATATTGATGCCACATACACTATTACACTCACACATAGACACACTTCATACCCTGCAGCTACTATGTTTATTATTTATTCTGATGTCCTAGTCAATTTTACCCCTACCTACATGTACATACTGTATTACCTCATACCCCTGCACATTGACTCAGTACTTGTACTCCCTGTATATAGCCTCAGTATTGTTTTTGTTACTATTTTCTTTTTTATTTAGCAAATATTTGTATTACTTTTTAACTCTACACTGTTGGAAATGTGCTCGTAACTAAGCAGTTCCCTCTAAATAATAACATTTTATCTTATTTGAGGGGAGGGGAGGGGAAGAAAGGGGGGTAAAAGAAGCGACAGTGAGGCCTAGAGTGCCAGAGTGTCATTGGTCGTGTCTGTCTACACTTACATGCGACTTCTGCTATCAGAATACAAAGATCGCATTGAAAAGACGGGTCAAGATTGACAAAAGTCCCATTGTGGTCTGACCACCTTAGGTGGTGGTTAGGGAGCCATCTTGTGTGCCAATTTTTCCTCAGTCGAGATGCAATCAGTCTACCGAAAGAGCATACAGTGGGCGACGTCATCAGCACTCTGCCTACAAGACCCCGAGAGGCACCTTCCATTATAACGTTGGAAGAAATAGGCCTATGTTCCCAGCATGTGGGGAACACGTTTGTTGGTCTCATAAATGCTAGCCAGCTTGCTAATATTTAGAAAAACAATTTATTGTTTGGCTAGAATTAACCTGTTAGCAATCCCTTTAGCTTTGCTTGCTAGTTTGCTGGCTAGATACAGAGGCTGGCTGGCTAGGTAGCTACAGTAGTTAGCTACTGCCATCAAGTCGTTGTTGTGCTATCATATTTAGCCTATTCCACCATTTGCAGAATGCATACTGGCTATTGAATATAGCGCAGGAAAAAGGAATCCGGACACAATGTGGACACATTTAAATGCAGGTGTAGACGGATGATGTGTTCGGAATTCCATGATCAGAACTTCATGATCAGAATACAAAAACGGCCTTAATTGCCAAGTCTAGACACAGCCATTGGCTTTCAATTTCACTTGATGAGACCAATTTGGCTGGATTAGTTTCACACTCCAAATCACCCAGAGGGGATCCTCTGATCAGGATTAGTCTGCTGCGGCTGCATTACGGAGCATGGAGAGGAACCTCGATCTGTCTACTAGTGATGGGTCGTTCGCAAATGAGTCGGCTCTAAGAGAACGCTGGGAGCCGGCTCGCATATCAGAAGAGCTGAATATATTTATACAAATATTTAAAAAATTAAGATATGAATATTCAAAAGATTTAAATTAATATAATTAACTATTTCAAAAAAATGAAAAAATACATATAATAATATAGGCCTAAATGCTCAAGCGCACACATTCGTTCTGACTGTCTGCTCAGACTAACAGCCTCACCTGTTGTTTCTGTCAATCAGACATGTAGTATGAACCAAAGATGCGTGAGGGAGGTCCGAGCCAACTCACTCACAGTCACACACCTAGCAGCCGAGGAGAGAGAGGAAGGACAGCTGTGAAAACAACAGCTGGAAAATGAGGAGTCGGAAGCACAGTAGCATTTGGATGCATTTTAATAATGTAGACAATATTAGAGCACAGTGTAGAATTTGCCAACACAAAATCTCATATAAAGCCGGTTCTACGCACAACCTACACCGGCATATGCGAACTGTGCACCCAACTGTGAAGCTAGCTGCAGAGGAGCTGCAGAGGAGCTTCAGAAACTAGCGGGCCTGCTAGTGATAGTGGTGGAGCCAGCACCTCCACACATGGAGATGTATCCACTCAGTCAAGTAGGCCACCTCCGCGACCCACAGCAACGCAGTCTTCTATGGACCAGATTATGCCAAAGTCTATGTCTGTAGCAAAACAAGGCCAAATTGATATTGCATTGGCTAAATGATTGCCACCGATTTCCAGCCACACAATCAACCTGATTGTAAGAGATATTCTGAAGGTGATGAAGCCCACTGTGGACAAAGTGAAAGCAGCTGTGGAATACTTCCACAGGAGCACAGTAGGTGCTGAAAAACTAAAGTCTACACAACGCCTGAGCTGAGGCCTAAACAAGACTGCACTACAAGGCGGAATTCAACATTTTATATGTTGAGGTGAAAGGATGCCATGATCTCTACCCTGGCCATTGTCAATGCACATGTTGATGCTCTGACCCAAGAGGAATGGGAGGTGGTGGAGGAGGTGTGTAGAGTCCTGGAACCCTAAGCAGGTCACTGTATAGATCAGTGGAGAGAGGTACAGTAAGCAGTTATTACTACATCATTATTTAATCCCGTATTATATATGTATATGTAGATGAGAATGTAGTATCAGTAGACAAAACATGAACCTGAACTAATAAATTACTGTTCTCTCTCTTCAGCTATGTGACAGCCTCAAAAATGATACTCCTGTGTAAAGGTCTGCAGCGAATCACAGCCAGCTGCCAGAGAGAAGCAAATGTAATCACAGGACATGTGACAGAGTTGATGGACACCCTATGTTCATCAATGGACAGGAAGTTCCACTGAATAGAATATCAACATGCTATCAGAAACCGTTGCACTTGGCCACAGGTTTAAGAAGTTAGCCTTCAGTGATGCCAGAGCAATTGATTAGGCTCTTCAAAGAATAACCTCAGCAGCAGGGAGTGACAGCCCCAGCAGTCAGCTGGCTCAGGCACCAGGGAAACAGGAAGAAGAGGGATCAGATTGAGCAGAAGCACCAGCAGTAGTGCCACAAACGTCTGCTGTTTGGATGCTGTTTGACGAGAGAGCAACTGGGGATGCAGCACGAAGGAATCCCTCAGCAGATGCCATAATGGAGGTCCGATCCTATTTGGAGGAGCCCCTCCTCCAAAGATCTGCAGATCCTCTGAGCTGGTGGAAGAACAAGGCCTCTTGTGGCTCTGACAAGGAGACTCTGCATAGTGGACACATCCCTACCCTCTGAGAGTCTTCTCGAAAACGGGACAAATAATTACATAGAGAAGAAACCGCAATAGTCCCTTGAAAGTGAGGCAGCTTGCATTTCTGAATGCAAATCTCTCATAAAAGCCAAATATGGTCAGCATTGCTGTGTGCTGCTGGTTATAACATGACAATAAAGAAGAGGGAGAAAAGAGGGACCAGTTTCATGTTTTAAGTGGGGTGCTGCGGTTATTTATTTTTCTTTGATGGTGCAATATTCTATTATGTTGTTCAGATTGTATTAGTTTTGAATGGTTACATTTATATGCACTTTGTTTATATACATTAAAAAGTTACTTTAAATACAAATGTTTAATAGCATTCTTTCTCAAAACAAACCAATGCATTTTTAAATACATTGTGGTGAAGGTAGAGTATGATTTCATTTAATGATTGAATTAGAATTCTTTTAACACCAATCATAGTCAAACTATCGCAAACTGTTTGACTTAAAAAAATACAAAACATTTCTTTTCAAGAGCCTTTTTGGAGGCAAAAGAGCCGGCTCACAAAAGAGCCGGGTCTACAGACAATACTACACAACCTCTGGAAGACTCCTCCAATCCGCAGACTGACGAGTCAGTTTTTGTTAACCATTGAAGAAACCACTAACATTGCAGTAGATATATCCATACTATAAATGAGAGTGGTACTGTGTTAGATTTATCTGCTTGTTCAATAAAAGGGTGTATTGTTTCTATAGACCAATGAAGAAGGCTCTTCTCGGTCTGCCGACTAGACTAGTGCTGTCTGTCTGTTTGGTTGGTATTAATGCAGGTGAGCTTCGCTTTGACTTTTTCTAATGAGTTTTTGTGGTTTTGCGTCTGTGTGTTTTAGTGTGGTCTGTTTGTGTATGTGTGTGTGTGTGTGTCCACCTGCAGGCTCCCTCGTATGTACTCCTAATTATCAGCTATATAAATCAATGGTGGGTGCGTTGCCATGGCAGCCAGAGGCAGCTCTGTGCTGGCCCATCATTGTGGGAGCACGCCACAGCTATTTCATTAACTTTCAAAGGACTTGGTATTTATTTTAGTGGCAGCACTATGAATATAAATGTGTCATTTTAGAAAGGGAAATGGTCAGGTAATAAGTTTAGGGCCTTGTTCACAAGCCCCCTCCCTCTTTCCCTCCACAGCTTTATCCTCTACTTCTGGACTACTGGAATGAATAATGGAAAATAACTGTTGGATAAACTCATCCCCCAAAGACACACACGTGCAGCTCACCTGATGTTCCCTAGCACTAAGGCCCATGTCGAGGTAGGTGGGACAAAGCATAGCACCCTGAACATGTATACAATCCTCCAAGAAAATAGGCACTCTTTCATTATGCAATGCTGTAATAGAAAAACCATATGGCCCATTCTTCATTCACAGACCTCTGATTGTGCCATTCAGTGTATGGCTAACAATGGAATACATTGTACCAGTTGTGTCCCACTCTGTAAAGGTGTTGTGAGTAGCCTATATCCTAAGGCTTCTATCTTAATGCATTTACCATCGTCCCTCGCAGTGCAGTTCACTGCCTAGTACCATAGGCCAATTGAGGTTAAACTTTTATTGAGGATAGAGTGAACTTTGGGTTAAGTCAGGAGAAAGCTCTGTAAGCCATATAGGGAAACAGTCACATAGCTATAGGACATTACGTGAGGAGGACAAAAAGAACCCGTTCACCACAGTGCCTTTAGGGTGATAGGGGAATGGAAAATGAGCTCTTTGTGTGATGCTATTGGCTGGTTATAAGGAGCATTCTCCAGATGCCTGGGCGGTAAGTGAGGCCTCTGTTGCCAATGGCAATTCGATTGTACCACATGATGGGGATCAGGAGAGGCTTGGCACCACAGGCCTAATGAGGGTTTGCGTCACAGACAGAGACAGAGACAGAGAGACAGAGAGAGAGAAGAAAAAAATTAGGTCACAATGGACATGGAATGGAACCAACCCTCTCACAAAGGGCCTGAACTGGCATGAGAATAGAGTGGCCGCATAGAAAGGTTTTATTATGACTAATTGTGTGTGATGCAACAGATGTGAATGGAGGATCTGACTGATAGGATCCACATACATAGTGAGAGCTGTAATTAGCTGATGAAAAACATAGACACAGACAGACACTGTAGAACTTCAGCAAAGCGGTGAAAACAGGAACCATGTGCACAAGAGCTCAGAGGGGGTACAATAAATGCATATCTGGATTTCTTTCGCTATTTAAAGAAAGCTCTCTCTGAGCCAGCCAAGATTCCCCACCACCACATTAAAGAAATAAGCAACAAGCCACGTACAACACTGTGTTCTTGAATAACTGTCTTAGAGTATCCATCTTAATTTTAAAACGCATACTACACTGAACATAAATGTTAATGCAACATGCAACAATTACAGTTACAGAGTTACAGTTCATATGAGGAAATCTATGCATTTCACATGACTGGGAATACAGATATACATCTGTTGGTCACAGATAACTTTTTTTTTAAAGATTGGGGCGTGGATCAGAAAACCAGTCAGTATCTGGTGTAGCCACCGCTAGCCTTATGCAGTGCAACATCTCTGTGGTTTAGAGTTGATCAGGCTGTTGATTGTGGCCTGTGGAATGTTGTCCCACTCCTCTTCAATGGCTGTGTGAAGTTGCTGGATATTGGCGGGAACTGGAACACGCTGTTGTACACATCGACCCAGAGCATCCCAAACATGCTTAATGGGTGAAATGTCTGGTGAGTATGCAGGCCATGGAAAACTGGGACATTTTTAGCTACCGGGAATTGTGTACAGATCCTTGCAACATGGGGCCGTGTATTATCATGCTGAAACATGAGGCGATAGTGGTGGATGAATGGCACGACAATGGGCCTCAGGATCTCGTCATGGTATCTCTGTGCATTCAAATTGCCATCGATAAAATGCTATTATGTTAGTTGTCCGTGGCTTGTGCCTGCACCCCACCGCCACCATGTGGCACTCTGTTGACAACGTTGACATCAGCAAACCGCTTGCCCACACGACGCCATACACACCGCTCCAGTTAAAACTGGGATTCATCTGTGAAGAGCACACTTTTCCAGCATGCCAGTGGCCATCGAATGTGAGCATTTGCCCACTGAAGTCGGTTACAATGCCGAACTGCAGTCAGGTCAAGACCCTGGTGAGGATGACGAACACGCAGATGAGCTTTCCTGAGACAGTTTCTGTCAGTTTGTGCATAAATTCTTCAGTTGTGCAAACCCAAAGTTTAATCAGCTGTCCACGTTTCTGGTCTCAGATGATCCCGCAGGTGAATAAGTCAGATGTGGAGGTCCTGGGCTGGCGTGGTTACACGTGGTCTGCAGTTGTGAGGCCGGTTGGACGTGCTGACAAGTTCTCTAAAACAACATTAGGGGCAGCGTATGGTAGATAAATGAACAGAGTTTTTGCAAGAGAATTGAATGGTGGACATTCCTGCAGTCAGCATGCCAATTGCACACTCCCTCAAAACTTGAGACATCTGTGGCATTGTGTTGTCTGACAAAACTGCACATTTTAGAGTGGCCTTTTATCGTCCCCGGCACAAGGTGCACCTGTGTAATGATCATGATGTTCAATCAGTTTCTTGATATGCCATTGTCTTGGCAAAGGATAAATGCTAACAGGGATGTAGACACTTTACATATTGCATTTATATTTTTTGTTCAGTATATACAGTGCATTCAGAAAGTATTCAGACTCTTTTCCTTTTTCCACATTTTGTTATGTTACAGCCTTATTCTAAAATGTATTAAATAAATGTTTTCCCTCATCAATCTACACACAATACTCTATAATGACAAAGTGAAAACAGGTTTTAGAAATGTTTGCACATTTATTAAAAATGACAAATAAATACCTTATTTACATAAGTATTCAGACATTTTGCTATGAGATTCAAAATTGAGCTCAGGTGTATCCTGTTTCCATTGATCATCCTTGAGATATTTCTACAACTTGAGTCCACCTGTGGTAAATTAAATTGATTGGACAGAATTTGGAAGGAAGCCCACCTGTCTATATAAGGTCCCACAGTTGACAGTGCACGTCAAAGCACAAACTAAGCCATGAAGTTGAAGGAATTGTCCGTAGAGCTCTGAGACAGGATTGTGTCAAGGCACAGATCTGGGGAAGGGGGCCAAAACATTTCTGCAGCATTGAAGGTCCCCAAGAACACAGTGGCCTCCGTCATTCTTAAATGGAAGAAGTTTGGAATGACCAAGACTTTTCCTAGAGCTGGCCGCCCGGCCAAACTGAGCAATCGGGGGAGAAGGACCGTCAGGGAGCTGACCAAGGACCCGATGGTCACTCTAACAGAGCTCTAGAGTTCCTCTGTGGAGATGGAAGAACCTTCCAGAAGGACAACCATCTCTGCAGCACTCCACCAATCAGGCCTTTATGGTAGAGTGGCCAGACGGAAGCGACTCCTCAGTAAAAGGTACACGACAGCCTTCTTAGAGTTTGCCAAAAGGCACCTAAAGGTCTTTGACCATGAAAAAGAAGATTCTCTTGTCTGATAAAACCAAGTGTGCCAAGCGTCACATCTGGAGGAAACCTGGCCCCATCCCTACAGTGAAGCATGGTGGTGACTACATCATGCTGTGGGGATGTTTTTCAGCGGCAGGGACTGGGAGACTAGTCATGATCCAGGGTAATATGAACGGAGCAAAGTACAGAGATCCTCGATGAAAACCTGCTCCAAAGCGCTCAGGACCTCAGACTGAGGCAAAGGTTCACCTAAGCACACAGACAAGACAGCGCAGGAGTGGCTTCAGACAAGTCTCAATGTCCACACACGGGGAATTTGTGCCATTCTGAAAAAATTGTTAGTTGTGTGGCCAAGCCAGAGACCAGACTTGAACCTGATCGAACAGCTCTGGAGAGACCTGAAAATAGATGTGCAGCGACGCTCCCCATCCAACCTGACAGAGCTTTAGAGAATCTGTAGAAACTCCCCAAATACAGGTGTGCCAAGCTTGTAGCGTAATACCCAAGAAGACTCGATGCTGCCAAAGGTGCTTCAACAAAGTACTGAGTAAAGGGTCTGAAAACGTATGTAAATGTGATATTTCCGTTTATTGTTTCGTCATTATGGGGTATTGCGTGTGTGATGAGGGGAAAAAACAATTGAATCAATTTTAGAGTAAGGCTGTAACGTAAAAAAAGTGTGGAAAAAGTCAAAGGGTCTGAATACTTTCCGAATGCACTGTATTGGTGTATAGCTCTGTATACCCCGTGAGAGCTTGAAGGTGTCTGAAAATGTTGTATAGTATCAGTAATGACCAGAGAATATTTTGACCACAGTCAACGTACATGACAGTCAGTCCCATTGATGAGCAGTGGCTCAACAGCAACTGTGTCAGGATTCCAGAATGAGGCTCATTCCGAAGCGATCACTCTCAAGCCCATACGGGTGGAGTGGAACAAGGTTGGGTTATGCTAATTTGTGCACACCGTTACAGGGAAACGAATAACACCAAACAGGGAGGGAACAGAAAAGCACAGTTTCCATGGTAACCATTCTCCTCTAAAGTCCTCATCTCTCCAGTGGCTTTCAGTTGTTTTTTGATGTCCTCTTTGTTTTTCTGTACCCGGTGAAAATCAACCACCAGGAGAGACAGGAATAAGGCTGCATTCTTTCAAGTTTAAAAGAGAGTAGGGTAGGAGAAGAACTGTCTAGATTCAAAACAGGATATCTAAAAACACATGGAAATACACATAGACTCATAAACATAAAAATGTAACACTCTAAACATAAAATTTGAGAAAGGTAGCCCAATAGAATTCCAGACAGTGTCTGATGCAGACCTAGAGAAAATGGAGAAACAAGGGGGCAGAAATATAAAGCTAAGAGAGACAGTCTCTCTCTCTCTCTCTATCACACAGCCATTCCTGCCCAATAATTCATATTTAATCTTGTCTGCTGGAGGATTTCTTGGCCCAGTCTGGTGTAATCTTGTCGAGGGGCAGATGGCATTCTGGTTGTCTCAATCAGATCCCCTGGATGAGGCAATGTTGCAGTACAGTTCTCCAGGGTCGCTGGGGCGGTGTGACGCTGGGATGAGCAGGTTGGGCTATTCATCAGCATGACAAAGGCATGTCAGTCATGAACCTTTAGGTGTTCACATATAGCAGGTCTCTAAATATAAAGTAGATGCAAGTGGATCCTTGTTATTTTTCAACTTCTAAATTATGAATTTATTAGTTTTAAAAGGTGCGTTTGGGAAAGGTTTCGTCGTTAGGTGAGTGATCATGCAAATGCCAAGCTAATTTTCCTCCAGCTGTCTGGGTTTTACACTCCACACTGAATCACACACTATCACTAGCCTCTTTCTCAGAACACGCATACATACAACACACACACCCAAGGACACACACAGACACAGACAAGGAGACATGCACGCACACACACGCACAACCTCAAGATACAAGATCCACCCGATGTCCATATGATGTGGGTAGCCACTGGTCCTCTCTCAGTGCCAGCTTAAAAAGCTCTTGATGTTCGGGTAAGTGGACCTCCATCAGCATCTCGTTTACTCTAGTTCAATAAGTTGAGGTGGCCTTGAGCACAGAGACTTTCAGACTTGCTGAGACATGACAGAAACCAAGGGACACCGCATAGTTCCTGCCTCTCTAACTCTAACCTCAATGTATACAGTAGAAGGTGGTCTCTACTACACAATTAGAAATGCTGGGGCACAATACATATATCATGGATAACTAATTATATGGCGTAACCTCTCACAGGCAACAAGAGGTCCTGATAACATAGCCATCCTTTGAACTGTACCATTTTGCCTCTGCGATTTCTGTGGAAAATTGACATAACAGCTCGTGTCAGCCTTAATTTGTTGAATGACTGCGGCGATGGTCAGACTTTAATCCGCCTCGCTGCAACCAGTGAAATGAGGCTAGACGGAGACTGGCCCTTCGCTCCACACTGCATCTTCACAGCAACTCTCATACTCTCATACTCAATTACTGTCTGGCTGATGACAGCAGGGAATGAAACAGCGTGTGAGACATGAATGGGTCTGCTGGTGTCCCAGGTCAGAAGATAGAGGAGTCTGGGGACGGTAATGAGTGAATGAATGGGAGAAAAATGGAGCAGGAAGGAGGGACGGAACATTCAAAGAGAGGAACTGGAACAGGACAGAGGTCACTGGACAGGTCAGTCAGAGAGGGTTCTCTACTAGAGCTGGGACGATAAACCGAAAATGACTGACACTGACATTGTCTTCCTCCTACAGGAGCATTTTGCTTACGTCGGTCATTTTCTTAACTTTGCTACACAACGTTTCTGTAGATTGTTCTAAAACCATTATTTGGTCAACAGTAATAAATACATTACGTGGATTCCTACAATGAAAGTATCTGCCTGTCCCTGTTTCACTGTCGCCTGCTGACTCTCATTCCCTCTCCCCACTGTGCGCACAGAGGAGGGAGAGATGCATTCTGAGCAGCACAGGCATATGATCGTTGCACAAAATGCTATTGCGGGAAAAATAGAGTTTTCAAAGCAACTATTGTTCTAGTTACAGAGAGGAGAGTCACAGCTTTTCTGTGAGTATATTTCATGTATTTCTTATCTCTTAGTTTTTAGTTCATGGCACCAATTTACATCCAGAGTAGGCTGTGTAGTATTGTTTTGATGAGCCCGTGGAACAATTTGCACTGAATAGGCCTACATCAAGTAGCCTAGGCCTAGCGCTGGAAAGTCTTTGTAGGTCGTTAGCCTACATTTACGGATAGATTAACCAATTAGTCTACATGGCTATCTAGCAACAATATCACATTTAGAGTTGGCAATCTAGCTAGGTGTTTTGAGTTCCCACTTCCTCTGGTGGTGTATAATATAGCCCATTGGCCAATATGCACAAAGATGTCGGCAAATTCTCTGAAGAGCCAAAAATAAATCTGATCATTCTGGATCCTATTTTGACAGGTTGACCATCAAAATATCAATCATGCATTTCCTGGATATGTTAGATGAAATAGCTTACTTTCTTAAACATAGGCTACCATCTCAGCTGTCTTACTTGGCACACGAAAAAAATTGTCTAGAGCCCTACCGCTAATGTAAAGTAACTGTTAATTAAAAACATTTGTAATTGTTGTATTTTTTGTTATAACGTGTTACATTCATTGTGATAGGACTTTTGTCCATATCCCCCAGCTCTGGCACCTCCCGCAAAAATGAATGTACTGTAATTTATCGCAGATTTATCGTATACGCAAAGAATGTGTCAATTCACTCTTTAAAGCATTCACAAAAAAAGAGTACATACTGTACAGGTCTAGCCTGCATGTTTTCTTACAATAAGAACACACAAACCCTCCACAAACGTAGAAGCAACTTCACCTTGATGAGAATCATTCATCTCTCCGTCATTGTCCATGTGCACAGAGAAGGAGAAGGAAACCCCACTTCACCATCCCTTGGGAGAGCGGGAACAGGGACGTAAAGAATAAACTAGGGAACAAAAAGTAAACATTTGTTTTGGCAGCAGGCAGAGTAGTCTCCTGACGTGGTTACAGAGGAGCCCCTCTGTCCTGACCTTAAATCTGAATGGAGGGGGAGTTATCATAGCTTCCCCCCGTCCGCTGCCCTTCCAACTCAAACCCACATTCCTCCCCAACACCACTTAGCACAAACAAAGTGGCCCGTTCCCACCACTGAACTTTGGAAAATGCTAAATTTGTTTGGAAAAGTCAGAAGAATCTCAAGAGCCTTCAAGAGTCAACAGAGACCTCAGAGAACAGAGTCTCCTTACCATGTAGTCTAGTGAGTTATAACTTGAAATATGTCAGATAGTTTGAGACAATTCCCATACGCACACATTTTTCATTAAAGAAATTGCTAATAGTCAAGTGTCTGTGCGTGTAGATGAAAACCAACAGAGAATACACTCCTACATGTACATTCACAAGCACTCATGTACACACACACACACACACACTTTTTCACACACAGCTGTATGAATTTGGAGATCTAGTCAGTCTCCAAGCCCTGATTACACATTCCATAGTGCTCAACCTCCTCCTCCAATCGCAGTCTTTTGTACCTGTTGAAAGGCATTGAGGTTACAGGGTTTCTACCTTTAGGGTGCACAGCATAATGCTCTCTCTCAAGACAATGACCTCATCGTGACACCCTCGCTCTCTCTCTGTGTGTGTGTGTGTGTGTGTGTGTGTGTGTGTGTGTGTGTGTGTGTCAGAGAGAAAGGGGGACAGGGAGATGGTAAGAAAATGAAGAGGCAGAGCACGTTTGAAGAGTAGGAGGGAAGACTGCAATATGCCACTTTGGAGGGGAGTCAGGGGACTACCTTGGTATAGGCTACAGACAACTGTCAAGTTTATTTATGTTTAACTTCTTGCAAGTAAAAACATGAACCGTCCAAATAAATAATACTTTACTTCATAAAGATGCAGCCTTGCTAAAAATAGCTGTGCATTTTGGGCGTGGCCAACAGCAGACTAGGGAGTGCAGCTTCAGCAGCAGAGTAGATAGGAAAATCTAGGGACTGTAGCTACCATGTTGCTCTCTCACTGGATGGTACGGTAGACTATATTACTGCATTTTATTACAACACATTTATCTCCTCTTATGTGGTTATTTATTACTGTACTAGCAGGACTCTGAGCTCACTCTGTGTAATAAATCCTACAGTAGCCTACATTGCTTACATTGCATTCCATATGGTCAGTAGCTACTGCTAAAACAGGCTGTACTTAGATTAACAACTGTAGTACCAATGCCTAAATGTAAAGCACACATACCACTAAGCCAAGGGAGCAGTCATTCCTTACAGGAAATTCCTACAGAGCACTTCTGCTGACTAAAAGGCTCCAAGAGAGGATAGTTTCAAGAATGTAATGTATACACTATGTTCAGCGTACAAGTCCAGTTGGAGTCCTTGGACCTTATATGAGAATTCAGGTGGTCTCTATGAAACAGTGTGCTGTGATTTGTATGTGGTAATGTAGCATGCAAGTTACCATTATAGTAGGTAAAATAATTAAAATGGTATAATTGAAACGTTCTCCTAAAGGTTCTATCCAACCCTTTTAGCAATCCTTTCAACTGCCATGATACATCTCAAAAATCCTCCACAAGAGAGAAAAGTTAGAGAATCAAAGACAGAAAGCAGAGCAGAGCCCTCCATTGGCAGTGTGCCTGTCTCTGTGCTGAGACATACGCGAAATGGGAGAGAACCATCGGATTCGTGGTCACATCTCTGACCAAGGCCCTTCTTCCCCGATTGCTCAGTTTGGCCGGGGGGCCAGCTCTAGGAAGAGTCTCTGTGGTTCCAAACTTCTTCCATTTAATAATGATGGAGGCCACTGTGTTCTTGGGGACCTTCAATGCAGCAGACATGTTTTGGTACCCTTCCCCAGATCTGTGTCTCAACACAATCCAGTCCCAGAGCTCTACAGACAATTCCTTCAACCTCATGGCTTGGTTTTTGCTCAGCGATGTACTGTCTACTGTGGGACCTTATATAGACAGGTGTGTGCCTTTCCAAATCATGCCCAATCAAGTTGTAGAAACATCTCAATGATGGATGGAAACAGGATGCACCTGTGCTCAATTTTGAGTCTCATAGCAAAGGGTCTGAATACCTATGTAAATAAAGTATTCGTATTTATTTGTAATACATTTGCGAAAAATTCTAAACCTGTTTTTGCTTTTTTATTATGGGGTGTTGTAGATTTTTATGAGGAAAACAGTTAATTTAATCAATTTTAGAGTAAGGCTGTAATGTAACACAATGTGGTAACACAATGTGGAAAAAGTCAAGGGGTCTGAATACCTTCCGAATGCATTGTATGTGTATTCTATTGTTCATGTCTATCATGGCCATTTCTTGGAGAGGGCTAGGGAAGCATCCATGCTAGGGAAGCATCCATGTTAGAAAACAAAAGGGTCAAAATAACAGGCTCTGCAAACTGTTCTGTGACCTACATTAACCGCAGTCACACGCCACAACTGCCATCAGAACCATACAAGCCAAGCCCATACACACGTCAACCACTATAAAAAGGGGAAACTAGAGAATAAATACCTCAGATATGAAATATACAACGTGTTAATATGCATCCATTTATGTGGAAATCAAAAATCAAGCAGCATCTCTCCAACTAAAGGATGGCTGCCATTGCCCCATTATAGCAGTAAGATGGTATCTGCACAAATACCCATTGTGGCTCAGGACATGGAGAAAATGGGGATCTATTGTGACGGGGTAAATTGTGAATCATAAATGCCAATTCAGAATTAGCTCCAGTGGATTAAATTGGTAAACAATAGTGCTGCAGCGTCAACCATTGGAAAAGGGTGGAAAAGGAGGCATGTTCTGAATCTGAAGTAAATGAGGCAACACTGCCACCGGGTGGCCTACTTTGAAAAAAATACCCTAAAGCCAGGCGAGACATCAGTGTCGATTCTACTCCATGGTACAGTATTTAGCCATACCAAACAGAAATCAGTACAATAAATAAGATTTATTTATTTATTAGAAAAGGACAAAGTTTGGATTTAAATGTTAACGTTTATTGACGCATTTCCAATAATTATTGCAATCCAATTTGATATTGTAAGACGAGCAATTAGACTGCTACTTTTTCCCCTTTGAGGACAAGCTGTTCGGTCTCCCTACTCAGCCCTCCGGGGTCTGCGAGGGATTGTTCACCATGGACGCTAAACAAACATCCTCACGCCAAACGGTTAGGCAGTGGTTACCTGGACACCTGCGCAGCTGGCTATCAGTGGGAAAAGAGAAAAACAACTATTGAGAAAAAAGGGAAAAAAACGTCACATATTTGAATCACTGATTCGTGGTCTAGGCCTAGCTAACAGGACTGTAGACAAGGCATATTTACCGAGATATCGGGACATCATCGATGTCGGTTAATGGACATGTTGCAGATAGAGACTTCTTTGCGGCTAAAATGAATTTCGGTAGACCCAAATGGCCCCCCGGCAGCGATCTCTTTTTGTAAACTCTAGTCTGGAGGTGGTGCCTTGTCATGGTTGATTTTTAAGCAGACCTTCAACGCTTGTAAACTGTCGACGTCCGATGTGGTGTAAAACCAGAGCGATGACGCCTGCCTACGTAGCGATGTTACCGTTACCCTGGCAAAGGTGAACCCCATCATAATGGCCTAAACGTTCAGCTCTTGACAAGTTCACTTCTCAGCAGCAATGATCTTCTAGAAATCCAGAGTTGAAGACAAACTACAGCCACTAACTTTTTTCCCCCTACAAATGTGCAGACAATGACTAACCATTTGCATTATGCTCTTTTTAATGACAATGCTCATTTGAAAAATAGAGAAAAATAATTGCCTAAAAAAACAGCTTTAAACGTACTGGTGTTTAAAGTGCAAATATATGTCAAGTGAAATACATGAGACATGCAACATATCAAGTCATTATTAAGTAATTCCTCCAACAAGCTACTAGTAACCAGAAACGTACAACTTAAAACGGTACATCTGCTGTAGAACTGTATGCATGTGATTGCACTGCCATGCAAAACAAAGCACAGAGTAATTATACTCAAATAAAAAGCAGTCATTGTAAAGATCTGTAGACTACATCTTTATGCTTTGTGTTGGTCACTGTTTACACTGACGAAGACAACAGTTATTACAATAAAATATCAGAATAGCATGAAGCAATACAGTATAGGCTAGCATTCTGCAGTATCGTTACATAAATCAAGCAGACAAAGCCCTCACTGCCTCGACTCCCCGCACACTGGTAACTCCAGAGCTGTTGTGCAGTCTGTCAATACCATACTAAGCACAGCAGGTTGTGGGATCGGCAGTCTGTGTTGTTACTCATTAATTATTTTACATCCAAAATAACATAAGACCATATCCCCCTCAGACATCCAAGCCCAAAACTCAAGCACCATGGCACCTCTTTATTGCATCATAATGATCTTCTCTTGATGATTGACAACACGAGCCCCTCCCTACCCAGAATAATAGACAAACAGGCCTGATAGCATAATAGATGTGAACATTAGTGTAGCAGAGACAAGAAATAAAAAGGAGACATGGCCTCTGGAGGTTACAGAAGAGATATGTTCACATCAATTACTAAGCAGGACAAAGACCAAAACAAAGTCAAAACGTAGAACATGGATTAGTTGGGTTTAGACTCAGATCAGTGTCTTGTGTGACAAAACATTTAGATATATTTTCCGCACTACAGTGTGTCTGACAAGGCCATGTATCTAGAGTTGTGAGTGAATCCAAAATTAATGCTCTCTATGAAGGCCAAAGTATATTTTGAATATTCACTTGCAAGAGATAAACAAGTTAATAAATCACTTGAGGGGGGGGGGGAAACAAGTTTAAATCATATTCACCAATCAATAAATCACATGTGAAGAACTCCATCTTATGTAACGTGATAAGCAGCGTTACAGTTTATGGCTATTCGGCAGCCTGAAGTAAAATAATAATCCCCCCCACTTATAACTAGGAATAACTACTAGCAACTATGTACTTAGTGGCATTTCAGAACAGAGAGAGCAGCAACTCCCCTTATGTGGGGAACCTATCCTCATAGATGTTACATAGCTTTAGTCAAATGGAACACCAACTAAACTAGTGTCATTCTCTAAGTCATAAGTTGTTCCAAGAAATAACCAACAAGACTGAGTCATCAGCCTTGAGACTTATACGCACAAACTGAAAGCTGATGGTGCCTTCACAAATCTTATTGCCTTGGATTTCCATTGCTCTGCTAGAGCTTTCAGCAAAATGGTCCAAACCCATCAGACATTCCTCTACGAACAAATGTGACATGGTGACGGCATTGACAAAGAGTTAAAACATGTTAAGCATGGTTCGTCGGCCAAGAACTTGCTTTAATGGCGGGATAGAAACACTATGGCACGGCAATCGTCAGTCCCAGTTCTCCCAATCCTCCAGCTGAAAAATAACATGTAATTTAGTTCAACACAATTGTTTCGAAGGCATGTTATCCTTTGTTATAGTTTGAGATTAGAAGAAATACAACAAGAAATATGACAAATACATCCTAGCCCACCTCTCCTGCAGCGGCAACTCTAGAGAGCGCCATCTGCACCTCCTCTTCTGTCATGTCCAGGTCAAAGTCCTTCTCCCAGTCCTCACTGACATCTGTGCTGGACCCTGCAGGGGTTGGGGGGGAGCACAGGGTCAGATAGGACCATTTAACACTGTTCTACGACACAAACAGCTTAGGACCTATTCAATCAAATCACAGTCACATCAATAGCTGAATAGAATGTCCTTTTACCTTTCTTGCCATTGTTTGAAGGTGTAGACTTCCCGCTGTCAGAGTTGAGCTCAAACACCCTCAGGTCCTGGGGCCCCTCTGTCTCTGGTCTGGTGGTAGGAGCCTGGACTGTTACTCTCTCAGCTGTAGCTTTCCCTGTGGACTCAGGCTGGGCTGGGGCCTCTACTTGAACCTCAGGCTGCCCCTGTTCACTCTCCTCCTCCTGCTGCCCTTCTGGCTCGCTCTCCTCCAGGCTGGCCTTGTTGAGTTTCTGGGCCAGCTCAACGACTGCAGGATGTGGCCTGGCTGGTCTCAACTCCACCTGGGTGGGCAGGCTGCCACTGTCGCTGCTCAGGGAGAGGGTAGAGGAGCGCTCCCCGCTTGGCGACGGGATGGGGCTGAGCGGGGTCGTCGCCATGGTGACTGGTGTGAGTGGGGACAGCTGGGTCGCGGGGTCTTCCAATGGGGGTGTGAAGTTTAGGCGAGATGAAGACGTTGCACCAAGGAAATCATCTGGGGTAGAAATAAGGGAGAGAGAGAACAGTGAGTCACATGAGACAGACCTGCACTAATCTAAAACATTTCACCATTGTGAAATCCACTATCCAACACACCTTCATCCTCCTCCTCCCAGCCCAGAGCCTCTGTGTGGGTAGTCTGCTCTGCTCTCTGTTTCAGGGCCACTCTTCTCGCCTCCTCCTGGTGGTCAGTCACAATAGTTATTACCCATCAGCAGAACAGTACCAGATTGTGTTTTTATGTATTCAGGGAGATGGTGCTATGAAGTGGTGATGGGTATTTTAACTTGAAAATGATCTAATACACACAACTTACCTGTGAAATAGTTGCATCGAAAACATTGTAAGATACCTCCATTTTGTCAGCATGCAGTACATAAAATATTATAAACACAGGTGGACTTTCCAGAAAAGGAAGAAGGGGCTGGGAACGGGCTTTGGCAGAAGAGGGTGTGGACTTTGTTAAGAAACATTGGAAAGCATCTGAACCCAAATCGAGTAGCAGATTTGGCTCTGGGTGCTGAGATTAGCTTTCACAATCTCAATGTTTTCCCCAGAGTCTTTACTAACCTACCAGAGCTCTGAGGCCCCTCTCCAAACTGTCCAGCAGAGGGAAGAGTTTACTTTCTAACGTAATAGAAGTGGGTGCATGACAGTTCACAAGACCTATCCATGCCAGTAACAAAAGTGGGAATTACCTGGTATAACTGAAAGACTTTGTAGAAATACCGCTGCCAGAATTCAGAATGGGCTACAGCTGCTGGCACCTAGGAATGAAAATGCATAATATGCTACTTTACACCCAGATTTTGTATTGTTAGGAACAAGAATAATTCACTTACATTCTATTAATGTGGTAAATAATGTTAAGCTCTAGTGTTTCTATGATAAGACCTTTTAACAGGAGGGTTTAGATAAGTGTACCATTTTGGTGTAAAGGGCCCTGATGGAGGGGCTGTTGACCAGGAGGTCAGAGATCTCTCCTTTCCTCTCCTCCAGACTGAAGCAGGAGAGCCACGCATCAAACTTCTCTAGGGGACCTAGGACAACACACAGGCCACACATTTAAAATACACCCAAGACACTACAATGTTTGACAGTTTAACCGCATGAAAATAAGAAGTCCAAACTTCCCAAGTCTTGTCCTGACAAGTTATTTGTATTCACTGTAATAAGAGTTCATTTTGACCATGGTTAATGGGTAGGCCCAATCCATAAACCTGATTTTAATGCCCACTACACAGAAATTGAAAACACGTAACATTTGCTTCAGAAAAATCCATCGAGAGTGCTTGCAGGCTTGGATTATAGGAGCGCATTTTAAGACATTTAGTTGTCTCTCAGATTGAATAGAGCCCTTAGACAACATTAGTTTGGCAAGAGGAATGGGAGGAGTTCTTACGTCACTGCCTTATTTGCTTGTTGCCCTAATGTAAACATCCCCAGGACACAAAATATCAGCTAACAAGATGGAGATCAGAGGTTATTTTAATTAATGTATTTCACAAGTGGCTAATTTGAATTAACTACCTTCACTAAAACCACTGCAAAAGTTTTGCCTGCAAATTTTGGTTTCGAATAGCAACGTTCTGGCAGGTCTGCCTACAGGTTATGGTAAGAGTATTTCATGAGCAATTTCTGATCGCATTTTAAGCCCCGCCTATCCAAACTTGTGATTTGTTGGGAGAGTTGACTGTCTGAATGGGACCCTGCCCGGAACATTTATTTTCATTCCCTTTTCCAAAGTTACCAAGAGAATCCATCACGACTTCCAGACTAAACATTACATAGGGCCTTTAGTCCCTTGTCATTGCCATTCTGTAGGCTTTTTTATGTTTTGAAGGCACTGAAGCCTGGTTAGTGACATTGCATGGCACATGACCTTTTCTTGAATATAATCAGAAGAGTGAAGAAACAGATGGAAAAGAAAGTTGTGAACTGTTCACCGTCAGGCTCATTGCAGTATGTAGCAGGGTCAGCTTGTAGACTGTAGAGACGAGCCTAGGGAACAAAACACAAACTGTAACTCAAGTGACAACATGTGTTCTGGAGTGTAATCATTAGTCCAAACAGTTGTATTTTGCACCGAAAACTAGTTTCTATTGGAATGGACAAATTCAGGTAGGTTCCTGCCCGTTTGGTTCCTAGTGAATACAACCCTGGTATCTAGTATTGCAACAAAGAGACTGTGTTATGATATCAAAAAAAAAATTATCTCTTGAAGCCTAAAGCACAAATCTGTGGATAAACCATCCCCTCTGCTGTGGAGCTCAGTAACACTTCTGAGACTAACCACTCGTACATGTTTGAACAGGTGGGGGAGAAGCTCTAACAATGTTAACATTTCTGAGATACATTCTTGTATATTAGCAGTAAGTGCAGTAAAATGTAAAACAGCATAGTATCTCTTCCTTAAGTAGTTCAATGACACGGTCACGGTGATTAGTTAAACACAGTCTAAACATCCTCACCTTGGTGCTGTCATACACCTCTGTGGTGCCTGCAGGAGTTGCCACTAGCGTAATGACATCACAGTCGATGGTCATGTCCTGGGGAGGAGCGAGGGTGTCTGTTATCACGCCTAAGAAACTGGACAGACTCTTCTTCACCTTCTCTGTGGTGTCAGAGGAGCCCTCCACCTGAAACAAAGTGGGATAGGTGGCATATGTCAGACAGGAAGTATGCCTATAAATAACCAAGTGACGATGCATATGAGCTTTTCTCATATGGGTCACTGTGACCCATAGTAAAGAACCAAATGGCCTACCGCTAGTTTGCTTCTAACAGCACTTGCTGTGGCGACGATGGAGCACGCAGTATCATGTTGCACTACATTGGAGAACTCTGTCAGGTCACGCTTTATAAACTCATACGCCTCAGATGACTGTAAAAACAAAATGTTGGAGTTACATTGGCAAGTCCAAACAAGGTAAGATGTCTGCAATAGCAGCACACATTGGACGTCACAAGGATATTCATTGACTTTTATGTTTTATCATGAGTCATGTAGAAAACACTGAATTTGCCTGCTTGATAAACAGCACATAACAAAATAGCCAGCGAGTTTATTTTGTAGCTTATTATGCATCATAAGGAGAGAGAACTTGATTATCTGTGCAGGCTAGCATGGATGCCTACCTTATCTTTGACGGCCTGGAAGCTTTGGTGAAGCCAGCCTCCCCACCAGCCTTCGCAGCCTTCCCTGGAGTCGAGAGACATGGTGATGAGACTTAAAAATGGATCAACAGGGCAATGTCATGCAATACATATCTTGCATTTTAGATACTTAACTATGTTAATGGCCTAGCTAACGTTACCTACAATCTGGCCAGACAGGAGAGTAACAGTGTGCATACACTCATCTGACAGCAATCTAGCCAGTTTAGCTGACTGGCTAGCCAACACCTGGGGTGTATTCATTACGCTGTTTCTGTTGTAAAACGTTTTCAGTTTGGAGTAAACTGTTTGTTGCATAATTGGCGTAATGAATAGACCTCATGTGTTGGCTAGCCAGTCAGCTAAACTGGCTAGATTGCTGTCAGAGGAGTGTATGTCCACTGTTTCTCTCGGACAAATATAGGTAGGTGCCTTCCCGTTTTGTTCCGTTTGCTCTGTTTAATTTCGTTTGGTTCTTAAACGATTTCAGTTGCAAGAGGTTATGAATACACCCCAGTGAATGTGCATTAGATGTATACAGCAACTAGCCTAGCTAGTTAGCTGTCATGCTAACAAAGTTAGTTACGGTGGGAACCATGGAACTGTATTTTATCAATCGCCTTAAATAAATACAATAGGAGGTAGTAATAATCGACCAAATTACATTTGTCACGCGATTAATACGTCTGTCTCTGCGACTAGGCAGCAACCAGTCTGTTCGTCACTGCTAGCTAGCCACCTAACGTTAGCCATCGAGCTAACCAGCTGGTGCAATATTTTGGTAAACAAACACAGACGGACTTCCTCACATTGCCTCGAGAACAGACAGAACGTTTTGAAATGGGTGAATGTAGCAAGAGCTAAATATGAAGGAAGCAACATCTTATATGAAGAAAACCCATGCCAAAAGTGTGATAATAATACGATGGTTAATTTATCAAACAAAAACTATATTGCGACTTCTCACTCACCCTTCAGCCATCTTCAGACCATGACGACATCACCGGCACTTACTGAACTCTGACCCTGCTGAATTAGGAATAAGCTTGTCTCTCTAAAAATACTTTTCAGTTTGTATCTGCTTCTACTAAATACAGCTTCAGGGTAGATAGCTCGTGTAAAATGTATTATTATTTTCCAAATTCATTATTAGCTCTTTGGGCAATTTTTTAGGACTATGTCTGTGTCTGCAAAGGATCATGGTTAGGGATGGGTCAACATTTACATAATGAGTACCTGGAGGAAAATGGGGGTGCTTTCAATTTACTCTTGAAAGTTGATAGAAGAATGCACAAGGTGCCATTTCGAAATTGGGTAGTGCATCATCAGTTTTTATCTTGTCATGTCAGTCATTGCGTACCTTAGAGAGCTATTTACTTGGTCAGAAATGTCCAGATCAACTAGCCCATGTCAGCTAATGTTTTTTAGCCCATAGATTTTGTTGTGATATTTGAGTGACTCAAACATTACGAGACCTGGCAAAATGTATAGAGTTGCAAGAAAATGAGCTTTAAAACAGCAAACTGTTCCCCAATAATGGAAGGAGGGCCTGAGTGAAAAAGTTTGGGAACCACTGTTTCATTAGGCCTATTCCAAAAAATGCACAAACTTGCACCCGGGGCGATTTTAGCATGTAAATCTTGGTGGGGCAAAAAAATAAGTGTCTAGTAGCAAAGCCACTACACAACACAAAACAATACATTAATTGCGCTATGACAGTGACAAATTGTGCCCACAAACCTACATAAAGCTGTCCCAACATCTTACCACTGCTACACCTGGCTACCAGTGGAGCCTTGTCTGGCAGCGAAATTATTTAATGATTACATTTCTCTAAAACAGGTTATAGGCTACGTGTGCACCACAAAGTCAGAACAGTAGGCAAAATTGAGAGGGGTAAATAGACTAAATATATTACATAATTTATGCAGTAGCATACAATACATTTTTGGACTCACCTTGTGCTGTGCTCACAAATTTTGCTAAAAATGTGGGGCTCAAAACAGACCACCTGTCCTGAATGACAGGTTGCCACTGTCTTGCATGCAGACTAGCCTATAGCCTATGTTCTGTTCTGTTTGAGGAGGAGAGCATGATAATGAGGAGGACCGGAGGTCAACTTTGATAGCGTGCTACTACTAAAATATATTTTATTATTATATGTTTCTTGACCATGATGTAGGCCTATTTATCAGAGTTATTGGCCTCACAATAAGCCACATTGTGGTGCTGAAACTTGAGGCAACAGCCATGGCACAATCAATCGGAAATGAATAGATCATGGTCCTGAAAGTAGGCAAATTCGAGTAGGCATAGTTCATTTCAACTTCTTAATTTTAATTAGACTTTACTAACAAGAGGGCTTTGTGTTGGAGCCTATTTCTTGCTACTTAAGAAATACGAGGTAGGCAATAGGGTACTATATCCCTAGATTTGTCGGTCAATTCCTCCACCCACCATGCACTCTTTAAATAGCCTACCTCCATGTCAGTGTAGTGATGGGCATTCCGAGTCTTTTCAGTGAGCTGGTTCATTGGGCTCTGTTCATGTAAAAGAGCAAGCACATTTGTCTCACAAATGTCTCTACATTGAAAATGCTTAAAAGTTTACTTAGAACCATGAAAAACATTGCAAATCTCAAATGTAAAGTCCAAAAGGTAGGCTACCATTGTCAGATCGGAAAATGCATAATCAAATAAATGTTTACCTGTCCTAATTTTTAGATGGCCTGCAAAAAAAAAGTTTTTTTTTTTTAAACACTGGACAAATTAGGTGGAACAGATTGATACGCTCTCCCCACTATTTATTGTTTCTGCATTGAGGATTCATCCTCTTTCAATAATTATTTTGGAAATGATCTACAGAAAAACCTTGTTTTCAGCTCAGCTCAAAAAGGGCTGTTCGTTCGCGAACGACCCATCATTATGTCAGTGAAGGGCTGTTAAATTAAAACCAAGACTCTAATTTAGGTGGTATGAGAAGGTATGCCATAGGCCTACTTTTTATTAAAGAAATGGCAAAAAAAAACAGGCCTACCCCTTGTTAGATTAAAAAAAACGGATTATATAAAGTGATTTATAACGGCGCTTTGGTCCACAGTGCTGTATGCTAGAAACAAGCTGTAAAATAGCTGGGAAAAACATGTCTCCGATGATCGATATGGGATTGTTTAGTTCCTCTGACATTCAGAGGCTGAGCTACAACCTTCTATAGCCGAGGAGACAACTTTGCTGTGCTTTGCTTGGGAAGTAATCCAATTATGTCACTATCAATTGATAAAGCTTTTCACGTTCTGTACAATAGAAGATGTTTAAACCCAGACAGCTTTTAGGGAAACACTTGTGGCCTTCTCTCATTGAGTTAAGCCACAGAAGAAGAGTAGCCAGCAGTTGAAGTTTAAAATGTTCTGCATCTGTAGGCCTACTTTGTCTGGGGTGGAAAGGTAGGCCTAACCTTTGAAAGTACCATGCTCAGATTCCTAATGACATCTCAGATTAAATTATTTGCAAACAGGGACAGTTTCATTGCTATCAAGACACACTGATTTGGCATTGGAGAACACATACACATATCTCTCTGTCCATTCTTAGCCTGTAATGTTGTCAATTTGTGTGATATAAAAGAATAATCTGCTAATATGTAAAACTTACATAGAATTTTGCAGTTTTGAAACTGCAGTAAAAGTGCAGTCACTGCAGTCCACTGTGGTATTCTGGACGCAGTAATTGCAGAATAACTGCAATTATACTGCATTGTAACTGTGTAACTGCAGTAATATTTCTTTTTTTGGAAGCAGTATTTGCAGCATACTGCGCTCTGACTGCAATGTTTTCTCATAAGGGCAAAACTAAATCTAACATTGCGTTCAAATTCTGCTTAAAAATCTATCATAATTGAACCCCAACCTTGCACCCACTTGTGTTTATTGTTAGGGCCAGCTAAAATGAAAGCCAAACAAAGATTTCAGAATAAGCCTTTAGGGCTGAGCTCCTCCACGGAGTTGAGCGCAGACTAGAGTTTTTTAAAATGAACCTCTGACTCCTTCGAAATGCTATGTGTCTGTCGATACTTTAAAATAATAATTCTTAAACCCTTACTGTGTACCTGTGTTTGTCTTCTGTTGTTGCGTGCCTTTTTTTGTATGCTGAAATCCGTACGGATTTCATAACAGACAGAAATACTCTTCAGTAGTCAGATTCTCTGTGGCAGCGATATCAAAAAAAGCATAATCATTAACTTTATGACCCTTATAAAAAAAGATTGCAGTTTTGAAACTGCAGTAAAAGTGCAGTCACTGCAGTCCACTGTGGTATTCTGGACGCAGTAATTTTTAAATAAAATGTTACTCAAATACAACCACCACCGACTGTTTCAATTGGCACATGCGCATTCACACTTAGTTGCCATCTATCTTAGAGCAACAGCAATGAGGTCACACTCAGTGGTTGTGTTTGATTAACGTTTAATAAAAAGTAAGCATTTCAGCAACAAAGAAAAGCTCGCAAAAACAGAGGACAAATAGCTACATGGTAAGGGTAAGAATTTACATTTTTGAAGTATCGACACATAGAGGAGTCAAACTCTAGTCTGCGCTCAACTCCGTGGAGGAGTTTAGGTAATTGGCTAGGGCTGAGCCAGACAGTTGGTTAGGTTTGCATATTTGGCTAATTATGCCCTTGCAAAGGTTGTATCACTCATTACCCTCTTGATACTCCCCATCCCGGATCCGGGAGCGTAATCATCACCTGACAATAATTAGCATAACGCAATGGACATAAATATCCCTAGATAATATTCCTATTCATGAAAATCACAAATGAAATATATTGAGACACAGCTTAGCCTTTTGTTAATCACCCTGTCATCTCAGATTTTCAAAATATGCTTTACAGCCAAAGCTAGACAAGCATTTGTGTAAGTTTATCGATAGCCTAGCATAGCATTATGCCTTGCTAGCAGCAGCCAACCTTGTCACAAATCAGAAAAGCAATCAAATTAAATTGTTTACCTTTGATGAACTTCGGATGTTTTCACTCACGAGACTCCCAGGTAGATAGCCAAAGTTAATTTTTTCCCAAAAGATGATTTTTGTAGGCGAAATAGCTCCGTTTGTTCTTCACTTTTGGCTGAGAAATTGCCCAGAAATTGCAGTCACGAAAACGGCGAAAAATATTCAAAATTAGCTCCATAATATCGACAGAAACATGGCAAACCTTGTTTAAAATCAATCCTGAAGGTGTTTTTCTAATATCTATTCGATAATATATCCGTCGGGACAATTCATTTTTCAGTAGGACCGATTGGAGTAATGGCTACCTTTGTATTTTACGGAGAATCTCTCTCGGAGCCACCATGTGACCACTTACTTAATGTGTCCGCCTACGGCTATTCTTCAACATAACTGCGTAAAACTACGTCACAATGCTGTAGACACCTTGGGGAATATGTAGAAAGCGTAAGCTCGTTGATGGCACATTCACAGCTCAATAGGGACTCATTGGAACGCAGCGCTTTCAAAACCTGGGGCACTTCCAGATTGGATTTTTTTTCACTTCCAGTTCTGTTATACTCACAGACAATATCTTTACAGTTTTGGAAACATTAGAGTGTTTTCTATCCAAAGCTGTCAATTATATGCATATTCTAGCATCTTGTCCTGACAAAATATCCCGTTTAAAACGGGAACGTTTTTTTTCCAAAAATGAAAATACTGCCCCTAGAGTCGCAGCAGGTTTTAATGGGATGCAAATACTTTTTTATGGTTTCTGATGTTCATGGTCTATAGGCTATCATTTTGAACTAGTTTGAGCTTGTTCAATATGATAAATTAGGTAAAGTGTGGCCTGCCAGTCAATAGCACTGTCTCCACCTAGACACAGGACGTCTGATAACTCATATTTTGTTGTAGGTAGATCATTAACTCACTTAGCCACATGATTAGCATTCAGATTTAATCTGCCCGTATGTTACTCAAACTTTAACGGGTCTACACGAATTCCCAGGCCTGTGTGTGTGTGTGTGTGTGTGTGTGTTGACCCTATCCCAGCTGTGTTTCCCCCTCATCAGTATGCAGGGTGAAGGGGAGCCAGACTTTACTGAGCTGATAGTAAAAAGGTCAGGCTGCAAGCTTCTGGTGGAGTGCTCTCCCTTAATTGAAGATCCCCTGTACCCAGACGAAGTACAATGTGTGCGTATGTTCTGCAATATGTCTCCTCTGTCCAGACTCGCAATCCCCTTAATTGTCTCCTTCAGTTCCCTAATTAACTGTCGATCCTGTCTACTGCTGAGCCCAGGGTAACACACACCCTTCTATTGATTAGCATTCCCTCCCGTTAACTGTTAACTCATCCATCTGTCTCTATGGGGTGGTGCCGCTAGCTAGCATGATCATGGCTACTGTATATAGCAGTGGAAATCCTGACTATGCAGTCTTTACTCTCCACTCAGTTTGAGGCTTTTCTTTTCTCCGATGTTCCATCCAACCTTTTTATTAGAGTAAAATGTCACGACAGGCCTGATGGAAACAGCAAATCTGTCGGTACTGTACATTTTCAAACGTGGACAAAAGAAAATACGCTAGACAAGGTGGGATTGTTCTGTGTTGGTAAAATGTATGAATGTGAGAAATGGCTGTGGAAATGCCTTTATGTGCAAATATTGATATGAGAACCATCATATCGAAGGCGTTGACATGGTGCGTGGTCCTTCTACTTCGACTCAGGAAAGCATACAGTTTATTAGGCAACAGATTAAATCAATTATGATGTACTTCACAGGGTGGTGAAAGTGCAAGGTGATGAGCTTGTGCTCCTTTCCAATAAATATCGAGGGTCATGATGATTGATTCTTGGCTGCCGTTTGACAAATAAAATAATCTCACTCTTTTGTCCATAATAATCTCATAATGTAGACTACTGTATACCCACATCTGCAAACTGTTGGGTAGAGCACACGTGCCAAGACCAGAGTGGGCACATTCGCTATATACTCTAACACAAACATTTTGCTGGCAAAAAATGTAACCGCAAAAGTAATTTTCACGGCACAGCCTTTTATGCGCAACAAGTCAATTTGATGGAAACACATCTCTGGTGGGAAAATGCGCATATTGTTTTATGCAGAATTTAGAATATTTGCATGAAAATCTGTCACCAATTGGATGGAAACCTAGGCCTGCAAAAAAAAAGTTTTTTTTTTTTAAACACTGGACAAATTAGGTGGAACAGATTGATACGCTCTCCCCACTATTTATTGTTTCTGCATTGAGGATTCATCCTCTTTCAATAATTATTTTGGAAATGATCTACAGAAAAACCTTGTTTTCAGCTCAGCTCAAAAAGGGCTGTTCGTTCGCGAACGACCCATCATTATGTCAGTGAAGGGCTGTTAAATTAAAACCAAGACTCTAATTTAGGTGGTATGAGAAGGTATGCCATAGGCCTACTTTTTATTAAAGAAATGGCAAAAAAAAACAGGCCTACCCCTTGTTAGATTAAAAAAAACGGATTATATAAAGTGATTTATAACGGCGCTTTGGTCCACAGTGCTGTATGCTAGAAACAAGCTGTAAAATAGCTGGGAAAAACATGTCTCCGATGATCGATATGGGATTGTTTAGTTCCTCTGACATTCAGAGGCTGAGCTACAACCTTCTATAGCCGAGGAGACAACTTTGCTGTGCTTTGCTTGGGAAGTAATCCAATTATGTCACTATCAATTGATAAAGCTTTTCACGTTCTGTACAATAGAAGATGTTTAAACCCAGACAGCTTTTAGGGAAATACTTGTGGCCTTCTCTCATTGAGTTAAGCCACAGAAGAAGAGTAGCCAGCAGTTGAAGTTTAAAATGTTCTGCATCTGTAGGCCTACTTTGTCTGGGGTGGAAAGGTAGGCCTAACCTTTGAAAGTACCATGCTCAGATTCCTAATGACATCTCAGATTAAATTATTTGCAAACAGGGACAGTTTCATTGCTATCAAGACACACTGATTTGGCATTGGAGAACACATACACATATCTCTCTGTCCATTCTTAGCCTGTAATGTTGTCAATTTGTGTGATATAAAAGAATAATCTGCTAATATGTAAAACTTACATAGAATTTTGCAGTTTTGAAACTGCAGTAAAAGTGCAGTCACTGCAGTCCACTGTGGTATTCTGGACGCAGTAATTGCAGAATAACTGCAATTATACTGCATTGTAACTGTGTAACTGCAGTAATATTTCTTTTTTTGGAAGCAGTATTTGCAGCATACTGCGCTCTGACTGCAATGTTTTCTCATAAGGGCAAAACTAAATCTAACATTGCGTTCAAATTCTGCTTAAAAATCTATCATAATTGAACCCCAACCTTGCACCCACTTGTGTTTATTGTTAGGGCCAGCTAAAATGAAAGCCAAACAAAGATTTCAGAATAAGCCTTTAGGGCTGAGCTCCTCCACGGAGTTGAGCGCAGACTAGAGTTTTTTAAAATGAACCTCTGACTCCTTCGAAATGCTATGTGTCTGTCGATACTTTAAAATAATAATTCTTAAACCCTTACTGTGTACCTGTGTTTGTCTTCTGTTGTTGCGTGCCTTTTTTTGTATGCTGAAATCCGTACGGATTTCATAACAGACAGAAATACTCTTCAGTAGTCAGATTCTCTGTGGCAGCGATATCAAAAAAAGCATAATCATTAACTTTATGACCCTTATAAAAAAAGATTGCAGTTTTGAAACTGCAGTAAAAGTGCAGTCACTGCAGTCCACTGTGGTATTCTGGACGCAGTAATTTTTAAATAAAATGTTACTCAAATACAACCACCACCGACTGTTTCAATTGGCACATGCGCATTCACACTTAGTTGCCATCTATCTTAGAGCAACAGCAATGAGGTCACACTCAGTGGTTGTGTTTGATTAACGTTTAATAAAAAGTAAGCATTTCAGCAACAAAGAAAAGCTCGCAAAAACAGAGGACAAATAGCTACATGGTAAGGGTAAGAATTTACATTTTTGAAGTATCGACACATAGAGGAGTCAAACTCTAGTCTGCGCTCAACTCCGTGGAGGAGTTTAGGTAATTGGCTAGGGCTGAGCCAGACAGTTGGTTAGGTTTGCATATTTGGCTAATTATGCCCTTGCAAAGGTTGTATCACTCATTACCCTCTTGATACTCCCCATCCCGGATCCGGGAGCGTAATCATCACCTGACAATAATTAGCATAACGCAATGGACATAAATATCCCTAGATAATATTCCTATTCATGAAAATCACAAATGAAATATATTGAGACACAGCTTAGCCTTTTGTTAATCACCCTGTCATCTCAGATTTTCAAAATATGCTTTACAGCCAAAGCTAGACAAGCATTTGTGTAAGTTTATCGATAGCCTAGCATAGCATTATGCCTTGCTAGCAGCAGCCAACCTTGTCACAAATCAGAAAAGCAATCAAATTAAATTGTTTACCTTTGATGAACTTCGGATGTTTTCACTCACGAGACTCCCAGGTAGATAGCCAAAGTAAATTTTTTCCCAAAAGATGATTTTTGTAGGCGAAATAGCTCCGTTTGTTCTTCACTTTTGGCTGAGAAATTGCCCAGAAATTGCAGTCACGAAAACGGCGAAAAATATTCAAAATTAGCTCCATAATATCGACAGAAACATGGCAAACCTTGTTTAAAATCAATCCTGAAGGTGTTTTTCTAATATCTATTCGATAATATATCCGTCGGGACAATTCATTTTTCAGTAGGACCGATTGGAGTAATGGCTACCTTTGTATTTTACGGAGAATCTCTCTCGGAGCCACCATGTGACCACTTACTTAATGTGTCCGCCTACGGCTATTCTTCAACATAACTGCGTAAAACTACGTCACAATGCTGTAGACACCTTGGGGAATATGTAGAAAGCGTAAGCTCGTTGATGGCACATTCACAGCTCAATAGGGACTCATTGGAACGCAGCGCTTTCAAAACCTGGGGCACTTCCAGATTGGATTTTTTTTCACTTCCAGTTCTGTTATACTCACAGACAATATCTTTACAGTTTTGGAAACATTAGAGTGTTTTCTATCCAAAGCTGTCAATTATATGCATATTCTAGCATCTTGTCCTGACAAAATATCCCGTTTAAAACGGGAACGTTTTTTTTCCAAAAATGAAAATACTGCCCCTAGAGTCGCAGCAGGTTTTAATGGGATGCAAATACTTTTTTATGGTTTCTGATGTTCATGGTCTATAGGCTATCATTTTGAACTAGTTTGAGCTTGTTCAATATGATAAATTAGGTAAAGTGTGGCCTGCCAGTCAATAGCACTGTCTCCACCTAGACACAGGACGTCTGATAACTCATATTTTGTTGTAGGTAGATCATTAACTCACTTAGCCACATGATTAGCATTCAGATTTAATCTGCCCGTATGTTACTCAAACTTTAACGGGTCTACACGAATTCCCAGGCCTGTGTGTGTGTGTGTGTGTGTGTGTGTTGACCCTATCCCAGCTGTGTTTCCCCCTCATCAGTATGCAGGGTGAAGGGGAGCCAGACTTTACTGAGCTGATAGTAAAAAGGTCAGGCTGCAAGCTTCTGGTGGAGTGCTCTCCCTTAATTGAAGATCCCCTGTACCCAGACGAAGTACAATGTGTGCGTATGTTCTGCAATATGTCTCCTCTGTCCAGACTCGCAATCCCCTTAATTGTCTCCTTCAGTTCCCTAATTAACTGTCGATCCTGTCTACTGCTGAGCCCAGGGTAACACACACCCTTCTATTGATTAGCATTCCCTCCCGTTAACTGTTAACTCATCCATCTGTCTCTATGGGGTGGTGCCGCTAGCTAGCATGATCATGGCTACTGTATATAGCAGTGGAAATCCTGACTATGCAGTCTTTACTCTCCACTCAGTTTGAGGCTTTTCTTTTCTCCGATGTTCCATCCAACCTTTTTATTAGAGTAAAATGTCACGACAGGCCTGATGGAAACAGCAAATCTGTCGGTACTGTACATTTTCAAACGTGGACAAAAGAAAATACGCTAGACAAGGTGGGATTGTTCTGTGTTGGTAAAATGTATGAATGTGAGAAATGGCTGTGGAAATGCCTTTATGTGCAAATATTGATATGAGAACCATCATATCGAAGGCGTTGACATGGTGCGTGGTCCTTCTACTTCGACTCAGGAAAGCATACAGTTTATTAGGCAACAGATTAAATCAATTATGATGTACTTCACAGGGTGGTGAAAGTGCAAGGTGATGAGCTTGTGCTCCTTTCCAATAAATATCGAGGGTCATGATGATTGATTCTTGGCTGCCGTTTGACAAATAAAATAATCTCACTCTTTTGTCCATAATAATCTCATAATGTAGACTACTGTATACCCACATCTGCAAACTGTTGGGTAGAGCACACGTGCCAAGACCAGAGTGGGCACATTCGCTATATACTCTAACACAAACATTTTGCTGGCAAAAAATGTAACCGCAAAAGTAATTTTCACGGCACAGCCTTTTATGCGCAACAAGTCAATTTGATGGAAACACATCTCTGGTGGGAAAATGCGCATATTGTTTTATGCAGAATTTAGAATATTTGCATGAAAATCTGTCACCAATTGGATGGAAACCTAGCTACTATCAGGTACTTTTCTTGCTACTGAAAAAGCTGTTGAATTTTTGCATGTTTTTACCCCTCATGTTTATGTTTTATCATTTTTAATAATGGATAAATCCCAAAATATTGTCAAGCCTCACAGCTGTTCATGGTAATGTAGAAATAAGCCTGTATCATGAACCATGCACTACTCATTCAACATGATAAAACCTTCACATTAAAAGCCCTTTTTACTTCACACATCCTATGTTCTATGTGTTTAATGTGGAGTTTCCTAAACATGGTAGCCTATTCACAGCATATGCTCCTAACATACATACTTTAGACAGCACATAAAAGCACTATGAGGACAACAGTGGCTGGCCATAATGGCTCGGAAAGGCGCTGTATGATTTAAGATGCATATCCACTACACGCCACACACCCACACACCCACACACCCACACCTTCTCCATCCTGCTGCTGCTTCGTGGGTTAACACCATCAGCTAGCGACACAAAAACACCAGCTTTGCACAAGTAAGTGTCCCTAATTATCAGCAAAGGGAGGCCGATCCCACTAATCCGAACAATGTGTTCTGCTTCCCAATTCCACCTGTGCCCAAAATACAGGGGGGGGGGGGGGGGGGGGGGGGGGGCTAGTGGAAGGACTCAGGGTCCCAGTGTCAGGGGACCAGGGACCAGGTGATGCCGGAGCACCACAGAAGGCCCCTCCCTTGGCTGGGCTGGCAGCTGCCTCCCCCCACTGGGACGTCCCACAGCTGACAGTCCCAGAGTACTGACAGGGGCTCTTTACAGTGTCAATAGCCCCATAAATTAGAGCTAACCGCCTTTGTGGCAGGCGAGGTGTCAGGCCTTTTGGCCCAACGGCGCTTGTTACCATGATGAAATGTAGATTGAATGGAAGGGGCCTGTGTCCCAGGCACGAGAGCTTGGCCTCACCCGGTCTTTGTGTCCCATGCACAGCTATTGTCCAGTTCTATTCAGAGCTCTCATGGAGGAGGGGGTTGAAGGGGGACTGAGGAGTTACATCTCTTAATTTCTCCCCTGATCTCCACCTCATCCATCAGCCATGGGAGGATAAGCATGTATTTTACACGCTTGACTTGTTGCTAAGTGAGGGTGAGTCATTGTTGGGGGTTTGAGTGAATACATGTCTGTGGCTTCCATCCCACATATGTCATTGTTCTGGAGTGTTTGGTAAAGCCAGTCAATCATTGACTATCATTTTTTAATATAATTGGTTTCATGAAGATATATTTTTATCTTTAAATATCTGTTTTGATTTGTTGGTTTAAATAATAAAAAAGTTGAAGTTACAATAATGCCATATACACTATTATCTCCCAATAAGACTTGGTGTGTATTCTTATGTTTAAACATCCTATGTAAAAATTACCCATATTTACTTGCATTATTCAGATGCGCCCTAGGTATGAACACAGCCATGTCCTTAAGGGACAGTGACAAATCCTCTGGCCCACAGATGAGAAGGCCACAGTCCTGTCCCCCCGCCTGCGCCAGACAAAAGTGAATCGCCATCCTGGCGCCCGCGCTGCCCTTTCATCTCCCACACCCTGTTGAAGTGAAGATGGATGATCCCAGAGCTCAGAGTGCCACATTCAACCTCCCTCTGCAGAGCTGCATTGTCTGGCCCTTCTGTCTCTCTTTAGCTCAGGGGTAGGCCTCTCCTCTAGGCTGGTTAGCAACCAACACCCTCTCTACTCTACGCCCATCTCCCCTGTTCAGCATCGCTAACTACTACACCCTCCTGGGTCTACCATGGAGAGACCCTAAAATACAGTGCACAGCAATGGTAAATATAATATAGTTGTGTTTTACTATTGTAGTGCTACGCAGCCAATTTGAAAATTAAAAACATGAACGACATGCTCAAAAACACAATAGTCTGATGCAAATAAAAATGTAAGTAGATGTTAATAGATTTACATTTCTGATATAAATGGACTGTCTCAAGTAAAACAGCAGAACATTTTCGGTTTTTTTTCATATCAAAAGTTTAATTTAGGAAAATAGGACACCTGCACAGAAGGACACAGTACTTTCCATCTTTGTCATTTGTTTCAGTAACACTGATATTGAATAGCCATAGCAGCTATTCTTGCTGTTAGTTCAAAGAACAACCGTATGAAATGGTCCCTGTGTGTGCATTTTAAATCCTTTCAATATAAACAAGGCATGTCAATTGGAAAAATAGCAGCGACATACTCAATAAAAGATACACTATATACAAAATATGTACAGGTCCTGAGGCTACCAGTGTTTTTTTTACAGTTAAACCAACTATTTTTCTCAGTCCACTGGCAGTGAGCTTCTTTGTCCTGGGTTGGGCCTCAACTTCAGTCCTGAGTGTTGCCTGCTCACTTGCCCATGGAAAAGCTGTGCAGGGTGGATGCGGTGGTTGGTAGAGGCTGGCAGAGCGAGCAGGGACAGGGCATTCCAG
This sequence comes from Oncorhynchus mykiss, assembly GCF_057628025.1. NCBI lineage: Eukaryota > Metazoa > Chordata > Actinopteri > Salmoniformes > Salmonidae > Oncorhynchus > Oncorhynchus mykiss. The sequence continues at coordinate 62,809,586 of NC_143046.1, read as the reverse complement.
GGAAGTGCCTGTAGGAGCTGGCTAGGTGGAGAGGGTCCTTCAGCAGGCTCTGTACCGGTGCATGGTGGAAGCCCATGTAGCTTGCAGAGGGCGGTGAGTGTGGGGCTGGAGCAGGGGGAGGCGAGGGGTGGTGGAGAGCTGAGGCCGTGCTGCCAACTAGGGAGTGCAGGTTCTGGGCCAAGGGGTGCAGTGGGAGATGGGCTGTGGGGGCCGGAAGGGTGATCCGGGGGTGGCTGGTGCGACTCTGGGCACCACTGCCTCCGTACACATCCCCAACCAGCTTTTTCATCTCCTCCAGAGAGCTGGACAACATGAGGATATAGTTACGGGCCAGCAGCAGGGTGGAGATCTTTGAGAGCTTGCGAACAGAGGGCCCCTGAGCGTAGGGCATGACCTCTCTCAGGCCATCTAATGCCTGGTTCAGGTCATGCATCCTCTTCCTCTCTCTGCCATTCACCTTCAGCCTAAGGTCTTGCACATCGTCACCCTCTTTGAGGTCAGCCCGGGTCTTGCTCTTGCCTCCCCCAGCACAGCGGTCAGCCCTGCCCTGGCCGGCAGCCCTGGCTGCCCCCTCCTCCTGGCAGTAGGCCTGAAACATCTTGTTGGAGAAGAAGCTACCCATGGAGTCATCCACCACCAGGTCTGGAGATGAGGAGCGGCTGGAGTTGGAGCCAGCGTCAGAATCCATCTCAGCCGTTGAATAAGTAAAAAAATAAACGTTATACACGAAAGTAGAAAAGACAACTAAATCCCCAAAGCAGCTGAGGTTAGAGCCAAAGCCTTTGGTAAAAGGTTCTTGAAAAATGTTTCACTCTTTTTTCCCCCACCGCTCGCTGAGGGCCAATGCTCTCTCACTCGTACTTCTGTCAGAGCTCAGTAGATAGCTAGATACAGCAGGCGAAGGCAGGAGATGTGCTATGTCTGGTCCTCGTCAGCGGTCTGTCCTTCTGCAGCTCTACAGGGGTGCATTTATACCCCCGTCCCAACAAAGGAACAATGAGACGCATAATGAAACATTTAGACTCGCAGCCAATTGCAGAAGGGACACACTTTCACTCCTCAGAGCCCACCCTTACCACCCCACCTCGCTACACCCACGTTTAACTCTCCATAATCACCACACATTAACTAGAGCAGGCCTGGGTTCACACGTATGTGTTAAGACATACAAAACACTGTTTAGTTAACACAAGGCACCTCACAGTTCATCAGTGAAGATTCACATGTACATGTGAAAATATAAAGGACAGAGTTTTTCATCAGTGGTCTAAATTTGCAAGTATGTAAAGACGTTAACCGTAATGGTTATGGTGGGATAAACAATGTGCAAAATTAAATGTAAAAAAATTATCCCAGTGTCAGGGGGACATTCACCAAAGTGATGCATAATATAGTAATCATTTCAATACATGTGCTGCCAGTGCTGGAAATTGATCACAGTGATGGACATTCTGTATGTATTATGTTTTATCTGTTTGTCACGTTCTGACCTCTATTTCTGTTGTTTTGTATTTATTTAGTATGGTCAGGGCGTGAGTTGGGTGGGCAGTCTATGTTTGTTTTTCTATGTTTTGGGGCATTTCTATGTTTTCGGCCTAGTATGGTTCTCAATCAGAGGCAGGTGTCATTAGTTGTCTCTGATTGAGAATCATACTTAGGTAGCCTGGGTTTCACTGTGTGTTTGTGGGTGATTGTTCCTGTCACTGTGTTTGTCGTCACAGGATAGGACTGTTTTGCGTTCTCACATTTCTTGTTTTCGTTAGTTTGTTCATGTGTAGTGATTTATTAAAATATGAACGCTTTGGTCCGCTTCTCCTCCTCCTACAGACGAACGCCCTTACAGAATCACCCACCACAACAGGACCAAGCGGTGTGGTAATGGGCAAAGGAAAAAGCAGCAGCAGGAGCAGCGCGAGGAGGTATGGACATGGGAGGACGAATTAGACGGAAGAGGACCCTGGGCTCAGCCAGGAGAATATCGCCGTCCCAAAGAAGAACTGGAGGCGGCGAAAGCGGAGAGGCGCTGGTATGAGGAGGCAGCGCGGCGTCGTGGATGGAAGCCCGGGAGTCAGCCCCAAAAATTTCTTGGGGGGGGGCTAACAGGGAGTATGGCTACGCCAGGTAGGAGACCTGAGCCAACTTCCTGTGGTTACCGGGGGGCTAGAGAGACCGGGCAGGCACCGTGTTATGCTGTGGAGCGCACGGTGTCCCCAGTGCGGGTGCACAGCCCGGTGCTGTACATTCCAGCTCCGCGTATCGGCCGGGCTAGAGTGGGCATCGAGCCAAGTGCCATGAAGCCGGCTCTACGCATCTGGTCTCCAGTGCGTCTCCTTGGGCCGGCTTACATGGCACCAGCCTTGCGCACGGTGTCCCCGGTTCGCCTGCATAGCCCAGTGCGGGCTATTCCACCTCGCCGCACTGGCAGGGCGACCGGGACCATTCAACCGGGTAAGGTTGGGCAGGCTCGGTGCTCAAGAGCTCCAGTGCGCCTGCACGGCCCGGTCTATCCGTCACCACCTCCACACCCCAGCCCTCCGGTGGCAGCTCCCCGTACCAGGCTGTCTCTCCGGCCCATCCGTCCAGAGCCTTCCTCCTCTCCAGCGCTGCCGGAGTCTCCCGCCTCTCCGGCGCTACCAGAGCCTTCCTCCTCTCCAGCGCTGCCGGAGTCTCCCGTCTGTCCGGCGCCTCTGCCGGAGTCTCCCGTCTGTCCGGCGCCTCTGCCGGAGTCTCCCGTCTGTCCGGCGCCTCTGCCGGAGTCTCCCGCCTGTCCGGCGCCTCTGCCGGAGCCTCCCGCCTGTCCGGCGCCGCTGCCGGAGCCTCCCGCCTGTCCGGCGCCTCTGCCGGAGCCTCCCGCCTGTCCGGCGCCTCTGCCGGAGCCTCCCGCCTGTCCGGCGCCTCTGCCGGAGCCTCCCGCCTGTCCGGCGCCTCTGCCGGAGCCGCCCGTCTGCCCAGCGCCGCCAGTGCCGCCCGTCTGCCCAGCGCCGCCAGTGCCGCCCGTCTGCCCAGCGCCGCCAGTGCCGCCCGTCTGCCCAGCGCCGCCAGTGCCGCCCGTCAGCCAGGGGCCGCCAGTGCCGCCCGTCAACCAGGGGCCGCCAGTGCCGCCAGTCAACCAGGGGCCGCCAGTCAGCCAGGGGCCGCCAGTCAGCCAGGGGCCGCCAGTCAGCCAGGGGCCGCCAGTGCCGCCAGTCAGCCAGGGGCCGCTAGAGCCCCTCCGCCCGGAGCAGCTGTCCCTCTGTCCCGAGCAGCTGTCCCTCTGTCCCGAGCAGCTGTCCCTCTGTCCCGAGCAGCTGTCCCTCTGTCCCGAGAAGCTGCCCCTCTGTCCCAAGCAGCCCCTCTGTCCAGTGGGGTCATTGAGAGGGGTGGGCATGGTGAGTAAGCCACGGAGGCGGACAATAAGGCGGACTGAGACAATGGTGAAGTGGGGTCCGCGTCCCGCGCCAGAGCCGCCACCGCGGACAGACGCCCACCCAGACCCTCCCCTATAGGTCAAGGTTTTGCGGCCGGAGTCCGCACCTTTGGGGGGGGGGGTACTGTCACGTTCTGACCTCTATTTCCTTTGTTTTTGTATTTATTTAGTATGGTCAGGGCGTGAGTTGGGTGGGCAGTCTATGTTTGTTTTTCTATGTTTTGGGGCAGTTCTATGTTTTCGGCCTAGTATGGTTCTCAATCAGAGGCAGGTGTCATTAGTTGTCTCTGATTGAGAATCATACTTAGGTAGCCTGGGTTTCACTGTGTTTGTGGGTGATTGTTCCTGTTTTTGTGTTTGCACCAGACAGGGCTGTTTTGAGTTCTCACGTTTCTTGTTTTTTCGTTAGTTTGTTTATAGTGTCGTCAATAAATTACAATGAACAACCACCACGCTGCGCTTTGGTCCGCCTCTACTTCACAAGAAGAGAATCGTTACACTGTTGCATTTCATTTGGAGGGAAACGTAACCCAATATTTAAAACAATACCTCAATCTTAATAAGAACAGGAAAGTTCAGTAATAATAAATATTTGGTACTGCCTTGAGAATAGTGATCTTGACATTGACATATTTAATACACTTTGATATGGAACCCTGTATGTGGGGCAATCAGCAGTTACTACAACCATTTTTGTACTTATAAATGAATCATGTGCACCAATCAGTGGCGGTCGGTGCCGTTTAAGATGAGGGAGGATTATTTATTCTATGAGCATATTGGAGCATATTGGATGACTGTTATTCATATTCAATTCATCCAGCTCAATGTAACATTGATAGGATTAGGCTACTACATGATACTCTAATTTTTCCTACACTCATCATGAGGTTGCAACAACTTAGCCTATGAATGAATGTTTACAATGTAGGTGCACAGGTCGAGAGAAATTTGAGTAATCACGGTGACAGACAGTGACACATTCAATCCAGCCATGCACAATCTTGCCTGCACCTAGCTGATCTGGGGTGTAATCATTTTCTATTGGACAAATTCAGGTATGTTTATCCCCATTTCATCCATTTAAGAAACGTTTTTCAACAGAATGAATACACCCCTGATCACATAAAGAGGGGAATCGCATCGACGCACTCTCCTCCTCTTACCGTTTCCCTTCGCTTGTGGACTTCATTGTACAACACATCAGCTGTCTGTGACTAGGCAAAAACATTTTTACAAACCAGACCTATCATATCTGCCAATCGCTACACTCGGCCTACATCGTTGTCACCATATTAACATCATAGTCAACATAGCTACTAAAACTAACGTGTTTGTAAACCTGCTACAATCATGTACAGTACAGTCAGCAGCAAGCAATTTAGCAGTTACACCGGCAGGCCCCGGTGGCAATAAATTAATAAAACCAAAAGCTTACCTTGATAAGGAAGAGTTCCAGTGTTGGATAGCCATAGCCAGCTAGCTAACACAGCATCCCTCTCTGTTTGAGTCTGTGTTTGAGGCTGAACTAGCTAAGTAAGTGAAAGTAAAAAAATATTTTTAAAAATACAAAATATAGCTAGCTCTTTCTCTCTCTCTCTCTCTCTCTCGCTCGCTTCTCCTTCATTTCTGAATAAATTAATTTGTTCAAAACTATTCAACTATTGTCTTTCTCTCTCTTTGAGTCAATTACTCACAATAATGAATGCAGTGCAGTGCTAGCTAGCTGTAGTTTATGCTTTTAGTACTAGATTCATTCTCTGTTCCTTGGATTGGATGGGCAACATATCAGTTCATGCTGCAAGGCCTCTGATAGGTTGGAGGACATCGTCTGGAAATTGTCATAATTACTGTGTAAGTCTATGGAAGGGGGTAAGAACCTTGAGCCTTCTAGGTTTTGTATTGAAGTCAAAGTGCCCAGGGGAGGACGGAAACTAGCGGTCCTCCCTCTACACCACGGTGCTACCCCACAGAGTGCTGTTGAGGCTACTATAGACATTCATTGAAAAACAGTGTGTTTTAATCAATTATTTGACAAGAATATATTTAGTATCGTTTTATCTAAAAGGATTTAAAAAATTACATTTCACTATATTTATTTTTATGAAATTCACTGAGGAGGATGGCCCTCCCCTTCCTCCTCTGAGGAGCCTCCACTAATACCAATTGATTCTTGAAGAATATAACTTAGAAATGCCTTATGAGCTTAGTTCCACTGTCGAACCCCATCAGAACCCGAAATACAGTATAAGCTTGTTTTACTCAAATGTTTGTAAACAAAGTAAATGTAAATAAACCCTATATAGCCTCAAAATAGTTTTGGTTAAAACTATAATGTTGATATCATGGTGGTCAGTCCTTGCATCCATAGTTCTGTCTATGAATTTGAGAGTGGTTACATTTCTCCAGCCCCATGCTTCACCTTTTTTTACAGAAACAGGGGCGGGGAGTGGGCTTTGTTATTGTTCTAGTGCTGATTGCCGCTTTAAACCTAGACAAGAACGTTGTTAATGGCAGACTAGGTAAAATTCAACCACGGATAAAGACAATGGGGTCAGATTCAATACGACTAAGCCCCCAAACAGTCTGCGAAATCACATCACTATCACTGGAAGGGGGCCCTGCAGAGAGGAGGAGGTAGTTAAAAAGATACTAAAGAGTGGGCGATGCATTGTCTTGCCCTTCTTCAGTACCGTAAAGCTCTTTAGATTGGGCCGGTTAACTTTCTAAGATCCTGCGTAGCGTGGCTATTCCTCCATGGCTCTGCATTGGCCACAGAGGCTTCATTAACATAACTATAACACGCATAGTGTGTGTGTGTGTCTGTGTGTGCTGGTTCACACTGACTCTGATTACTCACACACTACAGGTTATAACACTTTCTTATAATGACATTTGCCACAGGGTTCATGTAGAAGTTATATGTGACAGACATATAAAAGACGGAAGATAATCTAAATATTTATGTACATTTGAAGTCGGAAGTTTACATACACTTAGGTTAGAGTCATCAAAATTAGTTTTTCAGCCACTCCACAAATTTCTTGTGAACAAACTATAGTTTTGGCAAGTCGGTTAGGACATCTACTTTGTGCATGACACAAGTCATTTTTCCAACAATTGTTTACAGACAGATTATTTCACTTATAATTCACTGTATCACAATTCCAGTGGGTCAGAAGTTTACATACACTAAGTCGACTGTGCCTTTAAACAGCTAGGAAAATTCTAGAAAATTATGTTATGGCTTTAGAAGCTTCTGATAGGCTAATTGACATAATTTGAGTCAATTGGAGGTGTACCTGTGGATGTATTTCAAGGCCTACCTTCAAACTCAGTGCCTCTTTGCTTGACATCATGGGAAAATCAAAGAAATGAGCCAAGGCCTCAGAAAAATGAACTGTAGACCTCTACAAGTCTGGTTCATCCTCGGGAGCAATTTCCAAAGGCCTGAAGTTACCACGTTCATCTGTACAAACAATAGTACGCAAGTATAAACATCATGGAACCACGCAGCCATCATACCGCTCAGGAAGGAGACACGTTCTGTCTCCTAGAGATTAACGTACTTTGGTGCTAAAGTGCAAATCAATCCCAGAACAACAGCAAAGGACCTTGTGAAGACGCAGGAGGAAACAGGTACAAAAGTATCTATATCCACAGTAAAACAAGTCCTATATCGATATAACCTGAAAGGCCGCTCAGCAAGGAAGAAGCCACTGCTCCAAAACCACCATAAAAAAGCCAGACTACAGTTTGCAACTGCACATGGGGACAAAGATCGTACTTTTTGGAGAAATGTCCTCTGGTCTGATGAAATAAAAATATAACTGTTTGGAGGAAAAAGGGGGAGGCTTGCAAGCGAAATAACATCATTCCAACCGGGAAGCATGGGGTGGCAGCATCATGTTGTGGGGGTGCTATGTTGCAGGAGGGACTGATGCACTTCACAAAATACATGGCATCATGAGGGAGGAAAATTATGTGGATATTTTGAAGCAACATATCAAGACATCAGTCAGTTAAAGCTTGGTCGCAAATGGCTCTTCCAAATGGACATTGACCCCAAGCATACTTCCAAAGTTGTGGCAAAATGGCTTAAGGACAACAAAGTCAAGATATTGGAGTGGCCATCACAAAGCCCTGACCTCAATGCAATAGAACATTTGTGGGCAGAACTGAAAAAGTGCTTGCGAGCAAGGAGGCCTACAAACCTGACTCAGTTACACCAGCTCTGTCAGGAAGAATGGGCCAAAATTCACCCAACTTATTGTGAGAAGCTTGTGGAAGGCTACCCAAAACGTTTGACCCAAGTTAAACCATTTAAAGGCAATGCTACCAAGTACTAATTGAGTGTATGTAAACTTCTGACCCACTGAGAATGTGATGAAAGATTTAAAAGCTGAAATAAATCATTCTCTCTACTATTATTCTGACATTTCACATTCTTAAAATAAAGTGGGGATCCTAACTGACCTAAAACAGGGAATTTTTACTAGTTTTAAATGTTAGGAATTGTGAAAAAAGGAGTTTAATTGTATCACGCATGTATTATCTGATAGAGAAACAGTACGGATAGCACGTCATGCAACGCAGCCACCACAGATCATTCTACACTCTGCATGCGTGCGCTGGTTTGGCACTTGTTGACTGGAGTTTATTTCTCTCAAATTGTGTGTACATTTGTTTATATCTCTGTTAGTGAGCATTTCTCCTTTGCCAAGATAATCCATCCACCTGACAAGTGTGGTATATCAAGAAGCTGATTAAACATCAGGATCAGTACACAGGTGCACCTTGTGCTGGGGACAATTAAAAGCCACATTAAAAAGTGCAGTTTTGTCACACAACACAATGCCACAGATGTCTTAAGTTTTTGAGGGTGTGTGCAATTGGCATGCTGACTGGCAGGAAGAATTTAATGTCTCTAACCATGAGCGTCCTCCAACGTCGTTTTAGAGAATTTGGCAGTACGTCCAAACGGCCTCACAAATGCAGACCACGTGTAACCACACCCGCCCAAAACCTCCACATCCTGCTTCTTCACCTGCGGGATTGTCTGAGGGGGAGTGCTGGGGAGTATTTCTGTCTGTAATAAAGCTCTTTTGTGGGGAAAAACTCATTCCGATTGGCTGGGCTTGGCTCCCCAGTGGGTGGCTCGGCTTTGCTTGGCACCCCTGCCCAGTCATGTGAAATCCATAGAGGGCCTAATTAATTTATTTCAATTGACTGATTTACTTATATGAACTTTAACTCAGTAAAAAAATAGAAATTGTTGCATGTTGTATTTATATTTATGTTCAGTATACATAACACCCCCAGACACAGTGAATAACCAGCTAGCATTGGCTAAAATTATATTAGACGAAATGCACCACAAATATTCACAAAGGAAACACCACATCTCATGTACAATATTCCAGCAATGTTTACAAACAAATCGATATAACTTCAACACTCCGATCTGCACTTCAGAGTATAAAAATCACCAACCTTCGTAAGCAAGCCACGCAAACCAGCCAGTAAGATTCCGTGTTGAGTACGTGAAGGCAAGACAAAACTAAAACCAAAAAACCCATTGGCTTACAATAGAGTGGCAAGTTGAATCACCAATAATAACTCTGTTACATATGACCACAACATGCTGAATTGCTTAAGGGGAATACCCCACATTTGCTGTATTCACAAAGCCCTTTCATGAGGTTATATGTGATCATACATGGCTCCAGCAACGCTATTGTCCAGATGTTTGTCTCTTTCTTAATCACATGGCAGAGATATGAAGCCCAGCTCCATCTATTCTCCACATCACTCCTCTATTATTCTCACTAGCACATTTTTGTCTCTTGCTCTGGAATTTCCTGTGACATGTTGCCAAGACTAGCCTACACTGAGGGAAATATTATGGGTGGAGTGCTGGTGAAAACATCAGACAGTGCTTTTTGTGTTATGTTGTGCAGTTTCAGTCCTGCAGAGGAATGGCCTAGGGCAGAAAAGCCTGACCTGTAGGTACAGGTTTAAGTAGAACTCACTTTTGTAACGTTTTCTCCCTCTTGACTAATGCAATACCAACTACTACTCTGCTACTTAGGGTGTTTTCACAATTTTTGTGAACTCAGTGCAGTTCACTTAATGTTTTGTGCAGTGTGAACACTCAGACCCCTCAAAAGAGCCCCCGATTCCCTTTTTTAGGTCAATGTGAACACAAAGCTCTGCAGGTTTCTCTTATCATTATTCCCACACCACACACTAGACTACTGAAACACCATTTCCCCTGCCATAACCCCTCACATTGGTGCCACAAAATAGAGAAGATGATGAAGTGCAGGGGCGTATTCCTTCTGCCGATTCTGTTGCAAAACGTTTCTTAAACGGGAGCAGAAGGACTGAAACAGGGATTGAATTTGTCCAATAGAAACTCTGGTTTTAGTTGACTCTTTGGCTAATGATTACACCCCAGGTTCGTGGAAAAAAACGTGCTGTTTTGGGATATTGATTAGTGATTGTCAAGGATGCACAGACATTCTAAAATATGTGTTTGAGTTTTTAGTTCAGATTATTTGTTCGTAAAATGCAGTGGCGACCTGTCATTCAGGGCAGGTGGGGTCCTATATTTTTTTGCCTGATTTGCATGTTATTTGGGCATTAATACATGTTACATATCAGTTTGCAAAACAATGTACATTTTTTTTTTTTTTAAGATTTAAAAAAGATAGATTAAACGTGTCTGTGCTCGTCGGCCATTGGACATAAACATTACACAACAAGTTGGAAATTGCATATTCAACAATGAGTGGTTTGGAAGAAATCAGTGGCTAATTGCAAGCATTTCAAAGCAATCACTAGCCTGTGTGGTTCCAAGTCTGGGTTTAAGGGTCTCTTTTCCAAGCTTAAAAGCATAAACATTCAACATTGGTCAATCCAGCATGACTTCTGCCGTGCTCAAAACAACAGGAAAGCCAGAACTGGGAAGCCAGCTGGGAACTCCGACTGGGGAAAATACGTTTTGAATGATGTAATATGCCAGGGAGATATGTATACTGTAGTTAAACAATTATATTAAGTGTATGTTGTGTAGTAAGCTGTTAGTAGCCCATGTGCCTCACCCTAATAATTTGGTCCCTTTTCTCCTCATAATTTCGCCTACTGTTCTGACCTGGTGGTGCACATGTAGCCTATAGCCTGTTTTAGAAAAATGTAATCATTGAATATTGTAAGAGCTTTCATTGTCTGCTTATATGCCCCCTTTTTTATCCTATGGTTCTGACTTGGTGTACAAGGATAATACTGTAAGAATGGCCCAGGTTCCGAATTCTGTCACTGTACATCTCAAAAGTTCTGAACATATCGTTATATTGACTATGTCCGTCCTAACTCGCTCATTAATTTGGGGTGGCGCAGCAGTCTAAGGCACTGCATCTCAGTGCTTAAGGCGTCACTACAGACACCCTGGTTCGAATCCAGGCTGGATCACAACTGGCAGTGATTGGGTGTACCATAGTGCGGCGCACAATTGGCCCAACATCGTCTGGGTTTGGCCAGTGTAGGCTGTCATTGTAAATAAAAATGTCCCTAGTTAAAATGTTTTAAATGTCTTAATCGAAATTACAGATTGCCTCTTATCCGCTCGTCCTCCCCTTATTCCATAGTTTGTACATCTCAATTGTCAGGAGAAACCACATTTGTTTAAACAAGTCAGCCATATCAGCTATGCTTTTTCTAAAGGAAGTAAATGAGGCTGAATGAACTGTTTCACTGCCAGACAAGGCTCCACTAATAGCCAGATGTAGCAGTGGTAAGGTTGGGACTCTGCTGTTGGGACAGCTTTATGTAGGCCCTAACAGTTTGTGGGCACTGTTTGTCACCATTATAGTGCAATTAATGTATTGTTTAGTGTTGTGTTCTGTAGTGGCTTTGCTGGCATGCATCCCCCCAAAAGTTGGGGGAGTTTGCCCCACCAAGATTTACATGCTAAAATCGCCACTGGTAAGATGTGATCTATGAGCTGAGAGCTTCATGAGCTGTTTATTTGATTGTGTGGTTTGAATAGTGTGAGAAGTTAACAACATATTTGGTGAAAATCACAACGTAGGATACAATATAATTTCTAGCTCTTATAGGGACCCATTGTGTGTATAATTTTCAATTCCAGCATGATGTAATCTGCAGTTATTCTTCTGATATTTATTCTGTTACCAATAATATTTACATGTTAATATAATCTTCTAATTACAATTATTGTGACTCTGTCACGTTTACTCCCTCTCCGGCGCTCGAGGTCGCTAGTTGGCTTATTATTACGCACACCTGTCACCATCTTTACGCGCACCAGCGCCTCATCAGACTCACCTGGACTCCATCACCTTCCTGATTACCTTCCTTATATCTGTCACTCCCTTTGGTTCTTTCCTAAGGCGTTATTGTTTCTGTTTATATGTTTCATGTCGCTACTCGTGTTTTCTTGTTTTGTTCTATGTTTATTTATTTATTAAATTCACCCCTTGTACTCCCTGTACTCCCCGATTATTAACGTACACATTACAGTCTCATCTTTTAAAACCTGTTAGGGATAGGGGGCAGCATTTTCACTTTGGATTAATTGCGTGCCCATAGTGAACTGCATCCTACTCTGTCCTAGATTGCTAGTATATGCATATTATTATTACTATTGGATAGAAACGTTTCTAAAACTGTTTGAATTATGTCTGTGAGTATAACAGAACTCATAGGGCAGGCAATCTTCCAAACAGGACGTGGAAATTCTGAAAGCGGGTCGAATTTTACGTCATCGCCTATTCACTTCCAAACAAGATATGGATCTGTTAGCACTTCCTACGCCTTCCACTAGATGTCAGCATTCAGTAGAACGTGGAATGAACATCCTAGTGTGAATTTTGACCGAATGGGAGGGGAATGACTCACTGTCCTGGCAGAATGCCATTTCCTGGTTGCGCAATTGTCTGTTGATATCACCTGCGTTCCATTTGACTGCAGACGAAAACGAATGCTCCGATTGGAACGTTATTGGAAATATAAGAAAATAACATCCTGAATATTGATTCTCTACTTAGTTTGACCAGTTTATTCAACCTGGAATATATATTTTTGAAGGTTTCGTCCGTGTTCGCCTGGACCAGCGTCAGCTTTTGGGCACGTGAGCTGAAAGTGGTAGCAAAGGCAGCTAATTGGACACTAGTAATGGACGTTATGGAACAAAACAACGATTTATTGTGGAACTAGGACTCCTTGCACTGCATTCTGATGAAAGATCATCAAAGGTAAGGGAATATTTATGATGTAATTTCGTATTTCTGTTGAGCGGAGAAATATATTTGCGTCTTAGCGCCGTTTTAGATTATTGCATGGTATGCTTTTTTCGTAACGTTTAAAAAAACTCTGACACAGCGGTTGCATTAAGAACCAGTGTATCTTTAATTATATGTAAAACGTATCTTTCGTCAAAGTTTATGATGAGTATTTCTGTTATCTGATGTAGCTCTCTGTAATTACTCCTGATATTTTGGCATTTCAGAACATGCCGTCAATGTAAACCGATATTTGTCGATATAAATATGCATATTATCGAACAAAACATAAATGTATTGCATAACATGATGTCATATGAGTGTCATCTGATGAAGATTATCAAAGGTTAGTGATTCATTTTATCTCTAATTCTGCGTTTGTGACTTTGGCTGGGGAAAATGGCTGTTTTTTTGGATTTGGTGGTGATCTAACATAAATATGTTGTGTTTTCGCTGTAAACCATTTAAAAAATCGGACAAGATGGGTAGATTAATCTTTCTTTTGCTGTATTGGACTTGTTAATGTGTGAAAGTTAAATATTTAAAAAAATAATAATAATCCCGCGCCACCTTTTCAGCTGAATGGGGGGAGTTCCGTTAGCGTTAACTGGAGCTAAACAAACCCAAAACCTAGTTACAAACACTGGACAGCGAAAACCCCAAACAAACACGATACATCACCAAACGTAACAACCAACAAGCCCGCACAAACACCAGCAGGTATACTCAGCATGAATGCTCACGGTGGAAACCTGGTCTGAACTCTCCACCGTTGTCGCACCGATGGAAACTCCTAAACACCTGCCTGAACACTCATCAGACCACCCCTGGAGAGCTCCCTGTCTCCACTAAATTTTCGGATTGTGAATAGCCAGCCAGGGAATCTCCAGCACCACCGGAAACACAGGTGAATTGATAAGGAACAGACTAATCCGCTCCTTATGATTCCCCTGCATAATCATCTCCGGAGGAATCGTGGCCTCCCTGACCAGCCCTGACCCTAACGGTCGACTATCTAAGGAGTGCAACGGAATCCTCAACCTCTGGGCGAGTCCGCGATCTATAAAATTCCCCGCTGCGCCTGAATCGACTAGCGCCTTATGTTGGAGAGAGGGGAAAAACTTCAGAAAACAGATTAACAAAAACATGTGACCAACAGGAAGCTCTGGGAGAGTGTGGTGCTGACTCAACTGGGGTGACCGAGGAGTGTTCTGCCTGCCCTCTCGACTCCCAGATGGACTCCTCCAGCACCGACCGGAAGTGTGCCCTCTCCGGCCACAATGGGTACAGGAGGAGCCTCCTCCTCCGGTCTCCCTAGACAGCCCCTCCTAGCTCCATAGGAATAGGAGCGGGGGGAGCAGGAGGTGGAACTGACAGGACCCTTTCAGAACGTCCGCGAGCAGCCAGCAGATGGTCTAGCCGGATAGACATGTCGATCAGCTCATCCAAGGTAAGCGTAGTGTCCCGAAAAGCCAGCTCCCTGCGGATGTCCTCTCTTAGGCTACACCTGTAATGGTCTATCAGGGCCCTGTCGTTCCACCCTGCTCCAGCGGCCAAAGTCCGGAAATCCAACGCAAAGTCCTGCGCGCTCCTCGTCCCCTGCCGGAGATGGAACAACCTCTCACCCGCCGCTCGGCCCTCCGGGGGATGATCGAACACAGCCCGGAAACGGCGGGTGAACTCCAGGTAGTGACCCCTCGCTCAGTCGTGCCCATTCCAGACGGCGTTGGCCCACTCCAGGGCCCTACCCGTCAGGCAGGAGACGAGGACACTCACGCTCTCCTCGTCTGAGGGAGCAGGCCGAATGGTGGCCAGGTAGAGCTCGAGTTGTAGCAGAAATCCCTGGCACCCTGCCGCCGCTCCATCGTACTCCCTCGGAGGCGTGATGCGCAGAGCGCTGGCACCGGATCCCGCTGGAGGAGATGGTAGAGTTGCTGGTGGGAGGGTAGGTGGGGTAGTAGGGAGACCACTCCTCTCCCAACAGTCCATCCTCTCCATCATCTGATCCATTGCTGATCCAATGCGATGGAGGATGGACGTATGATGAAGGACTCTTTCCTCCATCATGGGGAGAGGGGTGGTCGCTGCTCCTGCTGACTCCATCTAGTGGTGCGGGCTTCTGTAACGTCGGGTGAGTGATGAGTGAGGAGTCAAATGCAGAGAGCGAAGATAACGGAAAAATGCTTTAATGTCCTTCAAAATGTAACAGGTCCAAACATGGGTGAATGCCCTAAAACACTGGTGCTAAACAAACCCAAAACCTAGTTACAAACACTGGACAACGAAAACCCAAAACAAACACGATACATCACCAAACGTAACAACCAACAACCCCGCACAAACACCGGCGGGCAAAACAAACTTAAATAACACCCATCCCAAAACCCCAACAAGGAACAGGTGAAAACAATTAGACAGAAACAAACGAAAAGGAAAAAGGGATCGGTGGCAGCTAGCAGACCTGCGACGACAACCGCCGAGCGCCACCCGAACAGGAAGGGGAGCCACCTTCGGTGGTATTCGTGACACTCAGGAGACTGAAATGATTTGGCATGGGCCCTACAGCTGCACCATCGAGAGGCATTTTGACTGGCTGTATCACCGCTTGGTGTGGCAAATGCACCGCCCTAGACCGCAAGGAGCTACAAAGGGTGTTGCGGACAGCCCAGTACATCACTGGGGCTGAGCTACCTGCCATCCACACACACATAACACACACACACATACCAACACAACACAAACACAGATACATACACATTACACAGACATGCACATGCACACGCACACTTTTACACTCATCATTTGCTGCTGCTACTCTGTTCTTTATTTGACTCATCTTTACTGATGCCTAGTCACTTTAGCCTGACTTCATGTACATACTGTATCTACCTCAAATACCTCATACTTCTATATATATATATATATATATATATATATATATAGCTCTGTTCTTGTGTATTTTATTTTATTCCTCTTGTGTTACTATTTTAAAATGCAATTTTATTATTTTTAAACTCTGCATGTTGGGAAGGGCTCATAAGCAAGCATTTCACGGTAAAGTCTACACCAGTTGTTTTCGGTGCATGTGACAAATAAAATTGTATTTGATTTTAAATGTAAGTAGGTATATCTAGCTTCCCAATAAGACATTCTGATGGAATTAAATCAATTAGCTTCCAAAACAGAACCAAGATCTTTTCCCAACATTCACTCAATGCGCTCTTGGTTTTCACAAGGTGCAGGACAAGCCCTTCCATCATAAAGGTTTATCGGACAGATAGATATACCTACTTACATTTTAGAAGCTAATAGATTGCATTGAGTTCAAATATTAGACATAATAATTGAAATGAGAAGATATTATTAACATGTAAATATTATTGGTAACGGAATAAATAGCATAAGAATAACTGCAGAATAAATAATGCTGGAATTGAACATTCTCCACCCAATGTAGGCTACTTCCCCTTTAAGAGCTAGTATTGCTTTTGTAACCTAAGTATGTTGTTGTCTTCTCAAACTATTCAAACCCCACCATTGAATAAACAGTTTATGAAGCTCTCTTAGCCTATAGAACACATATTTCAAACAAATATTCTGAGGTAAAAACTCAATGTGCATCAATGACAATCACTAATTAATATCCAAAAACAGCACACATTTTTTTTCCTCAAACCTGCACATCATCAAAAGGGAATCGGACCCAGAACACCTCTCCCGATGGTCTCAGTTCAGTTTGCTTCAGGGCTCTTTTGAAGGGTTTTAGTTCCTTTGGAGTGTTCACACTGCACAAAAAATGAAGCAAACCGTATTGAGTTCGCAAGAATTGTCTGAAAGGGACCAAGTGTGAAAACACCTTAAATAGGTGCATTCAGTGCATTTGGAAAGTATTCAAACCCCTTCCCTTTTTCCACATTTTGTTACGTTACAGTCCTATTCTAAAATGGATTAAAAAACGTTTTTTCATCACTCTACACATAATGACAAAACAAATATATATACAGTGCCTTGCGAAAGTATTCGGCCCCCTTGAACTTTGCGACCTTTTGCCACATTTCAGGCTTCAAACATAAAGATATAAAACTGTATTTTTTTGTGAAGAATCAACAACAAGTGGGACACAATCATGAAGTGGAATGACATTTATTGGATATTTCAAACTTTTTTAACAAATCAAAAACTGAAAAATTGGGCGTGCAAAATTATTCAGCCCCTTTACTTTCAGTGCAGCAAACTCTCTCCAGAAGTTCAGTGAGGATCTCTGAATGATCCAATGTTGACCTAAATGACTAATGATGATAAATACAATCCACCTGTGTGTAATCAAGTCTCCGTATAAATGCACCTGCACTGTGATAGTCTCAGAGGTCCGTTAAAAGCGCAGAGAGCATCATGAAGAACAAGGAACACACCAGGCAGGTCCGAGATACTGTTGTGAAGAAGTTTAAAGCCGGATTTGGATACAAAAAGATTTCCCAAGCTTTAAACATCCCAAGGAGCACTGTGCAAGCGATAATATTGAAATGGAAGGAGTATCAGACCACTGCAAATCTACCAAGACCTGGCCGTCCCTCTAAACTTTCAGCTCATACAAGGAGAAGACTGATCAGAGATGCAGCCAAGAGGCCCATGATCACTCTGGATGAACTGCAGAGATCTACAGCTGAGGTGGGAGACTCGTATATTGCACAAATCTGGCCTTTATGGAAGAGTGGCAAGAAGAAAGACATTTCTTAAAGATATCCATAAAAAGTGTTGTTTAAAGTTTGCCACAAGCCACCTGGGAGACACACCAAACATGTGGAAGAAGGAGCTCTGGTCAGATGAAACCAAAATTGAACTTTTTGGCAACAATGCAAAATGTTATGTTTGGCGTAAAAGCAACACAGCTCATCACCCTGAACACACCATCCCCACTGTCAAACATGGTGGTGGCAGCATCATGGTTTGGGCCTGCTTTTCTTCAGCAGGGACAGGGAAGATGGTTAAAATTGATGGGAAGATGGATGGAGCCAAATACAGGACCATTCTGGAAGAAAACCTGATGGAGTCTGCAAAAGACCTGAGACTGGGACATAAAGCAAAATCTACAATAGAATGGTTCAAAAATAAACATATCCAGGTGTTAGAATGGCCAAGTCAAAGTCCAGACCTGAATCCAATCGAGAATCTGTGGAAAGAACTGAAAACTGCTGTTCACAAATGCTCTCCATCCAACCTCACTGAGCTCGAGCTGTTTTGCAAGGAGGAATGGGAAAACATTTCAGTCTCTCGATGTGCAAAACTGATAGAGACATACCCCAAGCGACTTACAGCTGTAATCGCAGCAAAAGGTGGCGCTACAAAGTATTAACTTAAGGGGGCTGAATAATTTTGCACGCCCAATTTTTCAGTTTTTGATTTGTTAAAAAAGTTTGAAATATCCAATAAATGTCGTTCCACTTCATGATTGTGTCCCACTTGTTGTTGATTCTTCACAAAAAAATACAGTTTTATATCTTTATGTTTGAAGCCTGAAATGTGACAAAAGGTCGCAAAGTTCAAGGGGGCCGAATACTTTCGCAAGGCACTGTATATCTTTTTATTTGTGCAAATTTACTTTAAAGAAACAACAACTGAAATATCTTATTTACATAAGTATTCAGACCCTTTGCTATGCGACTCAAAAATTGAGCTCAGGTGCATCCTGTTTCCATTGATCATCCTTGAGCTGTTTCTACAACTTGATTGGAGTTCATCTGTGGTAAATTCAATTGATTGGACATTATTTGTAAAGGTCACACAGTTTACAGTGCATGTCAGAGCAAAAACTCTGACATTAGATTTTTCCCACTCCTCTTTCTGCCTTGAAGGCCAGCATCCCAAAGTCGCCTCTTCACTGTTGACATTGAGACTGGTGTTTTGCTGGTACTATTTAATGAAGCTGCCAGTTGAAGACTTGTGAGGCCTCCATTTCTCAAACTAGACATGATGCTCCAGATACTCAAATAGTCTAAAGAAGGCCAGTTTTTATTTTTAGCTGTGCTAACATAATTGCAAAAGGATTTTCTCATGATCAATTAGCCATTTAAAATTATAAACTTGCCATTGGAACACAGGAGTGATGGTTGCTGATAATGGGCTATTCCATAAAATCTTCCATACAAGATCAGCTGTTTCCAGCTACAATAGTCATTAACAACATTAACAATGTCTACACTGTATTTCTCATCAATTTGATGTTATTTTAATGGACAAAAAATTTGCTTTTCTTTCAAAAACAAGGACATTTCTAAGTGACCCCAAACTTTTGAACGGTAGTGTACATTTACTCTGTGTGAGTCATGTGTGTGTTTCTATGTGCTCCTCAAACACACATGCACAAACTTTATTCAGAAGAGAATCAAGTGGGTCAACAGGACCCCCTACCTCTGTTACAAGAGGGGGGCTCTGCAGGTTTCCTAGGGTTGGCCCATTCTCAAGGATCATATAATTGGACAAACCTTGAGAGACAACATAGGCGATTTATTCAGAACATATGGATTTTCCCATCGTTAGGCTGCTAGCCAAAATGGCTGTTGGAAACTTAGACTCCTAATTGGGCTCGGTCCTAATTAATGTCAGACACAATGGCTCTTATTTCACTCCTATTAGTCACATACACTTTCTAATGGATGATTTGACCTTCAAACCCAGACTATGTTCCACACGTATCAGGGAAGTCACTATTCCATGTACTGGTCATCCGTTTGTGTCTATTTTAGTCTAGATATTGTACAGTATTTGGTGCAATACTTTCCTTTACTTGTTTCGGATCACAATAAGAGCACAAAGGCGACAACATCTCCCCTTCTGATGACAACGAGGTTCTTGCTCAGTCTGCATGTGTAAATGTGAGAGCCTGACTAAACCCTCTCCTTCATTCGTATTCATGTGTTTACAGAAGCGATGGGCCACACAGAGAGACAGAAGGGACTCAGAGCCACGGCTGTAACAGATGAAAGAGTAGCCACTCTCTTTAACCCTGAATGAAAGTGTTTTACTTTCCTCACTGGCCCACGCCTTTAAAGACCTCTCCCTCCATTCAGGGTTTCCGTGAGCCTCCATTTTAGGGTTTAGAGACCCCCTTCTGCCACCTCTTGGGGATCACGTCCCATGAAAGTGCTCCGGTGACCAGAAAATGAGGGCATTATCACAGGCATATGCTTGTAGCGACAGAGGATCACGCCAGATTAGGCCCATCATGGCTCAATAAAGCACTAAGCTGAGGAGCAAACGCTGTCCTGTGTACCTTACAGCTCCACCACTCTCTCTCTGTCATTGTTAAACAGAATCAGTAGAGACGCTCTGTACACATCAGGGCTTAATCTGGACCTGTGGGTGATGGGGCACTGCAGAGGACACAGCATCAAAACCACAGAGAACAACAACAGAGATAGACTGGCAAGAGACTATTCATCTCCATCTCAAACCCCACTTTGTTTTGGAAGCTAGCTGTGGGATGGGTTCCCCAGTAGCCAACCAGCAATGTTATCAGAAAAAGACACTCCATGTTTGATTCATTTGCTCACTTCAACTGTCTTAGCAGAGAGTTTACAAGTTGTTTCACAGAGTTTAGATGAACAGCCAGAGTGGTGTTCTGTTAACAGGGAGTGCAGCCTTTGTTATCACAGAGCATCAGCACAAACAGCACTGTGATTTATTCATTTACACAGCCTGAAACAATTGCATTATCTGAATGACAAAAACAAGACAAGGGCGCTATGGAAATCCCCTGGGTTGTTTATGAGTCACTAACTTTCCCTGCACACTGTTCTTAAGGTTCCTTAATCTTTATGCGGATGTGGCTGGGGAACATGTTGACGGGACTGGAAGGAGAGCATCCCCGCCACTCCCCAGGACAGGGAGGGAGGCTGATTATGGGGGGATGAAAGGAGTTGTGGCCCTGTCCTCTGGACCTGAATAGAACTCAGTCAGCAGGCTGTCCCATACACAGCTCTGCTCCATGCTGCTAGGGCTTCATAAATTACACCACAACTACCACAGGGAGTGCAGGGGGGCTCGACAGGGGAGAAGGAGATAAAGGGAGGAAGGGAGAGAAAAGAGAGAGGGAAAGAGTGTTGTCAGAGACAGTAAGGGGACAAGCCCAGGTCCAGGAGAGGAGCAGACCCTTGTCAGGGGTGAGAAGGCCCAGTCCAGCAGCTCTCCATCAGGTGTCAGAGACCCCAATCACGGCCCCCTCCCTGGGCCGCTTACACACTGCTTGGTCGTCTGTGTCTCAAAATGCCACAAGAAGTTATGGGTAGACTACATATCCTAAATATACCTACTACGATGGTTTACTTTCTCTTAGGCATACACTGTCTGTGTTTGGTTATGCTACAAGGCCATTGGCAGCAGGGCATATAGTGCACACATGCGACACAGTGCAATCTTCTCAACAGTCCATCCTGTGACTTCCTATTTTTTTCCATGTGAAGATGTGACAATACCATCACCAACACTTTATCCTGGGTAGTCTAGTCTGTGAGAAGATTAGGGAAAAGATTAAGTCAGTGGCAGTATTGATTCTAGAATCATCAGACAAGTCCAGGTACCTATTGCTCTATTCTAACAGGACATTTCTTCTGTCAGATTGGAATAATTCAATAGGCTGATCAAATTATCTCTCCATCTTTGTATTGGGTAAGTCATTTCTATCTATCAATCTATCCCCCTAACATACCCAAACACACCCTAACACAATCTCCTTCTTCACAAACACTTGTTTTCGGCTCTGATGAGCCCAGTGTGTCAGATTGCCATTGTGCCGGTCACACTTTTGAACAGTTGGCTGCTCACTGGTGCGTGGAGATGGCTTTGTGTCCCCAATCTGTACACTTCTGCCACAGTGCAGCCCTTCTGCCCCATCCCCCTCAGTGTCGTCCTGACTGATAACAAGGAGACCTGCCACCCAATAATCTCTCCCCCCAACGCCCAGGCACGACTCCTAGCTTTCATCAGCACCATTGTTTCAGCCCATTACCTTCGCTTGTGCTCCCTCACCACGGCAACGCGTCCCCCCCATCCTTTCCCATCTGTGGATAGGAGCTGCCATGTGTCCATTGAGACGCCACTGTATGTGGAGTACATGATGCGCTCCTATTGTCTGTGGTCAACACAGAGCTACTTACTGCTGACCCCGAGGTCACAGCACACAAAACACAAGTGTTGGCGGCCACTGTGCCTCCTCATTCACCAATGATTGACGGGATGTGGAGGGTGTGCGTGTGTGCGTCGTCCTCCTGAAGTGATGTGCAGGCCCATTCAAATCAAGTGTGCTCCTTCTGTCTATCAACTCTTTGATGGCATCAGACAGGTTAGTGACACACAATTGGGTTTATTGGCTGATGGTTTGATGAACTTAAATGAATAAGTGTAATTTACTTCAATGGTCACATGCCTTGTCAGGGCATTAAAGGACTGCAAGGTTTATTGCGCTGATTTGTTTGATCCGAGATACCCAAAGTGCTTGTGGTCTTGTGGTGAAATAAAACTAAAGAAGGTTATGGCCATGTGAGATATTCAGGGTTGTAATTGTAGTTACAATTTCATTTTACAGAAACGTTTGCACTCTGTTTTATGATGATGTGTGTTTACAATAACTGCTCCCGATTCTCTCTCTCTCTCACACACACACACACACACACACACACACACACACACACACACACACACACACACACACACACACACACACACACACACACACACACACACACACACACACACACACACACACACACACACACACACACACAGATGGGCTCAGGTGGGAGATTAAGAATACCCATGAAATGCTCATTTGCATTCAGGCAGATCTGAATTATAATCATGAGATTAGCTCTGCCTGGGCATGTCACAATCCTAGGAAATACCACAGCTGTAACGGTTAAGAATTTACAGATAGTCAGGATATCCAACCTGGTCTCAGAGAATTTCGTATTGTTCTGTACATAAATCAGAGACATGCCATTTAATATGATATGTTACGTTTTTGTTTGGTATCTATTCCTTTGTGGAAGTCCATCACCCATTTCGTATGATATGTTACAAATTACAATTCATATTATATGTTACGAATTTGCAAAATGTACAATATGTTAAGAATTTTCTAAATGTATGATATGTTATGAATTCTAGCTATGTGACTAACATTAGCTAACTGGCTAAAATTAGCTAGGTTAGGGGTTAGGGTTAAGGTTAAGTTTAAGTTTAGAAGTTAGGTTAAGGGTTAGGGGAAGGGTTAGCTAAAAGGGTTCAGGTTAAGGTTATGTGGAGGGTTAGCTAACATGTTAAGTAGTTGCAAAGTAGCTCAAAATTAGTATGTAGATGAAAAGTTGCTAATTAACTAAATTGCTAAAGTGGTCCGTGATGATATTTGAACTCGCAACCTTTGGGTTGCTAAATGTTAGCATTAAAAGCCCGACCATCCACCCTACTTTAGTTTTTGCCTTAATTAACCATCTGTCTTGTGTAACTATACCAAACGTATCATATCATACTAATTTAAATGTCCCGGATTTACATTTAATATGTTATGTCTAGTCTATGACATCAGGCTGAGATATCTCCACAAAAACACACACCGATAACTGTATATGAACAAAGCCATGATCAGGTGACACCATTCATTCCTATGTGAAGACTCATTTGAAGCCAAGGAAGTCAGTTAAGATGGTGTCACACATTCAGTTTGAGCTACTCCAGAATGTGATGTTGCAGGCTAGCTCAGTGCTGCCCCCTCTCATTGAGTATCTCAAGTTGAAGGCGCACCGGGGTACTGCAGGCTGTCAGAAACTAAATTATCCTTACGACCTTTGTGTGCGATTTTAAAATAATTGGTTCAAGGACATACATCTGGTGTAATAGAAACAATTATTGGTACCATGACTGTCTTCGATTTTTGTATTTATTTTACACAAAGATTGATCAGGTAGATTGACATTTTCCCATTCACAATAATGAGGGATCCTTTTTTTCAGAAAACAATGCCTGCTGTACCGTGGTAGGCCTTGAACTTCGTGGCTTCAATGAGACGGAGTAGTCGTTCTCCCCTGACACACATGTATGGGCATACATGCACCCACCCACTCACACTACCACAGAAACCCAAACTCTCACTGGCCTCTCCACCTAAATAGGTCCTGTTCCACTCTGATAGCATAACAATGGAGAGGCCACGACCCTGTGGTTCATCAGCCTCCTGTTGTTTAACTAGTGGAACTGGAGTTATTGAACAGGACTGAGGGGGATGGTGTTCCAGACCTCCCCTCTCTATAGGGCTGGATGGAACAAAGACAAGTCATTCAGTCTGTCACTGTTTCACTACCACGGAAATGCCAATAACATCATTGTCATGGCCCTTGGTGATAATGTCAGATCTGATTTATAGGATGGAGCTAACTTGCAGCTCTTTTTCCTGACTGTTGTGTTGTCTCATTAGGCCAAACAGGCACCTGCTCCTCATAGGATCCTACAGGCCGATGCCATATGGATGTGTGGCTTTGCCGTGGCATGCGGGTTGTAGATTTAAAGCACTTTTGTCATTCATACTATTCTTTGTCTTTTCTTTTCCTGATGGAGAGTCAGAGGCCCCTGAGTTTGGACTTACAGAACCTGCCCTGCTGAGTGTGGCATCAAATATCAATACACGCTCATGAGGGTCATAAACGCAGGGCTCAGAGAGAGAGAGGGAACAATGAAAAGAGAGATGCATAGACCTCACCTCCCAACTGTATTAGGAGGAAGGGAGGGTGGAGTAGAAGAGAGAGTTGTGGATAAAGGGATAAAGAGATTGAGAGAAGGAAGGAAACATCAAAACGGCAGCACACGGTAACAGATGTGCATCCACCTGTTGCCTGTGGGACTGTAATACTGATATTCCTTCAGCAGTAAATGATTGATGCTGTCGACCTGGAATTGATTTGCAATCTGTATTTCATCATCCTCTTCAAGCCGACTTATAGCGTTCACTAATATGATCTTTACATTGATGAAGATGGATTGATTTGTAAACTTTTTACTCAGCATAATATCAAACCTTTATATCCTAAGCAGAGTAAAAACTATTGGGCAACAAACCTTTAGGGATCCACAGGGCAATGATGTGCTGTAGATTTTAATGCAGAACACACAGTACTTAACAAAAGGCCTAAAAAGTACATCTCTAGTGACTGCACTTCAGTATATTCGGGGGACAGTGGGTTGAACGGGGACAGGCTCCGCTCCAGCCTTTAAAACATTAACCCTGTCCCCACAAAGACCCTGGGGGCTACGGGGCCGGGACGGGGCTCAGATGGGGAGTGAGTGGGCTGGGCACTGGTTAACCATTGCAGAGTCAGGGCTGGTCAGGCCCATGCCTTATTGTTTAGTTAGCAGCTTTGCCTAGACCCCTGTTAGCAGTGTAGAGACAGGTCCTGGCAGCTAGAGTGAGCCGATACAAAAGCCGTCAGTCCCAAAAGACTCTGATGGAGATGTATGGGTCTGGGTTGGGATAGGCAACATGTAGGATCCCAGGTTGTAAAGCCCAATGCGGGACAGATTGGACAGGGTGAGACCCCTTCTAGTCCTCCTCTTATGCGTCTCTGGTCTGTGACGTTGATGGACAGGACATGAGGCCTCCAGAACAACAAACAGACATGGCCTCATTTCCACAATGTGGGCAAAGGCAGGCATAAAGGAGGTGCCAGCCCATTACGACCTGTGCTCTGCCATTTAGGCTAGGCCGTATGGAGGGGCCTCTCACTGCTGCACAGGGGCCACTCTGCCACTCCCAACCAGGACTGGGGGAACTCTGCTGTTCTGTTTTACAAAAAAGTGTCATAAAGAAATCTCCTCCATTGGTGCTCAATAAAACTTAGCATCTGCAAACATTAGATTTCCTCTCTCCTCTTCTGCCATTGTTTCCATCAGTGACCCCATTTCAGCCATTCACTTCCAGTCTTTATCCCAGTTTTATTGTGCATCAGAGAAAGAGGAAACTCTTGTAAGACTGAACCATTCCCCCTCTACACGTCTCCTGCCTCCCACCATTTTAGTTGATCATTTTAGTTGAACTATGATCTCTTAAACAATCGCCTTCTGCTGAGCAGCTGGAAGGCCTTGAGGGGACTGATAATAATAACAGAGCCTAAATGTAATTTTGTTATGGTCAACTGAGCAGAAGGGATGGACTCACTAGCAAATCTGACTAGTGGTCACAGTGTATCTGTATAGAGAGTAAAAAGCCATGTTTTGAGATAATGACTTTCATTGAAAACCAACAGTAAAAATGAATTTGCATGTTTAAATGCACACAGACTTAAATATACATAGATTTTGTGCTATTATAAGAATGAACCTACCATTAGATACACTTGGATTTGATATGGTATCACAGTAAATTCACTACAGTTTTGTCAGTTCACATTCCTAAATTCACTAAATATCCAACAGCAACAAACATCTCACACAATCTATTTCAGAAAGGTTTTCAGCATAATGCTGTGTATAAACATGTCAATGGAGAGACTGAAATATAATCCCATTAACTTTGAATGGCAAGTCTATTATAGTGTTGCATAATGTGTCTCACCACGGAAAATCATCATATCAGTGGAAATGGAGGAGATAAAGGGATTGGAGATGCAATGACATCTTTATGAATGTAATAATATGGCTGATGGGGCCATCAACTATGAAAAATGATGAAAAAGTTTGAATCATCAACATTTCAACTTCATCCAATGAAAAATTACATTTAGCATAGCGTGACTGGTGCTTCAGAATGCACAATGTAATAGTAATAGGGATACTAATCTCTAAGGACAGGTCACATTACAGCATATTCAACTGTCACCCTCAACACCAAACAGATCGTTCTCAAATCAAGACTAAAATGGCAAAAACAGTGTTCCCACTTCCACCCAGGGACATCCTGAGGACATGGTATTGGAGGATGAGAGAGAAGTTGCTGTGCAGTTGTCTCTCTGAGGCCTGTCAACCTAAAAAGTCTATTTTCAGAGTTACCTAAGAGGAGGGTTTTGGTTGGAGAATAGCCGAAGGGTGAATGTCGTTTCTGCTGTAATAGATGGATAAAATAAGTATCTCCAGCGCACAGCTTGTAACAGTCAATAAAAGGATGTGCATATTTTCCACTGTGTATCCCCGAACAACAAAACGTTTTAACATTCTTATCGTTAGCTAGGTCATGCGTATTTTCACATTTTCCAACGACTGACTAATTACTGTAGGCATGTTATAGCCAAAGATAGTCATCTATAAAGTTACATGGAATGAATATCATTGAGACCATTCTTTCAATCAAGGTCAACAATCCTACTGAATAGGTGAGCAGTAGGATCTAACAAACTATACAGAGAGACCCTAGTTTCACCGTGAGGTCCCAGTTGTTCTGCTCTGTATGTAGCAGTGGGAGGGTGAACAACAGGTCTTTGAGGGGATCATTGATATACGCATATTTTGCGAAAGTGAGTGTTAAAGAGTGGGAACGTACCATGTCTTTGTAATGCAAGGAGCACAGGGGGTTAACCCAGGTTCTGCTCGGCCCCCTGACCCAGGGGCCTCTTTGATACTACAGGCTTCAGGACATGATCCCCTGAGGGGCCCCAGCGTGACACGGCCCTGGGACCGGAGGGGAGCAGCGGAGCCTCGCCACCTCCACCACAGGACCAGCGGGACCAAGGGCCACGCTTTTGTCTCCTAAGAAAATGAACATGGCTTTGGGCGGGGCCAGGGTAGGGTCACACACAGGGAGACCAGGGAGGACTCACTGAGATCAAAACAAATACAAAGAGAGCCGAAATGGATCAGATCACATTCACAATACCTCAGGATTTGGTTAGATACAGGCCAATAGTATAAAACATGATCCTCAATTGGGTAGGGTTTAGATATTAAAGAATATCCTGTAAATTATTGAATTTGTTCCTTTCCTTTCAGACTGGATTATTTTCTGCTCACATGCTGTCATACACACTGTGGAATGTGGTGAGGTGGATGAGAAAGGTCACATTTACCTCAAGGGTTTCAGGGCAATGAGGCACTGCAAACATTGGAAAGATTTCAGAGAGATTTGTGATAATTGCTTTCAGCTAGTATTTTATTATTAATATCTCACTGGTTATTTGGCTGTTCTCCGGTGCTGTCTTGTCTGTAATGAAAGTGATGGCTTCTATGCTTGCCGTCAGATGACATGGATCTAGAGACTAACTTTATAAGAGCTGGTGTGCCCCCTAGTGGTGTCAATCAAACATGGTTATTTTAAGTATTTCTATAAAACTGCAATGTGCTGTGCAGCCCATCAACGTGGTCTCAGGGCAATTAGTATTATTCTGTACGTACATATGTATCATATGTCTTACCTGATCGTACAATAGCATAAGAATTGGATGCTGTACCTTAGCATATGTCTTGGAGGACGTATAGCATTATGCGTGATTCTCTGAGACCAGGTTTCTTGTTGCATATAACAACAAATTCTCCCCATAATTCTCATTGGCGGGGTACTAGGGGTACTAACTAAAAGGTTAAGATCATTTATTTAAAAGGTTAGGAGAACTAAAACGACAAAGGTTAGGAGAATTTACGTAGCAGGTTAGGTGAAATGGGTTAAGTCTAGAATAAGACTAGCGGAAGGGTTAGCTAAAACGAATGCACAGCCTTTGGATTGCTAGACGGTCGCAGATTACACTTTATTACTGTATTTCAAATATATAACTTTTGAAATGACATTCATTTTAAAAACCACTATAACATACTGTGTGGGTCAGCTCAGTCATATGTTTGATTACAAGGGAAGACGTCATGTTACCACAGCCAACCCCAACACTGCACATCATATTAGGGCACAGAGGGCCCTTTTAATATTCAGACTTAAAACAATCATTCCGGATGTGTTTTCTGAGAATCACTCATTTCCGCTCGCAGGATGAATAATGCAGTGAGACACATTTGCCTGGCAGATTGGAGAGGAAGAGCGTTATGCAAGAGAGGGAGAGAGAGAGAGAGAGCTGAGGCTGAGGCTAGCTGGTCTGGTCTTTTGAAGTGGCAGCCACCTCACCACCACCACCTCCCTATGGGATTCATATTACTATTCCCTGGGGCTTCTACCCATCCAGATGTTTGTTCAGTCTGCCCTCAGTCAACTCAGAAAAAGACTCTCAGTATGAATGAGGTCGTGATTTTGTTTTGAAAGTAGGAAGATGTTTAATAGATAGATTTAATAGATGTAACTAATAGATGTAACACTGGGTTCGAGAGGTGAGTTCCCTCAGGATGGCACAATCTGAAGGATGTGAAGTCTAGTTAGCCCATATAACTAATGACACGGTGTGCATGGTAGATTAGGGATTGATTATCATGGGATATTTATTACTGACATATAGTAGTTATGACCATTAAGGTAATTAATGCATCACTCATTCTTCTATTGGGTTGCATTATTCATTAGTTTTTGTGTTATGTCGAAAGATATTATGCTAAAAGCCACCCAGGGGAGGAGATACATGTTTACATGACTCCGTAGGCAAACCTCGGAAACCCTCTACATTTCTTCATCTCTCCATCTCTCTCCTTTCCTTCCTCTTTCGTCTCCATCTCGCCCCTATCTGCGAGTTTTTTATTTATTCATTTTATTTCACCATTATTTAACCAGGTAGGCGAGTTGAGAACAAGTTCTCATTTACAACTGCCACCTGGCCAAGGGAAAGCAAAGCAGTGCAACAAAAACAACAACACAGAGTTACACATGGGAAGGTGAAGGTGTCCGCTCCATATATAATGGCGTCAGGGCGGCTAGAGGAGGGGGCCGAAGATCCTGGAAGACATGTGCGTTGTCAGACATTCATGAGTTTAAATGCACAAAGCGAGGCCAAGGAGAAAACCTCCTCCACCACGGGAGCTAAGGCCACCACAAAACTACAAATCAGGACTAAGTCAAAGATGCCGACAGAACAGTAGGCCAGAGCAGGTGGTAGATATTGCGCCTCACTGATATTTTCATCCCCCTAATAGTTTGGAAGGGAAGTATAAGGTGATCTGATCCTAGATCTGTGGTTAAGGCGTGACTACTGCCTGGAGCGTGATGGCAAAGCGGCAGGGACTCAGAGTGCAGTGTGCTTGTTACAGTGTTGCTAGACCTGTAGTGGTTTAGGTCTGTGTTTATCAACCTCCTCTGTATTGGAGACATGAAAGGAGGTAAAGGATGCTCTGCCGTAAAGCAGAGGATCACATTTCACATGTCCTTCTTCTAAAGGACACAAAGCCCATCAGCTCAACTTATTTTCTGTTCCAATTTTCTCCTCGACATGTAATTTGCCTGAATTTCAACCCATGCCCTTAAAATGACCATTACTAATAGAACATCCAGACAAAACAAATGATATTATTTTCTGACTGCTGGTGTGGAGTAGAAGCAGATTACAGAATCCCACTCGCACTCTACAGATAAATTGCTACATTATCGCCTTTCTTTCCAAATCTGCAGCTCTAAAGCTCAGCAGCTTTGGAAGAGGAAGCAGATATGTCTCGGGGCACTTGAAGCCTGTTCTCTTCGCTCTGAAAAGTAATTTAAATCCGCCTCCCATTTATCCGTTGTGAGAAAGAGAGGAGGAGAGGAAGAGCTGGAGGGGCTCACGGCTGTATTAACTTTGTCCCTCCATTGTTAGCCTCCTGCATAGTGGGACAGATGTCCCAGACCTCCTTACTTTGGTTTTCTAGTAGGGAATATAACCAACATACAGAGGCATCTCTGGGCCCGGTCAACTCTCTCATCACTGTGACTTTGAGGACTCTTTTTAAGTCAAGGACATCTGTTTTGTGGGCTTTTTATGGGATAACAAACAACACAGGCCATTTCAAGGCCCGGCTTAAAAAGGGAGAGCGTGTGAGCTGCCGCTTACGTAAAAATAATATATTGACATATATTTTAACATGTACAGTGCCTTGCGAAAGTATTCGGCCCCCTTGAACTTTGCGACCTTTTGCCACATTTCAGGCTTCAAACATAAAGATATAAAACTGTATTTTTTTGTGAAGAATCAACAACAAGTGGGACACAATCATGAAGTGGAACGACATTTATTGGATATTTCAAATTTTTTTAACAAATCAAAAACTGAAAAATTGGACATGCAAAATTATTCAGCCCCTTTACTTTCACTGCAGCACACTCTCTCCAGAAGTTCAGTGAGGATCTCTGAATGATCCAATGTTGACCTAAATGACTAATGATGATAAATACAATCCACCTGTGTGTAATCAAGTCTTCGTATATCTGCACCTGCACTGTGATAGTCTCAGTCCGTTAAAAGCGCAGAGAGCATCATGAAGAACAAGGAACACACCAGGCAGGTCCGAGATACT
Source organism: Oncorhynchus mykiss (assembly GCF_057628025.1). Lineage (NCBI taxonomy): Eukaryota > Metazoa > Chordata > Actinopteri > Salmoniformes > Salmonidae > Oncorhynchus > Oncorhynchus mykiss. The sequence continues at coordinate 62,778,491 of NC_143046.1, read as the reverse complement.
GTTGTGAAGAAGTTTAAAGCCGGATTTGGATACAAAAAGATTTCCCAAGCTTTAAACATCCCAAGGAGCACTGTGCAAGCGATAATATTGAAATGGAAGGAGTATCAGACCACTGCAAATCTACCAAGACCTGGCCGTCCCTCTAAACTTTCAGCTCATACAAGGAGAAGACTGATCAGAGATGCAGCCAAGAGGCCCATGATCACTCTGGATGAACTGCAGAGATCTACAGCTGAGGTGGGAGACTCTGTCCATAGGACAACAATCAGTCGTATATTGCACAAATCTGGCCTTTATGGAAGAGTGGCAAGAAGAAAGCCATTTCTTAAAGATATCCATAAAAAGTGTTGTTTAAAGTTTGCCACAAGCCAGCTGGGAGACACACCAAACATGTGGAAGAAGGTGCTCTGGTCAGATGAAACCAAAATGGAACTTTTTGGCAACAATGCAAAACGTTATGTTTGGCGTAAAAGCAACACAGCTCATCACTCTGAACACACCATCCCCACTGTCAAACATGGTGGTGGCAGCATCATGGTTTGGGCCTGCTTTTCTTCAGCAGGGACAGGGAAGATGGTTAAAATTGATGAGAAGATGGATGGAGCCAAATACAGGACCATTCTGGAAGAAAACCTGATGGAGTCTGCAAAAGACCTGAGACTGGGACGGAGATTTGTCTTCCAACAAGACAATGATCCAAAACATAAAGCAAAATCTACAATGGAATGGTTCAAAAATAAACATATCCAGGTGTTAGAATGGCCAAGTCAAAGTCCAGACCTGAATCCAATCGAGAATCTGTGGAAAGAACTGAAAACTGCTGTTCACAAATGCTCTCCATCCAACCTCACTGAGCTCGAGCTGTTTTGCAAGGAGGAATGGGAAAAAATGTCAGTCTCTCGATGTGCAAAACTGATAGAGACATACCCCAAGCGACTTACAGCTGTAATCGCAGCAAAAGGTGGCGCTACGAAGTATTAACTTAAGGGGGCTGAATAATTTTGCACGTCCAATTTTTCAGTTTTTGATTTGTTAAAAAAAATTGAAATATCCAATAAATGTCGTTCCACTTCATGATTGTGTCCCACTTGTTGTTGATTCTTCACAAAAAAATACAGTTTTATATTTTTATGTTTGAAGCCTGAAATGTGGCAAAAGGTCGCAAAGTTCAAGGGGGCCGAATACTTTCGCAAGGCACTGTATATATATTACATATCATAAGTATTCAGACCCTTTACTCAGTACTATTTTGAAGCATCTTTGGCAGCGAATACAGCCTTGAAAAAAATGTTTTTGCTTTGTCATTATGGTGTATTGTGTGTAGATTGATGAGGGGGAAAAAAACATTTTAATCCATTTTAGAATAAGACCGTAACGTAACAAAATGTAGAAAAACTCAAGGGGTCTGAATAGTTTCTGAATGCACTGTATGTTCTAATTTCAAGTGTCTTTTCAGAATAAACACCTCATTTATTTTTTACTATGTTTCATAAGTGGAAGGTAGGCTATTCCTCAATAGCTCCAGAAATGAGAGACTCAACCTTATCGGGGTAGAGACGGTTGTGACGGTGTATTTTATCCATATATTTTACAAACAAATGTACATACAGTTAAAGTACCAGTCAACGTTTTTTCTTAATTTTGACTATTTTCTACATTGTAGAATAATAGTGAAGACATCAAGAACCGTTGAAGATACATATGGTGCATATGATGTAATGATAGAAAAGTCTACGTGGTCTGAGAACCACTGATAATAGCACGAGGTGTTATTGTAGGCATTTCAAATAATTGTAAATGCACATGGAGTGGTGTGGATGTGAATACCTAAGTATAGTTATAGAAGGAAAATAATGAATGCCCCAACCCGTTCTGTGTGAGCTGAGTTTTCAGATCTACAACGTTATATCTAGGGGTTCACCAGCGCCCATCGGTCTACAGGTAGTGAGCACTGACAGTAGAAGCCATTGAAATATTTGAGAGGGTAACAGCCCACGGACACTGATTTCCTCAGTATGAAAGATATGTGTACCTCTCGGGCTGCTGCGCTGTGACCGTTTCTGCAGTGTGGACATGAATAACTAAAGATTTATAACGTTATGTGGGGATTCTGTATGGCGATATGAAAGAAAATACTATTATTCCTGAATATGCTGTTAAATGGAACCCTAGTGAATATTTAAATCCCTGTATGAATAGAACACTGGTGTGGAGGAGGAATTTGTGATGTTGCACAAGCGTATAATGGGCTACTAGAGATAAAGTAACATAATATTGAGTATAACTTGCACACCCACACATAGCCGCACGTAAGTGGTGTAAAAAGTATTCTGAGAAATGTTCAGAGTGGTCCATTTACGGATCATTTGAGAAAGATAAGGTTAAAGTGTCGTACAGGACCTGACTTACCCCTGACCAATACAACTATGAACGCTCATTAGATTTCTTCCACCTTGGTAATACATTTTGAAATAAACCCCATACCCTGTTAAATAGACCCAATGATTTTCTGTGTTCACCTACTCAACCGTTTAACATGCTAGGTGGAGACTTATTAAGGACAGAGCATTCTACACAGGGACACTCAATGTCAGACCATGACTTCGAGTGTCCCTGTGTAGAATTTCCACGACACTCCAACCTGTCTATCAACCTGTAAACTTTCACATGTAGGTGAGACTGTAGCAACATCATGATGAGTATAGGGCAGATTTGAGTATCAGGTAGCCTAAACCTATTGGTGTTACATTGAGCTGGGTGAATGGAATATGAATGATTATATGCTGTAATAGAAAAAAGTGCATGCTCATAAAAAAAGATCCCTCTGGTCTGGTTCTGATGACTCATTCCTACACCATGGCCACAGCAAACAGCCGAGGCTGAGATAAACAGGCTCCCTGTGACGTGTGTGTTAGTGTGAGTGAGAGTGCATGTGCGTTTTGTGTTTCATATTTACTGTGCTCCCTGGTGGCCCTACTGCCTGCTCTGCAACACTCCCACTGTGCAGATTGTCAGTGTGACTCAACTGCAGATTTGACTGCATGGAGAGAGATCAGAGCACGGAGGAGAGGATAGAGCCAAGCACAGAGAGATCAGAGTCGTACTAACTCTTCCACTGGGAAGGGGGCGCTGTGGAGCTCTGCCCACACCATCAATCCTAGCACTAAAGGGGAACTGCACCCGCTGATTTGGCCTCATTTTTTGGCTTGCTCCTCAAGAAATGCTGGTGGCCATGACAGAACCCATACGTCAGTTGGCTTGGGGGTGTGGTTTGATGTGGGTGTTTCCTGGGTGTGTCCTTGCCACCACCAATACACATCAATCTGTCAGATCCTTGCCCACAGCTGTTCGCCCCCACTCAATCACAGCGGATGGAAACAGGTTGAGTTCAATAATTCCTGCAGGTTGTGTTCAATAACTACAGGCAGATGGGTGAGATGCCGGAGCAGGCTTTGAATAGGTCAGTAGCCTATAGTGTAATATGAGAAGAATGCAATTGCTGAATTTATGTAGATATTCTAAAGTGTTTTGATACCTTTCAAATGCAGTAACAGGTCCATGTAGAATAAACAACAGTTTACATAAGACCATCGAAGCAGTGTTCTGCTAATTGTCATTGTCATTCCCAGCTGATACAGATACTGTGCCTATCAGTATTTTGTCTGGTGGTAATGTGTGGTGTCCCACATACAACAGAAGTTCCCTGATCCTGGTGCAGAATACAGTGTTTCCCCCTCCCCATATTGGCTGATAGCATTCAATTCAATAATAAAAAGAGACAATACACGTAAAAGTTTTTCAAATATATATTTTTACCCCTTTTTCATCATATCCAAATGTTAGTTACAGTCTTGTCCCATCGCTGCATCTCCCGTACAGACTCTGGAAAGGCGAAGGTCGAGAGCCGTGCATCCTCCGAAACACAACCCCGCCAAGCCGCACTGCTTCTTGACACAATGCACACTTAACCCAGAAGCCAGCCGCACCAATGTGCTGGAGGAAACACTGTACACCCGGCGACTGTGTCAGCATGCATGCACACGGCCCGCAAGGACATCCCGGACAAGGACATCCCGGCTGGCCAAACCCTCCCCTAATCCAGACGACGCTGGGCCAATTGTGCGTCGCCTCATGGGTCTCCCGGTCACGGCCAGCTGTGACACAGCCCGGTATCGAACCAGGATCTGTAGTAACACAGCTAGCACTGCGATGCAGTGGTTTAGACCACTCGGGAGGCCTCTGTCTAGCAACATTTTAATGCCAAGTGCCAGGTCTCTCTCCATTCAGAGACATCAGTATCAAGCCCGTCTGTCAGTCTCGACTTAATCAAATCATCTTGTGCTGGCTCCATACATGTTTCTGTGAACACATACAACACACATAGCCCCTGTCTTATTACCAGTGGCAGTTATGATAAAAAGAGACCATGTTTAAGTTTGAACAGTCAGATAAAACCAGTGGTGGAAAAAGTACCTAACTGTCACTTGAATAAAATTAAAAAGTAAAGGTATAAATAATTTCAAATTCCTTATATTAGGCAAACCATTTTCTTGTTTTTTTAAGTTACGGAAAGCCAGGGGCACACTCCAACACTCAGACATAATTCAGTCCCTCCAGGATTCTGCAATTCTGGGATCGCATAATTCAATGCAAAATCAACCAATCAGCACATATTATGCGAGAGCTCGCAATTTTCACCAATCCCCGCACTTTTAGCGCGTAAAAGGGTCCAATCAAAAGCGGGTTCATAATTTTGACCAATTACTACACTTTTACAGTGGAAAATGGCCCAATCAAATCAAATGTTATTAGTCACATGCGCCGAATACAACAGCTGTAGACCTTACAGTGAAATGCTTACTTACAAGCCTTTAAGCCCTTAACCAGCAATGCAGTTTTAAGAAAATACCCCCCAAAAAGTAAGAGATAAGAATAACAAATCATTAAAGAGCAGCAGTAAATAACAATAGAAGGGCTATATATAGGGGGTACCGGTACAGAGTCAATGTGTCAATGTGCGGGGGCACCTGTGTCGAGGTAATTGAGGTGATATGTACATGTAGAGTTATTAAAGTGACTATGCATAGATAACAGAGAGTAGCAGCAGGGGGGCATTTCAAATAGTCTGGGTAGCCATTTGATTAGCTGTTCAGAAGTCTTATGACTTGGGGGTAGAAGCTGTTTAGAAGCCTCTTGGACCTAGACTTGGTGCTCTGGTACCGCTTACCATGCGGTAGCAGAGAGAACAGTCTATGACTAGGGTGACTGGAGTCTTTGACAATTTTAGGGCCTTTCTCTGACACCTCCTGTTGTAGAGATCCTGGATGGCAGGAAGCTTGTCCCCGGTGATGTACTGGGCCATACGCACTACTCTCTGTAGTGCCTTGCGGTCAGAGGCCATGCCAGGCAGTGATGCAACCAGTCAGGATGCTCTCGATGGTGCAGCTGTAACACCTTTTGAGGATCACATGTCAAAGTGTTTTCCCCTGGACTGTCAGTGTATTCACGTGCGAAGATGGCTGATTGGTGATGGCTGATAGGCAGTACAATGAACAGACATAAATCTCATTTGCCAACAAAAATAACAGCTAAAGACCATGCAAAACTATTGCCAAATGTTTTACATGAAAGTGGAGGGGAATTGTTTTGCACTCCGTGCAACTTTGTGCTGGAACACAAGAGAAAGTCGACAAACAGTCACTTCGAATCAGCAAAGCATATGAGAATGTCAGAACAGTTCTCACAGCAGTGGCAGATCACCATGACTGAAGACTGTGGCATGGGCTGAAAGAATCAAGGTGAGTGGCGTTTTCCTCAAACTTTTACTCTGCTAACCTTGGCTTAAGTAGGGTGGTCAGCACTCTCCTCTCCAAGCACCGAGTACAATTTGTCATCGTTGCCATTTTAAACTCTGTAAAACTTTATACGGATCACGAAAGTACAATCTTTCTGGATTTTTTTTTTTAGAAATGGTAACATTGTTTTAAAAGTACATATCCACAATACTGTTTTTACCTTTTCTGTTCTTTATCTCCATTTCATTAAAAAAGAAAAATCACAATCTCAAGTATTTTGAAGACAACTTATGCGAAAGAAATATCGATCCTCAAATTGAAAGCGATTGATCTGCTTAGAATCTTCTTTTTTTTTTAAATGAGAGCGAGAGAGAGAGTGTGAGTGGGAATGGGAGGTGGATCTCATGTTGATAGCAAGCCCCAAGCCTGATGGAGAGGACAGGTGTGTGTGTGTGTGTGTGTGTGAGAATTATGACACAGGATATATATTTTATCTAATTCATTGGTGCAATTGTTTTTTCAGATTTTTCACCTCTTGTTAAGTTCAGAAAAAGAGCTGTGTTTGCTCAACAAAAAAAAGACATAGCCCAAAATATAATTTTGTCTCTAATTGTTTTCATGGAAGATGAACTTGAGACATAATACGTTTTAACTGCAGCTTGGACCCCAGGAGTTTGTCCTGGTTTAATATTTTTTAGTACCTACATATTAAGCATTTTGTTATGTTGGAACTTTTGTTGCGAGTTGCTTGTTCAGGAAAATAACCAAAATTGAGCATGTTTCTAATTGTTTTTGTATTATGTATTCTGCTTAAAACCGTCCTAAAACAGAGCACATGTTACTTTTTATTGCTTTATATGAAATTAACGTGAGAAAAAAAACATCGCAAAATGCATCGCAGAATTTCAGAAAAGCTGCCGCAAAATCAAGCATTTCTGTCACAAAAAAAGTTGCAAAATCCTGGAGGGTGTAACGGGATTCTTCCTGGAAAGGAGAGGCGGACCAAAATGCAGCGTGGTTATAATTCATGGTTCTTTAATAATGAAACTATACATGAATAAACTACAAAACAAGAAACGTAAAAACCCGAAACAGTCCCATGTGGTACAAACACTGACACAGGAGACACACTATACAAAAACAATAAACGAAATAAACGACCGTGAAGCTAATGGCACTGTGCTGACACAAGCAAACAACATAGACAATCACCCACAAACAAACAGTGAAACCCAGGCTACCTAAGTATGATTCTCAGAGACAACTAATGACACCTGCCTCTGATTGAGAACCATACTAGGCCGAAACATACAAATCCCCAAATCATAGAAAAACAAACATTGACTGCCCACCCCAACTCATGCCCTGACCATACTAAATAATGACAAAACAATGGACATAAAGGTCAGAACGTGACAGAGGGACTGATCATTTACAAACAAAGCATGTGTTTAGTTAGTCCTCGAGATCTGAGGCAGCATCTGGCTCCCCAGATCCTTTCTAGGGAGTTTTCCCTAGCCACTGTGCTTCTACATCTGCATTGCTTGCTGTTTGGGGTTTTGGGCTGTGTTTCTCTATAGCACTTTGTGACATTGGCTGATGTAAAAAGGGCTTTATAAATACATTTTATTCATTGATTGAAAGTTGCCTGCGCAGCCTGCTAGAAGCATGAATTGTCAAACCAGGAGCCGGAGGCATGGTCAATCTTCAGTCTCAAATGGCTGTGATCCTTTGAACGTGTTGGAGGCAATGAAACAATGGCGCCCCATTCAATGAAGGGAAGCGAAGTGGGTGGAGGTGCGATTTGCACGTGGAGCTTGGAAAAAGAGGGCATGAATTGTTGACATGATTCTGATTCAAAATCAACCTTAATTTACTTGTTGTGACTCCGGTCAATGGATTAATTGGGCTTAGTGTAAAGGTGGGGAGGTGAAGGAACATCCACATTAGGATAACATATTCTCCTGGCCAGACTAGACGGTTACATAACTCATAAGGGGATCAGTTAAACTTTGACAAGGCTGAAATTATTTGGAATTATTACCTGTTTAATAATTCAACATTTCAAACCAAGGGCACCAACCGGCTTAAAAAGAGGCGTAAAATGTAGAACCACTCTCTGAGAGGAAGGTTTAGAAAGTTAATGAGATGTGCTCAGCCAGGCATGTACAGTACTCCGCAAGGGGTAACCCAAGGTAACTTCTTTAAATGGCTCATCTGATATTAATGGTTCACTGTACATGTGTGTGTGGACAGAGAGAGAGATTTTTTAAAAGAGTATGTGAGTTTCCAGGCGTCTTACATCTCCCACAAGGCACTGCAGCAGAACAGCCGAGCCTTGGGGCATCTCCAAGACACAGCTTGACTCCTCTGACGCACCCATACACAACAGACAGACACACACACCACTGTCACATACAGGAAACACATGCCTGTGTTAAACACACTAGCCTCTACCTTGAGGAGGGTGACTGGGTCTTTGAAGACCCACCATGGCATCTGACAAGACATACACACAGAGACACTGCTATATAAATATGTTCTTTCATGTTACTCTGTCAAATTACTTTGAAATGTACTATAAAATCCTTCAGTCACACACGGCATATAGCTTAGCAAGGTGTTGTTCCACCTCAGTAGCCTTGGGTCAAGGGTTTGTAAGAACTAATGTACTTCTGATACAGAGTAAACCTCAAAGTCCAGATGCCCAAAAAAACACCTTTATCATAAGGAGCAGTAAGGAAGGCCATGGCGATGTGGAGCTAAAGGGGTTGTGTGGTTGGTTCCCCTGGTCTGATAGACTTACGAGGCCCATGATGCCTCCTGGCACTGATCACGTTCTCCTGCTCAACGGAGAATGACTCCGTACCTCGTAAAAAAACACCCAGTGCTCCGCTTCCATAAACACCCCACACACTGTAAATGTGACGACTTTTTTTACGACCTGGTAAAACACCAAGGTTTTATTCTCCTGGAGGACCTAATGTTTCCCAGGATCCCGAGCGGGCCCCCCTTCATCTGTGGCACAAAAGCAAGGAGGAACGGTATTTGGAGGGAATTTCTATTTGGATGGAACTACAGGGTAGGTCAGGCAAGCACTGCTCAGTTTGAACGTTGTTTTTCTCGCAGCGGCCTGTTGAGTGGAGCATAGGCATTCGGGATGTTAGATGTCAGGTTGAATTAGATTGCTTTGTGCAGCTTTCCATGGGCTGCACCACCTAGGCAGACAGGCAGATACTGCATAGTCAACCACAGATAAAACATATATCCTCCAATCCGTTGTTGTTTACTCACTGTGAAAAGTGTCCTGTGATTTTTTTCCTTCTCTGTAAACCATGCACATCCCATAACCATTCTGCTGACTTCTTGGTGACATAATAAACCTTATACTCACACATCTATCCACTTTTCCTTTATACATAGATGTTATTAGGTTACATCCGTGTCTGGACTCTGTTACTCCTACTGACCCTGCTATGAGGTCCTGAGGTCAGAGGTTAGGGGGTAAGGGTGTCTTATCAGACACGATGGGATCAACCTGTCCTTTATTACAGTGGTCTGTCACTGATCACGACGTTCAAAGTATCCAAGTGTATCATGATCTGACATTAGGTTCTCTACATGCACAGACAAAGATGTGCACAGACATAGACATGCAGATGAACAAAGCCTATAAGCATGAACGTGAAGAAACACACAAACATACAGCGCATGCATATGAATGACATGAATCTACTAGCACACAGTGGTATTTTGTATCTGCAGTAAAGAGGACAGCGTTTAAAGAAAGAAAGGGAGCAGGAGAATGAATCGGAGGCATGGCTAAAGTCTGGATCTGAGCTCATTCATCAAGGTGGAGCAGGCACCCAGAGGAAATTGGGTTAAGGGGAGAAAACAAATCAGAATTTCCTTCGAAGACCTGCCAGTCTAACTGCTGGGAGGGAGCTGCTCTGCTGAAACTTTGAAGAAGATATTTTGCTTTTGTCTAGCAGGTAGTGTAGCAGCTCAACCCCAAGCCTATGAGAACAGAGTAATAATCTTTCTAGACAGGAATTTCCACTGTGTTTTGTTCTCTGGACGCCTCACCAGAAGCTATACAGATGAAAGTGAGGAAATATTAGACAAAACGGTGGAATTAGTTTCAGAGGCATATTTCACATCTGTCTGCATGCTGTTGTTGCTTTGTTGTGTCAGAGGTACAGATGATACATCAGTGGAACAAAGCCAACAAGTGGCTCAACATTCCTCTTAAGGATTTTCTGTAGGATCCTGAGTTTTTCCTTATCATACCTGAGGAGAAAAACTCCTGCCAATATTTTCCTGGTCAAACCATGTGATCAGCGAAAACTCCTGGCCCTGACAGGTAGACATGATGATAATCTGTGATTGGTCAAACTGTGTTGATTACAGCAGCTTCCTGTGAGGCGATGGCTCACTGGATCTCCACCGAGATGAAGGAACATAAACATTGGAGATGGTGGATGTGTTTTGCTACCTGGAGAGAGCTGTGGAGGAAGAGGCTAAAGAGGAAGAGGCTAAACTGCTCCTCCATTACTTCACAACAAGACAGGGGATATATTCTATTCACACTCCATGCCAAGGGAGAACGTACGTGCTACTGCATACTTCATACACAGTACCTCACACATCCTTGGCATTTGCACATCAGTGTGTACACAGAGAGAGAGAGAGAGAGAGAGAGAGAGAGAGAGAGAGAGAGAGAGAGAGAGAGAGAGAGAGAGAGAGAGAGAGACCCTTCTCAACTCACTTTCATCAGTGTCTGTACCTCAGATCCTGTGGAATCTTTGCGTTTGTGATCCTGGGTTGAGGAGCAGCTCTAATTGGTGCAGGCTGGGGATGGATATGTTCTCTGGGCTGAGGGGTCGACTGGGTCACCCTTCATTAGTAAGGGAGCGGGACCGTTTCTTGTCTCCCTGTGGTGCATCTCCATCCACACAACCTTCATCTCATCTATCATGACTGACAGCAGGGATCCAATGCGCATACATGTCTGCTTCATGTACTTGAAGTTAGTTACCAGAGCAGGAGCCATGCTTCGAAAGCTGCATTTCATGCAGTGACAATGATAAGAGGCAGTTCAGGACGCTGCACTGTATATGATTTTAAATGCATTGAGATGGGCTTCTTAGTGCAGAGGCAATTACACCACATCATACAGCAACCTGGTCTCAGAGCATTTCGTATGATTCTGTACGTAAATATGATACACTCCATTTAGTGTGATATGTTACATTTCATATGATATGTATTAATTTGAGGATGTCCATCATCCATTTCATATGATATGTTACAAATTACAATTCGTATATGTTGCAAATTTGCAGTATGTTATGAATTCCAATTTGTTGCGGCTAATGTTAGCTAGGTGGCTAACGGAAGCATTAGCTAGGCTAGGGGTTAGGGTTAAGGTTAGGGTTAGGAGTTAGGTTAAAGGGTTAAGGTTAGGGGAAGGGTTAGCTAAAAGGGTTAAGGTCAGTGTTAGTGGAAGGTTAAGCTAACATGCTAAGTAGTTGAAAAGTAGCTAAAAGGTAGTAAGTACTAGTTGAAAAGTTGCTAATTAGCTAAAATGCTAAAGTTGTACGTGATGAGATTCGAACACGCTAACCAGGCTGCCCACAGAACAAAATTGTGTTATATCAGTATCTGTATCAGTAGGACAAGTACATTTCATTAGTCTATACCATCTTCTTGGGAATAACCAGAGCACTAGAGAAGTAGAAACACAGACCAAACCGACAGGGATCAAGGCTCTTTAAATTAAAGCAGACATATCTTAGGGATTTTTCATCAATATTTCAAGAATGCTTATTAGCTGTGTCACAGCCTCGCTGAGCTGAGGAGCCAGAGTGATTCTTTAACATGGATTCTCTTTCTGCTCCTCACAATACTCTATTCTGAATATTTCATCAAACAGACAACAATTAAAGAGGTGCAATATTCATTTTCTCTAGAGCGAATATTAATCTCTCCACTTTCCTTCCCTCTCCTCTACCCTCTTTTTCTCCTCTCTCCCCCTCTCCTCTTCTCTCCTCTCCGAGATTTCAAAGAGCCACATAGGCTTGGAAGAGATAAGTTCTCCCTACCACTTACTGGACCTAATTATAAAGTGTTACCCAACGCTCCTTTCACCTTGAACTGAAAGTGCACTTAGAGATAGGGTGACAGACTTGTACTTACTTGTGCAGTCAGAGAACTTTCAGCAAAGCCCATATGAGGGAATTTATTACATTTCCTCCACACATTTTTAAGCAGCCCTCATGACTCAAATTGTGTGCGGAACACGAAGAAAGAGGAGCCATGCGTGTCTGACACAGAGTTAGAAAAACAGCCTGAGGATTCAGGTGTTGGGTAGATAGTGAATGAAATGTAGGAATGAATGCCCCGGAACCTGTTTACAACATTCCTGCACGCTAAGGGAATAAGAGACATAGCTGAGCTGAACCAAGTGGATAACATCACTAACGATGTTAGATATTTACCTATTCATGTTAAATTAAAACATCCCCTCACCTCTCAGTCGGTCCTTTTTGAGGTGTGCTAAAATAGTGCTTCCAACTCCAGTACAGTTTCAGTTAACCTGTAGAAACGGCAAACACAACTGTCATGCCTCTAGCACAGGCAGCATCAGGCAGTCTCCCTTCACTGACTTGCCTGCCTGGAATAGATTGGAGCCTTAGTGGCAAAAGTGCAGAGGTGGCTGAAAGTGACTAGTTCAATGATTCCATATAAAAGCTAAGCTCTGGAGTGCTGTGTGTTATTGGGGTGCAGTTGGAGATGTGTCCCAGCTAGCACATTCGGTACCTTGGAAGCTGTGGGAACATACGTTTTTGGTTTCCGATTGGTTCTGGGAACAAAGCCATACGTTTCCTGACCAGTAAAACTGAAAATTTGTCCTGTCCTGGAAACTGAAATTTTTAGGTTGCAGGGAGGTTCTAAGAACATTTTACTATTGTCCCCTGAATGTCTTCACACTGTTTTGCAATGAAGGTCTATAGTAGTCTCAACAATGCACTCTAGGCTAGCACCATTAGCTGTTTTGTCTAACTATGTAGTGTGTTGTGTTATTTATTTTGTCTTCCCAGTCAAATCCTGTCCTGCCCCGAGTGGAAACATTGAGCTCTTCTCCAACACCATCCATCCTGTTTTTTTGTGTGTTTTTTGGTACTTTTCACCCCTATTTCATGGTATTCAATTGGTAGTTACAGTCTTGTCCCATCGCGGCAACTTCCGTACGGACTCGGGAGAGACGAAGGTCGAGAGCCATACGTCCTCCGAAACATTACTCTGCCTAGCCGTACTGCTTCTTGACACACTGCTCGTTTAACCCGGAAGCCAGCCGCACCAATGTGTCGGAGGAAACACCATTCAACTGGCGACCAAGATCAGCGTCTGTGCGCCCTCGTGCCACAAGGAGTCGATAGAGCACAATGGGACAAGGACATCCTGGCTGGTCAAACCCTCCCCTAACCCGGACGATGCTGGGCCAATTGTGCGCTGCCTCATGGGTAAACCGGTCGCGGCCGACGACACAGCCTGGGATTGAACACGGGTCTGTAGTGACGCCTCTAGCACTGCGATGCTCGGGAGGTGATGAGCCTGTCCTGCACTGAAACCTATGAACACCTCAACCCCTGTCCTGCACTGATGTCAACCTTCTGAACACCTTAACTCATGCCTCATACAATCACTGATTCAATCACTGCTATGATCCCTTCCCAACACTGTGTGGAGGCTACTGAGAGGAGGACGGCTCATAATAATGTCTGGAATGGAGCTGAACACACTTAACAAGACAGAGGATAGAGACAGTTTTGTTGACGCTGAGAACAGAATTTAATATTTTTAAATAACATTCTTAGAATCTTCTTTGAATGTTACTAATGTTTTATTGTGGTTTTGTTTTTATGTTTTACTTTAAATAGAACCATGAGGAAACCTATAAGAAACATTATGCTGAAGTACTGAAATTCCCACAGAAGAACAATGTTTCTTAACGTTCTATGAACGCTCTGAGAAAATTACTTTAAATAGAACCATGACGAAACATGTAGGAAACTTTATGCTGAAGTATTGAAATCCCCACAGATGAATGTTGTTAATGTTGTCTGAACTATTTGAGAACGTTGGAAATATCAAATTAGGTGGAGAATGTTCCTAGAACAGTACCAAAAATTGTATTAAATGTAACCATGTTTGAAGTAATGATATACCAAGAAAATTATTTTATCAAATTCGTTAAATTTGTTGAGAATGATTCCAAAGCCAGTAAAGAACAAGAAGGCCTGCACACTGCTAACGCTCCAAATTCACCGCTTTTTATTGACAACGTTTCGATCCTTCGTCAGGTCAAACTAATTTTCCAAAGCCAAGCAACTATCCTGCACCATTCCCAGGACTTTGTGGGAAGGTTGTATGCAAAATAACCATAGGACAACCACGCTCTCACTAAGCTCTAAGAAACATATGGTTCTCAGAACGTTATGTGCTACCTGGGGTCTCAGTGGTGGGTAAAATTGTCTAATAAAAGCCTCATTCTCTTTCCCCCTCTGTTTCAGTCCACCTCATCTATCAATGGAGACAATCAAAGAGACAATGTCAGGCCGTCGTAGCGGGACCAAAGAGCCTCCACGGTCTTGGCTAGGAAAACAAATATTATGCCATAGCTGGAAAGAGCATTATGCATACATTTATTGTTGTTTTAACAAGAGGTTTATTGTGTCGTGACCCTGCTTTCGCATTATGTCCTGTTAGGTGTTGTATTTGGACAGGGAGCAGCTTGGTACGGTGTGTGGATCACATGAATTTACTGTGTGCAGTGTGCAGACTAGATCAGAGGCCAGGGCTCTATTCTCTCAGTAAGATCTCAAGGGTCTGAATCTTATATAGAAAACGTTCTGTGTGATAATTCAAGAACTGTATGTAGCCATGAGAGATGAGAGTGTGTGTCTAGTACAATATGGTGGGGTGAAGCACTCTTAAATCAGGCTAGTTATTACCGCGGCGATGAGGAGCTATGGCCCTCTGATGGCTGTTTATGGGTCTGGGCCTTGCATCTCAAACAGCCTTGACCATTTCATCAGCCCACACACTCCAGAAAAGGTTTCTCACAGTCACTGGAGGGCCGTGGAACCTAATGACATGATGAGATAATGTACAGCCACTTATAGAAAACATTTCATCCACACTCATAACTTACTTGAACTCTATACTGGACAACAGGCATACGCCCACATAATGGGACTGTCACACTTTATGTGGATAGTCCAGATTTTCCATCTGTAGACGCTCTACAGAGAGTTTGTTGATAGTATGACCATCTGTTGATAAGCAACTGCTTCCTAAGGTTACGGGTAGGGTTATGTTTAGAATGAGGATTAAGGTAAGCGTTAACGTTAGGGTTAAAATAAAATCAAATGTTATTTGTCACACGCTTCATAAACAACAGGTGTAAGCTAACAGTGAAATGCTTAATTACAGGCTGTTCACAACATTTCAAAGAGAAATAAGACAAGGAATAAATACACAATGTGTAATGATAACTTGGCTATATACAGTGCCCTGCGAAAGTATTCGGCCCCCTTGAACTTTGCGACCTTTTGCCACATTTCAGGCTTCAAACATAAAGATATAAAACTGTATTTTTTTGTGAAGGATCAACAACAAGTGGGACAATCATGAAGTGGAACGACATTTATTGGATATTTAAAACTTTTTTAACAAATCAAAAAGTGAAAAATTGGGCGTGCAAAATTATTCAGCCCCCTTAAGTTAATACTTTGTAGCGCCACCTTTTGCTGCGATTACAGCTGTAAGTCGCTTGGGGTATGTCTCTATCAGTTTTGCACATCGAGAGACTGAAATTTTTTCCCATTCCTCCTTGCAAAACAGCTCGAGCTCAGTGAGGTTGGATGGAGAGCATTTGTGAACAGCAGTTTTCAGTTCTTTCCACAGATTCTCGATTGGATTCAGATCTGGACTTTGACTTGGCCATTCTAACACCTGGATATGTTTATTTTTGAACCATTCCATTGTAGATTTTGCTTTATGTTTTGGATCATTGTCTTGTTGGAAGACAAATCTCCATCCCAGTCTCAGGTCTTTTGCAGACTCCATCAGGTTTTCTTCCAGAATGGTCCTGTATTTGGCTCCATCCATCTTCCCATCAATTTTAACCATCTTCCCTGTCCCTGCTGAAGAAAAGCAGGCCCAAACCTGCTTTTTTTTTTTTACAGTTTTATATCTTTATGTTTGAAGCCTAAAATGTAGCAAAAGGTCGCAAAGTTCAAGGGGGCCGAATACTTTCGCAAGGCACTGTACACTGGGTAGCAGTACTGTGTCAATGTGCAGGGGTACGAGATAATTGCGGTAGATATGTACATATACAGTGCATTCGAAAAGTATTCAGACCAAATTACTGTTTTCACATTTTGTTACATTACAGCTTTATTCTAAAATAGATTCAATTGTTTTTTCACTCGTCAAACTACACACAATACCCCATAATGACATAGCAAAAACAGTTAAAAAAAAAAAATAATTGGTGCATTTATAATTTATAACTCTAAGCGGGCTGTCGTGTGCCTTTTTCTGAGGAGTGGCTTTCGTCTGGCCACTCTACCATAATGACCTGATTTCTGCAGAGATGGTTGTCCTTCTGGAAGGTTCTCCCATCTCCACAAAGGAACTTTGGAGCTCTGTCAGAGTGACCATCACGGTTTTGGTCACCTCCCTGACTAAGGCCCTTTCCCCCTGATTGCTCAGTTTGGAAAGAGTTAGAAAGAGTCTTGGTGGTTCCAAAGTTCTTCCATTTAAGAATGATGGAGGCCACTGTGTTCTTGGGGACCTTTAATGCTGCAGAAATGTTTTGGTACCCTTCCCCAGATCTATGCCTTGACACAATCCTGTCTCGGAGCAATTCCTTCAACCTCATGGCTTAGTTGTTGCTCTAACATGCACTGTCAACTGTGGGACACTTTATAGACCACTATGTGCCTTTCCAAATCATGTCCAATCATTTGAATTTACCACAGGTGGACTCCAATCAAGTTGTAGAAACATCTCAAGGATGATCAATGGAAACAGAATGCACCTGAGCTCAAGTTCGATTCTCATAGCAAAGGGTCTGAATACCTATGTAAATAAATTTGCAAACATTTCTAAAAACCTGTTTTCGCTTTGACATTATGGGGTATTGTGTGCAGATTGCTGAGTTTTTTTTTAAAAATTTAATACATTTTAGAATAATGCTGTAACTTAACAAAATGTGGAAACAATCAAAGGGTCTGAATACTTTCCAAATGCACTGTATGTGTGTGTTTTCTATCCCAGTTTGCTCCTCTACCTGTAGGCTTTACATACACTCCCCACCCATTGGCTGCAACCCTTCTAATTTAGTGTACCCTGCATGCACAACCCATGTGAAATTCCTGGTCACTGGCAGCGTTTGGAACTGCTGATCTGCGGTCAAGAACGCTGAGTTAATCTCAGCCTATGCTGCCCTTCAGTCCCTTGACTTTTGGGCCCTGACGGAGAAATGGATCATGCCAGAGAACACTGCTACTCCAGCTGCCCTCTCTTCATCTAACTACTTTTTTTTCTCATAGTCCAAGAGCCCCTACCCAGATGTTCATGCGCCATCGCAATCTTTGCTCTCTCTCTCCCACTACTCTGTCCTCTTCTATGGGCAAAAATGGAGGAAAACTAAACTTCCAGATGGACCTATCATACTTCTACTCCCTCCTCTCTACCTTCTCTTCCTCTGTATCTGCTGCTAAAGCCACTTTCTATCACTGTACATTTCTAACCCTAGGAAACTATTTTCCACCTTCTACTCCCTCCTTAATCATCCACCCCCTCCCTCTCTGTGAATGATGCTGTCAACCACTTCACTCAGCTTATTGAGTCGACTGGTTCCACTCACACAGTACTAGCTTGCACCTTGACCTCTATCTCCCCTCTCTCTCCCGATGAAATCCTGCGACTATGAGGTCGGGCTGCCCAACAACGTGCCTGCTTGACCCCATCCTCCTCCCTTCTCCAGACCATCTCCGGAGACATTCTGTAATGATTTATGTTGGTGGAAGGAGAGGAGGACCAAAGTGCAGCGTGGTACGTATCCATAATACTTTTAATCCAGAATGAATACACAAACAAAAACAACAAAGCCATAACCGAACAGTTCTGACAGGTGCAACAAACACTAACCAGAAAATAATCACCCACCCCTCAAAATGGGAAAACAGGCTACCTAAGTATGGCTCTCAATCAGAAACAACGATAGACAGCTGCCTCTGATTGAGAACCATACCAGGCCAAACACATAGAAAAAGAAAACCTAGACCTACAACAATACCCACCCACATCACACCCTGACCAAACTAGAAATAGAAACCTACAAAGCAATCTACGGTCAGGGCGTGACACATTCTCCCATTCCTCAATCCCCTCATCCCTGATCACTGGCATCAAAATGTCACTACCCTCCTCTTGAAACCAACACTCGACTCCTCTGACATCAAAAACTACAGACCGGTATCCCTTCTTTCTTTTCTTTCCAAAACACTTGAGCGTCTCTGACCATGTCTCTCAGAACAATCTTCTTGACCCTAACCACTTCAAGACGAGTCACTCAACCAAGACTGCACTTCTCTGTATCAAGCTCAACCTTGACAAGATGGAGCAGCTCTTCCCAGTAGGGAAGGCCTGCCCGCTCAAAGACCTCTCCATCACGGTTGACAACTCCACAGTGTCCCCCTCCCAGAGTGTAAGAACCTGCTCTGACTTTGCTGATAGCTACTTTATTGAGTAAAAATGTACTTACTATGACTGCGATAGGTGGTTGTCCCACATAACTATCTGAAGATGAAAGGACTGACTGCTAAATTACTAAAATGTCATGTAAAATGCTTCAAAAACAACAAGTGTAGACTAACAGTGAAATGTTTACTTGCGGACCCTTCCCAACAATGCAGAACACGTACGCATGTACACACACACACACACACACACACACACACACACACCATGATGTCTCTGAACTCCTCTGGCTCTTAGATGTGGTTTTGCTGAGCAGCTGTTATAGTTTTATAGTGATGAAAGAGGGATGACAGTGGGATGGATGGATGGATTGAAGATTGAAGAGGAGGAGTGGTGAGGGAGAGCAGACATTGGCCTAATGAGCCATCTGTAGTGGCCCTGTGTGTACACCATCATCAAACATCAAGCCAGCACGGATCACTTCACACCATCATCAAACATCAAGCCAGCACATCCACACACCAGTATAGTTCCACACACCAGTATAGTTCCACACACCAGTATAGTTCCACACACCAGTATAGCTACACATACCAGTATAGCTCCACACACCAGTATAGTTCCACACACCAGTATAGCTCCACACACCAGTATAGCTCCACACACCAGTATAGTTCCACACACCAGTATAGCTCCACACACCAGTATAGTTCCACACACCAGTATAGCTCCACACACCAGTATAGCTCCACACACCAGTATAGCTCCACACACCAGTATAGTTCCACACACCAGTATAGCTCCACACACCAGTATAGCTCCACACACCAGTATAGTTCCACACACCAGTATAGCTCCACACACCAGTATAGCTCCACACACCAGTATAGTTCCACACACCAGTATAGCTCCACACACCAGTATAGCTCCACACACCAGTATAGTTCCACACACCAGTATAGCTCCACACACCAGTATAGTTCCACACACCAGTATAGCTCCACACACCAGTATAGTTCCACACACCAGTATAGTTCCACACACCAGTATAGTTCCACACACCAGTATAGCTCCACACACCAGTATAGTTCCACACACCAGTATAGCTCCACACACCAGTATAGCTCCACACACCAGTATAGCTCCACACACCAGTATAGCTCCACACACCAGTATAGCTCCACACACCAGTATAGCTCCACACACCAGTATAGCTCCACACACCAGTATAGCTCCACACACCAGTATAGCTCCACACACCAGTATAGCTCCACACACCAGTATAGCTCCACACACCAGTATAGTTCCACATACCAGTATAGTTCCACACACCAGTATAGCTACACACACCAGTATAGCTCCACACACCAGTATAGCTCCACACACCAGTATAGCTACACACACCAGTATAGCTACACATACCAGTATAGTTACACACACCAGTATAGCTACACACACACCAGTTTAGCTACACATACCAGTATAGTTCCACATACCAGTATAGTTCCACACACCAGTATAGCTACACACACCAGTATAGCTCCACACACCAGTATAGCTCCACACACCAGTATAGCTACACACACCAGTATAGCTACACATACCAGTATAGTTACACACACCAGTATAGCTACACACACACCAGTATAGCTACACATACCAGTATAGCTACACATACCAGTATAGCTACACACACCAGTATAGCTACACACACCAGTGTAGCTCCACACACCAGTATAGCTCCACACACCAGTATAGTTCCACATACCAGTATAGCTAGCTACACACACAAATCCAGGTACACTCAAATTAGTATAATATGTTACATTTGGTAAGATAAGATAGATGGTTACTTAAGGCAAAAACGAAAGTAGGGTGGATGGGTAGGTGTATAACGTGAACTTCTAACAACCCAAAGGTTGTGAGTTTGAATCTCATCACCGACAACTTGAGCATTTTAGCTAATTAGCAACTTTTCAACTACTTCTAACTACTTTGCAACTACTTAGCATATTAGCTAATCCTTCCCCTAACCCTTTCAGCTAATCCTTCCCCTAACCTTAACCTTGACCCTTTTAGCTAACCCTTCCTCTAACCCTTTAACCTAACTCCTAAACTTAACCCTAACCTTAACCCTAACCCAGCTAACGTTAGCCACCTAGCCAGAATTTGTAACATATCATACGTTTTGTAAAATCGTAACATATAGTATGTTTGCAAATTCATAACATATTGTAAGTTTGGAAAATTTGTAACATATAATACGACTTAACATATCATATGACATGGGTGATGGACATCCACAAATTATTACATACCATACGAAAAGCAACATATTACATGAAATGGGGTGTCTCGGATTTAAGTACAGAATAATAGGAATCAATCAAATGTATTTACAAAGCCCTTTTTACATCAGCCAATGTCACAAAGTGCTGTACAGAAACCCAGCCTAAAACCCCAAACAGCAAGCAATGCAGTTGTAGAAGCACAGTGGCTAGGAAAAACTCCCTAGAAAGGCAGGAACCTAGGAAGAAACCTAGAAAGGAACCAGGCTCTGAGGGGTGGCCAGTCCTCTTCTGGCTGTGCCAGGTTGAGATTATCACAGTACATGGCCAAGATGTTCAAACGTTCATAGATGACCAGCAGGGGCAAATAATAATAATCACAGTGGTTGTGGAGGGTGCAACAGGTCGGCACCTCAGGAGTAAATGTCAGTTGGCTTTTCATAGCCGATCATTGAGTTAGAGACAGCAGGTGCGGTACAGAGAGACAGTCGAAAACAGCATGTCTGCGACAAAGTAGCACGTCCGGTGAGCAGGTCAGGGTTCCGTAGCAGTAGGCAGAACAGTTGAAACTGGAGCAGCAGCACGAGCAGGTGGACTGGGGACAGCAAGGAGTCATCAGGCCAGGTAGTCCTGAGGCATGGTCTCAGGTCTCTGGTCCTCCGGGAGGGGAGGGAGAGGGAGAGAGAGAGAATTAGAGGGAGCATACTTAAATCCACACAGGACACCGGATTAGACAGGATAAATACTCCAGATATAACAGACTGACCCTAGCCCCCTGACACAAACTGTTGCAGCATAAATACTGGAGGCTGAGACAGGAGGGCTTGGGAGACACTGTGGCCCCGTCCGACGATACCCACGGACAGGGCCAACCAGGCAGGATATAACCACACCCACTTTACCAAATTACAACCCCCACACCACTACAGGGATATCTTCAAACCACCAACTTACTACCCAGAGACAAGGCCGAGTATAGCCCATGAAGATCTCCCCCACGGCACGAACCCGAGGGGGGCGCCAAACCCGGACAGGAAGATCACGTCAGTGACTCAAGTGACGCACCCCTCCTAGGGATGGGATGGAAGAAAAAAAAGGAGGTGCTCTGAGACCAGGCTGACACACCAGTATATAAACACACCAGTATATCAACACACCAGCTAACCTCACACCATCATAACACATTGAGCCAGCAGATCCACACATATAGTTCACTAGCCTCTCAAAGCACTTCTTGATGACAGAAGTGAGTGCTATGGGGCAATAGTCATTTAGTTCAGTTACCTTTACTTTCTTGGGTACAGAAACAATGGTGGCCATATTGAAGCAAGTGGGGACAGCAGACTGGGATAGGAAGAGATTGAATATGTCCGTAAACACTCCGTCTACATGCCCGTTTGTATATATTTACTCAACACTTGCATACCCTCACATTGCGCTCATTGTTCTCATTGGGTTCACAGTTGGAGAGGAAGCTTAAAAGGGAGATAATGAGAGGATAGAATAGAATGACTGACAGAGATGATCAGAGAGAGAGAGAGAGAGAGAGAGAGAGAGAGAGAGAGAGAGAGAGAGAGAGAGAGAGAGAGAGAGAGAGAGAGAGAGAGCATAATGGAGAGAGTAGGGACGTAATTGAACTTTGTGCTGTCAGTGAATTAGCGCATTAGCGCAGTGAGTGTTAGAGCCGTGGAGATCATTCCTACATTGCAGTGTTTAACACACTCCAGAGGCCAGGTGTATATGACGGTCAATGGACTCTGACCATACATTAGTGTCTGAGGGTATATCATGGTGGTCAATCTATCTGTGTAAGTACACCACAGGGACACTGATATTGCATGCTGGTCAATTCAATCTATCACTTGTGGGTGTACTCCTGTCAGTGGAGTCTGGGCTGTGGGGTGACTGGTTAGTGCAGAGTTTCTCTGTTCATTTGCTATACTGCCATAGCTTATCATAGGTCCAATTTGTAGCAATAGTCATTGTGCAGTTGGCAGTAATACCTATAACTACGTGGTATCTGTGATGAAAGGTGTTAAAACAACACACAGTCAGTTCTGCAAGAAATGTGTGGATGCTATCCATCAGCTCTCAATTCACAGATGGAGAGAGAATTTAGTAGCTTCTTGGAGTAGCCGTTTGTGAATAGAACAGACACCATTTGCTGGAGCAAACCTCTGTCTCCCTGCACAGCCTAATCCCAATGCTTAATGGCATTGCTTTCAAAGTCCTCCTAGTAGTGCCAATAGCCATGCAGAATTGTCCATGGTGCATACAGAGATTCCAGAGCCCAACACACAAAATCTCCCTAAACATTGGTATGTCGTGTGTGTGTGTGTGTGTGTGTGTGTGTGTGTGTGTGTGTGTGTGTGTGTTGACTAATTGATATGTAATTCCAGACAATGTGTCAGAAAATAATTCTACAGTCGTTTTTCCTTCAGCCCTGGCCAGTAGGAGAACAGGTGGAGAGAAGTAGGAGGCAGGAAGATGAAAAAGTTGATTTGTCAATCCTGGCTGTGAATGGAGACTCCGTTGATCGAGGGATTATAATGATTATCAATCAGCGACCTGTTGTAATGCGATAGGCATCACCAGCACCATGTGATGCTATAGGCACCACCAGAACCACGTGATGCTATAGGCACCACCAGAACCATGTGATGCTATAGGCACCACCAAAACCATGTGATGCTATAGGCACTACCAGCACCGTGTGATGCTGTAGGCAGGGCAAACCCGTTTCGGTGATTTTTGGTACAGTATATCATCAAAACAAATTAATCGCAGCACTCTTCTACCTGATTAAAGGGTAGGAATCATGAGTTTTTACTCACCAATGTAACAACACAGGTGGTCAAAGAAGTAGTAATTTAGCTGTAGTCACAATCTGATTACCTATAAGTGCAGACATAGTTATATTTTGGGTTATTACATATTTAGTAACATATTTCTGGATATCTTCTAAACTACCCACAATGCACTATTTCTCAACGTCTTATGGAGGATCTACTCTGTGTTACCGAGTTCGTATGCTCGCTCGGTAGCTAGCTCAAGCTGGCTAACGTTAGCCACACCTCATGCTCTTCATGGACTATTGATACACCATCCAAAGTGGAAATAATAACTTCACCATGCTCAAAGGGATATTCAATGCCTGCTTTTTTTTACCCATCTACCAATAGGTGCCCCTTGCAAGGCATTGGAAAACCTCCCTGGTCTTTGTGGTTGAATCTGACTCAAGACATTTCAGCTTTTTAGGTTTAATTCATTTGTAAAAAAAAAAATACCCACTGGCCTACCCACAAATAATTGTGGGTAGGCCAGTGACCAAAAAAAATCTAAATTTAATCCATTTTAATCCCACTTTGTAACGGCAGAGTAGCCTAGTGGTTAGAGCATTGGACTAGTAACTGAAAGGTTGCAAGTTCAAATCCCCGAGCTGACAAGATACAAAATATGTCGTTCTGCCCCTGAACAGGCAGTTAACCCACTGTTCCTAGGCCGTCATTGAAAATAAGAATTTGTTCTTAACTGAGTTGCCTAGTAAAATAAAATAGTCAAGGGATGTGAATACTTTCTGAAGGCACTGTATGTTACCCACTCACAAACAATTACATCTATTTCTCACTAATTGTGTATGTTTTTAATCAGGCCATAACTGGCCATCACAGACAGACAGTAGGATCCAGTGTTTGTGGAAGTGGAGATGTAACTCGTTTAGCCATGTAACTAACGTAGGCTTTATGATTAAACACACATCCTAATTTAATGGCTTTTCCTCAAATGAACCGCACGGCCGTGAAACAGCGTAAGGGCTCCCTAAAGAGGAGTCCGGGGGGGGCGGGGGGGGACATTGGAAATGACATATTCAACACATTGCTATTCATGGTTTTGTCCCATGCATTAATTACGTTCCAAAGCCCTTCCAAAGCTGCTCCTGTGAAGAGTGGCTCCTCCACTGAAAAAATGTGTCCTACCCAGGATAAAAGCCTACCTCACCACCGTCCACAAAGTAATTAAGGCTCAGGCATTAATAACTCTGGAGAGAGGGAGAAACGAAATGAAACATGGGCAGGATTTATGCCCCACATTTCCACAGCTTTAGCAAGTCTGTTAAAACGCTCACACAGTCTACGTCTATTTTAAAATTGTTGCTCTTTTTTCCCAAGAAGTGCCCAGCTGGCTGGTTATTACTTGGAAGAAGAGCCCCAAACTTCCCTGATCAATAAAGTGCCAGGGAGGAAAATAATTCATTCTTTATTTATTTTCCAGGCTTTTTTTTTTAGGTTCCCTTCGGCCAGATCGATGCCTTTCAATTTCACCTCTACGGCATCTCTGTCCAGAGCTATAAGGGCATTTCTGAGGTGAACCGGAGTGGAATACACTAATATTCCTGGAGTTAATCGATCAGGAATGGCATCCAACTCAGCATTAGCACAACAGCACAGAGTATTGATGAGGGTTGGGAATTGGCTGGTGAATTGGAAGTCCAAAGCAACAAACCAAATGCTACACTGCATTTTTCCCTGGTCTCTGTACCTCATCAGGCCAGGGCCAGGAACTGCACCCCCAATGACGAACAACAATTCTCCATCTTCACTGCAATATAAAGAACTCTATTGATTCCCCTAACTAACATTATACTGCCCTATTGCCCGCATCACTGTCAGTCTAATAACTGGAGTTGGCTAGTGTGACGTGAGTAGGACCTCCACACACACACACACACACACACACACACACACACACACACACACACACACACACACACACACACACACACACACACACACACTCTCTCTCTCTCTCTCTCTCTCTCTCTCTCTCTCTCTCTCTCTCCACAGTTAGGTTGTGTATTGGTCTTCAGGCTCTGTGGTCCGTCATTAGAATAGAGTCCTCTCAATCTTGTCCTAGGGCACCATTAGCATTCTGTTGGCAGGCTGGGGGTATGGTGGGGGGGTAGGGGGGGGTACACCAGAGCTAATGGGTGCTGACATGCTGACAATGATGAGGGGCCAATGGCATTATGTGATAGGAGGTCTGGGCCTGCAGCCAGACTGATCTGCAGCGCGGCTCACAGGTCTACACAGACTCGCACGCACACACTCACACACTCATACTGTACATACACACACTCACACGCACGCACACTCTCACACACACACACACACACACACACACACACACACACACACACACACACACACACACACACACACACACACACACACACACACACACACACACCTTGTCTGTAACACATGCAGGGCATACAAAGTATGAACAATTACAGGTAAGCACACACATGCACGGTCTGTCACACTCTCTTTGGCACACAGTGAACATACTATCATTCATTAAAGTACATTGGTGCAGAGAAACATACTCACAGATAGTGTATGGGATAATTACAGTAAATCACATACCAGACAGTTCATATCATCTCAGGCAGGGGTTAGCAGAATAGCCAGGGAGCTCACAATATCACAATATTTATGTGCCAATAGGATATGTATTGTGATTCTAAATGTATTGCAATTCGATACACTTGGAGGTAAAAGTGTTCACATGTTAGCTCACTATTTAAAATGTTTAAAAAGAAGAATGAGAACTAGCTCTAGGTGACTCGTTTCACGGAACTATGCATATGTCGCGGGTCAATACCTCACACGAGAGCCATTTGAATGTCATTGTCACGCCCTGACCATAGAGAGCCCTCGGGGTTCTCTATGGTGTAATAGGTCAGGGCGTGACTAGGGGGGTTTCTAGGTATTGTATTCCTATGTTGGTGTGTGTGTATGGTTCCCAATTGGAGGCAGCTGATAATCGTTACCTCTAATTGGGGATCATACTTAGTGTGTCCTTTTTCCCACCTGCTATGTGGGATATTGTTTTGTTTGAGTGCCTATGTGCGCGACGTATTTTCACGATCGGTATGTTTATTTGTTTTGGAAGTTTCTCGATCATTAAAATGTGGAACTCTACTCATGCTGCACATTGGTCAAATTATTTATACGATGGGTGTGACAGTCATCTTTTTTATTTTCAAGAAATGCCTTCTGGAACGTGAACTTTCATGTGCCTTAATAACAAAATTGTATGCCGTCTGTAAATACAAATAAAATTGTAAAATTAAGAGCCAAGTTGGTTTAGCCACAGAAAACGGCAGCAACCTTTCATCTAGCCATGATTGGCTGAGATAATGAGTGGGCTGGACATGCCGAGAGATGAGTTTGGATTGGTCTCCATTTAGCACGCTTCTGTCTATTTGAGCTGGTCAGTATGTCGCAGCTTTAAAAAAAATATATATTGCTCAGAATTTGTTCTTAACTGACTTACCTAAGTTAAATAAAAAATAGTAAACTGTTGCTCTCCACTTTCTGGAAGACTGAGTTTTTAAATCAGTGGAATTAGAGTATGATAGCTAAGGAGACGGATAAAACACCTGTCTCCGGATTACATCTTCAAACTAAGGGCAATCATGGCATCTGTGACAAGGAGAAGCGTCCAACCATGATGTATAAGGGTAAGATATTCTACCTAGCTACATTTTCAGATATTACACGTTTCAAATTTTGACAAAGTCGTTTTCATTTCAAGTTAAAGTGTACTCTTCGTATCTAACTAGCTACATGTCTTAACGAAAGACTCCACTCTGCAAGTAACCGTGGGTTTGTAAATTCAATCTGGCCATCTACTCTGATTTCAGAGCACTCTCATCTGAGTGTGCCAGAGCGCATAATAACTGATGAATTTACGAACGGATAACATGAAAACAGCTTAACCAGCTCTGCTAGTGCAAGTAAAATGGTCAGCGGGGGGTGTTCTCTCAATTGTGTCTGGAAGTAGCTAGCAAGCTAGTCAATGTTAGCCAGTTAGCTTGGGTGCTTGACTACAGTTGTCTCGGATCAACCCTACTCATCGGCCAGAGCATCCAGTGTGCGCTCTGAACGCTCCGAGAGTGAAACGCTCTGAATTTACGAACAGACAATCTGACAGCACAGTTGCAGCCACCAACTCTATGGATAACATAAAAACAGCCCAACCAGCTCTGCTAGGGTGATTAATGTTCAGTGAGCTGTTCTCTTGTTTGTGTCTTGAAGTAGCTAACAAGTTAGCCAGTTAGCTTGGGTGCTTGACTGTTGTTGTTAGTACAGAATGCTCGGATCAACCCTTAAAGAGATGGATTGGGCTAAAGCTTAAGAGGGTGTGAACGATGCTGAATGGGAGTAGACAAAGAAGAGCTCTCCATTAGGTACCAAAACATTCAAATGACATTTTCTCAAAAGTGAGGTTACAAATGTATCAACTTTCAAAACAGAATTACTTTCCCATTGTTTCTCAAATGCAGTGTATGATATAACATTTTGTAGCTCTGTGTCTCCGATTTTATCCAAAATTTCAAATTTTGCTACATAAGACTGAATCAAGTTTGTCGGTCACATTAGGATGATAACACCCAAGTTTTGAAGCAGGTACAGCCAACTAGCGCTAGCTAAAGTAAACAACCAAGAAAAAAAGTAAAGCCACAGTATCGCTATAAAATCGGCAAAAATAATATTATGATACTCTACTGTATCACCTATTAGTAGGGTGTCTGGAAAAGACACGTTGTCTGCCTGTTATTTGCAGATACTCATCAAATTTGAACTGTATCAGAATCTCAAGTTTGAGCCAAAGAGCCTGTCTAAAAACGTCCATCAATTTGAGAAAACAGCCAAAATAAGGAAGCAGATTCATCTATTTAATTAGAGAGCATCTGAGAGGCCTGCCGCTTGTCCATTCATTCATCTGGTGTCGCACTTAACAACAAGCAAAAGCTATTTAATCCTGGTTAAAACACAAGGCCTTCATATCATCAGCAACATTTCCGTCCTCCCAGCAGTCTATTGGCGTTGTGTCATCACTCTAGAACTTTTCTCTGGACTGCAATTAAACAAAGCAGGGGGCCATACCGCAGCACTGATGAAATCATCAAACATGCTCTTCTCTAATTACCAGTATGTCATTTTGTTCTGCCAGTTTAATGTTGGGGGGACATTAGTATCAGTGTGTGGACAGATGAGAGCACGGGCAGTGTGTGTGTGTGTGTATAGTATAGTATAATATTTATAATGTAATATCAAATTCATTCTGGTTGTCATCCTAGCTGACATTTATTCTACTAATGCATGAGGTTAAGCGCTGATCCTCTTCACATCCTTTACAAGCGGCTGCCATTTGATTATGAGGCCTTGCCAAGACCACTTTTTGAAATTCACTGGCGGGTCATTTTTCTTCTTTATCGATCCATTGCCCTGGTAGGGGGAACACATCAATATTAAGGCACCCATCAGCTCTCCATCTGGTCAATGGCCATGTGGGGGGAAAGTGACTTATCGGTAAGCTTCACCCTCTCTGTGACACCTGCCACTCTGACACCTGGGGATGTGGGGTGTGTGGGCGGGACAACATGGAGGAGGGACACTTTCGCTAACTCAGGACAAAAATTTGACACCCGCGCATAGGGCTGTGTCCTGATTTGAGATATGTGTCATGTGTGTAATCAAATATTCTGTGTAGATATTCAACAGGAAGAAACAGATGTGGATATACCACATGAATGTTGCAGCCAGTTGAATATCACCTGACAGATTCTTGTGTGTTCTTTGGCTGCCGTGGCCTGTCCTCTGTTTTCTCCAACTCAACTGTTCCTTTCTCTGTCATGCCATTTCAGAGGCACACTCCCGTGTCCTTGGTTCTCCCTCCCATCTCCCGTTCCCTGCTCCCTATTCCCATTCCATAAATCATTTTAAGTGTGAGAGAATATCTCATCCGCTCCGCAGACAGAGATAGACTGCTCCACCCCTACTACGTAAGCAAAGCCCATGTTAGATTTGCATATGGAATCGTCCACGCGGTCAGATGTCGAGCCATGTGTTCCAGTGTCTCAGTCAGGATCAGCAAGGAAGGGACTGTATCCTGTCTATTACATTACATAAAGCTACTAGACACAGATAGGACAAATAAAACCAGTTCACAGGTTTACAGGTCATTATCTGTGGAGAATCACAGAGCTCACCTGTAAAAATGTGTCCTGTTATCTCTATCAGATACTGAAAACTAGTGCTGAATACCTACAGTGCTGAATACCATGTAGAACAAACCAAACCCTTTCAAAAACCCCATTACAATCCCTAGTAGACGAGGACATGTGAACATCCAAACACAAAGCATCCCTGAGGTAGTCGTCCTGTAATCCACCCACCTAGTGGACTCCCTGAATGCTGCCGTATCATCCTAGCTAACTATGAAAGAGACTCTGTCATATCTGGGACAGTCATGTTCAGTCGAAGCTTCCAAATGGCCCCCCATCTATTAAATTATGGGCCAGTGTGTACTGTGTTACAGACAGGGAAAATAAGTAGTATTGGGCTAGTGTGTACTGTGTTACAGACAGGGAAAATAAGTAGTATTGGGTTAGTGTGTACTGTGTTACAGACAGGGAACCTTGTTCCCTGTTTCTGGAGAGGTACCGTCTTGTAGGTTTTCACTCCAACTCTAATCTAGCGCACATGATTCTAATAATTAGCTGGTTGGTAAGATTAATCAGGTTAGTTACAACTGGGGTTGGAGGGAAAACCTACAGGAGGGTAGCTCTCCAGGAACAGGGTTGGAGAGCCCTTGGCCAA
The DNA here is from genome assembly GCF_057628025.1 of Oncorhynchus mykiss. Classification (NCBI taxonomy): domain Eukaryota; kingdom Metazoa; phylum Chordata; class Actinopteri; order Salmoniformes; family Salmonidae; genus Oncorhynchus; species Oncorhynchus mykiss. Next base: position 62,747,960 of record NC_143046.1, on the reverse strand, counting down.
TGTGTGCTGTGTTACAGACTGGGATAGTATTTAGTTGCTATATGTTCACAGACAGAGCTGGTAGGCCTATTTAGTATTGGGCCAGCGTGAGTGTACTGAAAGTTGTGAGCAGCAGCAGGAGCAGCAGCTCGAGGCTAACAGATGGAATGCGTCCCATACCAGTCTGCTGGCTAATGAGTGGAGAGCAGCCAGAGAGCAGCCAGACACTGGCAGATGCTGAGCCTCCGGGACACTTCCTAAAAGCCTTTTTTGGAGCGCTACATTTTAATTCCAGCACATGGACACACTGTGAAAGAGGGATGGCTGATGTGGGATGAGGTGTTGGAGGTTCAATGAGAACAAATGGCATGTTTCCAAGTTGCCATGTTTTCAACAAGGCTGACAGATATGCAGGCGCTTATCTATACAGGCGGACTGTGCTGAACTGGGAAATTACATGCATTCCTTGAACAAAGTGGAACATTTTATCTGCTCAAAATACTCCCTAGAATGCTTTAAGTTGTGATGTATCATTCTATTTAAGGCCAGGCACCACAGGCTTAAATTACATTGGCTGGATGTCGTTTGGGTGGTGGACCATTTTTGATACACGGGAAACTGTTGAGCGTGAAAAACACAGCAGCGCTGCAGTTCTTGACACACAAACCAGTGTGCCTGGCACCTACTACCATACCCCGTTCAAAGGCACTTCAATCTTTTGTCTTACCCATTCACCCTCTGAATGGCACACATACACAATCCATGTCTCAAAATCCTTATTAAACCTGTCTCCTCCCCATCATCTACACTGATTGACATGGATATAACAAGTGACATCAAAAAGGGATCATAGCTTTCACCTGGATTCACCTGGTTAGTCTATGTCATGGAAAGAGCAGGTGTTCTTAATGTTTTGTACACTCAGTGTATATTTTTTTCTTTGTTTGTTATACTAGCGCAATCAACATTTCATGAATTTTAACCATGTTAAAATGGTCATACATCAGTCATTTCATAGATAATTTAACAAACTGGACTATATGTAGTAACTTACTTTGATGAGATGGTGATTGGGTCTAAATAGGTGTTTGGTGTTTGACAGTCTAAATTCACTGTACTTGTCTTTTACTGCCATTTATCGAAAGTTACTCTTCCCACACGTCAACCCATTTTCCTCAGCTTCAGAAGCATTTGCCTTCACAAAATTATGTGTGGTTATCCTTAGATACAGTGCCTTGCGAAAGTATTCGGCCCCCTTGAACTTTGCAACCTTTTGCCACATTTCAGGCTTCAAACATAAAGATATAAAACTGTATTTTTTTGTGAAGAATCAACAACAAGTGGGACACAATCATGAAGTGGAACAACATTTATTGGATATTTCAAACTTTTTTAACAAATCAAAAACTGAAAAATTGGGCGTGCTAAATTATTCAGCCCCTTTACTTTCAGTGCAGCAAACTCTCTCCAGAAGTTCAGTGAGGATCTCTGAATGATCCAATGTTGACCTAAATTACTAATGATGATAAATACAATCCACCTGTGTGTAATCAAGTCTCCGTATAAATGCACCTGCACTGTGATAGTCTCAGAGGTCCGTCAAAAGCGCAGAGAGCATCATGAAGAACAAGGAACACACCAGGCAGGTCCGAGATACTGTTGTGAAGAAGTTTAAAGCCGGATTTGGATACAAAAAGATTTCCCAAGCTTTAAACATCCCAAGGAGCACTGTGCAAGCGATAATATTGAAATGGAAGGAGTATCAGACCACTGCAAATCTACCAAGACCTGGCCGTCCCTCTAAACTTTCAGCTCATACAAGGAGAAGACTGATCAGAGATGCAGCCAAGAGGCCCATGATCACTCTGGATGAACTGCAGAGATCTACAGCTGAGGTGGGAGACTCTGTCCATAGGACAACAATCAGTCGTATATTGCACAAATCTAGCCTTTATGGAAGAGTGGCAAGAAGAAAGCCATTTCTTAAAGATATCCATGAAAAGTGTTGTTTAAAGTTTGCCACAAGCCACCTGGGAGACACACCAAACATGTGGAAGAAGGTGCTCTGGTCAGATGAAACCAAAATGGAACTTTTTGGCAACAATGCAAAACGTTATGTTTGGCGTAAAAGCAACACAGCTCATCACCCTGAACACACCATCCCCACTGTCAAACATGGTGGTGGCAGCATCATGGTTTGGGCCTGCTTTTCTTCAGCAGGGACAGGGAAGATGGTTAAAATTTACGGGAAGATGGATGGAGCCAAATACAGGACCATTCTGGAAGAAAACCTGATGGAGTCTGCAAAAGACCTGGGACTGGGACGGAGATTTGTCTTCCAACAAGACAATGATCCAAAACATAAAGCAAAATCTACAATGGAATGGTTCAAAAATAAACATATCCAGGTGTTAGAATGGCCAAGTCAAAGTCCAGACCTGAATCCAATCGAGAATCTGTGGAAAGAACTGAAAACTGCTGTTCACAAATGCTCTCCATCCAACCTCACTGAGCTCGAGCTGTTTTGCAAGGAGGAATGGGAAAAAATTTCAGTCTCTCGATGTGCAAAACTGATAGAGACATACCCCAAGCGACTTACAGCTTTAATCGCAGCAAAAGGTGGCGCTACAAAGTATTAACTTAAGGGGGCTGAATAATTTTGCACGCCCAATTTTTCAGTTTTTGATTTGTTAAAAAAGTTTGAAATATCCAATAAATGTCGTTCCACTTCATGATTGTGTCCCACTTGTTGTTGATTCTTCACAAAAAAATACAGTTTTATATCTTTATGTTTGAAGCCTGAAATGTGGCAAAAGGTCGCAAAGTTCAAGAGGGCCGAATACTTTCGCAAGGCACTGTATATTCTCGAGACTTGTCCAGAAGAATTGTTGATATATTGTAGATTTTTTTTCAAGATATCATTTTCTTTTGAAAAAACGCATTTTACGAACATGATTTGAGTATTTTACAGCCACCAGTAAGTAATTCCTGTCCTGGAATGTCTGAAAATCCCTATTAGGGTGTGGTGCCTGGCCTTACATTTTAGTATTCAGGGAGAAACATCTTTATCTCCAAACATAATCTAAAATCACCATCGCAGATGCAACCTGCAATTTCCAGAACTGGCCTCTTCCCCTCTCTGAATAGAACCGGTGGGCACTCTCTTTCCATAAGATGAAGTTTGGCGTAGCATGCTGTTTCTGGGCATAAATCATACGCTTTATCCTACCCCCAGCCTCAATAAAACTCCTCTAAATGTAAATGGGTTCACGCGCGGATGCCATTGCAGGCTTACTTTAAGAGAATAAGCATATAAATCATGTTTGTTTAAAGGATACCGCGTAAAGAGCTTTCTCACTATTGTGATGATCAAACACACCACAGAGACGAGTGATCCTCATAACCTGCCCAGAAAAACACATACAGTTGAAGTTGGAAGTTTACATACACTTAGGTTGGAGTCATTAAAACTTGTTTTTCAACCACTCCACACATTTCCTGTTAACAAACTATAGTTTTGGCAAGTCGGTTAGGACATCTACTTTGTGCATGATACAAGTCATTTTTCCAACAATTGTTTACAGACAGATTATTTCACTTATAATTCACTGTATCACAATTCCAGTGGGTCAGAAGTTTACATACACTAAGTTGACTGTGCCGTTAAACAGCTTGGAAAATTCCAGAAAATGATGTCATGGCTTTAGAAGCTTCTGATAGGCTAATTGACATCATTTGAGTCAATTGGAGGTGTACCTGTGGATGTATTTCAAGGCATACCTTCAAACTCAGTGCCTCTTTGCTTGACATCATGGGAAAATCAAAAGAAAATCAGCCAAGACCTCCACAAGTCTGGTTCATCCTTGGGAGCATTTTCCAAATTTTCCAAATGCCTGAAGGTACCACGTTCATCTGTACAAACAAAAGTACGCAAGTATAAACACCATGGGACACCACTCAGGAAGGAGAGGCATTCTGTCTCCTAGAGATGAACGTACTTTGGTGCGAAAAGTGCAAATCAATCCCAGAACAACAGCAAAGGACCTTGTGATGCTGGAGGAAACAGGTGAAAAAGTATCTATATCCACAGTAAAACTAGTCCTATATCGAAATAACCTGAAAGGCCGCTCAGCAAGGAAGAAGCCACTGCACCAAAACCGCCATTAAAAAGCCAGACTACGGTTTGCAACTGCACATGGGGACAAATATCGTACTTTTTGGAGAAATTTCCTCTGGTCTGATGGGAAAAATAAATAACTGCTCCAAAACTGCCATAAAAGGGGGATGCTTGCAAGCCGAAGAACACCATCCCAACTGTGAAGCACTGGGATGGCAGCATCATGTTGTGGGGGTGCTTTGCTGTAGGAGGGACTGGTGCACTTCACAAAAGGGAGGAGGGAGGAAAATGATGTGGATATATTGAAGCAACATCTCAAGACATCAGTCAAGTTAAAGCTTGGTCGCAAATGGGTCTTCCAAATGGACAATAACCCCAAGCATACTTCCAAAGTTGTGGCAAAATGGCTTAAGGACAACAAAGTCAAGGTATTGGAGTGGCCATCACAAAGCAAGTATGCAAGTATAAACACCATGGGACCCTGCAGCCATCATATCGCTAAGGAAGGAGATGCGTTCTGTCTCCTAGAGATGAACGTACTTTGGTGCAAAAAGTGCAAATCAATCCAAGAACAACAGCAAAGGACCTTGTGAAGATGCTGGAGGAAACAGGTTCAAAAGTATCTATATCCACAGTAAAACGAGTCCTATATTAACATAACCTGAAAGGCCGCTCAGCAAGGAAGAAGCCACTGCTCCAAAACCGCCATAAGAAAGCCAGATTTGTAACTGCACATGGGGACAAAGATTGTACTTTTTGGAGAATGACCCCAAGCATACTTCCAAAGATGTGGAAAAATGGCTTAAGGACAACAAAGTCAAGGTATTGGAGTGGCCATCACAAAGCCCTGACCTCAATCCTATAGAAAACTTGTAGGGCAGAACTGAAAAAGCATGTGTCGAGCAAGGAGGCCTACAAACCTGACTGAGTTACACCAGCTCTGTCAAGAAGAATGGGCCAAAATTCACCCAACTTATTGTGGGAAGCTTGTGGAAGGCTACCCAAAACATTTGACCCAAGTTAAACCATTTAAAGGCAATGCTACCAAATACTAATTGAGCGTATGTAAACTTCTGACCCACTGTGAATGTGATGAAAGAAAGAAAAGCTGAAATAAATCATTCTCTCTACTATTTCATATTCTTAAAATAAAGTGGTGATCCTACCTGACCTAAAACAGGGAATTTTTACTAGGATTAAATGTCAGGAATTGTGAAACTAAGTTTAAATGTACTTGGCTAAGGTGTATGTAAACTTCTGACTTCAACTGTAATTAGCAAGTGGATATTCTATCAGATACACTGAAACAAACACTGGCTGTTGGATCATAATGTTTTCGAGAGAGAGAGATACAGTGCCTTGCGAAAGTATTCGGCCCCCTTGAACTTTGCGACCTTTTGCCACATTTCAGGCTTCAAACATAAAGATATAAAACTGTATTTTTTTGTGAAGAATCAACAACAAGTGGGACACAATCATGAAGTAGAACGACATTTATTGGGTATTTCAAACTTTTTTAACAAATCAAAAACTGAAAAATTGGGCGTGCAAAATTATTCAGCCCCTTTACTTTCAGTGCAGCAAACTCTCTCCAGAAGTTCAGTGAGGATCTCTGAATGATCCAATGTTGACCTAAATGACTAATGATGATAAATACAATCCACCTGTGTGTAATCAAGTCTCCGTATAAATGCACCTGCACTGTGATAGTCTCAGAGGTCCGTTAAAAGCGCAGAGAGCATGAAGAACAAGGAACACACCAGGCAGGTCCGAGATACTGTTGTGAAGAAGTTTAAAGCCGGATTTGGATACAAAAATATTTCCCAAGCTTTAAACATCCCAAGGAGCACTGTGCAAGCGATAATATTGAAATGGAAGGAGTATCAGACCACTGCAAATCTACCAAGACCTGGCCGTCCCTCTAAACTTTCAGCTCATACAAGGAGAAGACTGATCAGAGATGCAACCACGAGGCCCATGATCACTCTGGATGAACTGCAGAGATCTACAGCTGAGGTGGGAGACTTTGTCCATAGGACAACAATCAGTCGTATATTGCACAAATCTGGCCTTTATGGAAGAGTGGCAAGAAGTAAGCCATTTCTTAAAGATATCCATAAAAAGTGTTGTTTAAAGTTTGTCACAAGCCACCTGGGAGACACACCAAACATGTGGAAGAAGGTGCTCTGGTCAGATGAAACCAAAATTGAACTTTTTGGCAACAATGCAAAACGTTTGGCGTAAAAGCAACACAGCTGAACACACCATCCCCACTGTCAAACATGGTGGTGGCAGCATCATGGTTTGGGCCTGCTTTTCTTCAGCAGGGACAGGGAAGATGGTTAAAATTGATGGGAAGATGGATGGAGCCAAATACAGGACCATTCTGGAAGAAAACCTGATGGAGTCTGCAAAAGACCTGAGACTGGGACGGAGATTTGTCTTCCAACAAGACAATGATCCAAAACATAAAGCAAAATCTACAATGAAATGGTTCAAAAATAAACATATCCAGGTGTTAGAATGGCCAAGTCAAAGTCCAGACCTGAATCCAATCGAGAATCTGTGGAAAGAACTGAAAACTGCTGTTCACAAATGCTCTCCATCCAACCTCACTGAGCTCGAGCTGTTTTGCAAGGAGGAATGGGAAAACATTTCAGTGTCTCGATGTGCAAAACTGATAGAGACATACCCCAAGCGACTTACAGCTGTAATCGCAGCAAAAGGTGGCGCTACACAGTATTAACTTAAGGGGGCTGAATAATTTTGCACGCCCAATTTTTCAGTTTTTGATTTGTTAAAAAAGTTTGAAATATCCAATAAATGTCGTTCCACTTCATGATTGTGTCCCACTTGTTGTTGATTCTTCACGAAAAAAATACAGTTTTATATCTTTATGTTTGAAGCCTGAAATGTGGCAAAAGGTCGAAAAGTTCAAGGGGGCCGAATACTTTCGCAAGGCACTGTATGTGGCTAGCTGGTCTAGTCTTTTGAAGTGGCAGAGAGATGCCCAATATAGAATCAGACTGTGTGAAGGTTGGGGCAGAGGGGGACTTGAATGATTAATACCATCTATTATAATGTTGAAATTGTGTTATAAGTAATGTTCTCTAAAACCATTTCTCACTAACCATTTCTCAGTTAAAGTAAGAGATTTTCCCTCCAGTAAATGGGGGTACTTCTTAACAGATTTCTATTTGTGATTGATTTATCTATTTGATGATGTAACTCTGATCAGGAGTGGAGAAATAAAAACACTTAGAATTTTGCAAAGAGGCCTCAACCTCCCCAGTTAGGTAACTGGTTCTCTGCTTAAAAAGTGGTTTGTCTTTTGTATTTTTTAGGACAGAGGTACGGCACATTTGAAGCAGCTTTGTCTTGAGATACAGCACTGCATGTTAATGTTGTGGGATTACAAAACTGTACAGTCGGTTAAAGGGAATCACTGTTGGATTAATAACCTCTTAAGGATACGCCCCTTTTTTTCAACTTTAGCCTAAAATGACATACCTAAATCTAACTGCCTGTAGCTCAGGCCCTTAAGTAAGGATATGCATATTCTTGATACCATTTTAAAGAAAACACTTTGAAAGTTGTAGAAATGTGAAAGGAATGTAGGAGAATATAACAAAATAGATCTGGTAATAGATAATACAAAGAAAAAATCAACCGTTCTTTTGTATTGTTTTTGTACCATCATCTTTGAAATGCAAGAGAATAATTTTAATATATTATTCCAGCCCATGTGCAATTTAGATTTTGTCCACTAGATGGCAGCAGTGTATGTGCAAAGTTTTAGACTGATCCAATGAAACATTGTATTTCTGTTAAAAATGTTGTATCAAGACTGCCCAAATGTGCCTAATATGTTTATTAATAACTTTATGTTAAAAATGATGCACTCTCCTCAAACAATAGCATGGTATTCTTTCACTGTTATAGCTACTGTAAATTGGACAGTGCCAACATCTTTAGGATAGGCTAACAGCTCTCTGTATGCCAATAAACCATCCAGCAAACATGACTGCCCCGTGTGGGTATTCGGTGGGCAATGTGGGCACAGGTTAGCCCACACCAAGACAACAACAGTCCGACATAGGCTAGACCACACCAATCCAACATCAACCAAACACAGGCTAGCCTAGCATGAGCTAGCCCACAAAAGCCCAAGACTGGCTAGCCTACACTAGTCCAACACAGGCTATCCCACATCAAGCCAACAACAGCCCAACACAGGCTTGCCCACACAAGCCCAATACGTGGGGTGGAAGGTCACAAAGCTCAAATAATTAAATCACATAAAATGAGAGAGCAGTGAAGAGCTGGCAAAATTAAACATCCCGAAAAGGAGAAATAATATAGTGCTTGAATATTCGTTAAACCTCTGAATGTTAGCTGAAGTGGTCCGCTTGTCCACTCCTCAGAGAAAGCAGAATGTGAACAAAAGGATATTTTTCATTAGGGAGAAAGTCTCTTCATTATCACAAAGGACCCTGGCTCTTTGTTTTCCCTTGTTCCCCTGCTTCCTCCTCAGCTCTGCACTCTTCTGCCTAATTAAGCTCGTTGCTGATGAAATGGCCTATCTGGGAGTGCTGATTAAGCCATCATAGAGGTGCTGCCTCGCCTCAGTGTCTGGGGAACGACGTGCTTCATTAACACGATTGGACCAGATGGTTGGGACTGCATGGGCAGGTCCAGTCCGGGTGCTGGGCAGGTCAGGTGCTTAGAGGTGATTGTCTGCTGCCTAGACCACACAGAAACACAACGTTTTACCTCAAACTAGTTAAAGATGTGACTTGTTTTTTACTCCTATTCTGATAATGTTTCCTGTCATCCTTTACCTTCTACTGTGCTCTTTAAGGGGCATAGATCAAAACCTGCAAACCAAATGCAAACCACGGAGCTAATTTAAAACCCTGAGGCAACTTTCACATATTCCTCTGAGAGAAGAAACCCATCAAACATCCAAGGAATCTCATTATGAATGTCAGTCATTCAACTAGATAACGCAGCAACCGACTACCATCTGGCCATAATGTCACCAGTTCATCATCGATACTAACTTCAGAACACTCCTCCAAGTATCAAAGAAACACATGAATGAATCTGAAGTGGTAAACATCTGGTTACTCCAACCTCGGCCCCCGCAGCTACTCGCCCAAGCCTCCCCAGCTTCTCCTTTACCCAAATCCAGATAGCAGATCTTCTGAAAGAGCTGCAAAACCTGGACCCGTACAAATCAGCTGGGCTTGACAATCTGGACCCTCTATTTTTGAAACTATCCGCTGCCATTGTCGCAACCCCTATTACCAGCCTGTTCAACCTCTCTTTCATATCGTCTGAGATCCCCAAGGATTGGAAAGCTGCCGCAGTCATCCCCCTCTTCAAAGGGGGAGACACCCTGGACCCAAACTGTTACAGACCTATATCCATCCTGCCCTGCCTATCTAAGGTCTTCGAAAGCCAAGTCAACAAACAGATCATTGACCATCTCGAATCCCACCGTACCTTCTCCGCTGTGCAATCTGGTTTCCGAGCCGGTCACGGGTGTACCTCAGCCACGCTCAAGGTACTAAACGATATCATTAACGCCATCGATAAAAGACAGTACTGTGCAGCCGTCTTTATCGACCTGGCCAAGGCTTTCGACTCTGTCAATCACCATATTCTTATCGGCAGACTCAGTAGCCTCGGTTTTTCTAATGACTGCCTTGCCTGGTTCACCAACTACTTTGCAGACAGAGTTCAGTGTGTCAAATCGGAGGGCATGTTGTCCAGTCCTCTGGCAGTCTCTATGGGGGTGCCACATGGTTCAATTCTCAGGCCAACTCTTTTCTCTGTATATATCAATGATGTTGCTCTTGCTGCGGGCGATTCCCTGATGCACCTCTACGCAGACGACACCATTCTGTATACTTCTGGCCCTTCCTTGGACACTGTGATATCTAACCTCCAAAAGAGCTTCAATGCCATACAACACTCCTTCCGTGGCCTCCAACTGCTCTTAAACGCTAGTAAAACCAAATGCATGCTTTTCAACCGTTCACTGCCTGCACCTGCACGCCCGACTAGCATCACCACCCTGGATGGTTCCGACCTAGAATATGTGGACATCTATAAGTACCTAGGTGTCTGGCTAGACTGTAAACTCTCCTTCCAGACTCATATCAAACATCTCCAATCTAAAATCAAATCTAGTCGGCTTTCTATTCCGCAACAAAGCCTCCTTCACTCACGCCGCCAAACTTACCCTAGTAAAACTGACTATCCTACCGATCCTCGACTTTGACGATGTCATGTACAAAATAGCTTCCAATACTCTACTCAGCAAACTGGATGCAGTTTATCACAGTGCCATCCGTTTTGTTACTAAAGCACCTTATACCACCCACCACTGCGACCTGTATGCTCTAGTCGGCTGGCCCTCGCTACATATTCGTCACCAGACCCACTGGCTCCAGGTCATCTACAAGTCCATGCTAGGTAAAGCTCCGCCTTATCTCAGTTCACTGGTCACGATGGCAACACCCACCCGTAGCAAGCGCTCCAGCAGGTGTATCTCACTGATCATCCCTAAAGCCAGCACCTCATTTGGCCGCCTTTCCTTCCAGCTCACTGCTGCCTCTGACTGGAACGAATTGCAAAAATCGCTGAAGTTGGAGACTTTTATCTCCCTCACCAACTTCAAACATCTGCTATCTGAGCAGCTAACCGATCGCTGCAGCTGTACATAGTCCATCGGTAAATAGCCCACCCAATTTACCTACCTCATCCCCATACTGTTTTTATTTATTTACTTTTCTGCTCTTTGCACACTAGTATCTCTACATGCACATGACCATCTGATCATATCACTCCAGTGTTAATCTGCAAAATTTTAATTATTCGCCTACCTCCTCATGACTTTTGCACACAATGTATATGTATATACTCTTTTTTTCTTTTTTCCTACTGTGTTATTGACTTGTTTATTGTTTACTCCATGTGTAACTCTGTGTTGTCTGTTCACACTGCTATGCTTTATCTGGCCAGGTCGCAGTTGTAAATGAGAACTTGTTCTCAACTAGCCTACCTGGTTACATAAAGGTGAAAAAATAAAAATAAATGACAGGATCATGTCCTGTTAACGACCAGCTATCCTCAGTATCATCCTATCACAATGAAATGTGAGTGCTCCTGCAACGAGGTGGTAGTCCTATTCAAGTGGTTGTGTTCGAGTAGTTGGCCAGGGTCAACAACCTGGTCTCTCAGCCAACAACCATTACAGTTGAAAAAAACAGTGAATCTGTGAAAGGATCTGTGAAAGGAGTCCCCAACAGGGTCAGCCTGAAATGCTCTTAGTACCTCCCTAAATGTTTTAGGCCCCCCATGTGGGTAAGTGAATGAGAGTTAAGTGGGTAGGTGATGAATGTTGCCTTTATGGTGCGGTTAGACTGTTTATGAGAGATATTAAAGTGAGCTGCACTTATAACAGTTAAGAACACTCAGTGTCATCCATCAATGTGTATTGAACACTTTATGGAGTCCGGACACTTTTAATATACTGTACTTCCTCTTTGCGACAATGAATCTTCAATGCCTCAACTTTAGAGAGCACCACTCTTCCCACTTCCTTAATTGTTTTATTGCTTCTTTCATTTATTTGCAGATTTATGGTGTACAGTATTGATGTCCTACATTGTAATAGTTAAGGCATGTTGAGGAATGCTTCCTTTCAATGCTGCCTCACTACATGTGAATTTGAAAAAATAATTTATTAGGTTTATTAGGTGTGTACATGTGTTTAGCAGATGTTATCGCAGGTGCAGCGAAATGCTTGTGTTTCTAGCTCCAACAGTGCAGTAATACCTAGCAATAAAAAATACAACCATTTACACATTATCCAGAAAAATTAAGAAATTGAAAAATACAGTGCCTTGCGAAAGTATTCGGCCCCCTTGAACATTGCGACCTTTTGCCACATTTCAGGCTTCAAACATAAAGAAATAAAACTGTATTTTTTTGTGAAGAATCAACAACAAGTGGGACACAATCATGAAGTGGAACGACATTTATTGGATATTTCAAACTTTTTTAACAAATCAAAAACTGAAAAATTGGGCGTGCAAAATTATTCAGCCCCCTTAAGTTAATACTTTGTGGCGCCTCCTTTTGCTGCGATTACAGCTGTAAGTCGCTTGGGGTATGTCTCTATCAGTTTTGCACATCGAGAGACTGACATTTTTTCCCATTCCTCCTTGCAAAACAGCTCGAGCTCAGTGAGGTTGGATGGAGAGCATTTGTGAACAGCAGTTTTCAGTTCTTTCCACAGATTCTCGATTGGATTCAGGTCTGGACTTTGACTTGGCCATTCTAACACCTGGATATGTTTATTTTTGAACCATTCCATTGTAGATTTTGCTTTATGTTTCGGATCATTGTCTTGTTGGAAGACAAATCTCCGTCCCAGTCTCAGGTCTTTTGCAGACTCCATCAGGTTTTCTTCCAGAATGGTCCTGTATTTGGCTCCATCCATCTTCCCATCAATTTTAACCATCTTCCCTGTCCCTGCTGAAGAAAAGCAGGCCCAAACCATGATGCTGCCACCACCATGTTTGACAGTGGGAATGGTGTGTTCAGGGTGATGAGCTGTGTTGCTTTTACGCCAAACATAACGTTTTGCATTGTTGCCAAAAAGTTCCATTTTGGTTTCATCTGACCAGAGCACCTTCTTCCACATGTTTGGTGTGTCTCCCAGGTGGCTTGTGGCAAACTTTAAACAACACTTTTTATGGATATCTTTAAGAAATGGCTTTCTTCTTGCCACTCTTCCATAAAGGCTAGATTTGTGCAATATACGACTGATTGTTGTCCTATGGACAGAGTCTCCCACCTCAGCTGTAGATCTCTGCAGTTCATCCAGAGTGATCATGGGCCTCTTGGCTGCATCACTGATCAGTCTTCTCCTTGTATGAGCTGAAAGTTTAGAGGGACGGCCAGGTCTTGGTAGATTTGCAGTGGTCTGATACTCCTTCCATTTCAATATTATCGCTTGCACAGTGCTCCTTGGGATGTTTAAAGCTTGGGAAATCTTTTTGTATCCAAATCCGGCTTTAAACTTCTTCACAACAGTATCTCGGACCTGCCTGGTGTGTTCCTTGTTCTTCATGATGCTCTCTGCGCTTTTAACGGACCTCTGAGACTATCACAGTGCAGGTGCATTTATACGGAGACTTGATTACACCCAGGTGGATTGTATTTATCATCATTAGTCATTTAGGTCAACATTGGATCATTCAGAGATCCTCACTGAACTTCTGGAGAGAGTTTGCTGCACTGAAAGTAAAGGGGCTGAATAATTTTGCACGCCCAATTTTTCAGTTTTTGTTTTGTTAAAAAAGTTTGAAATATCCAATAAATGTCGTTCCACTTCATGATTGTGTCCCACTTGTTGTTGATTCTTCACAAAAAAATACAGTTTTATATCTTTATGTTTGAAGCCTGAAATGTGACAAAAGGTCGCAAAGTTCAAGGGGGCCGAATACTTTTGCAAGGCACTGTATCAGAAAGAGCAATGTCAGTGACCAGAATATAAATATATGTACATATAATGGTACATATAAGAAAGTATGGACAGTGTATGAAAAGAAAAGGTGTGTACAGCAGTAGTTATATAGGATGAGCCTTGACTAGAATACAGTACAGTATATATAGTTGAAGTTGGAAGTTTACATACACTTAGGTTTGAGTCATTAAAACTTGTTTTTCAACCCCTCCACAAATTTCTTGTTAACAAACTATAGTTTTGGCAAGTCAGTTAGGACATCTACTTTGTGCATGACAAGTAATATTTCAAACAATTGTTTACAGACAGATTATTTCACTTATAATTCACTGTATCACAATTCCAGTGGGTCAGAAGTTTACATACACTAAGTTGACTGTGCCTCTAAACAGCTAGGAAAATTCCAGAAAATGATGTCATGGCTTTAGAAGCTTCTGATAGGCTAATTGACATAATTTGAGTCAATTGGAGGTGTACCTGTGGATTTATTTCAAGGCCTACCTTCAAACTCAGTGCCTCTTTGCTTGACATCATGGGAAAATCAAAAGAAATCAGCCAAGACCTCAGAAATAAACTGTAGACCTCCACAAGTCTGGTTCATCCTTGGGAGCAATTTCCAAACGTCTGAAGGTACCACGTACATCTGTACAAACAATAGTATGCAAGTATAAACACCATGGGACCACGCAGCCGTCATACCGCTCCGGAAGGAGAAGCGTTCTGTCTCCTAGAGATGAAAATACTTTAGTGCGAAAAGTGCAAATCAATCCAAGAACAACAGCAAAGTACTTTGTGAAGATGCTGGAGGAAACGGGTACAAAAGTATCTATATCCACAGTAAAATGAGTCCTATATCAACATAACCTGATGGCCGCTCAGCAAGGAAGAAGCCACTGCTCCAAAACCGCCATAAGAAAGCCAGACTACGGTTTGCAACTGCACATGGGGACAAAGATCATACTTTTTGGAGAAATGTCCTCTGGTATGATGAAACAAAAATAGAACTGTTAGGCCATGATGACCATCGTTATGTTTGGAGGAAAAAGGGGGAGGCTTGCAAGCCGAAGAACACCATCCCAACCGTGAAGCACAGGGGTGTCAGCATCATGTTGTGGGGGTGCTTTGCTACAGGAGGGACTGGTGCACTTCACAAAATAGATGGCATCATGAGGTAGGAAAACTATATGGATATATTGAAGCAACATCTCAAGATGTTGCTTCAATATGGGTCTTCCAAATGGACATTGACCCCAAGCATACTTCCAAAGTATGGAAACATGGCTTAAGGACAACAAAGTCAAGGTATTGGAGTGGCCATCACAAAGCCCTGACCTCAATCCTATAGAAAATTTGTAGAGCAGAACTGAACAAGCATGTGCGAGCAAGGAGGCCTACAAACCTGACTCATTTACACCAGCTCTGTCCGGAGGAATGGGCCAAAATTCACCCAACTTATTGTGGGAAACTTGTGGAAGGTTAAACAATGTAAAAGCAATGCTACCAAATACTAATTGAGTGTATGTAAACTTCTGACCCACTGAGAATGTGATAAAATAAATAAAAGCTGAAATAAATCATTCTTAAAATAAAGTGGTGATCCTAACTGACCTAAGACGGGGCATTTTTACTAGGATTAAATGTCAGGAATGGTGAAAAACTGAGTTTAAATGTATTTGGCTAAGGTGTATGTAAACTTCCGACTTCAACAGTACATATGAAGTGGGTAAAACTGTATGTAAACATTATTAAAGTGACCAGTGTTTAATGACTATGTACATAGGGCAGCAGTCTCTAAGGTAGAGTACTTGTTGGTAGCTGGCTAGAACAGTTACTAAGGCTAGTGGTGACTGTTTAACAGTCTGATGGCCTGGAGGTAGAAGCTGTTTCCTATTCTCTTGGTCCCAGCTTTGATGCAACTGTACTTTTTCCACCTTCTAGATGGTGGAGGAGTGAATAGACCGTGTCTCGGGTGGCTGAGGTCCTTGATGATCTTATTGGCCTTCTTGTGACACCGGGTGCTGTAGATGTCCTGGAAGGCAGGCAGTGTAATGGAACTAAGTCGCTGGTTTATGGACCATTAGTCCGAGAAACTCAATCTTCTGCAATACATTGAAATGTAATTGTGTTTAATCACAGATCATGTGCTCTCTCTCCCTATCTCCCTCCCTCCCCTCAGGAGACTGAAAAGATTTGGCATGGATCCTCAGATCCTCAAAAAGCCATTCAGCTACACCATCGAGAGCATCCTGACTGGCTGCATCACTGCCTGGTATGGCAACTGCTCGGCCTATGACCGCAAGGCACTACAGGGGGTAGTGCGTACGGCCCAGTACATCACTGGAGCCAAGCTTCCTGCCATTAAGGACCTCTATGCCAGGCGGTGTCAGAGGAAGGCCCAAAAATGTGTCAAAGACTAGTCACAGACTGTTCTCTCTGCTATCGCACAGCAAGCGGTACCGGAGCACCAAGTCTAGGTCCAAAAGGCTTCTTAACAGCTTCTACCCCCAAGCCATAAGACTCCTGAACATCTAATCAAATGGCCACCCAGACTATTTGCATTGTCCACCCCCTCTTTTACATGGCTCCTACTCTCTGTTATTATCTATGCATAGTCACTTTAACTCTACCTACATGCACATATTACCTCAATTACCTCGACTAACCTGTGCCCCAGCACATTGACTCTGTACTGGTACCGCCTGTATATAGCCTCACTACTGTTATTTTACTGCTGCTCTTTAACAATTTGTTATTTGTTATTTTTTTACTTATCTATTTATTACTTAACTTATTTTTCTTAACTGTTGGTTAGGGGCATTGTTGGTTGTAAGTAAGCATTTCACTGTAAGGTCTGTTGTATTCGGCACATGTGACAAATAACGTTTGATTTGATCTTCTCATCAACAGTGCTACTCTACTGTAGGGAGGAGAAGGTGTTAGTTGGCTGCTCATGCCATTTCTGTCCCTTCATCTCCCATTTTCTCTGACCCGCTCTCTTTCTTTCTCTCTGCTACCTTTTTGACTTTCCACTCTCTCCTCGTTTCTCAATTTGTTCTCCCTCTTTCTTTATCATACATTTCTCATAGCATGACAGGAAAGAGTATGCTTCATCATCTATGCACTTTCTTCCCACCCGCTCTTTCTCTTTCGTTGGAGATAGCTGGGTCTGACTATGTAGCCGTCCTCCACTCCTGCTGTCTGTTCTATTAGTGCTGAGGGAGACACAGAAACCCCTGTGAGCCAGGAGGGTTAAGCTATGTCAAAGAGACTCCCAGACACAACTGGACACAACACAGAACACAGAATAGACTGACAGGCCATGTGAGTCGTACAAAACACACTGCAGCTGACCGTGCTGAAGTCTGGTTCACCTCGCTACTTTTCTATTCTTCCAATCATCCCCTGCTCCCTAGGCATCCCCTTCAGTATGTGTCACCCCAAGAACAATTCCCTTCCTCTCATTTTTCAAAGTCATCCCTCCCTCCTGTACATCCATCACTGTCCGCTCCTCTTCCTCTGAATAGATGCAATCTCTTTTTGCCCATCGTCAATCTGTTCGATTGTTCTTCAGTTCACTGCAACTCTGTCCCTCCTCTGTCCCCCCTTCATTCCAGAGCCTTATATCAACACGCCCCTCCTCTTTCTATCACTCCATCTCTCTGCATCCATACGGTTCTTCTCTCCTTCCCTCTCTTACTCTCTTTCTAAATTTACCAGCAGCATTGATTGACTGTGTGTGCAAGCAAGTGTTTTTTTTGCGTGACAAAGTGTGTGTGTGTGTGTATGCTTCAGTGCATTTGTGCGTGTGTGTGCATGAGTTTTATTAGAGTACTGTGGCTAAGGCTGGTCCTATGAACATTGCTCTCTACCTGTATCAGCATTAAGCAGGCAGACCTGTGTCGGCCCCATGCTGAATGATGGTTAATAGGAATGACCCGCGCCCAAGGAGGAGAGAGGAATAAAGAAGGAGAGAGAAAGTCAGTGAGATGATGTGCAGGTGTTTTCCCCATTCCAAACCTTTTAGGCTGTCTTGGACAAAGCCATTTTTTGCAGAGTGACACTAAGTTTGGTATGAATGGTCATTTATAACCATAGTTGTACACTATACTGTTCAGGCTAGGGGAAGGTAATCTAATGATGAAAACACAATTGTGTTGTTTTCTAATAAATTCCTCTCCACACAGAGATACATCAATAGTGAGAAATAGACTAAGAGGACAGACCTCAGTGATTTACTGACAGATTACAGAATACAGATGGCTTGCAAATGTTACCTATTAATTCACATACATAAATAATGAAGTCGGATAATACAAGTGTTTTAATGAATATCAGGGACTATTCACCATGAGGGATTCTTACTAGTCACAGTGATTAATGACTCTACCTCTGGGCAGCCATAAAACTTCCTGACACATTTTATCATGGCCAGGGGTCTAATTTTATTTTACTTTGCATTATTGTTGAGATCACTTCCCATAATTTGATAAGCACACACACCTTTCTAAGGGAAAACATTTTCCCTTGGCGTTTTCCCTATTTTGCTGCATTACAACCTGTAATTTAAATAGATTTTTATTTGGAAATACACAAAATTGTCCAAATTGGTGAAGTGAAATGAAAAAAATAACTTGTTTCAAAAAATTATAAAAAATACAAAATGGAAAAGTGGTGCGTGCATATGTATTCACCCCCTTTGCTATGAAGTCCCTAAATACGATCTGGTGCAACCAATTACCTTCAGAAGTCACATAATTAGTTAAATAAAGTCTAACTGTATGTAATCTAAGTGTCACATAATCTGTCACATGATCTCAGTATATATACACCTGTTCTGTAAGGCCCCAGAGTCTGCAACACCACAAAGCAAGGGGCACCACCAAGCAAGCGACACCATGAAGACCAAGGAACTCTCCAAACAGGTCAGGGACAAAGTTGTGGAGAAGTACAGATCAGGGTTGGGTTAAAAATAATATCCGAAACTTTGAATATCCCACAGAGCACCATTAAATCCATTATTAAAAAATTGAAATAATATGGCACCACAACAAACCTGCCAAGAGAGGGCCGCCCACCAAAACTCAGGCAAGGAGGGCATTAATCAGAGAGGCAACAAAAATATATCCCTGAAGGAGCTGCAAAGCTCCACAGCTGAGATTGGAGTATCTGTCCATAGGACCACTTTAAGAGTGGCCAGAAAAAAGCAATTTCTTCAAGAAAAAAATAAGCAAACACGTTTGGTGTTCGCCAAAAGGCATGTGGGAGACTCTCCAAATATATGGAAGGAGGTACTCGGGGTGATGAGAGCTTTTTGGCCATCAAGGAAAACACTATGTCTGGCGCAAACCCAACACCTCTCATCACCCCGAGAACCATATCCCCACAGTGAAGGATGGTGGTGGCAGCATCATGCTGTGGGGACGTTTTTCATAGGCAGGGACTGGGAAACTGGTCAGAATTGAAGGAATTAGGGTTTTTCTGTTCTTTTATTTTATTTTAATTTTTAATCCCCAAAAAAAATTCTCCCCAATTTCGTGATATCCAATTGTTTAGTAGCTACTACTTGTCTCATCGCTAGAACTCCCGTACGGGCTCGGGAGAGACGAAGGTTGAAAGTCATTTGTCCCCCGATACACAACCCAACCAAGCCGCACTGCTTCTTAACACAGTGCGCATCCAACCCAGAAGCCAGCCGCACCCCACGGACCTCCCAGTCGTGGCCGTTTACGACAGAGCCTGGGCGCGAACCCAGAGTCTCTGGTGGCACAGCTCGCCGTGCAGTACAGCACCCTTAACCACTGCGCCACCCGGGAGGCCTCAGGGAAGTTCTTGAGGGAAACCTGTTTCAGTCTTCCAGAGACGTGAAACTGGGACGGAGGTTTTACCTTCCAGCAGGAGAATGACCCAAAGCATAGTGCTAAAGCAACACTTGAGTGGTTTAAGGGGAAACGTTTAAATGTCTTGGAATGGCCTAGTCAAAGCCCAAACCTCAATCAAATTGAAAATCTGTGGTATGACTTAAAGATTGCTGTACACCAACGGAACCCATCCAACTCGAAGGCGCTGGAGCAGTTTTTCCTTGAAGAATGGCAAAAATCCCAGTAGCTAGATGTGCCAAGCTTATAGAGACATACCCCAAGAGACTTGCAGCTGTAATTGTTGCAAAAGGTGGCTCTACAAGGTATTGGCTTTGGGGGGGGGTGAATAGTTATGCATGCTCAAGTTCTTATTTCTTGTTGTTTCTTCAAGTGGTAGGCATGTTGTGTAAATCAAATGATACAAAATCTCCAAAATCTATTTTAATTCTAGGTTGTAAGTAAACAAAATAGTAAAAATGCCAAGGGGGGTGAATACTTTCACAAGTCACTGTACTGTATACATTGTAGCCATTACATCCATGTGAAGGAAGGACACGTTGGTGAGTAGAAAGACAGCCTTATGACCAAAGGGCAGAGCAAACCTCACACTTTTAAATATCCATTATTGCTTTTCCCACAGACCCTTCCTGCTGGATTGGTTCCTGGAATATTAGGCTGCTTTCTTCTCACACTCAGATCATGCAAAAATACTACTTGAAGCAGTGCCCAGCCTATAGCAAGAGTGCGCATAGAGAACTTAAAGTGTGAGTAAATGTTGTTTCGGCATCAAATACACAGCCAATTCTAAAGGAACATTCATGACAAGACATAACATATATTTCTCTGTCCTGTTGACAAAAAAACACACTGTTTCCCCCTGTGCCAACCAGACAGCCAAGCAGCCAGCCAGGCAGCCAGAGCTGCACATATGGGCCTGCTCAGCAGTCGGCAGTAGCTGGTAACAGAAACACAAAGCTGTCAGAGCCCCGTTGTCCTTTTCCGTCTCCCCCAGAAATAGAGTTTATTACAGCCCGGGGCGAAGGTTCTCAGTTGGGCCTTCAGCCCAATGGCCGCTGGCAGGAAATCTCTCCTTGGATATTAATAGTTGTGGTTAGTGGGCCATTTAATTGAGAGAGGTAGTGAGTGGTAGGTGAAAAGGATGATGGAGAGGCTCCTGCCAAGCCACAGTGGATATGTGGGATTGCTGTACTGCATAAATGCACTCAATTTACTGGTCTGTCACTAGACTTGGGCGGTATACAGTATATACCGTATACAGGGGTATTTGGAAATAGCCACGGGGTGATTTTTCAATAGCGTCAATACCGCTTAAATACGTTTGAAAATGCGTAGCTACTTTTTAAGTAAATACCTGAAGTAAACCTGAGCAATACTTTAGGAGATAAAGAAAATTGCATTCTTCATTTCACCTGTCACATAATTTTTCATTATGAAGCTTACCGGTAGTTCCCAGTCATGTGGTGTTTGTTTACAAGAGACCGGAGCCTTGTGAGTCACTCACTGTTGTTCAGCACGTGCCAGGTGATCGAATTAGAGTATGGAATGCACAACTAAATGTTTTCCAGCTAGATATCTTATAACTATTAAGTTAACTGTCTAAATATTGCTAAATGCGCTGCAGTTGTGCATTTGGTTTTCTAATTTAGGAGCGACAGGTAGCTAGCGGTTAGAGATGCGAGCCAGCAACCGAAGGGTTGCCAGTTTGTATACCAGGTCTGCCTGGAGAAATCTGTTGGGAAATGAGCTGGAAACTGGAGGGTTGCTTGTATCAAATCCTAGATGCATTGCCTGCAGTTGTGCCCTTGAGCAAGGCACTTAACCCCCCACAACAGCAGCTCCCATCACCTCTCCAAAAACATGTATATGTATGTGTGTCTTTTGGAGGGGTTGGGTTGAAAGCAGAAGTAACATTTTGGTTGGACCTTGTGTGCAATTGACCAATAAAGTGATCTTCATCTCTTAATCTAGCTAAGTGGCTAGCTTCTTCCAAAATCAAGCTTTTCTTGGTAACAGCAGAGAATAAACTCCTGGATCAAGAGCCTTGCTGTCTAATATTTGTTTGGTGCGTGCAACAAACTGTGAGTAGCATGTTTGAGTTACTTGTATAACGTTATGAGCTGGGATGTCAGTCCTGAAAAAAGTTTAGGTCAGAGACGGTATAAAATGTTCGCAATGTGCTCATTAGCATTTAGTTAGCATTATCTACGGGATTTTACATGTACATGGTAGCATTGCTAACCTTCGGATTACAGAGTGGCATTTTGCCCCTTGTGTTCAGTGCCGGTATTACTGAATTTACCGGTAAGGCACAAGGTCGCTATGAAGGTACAGCATGACAATCTGAATACGGCTCAAGCCTGTCCTTGGGCTTACCATAAAACAGCAATTTTTATCAGACAGCAACACACGTTTTCTGCTCTATCAGTGGTGCTGGTTACTTTTGATTGGGAAGAGGCAGAGTATCATATAAGGAAAACTCACACATCCTGTCTACAAATCGTTTAACTTTTTTTTTAAAGCTACAGTATGAGACAGGCCAATGAGCGCAGGCGTATGCAAATACAAAATTAATCCGCAATCAGTCCTCCTACATAGCAACTGTGTGTCATCTCCCCTGCAAGGCTACGTCAGTCCGTACTCCTTCTGCCACAGCGATTTTGACAGCCCTCTCTGTGCCAAGGAGGTGACCTCTGTCACTGTGCCAATAGGTGTACAACTTGTGAAATGTGCACTCCTCCCCTAGCACATCTCATTTCTCCCCTCTACTCTCTCCTCCCCCATCCCATCCCCACCCTGATCTCCTGGTCTCTCTCTCTCTCTAAAGGCACAAGGAGAAAAAGGCCATCCCACTGCAGAGAGGACATGCATGACCGCCCCACCTGTCGGACACCATGCCCAACAACGAGGTCACTGGCACCATGCAGCATCGCAACCGCATCATGAATATTCACGACCCTGGGAAAGGTGGTGTCAGCCGTTTTCCCTGCAGTAGTTTTCCACAGTGGTTTCCTGGAGCGATGCATGGAACTTCAATGACATTGCAGGCCTGAACATCAATGGCATTGCAACCCTGGGATTTCTCTCTAAATCAATCGCTCTTATTCATCTGAACTGATCTATACACATTTTGCAATGAGGTCTTAGAGGAGGTGGATTTAGAGCTTTCTGCTTTGATGACTGATGCAGAAAAATATAGGAAACTTGTCAAAATAAGGCGCGCGTGCGGTATAGTGGATGAGATCCACCAAGGCTGGGCAAAAGAAGACTGGCTTGATAAACTGACTGAGCAAGTTTGACAGTAAATAATCGAGGACTAGCACCACTCACCACATTCACCCCCATAGAGCAGATTCCTTTGCTCTTTGTGTTATTTCAGGGATTTCAGTGCGGTATTCTAACACAACACATTCCTGTGCCAGCTTCTGATGTCCTTAAGGAATTGCTCCATCTTGGATCTAGAGGGAGGTATTCATGATTGAAAAAACTAAAATGGAATAGCACTCACATACTGTGATTGATTGAGATAAACTGGGCATTTCATGCAAAGCAGCACTAAGCTTTTCTGACGTCCCTTGGCCATCTGCTACAAAGCACCGCCTTTCGGTACAAAAAGGGCATCCTTTGAATATAGGCACAGCCAATGCATTCACCTTCTTTCATAACTTACAGTCACACTTTGCTGTGATTTTTCCTCTACTCTGATGCATTGTGAGCAGATCATTGTTCCTCCTGCATCATTTCAGAATTGTTTCATTAAATTAGCATTACTTCTTCACAATTAGGTTGGATATTAAACTGTAGATTAATTGTGGTACCGTATTCCTACGAGGTCTGCAGAACGCTCTCATAAACCACGGAATAGAGCCACGCTCTGTTATGCGGAAACATTGTGATGAAATGTACTTTTCCACTCAAGTGGCAAATGTTCCATCACACTATAACCATGGACCTGAATGTAAAAAATAAGGTGCTTTAAATGTTGATTGAAAATGTTCTCTGTTACCCCTGAAAATAACCTATTTGATCATACATTAGAAAACAGGGCCCACACTATGATTGACGTTGAATAAAACTGCATAGACTACAACTAGAAGCTCTGTCCATGGTCCTGAATGTAGACTACAACTAGGAACACTATCCATGGTCCTGAATCTCTTCCTTCAAGTTTCAACTTTATTGTCCCACACAGTGGTTTTGCAGCAAAGGAGCACAAAGAACAAGATTGAACATATAAAATACACATGGATCACAATGACACAGAGTTAATGACACATACCTTCTACAGTACATATGCATTGCTGGCTGTTTGGGCTTTTAGGCTGGGTTTCTGTATCAGCACTTTGTGACATCTGTTGATTTAAAAAGGGTTTTATAAATATATTTCATTGATTGAGTTATAGTGAATACAATGAGCATAGGGCTAACAGCCATCAGTACTAATATATACAGTAGGCCTACTAGTGATCGACATTAGCAGCAGCACAAAAGTATAGCAAAGTTGTTTAATAAGCTCTCTGCATTCTTAGATTATCTCGTCAACAACATATCATCAGTGTGCTGACAAAACTAAAATGACCATCATCATCAACATATTACCATCATAATCCGCAACATCATCATCATCCCTTCTTCTCTTCCCTGTAATCAAAAGGGCAATGGCCATAGGGGTGAAGGAGTGTTTGTACCTGTTAGTCTTAACAGTGGGGAATCGAAACAGGGAGCCAAAGGATAGGACCTGAAACCCATGGTGTAGGGGGTGGGTACAGTCAGACAGGATGGATTCTGCCTTCCTCACCACTTGTCTGTTGTACAGGTCAGACAGACTACTCCTGTGATCTTACTGACCACATCACTATTCTAGCTAGTGCATTGTTTGCTTTTACACCAAGGTTGCCGTACCAGCAAATCAAAGACAATGTTAAGACAGACTCTACGTTCAACTTATAAAAGAGAGTAATCAAGGTCCTGTCTACCTGGAACTTTTCCAGTTTCCTGAGACAAAAAAAAGTGTTGCTGGCCCTTCTTCCACAACATGTCACTGTTACACTCACATTTCAATGTATTCTCAATCATTGTGCCAAGATACTTGTAGTTGTCTACCAGGTCTACCACCTGGCCCTTGATGATAGTGTTCTGAGGGGTAGGGGGTTGATGCCTGAAATGAACAGACATCTTTGGGTTTTGTCACATACAGTTGTAAGAATGCACGGTTACACCAAAGTGGCTCAATCATTACCTGATTCATGGGTGCAATTATTCGGTTGGACTGTCTCCTTGACTGGCTGAATTAGCTCTGACTGAGGGATAGCTCTAAATTCTACTGCATTGAGACCCTTCCT
Organism: Oncorhynchus mykiss; assembly: GCF_057628025.1. NCBI lineage: Eukaryota > Metazoa > Chordata > Actinopteri > Salmoniformes > Salmonidae > Oncorhynchus > Oncorhynchus mykiss. Next base: position 62,723,102 of record NC_143046.1, on the reverse strand, counting down.
ATTGTCGGACCAAGTATGGACATCCATAAAGACTACTGAGATTGCGCCTGACACTCTATAGTAGGTAGCATATACACTGGATATAAACAAACAGAGAGAGAGCTTAGTCCTAGAATGCCCTGCAAATGGTCAAGGAGAGAATTTTAAAAAACATTGAAATTCATTCATTCACCGGTCATTTCTCAAAGTGTGAAAAATGAATTGCTCTGGATGTAGGCCTAGTGGTGGGGGAGACATAGAGTGGGAGAGTGAGGGTGGCTGGGAGCTGAGGTGGGCTACCCATCACAGAGCAGCTAACTCTGGTTCTATTCATGGGCAGGCTCCATCTGTCCCATGGGATGCAGTCTCCTCCATAAAAGAAGGGTCATATCTGCTGCCTGCCTCCACAGATTTAGGGTCCACCAGCCTTAACCCTCATCCAGAGCATCTGGTGATGGCACACACTCACACACTGGCACAACCACACGCACGCACAAATGCACACAACCACGCACACACAGAGTGGAGTGGATCCACTGTATTCAATCATGCTCACACTAAACTGATGCACTTGAGTGACCCTGCACGAAAAGGACATTATGTTCGCCCCTTACACAGTCAATTTCAAGAACAAGACCATGACCTTATGCAAGGAAAGTGTGCTGCTGGCTCGCTTGGTTCTTATGTTGTATTCCCAAGCATGTGATTTAATTTCTGCCATCAATGACATCCAGGGGTGAAAGTAGATATATATTTTCTTACCCGTATGAGACACCCAAGTGTTTTTTTTTATAGCCTAGGTGTAATCATAGAATTCCATATAGAGTCCCCATTCATTTAATAGCTGATGTCTGAGGGCCTAGTATCCTGGGCCTAATAAAGATTTGTCATATCATTTTAACATGCAATGCCTTTTAACATAGGCGGTGTGTGGGTTTCATGTTCAGGAAGCACATTTTCACCATAAAAATGCACCTTTTAAACATAGCATTTCACGCATCCTGGCATTTGCAGACGTATGTAAGATAGCCTATTATTCCTAATGTGATGATTAGTTAGACATCATTTAGGCTAATAATATAACTCAATCATCGTTCGCAAAGAAAGACTGTTCAATGCAGAGCATAGTGGCATAGGGAAGGCCTAGGCTATAGGCTTATCAGATACATTTCTTGTTGGCCTTTTATAAACACATTTCATGCAATTCTACTACACTTTATTTGAATGGAGACATTAGCAGAATCTTTTTTTAATGCTAAAAAATACTACTCAGCTGACACTGACAAACAGATCAATAAATACATTGTTGTCTGATCCATATAATCGACCTACGAAAAGTGGGAACACAAATACAATATGACGTCCATCTAACCTGGAGGAGGACATTTTTGTCCAAAAACAAACATAAGTGGCACTGGCTCAATGATAAAGACAGTGACTATGCCCACTCACTGGGGATATGGCCGATGTTCTCTGCTGGTGCCAATAAGATATTTGGCTACAGTTTGCTCAATTAAGTTGAGAATTTTGATAACTGAAAGACAGACTGGAGTCTTTTCATTGTCATCTCTACAGCAATAGCCATTAGCTTTCCAAACAGTTTTTCCGCAATTGTATTTTTAAATATTGAGATATGCCTGGCTGGGTCTCTTTACACTGACAGTCACAACTCAACAACCATCTATTTGGTATTTCCCGTATGATCTGCCCAAATTGCGGGCCCTTCCGACTGTAGGCTATGTGATTTAAAACCATCCACAGTCTCTTTTAAAATAAGCTAATGGTCCTCTTTGGCCAAATTATACTTTCTGGTGTAGTAGCCCATTTTTAATGATTTTAGTTATAGACAGGAGTAAGTTCATTAGACTACATAATTTTGGCAATTTAATTCAATTTACTTTAGGGAAGCTTAGTTTCCCCTATACAATCTAAAAATGAGGGGTTCAACAAGGGTTCTTATGAGATCCTCAAAGTCCTTTGAGGAACCTTAGGGTTCTTGGCACTGAAAATACCATCTATCTTTTCATATTTGTGCAAATCTTTCCAAAACAAAAGAATGGACACAATTCACTTGATATCAATCAACAAAGAGGAAAGAATATGTAGGCTATACGAAAATGTTGAAGACTAGCTGTATTGGGTGCAGATGACTGAACTGCTCACTTTTGTGTCTGTAGGTATACAGACGAGGAGGTATACACAGGTACAGTTGAAGTCTGAAGTTGCCAAATACATTTAAACTCAGTTTTTCACAATTCCTGACATTTAATCCTAGTAAAATGTCCCTGTCTTAGGTCAGTTAGGATCACCACTTTATTTTAAGAATGTAAAATGTCAATAGTAGAGAGAATAATTTCTTTCATCACATTCCCAGTGGGTCAGAAGTTTACATACACTCAATTAGTATTTGGCAGCATTGCGTTTAAATTGTTTAACTTGGGTCAAATGTTTCGGGTAGCCTTCCACAAGCTTCCCACAATAAGTTGGGTGAATTTTGGCCAATTCCTCCTGACAGAGCTGGTATAACTGAGTCAGGTTTGTAGGCTTCCTTGCTTGCACACGCTTTTTCAGTTCTGCCCTACAAATTTTCTATAGGACTGAGGTCAGGGCTTTGTGATGGCCACTCCAATACCTTGACTTTGTTGTCCTTAAGCCATTTTGCCAAGTATGCTTGGCATCATTGTCCATTTGGAAGACCCAATTGCAACCAAGCTTTAACTTCCTGACTGACGTCTTGAGATGTTGCTTCAATATATCCACATCATTTTCCATCCTCATGATTCCATCTATTTTGTGAAGTGCACCAGTCCCTCCTGCAGCAAAGCACCCCCACAACATGATGCTGCCACCCCCGTGCTTCACGGTTGGGATGGTGTTCTTCGGCTTGCAAGCCTCCCCCTTTTTCCTCCAAACATAACGATGGTCATTATGGCCAAACAGTTCTATTTTTGTTTCATCAGACCAGAGGACATTTCTCCAAAAAGTATGATTATTGTCCCCATGTGCACTTGCAAACCGTAGTCGTTTTTATAAATGGCGGTTTTGGAGCAGTGGCTTCTTCCTTGCTGAGCGACCTTTCAGGTTATGTCAATATAGGACTCGTTTTACTGTGGATATAGATACTTTGAACCTGTTTCCTCCAGCATCTTCACAAGGTCCTTTGCTGTTGTTCTTGGATTGATTTGCACTTTTTGCACCAAAGTACGTTAATCTCTAGGAGACAGAACGCATCTCCTTCCTGAGCGATATGACGGCTGCGGGGTCCCATGGTGTTTATACTTGCATACTTGTTTGTACAGATGTACGTGGTACCTTCAGGCATTTGGAAATTGCTCCCAAGGATGAACCAGACTTGTGGAGGTCTACCATTTTTTTTCTGAGGTCTTGGCTGATTTATTTTGATTTTCTCATGATGTCAAGCAAAGAGCCACTGCGTTTGAAGGTAGGCCTTGAAATACATCCACAGGTACACCTCCAATTGACTCAATTATGTCAATTAGCCTATCAGAAGCTTCTAAAGCCATGACATCATTTTCTGGAATTTTGCGAGCTGTTTAGAGGCACAGTCAACTTAGTGTATATAAACTTCTGACTCACTGGAATTGTGATACAGTGAATTATAAGTGAAAGAATCTATCTAAACAATTGTTGGAAAAATGACTTGTGTCATGCACAAAGTAGATGTCCTAACCAACTTGTCAAAACTATAGTTTGTTAATATTAAATGTGTGGAGTGGTTGAAAAATGAGTTTTAATGACTCCAACCTAACTGTATGTAAACTTTCGACTTCAACTGTACCTTGTCCATAATGTAGTATGCAAGTATAAACACCATGGGACCATGCATCCATCATATCGCTCAGGAAGGAGACGCGTTCTGTCTCCTAGAGATGAATGTACTTTGGTGCAAAAAGTGCAAATCAATCCAAGAACAACAGCAAAGGACCTTGTGAAGATGCTGGAGAAAACAGGTTCAAAAGTATCTATATCCACAGTAAAACAAGTCCTATATTGACATAACCTGAAAGGCCGCTCAGCAAGGAAGAAGCCACTGCTCCAAAACCGCCATAAGAAAGCCAGATTTGTAACTGCACATGGGGACAACGATTGTACTTTTTGGAGAATGACCCCAAGCATACTTCCAAAGCTGTGGAAAAATGGCTTAAGGACAACAAAGTCAAGGTATTGGAGTGGCCATCACAAAGCCCTGACCTCAATCCTATAGAAAATTTGTAGGGCAGAACTGAAAAAGTGTGTGCGAGCAAAGAGGCCTACAAACCTGACTCAGTTACACCAGCTCTGTCAGGAGGAATGGGCCAAAATTCACCCAAAGTATTGTGGGAAGCTTGTGGAAGGCTACCCAAAACATTTGACCCAATTTAAACAATTTAAAGGCAATGCTACCAAATACTAATTGAGTGTATGTAAACTTCTGAACCAGTGGGAATGTGATGAAAGAAATAAAAGCTTAAATATATAATTCTCTCTACTATCATTCTGACATTATACATTCTTAAAATAAAGTGGTGCTCCTAACAGACCTAAGACAGGGAATCTTTACTAGGATAAAATGTCAGGAATTGTGAAAAACTGAGTTTAAATGTATTTGGCTAAGGTGTATGTCAACTTCCGACTTCAACTGTATGTGTATGAAAACCATTATCAAAACAGTTTTTCTTCATTCACATTTCACACAAAAACCAAGGTATGAATACTGTTGTGTGCATGTTTTGTTAATCATCTGTATAATTACAATTGTTTGGATTCGCAGACTTCACCCTCCCTACACCTCTGATGAATATAACAGGAAACCTGTTCGTTCACCAAGCACTGCAAAATCATCCTGGCTATCGAACCCAAAAGGTTCTTCCAGGATCCATTAAGAACGGTTATTTGAAGAACTTATAGGGGCTCCACCATAGTTTCAATTTGAACAACCCCTAAAGTATCCTCCAGGAACCTTTACTTTTTACAGTATAATAGCCTATAATTTTGGGGGAATGTGGTATTAATTGTGATGGGCTTACGTTTTACCGGTACAGCGTTCCCCCACTATTTATTTTGTCCGGTTGCCGTCTCGGACCGTACCGCCTTACTTTCACCCCTGATGACATCAGACATTATAATAATTGACTAAAATAAGTTTCCCTCAAGAAGCTATCTATCCCAAAGCAGTGATCACTACAAGGAGATTTGACGGGGGCCAAAAATTGCTTTGCTTTTGGATCATGAATTAGATTGCTAACAGTGTTAACAATCTAAAATGGCCTCATCTCTCGTGTTCTGCCATCCGAGGCTTTCAGTCGGTGTGCGACTGCCAGTTCAGATTTTCCACTATTCACACGGGAGCGTGTCTCAGCACAAAGCGGCAAATGAACTCTGAATTCAACGGAGTCGTAATAAGATTAGGACAGGGAAGTCAACCATTCAGAGGACCACTTTACATGTGAGCAGAGGCAAGCATTTGTGCAAAAACATTGTCCGGGCCAAGAAAACACAAGGCACAGGAGCACTGAATGAGAACATGAGAGCGCTGCGTAAACATTCTTTCTGCTCATATCATACATTTGCAGGTGTGATTTTGAAACTGTTCCAAAATGTTCCTACAGAGATAAACCCAAAATTCTAAATCAAAATGACACAATGATTTGAGGTAATTTAGGCTACCTTCCTGTGAACTCCTTTCTTTGTTTGAGTCATTGTCATCAACATCATCGTCATCATCATCATCATCATCATCACCACCACACCAAACCCATACATCTGTTATAGTGACCCAGATGCTTGCAATCGTCTAGCATTTTCCCTTCCTAGTTTGTTTCCTTCACTATCCCCCTTCTCTTCCTACCCTTTTCCCTCTCCTCTCCTCTTCTGTCATGACCTTATCTCCCAGACCATTTTCTCCTGGTGTTCTGGCCAGCTAGCCTCACATCGCCTGGGCCAGCATCCCAATCCTGTCAGCCTGGGATAGGAACAAAGGCCTCCTGTCCTGCTGCTGCCTCCGCTGGTCCTCCAACCACAGTAGCCCTGCCCCGTCTCCCCTCCACCACCCCACCACCAGCCCTCCAATCCCCCCAGGACTACTAGCTCAACCCTCACCTCCCCATGACCTCCAGGAGATTTAATTTTACAGCTCATCCAAAACTAATTTTGAACTGCAGGAGAGTCCCAAGTAAGTAAAAATATAATATCAGGAGATACTTGTGTGTTAAATATTCATGCTCAGGTTACTTGTTTGCTTTCCCCATCCTTGTAAAATGCTGATTCAGGTTATGAATTTCAACATAACGTTTGGGAATCAAGTGTGCTGGGGGATTTATAATCCATCCCTTACATCACATGGTCATCATGACACATGTCCATTCAGAACAGATAGATACGTATACTATAAATATAACTTTTTTGTCCTCAAATTATGAGTTCTGCCGCAACAACTGAAAATGGATGCAGGTTTTTACCAGGGTAAATGCACTGATCTATATCCACCTACTAATGATAATCAAAATCAACCTCTCTGATCCACCCAGAGAAATGCGCCATGTCACCAAATCAATAGTCCCTCAGCTGTTATTTTCAATGTCTCTACCATATTGCTATCTGTCAGGCATGACTGAGCCAATTCATTCTGTATGCAAACACAGAGCCATTGGCTTCAACAGCCTCCAAAGCCACATGGACAGGGGCAGCTTGGGTCCCGGCAGATTGGAAAATTTCAAAGGGTGGGAAAATCCACACTGTATCTTCAGTAACTCCATGTCTAATGGTCCACTCTACGGCCCTCTTCTCACTGTGAGATGATTACAGTGACCACATCAATCCTCACACACACACAAACACCAAAACAAACCCATCAACCTCACACACAAACACACCAAAACAAACCCAGAGAGTGTGAAAGTTCAGCATCTTCTGTCAAAGTGGAACCTAGGAGAGGATGGATACACCACAACTTCCATAAAAACAGCTCTGATTTATTAGTGATTTTCTGCTTGATCTGTGTTTAATGTGGTGGACTGTGAGGTATCAGTGAAGCCCTTTCCAAAAGCAAATTACGCGCTTGGGCTGAGTCCTTTATGTGTTTGCAGAGTGGTGAATTTAAAGCCCATTAATATTCTATTGGCAGTAGACTTGAGAGATATCTTTGCAATTCCTCTGCTTGGGACCAGTCAAAAATCCACTGTGCTGTCTTTGTGCTGCCCACGCTTCTATTGAAAGAAATACATCTCAGTCAACTATGGCTGTGGAGCAGTGTTTTGCTAATGGGATTGTTAGAATGCAACACATCTGGCTGGATTGATTATCAGACAGTATATACACGAGTAGGTTTGCAAAGCTACCGGTAATTTACTAAAGTTACCAGAATCTTCAGTCATTTTGGTAATTAACAGGTATTCTATGGCAATCTATGGTAACTTTGGTAATTTATAAAAATTTTGCTCACTTTAAAAAAATGTATTTATATATAGTATACATTTTTTTTTATCTGTGTCCATATTGTTCATGACTTCCTAGTGGGTAGACCATATGGATCAAGAGAAAATAGCCTAATTAATAAAAAAGGCTCTTATCAACAATGGCATTATTTTCAATTAACTCTGCAACTCTTTCAACTATTGACTTTTTTCACAAATTCCAACAGTTTGGCACAAAAACATTTACAAAAAATACATATTAACATAATACAAAAACGAGTGTGTAAATAAAAATATATAGGATATGTCATGCTGAAACCCTCATATTAAGCATCATTGGTATTCAAAAAATTTATGGTTTATATTTAGGATACATTTTGTCATTTTTTGAAATCGTTTTATTTGACTATTTTATATATTTAACGTGTGATAAGGCCACACAGAGGGCCAGAGATAATTACAGACACCTGTGATAATCTGACTACCCAAAATGGCCACTAGATTAAACTTGAAAGTTATCTCAATTCTGGTAGTTTACTGGTAAATTTTACATCCCTTTGTAACCCTACACACAAGTGACACACTGAGGCCCTTGTGCCAGAGCAATGTTTGCATATTTGCACTGGTGTACATTGTACATCTTAAAATCTTGGCAACAAGTGACAGTTTTACATTTTAATGTTGCAACTCATAAAAATGCAGCTAATTTCTTAGGATAGTATCTTCCTCCTTGCCTTAAACGTGTGAGGTAAAAACCTATGCGGAATTGGCTAGGAAACACCTGCTTTCATGACTGCAGAGCTGCAAAGGACAATGACTCACACACACACACACACACACACACCTTAATTCACTCATTCTCTCTCACAAACACGCCGTCACCCAGCCAGATGCTGTGAAGTTGAAGGAGTGGGTGTAGTGTGGGAGTCGTTGTGGTGCAGAAAACAGTTATTGGGGACACAGGGGGCATTCGCTAACGTTGCTTCTCAGTTGGGACAGTAGCCCGACTCCGGACGGGCGCGCTCAAAACTCGTGACGAAGCTTTCTTAACGTGAACCATCCCGGCCAAGACCGCACACATCTTGCAGCGCCGGCTGATATAGGTAGGCAACATTCAGGCAGCTCAGGTAAGAGAGACTATCTTGTACTATTTATGTATCAAATAATTATCTGCAGTTTTCTTTTGATGCAGTAAACGATTTATTCAAATAGTCAGAGGGTGTGGTGATGTGGTTGCTTACACTATAGTGTATGGACTAATTTTTGCGGTTCTAAGTGGTGTTCGAGGACAAAATAATTTATGACGCGAAACTATGCATAGGCGGCAGTTTTTTGTTGTTGCATGGAATTGTACATGAATATTTGATAGTGGTGTGGGCGAAAATCATTCTGAGAACTGTCTTACCAAGTATGGTAAATGGATGCGACCGGGTGTCGGTGACAGAGTGCACTCAAACAAATGACGGAGGAGTGACATGCAGGCTCAGGACCTTGAACTTGACCAATGGTCAGAGACAAATAGGAAGTCAGATAGATTCAGCCCATGTGTAACTATACCAATGGAAATTATAAAATCAAAACTTTACACTTCATTGGAATGCCTTTGAATTCTATTTTACTGGCCTGGTATTTTGTCCTAGCCTTTAATGTACCATGACATTTGTCTATAGAGCAGTAAGTAGGCTACTGTTGGTGCTCTTATGCAAACTTGACATAGCTTACCCCACCCACTGCTGTAGACCAAAATGCAAGTCTGAAACATCTGAATATTCAAGCTTCAACAACTGGGCTCGAGATCAAACTTTATAAATCATTTCATAGCCGAAATATACAAGAGACACTTTGTCTATAGCTGAGAACAATATACATGCACTTTGTCTATAGCTGAGAAAAATATACATGCACTTTGAGCAAAAGTCAAAGTTATCCGGTTTAGTGTAGCCAATAGTCTGTGAGATGATTTCATACCTCATTTAATCATAATTAATAAACTCTCCATGTGGACATTATGTGTGCATAGAGGTATAATTGCAGCGCATATGAATAATAATTGGAGCCTAGAGTGTATGTGTAACAGATGTGAAACGGCTAGCTTAGTTAGCGTGGGCGCTAAATAGCGTTTCAATCAGTGACGTCACTTGCTCTGAGACCTTGAAGTAGTAGTTCCCCTTGCTCTGCAAGGGCCGCGGCTTTTGTGGCGCGATGGGTAACGATGCTTCGAGGGTGACTGTTGATGTGTGCAGAAGGTCCCTAGTTCGCGCCCGGGTATGGGCGAGGGGACGGTTTAAATTTGTACTGTTACATTGATGCTGTTGACCCGGATTACTGGTTGCTGCGGAGAGGAGGAAGGTCAAAAGGGGGGTGAGTGTAACAGATGTGAAACGGCTAGCTTAGTTAGCGTGGGCGCTAAATAGCGTTTCAATCAGTGACGTCACTTGCTCTGAGACCTTGAAGTAGTAGTTCCCCTTGCTCTGCAAGGGCCGCGGCTTTTGTGGCGCGATGGGTAACGATGCTTCGAGGGTGACTGTTGATGTGTGCAGAAGGTCCCTAGTTCGCGCCCGGGTATGGGCGAGGGGACGGTTTAAATTTGTACTGTTACATATGCCTGTGTGTGTGTGTGTGCATCTCTCCCATGACTATACGCACGCTAGTGTCGATTGCAGTGGGTAGGGCAGTGAGAGCAGCGCGATCACGTTTCTGTTGAGTGCCCCTAAGCACCACCCGACTTCAGGGGCACATATGTACACGGTGCGAAACTCGGCCACAGCCACGGACCAACACTCATCACCAGGACTTCATTTATGTCTGGTCGTCGAGTTTATAAATGTCTATAAATATCTCTCGTAGCTGAGGTGGAACAATGAAGAGCGTTCGTGGGCGACACACACGAACAAGGTCCGCCGCATGTTAAACTACTGTTGCATGTAGGTGGGGGAGCGCTGTCGCTGTCCCAGGTTGCTGAAAGCGCTCGTCAGTCGATCTGCGGCAAGCCAACGAGACAGTAAACGGTTTTTGATCGAGACAATATGCATGGACTGATGTGAATGCTGAACAATAGCAAGGCAGTTGACGTAGCTCTAGTTAGAGTAAATGGGATCTCACGTCCTCTAATGTTTAAAGGATGAAGAGATTTTTCCTGTCAACCGTGCCACTGCTAATTCTCAGCTGTCTAGGTGTCTCTCGCGTCTTTGCTGGTAAGTTAATGTTTATGTACTTAAAATATTTATTTTTCAGCAATTACTCAACCATGCATTCACGTATTTGCCTTCTAGTGGGAACTCTAAGGTTAATGTGTGAGCATTAAGGGGACTGCATTGGTATCCGTGCAAATAAAACAATGGGGAAAAGTGTTTTTTTTGTGCTAATTTGTTTCTAATTGGCATTTAGGCTATATTCTGTGCGATGAATGAGGAATAGTGTGTGTGTGTGTGTGTAAGAATCTGTATTGATACACTGCTCCAGACATTATACTGGTACTGATCTATACTAAAACACTCTAAATAGGCCATGGAACATGAGCAGTTATGTTTCCGGATTTAAAGGCCAAACATTTGCTTTTGCAATAATTCAGCGCCAGTTTTATTGCCTACGTTACGTTTCAGTATGTTTTATTACTGTAGCCTAGTTATATTTCCTACCATATCAGCAAGAATAACACTAGCCTTTGATCCAAGCAGTTGTCAAGTGCTTACATTCACAAGATTTAGACTGATATGACGTTAAACTGACTTAACCAACCGTGTGTGTGTTCCAAGTAAAGCTGACCATTTAATTAAGTAGTACATGGTACAGGTACAACCCCAATGTCTCTGAAAATGAAATAGCTTTAATAATGCTTTAAAAAAAAATATTTTACTTAAAAATCTGAATGAATGATGGAGTATGATAACAAATATGTATTTCTTCTACACACATTTTCAAAGTAATATGTGATATTTATACAGCAGGGACCATTAGGATCATGGCATTACAGTGACTGTACTATTGGCACAGCTCGCTATAACATTTGTGGAGGAAAACAACCATTTCAAATTGTTCCTCGGAAGGCTGCTGAATGAGCAATGCGTGAGGTGAGAGTGAACCCTGGGAATAGACTGAGGAGAACCCCAGCGGAATCTATCACCCCGGAATGTACGTTCCCGAAACACTTGAGTGCTGTAGCTTTCACTGCTCATCTTGACGGAGCACTGCAAATCACACTGACACACTATTGCAATCAGAATCCACCCACCGCCTCTACAGCATTTACATCTCTCTCTCTCCCTCGCTCTCTCATAAATAAACACACAGACACTTAGGACGTGTCTACACTTGACACCTACATGCGACATCTGCTATCAGAATACAAAAAAAAAAACGCTTTGTGGTCTGACTGTGTTCAGATCTGGCTGACCAGGGGGCAACGTCATCAACAGTCCTCCCGCATGTCTCCAGAAAACGTGTGTTTTGAGAACGAGAGGCAACTTTTCATTATAATGTTGGAGGAAAGACGCTCCTAGCATGTGAAGAATGTGTTTGCTGGCCTCCTAAATGGTAGCCAGCTAGCTAATATTTAGAAAAATATTTTTGGTTTGGCTAGAGTTATGCTAACCTGTTTGCAATCCCTTTAGCATTGAGTGCTAGCTACAGAGATTAGCTGGCCAGTTAGCTACAGCCATCAGTTGTTGTGGTGTTATCATATTTAGCCTATTCCACCATTTGTAAAATGTTTACTGGCATTTAAATATAGCGTGGGAATAGGGAATCTGGACACACTGTGGACACATTTCTGTAGGTGTAGATGCATGACACGTTCGGAATTCCATGAACAGAACGCTATGATCAGAATTATAAAGATGCATGAACTGTCACGTCTAGACACAGCCTTAGACATAGCCTAGACACAGACACACATGCATGCACACTTGCACGTAGGCAACACACACCCTTACTGTGTCAGCAAATCACGTTTCACCGAAAGTGGGGTGCACATATGGGTTCTGTGGGCTCATAATTGTTTCATACATTCTGATTGTGCGGGGGGGCGATTGAATAAAACATTGATTAATGAGCCAGTCCTGCAGGCAGTGCAGAGAGAATGTTCTTCTAGTCCCTCCTCCATCTACATCAACCTCCTTATAGCCACAGCAACATACACCTAGTGTATGATGTCATCTCACTAGACAGTACTGTACTGGAGAGCTAACCCACATACTGTAGCAATGCAGCCAGATCGAGGATCTAATGGTGTTTTTCAATCCACTGGACCTAGGGATATACAGTGTGTGCAGGCTTTTGTTCCAGCCCAGTACTAACACCCTGTGGTTGTCCAGGACCAGGTTGAAGAACACTCAATCAGAGACACCATTAAGCCACTTCCATCTCCTTAGTAGAAGTGTTGACTGGGGAGAGTCAAGGGCACTTGTGGATGGATATTTGATTGAAGTAGACATTGCACTTGTATAAGGTACTCTTAAGAATGTGTTACTTCTGGAAAAAAATCTTCAGAAAGCCAACATAGAGAACACAGAAACGAAGGAAAGCATGACAAGTAATCAGAGGAGCAAAGCTAGGTACTGAGGAGGATGGTTGGATTGACAGAAGCGTGTGGGTGGGTGTTAACACGCTGTAAACGTTACATTTGTGACGTCCTTTAATGCATTTCTGTTTATGGGGAGTCATGAAGTATCTGTCACTCTGGACGAGGAATGTAAAGCTAATGTTTCCATTTAAAATGTAAATGAACTTCAACACCATCTTAACGAGGTGGCAAATTCCAACAGCCAGTCCCTGCTCCTCGACAGACTCGCCATGAAACACAATCAATCAGTCAGTCAACCCATCAAATCAACCAATCAATCAAGTAGTTAAACAGTAACCAATAGAAAAGCCCAGCATAACCTTAGAGACCCTTTCAAGTTCTGATGAAACGAGTAGCTATTCTAAAAAGCCTTGTTTTGTTTTTACTGTAAAACGCAGCATGACTATTACACTCCCACTATGAGGGTTCTAACGCTGGCCAACCAGAGGAGTCCTGCCACTCCCCAACCCTGCCACAGATTCTCAGTAGCAGCAGTATATTAACTGTCAAGTGTCAAGTCATCACACCATCCCACCCAGAGGAGTTACAGCACCCAGACAGAGGAGCCAAAGGTCGTTAAACAGACTCATCAACTCCAGTCTACTGCCAAATCACTAGCTGGCTCAAAAGCTCTTTGTGGAATATTCACTGGGAGGTTGTTTCATCAGAAAAACACCTAATTTTACAGTATGTTAAACAAACTAGGGGGACATACACTGTGGTTCCTGAAGGTCTGTATTCTTGGAACAACAGTGTTTCCTTGATGCCACCTTTTCTTTCTTCACTTTAGTCTACCGTTGTCTATTTAGCATAAAGGAGAACATTTTTCATCTGTTAGATTCTGTGAATCTTTTGAAATAATATGTGATAACAAAAACAGCCCATAGCTACCTGTTTTGGATGTCATCTGGCTTAAGTGCTTCCTCTAAAGGCCTGGTTGTTATGTAGGCCAGCCACTTATTGTTGGATGAATCATCCCAATTTCAAACGAACAGATTTAGATAGTTTACCCCGAAGACAGACACAACCAATGGAGCAGGAAACAGAACATGCATGGGATTACACAGCAGAGGCTGGATATCTTCCACTTACCACATGTATGAGGTCTGCTCCAACCAGAACGGCATAGAGAAATGGGTGTTTGGAAGCAGAACATTATGATATAAGTAATGGAGTGTGTGCTTGTTTACGTTCATATGGGTTTGTATTACGTGCATGTGTGTGTGTTTGTGTGTCAGTGTGTTCATGTGTGAGTGGAAACAGTTAAATAGTATTAATTCATTGGCTGGCTGTATTATTGAAGTATTCAATTAGTTATTTGGCAGTAGATCTGTAGACAAAAGGAGAGAACAGACGAAGGCACAGAATTCTCTCAAAATGGCACTTGCAGTTCAGCACACACATACATTACAGCCATTACCAGCACGAACACGCACTAATAAAGCCATGTTCCCGTTGTTAATCAAAAATAACAGCCTTAATGACAGGCTGATGGTATTTTCAAACACAGCAGGCAAACACAATAGAGACAAGGCAAAATGTCAGCGAGCATGAGAAGTGCTGCAGCACCAGCAGCAAAAGAGACAAGTGTAATCTTCCTCAGAATGAGTGTGGTTGGTTTTGCCTGAACTCAGACACTGTAGACAGAGGGGCCTTAAACCAGATACACACAGGGCTCCTGATGCTCTGTTGCCGGCTCCTGCACATGACTCACAACCCTAGAATGCACAGATTAAGACAAAGGACTAAGCCTTGTTTGCGTTCCTGCTGGCTTCTGTTGAGTAAGGTTGACTGAAATACAACTCAACCAAACAGCATCTGTTCAACATCTTTTCACAGTGGAACTCATCTTAGCAGCTTATTTTCCAACCAGACCATGTGTGATTGATATAGTCAATTGCTCACTTTTTGTCATACTCCATACTCTCAGAGAGCTGGGATCCATGGAAATGAATGAATGTGCTTGTCTGAGGGGCCTTGTTGCTGTCATTGAGAACACACATTAATCAAATCAAATTGCATGTATCACGTGCTTCAGAAAACAACCGGTGTATACTAACAGTGAAATGCTTACTTACCAACAATGCAGAGAGAAAAAAAAAGAGAAAAATAGTCTGGAAAAAGAATAACAGAAGTAATAAATACACAATGAGAGACTGGCTCCTGGCCATCAGGCCTGTGAGGTGGCACTGCCAACAGACTGATGTGTCCCTGCCATGTCTCTGACGCAGTCTGGAGTCTGCTCTGACACCATGAGTGGCAGGTGGGGAGGAGGATGGCAGGTGGTATTGGTGGGGGGCCAAGCTGTTGGGCGGTGGGGGTCCAATCTGCCATTTAGAGCCCATGAGTACAATATGATAATGGTGGGGTGGTTGCGCCAGAGAATGTTATGGTGCTGTATATGTTCCTGGCCCTAAGACAGGAGCGTACACACTCACTGCCCTTGGCAGCTCACCAGAGCGTAAAAATACTGTTTTTATTTCCTCCTCTCTGTTAATATCCTAGGGGATAACCCAAATGGTGTGAGTTACGCTAGAACTGGCTGTGGAGACACAGCAGTTTACCTGTAGCCCAGTCTCTCTCTCTGTCTCTCTCTCTCTGTCTCTGTCTGTGTGTGTGTGTGTGCTCATGAAACACACTGTCTCCTGGGCCTGTGGCCAAATCCAGTGTAAGAGCTGCAGGCCTGGTGACATTAAGGAGGGATAGAAGCCTGCCTCTCAGAGAGGAACCGTCACGCTCACCAGGAGAGAGAGAAGGAAGAGGCACAGAGCAAGAGAAAACACCAACTGGGCACAGACGTGAATTCAACGTCTATTCCACATTGGCTCAACGTGGAGTAGATGTGGAATAGACGTGGAAACAACATTGATTCAACCAGTGTGGGCCCAGTGGGCAAGAGAGGGCGTAAGAAGGAGACCAAGAGTGTGAAAGAGAAAAAAAATTGAGCGAAAAATGCAGAAAGACTGAGAGAAGGAAAGTGAGAGAGAGATGGAGAGAAAGCACCATAGAGAGCCAATGCCGACCTCTCTTTCTATCTCTCTCCACCATCTCCCTCCCAGTGCCATCCTTCCAAGGAGGCAGCTAGGCATTACCCCACCAGCTGCTTCACTTCTCAACAGACTGGCTAACACTCTACAGGAAGAGAGGGATGAGAAAAAGAAAGAATGAAACAGACAGGAAACGAGGGATGAGGAGAGAGAATAAAACAGGGATGGAGAGAAAGATGATGAGAGAAAGAGAGCAAGAGAGTGGAGTAGGTAACAGGGAGAGAAAGGGATGAGTAGGAGATAGTGAAACAAGGAGAAGGGGAGAATAGTGAAAAACCCCATCATATTTATGTGCTGTGTGTATAATGTGCCCAGCTCTACTGGGATATTGATTGTGTAGATATTACCTTGGTTTCCTGGCCTGAGGAACTTGGATGGGAACTAGATTTCATGTGTAGTTAACAGACGAGCAGTACGGCGGCTTGTCAAATAATCAACACTGCCACCCGTGCTCCTTTGCTTTTGAATTAGCTGCATTCTCAGATGCGATACTACACAATGCAGCATTGATTTTCATACTCTGGCTTTTGACATTTAATTACACAAGTGAGGGGGAGAGTGAGTGGGTGAGAGAGTGAAAGTGAGAGGCTATTTCGGCGCTCGCATCTTTGCCGCTCTTTAGGCCAGCGGGTTGGAGACTTATTTTGGTAAAAGTAAATAACTAATGTCTCCTCAAAAGAGAAAAGCCCTGGAGGTATGTTTATCATGGAGCGTGGTGAGTGAAAAGCCATGGAAAAGACACACACACACTGTGTTCTCTGGTGCTTTGGGCAAGAAGCCACACTCCAGTGGTTCACTTTCTGGGTTGTATATTTCCACAGTAAACTATAGACAGTACCATTTTCTATGTTAAACCAGGCCCTAATGAGCTCCTGGTTGGGATGAGTGGCAACCCTGATTAGAAGCACCTGCTGCTCACCGGTTGTTCTCTACAAATGCTGTTTAGAATTCAAATAAAACTGTACCTGAACACTGAGGAGGGCGGTAAAGCCGAAACGTCTGTGTACGCTATTCCTGATGCAGTAAAAAATAATACAAGTGAATGGAATAAGGAAGTAAGCTTTACGCAACATCTTTTTGAGTGTGAAACCAGTACACTTTGTTGTTTATGGGAGATGTCAACCCCCTCTGTGTCCCTAGAACTCTAAATGTAAGGTCAACCTGGACTGTATCTCTACCCATACTGTACTTGTTGGAGGTGTTGGCGGGAGATGATGCAGAGATGATGAGGGGGTGGAGTAGGGGGTGCCAAGCCTGAACTTTTTCCTTCTAGTGTCTGAAGTGGTGGAGGCAGTGAGCAGCTCCCACAGAAGTGTCAGTTAGCCGGATCACCGTTTACACTCCGGAGGACTAGGAGACTGTCTGCAGCCCACCTGTCAGGAGAGGCTCTACTGGACAACGTCCACACAACCAGATAGATCGGAGACAGGTGGAGATGACGAGAGAAAGCGTTTCAGAGATTTGAAAGAGTCAGCGAGAGAATGAAAGAGAGAATGGCTGAACAAAAGCAGAGGGAAAGAGAGAGAGACTACTAGAAAGATGGAAATAGGAAGAAAGAGTGACCAAGAGAACAGTAAAATATATTGTTTCTCTGCTTCCATCCAGGGACAATAAGCAGTGAAAAATAGAGTGAGGCTCGATAAAGGCTGTAATGAAACAGGTGACAGTGCATTCATAATTGAACATGGCATCGTGTTATGGCTCCCAGTCTCGCCCTGTACACCTAACGCAGACATTCATTTTTCAACAGCTGCTTAAGATGCCAAATGAAACAAATTAACTCTATTGTTCCAACACTTCTTTAGGCTTTACTGCTGTTTCTTTAACTGTTGTGGGTGTGAGAATGACAACATGAATATATGCCTGCAAATCAGTGTGTGTGTGCGTGTGTGTGTGTGTCTGTGTGTGTACTGCTCAGTACAGTAAACCTGAGGAAGAGTATGAATGACCTGAAAGCACAAAGGGAGAAGTGGTTGCCCTTGCAATCTCAATGACACGTTGGGGGGGGGGTATTGAAAAGCCACTTGTGATTCCCCCAGCATGCTCGTTAGCGTCAGGCGAGGACGTGTTAATGAACATGTGCTAATTTATTGTCCAGCAGGGTCGGCTATCGCTTAGAGACAGCAACCCAAGGTTCACTTCATTTGTCTATTTATGGTCTCTCATTGCTAATGCCAGGGAGAAGCACCACAGTATTGGCCCACTTTGATATTTTACTCCCCTCGGGCCATTACTGCCAGTATGCAGACTCTATGTCTGTCTGTCTGTCTGTGGGATATTTACCCATGAGATGAGAAGGGTGTCTTTGATTGCTGAGCAGTAAGCGTTCTATGAGCACAGAGGCATGAAAGGATGAAATGCTGCAGGACCAGGGTCTTAGATCAGGCAGAGGCAAAGCAACTCAGTCAGAAATCAGCCCGTATTCAACAGTCAGAGAGAGCAGCTATACAGATATACAGTTCACAGTTTGAGGGGGGAGTGCTACCGTCTTTCCCAGGTCAGAGGGTCTGGTGGTCGGGGGGGGGGGGGAACGCCAGAGAACGTTCATTAAATAATGATAGGCTGTATTGATCTAGGGCAGCTGGAGTACTGTGACAATGAGACTAAGCAGGAGACAGTGTTTGTGTGTGTGTGTGCTTGCAAGTTAGTAAAGGCTCTTAAAATGTTGAGGGGAAATAGTACAAACTGCAAGCCAACAGTTTGAGTGTTTTATTTGTTGTCTGTAGGCTGGACAAAATCTAATTTAATGTGCACTGTACAATTAGTTTACTAGCAAACACACACAGACACCCATGCAAACATACTGCCTCACTCTTTATATACCCCCTCTCTCCTTGAAAGACTGCCGAGCTGCCACCCACTGAACACTGTCATCCTCATGACACGGCCCAGCACGGCACACTCTACCTCCTGTCCCTCTGATGACTCCGCTAACAAAGACATGCTGGTGTCTGCTCCCTCTCTCTCTCACACACACGCACCAGGGACAGGGCTCTGAGTCCGGACTCAAAGTCATCCCCATCTCTCATCCTGTGTGTGTGTGTGTGTGTGTGTGTGTGTGTGTGTGTGTGTGTGTGTGTGTGTGTGTGTGTGTGTGTGTGTGTGTGTGTGTGTGTGTGTGTGTGTGTGTGAGTTTATGGAGACATCTGTCTGCTGTTTCATTAGTCCTGACTCACACTTCACGTCATGGGGATATATGAGAGCTTCCCGTCTTGGCCACCGTCCGCCAAGGAGTACATCCCCAACAAAGCAACTGGGTGTGTGTCTCTGTCTCAGGCCTTTAATCAGCAAAACAATTACTAGGCCATGATTTACACTGCCTAGCTAAAGACAAGAGTGAGCGCTAACACGCTCAATAACTCATCTGAATACATCTGCAGCACTAAATAGATGTCGGAATAACGTAACATGATTATGAGTGTCCACTCTCGATTATCTGTTCCCGTCCCTCCTGTGTCTCATCACACAAACCCATCTATCCTCAATGTCTCAGACTGTTTACCATACGGAAGTGTACGTGTGACACGGAGGGGCTAAGAGACAGGGCGCCCTCCCTCTGACAGTGAAGGAACATGGAAGATTGTATGTTCATTTACTCTGCAGACACTCCCCCATCGCATGAGTCATCACCACCGAAGCTTTCTGATCATTCAGGTAAGCCCTGATAATGATTGTCCCATTCACTGTCTGGAATGTATGAATTGAAAGTGTCATTGAAGCTTTTTTTGAAAAACAGGTTGGCATGTCCCTACTCCGGCAGGGTTTGGATCTCTCATTCATTTGTAATCACAGCGTCATCTGCTCACTTATTCGATTAAGTATGCCGCCAGGTGTAAACATCTGAATACAACACACACACACACACACACACACACACAACTAGCATGCACACACACAAAACTGTAAATGTATTGCACAGCAACAAATCATTACTTTGAAGTGATGTAGCACAAACCCTAATTAAACTGTCAATGGTTTGCAGCACGTACAACACATTACACTGAACAATAAAAAGAGTAATCCAACTCTATATACACTGGAGTGTACAAAACATTAAGAACACCTGCTCTTTCCATGACAGACTGACCAGATGAATCCAGGTGAAAGCTATGATCCCCTATTGATGTCACTTAAATCCACTTCAATCAGTGTAGATGAAAGGGAGGAGACAGGTTAAAGAAGGATTTGTAAGCCTTGAGACATGGATTGTGTGTGTGTGTGCCATTTAGAGGATGAAAGGGCAAGACAAAAGATTGAAGTGTCTTTGAACGGGGTATGGTAGTAGGTGCCAGGCGCATCAGTTTGAGTGTGTCAAGAACTGCAAAGCTGCTGGGTTTTTCCACGCTCAACAGTTTCCTGTGTATATCAACAATGGTCCACCACCCAAAGGACATCCAGCCAACTTGACACAACTGTGGGAAGCACTGGAATCAGCACGGGCCAGCATCCTTGGGGGCCAGCACCCCGATGAATTGAGGCTGTTCTAAGGGCAAAAAGGGGTGCAACTAAATGTTAGGAAGGTGTTCCTAAAGTGTTGTACACTCCGTGTACATTATTTTGAGTTGAGTGTAATTTCACGGAATATTCAACTGACTCTAAATGTGAACCTATTCAAAATTCAACCCTTAATTGCGGGGCCATTTAAAATTCAACCCCTACAAACCGCTCCACTCTAGATTTGATTGCACTTGTATTTCTTATGAGTCCTAATTATGCTGAATGGATGTGAATACTGAATCAGGCCCCAGCTCTCTCCCTGGGTGAGTAATAGTGAACAGTGAAACCAGCTGTGGGGGGCTGCAGTGATCAGAGGCCTCTGTTTGCAGTAAGCACCAGGCTCCACAGTCTGATGGCCAATCTGTAGATCATACTGTCTAGAATAGCCAAGCTCTCCTGTGGAGTAGCTTTTTAACCGCTCTGTGATTGTAGGGACTGTTTGAAGTACTATATTGAGTCCATGTAAATAACACATGTACCCATTACCATACCTACTGTATCCTACCCAGTACCCACTAGACAGTAAACTTAATTTGCTTCATGTGTATCTTTTCTCTCTCTCTCCCTGTCTGTGTTTGCAGACAGTTTGGCGGCTCCTGTCAATGTGACCATCAAGGCTTTGAAGTCCAACTCTGCCGTGGTGACATGGGACATCCCCGAAGGGGACCTTGTCATCGGCTTCGCCATCACACAGCAGGTGAGAGCGAGAAGGAGCGCAGTGCGAGGGGGGGAGGAGACCCACCCAAGCCACACAAACACTCACTCTCGCCAATAGGAGATCAAATAGTATCTGTCACCAATCGCTACTCACCGTCCCTGCGTTGCTGGCCAGCGGCTTGTTTTGCGGAACCGTTGTGTCACGGGACGTTGTGTTGCCAGGACGATCCCGTCAGAGCGCCTGTCTCCTCGACAACAGCAGTGGAAGATGGCAGCTGTGTAAAGAGGGAAAGCAATAACATTTCCCACTTGCACACAGTCACTTACCCTGCACAATGGTTAGGCTCCATTCTAGCCAATCAGCTGATGATTTCCTGGTCCCAGAGGCCCAGCTAAGAACCCCGGTTCTGCCCATCTCCTGACTGCTGCTCCCTCTATCCACATACAGCTCCTCCACACAGTCTATTTCTGTCTACTATTACTGTACAGTATGTGATAACTGGGATTGAAGTTCACCAGGGCTCAATGTTGTGTGTGAGACTTCTACTCAACATCAGTGAATAGTTTTGTGTTGCACTGCTCACTAAACGCATCTCTGTGATGATGTGCCAACAGAAGAAGGACGTGCGCATGCTGCGCTTCATCCAGGAAGTGAACACCACCACCCACTCCTGTGCATTATGGGACTTGGAGGAGGAGACCGACTACATTGTGCACGTGCAGTCCATCAGCATGAGTGGGCCCATGAGTCAGCACAGCGAACCCCTGCGCTTCCGCACGCCCAAGGAGTCTGAGACACAGGCCTCGAAGAATAAAGGTAAAAAACTCTAGAATCTCACACACAACTTTAGGATAAGACTGAAGCTAATACATACAGTATCTATGGAGAAAACAAAGTCCAAAGCACTTCTCCAGGTTCCCGTACCTTGCTGTAATACAGGTACAGTGCCAGAAAAGGAAGAGGAAACCCTGTGCACAGCAGTAAGTACACATACAGTGCCAAGAGTAAAGCTTGCAGTTGGACTGTTGACAACTTTTTACTGATTCCATAAAGGCCAATACAAATCAATGGGGACACAAAGCGTGAAATTAAGTTTCACAACAGAATGCTCTTAAACATCAAGCGCTCTTACAACAATTTATGAATATAACACCTTATATTAATTTAGTTGGGATATTCTCAGCTAGGAGAAACTAGCACAAAGGGATACAGAATGCTACAAACAGCCTCATCAGACACATACAGACCTACAGTCCCTAGGCCCAGACCAACACAGAGCTAGATCCGTATAGGTGGACGAGATGAGAACCGGTGCAACGAAAGTGGTGTTAGTGTGTGAGTGATGGCTGGGCAGAGGTGAGATAAATGTGCGTGTCTCAGAGAAGTGTTTGTTTCCTGTACAGCCAGGCAGCCACTGTGATAAATGGCTACAGTATTAAGGCATGACTCAGCACCGGTCGCATAATGATGCAGCCTCCATATCCCTCTCTATCCCTCTGTCAGTGGTATTCAAACTTTTTCAATGGGCACCCCATTTTTTCTGCAATAATTTCTTGAGACCCCATTTTTTTCACAAGAATTTCCCACAACCCCACCCTAAATATAATGACAGAACCTTAACATCGGTACATTTAGATTTTTATAGCAACAAATAACCTTCAATTCATTACATTTATCTCTTATCAAAATGAAGAAACAAATAAATATATTTACTGAATAAAATATTTTTTGTAATTATCTTTCTCAAGAACGTATTCACACCCCTTGACTTAGTTGTGTTACAACCTGAATTCAAAATGGATGAAATAGCTTATTTTTTTCTTTTAGATCACCCATTTACACACAATACCCCATAATGATGAAGTGAAAACACGTTTTTAGACATTTTTGCTAACTTATTCAAAATTAAATATAGAAATAACTCTTTGTAAGTATTCACACCCCTGAGTCAATACTTGGTAGAAGCACCTTTGGCAGTGATTACAGCTGTGAGTCTTTCTGGGTAAGTCTTTTAGAGCTTTCCACACCTGGATTGTGCAACATGTGCCCATTATTCTTTTCAGAATTCTTCAATATCTGCCAAAGTGGATGTTGATCATGGCTAGACAACTATTTTCAAGTCTTGCCATAGATTTTCAAGTAGATTTATGTCAAAACCGTAACTCAGCTACTCAGGTGCATTCAGCAACTTCAGTTTAGATTTGGCCTTGTGTTTTAGGTTATTGTCCGAGCTGGTCATGGGTGCACCGCAGCCACGCTCAAGGTCCTAAACGATATCATAACCGCCACCGATAAAAGGCAATACTGTGCAGCCGTATTCATTGACCTGGCCAAGGCTTTCGACTCTGTCAATCACCACATTCTTATCAGCAGACTCAACAACCTTGGTTTCTCAAATGACTGCCTCGCCTGGTTCACCAACTACTTCTCAGACAGAGTTCAGTGTGTCAAATCGGAGGGCGTGTTGTCTGGACCTCTGGCAGTCTCTTCGGGGGTGCCACAAGGTTCAATTCTCAGGCCGACTCTTTTCTCTGTATACATCAATGATGTTGCTCTTGCTGCTGGTGATTCTCTGATCCACCTCTACGCAGACGACACCGTTCTGTATACTTCTGGCCTTTCTTTGGACACTGCGTTAACTAACCACTAGACGAGCTTCAATGCCATACAACTCTCCTTCCGTGGCCTCCAACTGCTCTTAAATGCAAGTGAAACTAAGTGCATGCTCTTCAACCAATCGCTGCCCGCCGTCCAGGATCACTACTCTGGACGGTTCTGACTTAGAATATGTGGACAACTACAAATACCTAGGTGTCTGGTTAGACTGTAAACTCTCCTTCCAGGCTCACATTAAGCATCTCCAATCCAAAATTAAATATAGAATCGGCTTCCTATTTCGCAACAAAGCATCCTTCACTCATTCTGCCAAACATACCCACGTAAAACTGACTATCCTACCGATCCTTGACTTCGGCAATGTCATTTATAAAATAGCCTCGAATACTCTACTCAGCAAATTGGATGCAGTCTATCACAGTGCCTTCCATTTTGTCACCAAAGCCCCATATTCTACCCACCACTGCGACCTGTATGCTCTCGTTAGCTGGCCCTTGCTTCATATTCGTCGCCAAACCCACTGGCTCCAGGTCATCTATAAGACTTTGCTAGGTAAAGCCCCACCTTATCTCAGCTCACTGGTCTCCATAGCAGCACCCACCCGTAGCACGCGCTCCAGCAGGTATATTTCACTGGTCACCCCCAAAGTCTATTCATGCTTTGGCCACCTTTCCTTCCAGTTCTCTGCTGCAAATGACTGGAACGAATTGCAAAAAAATAAAATCACTGAAGCTGGAGACTCATATCTCCCTCACTAACTTTAAGCACCAGCTGTCAGAGCAGCTCACAGATCACTGCACCTCTACATAGCCCATCTGTACATAGCCCATCTGTAAATAGCCCATCCAACTACCTCATCCCCATATTGTTATATATTTATTTTTTGCTCCTTTGCACCCCAGTATCTCTACTTGCACATTCATCTTCTGCACATATATCACTCCAGTGTAAATTGCTAAATTGTAATTACTTCGCCACTACGGACGATTTATTGCCTTACCTCCCTAATCTTACCTCATTTGCACACACTGTATATAGGTTTTTTCCTATTGTGTTATTGACTTCACGTTTGTTTATACCATGTGTCACTCTGTGTTGTTGTTTGTGTCGCACTGCTTTGCTTTATCTTGGCAAGGTCGCAGTAGTAAATGAGAACTTGTTCTCAACTGGCCTACCTGGTTAAATAAAGGTGGAATAAATAAATAAAAAAACTGGGGGAGGAATACTTAAGTAAATGAGGTATCTCTTTTTTTTATTTTTCATTGTGGGCTATTGTGTGTAGATTGAGGTAAACCATTTCTTTAATCCATTTTAGAATGAGGCTGTAACGTAACAAAATGTGGAAAAAGTGAAGAGGTCTGAATACTTTTCAAATGCACTGTATGTGTTTGTCTCCCAAGACCATAGCTATAGAACCAGCATGTGGTCTGTGACCAAGACTCTTGGTGAGGGAGGTTTTCTAGCTAGACCAGCAGGACAACTCCCTCTTGGACGTCTGCAAAACTGTGCTGCAGTAAAACAGGTGTATAACACTCCAAGACTATATGTCTTTACTCATATAATCCTGCAGCTATACAGCATACAGTTTACCATGTCTCTGAATGCTCCCACCTGCAAACTTCCTCCTGTACAAACAGTACAGCCCCACCTCTCCCTGCAGAGGACTCAACCTGTCTCTAGGATTGGAGACCGTCTTTGACATTAGAACTGACCAATATTAGCCATATGGAGGCCATCTGGCAGCGGTGTCAGGAGCCTCTGGCTTTCCAGATTGGATTGGTTAATGTCAAGGTACATAGACTCATCGATTGGCTGAATCAGTCATTGGGAGAACTTGCTGGAGCGTGGTGAAGCTGTGGCGAAATCTGCACGGAACCTTCACCACGCTAATGTACCAGTGTCACTGCCTACTTCTGTTTGGCCTTTAAATGGGGGGAACTTGTGTGCTGAACTTTAGCCAGCTCTCTACTGAATTCAGAAACATGTTGCTTTGTATGAGTAGACCTTGAACACACACAAACACACACTTTTCTGATCGTTTTTTGCCCTTAGGACATTAATAATGATTATTGAGTTCTATTTAGGCCCAACTCAATCGATCGTGGCTGCTGTGATTAACTCTCTCTCTCCAACCCCTTCAGAGTGGGGATCCCCACTGACCCTGTCTCAGGCTTATGTATTCTCTTCATGTCCAGCTTCTACTGAATCCTTTGACACCATCAGCCTCTCTCAGAAATAGTGGGCAAATTGAGGCATGTGCTGTGCGGTTCCCACATAGCAGCGCTCTTCAATGAGGAGATAATTGTGGAGCCTGTGCACAAGTTGTTAGGGTTGAGTCGGAATCATGAAAAACGTGGCCTGTTTGAAGTAGTGCTAGCTGACAGAAAGCCAGTGGTGAGTGGTGACATCCTGGGACTGAAGAAGAATAGAGAGATCAGTCTACACAATAGGGGGTGTCAGGGGAAAATTGTTCTATCCAGCTGACACAGAGCAGAACTACTCCTGAGTATGTATAATTACAGTAGAGACCAGTGGAGGCTGCTGAGGGGAGAACGGCTCATATTAATGGCTGGAATGGAGCAAATGGAATGGCACCAAACACCTTGAAAGCATGCATTTGATAACATTCCACTGATTCCGATCCAGTCAATAACACGAGCCCGTTCTCCCCAATTAAGGTGCCACCAACCTCCTGTGGTAGAGACAAGTTCTACTGGACTGAAGTTCTGCCTGGCATATTCACTTAGCAGATGATGGATTTCACCCCAACACTCCCCCATCATTAGACTGACCTTTCAGGAGAACCTGGGTTTAATAAGCTGCCAGTTACCAATAATAACTGATAATGTTGCCATGGTGATGAACTGATTGTGCTGCTGTATTTGACACTCCAGACGAGGTGACCATGGAGGAAGTGGGAGCTCAGCTGAGGGCGGGGGAGTTCATCATTATCGTGGTGGTGCTGATCATGTGGGCAGGTGAGGGGTGGAATGTTTCAAAAGGTCAGAGTGCTACCCACACACTAGGGTTGCAAAATTCCAGTAAGTTTCCCCAAGTTCCCAGTTTTTCCAGATATCCTGGTTGCAGGAATCTGGATTCCTGCTTATTCCCTTCTGATTCTGGGAACTTCCAACCAGGATTTCTTGAAAACATGGTAATTTGGGAAAAGTTACTGGAATTTTGCAACCCTACCACACACACACACACACATACACACACACACACACACACGCACACACACACGCACACACACACACACACACACCCTCATGAATGTAGAAAAAAAGAAAAGGTATATTTAAACAAATATGGTCCACAATTTGTTGTAATTTGTCCATGCTAAATGATTTCAGTCTGCTTTTCACTGCGGTAATGTGGTTGTATTTACTTATTGTGCATGTCCTTTTCTCCGCCTCTCTGTCAGGTGTGATCGCTCTCTTCTGCCGTCAGTATGACATCATCAAAGACAACGAGCCCAACACCAACAAGGACAAAGCTAAGACCTCATCAGAGTGCAGTACTCCGGAGCACCCGACGGGGGGGCTGTTGCGCAGTAAGGTATAACCCCTTCTCCTCCCCACTGAGTCCCCACCGTCACCGGGCAGGTGAATCGTCCCAGCGACTTAAAAACGTCCACTTTCACCAGCAGTTAACACTCCCATAACACCATTAGAGCTACACCCACCACATAACAGAATATGCATTGATATACTAGCATTGATGACAGCACTTCATCCCCCCCCAAAAATGGTTAAAATGCAAAACAGGCATCTCAGGTCATAACAATGCTATAAATCCAAAGCCTTTCAAATCAATGCATAGACAGCCCATACGCTGGCATGATTGTCCGATGTCCATTCGCTCCTCTCCATCAACAACTGGCTGATGACCTCTGCCAACTAAACCAATTGACACTAAAATGACCAAAATACCCCATCTCCCTTCCAGAGAGAAAGCATCATAACCCTCCCATTCTGTCCAGGCGCTCCATGCTCATACACTAGCAGAATTATACTTTATTCCAGGTTTAGAGACTGGCCTTCATCTTTTTCATCCCTGCTGTTTCCCTTCTTCCCCTCCAGTTCCCCAAGAACAACAACAACAACAACCGGGCTCCATCTGTGAACATCATCGAGGTGTGACGGCCAGAACACTCTCTAATCCAAAGGATTGAGTGTATTCTAAACAGAGCAACCAAAGGGCCCTTTATGCCCATCTGCTTGTTAGGATGAGGCTAGGACTGTGGGTTGTGGCCGGCCCTTTGGCATGGGGCCTGGGTGTGAACTGGGCCCTCAGGACTCCAGGGTCCAGGTCTCAGAGGAGAGGCTCTAGATGTGGTGGCAGGACTGTGGCTGTCGCTGCTCTAATTATTGCCAGAAGGTCATGGAGATAAAGGCCAAATGGGTTCAGCTATGAGTTGAGAGAGAGGAGATATGAACATGGCCAGGGGACTGCATATAACCAGGGCCAGAGACCCTCTCTCTCAGCTTGTTGTTAATGAACTGAAACACACTGTCCCAGCCCCTGTTCCCCATACTGCAACCAAGGCTTGAGCACTGTGTACCGTGTGAAATGAACTCCCCCTACTGCATCTCCTCTCTTACAGTGTTTATTTATTTGCCTCCTATTATGCTCATTTGCTGTAAGGCACATACTGTACTTTCCTTACTATTGCTCACCTCCTTTCACCTCTTATTCAAACTACAGTATAAATCACTGTATCAAAACCTGTTTCAACCTGTTTCATCTATTCACAACAACTTCTTATTGCTAAAGTACCAGTTTTATAGATCTCCTTCTGGCTCAACTCCCTGAAACCTCCTCTGAGATGTGTTTTCATTCGATCAGAGCTAGTTAGTTCCCCGCTCAGGGAATTCAGATAATACAAGGCTAATTTTGGAGGCCTTTCTGAAGCAAGCTGGTGGCTATGACGTCAGGGCAAGATCAAAAGGAGCACTCAAGACACCTGTGCGGCAGAATTCTCCATTTATCTGCAGAATTAAAGCTTGTTAGCTCTGACAGCAGAAAAGAACGTTGTCATTTATAAACAAATCTGGTCTCTACATTTATCATTGATTTACCTTAAATATAACATTTTCATTTAAAGGTCCAAAGCAGCCATTTTTTTAAATCTCAATATAAAATCATCTCTGGGCAACAATTAAGTATGTTACTGTGTTTGTTTTTGGTTAAAATGATCAAAAAGAAGAAAAAAATGCTTCTTAGCAAAGAGCAATTTCTCAAGCAAGAATTATGCTATGACTGTCTGGGAGTGGTCTGAGTGGGGAGGGGATAACTGGAAACTAGCTGTTATTGGCAGAGAGGTTTGGAACTATCTTTCTTATTGGACTATTAACTTACCGTATGGTGATGTCCCCATGGAAAGCCCAAAGCTCCATTCCACCAAAACGGGTGAAATTTCAGGCAGGCTTCTCAAACTGCTCTTACAATAAAAGGGCTTTATCCAAATGTTCACAATTACACAGTATTATTCCAATCTCAGTGTGCAAATATATATAAAACACAGGAAAATCACATTGACTGCACTGGGCCTTTAAAGGGATAATCCACACCAAACGGCTAATTCATACAATTAACAGTGTTAAATAACACTAATATGTGAATATATTTCTTAACAAATGTTTAATTTTGTTGTTATAACAAGGTTGCTAGAAATATGTGAAAAGCATTGTGGAAATCTCTTGCAACAAAACCCACAACGCAATGCTATTTCTGAACTGGCTGGCTAGCTAGCTAGAAAACATAGCTATACACAATAATACCAAAGTCAATATCAGCATGTGAAGTAGCTAGCTAGCTGTATAATCGCCTAAACAAACTGCACAATCAATTTAGGAGTCTCTCACCGAGTTAAAATTGCAGTTCATCAACTTGCAATGAAGCGAGTGCAGATAGGGCACGTTGCTATGGCAACAACGGCCTTTTCCCACAGACACACGGGGAGCATAGAGATAAATAGTAATGGCGTCTTTTTGAGGGCATTAAATCCACCATGGTTCGTTAGTCAAGGCATATGGGAAAATAAATGGCCTTTTTGTAGGGGTTTTGGATAAACACAGGCTTAGGAGATTTAGGTTTTGTTCTATGAACATTTTGAAGCATTTATGTAACAAAAAAAGCAAATACACATAAAAGGCTTTATATTTCAAAAAGGTAATGTTAGTTGACTGATATCGCATAGGACAAAACGTATAAGATCTCCTAAGCCTGTGTTAACATCAGATCTTATTTTTGGCGTTTATCCCAAAACCCCATTCTTTCCCCATAGATAGGTTAGCTGAGAACGTCACAAAAACGATGTGCTTGCCTCTATGGGGCAGTAGTCAGCATGCTGTTGTGATTCTGGATGGCCAGAGTGCTAGCAAGAATGACAGGAAACTGTCAAATGGGGATTCGTAACTGGCTCGTTTCATCTTGTTCTTGATACCATGTCTTGTTTTGAGGTGTTTTGACTGATTTAATGCCAATGCTGATATGGCTAGCTAGCTAACCAACAACTGTAATGACGTATTTGAGGGACAAGTGCTCATTGTGCAAATGTATTTATGTTTTCAATAAAACATTGGAGAGGAAATATAGCATACATGTTATCAACAGTTCAAGCCAACCCTGTCTGTTTTGCCCCATAGTTGCAAAAGCGTCAGTTTTGTTGCTAAACAACCAGACCGTCTATGGGAATGGCTAAACGAACCAGAGGTAACTAATTTCCTGTTTTTAGGACTAAAAGCTGGCGAGCTCTATTGCGAGATGGTACTTGAAGGAGAAACTGAGTTTAATCATTTGGTACACTGTTTAGATTGAGCACATCTAAGTGAAATATATATACTTTTTTATGATTATATAAACAGATGGATGTGTTCCAGACAAGAACCATTTGGCTATGCCACATTTCTACACCATTTCCTGATTTCACAGATAGACCACTTAGAAGTTAAATCATGGGGAATTGTTTTATTTTACCCACTGATAGAACATAGGCTTTCAAGAAATTGACAGGAGATTCATTAATTTTATTTCTGGTGGTGGATTATCCCTTTAAGTAAAAATAATATTTGACTTATAAGTAGATTTACTAAAATGCTACTGTTCAAATATTTTAAGTGTATCGTTTCTCTTATCACCTACTTTTATTAGTGAATGTTCAAGAGAGTTTACACTCACCTCTAAGAGGGGCCTGACTCATGTGCATGGACTGGATGTGTCTCTGAGGAAGGGCTAAACAGGTCTCCCCATGACAGCAATAACAGCCCTGAGGGGAGCAGTGGAGCATCTCACACACCGGCAGGCCATGAAGCACCTGTCCAACCTACACTCAACCTCCCAACCACACTTAATGCAGGGGGACTTTAAAATGTGATTAAATGAGTTTAAATTCCTATTTTATGAGCATCCTTGTTTATGAAAAGACCTTTCTATGAAACACCTGCCACCCCCAACTTTCCCAGATCTAATCAACGATGTGATCACAAGCTATTGGGCTTGGAAGTGCCAGGGACCTCACAATACGATATTATCCCGATACTTTGGTGCCGATACGATATGCATTGCCATTCTCACGATTCTAAATGTATTCCATTTCGACTGTGATTTTATAACGATTCGATGTTCCAAACATATTGCTCACCATATGTATGCTGCAAAGGAACAAAATATAACTTTCTCATGGCTTTGATCAGTCATGGAAATAAAAATGCTGAAAACAAATTGTCTCCCTATTTAAAAAGATGATGGAAAACAAGTTTTGCTGCAGGTACAGCCAACTAGCGCAAATATAATATTGCGATAGTCAAAATGATACATCTTCGAAAATAATATCCCGATATGTAACTGTATCGATTTTTTCCCCCATCACTAATGAGCTCCATATGTTGGTTCTAAACGTTGACCCCTTTGATTCAGTCCCATCTGACATCATCATTAGTAGTCATCTTCACAGAAGGGCTTCCACTGAATCCTCTTCAGTGTGAGAGTCCATCCTCCCCAACCCATGTACTGTATCACAGGCAGGTGTTGACATGCTGTATGAAGAGACTATGCTGTGGAGATTCTCAAATGGGCCAGACAACCTCCTCCACATCCCCACGAAGGGGACATTGCTGTGGTAATGTGTTTTAGGTCGGATTTAAAAAAGCACTGCCTTAAACACCTGAATATTCCATTTGGTTTGATAGGATGGAATGGTAAGGGTCCAATTTGTTCCACCTTTTCCATTTAGTATTTCCCTGCCACTTGGCCCATGGAGGCCGCAGTATGTTATGTTAAACATCTGTGGTCTGTCTGTATCCATTATGAGATGGTATAGGAGGAAAAGTAGAATTTGATTTATTTTCTAAGGGATGGGCGAATATAATGCTAAATAAAGAGCATGACAGAAAAGTGTACATATGTTTTCTCATCAGTTATGTGGTTTCTAGAAATGCTACATACAAGTATTATTATTTGAGAAATGTGTCAACCTTTTCACATTCTGTAAAGAGTGGTATTGGTGAGAGAAATTTGTCACCAGGCAAAGATTTTTGAAGTCTTACGGGCAATGTAAATGTCACGTTATTAGAGAGACTGAACATTTGTTCATGACACTTTGCTTTCAATGTATTTATAACATTCTATCACTGTCCTATTTAACCTATATCCAATGTACAACAATCTTGTTAAAATGTGCATATTGAGGAATAGAGAAAGGTAAATATACAGCCGAGGGAGGAGTCAGGAAGGTAGACTATTCTATACTTTACTCTCATTGATTACTCCAGTTCTGTTATGACGCATCACATTGTGTCAGACTAGCCCGTAATGAACTGTAATTTCGCCTGTACCCGTCTCAGTGAACAGACCTCTCTGCAGGTGATTGACCTTGGCTGTGGGGGAGTGGCAGACTAATGACAGGCAGAGCACAGCGATGTATAAATAGGGGAGAGGGGGTTGACTGATGACTAATAAAATAAGGTTTTTTATCTTTCTCCTTACTTCCACCATTAATGAGAAAGAGGGGAGCAGAACTCGGCTTCCATTTCTCCAATAAGCAGTGATTCGTGTCAGGGACAAGAGCAGGCTTGTCCCTGACACGGCAGGGTAGCCTAGTGGCAGGGTAGCCTAGTGGTTAGAGCGTTGGACTAGTAACCGGAAGGTTGCAAGTTCAAATCCCCAAGCTGACAAGGTACAAATCTGTCGTTCTGCCCCTGAACAGGCAGTTAACCCACTGTTCCTAGGCCGTCATTGAAAATAAGAATTTGTTCTTAACTGACTTGCCTGGTTAAATAAAGGTAAAATAAAAATAAAAGGCTTTAAGCAGAGATGGAGGAAAGCGAGAGAGAGAGAAAAAAGGAGGGAGACTGAGAAAGGAGGAGGCCCATCTGATGGATTAATACAGACATATGGATGTTCGGAGGACAAACTTGCTGGCGAGGTCTCCAAACGTTGTGCTGCTGCATTACCCCATCAGCACTTCTCACAAAAGTTTCTATGCTGAAGGTTGAAAGCATCTGTCCTTAAGACTGTTGGAACTGGTAGCTCATTGCAATCGATAGGTATCTGTTGACTCAGTAACGGATAATGATGATCATCTCCCTGGATGATTTCTTTGAACTGGGGCCTTGTCTGTTTGCAGTGTGCCAGCACTACATTTCTCAAAGGCACCCAAGCATTGCTTATTTCTCATTCACCTACCTCCTTGCAGTTTTTAAAATTCTGGTTTCAATAATATTAATGCATTTTGGGGCTAATGTACTGTAAAGCAAGTTGTTATGTTGCCAAGTTGTGGCCCAACCATGCTTTGAAGAATCTATGGTTGCAGTTCTGCATTATGATCTGCTTGACTGGCTCTGGGAGTAGCTCCCTGCAGTCCGAGGCTGGCTGTAAACAATGACTGTTTCTGTGTTATTTGAATAAACATCAGAGGCGGCTGTGACCAAGACATATCAAAAGCTAACAGCCTTTTACTGTCACAGGAGGGGAGCTTTGTGGAGGAGCTTAGCCTGACACTTGGCTCTCTGTCTCAACATGCCCTAGTGTCATAGGAAGGATACAGTGGGATTGATCAGTCATCCGCACAAGGCGAACAGCAAAGCATAGAAATAATTATATTTCTATGGCCAACAGTTCTCTGTAACCTTTTGGTTTCTTTGGATCTCAGTCCCTTGGGAGATAGAGGCTCTGTAAAGTTGTAAAATAACTGCTGTCAGAGATTTCCATATCCAGGCAGACCAATTCTGATATTTTTTTCACTAATTGGTCTTTTGACCAATCAGATCAGCTCTGAAAAAGAGCTGATGTGAAAAGATCTGATATCATTGGTCAAAAGACCAATTAGTGGAAATACAAAAAAAAAAAAAAAAAAGTACAGTATTCAGATGGGCCTAATAGAGCCCAGCTGGAACTACTGAGGGGGAACTTTGTTTCTTCTTCATACTTACTGTAAGAACAACAGTCTACTTAGGTCTTGTGGGAACCCACACTTTTTAGAATGCTGACAAATTGTGTTTGCTTACTTGGGAGGGTTGATTTGCTCTCTTCATAGGATGAAAAATAGGGGATAGTACTTGAGGTTTAATCTAATGATAATATCAGGCAAGGAAAATAGAAAAACAATGTCATACTAAATTGTGTTTTTTTCCCAGTCCATTTAGTTTTACTTTGGTTCTTTGTAATAGAGCAAAGGGATGTACAAAGAAGCATGGTTAAGAAAATATGAAATGCTTTATCAATGCCATCATATTTATATTCCACGTATAAATGATACAAGTCATTGCTTAAAGAGCAACTGCACCTAAAAAAACAAATTCTCATTTAAAAACAGCCTATGACGCATCAATAAAAAACATTTATCTAATGTCAAAATTGACAAAAGTGTAAATAGGAACATTGCGTCATGAAGTCAGTCTCATCCAAAACAGAGTTGTGTGAGATTTGAAGTCGTGACTGCATCACAATGTAAATGAAGGTTGGGTTTGTTTCAATCCTGCCCACAGCTGGCAGCATGCAGGTAATCATCAATTCGGAGTGCAGCAGCACGCGACCCAATCATATTGTTCGTGGCAAATTTGGGCTATAGCTATGGGGCTAGTTCGGGACCATCAGTAAATTATACAATGCACAGTGCATTCGTATTCAGACCCCTCGACTTTTTACACATCTTATGTTGCAGCCATATTCTAAAATCTATTATATTGTTAAATCCCCCCCCCCTCCTCAAACTACACACAAAACCACATAAAGACAAAGCAAAAACTGTTTCTTAGAAATGTTTGCAAAAGTATAAAAAAATCGCTCCCCTCAAAATATCACATTTACATAAGTATTCAGACCCTTCACTCAGTACTTTGTTGAAACACCTTTGGCAGCGATCACAGCCTCGAGTCTTCTTGGGTATTACACTACAAGCTTGGCACACCTATATTTGGGGAGTTTCTCCCATTCTTCTCTGCAGAGCCTCTCAAGCTCTGTCAGGTTGGATGTGGAGCGTTAGTGCACAGCAATTTTCAGGTCTCTCCAGAGATGTTCAATCAGGTTCAAGTCCGGGCTCTGGCTGGACCACTCAAGGACATTGAGAATTGTCCCGAAGCCCCTCCTGCATTGTCCTGTTGGAAGGTGAACCTCCGCCCCAGTCTGAGGTCCTGTATGCTATGGAGCAGGTTTTCATCAAGGATCTCTCTGTACTTTGCGCCGC
Organism: Oncorhynchus mykiss; assembly: GCF_057628025.1. NCBI lineage: Eukaryota > Metazoa > Chordata > Actinopteri > Salmoniformes > Salmonidae > Oncorhynchus > Oncorhynchus mykiss. Next base: position 62,687,647 of record NC_143046.1, on the reverse strand, counting down.
ACATCTTTCCCTCAATCCTGACTAGTCTCCCAGTCCCTGCCGCTGAAAAACATCCCCACAGCATGATGCTGCCACCACCATGCTTCACCGTAGGGATGGTGCCAGGTTTCCTCCAAATGTGACACTTGACATTCAGGCCAAAAAGTTCCATCTTGGTATCATCTGACCAGAGAATCTTGTTTCTCATGGTCAGAGTCTTAGGTGCCTTTTGGCAAACTCCAAGCAGATTGTTGTGTCTTTTACCGAGGAGTGGCTTCCGTCTGGCCACTTTATCATAAAGGCCTGATTAGTGGACTGCTGCAGAGATGGTTGTCCTTCTGGAAGGTTCTCCCATCTCCACAGAGGAACTCTAGAGCTCTGTCAGAGTGACCATTGGGTTCTTGGTCACCTCCCTGACCAAGGCCCTTCTCCCCCGATTGTTGCCAGCTCTAGGAAGAGTCTTGGTGGTTTCAAACTTCTTCCATTTAAGAATGATGGAGGCCTCTGTGTTCATGGGGACCTTCAATGCTGCAGACATTTCTTGGTACCCTTCCCCAGACCTGTGCCTCGACACAATCCAGTCTCGAAGCTCTACGGACAATTCCTTCAACCTCATGGCTTGGTTTTTGCTCTGACATGCACTGTAAACTGTGGGACTCTATATAGACAGGTGTGTGCCTTTCCAAATCATGTCCAATCAATTGAATTTATCATCCGGTGGACTCCCATCAAGTTGCTGAAACATCTCAAGGATGTATATAAATTAGCGAACATTTCAAACAATCTGTTTTCTCTTTGTCGTTATGGGGTAGTGTGTGTAGATGTCTGAATATTTGTATTCATTTAATCCATTTTAGAATAATGCTGTAACGTAACGAAACATGGAAAAAGTCAAGGGGTTTGAATACTTTCCCGAATGCACAATGTTAAAATACAGTACCAGTCAAAAGTGTGGACACACCTATTTTACTATTTTCTATATTGTAGAATAACAGTGAAGACATCAAAGCTATGAAATAACACATGGAATCATGTAGTAACCAAAAAGTGTTCAACAAATCAAAATCTATTTTATATTCTTCAAAGTAGCCACCCTTTGCCTTGAGGACAGCTTTGCACACTCTTGGCATTCTCTCAACCAGCTTCATGAGGAATGCTTTTCCAACAGTTTTGAAAGAGTTCCCACATATGCTTAGCATTTTCTTGCTGCTATTCTTTCACTCTGCGGTCCAACTCATCCCAAACCATCTCAATTGGGTTGAGGTCGGGCGATTGTGGAGGCCAGGTCATCTGATGCAGCACTCCATCACTCTCCTTCTTGGTCAAATAGCCCTATGGGTCATTGTCCTGTTGAAAAACAAATTATAGTCTCACTAAGTGCAAACCAGATGGGATGGCATATCACTGCAGAATGGTGTGGTAGCCATGCTGGTTAATTGTGCATTGAATTCTAAATAAATCAGTGTCACAAGCAAAGCACCCTCACACCTCCTCCTCCATGCTTCACGATGGGAACCACACATGCGGAGATCATCTGTTCACCTACTCTGCGTCTCACAGACACAGCGGTTGGAATCAACAATCTCAAATTTGAAATAATCAGACCAAAAGGACAGATTTTCAGTCTAATGTCCATTGCGTGTGTTTCTTGGCCAAAGCAAGTCTCTTCTTATTGGTGTCCTTTATTAGTGGTTTCTTTGCAGCAATTTGACCATGAAGGCCTGATTTACACAGTCTCCTCTGAACAGTTGATGTTGAGATGTGTCTGTTACTTGAACTCTGTGATTTATTTGGGCTGCATCTGAGGAGTAGTTAACTCTAATGAACTTATCCTCTGCAACAGAGGTAACTCCGGGTCTTCCTTTCCTGTGGCAGTCCTCATGAGAGCCAGTTTCATCATAGCGCTTGCTGGTTTTTGCAACTGCACTTGAAGAAACGTTCAAAGTTCTTGAAATGTTCTGTATTGACTGACCTTCATGTCTTAGTATTAATGGACTGTCGTTGCTCTTTGCTTATTTGAGCGGTTCTTGTATACCACCCTTATCTTGTCACAACACAATGGATTGGCTCAAACGCATTAAGGAAAGAAATTCAACAAATTAACAAGAAACACCTATTAATTGAAATGCATTCAAGGCGACTACTACCTCATTAAGCTGAGATGGCGCCGGAGCAGAAGGCAAATGTTTTACGTGCCCCGAACCGATTGTTTTTTTGTTTGTTTATCTGCGTTGTTTGGAACTTATTTTTGTACGTAATTTGGCCGCTACCGTCTCTTATGACCGAAAATAACTTCTAGATATCAGGACTGCAATTACTCACCATGGACTAGCAGAATAATTGTACTTCTTTCACGACTTTGACAAGCCCGAGGTGGAGGATATAGAGCTCCCTCGGGAACAGACCCCGACCCCATTGATCTTCGTGAAGAGGCGGCGGAGAAAGAGGCCTGAGGGCGGAGGTGATCAAATTAACCCACACTCCTCTCAACTCTGCTAGCAAACATGCAATCTTTGGACAATAAAATGGAGGAGTTATTGGGAAGATTAAACTACCAAAGGGATATTAAAAACTAACATCTTATGCTTCACAGGGTCGTGGCTGAACGACAACAATATCAACATAGAGCTGGCTGGTTATACGATGTACCGGTAGGATAGAACAGTGGCGTCTGCTAAGACAAGGGGTGGCGGTCTATGTATTTTTGTAAAAAACAGCTGGTGCACGATACCTAAGGAAGTCTCGAGCTATTGCACGCCTGGGGTAGAGTTTCTCATGATATGCTGCAGTCCACATTACCTACAGAGAGATTATCTATATTCTTTGTAGCTGTTTTACATACCACCATAGTCAGAGGCTGGCACTAAGATAGCATTGAATGAGCTGTATTCCGCCATAAGCAAACCAGAAAACGCTCACCCCGAGGCGGCGCGCCTAGTAGCTTGGGACTTTAATGCAGGGAAACTTAAATCAGCTTTACCAAATTTCTATCAGCATGTTAAAGGTGCTACCAGAGGGAAAAGAACTCTGGACCATCTATACTCCAAACACAGATATGCATACAAAGCTCTCCCTCACCCTCCATTTGGCAAATCTGACCATAATTCCATCCTCCTGATTCCTGCTTACAAGCAAAAATGAAAGCAGGAAGCACCAGTGACTAGATCAATTTAAAAAAGTGGTCAGATGAAGCAGATGCTAAGCTACAGGACTGTTTTGCAGACTGGAATATTCTCCGGGATTCCTCCAATGTCATTGAGGAGTACACCACATCTGTCATTGGCTTCATGACATCGTCCCCACAGTGATGGTACGTACATACTCAAACAAAAAAGCCATGGATTACAGACAGCATCCGCACTGAGCTAAAGGCTAGAGCTACCGCTTTCAATGAGCGGGACTCTAACCCGGAAGCTTGTAAAAAAATCTGACGAACCATCAAACAGGCAAAGCGTCAATACAGGATCAAGATCCGAGTCGTACTACACCAGCTCTGATGCTCGTCGGATGTGGCAGGGCCTGCAAACCATTACAGACTACAAAGGGAAGCACAGCCGAGATCTGCCCAGTGACACGAGCCTACCGGACGAGCTAAACTACTTATATGCTCGCTTCAAGGAAAATAACACTGAAACATGCATGAGAGCGCCAGCTGTACCGTAAGACTGTGTGATCACGCTCTCCACAGCCAATGTAAGTAAGATGTTTAGACGGGTCAACATTCACAAGGCTGCAGGGCCAGATGGATTACCAAGATGTGTACTGCGAGCATGCACTGACCAACTAGCAAGTGTCTTCGCTGACATTTTCGACTGCTCACTGTCTGAGTCTGTAATACCAACATGTTTTATGCAGACCACCATAGTGCCTGTACCAAGAACACTAAGGTAACCTGCCTAAATGACTACCGGCCCGTAGCACTCACATCTGTAGCCATGAAGTGCTTTGAAAGACTGGCCATGGCTCACATCAACACCATCATCCCAGAAACCCTAGACCCAGTCCAATTTGCATACCGCCCCAACAGATCTACAGATGATGCAGTCTCTATTGCACTCCACACTGCCCTTTCCCACTTGGACAAAAGGAACACCTATGTGAAAATGCTATTCATTGAATACAGCTCAGCGTTCAACACCATAGTGCCCTCAAAGCTCATCAATAAGCTAAGGAATCTGGGACTAAACACCTCCCTCTACCACTGGATCCTGGACATCCTGACGGGCCGCCCCCAGGTGGAAAGGGTAGGTAACAACACATCCGCCACGCTGATCCTCAACACAGGAGCCCCCTCAGAAGTGCATGCTCAGCCCCCTCCTGTACTCCCTGTTCACTCATGACTGCTCGGCCAGGCACGACTCCAATGCCATCATTAAATTTGCAGATGACAAAAGTGGTAAGCCTGATCACCGACAACGAGACAGCATATAGGGAGGTCAGAGACGTGGCCGTGGGGTGCCAGGACAACCACCTCTCTCTCTGTCAACGTGATCAAGACAAAGGAGGTGATTGTGGACTACAGGAAAAATAGGACCGAGCACGCGCCCATTCTCATCGACAGGGCTGCAGTGAAGCAGGTTGAGAGCTTCAAGTTCCCCCCCAGGAGACTGAAAAGATTTGGCATGGGTCCTCAGATCCTCAAAAAGGTTCTAAAGCTGCACCAGAGAACATCCTGACTAGTTGCATCACTGCCTGGTATGGCAACTGCTCGGCCTTCGACTGCAAGGCACAACAGAGGGTAGTGAGAACGACCCAGTACATCACTGGGGCCAAGCTTCCTGCCATCCAGGACCTCTATACCAGGCGGTGTCTGAGGAAGGCCCTAAAAATTGTCAGACTCCAGCCACCCTAGTCATAAAAATAGTCAGACTGCTAACACATGGCAAGCGGTACCGGAGCGTCAAGTCTAGGTCCAAGAGGCTTCTAAAGAGGGTAGAAGCTTCTAAAGAGCTACCCCCAAGCTATAAGACTCCTGAACATCTTGTCAAATGGCTACTCGCATTGTCATCTATGCATGGTCACTTTAATTAACTCTACTTACATACATACTACCTCAACTAACTGGCACCCACCTGTATATATTGTTATTTTTTACTGCTGCTCTTTAATTACTTGTTACTTTTATCTCTTATCCGTATTCTTTGAAACTGCACCGTCGGTTAGGGGCTCGTAAGTAAGCATTTCACTGTAAGGTCTACACTGGTTGTATTCGGTGCATATGATTCATAGAATTTGATTTGATTGAGAGAATGCCAAGAGTGTGCAAAGCTGTCATCAAGGCGAAGGGTGGCTACTTTGAAGAATCTCAAATATATTTAGATTTGTTTCACACGTTTTTGGTTACTACATGATTCCATGTGTTATTTCATAGTTTGTCTTCACTATTACTCTACAAATGTAGAAAATAGTAAAAAATAAAGAAAAACCCTGTAATGAGTAGGTGTCAAAACATTTGACTGGTACTGTAGCTTCAAATTTAAATGACTCAAACCAAACTATAAATTGTATAAATGTATATACAAATATTGAAAGCATTTAATGAGATAATTTTCATGTTGCAAACATTTTCATTGTGTAATTCATTGACGGTCTCTAACTAGCCCCGGAGATAGGCTATCCAAAGTTCAATCAATATTGCCAGTTGCACACCTGTCAGCTGAAGCTAATTGGCTAAATAATTTGGCTAACTCTTCCCACCTGCAAACACACAAGACACCCACATCAAACTGCACCCAGAAACCAACTCACATTTGAATTCAGTCACGGCATCTAGCATTTCTTCATGAACCAAATCTAAAACAAGGCCAAATCAGAAAGTGCATGTTGCTCTTTAATGAGGGATAGCATGGTTCTACGATTATGCACAAGGTTACACAATGTCTATAATGTGGATTATGGTGTATGCTTACTTGTGTACGGTTAATAAAATAAGTGATTTAACATTAAATCATTTTCTGCTCCTTTTCTCACAGCTGGATTCAAAAATACTACAGTACCAATAGACCATGTCAAATCATTTTCTTCCAGGATTCCAACAATGGTAACTGAGAGGGATGAACTTGAGCTTAGTGTTCATATCCACATTTTTTATTTATTTAACTAGGCAAGTCAGTTCAGAACAAATTCTTATTTACAATGATGGCCTACCATATCCACATGTAGGTAATTAAATCATATGCTATTTAAAGCTGTTAGCAATAAGCTTAAATCAGAGGTTGAATAGCATATTATATGATTATGAGAACCTAAAAGATAAAGTAAATTAGTAAGCAAGCTTAGATGGTCATAGGTAGGCTGCACTGCAATTCCATCATCTTTATTGTAAACTGCCAAAGTGCTCCATTTATTTTTTCTTATAAATGAAACCTCTATTCTATTAGCATCAGTGAGCCACATGCAATATCTCCTCAGTCATCGAGTGCACTCATATGGTATTCTGACTGGGCTAGACATTCATCCTTGTAAAAGTTCACTCAGGGTTTCAGGCAACTGCTTTTAATGTGAAATCAGAAACCTGTGCGAGAAATGTGCCGAGATTCACAATGTCAAAGAAAATAGGCCACACATAACAGATCCCTACAAATCAGGTTTCTCACCAAATTCCCACACTAGATTATGTTTACAGATGTCTCTCCAACACAAGCATCAATACAAGGCCAATCCATATCGCTTCGCTGCACAGAATATAGATAAAGTAGAGAATTTTAAGAGTTGACCTAATCCATGTGACAAACTAATAACTCCCTTAATTTTGTTAGACAAGAAATCTAAGATGGAACAAAAACTTCAAGCAACCATAACATGGCCTCAAATACTCAGGCATATGCTAATAAACAAATGACAGGCCAGAGGCAGTAAGTGAACAGCATCTGGAACAATACATACGGCACCACACCTTGAAAATGGTGTAGATCAGTTATGATTTGATTGTCCCTTCAAAGTGTTCCAACTGAACCAAGGGGCTAATCAGAACCAAGTACTAACAAAGTGTTGGATGATTTGTTTGTACTTCAACAGCAAGAATGCAACATGTATGGGGAAAGAAATTCAACTGCACAAATAAAAGTTTAGCCAGGGAAATGTGCACAATATTCAAAAAGGAGTTCTTTAAAACATTAAAAAAAAGCCTGTGCAAACAAGGTGCCTAGCACAAACTAGGAGTACAGTACAAAAAGGAAATAAGTGCAGACAGGAGACAGGCACGCACAACGATTGGCTATTACGTTATTTTTGTTCCTTTTCTGTCATCAATGTTATACTAGTTGGTAAGCTGAAAGGAACATAATTTAAATTCAAGTACAACAAGAAAATAGATTAATCACACTAAAATCCACAATATTACTGTCTCAGATCAAACAAATTGAAAAAAATTATAATCTCTGGGCTTCAAGACACTAACAATAAACATACAAATCTTGAGCGAGGATAAATTAATTAATTTCAAACAAAAAACAATAAGTGAAAGACATTGTTAAAAGCTGAGCAGAAGTAAAGGATTCATTCAAGTTTTAACCATGGTTCTAGGCTTACAATATAAGAGCTCAAATCTTAGACACCTAATGACCTGAGTGATGTCATTTGCCAAATTTAAAAGTGTACTGCCCTATACATTCCTCTTGTAAAATGCTTTGTTGCTTGGATTTACAGAACTGGACTTCTCTCAAAGATCTGTGGGAGATTGGCAAAGCGCTGGTGGTTCCTGTAGTTCTGGTTCTGCCATTCGTCCAGAGTGTAATTTGTTCTGTCATTTCCAAATCGTCTTTGGTAATTTCTGATGAACAAACATTTGAGAAAAAAAATTGTATGGGGTAAAGTGAAATCAATACTCAGAAAGGAGTATGTGACTGCATTAGAAAAGATGCAATCAATTGTCCAATTAAGACTGAAATGTCCTCTACAGAGGGCAGCAGTAGAAAAACACGCATGTAGATAGATGCCTGTACCTGCGGGTGAGATCCGAGGGGTGCTGCCACTGCCTGCCGTTGGTGCCTGGTCTCTGATCGGCAACATGGTTCATCAGGTTCAGCAGCTCAGTCATCACCCCTGGAGACAAACCCATACAGGTAGCACACACACACACTACAAGCTGAACAATTACTATGAAGAAGATGATACAGGACAGCAAGAATATACAGCATCAATGGCACAGAAAACCTGGGAATTATGCCATTTGAGGGTCATTACAAGCATTATTCAGAAATCTAGAACAAGTGGCTTCAGATAAGTGTCTGCTAAATGACCATTACTATTATTTTTATTAATAATATTAGATTAAGCTGTGTCCATAACAAAAAGGATATAATTAGGGCACAAAATAGGCAATTAAGAAAAAAACCTAGCCAGTCAGTGAGCAAGTCCTAATAACTGTATTTCTGTGAAAAAAAGTCAAACTATCAATGAAAAATGGAAAGACAACTTCCTAGTGAAGGTGATTATCCTAGCCCAAGCAGCTCTTAAGATTTGTTACATGTGTGGTAAAGTACCTGGCGACGGCTTAAGCGCCTACACCAGCAAAAAAAAGATGGTGCCCAGAGCTTACCTATGATGTTGCACAATTGTCAATTTTAGTCAAAGTATGGTATATTTGGGCTTGAAGTGGGAAATCCGAAGTGGGAACTTTGTGGAAATCCATGTCAATGACGTGCAAGTGCTTTCTGACTTGCGTGTCAGTTACAGGGCTGGCTTTAGTTCATTTGGAACCACCTACAGTACCAGTCAAAAGTTTGGACACACCTACTCATTCAAGGTTTTTTCTTTAAAAATTTTACTATTTTCTACATTGTAGAATAATAGTGAAGCCATCAACATTATGAAAGAACAAACATGGAATTATGTAGTACACAAAAATGTTAATCTAAATATATTTTATATTCTTCAAAGTAGCCACCCAAATCAATTAAATAAATGCTTCAGAGTTCAAGTAACAGACATCTCAACATCAACTGTTCAGAGACTGAATCAAATTGTATTAGTCACATGCGCCAAATACAAAATTACTGTGAAACGGTTACTTTAATTAATTAAACTGCTGGTCTTTTTTAATTAAAGACCAGCAGTAAAAAAAAAAATATATATATATATATAAAGGGGGATGCCGGTACAGAGTCAATGTGCAGGGCACTGGTTCGTTGAGGTAGTATGTACATGTAGGTAGAGTTAATTAAAGTGACTATACAGGCAGTGGTGTGGAGAGGGGCAATGCAAATAGTCTGGGTAGCCATTTGACTAGATGTTCAGGAGTCTTATGGCTTTCTAGTCCGGTGCCGACAGAGATGGCAGTCCTCGCTTCGCGTTCCTAGGAAACTATGCAGTGTTTTTTTTTTTTTTACGTGTTTTTCTTACATTGGTACCCCAGGTAATCTTAGGTTTCATTACATACAGTTGGGAGGAACTACTGAATATAAGAGCAACGTCAACTCACCATCATTACGACCAGGAATATGACTCTCCCGAAGCGGGTCCTGCGTTTTGCCTTCCACCCAGGACAAAGGAATGGATCCCAGCCGGTGACCCTAAACAACGACGCCGTAAAAGGGGCAAACAAAGCTGTTTTCTGGTCAGGCTCCAGAGACGGGCACATTGCGCACCACTCCCTACCATACTACTCGCCAATGTCCAGTCTCTAGACAACAAGGTTGATGAAATCCGAGCATGGGTAGCATTCCAGAGAGACATCAGAGACTAACGTTCTTTGCTTCAAGGAAACATGGCTCACTCGAGAGACGCTAACGGAGTCAGTGCAGCCAGCTGGTTTCTTCACGCATCGCGCCGACAGAAACAAGCATCTTTCTGGTAAGAAGAGGGGCGGGGGGGTATGCCTTGTGATTAACGAGACGTGGAGTGATCATAACAACATACAGGAACTCAAGTCCTTCTGTTCACCTGACTTCGAATTCCTCACAATCAAATGTCGACAGCATTATCTACCAAGGGAATTCTCTTCGATTATAATCACAGCCGTATATATTCCCCCCCAAGCAGACACATCAATGGCCCTGAACTAACTTTATTTGACTATGTAAACTGGAAACCACATATCCTGAGGCTCCATTCATTGCAGCTGGGGATTTTAACAAGGCTATTCTGAAAACGAGACTCCCTAAATTCTATCAGCATATCGATTGTGCTACCAGGGCTGGTAAAACCCCAGATCGTTGTTATTCTAACTTCCGCGACGCATATAAGGCCCTCCCCCGCACTCCTTTCGGAAAAGCTGACCACGACTCCATTTAGTTGCTTCCAGCCTACAGACAGAAACTAAAACAAGAAGCTCCCGCGCTCAGGTCTGTTCAATGCTGGTCTGACCAATCTGATTCCACGCTTCAAGACTGCTTCGATCATGTGGATTGGGATATGTTCCGCATTGCGTCCAACAACATTGACGAATACGCTGATTCGGTGAGCGAGTTCATTAGAAAGTGCATTGGCGACGTTATACCCACAGCAACGATTAAAACATTCCCAAACCAGAAACCGTGGATTGATGGCAGCATTCGCACGAAACTGAAAGCGCGAACCACTGCTTTTAACTATTCATGAAAATCGCAAATGAAATGAAATAAATATATTGGCTCTCAATCTTAGCCCTTTGTTAACAACACTGTCATCTCAGATTTTCAAAATATGCTTTTCAACCATAGCAAAACAAGCATTTGTGTAAGAGTATTGATAGCTAGCATTGCATTAAGCCTAGCATTCAGCAGGCCACATTTTCACAAAAACAAGAAAAGCATTCAAATAAAATAATTTACCTTTGAAGAACTTCGGATGTTTTCAATGAGGAGACTCTCAGTTAGATAGCAAATGTTCAGTTTTTCCAAAAAGATTATTTGTGTAGGTGAAATCGCTCCGTTTTGGTCATCACGTTTGGCCAAGAAAAAACCCTGAAAATTCAGTCATCAAAACGCCGAACTTTTTTCCAAATTAACTCCATAATATCGACAGAAACATGGCAAACATTGTTTAGAATCAATCCTCAAGGTGTTTTTCACATATCTATTCGATGATAAGTCATTCGTGGCAGTTTGGTTTCTCCTCTGAATCACATGGAAAAATACATGCAGCTGGAGATTACGCACCAATTTCGACGGAGGACACCAGGCGGACACCTGGTAAATGTAGTCTCGTATGGTCAATCTTCCAATGATATGCCTACAAATACGTCACAATGCTGCAGACACCTTGTGGAAACGACAGAAAGTGTAGGCTCGTTCCTGGCGCATTCACAGCCATATAAGCAGACATTGGAACACAGCGCCTCAAAAATCTGTCTCACTTCCTGTTTGAAGTTTCATCTTGGTTTCGCCTGTAGCATTAGTTCTGTGGCACTCACAGATAATATCTTTGCAGTTTTGGAAACGTCAGTGTTTTCTTTCCAAAGCTGTCAATTATATGCATAGTCGAGCATCTTTTCGTGACAAAATATCTTGTTTAACCTCTAGCGCTGAGCCATGCCGGATCCGGTAGCGTAATGATAGCCTCAAGCTCAATACCATAACGCAATGTTAACTATTCATGAAAATCGCAAATGAAATGAAATTAATATACTAACTCTCAAGCTTAGCCTTTTGTTAACAACACTGTCATCTCAGATTTTCAAAAATATGCTTCTCAAGCATAGCAAACTAGCATTTGTGTAACAGTACTGATAACTAGCGTAGCATTTAGCATTAGCATCAGCAGGAAACATTTTCACAAAAACCAGCAAAAACATTCAAATAAATATTTTACCTTTGAAGAACTTCGGATGTTTTCAATGAGGAGACTCTGTTAGATAGCAAATGCTCAGTTTTTTCCAAAAAGATTCTTTGTGTATTAGAAATAGCTCCGTTTTGTACATCACATTTGGCTACAAAAACCCCCCGAAAATTCAGTCCTCAAAACGCAAACTTTTTTCCAAATTAACTCCATAATATCGACTGAAAACATGGCAAACGTGGTTTAGAATCAATCCTCAAGGTGTTTTTCACATATCTCTTCGATGATATATCGTTCGTGGAAGCATGGTTTCTCCTCTCAATCAAATGGAAAAATACTTGCACCTGGCTTTGCGCACCAATTTCGACGCAGGACACCAGGCGGACACTTGGAAAATGTAGTCTCTTATGGTCAATCTTCCAATGATATGCCTACAAATACGTCACAATGCTGCCGACATCTTGGGGAAACGGCAGAAGGTCTAAGCTTATTCCTGTCGCATTCACAGCCATATAAGGAGACATTAGAAAACAGAGCTTCAGAAATTCTGCTCATTTCCTGTTTGACGTTTCATATTGGTTTCGCCTGTAGAATGAGTTCTGGGGCACTTACAGACAATATCTTCGCAGATTCTGAAACTTCAGAGTGTTTTCTTTCAAAAACTGTCAAGAATATGCATAGTTGAGCATCTTTTCGTGACAAAATATCGCGCTTAAAACGGGAACGTTTTTTATCCAAAAATGAAATAGCGCCCCTAGAGATCCAACAGGTTAAAACGGGAACGTTTTTTTATCCAAAAATTAAAAGAGTGCCCCCTATATCGAAGAAGTTAAGTGGCATTGTTTAAAGTGGCTAGTGATACATTTTTTTACAGCCATTTCCATTATTAAAGTGGCTGGAGTTGATTCAGTATGTTGGCAGCAGCCACTCAATGTTAATGGTGGCTGTTTAACAGTCTGATGGCCTTGAGATAGAAGCTGTTTTTCAGTCTCTCGGTCCCTGCTTTGATGCACCTGTACTGACCTCGCCTTCTGGATGATAGCGGTGTGAACAGGCAGTGGCTCGGGTGGTTGTTGTCCTTGATGATCTTTATGGCCTTCCTGTGACATCGAGTGGTGTAGGTGTCCTGGAGGGCAGGTAATTTGCCCCCAGTGATGCATTGTGCAGACCTCACTACCCTCTGGAGAGCCTTACGGTTGTGGGCGGAGCAGTTGCCGTACCAGGCGGTGATACAGCCCGACAGGATGCTCTCGATTGTGCATCTGTAGAAGTTTGTGAGTGCTTTTGGTGACAAGACACATTTCTTCAGCCTCCTAAGGTTGAAGAGGCGCTGCTGTGCCTTCTTCACAACGCTCTGTGTGGGTGGACCAATTCAGTTTGTCTGTGATGTGTACGCGAGGAACTTAAAACTTACTACCCTCTCCACTCCTCTGCTGTTTCCTGAAGTCCACAATCATCTCCTTTGTTTTGTTGACGTTGAGTGTGAGGTTGAGGTTATTTTCCTGACACCACACTCCGAGGGCCCTCACCTCCTCCCTGTAGGCTGTTTCGTTGTTGTTGGTAAACAAGCCTACCACTTTAATGTCGTCCGCAAACTTGATGATTGAGTTGGAGGCGTGCATGGCCACGCAGTCGTGGGTGAACAGGGAGTACAGGAGAGGGCTCAGAACGCACCCTTGTGGGGCCCCAGTGTTGAGGATCAGCGGGGTGGAGATGTTGTTACCTACCCTCACCACCTGGGGGTGGCCCGTCAGGAAGTCCAGTACCCAGTTGCACAGGGCGGGGTCGAGACCCAGGGTCTCGAGCTTGATGACGAGTTGAGGGTACTATGGTGTTGAATGCTGAGCTGTAGTCGATGAACAGCATTCTCACATAGGTATTCCTCTTGTCCAGATGGGTTAGGGCAGTGTGGTTGCGATTGCGTCGTCCGTGGACCTATTGGGGCGGTAAGCAAATTGGAGTGGGTCTAGGGTGTCAGGTAGGGTGGAGGTGATATGGTCCTTGACTAGTCTCTCAAAGCACTTCATTATGACTGAAGTGAGTGCTACGGGGCGGTAGTCGTTTAGCTCAGTTACCTTAGCTTTCTTGGGAACAGGAACAATGGTGGCCCTCTTGAAGCATGTGGGAACAGCAGACTGGGATAAGGATTGATTGAATATGTCCGTAAACACACCAGCCAGCTGGTCTGCGCATGCTCTGAGGACGTGGCTAGGGATGCCGTCTGGGCCTGCAGCCTTGCGAGGGTTAACACGTTTAAATGTTTTACTCATGTTGGCTGCAGTGAAGGAGAGCCCGCAGGTTTTGTAGCGGGCCATGTCAGTGGCACTGTATTGTCCTCTAAGCGAGCAAAAAAAGTTATTTAGTCTGTCTGGGAGCAAGACATCCTGGTCCGCGACAGGGCTGGTTTTATTTTTGTAATCCGTGATTGACTGTAGACCCTGCCACATACCTCTTGTGTCTGAGCTGTTGAATTGCGACTCTACTTTGTCTCTATACTGACACTTAGCTTGTTTGATTGCCTTGCAGGTGGAATAGCTACACTATTTGTATTCGGTCATGTTTCCGGTCACCTTGCCTGAGCTCTCTTGAATTTTTTCAACATTTTGTTAAAAATCGCACAAAATTTCAACGTCCTGCTACTCATGCCAGGAATATAGTATATGCATATGATTAGTATGTGTGTTTCTAAAACGGGTTAAATCATGTCTGTGACTATAACAGAACGTGAATAGCAGGCAAAATCCCAAGAAAAACCTGTTCACAAAAACAAAAAAAAAACAGTATCCATCCGCCAGTCTCTGAATTGTCTATGGCAAGGGAAAATAGATAGCGGCCAGTTTACAGTTCCTACAGCTTCCACACGATGTCGCCAGTACTGGCAATTGGGTTGAAGTTAATCCTTGGTGAAATGAGAAATAGGCACTTCCTGTCATCCAGTACACAGGAGGAAGTTTATGGAAGAGAGAATATGGACCATGATTTCAAGAGTAGCTGCTATTGAATACAGACCGCCCCGTGATCAATTTGATCGATTATTAACGTTTACAAATACCTAAAGTTGGGTTACAAAAGTATTTTGAAGTGTTTTGTCAAAGTTTATAGGCAACTTTTTTAATTTAAAAAAATTACGTTGCGTTTTGGAAAGCTGTTTTTTCCTGGATCAGACGGGCTATATAAATGGACATTTTGGGTATACATGGATGGATTTAATCGAAAAAAAAGACCCAATTGTGATGTTTATGGGACATATAGGAGTGCCAACAAAGAAGCTCGTCAAAGGTAATGAATGTTTTATATTTTATTTCTGCATTTTGTGTAGCGCCGGCTACGCTAATTCTTTTGTTTACGTCCCCTTCAGGTATTTCGGGGGGTTGCATGCTATCAGATAATAGCTTCTCATGCTTTCGCCGAAAAGCATTTTAAAAATCTGACATGTTGGCTAGATTCACAACGAGTGTAGCTTTAATTCAGTACCCTGCATGTGTGTTTTAATGAAAGTTTGAGTTTTATCGAGTACTATTAGCATTTGGCGTTGCGCATTTCCATTTCCTGTTGGCTAGCGTCTCACCTGGCTCTAAGAGGGTTTAACGTTGCGTTATGGTAATGAGCTTGAGGCTATAATTACGATCCCGGATACGGGATTGCTCGTCACAACAGGTTTAATATAATGTTTACATACCCTACATTACTCATCTCATATGTATGTACTGTACTCTATATCATCTACTGCATCTTGCCATCTTTATGTAATACATGTATCACTAGCCACTTTGTTTATATACCCTACATTACTCATCTCATATTTATATACACTGTACTCTATACCATCTACTGTATCTTTCCTATGCCGTTCTGTACCATCACTCATTCACATATCTTTATGTACATATTCTTTATCCCTTTACACTTGTGTGTATAAGGTAGTAGTTGTGGAATTGTTAGGTTAGATTACTCGTTGGTTATTACGGCATTGTCGGAACTAGAAGCCAAAGCCTTTCGCTACACTCGCATTAACATCTGCTAACCATGTGTATGTGACAAATAAAATTTGATTTGGGGGTAGAAGCTGTTTAAAAGCCTCTTGGGCCTAGAGTCAGGGCTTCATGGTAGAATTGCTGCAAAAAAACGAATACTAAAAGGACACCAATAAGAAGAAGAGACTTGCTTGGGCAAAGAAACACGAGCAATGGACATTACACCGGTGGAAACTTGTCCTTTGGTCTAGAGTCCAAATTGGACATTTTTGGTTCCAACCTCCATGTCTTTGTGAGACAGGTGAACAGATGATCTCCGCATGTATATTTCCCACCGTAAAGCATGGAGGAGGAGGTGTTATGCTGTGCGTGTGCTTTGCTGGTGACACTGTCTGATTTATTTAGAATTCAAGGCACACTTAACCAGCATGGTTACCACAGCATTCTGCAGCGATACACCATCCCATCTGGTTTGGGCTTAGTGGGACAATCATTTGTTTTTCAACAGGACAATGACCCAACACATCTCCAGGCTGTGTAAGGGCTATTTCACCAAGGAGAGTGATGGAGTGCTGCATCCCACAATCCCCCGACCTCAACCAAATTGAGATGGTTTGGGATGAGTCAGACTGCAGAGTGAAGAAAAAGCAGCCAACAAGTGCACAGCATATGTGGGAACTCCTTAAAGACTGTTGGAAAAGGATTCCAGGTGAAGCTGGTTGAGAGAAAGCTTTGCATGCTCTTGGCAGTCAAGGAAAAGGGTGGCTATTTGAAGAATCTCAAATAGAAAATATATTTTGATTTATTTTACACTCTTTTGGTTACTACATGATTCCATATGTGTTGTTTCATAGTCTTGAGGTCTTCACTATTATTCTAGAAAATATAAAAAAAGAAAGAAAATGAGTAGGTGTCCTAAAACATTTGACCGGTAGTGTACATGTACAAATTACCTCGACTAACCTGTACCCCTGCACATTTACTCGGTACCGGGCCCCTGTATATAGCCTTGTTATTGTTATGTAATTCTTCTGTTACTTTTATTTTATTTAGTTAAGAAAATATTAACTGTATTTCTTGAACTGCACTGTTGGTTAATTAAGGGCTTGTAAGTGTGCATTCGGCGCATGTGACAAATTAGATTTGATGTCTCTGAATGTCCTTGAGTGGCCCAGCCAGAGCCCGGACTTGAACCCGATTAAACATCTCTGGAGAGACCTGAAAACAGCTGTGCAGCGACGCTCCCCATCCAACCTGACAGAGCTCGAGAGGATCTGCAGAGACGAATGGGAGAAACTCCCCAAATACAAGTGTGCCAAGCTTGTAGCGTCAAACCCAAGAATACCTGAGGTTGTAATCGCTGCCAAATGAGCTTCAACAAAGTACTGAGTAAAGGGTCTGAATACTTACATGTGGTATTTCAGTTGTCATATACATACACACACGCTAACATTTCTAAATGACTGGTCTTTTCCTTTACGCACTGCACAGCAAAATTCATAGGTAGGTTAGGATTCAAGGTTATTAGGACTGGCATGAATTAAGTCTGACTTAGAACGGGACTTCACACAAAGCCTTACACATCATTACAGCCAACCACAGAGGATTCACGACAACATAAGATAAGGACTCAGTGTGGAAATGGGGTAAGGTTTTGGGGGCGATAAATAGACTTCAAGAGAACGAGAAATTAGTTGAAATAACTTATGTTGGGATAACAAGAACATTTCACTAAACTCACCAATTGAAGCACCCGGTTAGCACCAGGCCCCCAACATCCCAAATAATGAGATACACCTCTTACCTTCTCCTGCACCAATGTTCTCCCTTATGTGTCTGGTGACTGAGTCCACATAGAGCCACTTCTCACGCTGCCAGTCCTCCTCCCTGTCATAGACCACTGGCCTGGAAAAGACATCCACCCAATTCAAACACTCAAGAAATCTATTCTGCTTCCTTACACTCGCACAAGACCTCAGATCTGACAGAATTGAATAAGTAATGCTTTATTGAGGCTTTGACCATTCAAGTCATGTAAAAGTATTGATTAAATAAAGATGCATTTGTGAAGTGGTTGAGTGGGAGAATAACCAGACCGTCTGTCTACATTCAGAGAAGAAAAATAAACCAGTCTCTCTGGAAATAATACCAGTCAGCAGGGTCTGAAGCAAAATTTTTGGTCCAACAGCCAGCATGTAGATTTTAAAATTTACCCACCACCCAAAATATTTTTGTCTGCTGGAATTACACCAACACAAAAAAAGGGATGAGGATTCTTTGTCATGTTTCTAAATCAATAATTGTATTACTAGTAAGATGTAATGAGTAATAGTGTTTCATTTGATCTTTTGTGACCAAGTCTTTAAACCAAAATGTCAGATGAGACAAATGTTCGCCTGCCCCTTTCAGGGCGGGAGGTTACTGTGGTAATGCCAGTTGAGCCATGTTTGTGCCTGTGAGATTGAGTCTGACTAGGAGCCAACGTCTTCTCTTCCCTAGCAGTTGAAACTCAAACATTGAAAAACAACCTAGCTTGTGAACAAAACAAAGTAAATAGCCATGAAACACAAGGACAGTCTCACTTCAGTCAACTTTCGTTATGCCTATGAGTAGCGCTTCTAAGCACTTGACGTCAGCACAGCCCCCAGCCAGGCAATGTTGCTGAGCGATGTGGGATAGGCTATAGGATTAATAGTTATTTGACTATGTGTGATTCATTTACCAACTATGAAACAAAAAACAGCAGAAAGACTGCGGATGCATTTATTTTGCTATAAATCATACTATTTTAATTCATAAATGCAAGTGAAATGCTAGCACTGGAGTCTTGACCACCCGCCAACATGGCTGGTGAAATAGACATCTTACCGCCAATGCCAAAATCTGCCTGCATTTGGCGGGTGTTAATTTTAGGCCATGCCAGATAGGGAAGAAAAATCACCAAATTGCTCCCTCTAGAGGATATTTAGAAAACATCAAGGACTCTGAAATGTACCTTGGTGCAGTTTTCTGGACAGGTCTTGTATTGACCACTTTCTGGTCAGACGAAGTTGAAGCTGCCTGGACAGGTTTTATCTTCGTCACTTTCTGCCCAAGCGAAGGTTTATGGACAATTGTGTTCTTGATAATGTTCTGTCCAGGTGAAGGTTTCTTGACAGGTCTTGTTGTCATATTGACAACATTCTTCTCCAGAGAAGGTTTCTGCGCAGACCTGGTCTCAGACACTTTCTGCTCAGGTGGCGTTGAGAGTTGGCTGCTGCTGCTCTGTTGCACGCTGGGAACCACCAATACTGACCTCACCTGGACACAGCAGAAAGGTCTTACAGCAATATGGCACTATACAGTCACAACCAAATCTAAGCTATCCTAACAGTTGATGCAGGGAAAACAAATACATTTCAAAACATGGCTATATGGACACAAAATACAGGATTTATTTTTGTTAATGATGAAATATGATTAGTTAAATCAAACAGCTACATTAAGAAAACAAAATAAATGCGTTCGGACCACTTACCTGGACTTGGAGAGGAAAGGCTTTCTCGTAGCTGGGCTCCACGGTTACCTCTTCAGCCAGGAGTGTGACCTGGCACTCCTGAATTGAATCAAGCACACCTCCTCCCCCCTCCACCACATTTCCCTCACAACCCGCATTGAACTCCACTGGGGCAATGTGACACAATGAGGACTCCAGTATCGGGGCACCGATACTCCAATCGTCCCCTGCCGTACCCTCCAAGCCCTCATCTGCACCCTCCACTGGGACCAGAGGTGCCCCATATAACCCATAAGCTACATCCTCCGAAGTGAAAGAGTAGTGTGGCTGGCAAACCATAGCCTGGCCCCCATTGGGATCAGGGAACCCTGGAGGACATGGAGGCTCCCCATCATCTGACACAGCCACCTGCAGCGTCTGCATCACCTCCCTCCCCATAAACAAAGGGCTGGACGAGATGCGGGGCTGCAGGGGTGGCACAGCCTGAGACACATCCTTTATTGCTTTAAGTGCCTCAAGGTAGGACCTGGAAAAAAAACCCTCAATGCTCACAACCTCCTCTTCCTCCTGATGGTTTATCTCCTCATTGCCCTCTTTTCCCCTTTCTCCTTCTCCCACCATCTTCTCTCCTTTCCCCTCCTCCCTCTCTCCTACGTCATATCCCTCCCTTGAAACCTGGTCCTGTGTTGGACTATGAGCTAAGAAAGGCTTAGTTTGCTGGGTGTCGCCGTCACTGGGGTTACGGGTGCCGTCGTCGTAAAAACTGTTACAGCTATCGACAAAGGCTTCAATGCCCTCATCGCTCCCCCTGTCGCTGTCAATGGGGCTCAGGCACATGATGTCGTCAACGTCAAAGTCAAAAACAGGACCAAGGTCCATCGAGACTTTCTCAGGCTCATGGCTCAGGGTCTCAGACTCATTTGATACGGGGCCGCCTGGAGCTGCAGCACCACCCGGTCTACTTCCAGCCTCTCCTGCTTGGCCACACTGGATATGATCAGAGTTTGGCACACATATCACAGCTTCTGGTGTACCATTATCTTTGACTGCATTTTCAACACTAGATGGCACTTTCTGGAGGTCAGTGGTAGGGGAGACAGTGGCTACATCTGGAAGGATGCTGCATGAAACTACAACACAAGCCAGGTCTGGGGAGATGGCCTTAGGACTGCAGGGCTTTTTGTATGTAGTCTCGTACGTGTCATCAAGGCAGGAGTCATCCAATCGCCTCTTGTGTGTTGTAGGGGCATTGTTGTTCACAATCTCTATTTTCAAGTTGCAGAATGGATTGGATGAATTCCATGACTGGTTAGTGCCGCTAGGACTAACCCTACCGTTTTCACAAGTTATCATTCTAGAATAAACAGAGAGCGGTCTCAAGTGCCCAAAACTCTTATCATCTCCTCTTGGTTTTGCACTACTTAGCCTATGAAATATTGTCTTCAGAGGCTGGATAGGCCTCTCCATTGCCCCCGATACAGTGGTTAACCAGCTGGGGCTAAACAGATACCAGGATCAGGAACTCTTCTAGAATGTTTCCTAAAGGGTAGGAAAAAAATGACATCCACAACTATTTTGCTTCAATTCCAATTCAGACCCTCTCTGAGCTACAGTTGTGAAGCAGGAAAGAATAACTAAGCCCCTCTGGATCACATATTTTTGGAATCCTTCAGAATAAGAGTCACGTCCTGTACACCTGGTAAAAACTACAAAAACATTAAACACAACATGTAAAGTGTTAGTCCAATGTTTCATGAGCTGAAATTAAAGATCCCAGAAATGTTCCACCCGCACAAAAAGCTTTTTTTCTCTCAAATTCTAAGCACAAATGTATTTACATCCCTGTTAGTGAGCATTTCTCCTTTGTCAAAATAATTAATCAACCTGACAGGTGAGGCATATCAAGAAGCTGATTAAACAGCATGATCATTACACAGGTGCACCTTGTCCTGGGGACAATAAAAGGCCACTAAAATGTGCAGTTGTGTCAGGCAACACATTGTCAGATGTATCAAGTTGAGGGAGTGTGCAATTGGCATGCTGACTGCAGGAATATCCACCATAGCTGTTGCCAAAGAATTAGGGCTGAGCCCAATTGGTCGACTGGTCGATTGTTTGGTCGTTAGGCTATTGGTTGACCGGGATTGTTTTAGTCGAGTAGTAACATACATATACAGTGCCTTCGGGAAGTATTTCGACTACTTGACTTTTCCCACATTGTTATGTTACAACCTTCTAATAAAAAATAAAAAAATGTCACCAATCTACACACAATACACCATAATGACAAAGCGAAAACAGATTTTTAGAAATGTTGCAGTTGCATTAAAAATAAAAACGGAAATACCTTATTTTACATACCCTTTGCTACGAGACTCGAAATTGAGCTCAGGTATATCCGGTTTCCATTGATCATCCTTGAGATGTTTCTACAACTTCATTGGAGTCCACCTGTGAGGTTGAAGGAATTGTTCGTTGAGCTCCGAGACAGGATTGTGTCAAGGCACAGATCTGGGGAAGGGTACCAAAAAATGTCTGCAGCATTGAATGCCAAGCGTCACGTCTGGAGGAAACCTGGCACCATCCCTACGGTGAAGCATGGTGGTGATAGCATCATGCTGTGAGGATGTTTTTCAGCAGCAGGGACTGGGAGACTAGTCAGGATCGAGGCCAAGATGAACAGAGCAAAGTACAGAGAGATCCTTGATGAAAACCTATCCAGAGCACTCAGGAACTCAGACTGGGGCAAAGGTTCACCTTCCAACAGGACAACAATCCGAAACACACGGCCAAGACAACACAGGAATGGCTTCGGGACATGTCTTTGATTGTCCTTGAGTGGCCCAGCCAGAGCCCGGACTTGAACCCGATCAAACATCTCTGGAGAGTCCTGAAAATAGCTGTGCAGCGACGCTCCCCATCCAACCTGAGAGGATCTGCAGACAGGAATGGGAGAAACTCCCCAAATACAGGTGCGCCAAGCTTGTCGCATCATATCCAAGAAGACTTGAGGCTGTAATCGCTGCCAAAGGTGCTTCAAGAAAGTACTGAGTAAAGGTTCTGAATAATTATGTAAATGTGATATTTCAGTTTTTGTAAAAAAGTAAAAAATATGCACACAATTCTAAAAACCTGTTTTTGCTTTGTCATTATGGTGTCGTGTGTCAATTTCTGAGGGGGGGAAACGACTCCCCATCCCGCATGAGGGAGCGTAATCATCGACTGACACTAATTAGCATAACGCAACGGACATAAATATTCCTCGAAAATATTCCTATTCATGAAAATCACAAGTGAAATATATTGAGACACAGCTTATCATTTTGTTAATCACCCTGTCAACTCAGATTTTAAAAATATGCTTTACAGCCAAAGCTAGACAAGCATTTGTGTAAATTTATCGATAGCCTAGCATAGCATTTTGTCCAGCTAGCAGCAGGTAACTTGGTCACGGAAATCAGAAAAGCAATCAAATTAAATTGTTTACCTTTGATGCGCTTCGGATGTTTTCACTCACGAGACTCCCAGTTTGATAGCCAATGTTCCTTTTTTTCCAAAAATATTATTTTCGTAGGCGAAATAGCTCCGTTTGTTCTTCACGTTTGGCTGAGAAATCGCCCGGAAATTGCAGTCACGAAAACGCAGAAAAATATTCCAAATTAGCTCCATTATAAAATCGACAGAAACATGGCAAACATTGTTTATAATCAATCCTCAAGGTGTTTTTCAAATATCTATTTGATAATATATCCACCGATTGGAATAATGGCTACCTCTGTATTTTACACGAGAATCACTCTGGGAGCATCAGCCGCTTACGGGTATTCTTCAACATAAATGCGTAAAACTACGTCACAATGCTGTAGACACCTTGGGGAATATGGAGAAAAAGTAATCTGGTTGATAGCCCATTCACTGCTCAATAGGGACGCATTGGAACGCAGCGCTTTCAAAACATGAGGCACTTCCGGATTGGATTTCTCTCAGGGCAATATCAGTTCTGTTATACTCACAGACAATATTTTTACAGTTTTGGAAACTTTAGAGTGTTTTCTATCATAAGCTGTCAATTATATGCATATTCTAGCATCTTGTCCTGACAAAATATCCCGTTTACTACGGGAACGTTATTTTTCGAAAAATTAAAATACTGCTCCCTAGTGTCACAAAAGGTTAATACATTTTAGAATAAAGCTGTAACGTAACAAAAACACTTCTGGTTACTACATGATTCCATATGTGTTATGAAAGAAGTGAGAAAGAAGTTATGCTTTATTTCATAATAATTTACAAGGTTAGTATATATGTTTTTTTCAATTTTGTTTGGAGTGCTCCAAGTGAGTATGTGTCTGGTTTCTCTGTCCTGATAATGTTGAGGGAGCGCACGTATAGAAGTACCTGGCCTGCTGCGCGGAAATATACGAAAGTTTTTTTTTTTAAACATCCATTTCAAATTATATATTAAATCTATAGTTCCTCAAAGTAAGCTATTTGAAAGATCTTTCCAACTATCCTCAGCATGAAAGAGCATTATAGGCCTACTGCTGCATTGAGTTTCATGTGCTCATTTCTTTACCCGCCAATGGATCATGATGTATCAATTAGAGGTTGACCGATTATGATAACGATTATTGGAGGACCAAAAAAGCCGATACCGATTAATCGGCCGATTTAAAAAAAAAATGTAATAATGACAATTACAACAATACTGAATGAACACTTATTTTAACTTAATATAATACATCAATAAAATCAATTTAGCCTCAAGTAAATAATGAAACATGTTCAATTTGGTTTAAATAATGCAAAAACAAAGTGTTGGAGAAGAAAGTAAAAGTGCAATATGTGCTATGTTCCTTGCTCAGAACATGAGAGCATATGAAAGCTGGTGGTTCCTTTTAACATGAGTCTTCAATATTCCCAGGTAAGAAGTTTTAGGTTGTAGTTATTATAGGACTATTTCCCTCTATACCATTTGTATTTCATTAACCTTTGACTATTGGATGTTCTTATAGGCACTTTAGTATTGCCAGTGTAACAGTATAGCTTCCGTCCCTCTAGTTAGCGCACACTAACTAGCTAGCCATTTCACTTCGGTTACACCAGCCTCATCTCGGGAGTTGATAGGCTTGAAGTCATAAACAGCGCAATGCTTGACGCACAACGAAGAGCTGCTGGCAAAACGCACGAAAGTGCTGTTTGAATAAATGTTTACGCGCCTGCTTCTGCCTACCACCGCTCAGTCAGATACAGTATAATCTGACTGAGTATACAAGTAAGGTTGCAAGATTGAATCCCTTGAGCTGACAATGTGAAAATCTGTTGTTCTGACCCTGAACAAGGCAGTTAACCCACCGTTCCTAGGCCGTCATTGAAAATAAGAAAATGTTCTTAACTGATTTGCCTAGTTAAATAAAAGGTATATATAAAATAAAAATAAAATAGGCAAATCGGTGCCCAAAAATACAGATTTCCGATTGTTATGAAAACTTGAAATTGGCCCCAATTAAATCAGCCAATCCGATTAATCGGTCGACCTCTAGTATCAATATGGCAGAGGCTGGTGATCTCGCATTAGTCGACTTTAAACTTTTAGATTATATATTTTTTTGCGATTGACCACATGACAATTTTCAGAAAATGTTATTGAAATGAAACTGTCCACAAAAACACACATATGAAAATCATAACTGGCACACAGAAGGGTAGAACTGGTAGGATAAATTCTAACTTCCCCAAACTTGAAATTCACATGCAGCCTCTGAAGACTATAAAATAATTGCCTCCACGTTTCCATGGTCGGATTTTGCCTATAGGCTACTTTGAAGCAAGGTAAGATTATTAAAAACCACGCTGGGCCAATTGTGCACTTTTCAAATAATGAAATGAACACCCTTCGGGCCACTCTTGCCAGGAATGCGGAGTTTTTTGTATTTTTTTTTAATTATTCTATTGGTAAGCCTAAAAAGGTTTTTAGGCGAAATAACCCCATCAAAAGCAATAACTTCTTTAGAAGAGGTAATATGTCAGGCCTATTGGACCAAACTCAATGATAGTCTATAGCATAGACAATAGAATGAAAATGAACTGAACTTTTAAGCGATCAGATTTTTTGTTTCTAAATCATTTGCAACAATGACACACTTAGCTAGCTACCCACCTCGTTCCTTTCTGCTAGCATGTAGTACACCATCATGTTTCGGGAGGCGTGTCTTCTCAGATTCCACAATGACTCTTTAGTTGACACTACATCACCGCACTCCCTCTTTTACTCTTTGTAAGTCAACTTCATCTTGCACCTGTGTGTTTTGTCAGTTTCTTAATGAAAATATGGAAAAAAGCCTTTGGGTAACTTGCTCCACGCTTCAGTCAAATTGGGCACGCGCAATTCCTCGCTCCGCTCACATACTCTGGGCCCAGTCTGATGACCTGGAGCCTGCCGCACCACCCTGGGAAGCTTCTCCTGTTATAGATGCACTTCAGACCCTGTCCTAACCCGAGATGTACTCTTAAGGAGCCGAACGTTACAGTTAGCCTAAGGACCTTGTGTTATTTTCCGAGGTAGACTGGCTCTGATAGCCAGAACACCACCTAAACGTGAATAGATTATCAATATACGGTTCTAGAAACACATGCGAAATGCACACTTACGGTATACTGTTAAAAATGCAGTTGGCTAACCTCACAAAATTACCATTATATTGATTTTTCTACTAACGTTACCTAGCCAACACTGTAGCTCGCTAGGAAATGCGATTCATCACGACACATCACAAAATAATTTGAGCCAGACTAGCTAGCTCAAATTGGCATATTTCGTCTCATTTACTGTTATTTGAAGGTGCCATGCATCAATCATTTTCTTAGATAGGTATTGTTTTACGTAAATTAAAGTTGTAAAAACATGTTGACGTTAGCGCGTCGCTTCCCCCTCATCAGATTTTTTTTTATCGGTCCAACACAAAAGTTTGATAGTTGGTTGTATAACTAGCTAACTGAACAGTAGCTAATGTCCATAAACTCACCACTTGTATTGTTGTCAAATCAGCCAATGCACAGCCAAAAACACTTGTGGTAATTGGCGCCTCAATTTAGCGGGGTGCCTCCGTGTGGAAGGAAGAGCAATGAGTTCACGTGACATCTTCAAGTTAGAGGGTACATTTGACCGATGGACCAGAAATCTATCCTTATTTGGATACAATCGAAGTGAGGCGTGTGTACTAGAGTTTGACACGGAAACAGGGGTCCCACGGGATTCTGGCAGGAATGGGAGTCAAGTTCAGGACTGTCCAGAGGAACTGGTTTACTATCGCGCCTCGCTCCAGTTGTAGCCAGTCATTACTTTACCTCAGATGCACGCGGAGAAATGCACAATAACGCATGTCTATTGCCGCGTTCAAGGCAACTGGGAACTCTGAAATTACGAGGTTACATCATGACGTCGGTGATCTTCAGCTCGGAAAGTCAGAGCTCTAGAAAGAGCCCCGAGTTGGAATTCCGAGTTGGATGACCGTTCAAATCGATTTTTCCCAGTCGGAAAAGGAATAGATACCATTATAAATGAGACTCAAACAGGATTTTTGAAGGACCGTCACATAAACTCTAACATTCGTTTAGTCTTGGACCTTATAGATTATTCAGATGCAATTGACTCAGATGCGGTTGTCCTATTTTTTGACTTCTGTAAAGCCTTTGACACAATTGAACATGAATTTCTCTAGGTCTCTAAAACTTTTGGGATTTGGTGAAAATGTTATTAAAGTAATTCGCATGTTTTACAAAGATATAAATAGTTCTGTGCTACTAAACCCTAATACTTCCAAAAGATTCAGTATCAACAGAAGTGTACGACAGGGATGCCCAATTTGGCCATTTTTATTCATTTTGGTTGTGGAACTTCTATCTCTAGATATTCTGAATAATGCAAATGTGTATGGCTTAACCATTTTTAACAAAGCAATCAACATTTCCCAACTGGCTGATGATACTACTCTTTTCTTAAGAGACAAAGACCAGATCGCCTATGCCCTTAATGCTATAACTGCATTTTCTATTGCATCAGGATTAATACTGAATGTTTCTAAATGTGAAATCTTATGTTTATTTGACTCTGATGATAAAGAAATAGAAAATATTCCTGTAAGGGACTGTGTTAAATATTTAGGAATACATCTGTCAAAAAAACACTAAGTCAGACAACATTTGAATTTCTCTCCTAAAATTAAGAGAACTAAAAATATATTTAAGAATTGGCTACAAAGAGATTTTTCTATACTTGGGAGAGTACTTCTGTCCAAGGCAGAGGGACTGTCGTTTTGTGTAACCCGCATTATCGTTATGTGTAAATCTTGCTACTTGTAAAGAGATCAATAAGACCTTTCTTGACTTCATCTGGAAAAATAAGTCTCACAAACTTTAAAAAATCTGTCCTTTCTAACAAAAGAGCTGAAGGCGGTCTAGAAGTGTTGGATTTTGTTGACATAAAATACACTTTCAAGATAAACTGGTTGAAAAAACGTTTGATCAATACTGATTCAATATGGTATTTCATACCAAATAATGTGTTAAATTGGGAGTTCTTCAATTTTACTGAAATGTAATTATATTCCTGAAAGATTACCTGCTAAATTGGCTAGGTTTCACCAACAAGCTTTAATGGCATGGAAAATATGTTTCCTGCACAATTTTTCACATATGAACAATTTATAACATTGAAAGAGTTTCCAATACCTTTCAGAGAGTTTATTTCTGTGATCAAAGCCATTCCCAGTGGTCTAACTACACTAATTAAAACTAATCTTAGCTTTGGTAATGATCACAAAGTTTATCCAGAACTCAGATTGGAAGGCATGGGCTTACTTGAGAGATCTTGTTATAATAAATATATGAGACAAATTCTTCATTTACAAAACCAACTTACACCGAGAGGAAAGTTTTTCTGGAACATGCTTATTCCTGACATTGTCTGGAAAAAATGCATGGTTAAGGCCTTACAAATACTGTATACCAAACAAAGTTAAGGAAGTGCACTTCAACATTTTACATAAGATATATCCATGTAATTCTATGATATCCAAATGTGTGGCTATTGATGATATCTGCGTTTTCTGTGAAAAAGAAGGTGAGAATCTGTCTCACTAGTTCTTTGAATGTAAATTTGTGTCAGAAATACTTATTTACCATTATGAACACTGCCTGTTTTTGACATTAAATATATAATATGTTACTATTGCAGTGATAACAAGACCACTAAAATTATTGTAAAAATGTTAATTCTTGTTGCCAAATACTTCATACACAAACAAAAATTCCAAAATTCTATACCAAAATTACATATTTTTCTGATTGAATTCAACTATCTTATTAAAACATTAACCCCAGTGTATAACAACAAGAATAATATCTTCCTAAATCATTATAATAAGATTGTTCAGTGAATACAATTGCACTAAAATTGTTGATTTGTTGTATTAGTTTAGTGATATTTTTGGTGTTTGAGTATTTTCTTGTTAATACCTGTTTTGTTTTGTTAGACATGTTTGATGTAGCAATGTAAATAGATTTTTGTATTATGAATAATACACAGAAAAAAAACTAGTCACGGAAAAAAAAGAGCCCTAGAAAGAACCCCGAGTTGGAATTCCGAGTTGGATGACCTTTCAAATCGATTTTCCCAGTCGGAACTCGAATTTTTCCGAGTTCACAGTTGTTTTCAACGCGCCAATTATTCATGTATTCATCCGGCTCTGGTAAATACAACGGCTGCCTTCATTGATTACACCTTGTAGTGTTGTTATTAGCTGTGTAGCAAATGTCTCGTGAGCTCTGAGCAGCACAGCAGCCTAACCGAGCAGTTGTTATGGCTACTCACACGCAGAGCGGCTGAATCGCATTAGTGGAAACCATGACTGTTCTCAGGGCACATCTGCCGGTTTTGACTAGGAGAAGTGACTTTTCGTATCAGGTTAGTAGAATTTACGTGGCAGGTTATTAGGATAAATAGGTTAATGTTACGAAAACGGTTAGGGTTAGCTATAGTTGTAACCGACGGGACTCGAACATAAACTCAGCAAAAAAAGAAACGTCCCTTTTTATTTCAAAGATGATTCGTAAAAATCCAAATAACTTCACAGATCTTCATTGTAAAGGGTTTAAACACTGTTTTCCATGCTTGTTCAATGAACCATAAACAATTAATGAACATGCACCTGTGGAACAGTTGATAAGACACTAACAGTTTACAGACAGAAGGTAATTAAGGTCACAGTTATGAAAACTTAGGACACTAAAGAGGCCTTTCTACTTACTCTGAAAACACCAAAAGAAAGATGCCCACGGTCCCTGCTCATCTGTGTGAACGTGCCTTAGGCATGCTGCAAGGAGGCATGAGAACCGCAGATGTGGCCAGGTCAATAAATTGCAATGTCCGTACTGTGAGACGCCTAAGACAGTGCTACAGGGAGACAGGACGGACAGCTGATCATCTTCACACTGGCAGACCACGTGTAACAACACCTCCACAGGATCTGTACATCCGAACATCACACCTGCGGGACAGGTACAGGATGGCAATAACAATTGCCTGAGTTACACCAGGAACGCACAATCCCTCCATCAGTGATCAGACTGTCCGCAATAGACTGAGAGAGGCTGGACTGAGGGCTTGTAGGCCTGTTGTAAGGCAGGTCCTCACCAGACATCACCGGCAACAACGTCGCCTGTGGGCACAAACCCACCATCGCTGGACCAGACAGGACTGACAAAAAGTGCTCTTCACTGACGAGTCGCGGTTTTGTCTCACCAGGGGTGATGGTCGGATTTGGTGACAAGACAGGAATGTCAGTGTTTTGTCATGGCCAGTAAAGAGCCCGGATCTCAATCCCATTGAGCACGTCTGGGACCTCTTGGATCGGAGGGTGAGGGCTAGGGCCATTTCTCCCAGAAATGTCTGGGAACTTGCAGGTGCCTTGGTGTAAGAGTGGGGTAACATCTCACAGCAAGAACTGGCACATCTGGTGCAGTCCATGAGGAGGAGATGCACTGCAGTACTTAATGCAGCTGGTGGCCAGACCAGATACTGACTGTTACTTTTGATTTTGAACACCCCCTCCCTTTGTTCAGGGAAAGCTACAGAGGAAATAAACAATGAACTTCACAGGGTGGTGAAAGTGCCATGTGATGAGCTTGGTGCTCCTTTCCAATAAATATAGAGGGTCTTATTCTGGTGACATGATGATTGCCTTCCGTTTGACAAATTAAAATAATCTCATCATGTAGGCTATTGTATCTGCCAGTTATTGGCTAGAGTGCAGGTGCCAATACAAGAGTGGGCACATTCACTAAATAACGCAATTGCTTTTATGTCAAAACCATCAGTAGAGGTGAAAATGAAATGGAAACCCAATTCATTTGCATTCATTTGCATATTTAATACATGGGAATTTAACCCCAAAATGTATTTTTATGTGCACAAGTCAACAAGTCAATTTGATGGAAACATCTCTGGTGG
This sequence comes from Oncorhynchus mykiss, assembly GCF_057628025.1. NCBI lineage: Eukaryota > Metazoa > Chordata > Actinopteri > Salmoniformes > Salmonidae > Oncorhynchus > Oncorhynchus mykiss. The sequence goes on along the minus strand of NC_143046.1, from coordinate 62,656,992 downwards.
GAAAATGTTGCATATATTATTTATGCAGATTTTCGAATATTCGCATGGAAATCTGTCGCCAATTGGATGGAAACCAAGCTACTTTGTTGGAAGAAAAATATATAAGCGGAATAATAGCGCCCTGTGCTGCCTCTTGGGGCTGCCTCTATTGCAGCCACTCGCAGGTCTACTGCTTACAACCAGCCTACTGCTTACAACCAGCCTACTGCTTACAACCAGCCTACTGCTTACAACCAGCCTACTGCTTACAGCCAGCCTACTGCTTACAGCCAGCCTACTGCCTACAGCCAGCCCACTGCTTACAAACTACTGCAGTGACATTCATAGGATTAGGCTACATCTGTATCATTCATATTTAATCAAATTGGCCTGTCATGATTACTGTCATTCTCTGACATGTTACGTGTACTTGTAATAACAAAACAATTCAAATTCATAAATTTGAGCTAAAAACCAATGTCTCAAAATTCATGTCATTACTGAAACTGCATTTAATTTCCCTTAGGAATGCAATAGCCTTCCAACTGGGATCTATCATTCTATCATGCTGCAAATGGATAACCACACTTTCAGGAGACATCTCTGAGTTACCCACACCCAGTTTGACAATCTTACCATCCAACGGAAGCAGCATGGACCAAGCACATTAGCCTGGAGGTTGCCCTAAAGTTCCTCTGATCAAGAAAGTTCTGATGTTTGTATGGTACCTTGCCAATCAGAACTGTTTCCGGGAGATGTCAGACAAATTTGATGTTTCCCAAGGAGCAGCCCACAGTGCCATCATGGAGGTCCTGACATTGGTATACAAAGGCCAAAGATAAGGTGTGATAACTATATTAATTGGAAGTCATTCTATTCAGTTCCCATCCAAAATAATGATAATGGTGCCCTGCAAGTTGCAGACCTAGAGCAGAATGCCTGTGTGAGCCGTGGGAGGGTGGTCATTGAGCAGACCTTCAGGCCTGGTCGCATAGACTAGATGTAACATTTGAATTAGTATATGTTACGTTTTGTATGGTTACATAAGACAGAAGGTTAACCAAGGCAAAAATTAAAGTAGGGCAGTTGGTAAGGGTGGATGGGTAGGTGTATAACGCCAACATCTAGCAACCCAAAGGTTGTGTGTTCGAATCTCATCACAGACAATTTTAGCTAATTAGCAACTTTGCCACTACTTAATAATTTTAGTTACTTTACAACTACTTAGCATGTTAGCTTACCCTTCCCCTAACCTTAACCATTTTAGCTAACCTTTCCCCTAACTTTTACCATTTAACCTAACCTTAACCCTAACCCATAGCCTAGCTAATGTTAGCCAGCTAGCAGACTTTAGCTTTAGCCACCTAGCTAGCCACAACAAGTTGGAATTCGTAACATATTGTACGTTTGCAATTCGTAACAATACAACATGGATGGACATCCTCAAATTAATACATACCATACGAAACGTAACATATCATACTAAATGTAGTGTCTCAGATTTATGTACAGAATAATATGAAATGCTCAGACCAGGTTGGGCAGAAACAAATCAGTAACTTTGTTATTTAACTTCAACGAATCACGACCTGGCATAGGATATCAACACTGAAGGGTTGGCTGTTATTTAAGTGTTAGTTTTTATTGGTGTGCGGCCATTGACTTTTATACAGAGCGCCCAGAATTATCTGTGCCATGAGTTAAAAAATTATAGCTAATGACGTTCTAAATCCTGCCACAGACAGGCGCATATAACAAAATCAATGGTACCAAACCAAATATATTAATATGTTTAAAGCAATCGTATTTGTGATGACTAAACAATCTAAAGCAAAAAGTGTGTTCCATTCAATATAATGTGCTGAAAATGCAAACTTGTGTTTATTTTTTACCTTTATTTAACTAGGCAAGTAAGTTAAGAACAAATTCTTATTTTCAATGACGGCCTAGGAACAGTGGGTTAACTACCTGTTCAGGGGCAGAAAGACAGATTTGTAACTTGTCAGCTCGGGGATTTGAACTTGCAACCTTCCAGTTACTAGTCCAACGCTCTAACCACTAGGCTACCCTGCCGCCCCAATATAAATAACACGTTTTGTGCACCAGAGAAATTAACATAATATAACATACCTAACTAAATATTCTGAAAGTATTCAGACCTCTAGACTTTTTCCACATTTGGTTACGTTACAACCTTATTCTATCATTTTTATAAAATAGCTTTTTTTTCTCATCAATCTACACACTATACCCCAAGTACAAAGCAAAAACAGTTTTTTTGCTATTTTTGCACATTTTATTAAAAATAAAAAACAGAAATACCTTATTTACGTAATTATTCAGGCCTATGCTATGAGACTCGAAATTGAGCTCAGGTGCATCCTGTTTCCATTGATCATTCTTCAGATGTTTTTACAACTTGATTGGAGTCCACCTGTGGTAAATTCAATTGATTGGAGATGATTGGGAAAGGCACACACCTGTCTATATAAAATCCCATAGTTGACAGTGCATGTCAGAGCAAAAACCGAGCAGTGAGGTTGAAGGAATTGCTCCAAGACAGGATTGTGTCGAGGCACAGATATGGGGATGGATAGCAAAATATTTCTGCAGCATTGAAAGTCCCCAAGAACACAGTGGCCTCCATCATTCTTAAATAGAATATGTTTAGAACCACCCAGACTCTTCCTAGAGCTGGCCGCCCAGCCAACTGAGCAATTGGGGGAGAAGGGCCTTGGTCAGGGAGGTGACCAAGAACCTCATGATCACTCTGACAGAGCTCTAGAGTTCCTCTGTGGAGATGGGAAAACCTTCCAGAAGGACAACCATCTCTGCAGAACTCCACCAATCAGGCCTTTATGGTAGAGTGGCCAGACGGAAGCCACTCCTCAGTAAAAGGCACATGACAGCCCGCTTGGAGTTTCCCAAAAGGCACCTAAGACTCTCAGACCAGAGAACTTACTCTCAGACCAGGAGAAACAAGATTCTCTGGGCTGATGAAACCAAAATTGAACTCTTTGGCCTGAATGGCAAGCGTCACATCTGGAGGAAACTTGGCACCATCCCTACGGTGACGCAATGGAGGTGGCAGCATCATGCTGTGGGGATGTTTTTCAGAGCCAGGGACTGGGAGACTAGTCAGGATCGAGGTGAAGATGAACGGAGCGAAGTACAGAGAGATCCTTGTTGAAAACCTGCTCCAGAGCACTCAGGACCTCAGACTGGGACGAAGGTTCACCTTCCAACAGGACAACGATCCTAAGCACACAGCCAAGACAACACAGGAGTGGTTTCGGGACAAGTCTCTGAATGTCCCTGAACTTGAACCCGATGAAACAACTCTGGAGAGACATGAACATAGTTGTGCAGCAACACTCCCAATCCAACCTGACAGAGCTTGAAAGGATCTGCAGAGAAGAATGGGAGAAACTCCCCAAATACAAGTGTGCCAAGCTTGTAGCGTCATACCCAAGAAGACTCGAGGATGTAATCACAGCCAAAGGTGCTAAAACAAAGTACTGAGTAAAGGGTCTGAATACTTATGTAAATGTGATATTTCAGTTTTTATTTTCAATAAATTAGCAAAAATGTCTAAACGTTTTTTTCCCCTTTGTCATAATGGGGTATTGTGTGTAGATTGATGAGGGGGAAAAAACGGTTTAATCCATTTTAGAATAAGGCTGTAATGTAACAAAATGTGGAAAAGTCAAGGGGTCTGAATACTTCCCGAAGGCATTGTATGATGATAGTAAATGTAGCACACTCGTATATATTTTTGTTCCTACTTTAACCATGGAGAGTTAAAAATGCTCCTAAACACAATCCATAGGGTCTATACAGCAGGCTGAACATTTTACTTCCTTAAAGGCAGTAACTTTAGCCCTAGATATTTGAGTTGGCTAACCTTAAGAATCACAAAATGACAATTAGCTATATTGTTTTTACTAACGTCAGGGAGTGAACGTTATTTATAATAAGGGTTACATGGAGAAAATCGTACCTCTCTTTAGCAAAAATATATTTTACCTAAACCCTCCTTAAACTCTTGGAAAAAAAAAGTGACCCTCGCCTATACCCCAAATAATAATTAAAACATAGTGGATAGCACAGAACATCCTTACTGTTTACCCTCACTTCATGGACAGACCAGAGCCTTTGATATGCCGTTTTTATTATCTGACCCTGCTGGTCATCTATGAATGTTTGAACATCTTGGCCATGTTCTGTTTTAATCTCCACCCAGCACAGCCAGAAGAGGACTGGCCACCCCTCAGAGCCTGGTTCCTCTCTAGGTTTCTTCCTAGGTTCCTGCCTTTCTAGGGAGTTTTTTTCTAGCCCCTGTGCTTCTACATCTGCATTGTTTGGGGTTTTAGGCTGGGTTTCTGTACAGCCCTTTGTGTCATCAACTGATGTAAAAAGGGCTTTATAAATAAATGTGATTTTAGAAACGGTTCTTAATCCTGTTACTAGCCTATTCAACCTCTCTTTCGTATCGTCTGAGATCCCCAAAGATTGGAAAGCTGCCGCGGTCACCCCCCTCTTCAAAGGGGGAGACATTCTAGACCCAAACTGTTATAGACCTACAGTGGGGCAAAAAAATATTTAGTCAGCCACCAATTGTGCAAGTTCTCCCACTTACAAAGATGAGAGAGGCCTGTAATTTTCATCATAGGTACACTTCAACTATGACAGACAAAATGAGAAAAAAATGAATGAATTAAATTTAATGAATTTATTTGCAAATTATGGTTGAAAATAAGTATTTGGTCACCTACAAACAAGCAAGATTTCTGGCTCTCACAGACCTGTAACTTCTTCTTTAAGAGGCTCCTCTGTCCTCCACTCGTTACCTGTATTAATGGCATCTGTTTGAACTTGTTATCAGTATAAAAGACACCTGTCCACAACCTCAAAACAGTCACACTACAAACTCCACTATGGCCAAGACCAAAGAGCTGTCAAAGGACACCCAGAAACAAATTGTAGACCTTCACCAGGCTGGGAAGACTGAATCTGCAATAGGTAAGCAGCTTAGTTTGAAGAAATCAACTGTGGGAGCAATTATTAGGAAATCGAAGACATACAAGACCACTGATAATCTCCCACGATCTGGGGCTCCACGCAAGATCTCACCCCGTGGGGTCAAAATGATCACAAGAACGGTGAGCAAAAATCCCAGAACCACACGGGGGGACCTAGTGAATGACCTGCAGAGAGCTGGGACCAAAGTAACAAAGCTTACCATCAGTAACACACTACGCCGCCAGGGACTCAAATCCTGCAGTGCCAGACGTGTCCCCCTGCTTAAGCCAGTACATGTCCAGGCCCGTCTGAAGTTTGCTGGAGAGCATTTGGATGATCCAGAAGAAGATTGGGAGAATGTCATATGGTCAGATGAAACCAAAATATAACTTTTTGGTAAAAACTCAACTTGTTGTGTTTGGAGGACAAAGAATGCTGAGTTGCATCCAAAGAACACCATACCTACTGTGAAGCATGGGGGTGGAAACATCATGCTTTGGGGCTGTTTTTCTGCAAAGAGACCAGGACGACTGATTAGTGTAAAGGAAAGAATGAATGGGGCCATGTATCGTGAGATTTTGAGTGAAAACCTCCTTCCATCAGCAAGGGATGAAACGTGGCTGGGTCTTTCAACATGACAATGATCCCAAACACACCGCCCGGGCAACGAAGGTCCTGGAGTGGCCTAGCCAGTCTCCAGATCTCAACCCCATAGAAACTCTTTGGAGGGAGTTGAAAGTCCGTGTTGCCCAGCAACAGCCCCAAAACATCACTGCTCTAGAGGAGATCTGCATAGAGGAATGTGCCAAAATACCAGCAACAGTGTGTGATAACCTTGTGAAGACCTACAGAAAACGCTTGACCTCTGTCATTGCCAACAAAGGGTATATAACAAAGTATTGAGATAAACTTTTGTTATTGACCAAATACTTATTTTCCACCATAATTTGCAAATAAATTCATTAAAAATCCTACAATGTGATTTTCTGGATATTTTTTTTTCTCATTTTGTCTGTCATAGTTGAAGTGTATCTATGATGAAAATTACAGGCCTCTCTCATATTTTTAAGTGGGAGAACTTGCACAATTGGTGGCTGACTAAATACTTTTTGCCCCACTGTATATCCATCCTGCCCTGCCTTTCTAAAATCTTCAAAAGTCAAGTTAATCAACAGATCACCGACCATTTCGAATCCCAACGTACCTTCTCCACTATGCAATCTGGTTTCCGAGCTCAGCTGTGCAGCCGTCTTCATCGAACTGGCCAAGGCTTTCAACTCTGTCAATCACCACATTCTTATCGGCAGATTCAATAGCCTTGGCTTCTCAAATTACTGCCTTGCCTGGTTGACCAACTACTTCTCAGATAGAGTTCAGTGTGTCAAATCGGAGGGCCTGTTGTCCAGACCTCGGGCAGTCTCTTTGGGGGTGCCACAAGGTTCAATTCTCGGGCCGACACTTTTCTCTGTATACAGTGGGCTCCAAAATTACTGGCACCCCTGACTGGCAATGCACAAACAATATAATTATAGAGAGAAACTCAAAATACCAACATTTGAGAAATATGGTACTTTATTAATGTTTCAATGGAACGCACCAAAACCATACAATTATTTACTACAAAATACATTTCACCAAAATCAAGGTTTCATAATTATTGGCACTCCTCATTTAGTACTTAGTGCCACCATCTCTGGCAAGGATAACAGCATGGTCTTTTCCTGTAATGTTTGACAAGGTTAAGGAACACATTTGGAGGGATTTTGGACCATTCCTCTATGCAGATCCTTTCAAGATCCTTCACATTCTTAGGTTTGCGCTTATTGTCGTGTCTTTGGCATCATTAAAACTGAAGACTTATTTATCAAATAACTCTGTAATTATCATTACGCGATTAAACTGATTAATCATGTAACTGTAACTAGGATGTCGGTGCACCAAGGAAAATATTCAGATTATAAAGTTATAATTTTCCTAATATAACGTTCAGATATTTTAATATCTGATCACTTAGTCTTCTGACTAATGAATTATCATTTACCTCACGTTAGTCTCATTCCAAACGTAGTAAATTGTTGGTTATCTACGCTCAGTGTGTCGTCGGGATTTCTGTTGAAAAGTTAGTTTCTGTTGGAGAGTTTGTCCTCTCTCTCTCTGTCGTGGTTAGAATGGTTAGTTCAGAGTGACATTCATTTATGTCGTTATAGAATAGATGTTTCGGCGGTTGTCGGTCTTCGCGTTCAATGATACCGAATTCCTAGCTGCAGACTAGTAATTAATATCAAAGACTTGTTCTTATTCTGTCGGTATCGATAGTCTAAGAGTTTAACCACGTCGTATGGTTAAAAGATTAAGCCCTCAACGCAAACCTTATTTCCCTCTATGATAGAGGTACTGGTCTCGTCTCAAACCTTGGCCCTCTCGTTATCGAGGTAAGTTGGTCTGCAACCTTTAGCCATCTCGTAATTGAGGTAAACTCGGTCTGGTGATAGAAAACCCGGGTGGGGGTTTTATTCGGAAGAGCAGAAAAGGGCCTGTCCCAGAACGCCAGACAATAACTGTGCTCATGGGCGGTCCTCTGATTTAGTTCAGCTCCAAAGGGAATTGGAGTTGCCTTCATTAAACAGTCCAAAATCACATTACACAATTTCACAAACAGTATCATCCTCACTCATTCATCTTATACAACAATTAGATGTAAGCCTCACATCTCAGGCTATTGTATAAACAGCGTTATGGTAATGTGGCCGTATTGTCTCCCATGAGTTTCACAAAATGGTACCAAACGGACCAGTTCGTTGCGGGATTCTTCACCGATCTTTTATACCTTCTCCAGAACATGAATGTTGTTCGGACCTCAAGTTCTGTGAGGTGGAAGAAATTCCTTTGTTCTCTCTATGAAAACTCACTCTCTCTCTATACTGTGGCCATGAGGAGATAATCTCCTCCAGGAATTTACGACCTCTCTGACCACAGTAGCCTGGTTGTAGGAGACAGAGAGATAGGGGGATGGTGCATAGAAAAGGGCTGGTGCAGAGGGAGGGGTGGGTAGTGCTTGCGGTACCAAAAGAGGGCAACGTCATGACATTATCAACTACCCTCTTCAACTCAGCCCACAGGTTTTCGATTGGATTGAGTTCCGGCGACTGAGATGACCATGGCAGAACATTGATTTTGTTGTCACAGAACCATTTCTGTGTGGATCTTGAGGTATGTTTTGGGTCATTGTCTTGTTGGAAAGTCCACATACGGCCAAGTCCCAGCCTTTTGGCAGAGGCAACCAGATTGTCAGCCAAAATTGCCTGGTACTTAGTGGAATTCATTATGCCATCAATCTTAACCAGTGCCTCTGGACCTCTGGCATTAAAACAGCCCCAAAACATCACTGACCCACCACCATATTTCACCGTGAGTATGAGGTGCCTCTCCTTGTATGCATCTCTGTTTCGACGCCAAACATGCAGATGCTGTATCTGACCAAAACGTTCAATGTTGGTGTCATCTGACCAGAGCACCTTCTTCCAATCATAATTTAAATAACGTTTGGCAAACTCCAAGCGCTTGCGTCTGTGTCTTGGGGTCATTAAGGGCTTTCTTCTGGCAACCCTTCCAACGAGCCTGTGGTTATGGAGGTGGCGTCTGATGGTGCTTTTTTAAACCTGCTGACCCCAAGACGCCATCAAGGCCTGCAATTCTTTCACAGTGATTATTGGGGATTTTGTTGCTTATCTCACGATTCTCCTCCCTATCCTGTGTGGCAAAATGCATTTGCGTCCTCTACCCGTGAGGTTTTCAACTGTTCCATATCTTTTGAATATTTTAATAATTGCCCTGACAGTGCTCAGTGGTATATTCAATCGTCTGTGGATCTTCTTGTAGCCATTACCAGATTTATGAAGGTCTATGACCATCTGTCTCTTTTGAACTGCTAGTTATTTTGTTTTCTTCATGGTGTTGGATGACAGTGGGAGATTGCATGTGTGTTACCTCATTTTTTACCCTAGTGACAAAGGAAGTAATGTAATGGCTTAATATAGTTCATTAACACTTCGATAAACTTAAATAAGTGGAATTTAATTCCTGGTTTAATTTTGGTAGATGTTTTGGTAGATGTTATTTGCATATGTTATTTTTATTGTGAAACCTTGATTTGGAGGACATTGATTTTTAATTAAATCAATAAATTATTTTGTTGGGTTCAATTCAAACATTAATAAACTACAGTCTTTTTCACACGTTGGTATTTTGAGTTTATCTCTATAATTATATTGTTTATATTTTTTTAAGTATTGTTTGTGCATTGCCAGTCAGGGGTGCCAGTAATTTTGGAGACCACTGTATATCAATGATGTCACTCTTGCTGCTGGTGATTCTCTGATCCACCTCTACGCAGATGACACCATTCTGTATACATCTGGCCCTTCTTTGGACACTGTGCTAACAAACCTCCAGACGAGCTTCAATGCCATACAACACTCCTTCCATGGCCTCCAACTGCTTTTGAATGCTAGTATAACTAAGTGCATGCTCTTCAACCGATTACTGCCCGCACCCTCCTGCCCGACTAGCATCACTACTCTGGATGGTTCTGACCTAAAATATGTGGACAACTACAAATACCTAGGTGTTGGGTTAGACTGTAAATTCTCCTTCCAGACTCACATTAAACATCTCCAATCCAAAATTAAATCTCGAATCGGTTTTCTATTTCGCAACAAAGCCTCCTTCATTCATGCCGCCAAACTTACCCTCGTAAAACTGACTATCTTACCGATCCTTGACTTCGGCGATGTCATTTACAAACAACGATGTCATCCCCCAACACTCTACTCAGGAAACTGGATGTAGTCTATCACAGTGCCATCCGTTTTATCACCAAAGCCCCATATACTACCCACCACTGCAACCTGTATGCTCTTGTTGGCTGGCCCTCACTACATATCCATCACCAAACTCACTGGCTCCAGGTCATCTATAAGTCTTTGCTAGGTAAAGCCCCTCCTTATCTCAGCTCACTGGTCACCATAACAACACTGACCCGTAGCACGCGCTCCAGCAGGTATATTTCACTGGTCATCCCCAAAGCCAACACTTACTTTGGCCGCCTTTCCTTCCAGTTCTCAGCTGCCGATGACTGGAACAAATTGCAAAAATCTCTGAAGCTGGAGTCTTATATCTCCCTCTCTAACTTTAAGCATCATCTGTCAGAGCAGCTTACTGTACCTGTATACAGACAATCTGTAAATAGCACACCCTAGACTACCTCATCCCCATATTATTACTTACCCTCTTGCTCTTTTACACCCCAGTATCTCTACTTGCACATCATCATCTGCACATCTATCACTCTAGTATTATGCTAAATTGTAATTATTTCATCTCTATGGCCTATTTATTGCCTACCTCCCTACTCTTCTACATTTGCACACACTGTACATAGATCTTTCTATTTTTCTTTTATTTTGTGTTATTGACTGTACAGTTGTTTATGTGTAACCCTGTGTTGTTGTTTTTGTTGCACTGCTTTGCTTTATCTTGGCCAGGTCGCAGTTGTAAATGAGAACTTGTTCTCAACTGGCCTACCTGGTTAAATAAAGGTGAAATAATATAAAATAAAAAGCATTACATGGCAATGCAGAAATGTTGATAGCGCACAGGGCTGCGGGCCAGAAGGTTGTGCAGGTTCACAGATCACCTTGAACAAGAATAGGGGTGGAAAGATCTCCTTTACAGTAAAGCGTTACATTAACCTATCATCAGTATTTGCTGATCTGAGAAGAAATAGCCTTTTTATAAAACATTTAATGCAATTCTAAGCAATTTTACATATTAGCAGAATAGTTTTTAGTACCAGACAAATTACTGAAATTACAGGCTAAGAATAGACCGAGAGATAGGCCTGTGTTCATCTTATATTTCTCCAATGCCAAATCAGTGTGTCTTGTTTGTAACATAACTGTCCCTGTTTACAAATAATTAAATCTGAGACATCAATAGGAATCTGAGCATGGTACTTTAAAAAATTAGACCTACCTTTCCAGCCCAGACAGTAGGCCTACCAACGTATAAATATTTAAGCTTTAACTACTGGCTACTCTTCTTCCTTGGCTTAACCAAATGAGAGAAGGTCACAAGTGTTTCCCTAAAAGCTGTCTGGGTTTAAACATCTTCTACAGATCGAGTTTTGATTTTAACTTAACAGCCCTTCACTGACATGGAGGTAGGTTATTTAAAGAGTGCACGGTGAGTGGAGGAATTTGCCGACAAATCTATGTATATAGCAGCCTATAGCTTAATTTCATCTGTCAAAAAGGTAGGCCTAGCTCATATTTCTTAAAAAGGAGGAAATAGGCTCCAAAACAAAGCCCTCGTTTTTATTAAAGTCTAAATGAAGATGGTTGAAATTAATTAGGCTACTTTCAGCACCATGAGCTGTCCATTTTATTCAAATGAATTATAGTAGTAGCAAGCTATCAAATTTGACCTCTTTGACCTCATCTTCGCCCTATCCTTCTCACACTGAGCAGAACATAAACTAGTCCATGTGCGAGATATGGCATATTTTTGGACTAGGCCTAATCAAAAATTATTTTCAGAACAATTATTTGACTCTTCTCCTGACCTGCCAGTGTAGCACTACACTGGTTAGGCAGCGCAAAAACATTTTTGGATCAGCAAGATCAAAACAGGCTTAGGGTTGGAATATCCATTGGCGTGTGTGATGCAGCCTGGTTTTATTTTCCCCATCCCAGCAGCTATCTTAGAAATACAACTTTACTCTGTGCTTCTCCAAGCATGCAACTCATAGCCTATGGATCATTTGATTGAGACCACACTAAATAGCCTATAGATGCATTTGATATTGCATGCACAGCAGAGAACCAGAGATGAGGGGCTGCATTGGACACACAGGTATATTGCCTAATACGCAACTCATTCTAAAACACAGTAATATTGAAATGACATCAATTACGTGACCCTTCCCTGGACTACATTTAAAAAATACGAAACCCTCCCCTTGACAGAAATGAAAAGCATGACCCTCCCCCATGTACCGATTCTGTAAATTTCGATCCATCCCTTAGGTACTAGAGTAGCGAGGTCGAAAACTACAGCTGGAAAATGCATTCATCACATCATGCATAGCTCTCACACTAACATTTTACATCTTATTCACTGTTATTGAAAGAGGTGACCCTGCTTCAAAAAATGACCTTAGCTAGTTGGCATCATTTACAGTTTCCAAGTTGGGGGAAAAGTGAAATGTTCAAGATGGTTAGCTACCGGGTAAGCACTTCGCCTCACCCTCCCCTCAGAAACATGTTTATCGATCTAACGCAAAAGTTTAATAGTTGGTTGTATGGGTTGATATTTTTTTAAATAACTAGCTGAACGGTGTCAAAGATAGCTAGCCATCTCACCACTTTTGTCAAATTAGCCACTGCACGGCCCAAAAATAACTTTTGGGGCGTAGCAGGTGCATGCTCAAGAAAGGACAATGAGTTCAATCACATTATGGATATCAGGTAAATTTGAAAAATGCACCAAAAATATTTCATTTGGATACCATCGAATTTGTTTAATATGGCGTTGGCCAATTGTTTTACCCACAAATAACATGTTTAATGCCAATGTTATGACTCATGAGTTACTTGAATGTAACCACAGGTGGCCTATGAGAGAAAGCTGAGCTGTAATATTTGTAACTGGTGCGGTGTGTGTACATGTACAGTAGATTATTAAAACAGCCTCACATTGATATACATTTTATTGAATTCAATAGGAGTATTCAATAGGAGTAACATAAACCCGGAAATTATTTAAATACATTTCAAACTAAGAAAAATGTCAGACATTAACACTGAGACGACCTCAAATCCTCATACCCAAACTGATGAGTAAACTATCAAATCTTTATTAGCACAAACAAGGTCATAGACAACATTACAGTGGTATATGTAAGAGTTTGATGTTATAACAATCCCCAACATGAAAGTATGTGCTTTGGAGAGGGATGAGTAGAGTGCAAAAATAGATCTAGCAATAGAATAAAAGATGAATCCATACACACACACACAAACACACATTATATATGCAAGTCAATTTTGATCAAGCCTGTTTGCCCAATTATTAGAGCACAGATGAGTCACCCGCACTCATTATTCTTATATTTGGCATCAGGGCTGGAGTTCAGCTGGTGGCTTTCAATCCATCACCTGTGAAGATTCCCCTCCATCCACAGGTACATTAACATAGGGAACATAACCATGGCATTAGCCCTGACTCCACATCAAACACTGACCATAGGTTTAACCTGTTTTATCCATTTTCTGCCTCTAAATGCTTAACTGCACCTTCACCAAATGCTCAAAAAATGATAAAATATAGCTCTATCAGCTTGTAGATACATACTTAAATTGTGTACACACACAGTTCAAACATACCAGTAGATACATATACAGTGGGCAAATAGAAAAATAAAAAATTAATGCACAGTTGAATTTAACACCAGATGGCTGCATGTTTAACATTTAATTAAAATAAACAATTGGTTACATTGCTTTGGTATGAGTTCTGGAGGCTCTCTGCTCAGGAAGGTCTCACCTGGTTGGTCAGCTAGATGCACAAACAGTCACATCCCTCAAGATGGCGCCACTGAGTGGACTTTCAGGGAGAATCAGGTACAAACTCCATGGCACTACTATTTCACAGACATCCCAGTCACTGCCTCTACTGCTTTCACTCAAATCCCTCTATCTTTCTCTCCCTTCCTCAATGCCTTGAGTCCGCAGTGGCTCCACCCTTAGAACCCAAACATATCGTCTTTCTCGGTGTTGTCTGCGTCCGTTTTGTCCCAGTTAGTTGGGGACAGGCACTCTTCGGTGTTGAAGTCCTGAGGGTTTACCCCAATGTCCAGGACCTGGGGGTTATTGCGAGACTCAGCGAGTCTAGACGGGAGAAGGAAAGACATTTCACTTATCACATTAATCAGGCAAAAGACACCATATAACAGATGGGATGTGAACACTCAATACATTGAAATGAATGGAGATGTCGTTGCATTAACATTGAAAAGCTTTGTGCAGTAGTACAATTTAAAATTGTCAAATGAGTGTATTGGCTACAAGCAAACATTGTTGAACATGACATTAAATATACTATACACAAATGTGTCAAATTTAAGTAAGTGGAACTACAAATACTGTGTTGGTCTCATGTTACAGTATCCAGAACTAAACAGTAGAGGCATGTTGTGTGAAATAATCAAACAGTGAGGTATGGTCATCTAAGTAAGACAATCTCTTCACATGACTACAGCTCTCAGACCTGACACATGACAATGTTTCAACACACGCCAGACACTTTCAACACTTCACTGCTACCACAGTAACCACTTGGCTCACCATGTCATCACTCATTTAGTGATGTGGCAACAACGGTGAAATGGCTGATGATTAGAAAGAAGAACACAAATCCGAGGCATGGACAAAATGAGAATAAATAACATATCAACACGTTAGCATAGAACCCTGCCTTGCATACACAGCATAGCCTTCCCAGCCTCTGTGCACTTTGCTGGTTTTAAGTAGGATCCTCTAGTCCAAACTTAAATCATATGGGTACTTCTCCGTTTGAGCCCTTCGTTACCTCAGCATCGTCAATAGGGAAAATCAATAGGACAGGGTTCCGAGCTGTGGTAACAGAATACCCCTACATCGAGATATGCAACTACATCGTAGCAGTAATGTACACATCCACGCTCAGACAGATGGGCTGGGTGCGGTGAGGACAAGAGAGTGACAGAGGGGGTCACAGTTTGGATGAGAGTGGTGAATGTAGTGGTGGTGACTGGGGGATGTAATGGGAGGGGGGGGGACACGGCACATCCAATGGATGACATCATTACCTGAGTATGATTCAAAGCTATCCAGACTGCGGCTGAGGGGTGCAAAGGAAATGTAAAATGTCAGACAGCTGTTAGAACCTCATACCAGTACTAAAAGATTAGAAAATCATGTCCCCTATAGTCATAGTGAGGAACTGCAGAGGATGTCCACCCATGCCCAAAGTTTGCAGTAACCTTTTACGCCGGAAGGTGTCACTGTAATCCCTTGATTTAGAGCCATGGCTCATCAGTCCAAGGTCAGTATCAGTATTGAGAAAAAGCCCTGGGCTCAACTTTGCTACATACCATTGTTTAAAGGGATGTACAGGGAGAGGTTTACGTGACCATAAGGCTGAACTTAAAATCACTCACGCAGAGAATAAAGGTAAGAAATGTCAACACTGTATAGGTTTTAGAACTAGTAAAACGCTAACATACAAGGATGGAGGATTGACACAAACTGTTCTTGGATTCACAAGAAGTCCTGAAGGAGGAAAACCACTGTCTACATTACATGCGTCCTTTGACTTCCAGACTTCTGCTACCCCATTCTACCACCCACAGCATATTTGGAGGAACCGAAGCCCTACTGCCAATTAACTGCCTTTTACTGAAAGCTCTTCCTCAAACACAGAGGGAAAGTCTGCCCTCACTCCACCCCATTCCCTAAGAAAAGAAAGGAAAGAACAAGCATTAGCAACAACAAAATATACCCGATTATAAACTCCCTACGTGTGGACAAACAGCCCAGTCTTGAGGAAGACTAAGGTCTCACGGACAGAATCTCATTTTTCTGTCATCACTGGGTCTTCTTAGAAAATGCATACTAAAAGAGCCAGCTTGTTTGAGTCCAGTGACAGAGACTTTGAAGTGGCAGCCTAAGTAATGAAAAACTCTCCATACGCATATATCAGCAACAGACATGGAACTAAAAAAAGAAAAAAAAGTAGTGAGTCTACAAGTACTGACATCAGCAGATCGTCAAGGTCAGTCCATATGACACTTCGTTTCACCATTGGCTCAACGCCTCCTCAAAGGCTTACACCAGACCCTCTGCCTCCTCAAAGGCTTGCACCAGACCCTCTGCCTCCTCAAAGGCTTGCACCAGACCCTCTGCCTCCTCAAAGGCTTGCACCAGACACTCTGCCTCCTCAAAGGCTTGCACCAGACACTCTGCCTCCTCAAAGGCTTGCACCAGATCCTCTGCCTCCTCAAAGGCTTGAACTTCCTAAATTTCCCTCAATTAAGACAATCACTTCTCCAGAGTCCCCTCGTTAATCACAGCAACAGACACCGCAGCAGATATTAACAGCTTAGTGAGTAATTACTGTGTGCGCAGACAAATAATTATCTGATAACAGCGTTAGATGGCTTGATTACCAGTCTATGAAGCAAACTGTCCCTACCTCCAGACAGACAAACAGAGGAGGCCACTGTCAGTTTCAACTGAGAAAATTAAAAGAGTCCTGGGGGAAATTAAAGCACTGACAAGACTGGAATTAGACTCTTACTTTGTGGTAGACATTAGAAAACAGATAAATATATTGGGAATTGTGATTCAGCTCCCCAAACTCCACAGATAGGCCTCAAAACCCCATCAGGGTTGATTGAAACAAAATGGCGTCTTTTGAGCTCTGCATGAGTTGGGTTAGCTTAAAATGAGCCCTTGAGTAATCCCAGTCTGTGCAAAAGCACAAGGAATACACTGAAGGACATGTCCAGTCAACCTTGAACCTGCTAGTTGTGTGACCGAAAACCAGCAGTATTTATCCCTCAACCACAACCATTCTTGTCTGCCAGAGTCAATCTATCCCAACTTGAAAACGTACTTGTTAAATCACTGCATGTGGGGGCCAAAAGAAAGAGAGGCTGAGAAAGCAGATGACGACTAAGTGTGGTGTTGACGCCAGTAAACTGAAAACACAGTCTGTTTCTAAGATATAAGCGCAACGAGCCAGGAGGAGGGAGTGGCAGCATTTATGAGACGAGCCCTAACCACCGGCTATTTCCAGAGCAGTGTGTGTGTGTGTGTGTGTGTGTGTGTGTGTGTGTGTGTGTGTGTGTGTGTGGTGGGGTACTGCAGAGGGGGACTGGACGAGGTACAGTAACATCACCCACCTTGAGAAAGCTTCATCCAGACCATCCTCAAGCTCCTACCAGAAAAAAAACAGACAAGGTCAGTGAAAGACAATGTCAAAGTAATTTAAATACTGTTAAAAACATTTAGAAAAGGTTTACAGTAGGTACACTGCAGGAAGTGATCTCCAATATAGATAATGGCATCAAACGGCTCTTATGGTTTTACAGTAGATTTAAAAAAGGTAGAGTTATGAGCAGCTAAAGTTAACACACACACACCTCTATCCAAATAAGTACATAATTGCAGAGTAACAACCTGACACCCTCCCCTGTTATGGGGACCATCTGACAAGTATTGTCCTTTTCAATGCACCATTGTCCTGAGCTTAACTCAACCCATAC
Organism: Oncorhynchus mykiss; assembly: GCF_057628025.1. NCBI lineage: Eukaryota > Metazoa > Chordata > Actinopteri > Salmoniformes > Salmonidae > Oncorhynchus > Oncorhynchus mykiss. The sequence goes on along the minus strand of NC_143046.1, from coordinate 62,639,624 downwards.
ATATACTCTAGTACAGTGTTTCCCAACCCTGGTCCTCCAGTACCCCCCTTACTGTACACATTTTTATTGCAACTCTGGACAAGCACACTTGATTCAACTTGTCAACTAATCCTCAAGGTCTCAATGAGGTGTGTTTGTACAGGGATGAAACTAAACGGTGTACTGTTGGGGGTACTGGAGGACCAGGGTTGAGAAACATTGCTCTATTATAAATACCCTGCCTTTGAATAAAGCGTGTATGCTAGGAGCTATTGCCAATACTGTATTGTTTCCATCTTACCCGTACAGTATACTGTTGCTGTTCCATCCATTTTATCTAACCCATACAGCTAGTTGTAGCAAAACATATGCTCGCAAAGCCTTTGGTTGTCATCCATAAAGCATTGCCCCTCTTATCAAGCCTGTGCAGTTCCAGTAGTACTATTCTAGCCCCCATTCTCTTACCCATACAGTATTGTTGTTCTCTGTGGAGTGGTTGCGCACCATGAAGGGGTCCAGCTCGCTCTCCTTTGTCCCCGAGTGGACCAGTGCCATGTTCGCCCCCTCTGCCAAGTCTAGAAGGTTTCCTGTGGCCACTTCTGTAAAACAATGGAAAGCAAACATACTTAATGGAACTCAGAGACATATACAAACCTGACTTTTAAACAGACTTACAAAAAATGTATTGCCTAAATGACATTACAAGCTGTACAAGTGAGACGTCTAAAGTAATTTATCATAGCATACTTGCACCAATACTCACGCACATTTATAATCATCATATGCAAACATAACATTAACCGGAATCATTAGGACCAAGCCTTCCTTACTACCCCTCCTAATTGTCTGAGCATCGATTGTCTGGTCAGACTAACTGTCGTCGGTCCCTTGAGAAGAGGTCAAATCTCAGTTCTCTAAACCCGTCTCAAAGTTGTACTTGGCTCCATTAACTTCTTGATGCACCCATCCCGTTAGTGGGATCATTTTCTTCAACATCCGCTGAATTGCAGAGTGCAAAATTCAAATTAAATTACTAAAATGTTTTAATTTTCATGAAATCACAAGTGCAATATAGCAAAACACAGCTTAGTTTGTTGTTAATCCACCTGGCGTGTCAGATTTCAAAAAAGCTTTTCGGCGAAAGCATACCAAGCGTTTATGTAAGGACATCTCTCTCAGTAGACAAAACATTAAACAGCTAGCAGCCAAGTAGATCGGTCACGAAAGTCAGAAAAGCAATAAAATGAATCGCTTACCTTTGATGATCTTCGGATGTTTGCACTCACGAGACTCCCAGTTACACAATAAATGTTCCTTTTGTTCCATAAAGATGATTTTTATATCCAAAATACCTCCATTTGATTGGCGCGTTTTCAGAAATCCACAGGCTTGAGCGATCACAACCAGGCAGACGAAAATTCCAAATAGCGTCCGTAAAGTTCATATAGAAACATGTCAAACGTTTTTTTATAATCAATCCTCAGGTTGTTTTTACAATATATAAACAATAATATTTCAACCGGAACTGTAGCTTCTTCAATAGGAAAGAGAGAAAATGTCTGCTCCAAGCTGTTGCGCATGCAAAACGCTGCTGGCACCCAGCCATACAATGACGCGATGTGATCTTTCTCGCTCATTTTTCAAAATAAAAGCCTGAAACTAGGTCTAAAGACTGTTCACACCATGGGGAAGCCATAGGAAAAGGAATCTGGTTGATATCCCTTTAAATGGAGCGAAGGCAGGCAATGGAACAGAGAGCTTTCAGGAAAAACAGCACGTCCGGGTTGGATTTTCCTCAGGTTTTCGCCTGCAATATCAGTTCTGTTATACTCACAGACAATATTTTGACAGTTTTGGAAATGTTAGTATTTTCTATCCTAATCTGACAATTATATGCATATTCTAGATTCTGGGCCTGAGAAATAGGCCGTTTCATTTGGGTACGTTTTTCATCCAAACACTGCCCCCTACACTCAACAGGTTAAAGCACCTATCCTTCTTTCTCCTTAGAATACCTTGGCCTTTTCTTAATCAGATTTGCTCAACTGTTGGGTTCTCTCTCCTCCGTCCTCCTTTCGAAAAAGGTCAAAGGTAACCGAGAAGAGGGAATGTAGACAAATGCCCTTGTATGAAATGAGACTCCTTCTCCAATCACGTGTCATCAGGCAAATTACAGGGTGGAATCCCCAAATAAATGTATAACGTGATAAAATACATTTTTTTTTTTAAAACGTAGCTAGTTGTGCAATACATTTGATAGATAAAAGCATAAGCAACATATCGTTTTTAAATGTTTGCATGCTTTGGAGCTGGGGTCTGGGCATCGTCTGGCAGGCTTGCTCTAGGGAGTGAGCGGCAAACAGGAGTATCATGTTACAGGCCTCTAAGAAACTACATCTCCAAGTGGAGAGGACACGGGAGCATGTGCATAGAGATGCACACGTCAGCACACAAACACTAGTTTGTGTGATGAGCAGGAAACTATCAGAGGGGCTCCAGCAACACACCTTCCTGAGGCTTCCAGGTGGTGTATACTTACTGTGAGCACGTTGCATCTCTGTCAATACCACTTCATTATGGGTCTAACCCACACATCCCTCTGTGAGTCATAGCTCAAGTACTGCCAAAAATAAAGTGACAGGGCTGCAATCCCCTTACACCAAAGCCCCTCTGTTACAAAAATATAATTTCCAGGTCAAGGGATTTATCCTCTCTCTAGAGAGGATCTATAAATCTCTGAACCCAAATGGCACTGATCCTTTTGTGATCTCGAGCTGATCCAGTCCCGGCCCATGTTAACAGTGTCAGCTGAGGGATCCCACTCTGGCTGGCTGGGGTCCAACTGGCCAGAAGACGGGGGCGCGTGGCTAAGACGATGTTTTAAGGCTGCTCTGTATGTGTCACACAGTGACTGATCCCCATGATCCCAGAGGAGGGGAGAAGAGGGAGAACTCAGAGTGCCAGAGGTACTGTATGGTGTGGGGATCTGGAATGCAGCTGTAAACCCCCTGGTTACTTAGTTGTTTTTTTAGCACAGACTGTATAACTTATTATAAACTGGGTGGGTTGAGCCCTGAATGCCGATTGGCTGACAGCCGTGGTATATCAGACTGCATACCGCGGGTATGACAAAACATTTGTTTTTACTGCTCTAATTACATTGGTCACCAGTTTATAATAGCAATAAGGCACCGCGGGGGTTTATGGTAGGTGGCCAATATACCACGGCTAAGGTCTGTATCCAGGCACTCTGCATTGCGTCATACATAAGAACAGCCCTTGGCCATGGTATATTGGCCATATACCACACTCCCTCATGCCTTATTCCTTAAGTATGTACTGGTATTGTTGCATGTGGGACATATTTGGGAGACTGAGCGGTTGCTAGGGAACTGTGCAACGCGAGTGAGGGAAGACTATTGAAAACTACAAGCTATCGACGTTTGCTAATTAGTGGTTTCAAGCAGTGTAAAGTTGTGTAACTCGCTCACCAGTGAAAATAAAAGTACTAAATATGACAAACATTTACTTAATCACAGTGAGGGATTTGTACGTACAAATCCTGTCGACAGACAGAGCGCATTGCCATGGTCGTGAGTTGCCATTGGTTGTGGTAAAAGTGAGAGGAGTTAATAGTTCGAGTGGTCCCGTTTTAAATGAAAGAGCACCATTTAGTTTGTTTTCACAAAATAAACTGTCGAGCTGTGTTTTATTGGGACAGCCACAGGTCAGCCACCGTTTCCATTCACGCGCTGCACCTCAGGTCAGGCGTCAGTAAAGCTTGGAACGGATTCTGGAACACAGGACCTTAAGTTTATTTGGGATTGAGCAGTGTTCTTGTTTCTTTTATTGTGTTGAAGGGAAGGGATCCACCTTTTAAAGTATCTTTGAGCACTCTGAGGCACTAAACCCTGGTACCAGATCTTTACTAATTATTGTGTGTGTGTAAAGATAGATAGATAGATAGATAGTTTAAACACACACACACACACACACACACCTCAAAAAAATAAAGGGAACACTTAAACAACACAATGTAACTCCAAGTCAATCACACTTCTGTGAAATCAAACTGTCCATTTAGGAAGCAACACTGATTGACAATACATTTCACATGTTGTTGTGCAAATGGAATAGACAACAGGTGGAAATTATAGGCAATTAGCAAGACACCCCCAATAAAGGAGTGGTTCTGCAGGTGGCGACCACAGACCACTTCTCAGTTCCTATGCTTCCTGGCTGATGTTTTGGTCACTTTTGAATGCTGCCGGTGCTTTCACTCTAGTGGTAGCATGAGACGGAGTCTACAACCCACACAAGTGGCTCAGGTAGTGCAGCTTATCCAGGACGGCACATCAATGCGAGCTGTGTCAAGAAGGTTTGCTGTGTCTGTCAGCGTAGTGTCCAGAGCATGGAGGCACTACCAGGAGACAGGCCAGTACATCAGGAGACGTGGAGGAGGCCGTAGGAGGGCAACAACCCAGCAGCAGGACCGCTACCTCCGCCTTTGTGCAAGGAGGAGCAGGAGGAGCACTGCCAGAGCCCTGCAAAATGACCTCCAGCAGGCCACAAATGTACATGTGTCTGCTCAAACGGTCAGAAACAGACTCCATGAGGGTGGTATGAGGGCCCGACGTCCACAGGTGGGGGTTGTGCTTACAGCCCAATACCGTGCAGGACGTTTGGCATTTGCCAGAGAACACCAAGATTGGCAAATTCGCCACTGGCGCCCTGTGCTCTTCACAGATGAAAGCAGGTTCACACTGAGCACATGTGACAGATGTGACAGTCTGGAGACGCCGTGGAGAACGTTCTGCTGCCTGTAACATCCTCCAGCATGACCGGTTTGGTGGTGGGTCAGTTATGGTGTGGGGTGGCATTTCTTTGGGGGGCCGCACAGCCCTCCATGTGCTCGCCAGAGATAGCCTGACTGCCATTAGGTACCGAGATGAGATCCTCAGACCCCTTGTGAGACCATATGCAGGTGCGTTTGGCCCTGGGTTCCTCCTAATGCAAGACAATACTAGACCTCATGTGGCTGGAGTGTGTCAGCAGTTCCTGCAAGAGGAAGGCATTGATGCTATGGACTGGCACGCCCGTTCCTCAGACCTGAATCCAATTGGGCACATCTGGGACATCATGTCTCGCTCCATCCACCAACACGACGTTGCACCACAGACTGTCCAGGAGTTGGCGGATGCTTTAGTCCAGGTCTGGGAGGAGATCCCTCAGGAGACCATCCGCCACCTCATCAGGAGCATGCCCAGGCGTTGTAGGGAGGTCATACAGGCACGTGGAGGCCACACACACTACTGAGCCTCATTTTGACTTGTTTTAAGGACATTACATCAAAGTTGGATCAGCCTGTAGTGTGGTTTTCCACTTTAATTTTGAGTGCGACTCCAAATCCAGACCTCCATGGGTTGATAAATTTGATTTCCATTGATAATTTGTGTGAGATTTTGTTGTCAGCACATTCAACTATGTAAAGAAAAAAGTATTTAATAAGAATATTTCATTCATTCAGATCTAGGATGTGTTATTTTAGTGTTCCCTTTATTTTTTTGAGCAGTGTATACACTTTTTTGGATACTACATGATCCCATATGTGTTATTTTATAGTGTTGATGTCTTCACTATTATTCTACAATGTAGAAAATTGTAAAAAAATAAATAATAATAAAGAACATCCCTTGAATGAGTAGGCGTCCAAACTTTTGACCGGTACTGTACACACTCACACACTGTAGGGGTATATTCCCACTAGGTGGAGGCTCTGCACTATTTATGGTTGCCCCCCCCCCCAGTCCACACACTCATTTTCACATACTGCCTGCTTACATAGTTTATAGTTTATTATTGCCATACACCTAGATACTAGGTCCAAACGGATATGAACTGTACTTCAGGGTCTGAAGCTAAATATGCCTCACCAGCAGGATTTGAGGAAACGGTCACAGGGACTAGAATCTCTTGGCTTACAGAATTCCATGGACGAGGAACCGAACAGCCACAAAGAATGTAGATCCCTCAAGCTTTTCAAACAAACTGTTTCCTGTTGTTGGACTCAAGCTTACATGCCAGAGGTCACCTACCTCCTTAACATTCCTCTGTGCCAAATATCTTTAAAAACAATACAATCAGAGAGACATGATTCTGAGAAAAACAGACCTCAAGGAAGTATTGATCAAGCCAGTATCTACAGAAGAACAAAGACAGTAACCAGCATGAGTGCGTGATGGTGGATTTAGGCTAAAATGGACTCCAAGACAAAGGACTCAACATGCACCAGATTATCATCACCTACCCCTGGGCTATATGAATATCTTGCCTTTTGAATATCTTTCCATCCTTGAGGCAGAGATGGTTGGTGACTCACCTCCTCCCTTCAGACTGCCCAGGCTGGCCGAGCTCTCCGACTGGCTACTACTGGCTCCTTCCCCATCCGACCCCAACTTCACACGCTTCTCCTTGTCTGTGGAGGAGAGAGATAGAAAGACTGAGGGAAAAGAGGTTCAATCATCTAGAATATTAATGTCTAGCTGATCATGTTTGTAATGTCTGTAAACCACTGTTTATCATTCTCAGCAGATATCGGGCACTTGACCAAACAACACTATGGGTGTGTTCGTAAATTCACTCTGGAGTGCGCTCTGGGCATTCGTAAATGCAGAGCATTGTCAGATTGTCCGCTCTTAAATTCAGAGTGTCTCAAATATTTGAGATTCTTTAGAGCGCACACTGGACACTCAGGCCGATAGCGCTGATCCAAGTGTTCTGACCTCACAAGCGCTCAAGCCAACTGGCTAAACTTGCTAGCTACTTCCAGACACAAATGAGAGAACCTCTGACTATTTTACTCACCCTAGCAGAGCTGGTTAGGCTGTTTTGATGTTATCTAGAGCATTGGTGGCTAATGGTGCTGCTGGAAACAATTGAATTACGTTTTTTTTGCCAACGTTCACTAAAGCCGGTAATATTCAACTAATACCGGTTCGTAAATTCATCAGTTATTCTGTACTCTGGCACACTCAGACGAGAGTGCTCTGAAATCGGAGTAAATAGCCAGACTGAATTTACGAATGCACCTAAACATTTAGACATGAGGGGTTAAAGACGCCACAAGGACCAAAAGCTTCTGTAGCGCCTACACTTAACCATGCCAGTCAGTGGCCTTGGGCCAGGAGATTTAAATCGAGTAGAACCAAACAGTGGTCAGGTCTGTAGCTTCAGGAACCAGTCCATCAGGCAGGCAGTTCCTCCACTGCTTTAATAAGGAGCATCTGGGTCACGTGGATAAAGCCTGTCTCCTCTCCTAACATTCTTACCTGAACGGGAGCAGGGCTCAGGTTGCAGGGTGAGGCACTGACCCAAAGAGACAGAGCTTTCCTGGAGAATAATTGTTTCTCTGAATTTCAGTTGGTCTACAGCAGTGTTCCTCAACTCCAGTCCTCTAGTACCCCCAACACCCCAGTCCTCCAGTACCCCCAACTCCAGTCCTCCAGTACCCAACACCCCAACTCCAGTACCCCCAACACCCCAACTCCAGTACAACCCAACACCCCAACTCCAGTACAACCCAACACCCCAACTCCAGTACAACCCAACACCCCAACTCCAGTACCCCCAACACCCCAACTCCAGTACAACCCAACACCCCAACTCCAGTACAACCCAACACCCCAACTCCAGTACAACCCAACACCCCAACTCCAGTACCCCCAACACCCCAACTCCAGTACCCCCAACACAACGCATTTTTGTTGAAGTCCTGGACAAACACCTTATTCAACTTGTCAACTAATCATCAATCCTGCAATGAGTCGAATCGGGTGAGTTTGTCTGGGGCTACAAAAAAAAAGTGTGTGCTGCTGTTGGGGGTACTGGAGGACTGGGGAGTTGGGGGTACTGGAGGACTGGGGAGTTGGGGGTACTGGAGGACTGGGGTGTTGGGGGTACTGGAGGACTGGAGGACTGGGGTGTTGGGGGTACTGGAGGACTGGGGTGTTGGGGGTACTGGAGGACTGGGGTGTTGGGGGTACTGGAGGACTGGAGTTGGGGTGTTGGGGGTACTGGAGGACTGGAGTTGGGGGTACTGGAGTTGGGGGTACTGGAGGACTGGAGTTGGGAAACACTGGTCTACATGTTCACATTAGGTGGGTCTCTACACACACACACACACCTCAGTATCCACTATGTTTAGGCATTGCATGCATGTTTGCTTGCCCCCATGGTGAAAGGGGAGGTTCTTGCTCAAGCATGCACGCATACGTCTGCAGGTCTGACCATACGCAGTCTGCCTGCCGGTCTGACCATACGCAGTCTGCCTGCCGGTCTGACCATACGCAGTCTGCCTGCCGGTCTGACCATACGCAGTCTGCCTGCCGGTCTGGCCATACGCAGTCTGCCTGCAGGTCTGGCCATACGCAGTCTGCCTGCAGGTCTGGCCATACGCAGTCTGCCTGCCGGTCTGGCCATACGCAGTCTGCCTGCCGGTCTGGCCATACGCAGTCTGCCTGCCGGTCTGGCCATACGCAGTCTGCCTGCCGGTCTGGCCATACGCAGTCTGCCTGCCGGTCTGACCATACGCAGTCTGCCTGCCGGTCTGACCATACGCAGTCTGCCTGCCGGTCTGACCATACGCAGTCTGCCTGCCGGTCTGGCCATACGCAGTCTGCCTGCCGGTCTGGCCATACGCAGTCTGCCTGCCGGTCTGGCCATACGCAGTCTGCCTGCAGGTCTGGCCATACGCAGTCTGCCTGCAGGTCTGACCATACGCAGTCTGCCTGCAGGTCTGACCATACGCAGTCTGCCTGCAGGTCTGACCATACGCAGTCTGCCTGCCGGTCTGACCATACGCAGTCTGCCTGCAGGTCTGACCATACGCAGTCTGCCTGCAGGTCTGACCATACGCAGTCTGCCTGCAGGTCTGACCATACGCAGTCTGCCTGCAGGTCTGACCATACGCAGTCTGCCTGCAGGTCTGACCATACGCAGTCTGCCTGCAGGTCTGACCATACGCAGCCTGCCTGCAGGTCTGACCATACGCAGCCTGCCTGCAGGTCTGACCATACGCAGCCTGCCTGCAGGTCTGACCATACGCAGCCTGCCTGCAGGTCTGACCATACGCAGCCTGCCTGCAGGTCTGACCATACGCAGCCTGCCTGCAGGTCTGACCATACGCAGCCTGCCTGCAGGTCTGACCATACGCAGCCTGCCTGCAGGTCTGACCATACGCAGTCTGCCTGCAGGTCTGACCATACGCAGTCTGTCTGCAGGTCTGACCATACGCAGTCTGTCTGCAGGTCTGACCATACGCAGTCTGCCTGCAGGTCTGGCCATACGCAGTCTGCCTGCAGGTCTGGCAATACGCAGTCTGCCTGCAGGTCTGGCCATACGCAGTCTGCCTGCAGGTCCGGCCATACGCAGTCTGCCTGCAGGTCCGACCATACGCAGTCTGCCTGCAGGTCTGACCATACGCAGTCTGCCTGCAGGTCTGACCATACGCAGTCTGTCTGCAGGTTTGATCATTCGTCAAAAGGCCTGGCTGCTGACCTACTGTAACTCATGCCTCCATTAATTTCTGTGGCGATTAAAAGCACATGTCAGCTTGTCCCCCAAGGGCAATGGTTACATGAAGTCCCTTTTAGGACTCCTTCGACATTGTCCAGCAGAAGCATCAAAAAACATGCACCCCCCGTGAGTCCCATTCCCCAGGAGAGACAAGGTGGCTGAGTGGTGGCTGGGTTCCAAACTATTCCCTGGGTGGCTGTGCCCTCTTTCCCCTCCGGTGGCAACACTGCACGGGGAAACCCCCCAGACAGGGTGTGAGAGAATGCCATCAGGCATTGAAACAACGCCCCAAAATATTGAGAGTTCACACAGTCAATATCGAAGCTATACTAGCTAGTTGTGTCTACTGTAAATACACTTCAAATGATTGCTTCTCGTGCAGAGATGAGATCTTATAAGGATGTGGGTCACAGATGCAGTTTGGAGAAATATGGTGGGGTTGTGTGGGGTCGATTGGGGCAGAGGGATGGATGCAGTGATGTACAGCAAAGAGACAACCACCCTGATGTTCCTACCCACAATCCTCAGGGGACATGTAACTCACGGAGCAGACTATGATTGTTAGTTTGCTCTCCTTCTGCCACAAGAGAACATGACTACTCCCTTTGATAGCTCCCCAAAGCATCACTTTTTTCTACTCCACTCCCTCATCAGCCACATTGTGTAGAACAAGACGAAAAGGCAGCCCAGGAAATCAGAGGGGTTAGCAGTCCTTCTGGCTCTGAGTATGTGAACTCTGACGAGGCACGAGGGCAGCGAGCGAGAGAGCGGGGGAAAGCCTGCACTCCTCCTTTTCAGCTTTAATATTCATTTCTGACATGTGGAGCAGAACACAGAAAATATGAAATAGTCCACTGCCTTGATCTCTGGAAAATAATACAATCAAATGGAAATGCATCTGAATTAAAACACTACCAAAAGGCTCTGCCGTAAACAACCTGTCCAAAACCACAAAAACAGGAGTGTAAATGAAAGGGTGGGAGGTGTAAAGGAATGAATAGATAACCTCTCTTTCACTCTCAGTGAGACTGGATCAATTGCACAGGGACCCAGCTGTCAGACAGGACTGAACTACCATTGTCACAGACTCTCTCCTTCCTCCTTCTCTCTCCCTCCTCCTCTCCGACAGTGACAAACAAAGAGGGGAATGGGTGGAGGGTTAACGAAAAAGAAACCAGAAACGTTACAAGGATCTAGGTGCCAGACCAGATAGTCACACCAACAAAAAATCTAGCAACAAAAAATAACTGCTTGTTGCAACTGAATCCTGATAATGAGACATTATTTTGTATCAAACGAGAACTGATTCTAAGGTGCTATGTTCAGAAGACAACAGTTAGAGAGGGTGCGTTATATGGAGGATTGAAGAGGAAGAATTATACTGACACCCACATGTATAGTATGGGGCAGCAGGGTAGCCTAGTGGTTAGAGCGTTGGACTAGTAACCAAGTTTGGTTGCAAGTTCAAACCCCCGAGCTGACAAGGTACAAATCTGTCGTTCTGCCCTTGAACAGGCAGTTGTTCCCACTGTTCCTAGGCCGTCATTGAAAATAAGAATTTGTTCTTAACTGACTTGCCTAGTTAAATAAAGGTAAAATAAAATAAAAAATAAATAAATAAATAAATAGTATACCCCCAGGAGTTCTCATTTCTCACATACAAGTCATACATGCAGTAAATGACACATGTTCTGCTGACCTTATGAGAACCATACATGGGTGTGTGACAACCTTCCTTACACAGCACTTTCAGTGTTCATCCGTTTAGCATGAGCGAGTACCCTAGGGGCTGGATGTCTGTCTTTACAGTAATCTGTGTGTGTGTGTGTGCGCAACAGGAAAAAAAAAGTGTTCTTAGTAAATCAATAAAATGTACTCAAATCTAAATATTTCCAGTCAGTTTTAATCTATTTGGTGACTTCCATCTCCCCCTTTTCTGCCCTCATGTTTTCACAGTAATAACACAGGAAACACGGCAGATTGACAAGCCTTCTCACCTCAGACTACATCTCACTGAGCTCCTGTCAATATCAGCCTTTAACCAGAGTAATCTGCCCTAAATTAAGTGGGTTTACTGAACAAAACAAAGTTTCCCTTTCTGGCCTGGTTGTTCCCACAGAGGGACTGTTTTAATCAATGTGGACATTCCTGTTGGGGAGCTAACTGAAAGGTGGGAGCGGCCTAGCAGAGATCCACCATTTCACATGCCTTTGAGGGGTCAGGGCCAAGGCCGGGGAATTTATGTTGCTACATTGTAGAGGAATTATGGTGGGATTGAGCAAACGCACTCCGTCCTCCTCATTCAGCTGCTGTACAGAACATCTACATGCAATGCATGGGAACAGGAGGGACTTCAAGGGATACTGCGAGATTGAGATTTAGGTCATTTTTGTACTTACCCAGAGTCAGACAAACTCATGGATACCATTTGTATGTCTCTGCATGCGGTTTGGAGATGATTAAAGTTAGCATATCGTTAGCCTAGTGTAATTGCTTGAAGTCTCCAGGTACAGTAGACAGCTCCTCTCAAAATCAGGGAAATAGACCTAACTACTTTGATGCTGGGTGGATGGTAATTTGGCCATTGTGGCATCTGAGCACACGGGCAGTGCCATTGAGACCGATACAATGTTGAAATGACCAACCAGGGGCCTCCCGGGTGGCGCAGTGGTTAAGGGCGCTGTACTGCAGCGCCAGCTGCACCACCAGAGACTCCGGGTTCGCGCCCAGGCTCTGTCCGTGGTGCGACGCACAATTGGCCTAACGTTTGGCCGGTAGGGAGGGTTTGGCCGGTAGGGAAATCCTTGTCCCATCGCGCACCAGCGACTCCTGTGGCGGGCCGGGCGCAGTGCAAGGTTGCACGGTGTTTCCACACATTGGTGTGGCTGGCTTCTGGGTTGGATGGCGCTGTGTTAAGAAGCAGTACGGCTTGGTTGGGTATCGGAGGACGCATGACTTTCAACCTTCGTCTCTCCCGAGCCCGTACGGGAGTTGTAGCGATGAGACAAGATAGTAGCTACTAAACAATTGGATACCACGAAATTGGGGAGAAAAAGGGCTACCCAGCTTTGGAGTAGTTGTCCATTTCCCTGATTTTGAGAGGAGATGGCCATTGTACCGAGAGACTTTTAGCAATTGCACTGATGATTGGAGTTAGCTCCAATCATCTCGAAACTGCTCACAGAGACATACAAAGCTGGGACCAAAATCTCAAAGTTTCCCTTTAAATGTGTACTAGGGAGAACATAGGCCGAGTGAAATAATGAAAGAGTAAGGGGGAATGAAACATTCGTCACACTTCTCCAGTCATCCGGGGTGACCACGCGTACCTTCTTTGGCAGCCTGCCAGAACTCAAACGCCACTCTGAAGGCTTGGGCCACTGTTAACGTCACTGCCTGGGCCTGAGGGGGGGAGAGAGAGAGAGCGAGAGGAAAATAAGCACAGTAAATATGACATACAAGATGTTGGCTAAGTGTTTTAAGATGGGAGAGGAAAACCCATTGAAGACAGATAAGAGCAGAATTAGAGACTAACAGAGGGAGGGGTCGCCAGCCTCCAGAGGAAACTCCTCAACTAACACCTAATAAGGGAACATTAACCCACGTGACCGTGTTGGTCCCTACTACTCAGTTCAACTTCCTCTTCCTTACTGGTTGTTTATGTAGCTGGGAGGAAGTGTGGCCGTTGGACCAGAGCTAAATTAGCAAGGGGAAGGAAAGAGAGGGAGTGGCACACTCATTCACAAAGCCACCCCCTGGGAGAGATACTATTTGGAAGAGGGGCCACAGAGACACACAGACTCACCACTTTCCTCTTGGTGCAGAGGTAGGCGTGACACTCCAGGGTTTCATTCTGTTGGCTCTGGGCGATGTAGGCAAACACTTTGTCGTGCATCTTGTCTGCTGTGCAGTAGGATATCCTGAGGGGGAGTCACAGAGACAAACTAGTTTTAATAAAAAGTGTCCCTGCAGATTGGGCAGGGCTATCACGCAACTTCATCTTCACTAAGCCTTTAAGCCCACCACAATCAGATTTAGACACTTAAATCTTTCATTTCCACATTAAATAAACCCATCACATTTCACACACACACCCTAGCGTGCAGGCGGAGACCCAATCAAAAGATCCAGGCTTTGAATTTGAACTTAAGGACATTCGTCTGTGGTATGTCCCCAGTGTACCTCGGCTCCATTAGTTTTAGCCAAGACGACTGTGTGATCCCTGCTGTGTCTGTCCGCCCAGCCCTGTGGTGTTTTAGTATTATTGGATTGGACCTTGCCTCTTAACTGCAGGTCTACTCTAACGTTGGAACATGCTCTGTTCTGCAAATGTTCTGAGACATGATGTCATGTCACCCCGAGACCTGATTGACAGGTGGGTTGGGTAATGAATGACCGCAATCTGCCCTCCCTGTTCCTCTACACCAGCACCCTACTGCTCAAACTCTGAACATCACTCTGCAGAGATCACACGTCGAGTTAACTAATGACTCAGTGATATAAAAATGCAACATGTAAAAAAAACATTTCTCTGCTATAAAAGCCAACAGCTGCACGGAGCGACGTTGTGAGATTTACAACAGATGTTGAGAGCATTGTGAAATTGGGCGTCTAGGTAAATACATTTAATTTACTGCTCATCCATCTTCTCTAGCAGATGACTGGAGAGGAGGACCTCAGTGAATGACAATGTTTGCTTTAAATTTAACCAACATCCTTACATTGAGTCACAGCTAAATAGTTAGTGTTGAAGATCACACAGCCTCAGAGAAAACTGTTGTGCTCCAGTGTGATGGAGAGTTAAGTGACATGATTGTCATTTTGTCCTCAATGTGCCAACCCCTCCTCGGTTGCTGTGAGAGTGATCCAACCCCTCCTCGGTTGCTGTGAGAGTGATCCAACCCCTCCTCGGTTGCTGTGAGAGTGATCCAACCCCTCCTCGGTTGCTGTGAGAGTGATCCAACCCCTCCTCGGTTGCTGTGAGAGTGATCCAACCCCTCCTCGGTTGCTGTGAGAGTGATCCAACCCCTCCTCGGTTGCTGTGAGAGTGATCCAACCCCTCCTTGGTTGCTGTGAGAGTGATCCAACCCCTCCTCGGTTGCTGTGAGAGTGATCCAACCCCTCCTCGGTTGCTGTGAGAGTGATCCAACCCCTCCTCGTTTGCTGTGAGAGTGATCCAACACCTCCTCGGTTGCTGTGAGAGTGATCCAACACCTCCTCGGTTGCTGTGAGAGTGATCCAACACCTCCTCGGTTACTGTTACGTTCCCCAGTTTCTGTGTTTTGGGTTTGGTTGTGTATTTCAGGAAATGGCTTCCTGAAGTCCAAAGCAGCTGATTGGTCGGCCCCATTGCAGATTGGAGCTCTGACCCCGCCCTCTCGTCAGGGGTTACAGCTGTCTGCAATTACCGACTCCTTCTGCAGCTTGAAAAGCCAGTGTTCCTTTGTTAGGAGGAGAGAGATTCTTTGTATGTCCTGTGTTTTGAAGTTGGTCTGTATAATTTGTTGTAAAGTATTTTGTAGCCGGTCCTGCAGAGGTATGTGTATGTCAAAAGGACTGTGTTTTTGATTATTGAAACTGCTCACTTTACATTAGTAATTCTATTTTTGTTCACAGGTGGGAAGGCACCTTGGGAGTGTTTAGGCTAAAAGCCTGGAGGCATTCATATACCAGTTGTATGTACTGTCTATGCCACTAGGTAAGACCTGGGCAGACACCACCCCCCCCCCCCCGTATTTTGGCTAGAGCGCCAGGTGGCATTAAGAATAGTTAAGGTAGGAGAGGGGGCTCTTTAACGTGAACTTTCCATCCAGCCTCTTTTCCCCAAATTACTGTGTGAAGGAAGAACAAACTCCCTGTTAATGGTAATATTCTCTGCCTCTGTCATCTTTACCCGCACCTACAGTCACATACCTCTTTCGCTCCACGAGGAGTTGAGTGTAGCAGGGTGTTGTGTTCCCTCCTCCATGAGGCGTCCGTAACAGTTACTGTGAGAGTGATCCAACCCCCTCAGTTGCTGTGAGTGATCCAAATTCTGGTCTTTTTATTTGACCTTTATTTAACTAGGCAAGTCAGTTAAGAACAAATTCTTATTTTCAATGACGGTAAACATTAATAACTGCCTTGTTCAGGGGCAGAACAAAAAATGTTTACCTTCTCAGCTCGGGGATTCGATCTTGCAACCTTTCGGTTAGTAGTTCAACGCTCTAACCACTAGGCTACCTCCCGCCCCCTTCGTTTCATTTCAAGATGGAGTGCTTGGAAGCCTCCACTTCTCATAAATGTGGCAAGCGATTCAAGGTTGGCCTAAGCAATAACAAGTCACACTGTTTTTCTAAGGTGAAATTGAGGGTATGTGCGCTATCGCGCATGCCTGTTTCTGAGTGCTCACACCCCAGGTTAAAGCTCAGACACACAGCTGTTGTTGTAGAGGCCTCCTGAGGGAGAGGACATTGATGGAAAGCGCTATCCACCCCTTCACCCTTGATGGATGAGAGGGTTTGGAAGGGGGATTCTGGGAGGAAAACAACTTTTGTTTTATTGGAAGTTGAAAATTAAGAACTTAAAAATTGGGGCACCCCTTCTCTGAGTGAGTGAGTGAGTGAGACTAACCTGTAAATGGATATGTTCTCGATCAGCTGGTTAGAGGCATAGTCATAGAGGATGATTCCTCGAGGGGACACTTTTAATGTCACTTTCTGGAGTTTCTTGCCGCTGGCTTTGGCCTAGAAGAAAGAGAGGGTGAGAGGGCGAATAGGTTAATGATACTCATGCAATCTCAAACCTGTGGGACTTTTGCCAGTGTGCAAGTATGTGCTATAAGTACACATCTATAGTGAACTAAAATATATTGATTGTGGCCTGTGGAACGTTGTTCCACTCCTCTTCAAATGGAGGGAGCTGGAACACGCTGTCGTACACGTCGAATATGCTCAATGAGTGACATGTCTGGTGAGTATGCGGGACATTTCCAGCTTCTAGGAATTGTGTACAGATCCTTGTGACATGGGGCCGTGCATTATCATGCTGAAACATGAGGTGATGGCGGCGGATGAATCGCACAGCAATTGGCCTCAGGGTCTCATCACGGTATCTCTGTGCATTAAAATTGCCAAAAATAAAATGCATGTGTGTTTGTTGTCCATAGCTTATGCCTCCCCATACCATAACCCCACCGCAACCATGGGGCACTCTGTTCACAACGTTGATGTCAGCAAACCCCTCGGCCACACACGTGGTCTGCAGTTGTGAATCCAGTTGCACATACTGTAAAATTATCAACAATTACATTGGAGTTTGGCTTATGGTAGACATTGGTAAACATTAAATTCAGCTCCGGTGGACATTCCTGCAGTCAGTATGCCAATTGCCTCTCCCTCAAAACGCGGCATTGTGTTGAGTGACACAAATGCACATTTTAGAGTGGCCTTTTATTGTCCCCAGCACAAGGTGCACCTGTGTAATGATCATGATGTTTAATCAGCTTCTTGATATTCCCCACCTGTCAGGTGGACAGATTATCTTGACAAAGGAGAAATCATCACTAACAGGGATGTGCACAAAATTGGAAATAAATAAAGTGTCAATCACCTCTGAGACTCTGTCCTGTGTGCCCCGGGCCCTATATACTCCCCCCAATTTAATTACTGTGGAGCTGCCAGAATTAATAACAGTACACCTTCCTGTTACTGTACAATGCACCTTGCCAGAGCAACACTCAGATGCATCACAACTAATTGCATCTGGGTTAAATGGCTGTTGCAGAAGGCTGGCTTTCATGAAAGCGACAACTTAATGGAAAAGTAAATGGGACCGTTTTATACTGTGGTGGTACGGGTATCGGAATAGATCAATCCTCTGTATTAGGGAAAGTTGTCAAAATACCCTTTAGAAGGGGAGGTTTGTGTTTTTGGGGGGGATAGGGTGTAGAACGCCTGGGAAGGTCAAGTGTGTGTGGTGCTGACCGTGGCCACGATCCTCTTGACGGCGGCTGCGGAGAGCTCTTCTCCTTTGGGCTGCTCCACCAGCGTGACGCCCAGGTACTTGAGCTGGAACAACATGCCCTCCAGCAGGGTCTCCCGCGTGTCTGTCCAGTTCTCTGGCAGCTCTATGGAGAGGAGAGGGCACAGGTCAGAAGAGACCGGTACAGGTGACAGGTCAAACAGATGGCCCAACACTTTTCAATCTACAACATAGCTGAAAGGTAACAACAAAAGGCCATTGAACTGCACTATCATTTGCGTGACCTTTATGTTAGATTTGGGGGGGGGGGGGGGGGGGGGTAGTAGTAGTAGTAGTAGTAGTAGTAGTAGTAGAGGTAGAGAAGCAGACCGTCTCTAACCAAGGTTTATCATACAGCCTTTGTAAAGTCACCTTCAAATGTGAGTGTCTGCCAAACCAGTCATGTATCCAGACATTGGGCAAATACAACAGGACAAGCTTGTCTTCTCCATTTAATAAACTTATCAAAACAGTAAGAATCAGAGTCATTTGTCAAAAGGCTGCTCTCCCTAAATACACTGAGTGTACGAAACAAAAGGAACAGATGCTCTTTCCATGACAGACCAGGTGAATAAAGGTGAAAGCTATTATCACTTATTGATTTCACTTGTTAAATCCACTTCAACACTTTGTGTGCCATTCTGAGGGTGAATGGGCAAGACAAAAGATTTAAGTACCTTTGAATGGGGTATGGTAGTAGGGGCCAGGCCAACCGGTTTGAGTGTCAAGAACTACTCAACAGTTTCCAGTGTGTATCAAGAACGGTCCACCACCCGAAAGGGCAATCAGCCAACTTGACAACCGAGGGAAGCATTGGAGTCAACATCGGCCAGCATTCCTGTTGAATGCTTTCAACACCTTGTAGACTCCATGCTCCGGTGAATTGAGGCTGTTCTGAGGGCAAAAGTGGGTGCAACTCAATATTAGGAAGGTGCTCCTAATGTTTTGTACACACTGCGTATACTGTAGCTGTTCCCTTCAAAAGGTTTTTTGAAATTCAATGCGTGTCCTTTCCAAAGAGCACGGGTCCCGCGCCGCATAGCGATGACATTCAGTAAATCAAATATAACATTGTGAGTTGAATAGGAGCCCTGCCATTTCATTTCTTTCATCTCCAGAATGTGCTGTGAGCAGTACACGAGCGATTTCTCTGTCTCTGTATAATGCCAGAGGCATTTAGTCACAGCACAGAACAACAGTTAGTTACAGCAGAGATGGCGAGGAGCAGAACACAGAACTACTAGTACCCATACTCCCCCTCTTCCATGAGACCTCAGTCTCAGCCAAGGCCATGAGGGACCACCGCAATAGCCCAGCTATAGAGGGGCACGGCACACCCCTCCCCCTCTGGCTTCACTACAGAGTAGCTGTGCAGGACTTAACAGGCTTCGTATTCACAAAATGCTTTAAAGCGCACCATGTTTAACTACACTTTGACTTAATGAGCAGTCTTACAGGCCTAGTTCTGCAAGGCTGGATGGTACGCTGTATCTAAACTAGCCCAATTCATGTTTCAGAGACGAAAGAGGAATGACAGGGGTTGTTTTGCACAGCTTTCATTATGACTTTTAAAAAAATCATCCTGCACTTCCTTCCTCAAATCAGTAACATGTTAACATGAAAAAGATCTGTATCAGAAATGAAATGGAAGAAAATTACAGTTGATAGTGACAGTGTTCTCTGAGGAGAATTCACAAGCACCAGGGGTGCTCCATTCTGTCAGTTAGAGACAACCGTGAAACATGTCCACGGCGGGTCTCTGGCGGTCAGTGATATTTCCTGTTGATCTTGAGGTCATCTGGCCAGAGAATCCTGTTTTTACAGCTGCCATGTTCTTACAGAGCCATTCAGCCAACTGGAATAGGTCACTAGGTTAAAATCATGGTCAGACCTTCAAAGGTAAACCCAAGAATTGGAATCCATGTAGGCTATATTCTTCAATGCAAAAGGTAAAAGTTTCAGATTGTTATGCTTTCACCCTTATTGAGCCAAAGTCACATTCTACTAGGGCTGTCCCCGACAAAAAAAAAATCTTGGTCGACCGAGAGTTGTCTGTTCTTTCGACCAATCGATTAGTCTACATTTTGAAACGTGTGTTTTTCCATATAAAGAAAAATCCTAGGTGTTTTAATTAGTGATGCACCGATGCATGACTTTTGGGCCGATATCAATATTTTCCTTGCCAAAAAAAACAAACAGATACCGGATATTTAAATGTTTTGCGGCCTTTTAAGCATACAGTTAAATACAGCGGGGCAAAAAAGTATTTAGTCAGCCACCAATTGTGCAAGTTCTCCCACTTAAAAAGATGAGAGAGGCCTGTAATTTTCCTCATAGATACACTTCAACTATGACTGACAAAATGAGGGAAAAAAATCCAGAAAATCACATTGTAGGATTTTTAATGAATTTATTTGGAAATTATGGTGGAAAATAAGTATTTGGTCACCTACAAACAAGCAAGATTGCTGGCTCTCACAGACCTGTAACTTCTTCTTTAAGAGGCTCCTCTGTCCTCCACTTGTTACCTGTATTAATGGCACCTGTTTGAACTTGTTATCAGTATAAAAGACACCTGTCCACAACCTCAAACAGTCACACTCCAAACTCCACTATGGCCAAGACCAAAGAGCTGTCAAAGGACACCAGAAACAAATTGTATACCTTCACCAGGCTGGGAAGACAATCTGCAATAGATAAGCAGCTTGGTTTGAAGAAATCAACTGTGGGAGCAATTATTAGGAAATGGAAGACATACAAGACCACTGATAATCTCCCTTGATCTGGGGCTCCACGCAAGATCTCACCCCGTGGGGTCAAAATGATCACAAGAACGGTGAGCAAAAATCCCAGAACCACACGGGGGGACCTAGTGAATGACCTGCAGAGAGCTGGGACCAAAGTAACAAAGCCTACCATCAGTAACACACTACGCCGCCAGGGACTCAAATCCTGCAGTGCCAGACGTGTCCCCCTGCTTAAGCCAGTACATGTCCAGGCCCATCTGAAGTTTGCTAGAGAGCATTTGGATGATCCAGAAGAAGATTGGGAGAATGTCATATGGTCAGATCAAACCAAAATATAACTTTTTGGTGAAAACTCAACTCGTTGTGTTTGGAGGACAAAGAATGCTGAGTTGCATCCAAAGAACACCATACCTACTGTGAAGCATGGGGCTGTTTTTCTGCAAAGGGACCAGGACGACTGATCCGTGTAAAGGAAAGAATGAATGGGGCCATGTATCGTGAGATTGAGTGAAAACCACCTTCCATCAGCAAGGGCATTGAAGATGAAACGTGGCTGGGCCTTTCAGCATGACAATGATCCCAAACACACCACCCGGGCAACGAAGGAGTGGCTTCGTAAGAAGCATTTCAAAGTCCTGGAGTGGCCTAGCCAGTCTCCAGATCTCAACCCCATAGAAAATCTTTGGAGGGAGTTGAAAATCCATGTTGTCCAGCAACAGCCCCAAAACATCACTGCTCTAGAGGAGATCTGCATGGAGGAATGGGCCAAAATGCCAGCAACAGTGTGTGAAAACCTTGTGCTAGACTTACAGAAAACGTTTGATCTCTGTCATTGCCAACAAAGGGTATATAACAAAGTATTGAGATAAACTTTTGTTATTGACCAAATACTTATTTTCCACCATAATTTGCAAATAAATTCATTAAAAATCCTACAATGTGATTTTCTGGATTTTTTTTCCTCATTTGGTCTGTCATAGTTGAAGTGTACCTATGATGAAAATTACAGGCCTCATCTTTTTAAGTGGGAGAACTTGCACAATTGGTGGCTGACTAAATACTTTTTTTGCCCCACTGTCCGGGCTCAGACTTGCTGCGCTGTAAAAAAAGAAAAATACAGCTTGTGACTAGCAACAGTTGTCTCTCTCTCGTCCCTGCGGCAGCTACAGTGGTTCCTCCTTTAAAATGTTGCATCATACTGCAGCACACACTGGGTGCATTCTGTGGCACGTCATTTAATTGTCAGCCATTTCTTCTGTTACTGCAAGTTATTGCTAGTTTGTCCACCAGAGGGCATCTTTGAGAAGCATTTGATAATATTCCATGTTGGCATTACCAGAGAATTTAAAACCTTTTTTTAATAACATAGTATATGCGATTGATTAAGAAATTTGGCTTAATTAATTTGATTAATATTATGGCGTTTCCATTCAGAGAAAAACAAAAGGGTTTCCGTTAAGATGGAAAATATGGCGCTGTACAACGAACTGTTTGCCTTCATTAGACAACTTTGTTCCAATATTTCTGTAAATCAGTGATATTTATTCCCATAGTAATTCATTATGGATCCATAACTAAATCAACATGTGCATTTTGAAAGAGTATTTTTGAAATCTTTATTTTATTAACGAAACGTGGTTATTTGTTTTTCAGGCTACTGTGCTCTGGTATTCTGCGCTCTAGTAAACTCAGACAAGAGTGCTCTGAAATCCGTGTAGATCGTAGGCTAGACACATTCCATTTTTCACAATGTTCTTTCTGATGATATCTAGTTCATTGCATCCGCCGTGGAGCCCAGTTTCATAATATGACCATATTTCCCAGCTGCTTGCCATCGTTTTGAAGAAATCGCAAAAAAAAACAGGCCTTATTTTAGTGCATTTTTTCATCCTGCCAGCACCTATTAGTTCTATTGAGCACCGTGGCACCAACTCGCCTTCCGAACGTTCTATTCCCAGCTTATTGTTCAACGCCTGCTTCGCTATTGTTGGCAATGAAACATGCTCACGTTGTTTTACAGTTAAAATGTAAACAAAAATAATATTGGAACTCTGCAGTCTTCCCATTGTTTCCTATGGGGGAAATATAGGCATGTCGGTCTATTTCGCCAAATATCTCGCAATGTGTATATTTCAATTTTTTTCAAGTCGGGCGCCATTTTAAAATCATGAGAATCTCCTCTTTCTAATTATGTAAGCCTGGGCAGCTAGCTCGGTTGTCATCAAATGCTAGCCCCAAAATATTTTTTGCCCTTGGAATGCGGAGATCCCCCTTATGGTTTTCCTATGGAGAGGCCTGCCTGTCTATTTCGCTGTCTATTTTCCCCAAGTCGGGTGTAACCGGTGTGAAATGGCTAGCTAGTTAGCGAGGTGCAAGCTAATAGCGTTTCAAAATCGGTGACGTCACTCGCGCTAAGACCTTGAAGTAGTTGTTCCCCTTGCTCTGCAAGGGCCGCGGCTTTGGTGGAGCGATGGGTAACAATTCTTCGAGGGTGGCTGTTTTCAATGTGTGCAGAGAGTCCCTGGTTCGAGCCCAGGTAGGGGCGAGGAGAGGGATGGAAGCAAAACTGTTACACGGGCACCATTTTAAAATCAGGAGAATCTAATCTTTGTAAGTCTGGGCAGTGAGCTCATTTGTCATTGATCGCTAGACCAGAAATATACATGTATTTTTTCCCTACTTGTTTATTACATAGACATAAGCACAGTTGACACCATCGAGGTGCGGATGTTTACTTTCTACACAAGTTGTTTTTTTTCCAGTTTTGTCCGACGAACAGATTGGTGTAGTAAAATAAAATGGGATACATTTAATGGAATTCTAAGCATCACTCCAGTCAAAACAGGCTCTGCAAACGTTCGATTCCATTCATTTGCTATGGGCTCGCGCTAGTGTTCCAGTTTAGCCAACGTTCTTTAGCTGTTTTTCAGCCTTGGGTGAATTTTGACTCCTTCTATTGTCCAGCCTATAGATAGCCAGAGCGAATTTACGAAAGCCCCCAAATGTCCATTGAGAAAGCACAACAACTATACCATTTAGCTAAGTTAAGAATAATCAAGTCAATAAACATTGGGTAGTTAGATAGCCTATAGATAATATACTGGCAAGTTTGATGTATAACTACTAACGTTAGGTAGCTGTAATGATATGCTATGTGGTTCGTAAGGACAGCGTAGCTAACAAATTGTCAGACAACATAACGTGTAAGGTAACTTATTTGAAAAGTCATTACTTTATTACATGAGTAGCAAGCTACCCCTAGGACGTTAGGGCAAAACTGGTGCGTGATAGGAGGGGGGGGGGGGGGGGGGTCTCACACCTAGCTCGGCTACCTAGCTCGGCCCGTGCTTCATGGTTGGGATGGTGTTCTTCGGCTATGACATGCACGTCTAGGAAAAGGTACCAATTCAACAACGCACTGATGTTTCAGACCCACGGACAGCGACCGCTATCAAACGCTGGAGAAAGTAAATTTGTTATAAAATAATATTTTTATTATTAGTGTTGCGCCATTGTCTTTAACCATATACGATTTCAGTAGCACGTCAGTGATGGACTGCCATCGCCACGGCATCCACAATGGATTAGTCCACAGGAGCAAATCATACAGGTGTCTTGTAGACCATGGAAAATGTGTATATTTTTTCTACTGCTCGACAAAGAAATCTTGGTCGACCAACAGCCTATCGACCAAACAATCAACCAGTCGACTAAAATGGGGTCAGCCCTATATTCTAGCAATGTAAAATGCCTAAAGGTCTAGCTTGCTACTCAGAACAGAACACTGTCAAGGTAATGCCAGTTTTACTTTTTTCAGAGCCAATAGCTTCCCAACTGAGGTCACTGATTTGAAAAGTGCAACAACGTGACTTTCCTTTAAAACGGAACAAAATGTGAGTGCATAAATCTTCAAATGTACAGTACACCCTGTTCTGAATGTGGGGGAGGAGTAGAAACTGGAAACTAACATTTCAAAAAGGCAACCTATAATACCCATCTCTTTAGTCCCCACCCTTGTCGACCAGCCCTCAGTAAACACAGGCTTTGTCCTTTTCAACCTCCTCCATCCATATCTCCATTTTATGCTAACCTAACCTCATCATAAACCCAGCCTTTGCAGTCCAGCTAACCGTAACCAGGGCTTCTAAGTGACTAAGGGAGGTTTAATGGTCTGTAATGGTCTTAATGTGAACCTAGACTTACCTTATAGGAGAGTCTGGTAAACGCCCATGATTGAGGTCAAGAGCTCACAACCACCGGGCTGGTGAACGCCAATCTGACCGTGGGTCCTCCACTGATCCGACAATGCACTTTACACTAGGAACATAAAGAGACTACGTTCCTAGACATTACAGCATGGAACCACTAAAAGCTAATTATGCTCCCTTATTAGGTTGCTAAGCAGACGGATATGGCCATTGAGAGAGTGATGCTTTCAGTTTTACAAGCAGAGGTATAGTCACTTAGGCTTATTAGTGTATTATAGGTGAAATGCCAGTCGAGTCTCATACATTCTGATAGGAATTTGACAGCTGATATGTGAACTTGAAATGGTGGCAGGTATCCTAGCGGTTAAGAGCGTTGTGCCAGTAACCGGAAGGTCACTGGTTCGAATCACAGAGCCGACCAGGTAAAAAAAAAGTTTTAAAAAAAAGTAGATGTGCCCTTGAGCAAGGCACTTAACACTAATTGCTACAGTAAGTAGATCTGCATAAGATCATCTGCTAACGGATTAAAATGTCAATGTTATTTTATACAGTAGGATGAATTCACTGCAGCACTGCTCATTGGGGAAGGCAATGGTTTCGAAGATAGGTAAAGCTACATTACAATTACGCATTGATCAGACCACAAGGGTCCTGAAAGCTAGTCCCTGAAAGGGCATCAAGCCGTTTGAAATTACAAACATCCTCCTAAAGAAGACATTTTCCACCAGCTGTTTCTTCCTACTCAGGCAGCTGTCAGGTCAGACCAACAAAAAAAAAAGACATGCAATGAAGACTCAACCAGTTGAGGTTCAGTTAAGACCTTAGGGGCATTTCTTTCTTCCTTCCTTTCTTCCTTTTTTTATTTTTATTTTTTAATCTCCAATTCCTAGTAGAGGCCATGGGGGGGGGGGGGGGGGGGTGGACCAACAGTTCACTTTCCATACAGGACCTCAGTGTAATCCTTTTATCATGGTCCTCCCCCCCAGAACCATACATTTACATGGCTCTGCTCCTGCTCTTCCTCCATCCCTCCCTCGCTCTTCCCCTCACACTCTCTGGACTTCTTATAGAAAACTGCAGGAGATAAATCAACTATCTAGCAAAATGATGTACCACAAAAATAAATTAAAATGTTCATGCCTAAAAGCAACAGAGTAATGGTGGGGCAATTTTCCACGTGTGCCAATTACTCCTGAAATAACTACATTAAAGTACATCTACCCTTTGAAGCCAAACTCCATGTTCATGAGAGTGGGGTAGTGAGTGAGCTGGTGCTATTTTTATACACTAGCCTATACTCAGAGCTGCTTCGTATGGATAATTATCCCTTTCCATATTGTACCAGAGCTCCACATTAGTGCCCTCTTCAAAAGGCTGTCTACGCTGTCTGGTCAGCAGCACTGCCTGTAAATGAGCAGAGCGCTGGAACACTGCTGCATGCTGGGAGGCCCATGCCGTTTGGCAGCAACACAGAGGACCACAGCTGCTCCCAGAGCAGGGGACATAAAAACAGTCGCCTCGGCCCGTGATCTTCAAAGCCAAGCCTGGATAATGAAACAGTAGATGTCGGTGTGTATATGTATGGAAGCTGCACTCAGGCACTGGTGGGGTAGGTGTGTACCTCTGCTCTCATGGGGCGACATTAAAAACAGGCCACATCGAACCTTAGTCTACATAGACAAGAGACCAAGGTGATGGGGGCTTGATTAAGAACAAGCCAAAAATCTCACACCAAAGCCAGCCGCTGCACAGTGCACGCACATGACCGAGGCATGTTCACCCAGATACATTCCTGTGTGCAAATCCGAGGCAATACATATGCTCCTCTGGAAAAATGTAAAACTAGGCCCTACTTGAATTACCAGGCACCACCATCATGAATTAACAATGAAACAGTTGCAGGAATACAAAATATAGAACCCCACTGAATGTACAGACATTCTTCAAACAGTAGGGTGGCAGGTAGCCTAGCGGTTAAGAGCGTTGGGCCAGTAACCGAAAGGTTCTCCAAGAGAGCAAGGTGGAAAAAATTGCAAGGCAGTTAACCCCAAACAACTGCTCCCCAGGCACCGATTAAGGCAGTCCACCGCTCTGATTCTCTGAGTTGAGTTAAATGCTGAAGACACATTTCAGTTGAATGCATTCAGTTGTGCAACTAACTAGCTATCCCCCTTTCCCTTCCCAAAGACTCAGTGAACACTGTGTACAAAACATTAAGACCACCTTCCTAATATTGAATTGCACCTCCCCCCTTTGCCCTCAGAACAGCCTCAATTCGTCTGGGCATGGACTTTACAAGGTGTCAAAAGCATTCCACGGGGATGCTGGCCCATGTTGACTCCAAAGCTTCCCACAGTTGTGTCAAGTTGGCTGGATGTCCTTTGGGTGGTAGACCATTCTTTATACACACGGGAAACTGTTGAACGTGAAAAGCAGCATTGCAGTTCTTGACACTCAAAGCGGTGCGCCTGGCACCTACTACCATACCCCGTTAAAAGGCACTTCAATCTTTTGTCTCCCTCTGAATGGCACACACACACACAATCCATGCCTCAATTGTATCGTCACTTAAAAATACTTAACCAGTCTCCTCCCCTTCAACTACACTGATTGAAGTGGATTTAACAAGTGACATTAGTAAGGGATCATATAGCCTTTACCTGGATTCACCTGGTCAGTCTACGTCATGGAACGTTAATGTTTTGTACACTAAGTGCATGTCATTGCTGTTAGAAGTCTGAACCAATTCCAGAGTGTCTCCCGTCACAACAATAGAGCTTGTCTGGTATCTGGATCGTGTGGAAGATGCTGGCGTTTTGGCAGCAGTGAGAGAAAACCAGTGAATGGCTCTGAATATCAAAACAGATGTGTGCCAGCGGCTGCAAACGGTCTACCAGTAGGCCTGTGTGTCTGTCAGTGGTTGATTCACAGTGTGTGGAAATTCCACCCATCGGAGGTCTCGCAGTACTAGTGGGAAGCATCAGTGATAAGTGCCCTTAGCTGCACTTTGAGCTTCTGTAGCTGTAACACACCTTTGATGTGGGACCGGAGAACAGGGCAGAGATCTTGTGTTTAGAACAGGAGCTCAGACTCATCTGCAGCAACACTGACAGCATCTGTCAATCCTCGTCCCAGTTCAGTCAGATAATTTGTCCTCACGTCGCTCCTGACCTCAGCTGCACGCGCACTGCTTCTGAACATCAATAACAGCATGGAGACCCTGGGTTCATCCAAACACACAGCGGCCGTTCCCTCCCTTGTAGCATTGACCAATGGGCGTTAGGAGTTCAGAGGATCACTGCCTTACTCATATAGAGGAAACCCATTAGCCTGCCTTACAGTTAGTTATATTAAATTGAGGCTACATTTTCTGAAGAGAAATTTGAAGAATACCAAATTCAGTATGGCAGAGACCATCAACCACTCCTGACGCAAAGAGATGCCACATTTTTTTTTTACAGGGGGATTGGAATCCAAAGCACTGTAGGCTTGACCCCATTGAGAGGACAGACGGTGGCAGTAGTTAAGCAGACACCGCCAGGTGCTGTGCCAACAGAGGAAATAAGGCTGGAGATTTAGAGACTGGAGACAAAGGGTCACGTCAGATCACAGCCGCCTCCTCCGTCAACAACCTGTAGTTACAGCAGATAAGGAGGAAAGGAATCCATCCCTCTAGTCTCATAGGCATAGGCTACACTCTGCCCGGGAACTTGAGAGGAGGGGGTGAGAGATGGAAAGACACAGACAAATACTATTGCCATCAGCCAGAGGAAATGCTTCCTTTGAAATCAATGAAAGCTGCTATACTGCCCATGATGAGCTCATAACGTTGCATCCCGTCCAATGGCAGTGTCCAAGCTCAAGAATCGGCAAAGACCACGTCTCGATGGCTGATGCGTGCGTTCATTCCATCTTGTGAATTTAAATCATGCAGTAGTTGTGAAGTAGTTGAGTAGAGTAGTTGTGAAAAACTGGACCAAAGCTATTGTATTTACACATAAATCTACATTTTTAAATTTAAAATATTATTATTATTTTTATATCGATGAATATGGTACAGTAGGGGAAAAGATAGACATCCCTATGCTCTTCTCAGCTCTCAAAACAATGTGTGCTGTGTAGTAGGTAGTACTTCACATGGATGAGATCCTTTTAATGCAGAAATTCAGATAGATGCGCTCATGTCGCCCTCATGTTGGTGCTAGCAAGCAGGCCAGATAGTGCTAGGTATCAACAGTCAATCCAGTAGGGTCTGGATATTATAGTCCGCTTCGATTGGTCAATCACAACACGATGTCGCATAGTATTTCAATAAAGTTCAGCTTACTCCAACTATGGTCCGGCCCTGTTCACGTCCCTCACCCATGCTCACACGCCCACTTCTCTTCTTTATTGACAATGAATGGGCTTCTGTTGTTTCGTCGCTCCCAACGTGCTATGTGCATCTCGTGTGATATGGAGCTATATAATGGAGCTGACGTGTTGGACAATGAGAGAGAAACAAAAGACAGTCAAACAGAGAAAGACCGAAAGAGAGGGAGGCACACACACTCTCAGCCAGGAGGAGACATGTTATTCAGATGTTATTCAGATACAGTACATTCGGAAAGTATTCAGACCACTTGACTTTTTCCACATTTTGTTACAGCCTTATTCTAAAAATGGATTAAATAGTTTCCCTCAATCTACACACAATACCCCAAAATGAAGAAGCAAAATCAGGTTGACATTTTTGCAAATGTATTCAAAATTGAATTTACATAAGAATTCACACCCTTCACTCAGTACTTTGTTAAAGCACCTTTGGCAGAGATTACAGCCTCGAGTCTTTTTGGGTATGACACGACAAGCTTGGCACACCTGTATTTGGGGAGTTTCTCCCATTCTTCGCAGATCCTTTCAATCTCTGTCAGGTTGGATGAGGAGCATCGCTGCACAGCTATTTTCAGGTCTCTCTAGAGATGTTCGATTGGGTTCAAGTCCGGGCTCTGGCTGGACCACTCAAGAACATTGAGATTTGTCCCGAAGCCACTCCTGCATTGTCTTGGCTGTGTGCTTAGGGTCGTTGTCCTGTTGGAAGGTGAACCGGAGCGTTCTGGAGCAGGTTTTCATCAAGGATCTCTGTACTTTGCTCCGTTAAATATTTTCCTCGATTCTGACGAGTCTCCCAGTCCCCGCCACTGAAAACATCCCCACAACATGATGCTGCCACTACCACGCTTCACCGTAGAATCTTTTTTCTCATGGTCTGGGAGTCCATTAGATGCCTTTTGGCAAACTCCAAGAGGGCTGCCATGTGCCTTTTACTAAGGGGCTTCCGTCTGGTTGTCCTTCTGGAAGATTCTCCATCTCCACAGAGAAAGTCTGGAGCGCTGTCAGAATGATTGGGTTCTTGGTCACCTCCCTAACCAATACCCTTCTCCCCCGATTGCTCAGTTTGACCAGGCGGCCAGCTCTAGGAAGAGTCTTGGTGGTTCCAAACTTTTCATTTAAGAATGATGGAGGCCACTGTGTTCTTGGGGACCTTTAAATGCAGCAGAAATTTTTTGGTACCCTTCCCCAGATCTGCGCCTTGACACAATCCTGTCTCGGAGCTCTAAGGACACCGTAAAATGTGGGATCATATAGACAGGTGTGTGCGCCTTTCCAAATTATGTCCAATCAGTTGAATTTACCACAGGTGGACTACAATCACGCTGTAGAACCACCTCAAGGATGATCAATGGAAACAGGATGCACCTGTGCTCAATTTTGAGTCTCATAGCAAAGGGTCTATATAAGGCATCTGTTTTGATTGTTAATACGTTTGCAAACATTTGAGCACCTGTTTTCGCTTTGTCATTATGGGGTAGTGTGTAGATGGATAAAAAAATATAAAAAATCCACAGCAATTTTAGAATAAGACTAACGTAACAAAGTGAGGAAAAAGTCTAAGGGTCTGAACACATCCCAAATGTAATGACTGTGGAAATGGGCACGGGCTCTCAGTGAATGCAGCGATAGTAAGACTCAGAGCGAGTGAATGACAAAGGCATTCAATGACAGAGAATGAATACGCACATCATGGCTGTGCATTTCCACAGTGTGGAAATAGGATGGTTATCATTTCTATTTTGGGGTTCTAGACATGGGCGTTAAGAATCTCAAGACAGAATCTTCACTAGTTGATAGGGGTACGCTGTCCCCCAATAAGATAATTAAAATAGAAAATAAATCAAAAACAAACCCGCCCCTCTCAGAGATCCACCTACTCTACACCATGTAGGCTATGTGGTGACAAGGCGGATCAGGTTACTATGTCTTTAGTGAGTGTAGCAGAGTGCTAGCTGACGTGGGTTAACCTACTCAACTTACACATGGGCAGAGACAAACATGTCACCTAAAGTAGCCTCTCAAGTTCTCCATCATTGCAACAATCCAGTAACTGTAAAGCCACACGGACACGAGTTAAACATTTTTTAAATAAAAAGTTAGTCAATAATAGTCCGTTAGTTACACTTCCTCATTCCATTGGCAGGCTGGCTGAAGGACTTCTGCTAGCTATACTCTGCTGCTCCAGTTTACATACAAACAAAAACATTCAGGTAAATTATTAACAACACCTGCATCTTCAGCAAGTCAAGCCTGCTGTATCAACAGTTTTGCCTTTGTAGAGCCTGAACAAGCTTCTGACAGTTGAGAGCTCCCTGCACAGTGTCTTATTGAGCAGAGCTAAATGCTGCCTGGCTGATTGAAGCTGAATGAATGACCCTGCATAGAGTTACTTGTCCATGCAGTAACTAAGCACTCTGATCCCCAGCAGAATGCAGGCCTGTCAGAGGCATTGTTTAGACGAGAGCAAGCCCAACGCACTCCAGCAGGTATATTTCACTGGTCACCATCAAAGCCAATTCCTCCTTTGGCCGCCTTTCCTTCCAGTTCTCTGCTGCCAATGACGAACTAAGTTTTTTTTTTTTTTGATCGCTGGAGACTCATATCTCCCTCACTAACTTTAAGCACCAGCTATCAGAGCAGCTCACAGTACCTAGCATATCTGTAAATAGCCCATCCATAGACTTCATCCCCATACTGTATTTATCTTGCTCCTTTGCACCCCAGTAGCTCTACTTGCATATTAATCTTTTGCACATGTATCACTCCAGTGTTTAATTGCTATATTGTAATTACTTCACCACCATGGCCTATTTACTGCCTTCCCTTACCTCATTTGCACACACTGTATATAAACTTTTTCCACAGTAGGTTTGTTTATTCCATGTGTAACTCTGTTGTTGTGTGTCGAACTGCTTTGCTTTATCTTGGCCAGGTCACAGTTGTAAATGAGAACTTGTTCTTAAATAGCCTACCTGGTTAAATAAAGGTGAAATAAATCAAATAAAAAACACTTAGCTCTGCCCACCTGCATACTACCTACTCACACCACATAGAAATAAGAGTGGATTTCTTTCCAGTTGTCCTCTACTTATTGCACTCATATACAGTACCAGTCAAAAGTTGACACCTATTCATTCAAGGGTTTTTCTTTATTTTTTACTATTTTCTACATTGTAGAATAATAGTGAAGACATCAAAACTATGAAATAACACATATGGAATCATGTAGTAAAACAGAAGTGTTAAACAAATCAAAACATATTTTAGATTCTTCAATTCAGCCATTTCCACCACCAGCTGCTCTCAGAAGCCAACTAGGAGAGAGGGTTTTGACCTTTTGCTTTGGCCATCTGCTTGTGGAGAACGAAAGCATTTACTGTAGCAATGTCCACAAAAAAAGTCTTATACCACTTCCTGGCATTGTAGAGGGACCTGGTAGTAGGCTATCAGAGCATCAGATAGGTCGACACCCCCCATGCTGGCATTGTAGTAGTTCATAGAAACATTCTTCCTGACCCATGCCCCATTGGCATTTTTCAACCTCCTTGAGAAATGGTCGTTATTGAATGCCTTATATTGTGTGGTGAGCATGGTTACTTCCCTAGTGTCCTTCCATTTCCCAAAAAGCAGCTTGTTAGTTCTGATCCAATGTATGATCCCCCTCTCCCCTGTGTTTGTCATGTCATTTACCTTGGTCTTAGGAAAAACGATTCTGTTAGAACAAATGGTGACACACACTCCTATGGTCTTTTTCAAGGTTTATGAAAAGCATGGGACTAGTATAAAAATTGTCCACAAAGAGCTTGTACCCACTGCCAAGTAAGGGGAAGTCCATCAGCTGCATGACAGAGTCATAACTAAGGTCTTCCCAGTGGGTGTGATCGCCTTGCCTTCATAGATGAAAAAGTTCCACGTGTAGGCAGAATCAGCTAGCACAATGAGCATATTTTTCATATATTGCTTCAAGCCAATTCAAGCTTTTGAGGCAACCATGCGCTAATCTATAGACATATTTTGCGCAGACTAGAAGTAAGATTTGCATGCCTCCACCATGTCATGATAAAGGAGCTTGACTCATGCAAGATGATCATACCCTGCAGTCCCCGTCTGGTCATTTGCCTGATCATTTTGTGGGTCACTCATGTGAAAAGTACAATTGATGGCCAATAATCGGTTTTCACTCAAACCGCTAGAGTGGGGACTTGCTCCAGTTGTCAATTAGTCTTGATACATTTACCAGTCCCAAGTAAAATCACGAAGGAAATGTAGTTGAGCATGTCACCCATGGTGACAGGTTTCCAGGATATCTTCCTTCCCCCTGCTGCTTCTTGTCCCCATACTTGTTGGCATTTCTAATTAGTGTTCCCAGTACAGAGGTGGTAAAGTAGAAACAGCTGTAAGGGAGTGTGTTTCATCACTAACCAACTGTGGGCATTTGAGTTTAAACCTACATTTTTCTGGCTCTTCATCTTCAAGGACCGTATGGCACCTGTTATAAGTGTCATCTCCCTCTGTCGTGCTGCTTCCACTGCCTCTCCCTCTTCTCTGTTGAGGCATAGATCTCCTCCCTGCCCCTGCACCTCCAGATGAATTTACAGAGAGGGGAGTAGTGCCAGCGCCTGCAGTGGAGGTGGTTGAAGAGGAGTGGGTCTCTGCAGAGTGGTGGATGTAGAACCATCAGACAGGGTGATTGCATAGCAGTGGGGGGTGAAGACCTTGACCGGTGGGGGCGCTTGCTGGGGAGGGATGGCTCATGAAACGTCATCAAATCCTCTGCATCCACCACTCGGGCTGGTGATCAATAACTGTAGGTCACAGGCAGACAAATAAGATCTCTTCATCTGTGGATTCTCGTCTTTTGGTGTGTATCAACGTATTCAGTGTTTATTTCGTTAATGCTTCACAACACTAACCGGCATGTAGGTAGCAGCCATCTTGAAATGAGGTCATTGGCTCAGCCTTCCCTTATAAATTCATATGCCCACATATGGTCAAGTCAAAGATTTGAAGGCACCGAGGGGTTACCGCTCCCAGACTGAATTTAAAAAATATAAATAAATAAAAGTGTCCCCAAATAAGGTGACTTACATTTAAGGAGGTTAAATGACTAAAACCAGATATAAATGTAGAAAAGATAAATCGAGCTATATATTTTTAAATAAGATCTTTGAGACCTAACAACCACCAGATTAAAAAGTCAGGTACAAATAAATGTAAATAATGGCATGGGGCCACCATTGATGTTGTTATGTTTGAGTCACTCAGATAGCATAAGAACACCGCATAAGCCATGGTAAAAATGTATAGAATTGCAGGAAATTTGCTTTAAAACAGCAACACTATCTGTGGCCAAGAGAAGGACATTAAAAATGTTGGTCAGAGTCCGCCATTGGCCACGCAGAGGCATGTAGACTGATCAAGAGCTTGGAACACAATCTACTGGCTTTCAGCAACTCCTGCCTCAGACAAATCTTGTGCATATGGTGGCCTGAATGGATCTCTAATATAGACCTGTGGAAGAAAACCAACCAGAAGCCCGTTTCGAGCACCATCCAAGAGTGTAAGTGGAGATGGGTTGGTCACACGGTCCAGAGAACATTGCCAAACATGCCCTGGATTGGACTCAACAAAAAAGCAAAGAAGAGGATGTCCAACAATGACCTGGCGCAGGTGTCTAGAAAGCAACCCAAGGCGTGCAATGTTGGAAAACTTTAGTACAGGCCCCTATGTTCCTCCAGGAACCAAGAAAATTAAGTAAGTTAAGCAGTGCACTTATCTGTCCTGATGTCAATGTTTTGTTTCTCCAGAATTGCCCATCATAACTCATTGACTATTGTCTGGGGCCATCTGTGTCCACAAACTCTGCCAAATCAGGTGAAAACTATTAACTAACAAATAGCATCCAACTTGAGCAGATTCTGACAAAATGATCAACATGCTTTCTGAAATGAATGTCAGCCCGTATAAAATATTCTGTCAACAGCAGCAGTTACAGGCTTACAGACTTTTTTTATTTTAAAATTAAAATTATTATTTACAATGGCCGTTGTTCCCTGGTAGGCTGTCTTGTTCAGGGGCAGAACAACTGGTTTTTACCTTGTCAGCTCAGGGACTTGATCCAGCAACCTTTCGGTTACTGGCCCAACGCTCTAACCCCTAGGCTCCCCAAAATAGAGTTGCCTGTAATGAGATTTGAACACACAACCTTCGGGTTGCTAGACGTTCATGTTATACACCCGACCAACCACCCTACTTTACAATGGTACAGGAGAAAGTACTAGATTGTTGCATAACACAGAGTAGTTATCAGCGTTTGATTTGGTGTGCTTCCAAAACAATTCCAGCTGACTGGAGGAAGGGATTAGCAGACCAGATAAGACTCTAATCGCTGGCCTGTAAGTCCCAACAGTGAGACACGTGCTTGTGTGGCACTGATCAAATCCACTGGGAAAGTGAGGAAGAGGGGGGAGGAGGGGAATTGTCCCAGCCGTTAGGGATAAAACCAGTGGTCAGCTAGGGCCTGTGCTGTTATAGAAGAAAAAGAAACGCACACCTATTAAGACAAGGTGCTGGCTAGCGGAGTAGAAACTTTAAAATAAAAGACCCGCACACTCTAGGAGCTCAGATGTTTGTGATTATACCCTAATGAAGACAGCTTGGCTGTCGAAACGTTGGTATTACATTTTTGCATCTGAGCTCCTAGAGTGCGCGGCTCTTTTATTTTCAAGGGCCTGTGCTGTTAACATGCGCGTGAGGAAGTGGTACAGCAAGCAGTGTGACATCCTTTACACATACAGCCCTTCGCACATTGTTCTTAGATTAATTGACAGCCCTCAGAACAGAGATAGAGAGGGGTAGATAAAGTCCCAATGCCACAGCTGGGACACCTCATCCAGGAGGCTACATAAATAAACTTGTCCTTTAAATTGGATTTGAAGGCCTTCAACTTGCTGTAAATAGCCTCAGACTCCATGAACAAAGCATTGGCTTTCAGAGTTTCGAAAGCCAAACAGTCTACTGTATAGCCTAACACTTGCTTAACAATAATGGTATCACACACACAGACAAAAGTTTGGACACACTAATTCAAGGGTTTATCTATATATTGTAAAATAATAGTGAGACAAAACTATGAAATAACACATGGAATCATTTAGTAACCAAAAAGTGTTAAATCAAAATATATTTTATATTTGAGTATTCTTCAAAGTAGCCACCTTTTGCCTTGACAGCTTTGCACACTCTTGGCAGTCGCTCATCTGGCAGTCACTCATCTGGCTCCACTATTGTTTTCACTATATATTTTACCTCTTGGGGATGTTATTCGAAAACATAATGTTAACTTTCACTGCTATGCGGATGACACACAGCTGTACATTTCAATGAAACATGGTGAAGCCCCAAAATTGCCCTTGCTAGGAGCATGTGTTTCAGACATAAGGAAGTGGATGGCTGCAAACTTTCTACTTTTAAATTCAGACAAAACAGAGATGCTTGTCCCAAGAAACAAAGAGATCTTCTGTTGAATCTGACAATTAATCTTAATGGTTGTACAGTCGTCTCAAATAAAACTGTGAAGGACCTCGGCGTTACTCTGGACCCTGATCTCTCTTTTGAAGAACATATCAAGACCATTTCAAGGACAGCTTTTTTCCCATCTACGTAACATTGCAAAAATCAGAAACTCTGTCCAAAAATGATGCAGAAAAATTAATCCATGCTTTTGTCACTTCTAGGTTAGACTACTGCAATGCTCTACTTTCCGGCTACCCGGATAAAGCACTAAATAAACTTCAGTTAGTGCTAAATACAGCTGCTAGAATTCTGACTAGAACCAAAAAATTTGATCATATTACTCCAGTGCTAGCCTCCCTACACTGGCTTCCTGTCAAAGCAAGGGCTGATTTCAAGGTTTTACTGCTAACCTACAAAGCATTACATGGGCTTGCTCCTACCTATCTCTCTGATTTCGTCCTGCCGTACATACCAACACGTACACTACGGTCACAAGACGCAGGCCTCCTAATTGTCCCTAGAATTTCTAAGCAAACAGCTGAAAGCAGGGCTTTCTCCTATAGAGCTCCATTTTATGGAACGGTCTGCCTACCCATGTCAGAGACGCAAACTCGGTCTCAACCTTTAAGTCTTTACTGAAGACTCATCTCTTCAGTGGGTCATATGAATGAGTGTAGTCTGGCCCAGGAGTGGGAGGGTGAACGGAAAGGCTCTGGAGCAACGAACCGCCCTTGCTGTCTCTGCCTGGCCGGTTCCCCTCTTTCCACTGGGATTCTCTGCCTCTAACCCTATTACAGGGGCTGAGTCACTGGCTTACTGGGGCTCTCTCATGCCGTCCCTGGAAGGGGTGCGTCACCTGAGTGGGCTGATTCACTGATGTGGTCATCCTGTCTGTGTTGGCGCCCCCCCTTGGGTTGTGCCATGGCGGAGATCTTTGTGGGCTATACTCAGCCTTGTCTCAGGATGGTAAGTTGGTGGTTGAAGATATCCCTCTAGTGGTGTGGGGGCTGTGCTTTGGCAAAGTGGGTGGGGTTTATCCTTCTTGTTTGGCCCTGTCCGGGGGTGTCCTCGGATGGGGCCACAGTGTCTCCTGACCCCTCCTGTCTCAGCCTCCAGTATTTATGCTGCAGTAGTTTGTGTCGGGGAGCTAGGGCCAGTTTGTTATATCTGGAGTACTTCTCCTGTCCTATTCGGTGTCCTGTGTGAATCTAATTCTCTCCTTCTTTCTCTCTCGGAGGACCTGAGGACAGTCCATCATTACTTTAAGACAAGAAGGTCAGTCAATCTGGAAAATTAAGAAACTTCAAATTTCTTCAAGTGCAGTCACAAAACTCATCAATCGCTATGATGAAACTGGCTCATGAGGACTGCCACAGGAAAGGAAGACACAATTACCTCTGCTGCAGGGGAAAAGTTTATTAGAGTTAGCAGCCTCAGAAATTGCAGCCCAATGAAATGCTTCACAGAGTTCAAATAACGGACATGTCAACAACTGTTCAGAGGTGACTGGTGAATCAGGCCTTCATGGCTGAATTGCTGCAAAGAAACTAGAGGTCGACCGATTAATCGGAATGGCCGATTAATTAGGGCTGATTTCAAGAATTTCATAACGATCGGAAATCGGTATTTTTGGGCGCCGATTTTTTTATATTTTTAAATATATATTTTTTAATACCTTTATTTAACTAGGCAAGTCAGTTAAGAACACATTCTTATTTTCAATGACGGCCTAGGAACGGTGGATTAATTGCCTCGTTCAGGGGCTGAATGACAGATTTTCATCATGTCAGCTCGGGGGATCCAGTCTTGAAACCTTACAGTTAACTAGTCCAACGCAATAAGGACCTGCCTCTATCGTTGCACTCCACAAGGAGACTGACTGCCTGTTACGCAAATGCAGTAAGCCAAGGTAAGTTGCTAGCTAGCATTAAACTTATCTTATAAAAAAAAAACATCATAATCACTAGTTAACTACACATGGTTGATGATATTACTAGATATTATCTAGCGTGTCCTGCATTGCATATAATCTGACTGAGCATACAAGTATCTAAGTATCTGACTGAGCGGTGATAGGCAGAAGCAGAATTGGCCTAGCGTCATCCGGGTTAGGGAGGGGTTGGCCGGTAGGGATATCCTTGTCTCATCACGCCATCCCATCTCATTTGCTCTTAGTGGGACTATGATTTGTTTTTCAACAGGACAATGACCGAACACACCTCCAGGCTGTGTAAGGACTATTTGACCAAGAAGGAGAGTGATGGAGTGCTGCATCAGATGACCTATTCTCCACAATTACCCAACCTCAACCCAATTGAGATGGTTTGGGATGAGTTGGACCGCAAAGTGAAGGAAAAGCAGGCAACAAGTGCTCAGCATATGTGGGAACTGCTTCAAGACTGTTGGAAAAGCATTGCAGGTGAAGCTGGTTGAGAGAATGCCAAGCGTGTGCAAAGATGTAATCAAGGCAAAGGGTGGCTACTTTGAAGAATCTAAAATATATTTTGATTCTTTTAACACTTTTCTGGTTACTACATGATTCCATGTGTTATTTCATAGCTTTGATGTCTTCACTATTATTTTACAATGTAGAGAATTGTAAAAATAAATGAATCCCTTGGATATTTCAGCCACATCCATTGCTGACAGGTGTATACATTTAAAAAAAAAAACATTAATCGAGCAAACAGCCATGCAATCTCCATAGACAAACATTGGCAGTAGAATGGCCTTACTGGGGAGCTCAATAACTTTCAACGTGGCACCGTTATAGGATGCCGCCTTTCCAAGTCAGTTCGCAAATGTCTGCCCTGCTAGAGCTGCCCCGGACAACTGTAAGGGCTGTTATTAAAACGTCTAGGCGCAGCAATGGCTCACCCTCAAAGTGGTAGGACACACAAGCTCACAGAATGAGTCCGCCGAGTGCTGAAGTGTGTAAAAATCGTCTGTCCTCAGTTGCAACACTTACTACCGAGGTCCAAACTGCCTCTGGAAGCAACATCAGCATAAGAACTGTTCGTCAGGAGCTTCATGAAATGGGTTTCCATGGCCAAGCAGCCGCACATACGCCTAAAATCACCAGGCATTATGCCAAGCACTGCCTGGAGTGGAGTAAAACTCGCCGCGATTGGACTCTGGAGCAGTGGAAACTTCATGCTTCACCATGTGGCAGTCCGACGTACAAATCTGGGTTTGGTGGAAGCCAGGAGAATGCCACCTGCCCCAATGCCTAGTGCCAACTGCAAAGTTTGGTAAGGAGGAATAATGGTCTGGGGCTGTTTTTCTATGATTCAGGCTAGGCACCCTGGGTTCCAGTGAAAGGAAATCTTAATGCTACAGTACACCATGACATTCTAGACAATTCTGTGCTTCCAACTTTGTGGCAACAGTTGGGGAAGGCCCTTTCCTGTTACAGCATGACAATGCCCCCGTGCATAAAGCGAGGTCCATACAGAAATGGTTTGTCGAGATAGGTGTGGAAGTACTTGACTGGCCTGCACAGAGCCCTGATCTCAACCTCATTGAACACCTTTGGGATGAATTGGAACGCCAATTGCGAGCCACGCCTAAACCACCCAACATCAGCGCCCGAGCTCACTAATGCTCGTGGCTGAATGGAAGCAAGTCCCCGCAGCAATGTTCAAACATCTAGTGAAAAGCCTTCCGGAAGAGTGGATGGAGGCTGTTATAGCAGCAAAAGGAGGGGGGGCCAACTTCATATTAATGCCCATGATTTTGGAATGAGATGTCCGACAGTCCCTGTACCAGTAGTAGGGCACCAAAAGTAGAGCCTACAGACTTTTACTTCTCTATGGTTATATGGCTCTCCCCATGATGTCACCTATAATATTCTGGTCACACAGGCCACAATAACCAGTTGGCCACGCTCTTCAACATAACACCATGATCATGATGTTTCAGCAACCACCAGAAGAAAAAAAAAAACTCATGGCAGGTAAATGAACAGCCATAAAGTGGCAGGTAAATGAACAGCCATAAAGTGGCAGGTAAATGAACAGCCATAAAGAGCAAATGGTTTTTGCGCTTCATCCTGACCTCAGGTTACATTCACTTGGGGATTTCCCCAGGCCTCCATCTGTGATTATCCTGGATCAACTGGTCAAGCTTCTAAATCCAATATTTCTAATGTAGGAATGGCTCCAGGGAGGTAGCAGAGACAGGTCCTAGGCCAGCACTTACGCAATGTGTCCAAAGCACAGAAACATCAAATATAGAATTGGAAAGAAAGTATTAAGAAAAGAAACCAAATGTATTGACCTGAAAAGATGGTAATTGTTGATGTGAAATATCCTTTGACAAACGAAAGCAATTCAGACATGGTGAGCTGTGCAGTGTAAGCCTTTGTCAACAGCAAAATCACAAGAGCTGTTTGAAGCCAGCGGGAAATGACATGGGTGTCACATTTTATTCTATGCTGAAGTCAGACAGGGTATGGAAAATAGAAGACAACTGACTTGTGGTTTTAGAGGATGTTAGTTTGACTGCGCAATCTATGACGAAATGTGCTATTATTATAATAATAAAAGACATTCTCCAGAATTGTTACAGGGATTGGAATTGATTTTAGACCACATTTGCATTCCTTGCGACTATGAATGCCTTGAATTATGCTCAATGTGGTTAATGCTTTTTGTGTCATTGTATAATTGCTGCAGATTTGAGAGGTCTCCCTTGAAAACAACACTGGATCTCAATGGGATCAATAAATTATGAACAAATAAAGGCAAGGTTACCAAAAGGACAGAATGTGTGGGCGGGGAATGCTCTTAGCATGGATGCCAAAATAAAATTTGGCATGCATTTACAAGGCCAAGCCCAAAGCATGAGCGCCAAGAGTTGTCAGAATGTTTTCGGTAGAATCCCACATATCTAGCGTACATCATGTAGGGGTAGAGGACACTAACATTTAATCCAGGTGCGTTTGGACTGGTAGGTGCTTTGCATGGACTCCAGACATCTCAATAACAAAGTCCTGAATACTTCCGTTTCGTGGTCTCAGCATTGAAAGCAGCATGCATCACTTTCACAACGAAAAGGACTGTCTTGCAGCAGTGGTTCAGTTTCCTGTTACGACAAGCTGAAACAAGTTGCTTTCTATCAACAGCTGACGGCAGCTACCTGATCTAGCCATGCTGTATTGAAATAACCACATGGAAACAAGAGGCAGTTATAATGAGTGGTTCAGTGTTATGACCATAAGCACTACCGTACCTTGCTGTGAAGAGAGTGTGGGTGAGAGGAAATGCAGGTCTAAACCAGAGGCCATTACAGTCCAGGGCCCACATGACATGTGTGTTGAGAGGTCAACAGAAAATATGAAGATGCAACTTTGCCATAGATCTGTAACCATGGGTATTACCATCTTCCACAAGTCATCCCTGCCAGGAGAGATCGGGGACTGGGACTAGGCCTCTAGAAAGCCTCTTTACTCCCCCAGAAAAAAATTGACCAAAACAAAGAATTGATGGCTCAGCAGGGCACATGTGGCATCATGCTGCCAAGTCTGTCAACGACGCCATGGTCTAGGAAGGAAGATGAGACAAGGGAGGGGGCAGTCTCTCTGTGAAACCAAGGCTATGCCTCTCCTTTGACAAGCCATACTACAGTAGTGTGACCATGTGCACCCGCCCGGGTGATTGCGCATCACCAACATTGCATTGCTGTCTGTATGACAACCCACTGAAGCCAGAGATCAAAGCCATTGTGAGAATCCTGCAGCTTTGATCAACGCTGGGAGCACTACATAGATGTTGACCCGTAATTGACATGTAATTGACATCGAGTACAAAAACAATAGAATAGTGCATTCAGAAAATATTCAGACCACTTTACTTTTTCTACATTTTGTTATGTTACAGCCTTATTCTAAAATGTATTAAATTGTTTTCTCCTACCCTCATCAATCTAC
Source organism: Oncorhynchus mykiss (assembly GCF_057628025.1). NCBI lineage: Eukaryota > Metazoa > Chordata > Actinopteri > Salmoniformes > Salmonidae > Oncorhynchus > Oncorhynchus mykiss. Next base: position 62,597,298 of record NC_143046.1, on the reverse strand, counting down.
ACCCCAAAATGACAAAGCAAAAACAGGTAAAATACTTTGTATTAAAAATAAAAATTTCAATAGCACATTTACGCAAGTATTCAGACCCTTTAATCAGTACTCTTTAAGCTCCGTCAGCTTGAATGGGGAGCGTTGCTGCACAGCTATTTTCAGGTCTCTCCAGAAATGTTTGATCGGGTTCAAGTCCGGGCTCTGGCTGATCCACTCAAGGACATTCAGAGACTTGTCCCGAAGCCACTCCTGCATTGTCTGGGCTGTGTGCTTAGGGTCATTGTCCTGTTGGAAGGTGAACTGTCACCCCAGTCGGAGGTCCTGAGCGCTCTGGAGCAGGTTATCACATATGTCTCTCTATACTTTGCTCTGTTCATCTTTCCCCTGGATCCCGACTAGTCCCCCAGTCCTTGCCGCTGAAAAACATGCCAACAGTGAAGCATGGTTGTGGCGATGGTTTTCAGAGGCAGGGACTGGGAGACTAGTCAGGATTGAGGGAAAGGTGACCAGGTTTCCTCCAGATGTGACCCTTGGCATTCAGGCCAAATAGTTCAATTTTGGTTTCATCAGACCAGAGAATCTTGTTTCTCATGGTCAGAGTCCTTTAGGTGCCTTTTGGCAACCTCCAAGTGGCCTGTCATGTGCCTTTTACTGAGGAGTGGAAGGTTCAGGCATCTCCACAGAGGAACTCTGGAGCTCAGTAAAAGTGACCATCTGGTTCTTGGTCATCTCTCTGACCAAGGCCCTTCTCCCCCGATTGCTTAGTTTGGGCGGGCGGCCAGCTCTGGGATGAGTCTTGGTGGTTCCAAACTTCTTCCATTTAAGAATGACGGAGGCCACTGTGTTCTTGGAAACCTTCAATGCTGCAGAAATTTGTTGATACCCTTCCTCCAGATCTGTGCCTTGACACAATCCTGTCTCGGAGCTCTACGGACAATTCCTTCAACCTCATGGCTTGGTTTCTGCTTTGACATGCACTGTCAACTGTGGGACCTTGTATAGACAGGTGGGCTTCCTTCCAAATTATGTCCAATCAATTTAATTTACCACAGGATGTACCTGAGCTCCATTTTGAGTGTCAAAGCAAAGAGTTTGAATACTTACGTAAATAAGGTCTGTTTATTTTATTTGTAAAAATGTCTAAAAAAACAGCTTTTGCTTTGTCATTATGGGGTATTGTATGTCGATTGAGGGAAACAAAACAATTGAATCAATTTTAATGCTGTAATGTTACAAAATGTATTAAGAGTCAAGGGGTCCGAATACGTTTCTGTGTGTGTGTGTGTATTAGAGGTCGACTGATTAATCGGAATGGCCGACTTTCATAACAATCAGAAATCGGTATTTTTGGGCGCTGATTTGCCGATTTTTTTTATATATATAAAGTTTGTTTTTATACCTTTATTTAACTAGGCAAGTCAGAACACATTTCTATTTTCAATGACGGCCTAGAAACAGTGGGTTAACTGCCTTGTTCAGGGGCAGAAGGACAGATTCTCACCTTGTCTGCTCGGGGGATCCAATCTTGCAACCAATCTTGCAACCTTACAGTTAACTAGTCCAACGCTATAACGACCTGCCTCTCTCTCATTGCACTCCACAAGGGGACTGCCTGTTACGCGAATGCAGTAAGCCAAGGTAAGTTGCTAGCTAGCATTAAACTTATCTTATAAAAACAATCATAATCACTAGTTAACGACACATGGTTGATGATATTACTAGACATTATCTAGCGTTGCATATAATCTGACTGAGCATACAAGTATCTGACTGAGCGGTGGAATGCAGAAGCAGGCGTGTAAACATTCATTCAAACAGCACTTTCGTGCGTTTTGCCAGCAGCTCTTCGTTGTGTGTCAAGCATTGCGCTGTTTATGACTTCAAGCCTATCAACTCCCGAGATGAGGCTGGTGTAACCGAAGTGAAATGGCTAGCTATTTAGCGCGCGCTAATAGCGTTTCAAACGTCACTCGCTCTCAGCCTTCTAATAGTTGTTCCCTTTGCTCTGCATGGGTAATGCTGCTTCGATGGTGGCTGTTGTCGTTGTGTTGCTGGTTCGAGCCCAGGGAGGAGCGAGGAGAGGGACGGAAGCTATAATGTTACACTGGCAATACTAAAGTGCCTATAAGAACATCCAATAGTCAAAGGTTGATGAAATACAAATGGTATAGGAGGTAAATAGTCCTATAATAACTACAACCTAAAACTTCTTACCTGGGAATATTGAAGACTCATGTTAAAAGGAACCACCAGCTTTCATATGTTCTCATGTTCTGAGCAAGGAACTGAAAAATTAGCACATATTGCACTTTTACGTTCTTCTCCAACACTTTGTTTTTGCATTATTTAAACCAAATTGAACATGTTTCATTATTTACTTGAGGCTAAATGGATTTTATTGATGTATTATATTAAGTTAAAATAAGTGTTCATTCAGTATTGTTGTAATTGTCATTACTACAAATATTTCAGCAGATTTAATCGGTATCAACTTTTTTGGTCCTCCAATAAAATCGGTATCGGTGTTGAAAAATCATAATCGGTCGACTTCTAGTGTGTGTGTGTGTGTGTGTGTGTGTATGTATATATATATATATATATATATTTTTTTTTTTTTCCACAGAAGTAGGGATGCACGATATTTCAGTGAAGATCGAACGGTATCGGACGATATTAGCTTAAAAAATGCCAACATTGGTATCGGCCTGAAATCTAGTTTACCGCTGACGTGCACACCTATATAACGGCATGTAAAATGTTGCGCTACACGTGCAACACAGCATTCCTAAACTCGTCCACAATGTCTGCTGTGTGGATCGATCAGTCAACAAGTCGAGCAGACATTTGAAAGAGTACCAAAATGTAATTGAGACAACTCAAAAGACGAAATCCATTAACGCCAAGATAATGGAATTCATTGCCCTTGACCGTCAACCGTTCTCTGTAGTGGGTGATGTTGGCTTTCACCGACTTGTAGAGCACCGGTACACACTACCAAGTGCGCTATTTTTCCAGATGTTGCCCTACCGGAGTTACACAGTAAAAGTGTCACTGCCATTAGCTTCACGACTGACATTTGGACCAGCGATATCAGCCCCATTGGCATGCGGAGTCTGACAACACAGTGGGTCATCGAGGATTTCGTACTGAGGAAAGTCGTATTTCATGTTCACGAATGTGCTGGTTGTCATACCGCTGCTGCCATTTTAATGGCATGTGAGAACATGTTTGAAACATGAACACACTAGCTAGCTCCATTAGAACAACTGACTCGAGAAATAAGCTAATCAGCTGCGCCTGCAGCAGAAGTGATACCCTCTGTCATGGAATTGAAACTCCTGCTCAACAAAACTGCCGACACAGGCTGTGAACAAGCGATTCGGTGGCATTCTCTCTTTACTGTGCTGCGTCACCACCATGCTCGATGCTAGGTACAAGGACCGCTACTTCGATGCAGACAAGAAACAGGGTTTACGTGAAATGTTACATACTGAGCTGGACAAGATGGAAACGGACACAGTGACAGTGCGCATGAGGAAGAGGCGCCACGGACAGACAGAGCTGAAACTTCACTGCTTGACATGTATGACAAAATCCTGGTTGAGAATGAAACGACTGAACAAATGAATGAAACAGCACAGCAAGTCAGTGAAAAAAATAGGTTTTGATTATATTTTACTGGTTATGGGGACATACGTAAATGACAACATAATCACTTTTTGGTCAGTTTTTGTGTGTGTGTAACCTTCATTTAACTAGGCAAGTCCGTTAAGAACAAATTATTTACAGTGACGGCCAAACCCGAACGACGCGGGGCCAATTGTGCTCCGCCCTATGGAACTCCCAAACACGGCCGGATATGATACAGCCTGGATTCGAAACAGGGACTGTAGTTACGCCTCTTGCACTGAGATGCAGTGCCTTAGACCACTGCGTCCATGTGTGTTAACTATACTAGAATGCATAAAAGGCCGCTAAAATGTTAAATATCGGTGTCGTTTTTTTGTGGCAAGAAATATTTTGGATATCAGTATTGGCCAAAAATGTGATGTCAGTGCATCACTACTCAGAAGGCTTAAAGTCTTGATCTGACAGTTCGAATCACGCCTGCCTCTTTTGAATGAGTGGAATCATGAACAGTGATTTGTTTGTTATGTTCGCCTACGTCCCCTGGATTCGCCTTTTTACTCCGCCCTCTCGCTGCACAGGCCGAGGGCATAGCCATAACCTTAAGTAAAATGAACTACCCCAGCTTGGAGGCAGCTCAAGTTGGCAACTAGACGCTGCGCTCCATTTTAAAACCGCCCTGCGGCTCCTGCAGTGTCATCCCCCAAACAAGCAAAAACAGACTCTCGGAGGTTGAGCTCACACCAGGCAAATAGTCGCTTTTAGATATGTCAGTCAGGTGGTTAGCTGTTGGCAGAGAATTATATAGCAGTAACATTTAAGGCTCTGGCTAGTATTATTTAGCCAGCTAGAAAGATGAAGTAAAAAGCTAAAGTTATAACAGTCTACCTCAACAGGAGCAAAAAAAAAAAAAAGCTACTAAGTTCTCATTAATAACTTTGCTTTAAAGAGAGTAGGCTTCTAAGAGACTGGGATGTGATTGGTCGCTCAGTGGTGAGGCTGCAATGCATGCAAGACGAAGCAGAGGAGATGGAGAGAGAAAGGAAGCAAGCAGAGAGATTAGTACAATGCAGGCCAGGTGGGGGGGGGGTATCTGTACTTTACATTTTATTCAACATTCCTAAAAACAATTTACTTTTACTCCATACATTTTCCCTGACACCCACAAGTACTTGTTACATTTTGAATGCTTAGCAGGAAAATGGTCCAATTCACACACTCACCTACTGCCTCTGATCTGGCGGACTCACTAAACACACATGCTTCGTTTGTAAATTATGTCTGAGTGTTGGAGTGTGCCCCTGGCTATCCGTAAATACATTTGTTTTATATAAACAAGATAATGGTGCTGTCTGGTTAGGTTAATATAAGGAATTTTTAATTATTTCCACTTTTGCTTTTGATACTTATGTATATTTAAAAACCAAAATACTTTTACTCAAGTAGTATTCTACTGGGTGACTTTTACTTGAGTCATTTTCTATTAAAAAGGTATCTTTACTTTTACTCAAGTATGACAATTGGGTACTTTTTCCATCACTGATACAGTGGTTCCCAAACTTCGGTAGTCCCTAGTTGCCACAGCCACAAGTTATGACTAAAACCCACCCATTTCTACATGCATCTTCTTAAAATCTGATTTTAAACCTTAACCATACTGCTAACCTTATAACTAACCTTAAATTATGACCAAAAAGAAAATGTTCGTTTTTAGTCATTTTTACAATAGGCTATAGACCATTTTGACTTTGTGACTGTGGTAACTCGTGACAACCCCAAACTTTGGGTCGGGCCTGTACAAATTTTATCAAACAAGTTAGGAACTAAAAAAATATGATATGTTTCAATATGAACATCTTCACATCTTAAAATGTAAACAATACAGTTCTACAAAAGTAATGTTTTAATTTATGTTAGTGGTTGTCTTACCACGGTCACCTACTGGCGTTTAGTTTACCACTACATCACTGATAAAACAGAATAGCAAGTAATATTTTAATAATTCATGTGAATGTCATCTGATCGATCGTCTGTGTGCTCTATTGATTGTTTTTTTGTGTAGTTTGATTAGTAATGCCTAGGAATACAAATATGAATGCTATGTCATTTGAGAATAGAGATATGTAAAGAGTTGTTCATTTTATGCAATTCATCATTACAACTGACTGAACAGTCGCTGATGCTACTTGTCCGTGTGAATAATTTTTTAAAGGGGGCTCGATTTAGTTTCAGTTTTGGGTAACATTATGTAGCCTATAAGCACACCAAGTGACCCCTTTTAAACACACAGGATCAACACTTGGTAAATTGGCTGATATAATTATTTTAGCAAAAATGACTCCAGCCCAGCCATTGTTACATTGGCTGCTGTAGGTTCATTCACATCAGTCGATCTACAAATACACAGCCTATTAGCTATACAATTATAATGATATAGCCCTGAAGGGGGGGGGGGGGACTATAACAAAAAAAAACACCACCACTACTTCACACATTTTTTTTTAGCACATAGCAACAGCGTGTTGCCAGGTTTGTTTTGAGTCACTTTCGCGTTCGGTGCTCTTCTAGCTCCCATACCTTTCAAGCCCTGAACCTGCTCGAGTTCCAAAATCGAAGTGAATGTAACAGGTAATAACCAGCGCGATAACAGGTAGCCCTGCTGATTCCAAGAGTATTCCATGATCTAGACCTGTCTAAAATAGCAGAACGATGCATGCTAGTTCCACTCCACGGTGACGTGGCGGAATAGACGTTCTTCACGTCTGTGAAAAAAAACACTTAACTAGTTTGTTACCTACCATTACATAAACCGAAAGAAAATGAACTCAAAATGAATACAGTTACATGCACACAACAATGGAATCGTGGATAGACATATTCATATAATAGTTCGATTAAAACGTCCGATACATTCAGTTGTTTCGAACTCACTTCACTCGCGCTAAATAGGGATGCTCGCTCAGTTGTTGCAAGCACATGCGCAGATCAAATACACCGCTAGAACGTCGATTGAGGTGTCCAAGTAATATTTGAAAGATTGTTCAGAAAACCAGGTGTTTTAACCAGCGTATGTTTACTTCAATTTGGACCTTATGACGATTAAGATAAGGTGTAAGGTGTTTACATGACATTTACACAACCTGCCATCATCAGTTGAATATCAAATGATTAGTGTTTCGAAGTCAGATATTGAGCATGCTAGTTAGTTAAGTTACCAAACAGTATCGTAACACCGGTACACAAAGTTGGCATGTATGGCCATTTTGGCGACGCATTTGACGGTCTGTCAGGTTCTTGACAAGCCAACACGGGAGACACGCTCCCTAAGGAAAAACATGTCACGTTTAAACACATTTCATAACAAATTATCAATTGGCAGTCATAGAAAACGGCAATGCATACCATACATTCAGTCGCCTGTTAGCTACGATTCCCACGATCAAGTAGGTACTTAACTTTACAGAGGGGGGGGATACAGGAAACGGGAGTAACGTTAGTATATGACGTTAGCTAGGTGGATCCTAGGTTATTAGCATTATTAGTAGCTACATAGAAAAGACTAGTCATCAGCCATTTTCGCTAACCTTGTATCCACTTGCTAGCTAGTCAACTCGCTTCCAATACTTACTTTTATGTCTGCCTACACCCCATGACTGTTTAGCGAGACTGGGGCTCCGAATTATTGCCCTTCCAGCCGACTTCAAAGCGTCCATACCGTAATCCAAAATTGGGGCAAAGAGCCCAACAAGCTTCGGTTCTTGTCTCTCGAAGCACTTGGCCCTGTTCGTCACACACTCTCCCAAACTTTTCCAGCTGTTTTTTGTCTTCTACTTCAGAGACAGCCCAGAATAAATGGATTATGATGTTCATCCCCACTCTGGGCGGTGTTATATGTAAATTAACCGGATAATGTATATGACGTGTATTTGTGGTATCGCACGAGCGAGGTCGCTGCCCTCGAAGCTTGCACAGGCGAAGGCTTCACAGTGACTGAAATGTATACATCTGAACTAAAATTCCAAGTTATTCTATAGTTATTCGGATAGTTTGTCAAAAATATCAACAAATTATGTTCAGTGGAACAGAATTTAAGTTGAAATATATAAATGTATGTGTTTTCATGGGTTAATATAATTTGCATAAACGAAGTGTGGTTAAATAATGAGGTTATGGGCATGATGAATATGTAGACTAGATTAATGAATTCCCAGTCGCCTTATATTATTTTGTTATCAATTATATTTATTTATTAAAGACTGAATTGACATGACTCCTGTCATGGAGAAAGATCATAGATGGGCTACAATATTTGTCATCAAGATATGATGTGCACTGCACACATGTGATGGATTTAATCTCAAATTACACATTAATTTGATACATATTTCAAATCTTTAGATTTTCTCTCAAGTTAGACATTTATTTAATATAAATTTCTACCATGGTCCCTCTTCCCTCCCCTTGTGTAACCCAAGACCCGTTCTGCCCAAGCCCCACAGCTGCTGGTGAAAAAAACAGTCAAACCAGTTCCTCAGGGCAGTGTCAGTGGGCCTCTGCTCCATCACCATAGACCCCAGCTCACCTCAGCTGGTCCCTCCAGACTACTCTGTCCCTCCCTGGCATGCTCTGAGTGACATGTTCACCAGTCTGGAGGCAGAGCTATGTGGATAGGACTTATGGGTGTCACATTCACTCATACATCTCCTTCCAAAGGCCATAACAAAAGCTATTTCTTCTTCCCTAGATTCATGAAGGAAAGGTGACTGTTTTTCCTCAATATATATATTTAAATGTTGGTTGTAGTTAAATCTGAGTAATGAAACTGTGATTCCCACACATGAGCATATGATGACTGTTTCCATTTTTCTAATATCTTTAATCAACCAACATCTATAATGGAACTTTCCACATTGGATTTCCTTGAGTTTAAATCAAGTCATTGTCTATTCACATTGTGCACTCAGGGGTTTGGAATGTAAAAAATCTGTCACTTCCAGATTTCTAGGGGAGATGACAGGCCACAGATATAGTAAGAGTACTACAATGTATTGTTTTCCTAAGTGCATAAGCATAGCTGAGTTACAGTATGTACAGTACAGTACAAATGACAAAGAGCACATTTGACATGAATCAGACGCTACAGATCAAACAAAGCTTTACCTTGTATGAGCAACAAAACTAGCATCTAATACCAAGGGACTCTGTTCACTCTGGTGATAACGAAACCAAATCAAAACCCAGATTCAATAGATATATCTCTTGCAATAACACATACATCTCCTTCAGATGTACAGTTTCATGATTTGTGCTTATACCCATCATTTGATGAAAGCCTGGAAGGTTCTAAAAGTTCTTTGTACTGCCAATAAATCTCAGCTCCAGAGCGAGACCCTGTTCAAAGTTTGAGTATAGCAGACATTTTTCAGAATCAATGAATTTAGCAAAAAGAGAGAGACACAGTGGATCAGGACAGGTTCAGGTGAGTAGGTAGGCAGTCACTGAAGGCAGATATTGGATATAAGATTCTAATGTAGCTATATCTTGCTCTGCTGGCAGGGGGGACTGTAAAATATAATTATTAATGTGTAATGGTATTCACGTATAATGTAGTTACTAATTAACTATAATTCATGCACATCCTGTTTGTTTAATATATACAGTTTGACAGTATAACTCTGCCATTGTCGTAATCTGTTGTGAGCAGCAAGTCTATCCACAAGAGTACTGGTTGTCCCCTCATGGAGAAATAGACCTACCCTTCTTCCGCTGGGTCTGCCCACATTATTCACACCAATGGCCTCTACTATTTCACATCATTGGCAGCACAGTAGATGATATCGATTTAATTGTTTCGCATTGCTCTCATTTCCAAAGGCAACATTTTATGACCAGAGCAACCGAGAGAGTATTTTTAATCTGGTAATTTCTTCTTTGACATATGTTTATTAGGTAGGCAGAGAAAAGACAGAAAATGTAATGCTGTCATTCCTCAACTTTATTTCCACAGTCTGGCCATAGCAGACAAAATAATATAAACAAATCAAAATGCTGATGAGACTAAATTTACATTGCATAATGGCTTCATGCTTTGTTTACTGCATACTTTGCCAGATTCAGATTGCTTGAAAAGACCCATTATAATCTACTGTGTCAAATCCAAACGGTTGATGTGCCAAATGGAGATGTTAACTTGGAACAAGTGCAATAAGGCACTCAGGACATGCAATTCAGAATGCTGCAGTTTTATACCTGATAAGGTTCCTCTATGTGAGGTGGTCAAATATGCATGGTTTGAGGCCTCTATTCCTTACAGTGAGGAATGCCCATGCAGATCAGGTGTATAGAAACAGCCACAACAATACTCACATAAAAGTATTTGCATATAAAGCATGTGAAGAAACTCTTTGTAAAGTGCTTTCATGCATCATGTTAAAAGGGTTAATTTAGAGTATAATTTTGAAGAACCAGAAATGCAATGCACCGATACTTGCCACGCAAGCTTGTTTTCTACCATTGGAAGACTGTCGCTGGCAAAGCTACTCCCTTCTCTTCTCTTACATTTTCCCCAATGCATATGAATGATCAAAATGAAAATATGCAGCCAGCCCATAATTTGTTTCCATTTAGAGTTCCTTCACTTAGAAATCGTTGGCCTTGAGGTTGTTCTAAAGCCTCATCTATTTATCTGTGGCTCTCAGACAGCCAAAGATGTGGCTAGAGAATGCATAGCTGGGTCGGTGACAGAATAAATGGGGTGGTGGGCTTAAGTGCCCACCACCCCATTAATATATTAGCCTTGCGTCCTCCACTAATTACCTTCTTATGTCTACCAAGCCTGGCTAAACAGCCTATTGCACAGAGGCAGCTAGTTTATTAGCTGTGATTTAATGTGATTTGATTTAATCACAGATGAGACTGTAAAAAACAATTACAAATAAAAACACACTGATGCACGTTTAAGTTAGAGAAACCTCTCAGCTGAACATGTGAGTTGAGGTTACAGAGGCTTTTGAACACTAAAGAGATGGACACTGCCTCCTAGTGGGGGTGAGACTACAGTAACATTTAATTGCCCTTTCAAACGTCACAGATCACTCTACTGCCTGATGATGTTTATGTACATTTGAAGTCGGACATTTACATACACCTTAACCAAATACATTTAAACTCAGTTTTTCACAATTCCTGACATTTAATCCTAGTAAAAATTCCCTGTTTTAGGTCAGTTAGGATCACCACTTTATTTTAAGAATGTGAAATGTCAGAATAATAGAGAATGATATATTTCAGATTTTATTTCTTTCATCACATCCCCAGTGGGTCAGAAGTTTACATACACTCAATTAGTATTTGGTAGCATTCTCTTTAAATTGTTTAACTTGGGTCAAATATTTTGGGTAGCTTTCCACAAGCTTCCCACAAAAAGTTGGGTGAATCTTGGCCCATTCCTCCTGACAGAGCTGGTGTAACTGAGTCAGGTTTGTAAGCCTCCGTGCTTGCACACGGTTTTTCAGTTCTGCCCACAAATTTTTTATAGGATTAAGGTCAGGACTTTGTGATGGACACTCCAATACCTTGACTCTGTTGTCCTTAAACCATTTTGCCACAACTTTGGAAGTATGCTTGGGGTCATTGTCCATTTGGAAGACCCATTTGCGACCAAGCTTTAACTTCCTGACTGATGACTTGAGATGTTGCTTCAATATATCCACATAATTTTCCAGCCTCATGATTCCATCTATTTTGTGAAGTGCACCAGTCCCTCCTGCAGCAAAGCACCCCCACAACATGATGCTGCCACCCCCGTTGGTTGGGATGGTGTTCTTCGGCTTACAAGCCTCCCCCTTTTTCCTCCAAACATAACGATGGTCATTATGGCCAAACAGTTATTTTTGTTTCATCAGACATTTCTCCAAAATGTAAAATTTTTGTCCCCATGTGCAGTTGCAAACCGTAGACTGGCTTTTTTATGGCAGTTTTGGAGCAGTGGCTTCTTCCTTGCTGAGCGACCTCTCAGGTTGTGTCGATATAGGACTCGTTTTACTGTGAATATATATACACTTTAGTACCGGTTTCCTCCAGCATCTTCACAAGGTCCTTTGCTGTTGTCTTGGGATTGATTTGCACTTTTTGCACCAAAATACATTCATCTCTAGGAGACAGAACGCGTCTCCTTCTTGAGCGGTATGACGGCTGTGTGGTCCCATGGTGTTTATACTGTCTATACTATATTGTTTGTACAGATGAACGTGCTACCATCAGGAATTTGGAAATTGCTCCCAAGGATGAACCAGACTTGTGGAGGTCTACATTTTGAGGTCTTGGCTGATTTCTTTTGATTTTCCCATGATGTCAAGCAAAGAGGCACTGAGTTTGAAGGTAGGCCTTGAAATACATCCACAGGTACACCTCCAATTGGCTCCAATGATGTCAATTAGCCTATCAGAAGCTTCTAAAGCCATGATATCATTCAAGAAATTTGTGGAGTGGTTGAAAAATTTGTTTAATGACGCCAACCTAAGTGTATGTAAACTTCCGACTTCAACTGTATGTCATAAAGGACAAGGAAAGAAACTCCAGACTGAGAAAATTTGCAAGAAAATAATTTATTCCTTGTTAACCTCAGAGCGCAGCCAAGGTCAGACCCGGGGAGAAACAGAGCAGTGACTGCGGGTGGGCATAGAAAACAAAAATGTTTTATACTTTCAACATCAGTTGAGCCAATGACATACGTAGCACTGAGCAAAACATTTTCCATATACAGTTGGTCATAACCACACACACAAAATCACCATTTCAGATGACTGCAAAACCACATCAGACTCAAGCTATTCCTCCCTGCAGGATATAACAATACCAAAAAGAGGAGTAAGGAAACAACTGTAGACGGACGGTTCTTAACACCCATGGCCCAGGCAGTTGCCAATACTGTAACATTCACAAAAATAAAGTCCCTTACTTTCAACTACGTAAACAGTCTACTACAAACAGGTGAGCATTTTCCCACCTGCTTGACATACTGACTTGTCTGAAGTAAGAGGACGTTTGTCAAACACGTCAGCCAATGTATTTGCAGTACATTCCTGGATAGCACATATTACTAGAAAACAAGCAATCCATTCTTGGCACATGGGCTGAAGTTGAGTATTCAGCAATAAAAGGAGTCCAATGAAGAATTTTCTATGCAAAATTCAGTGGAAATAAATTATGTCTCTTGTTTGGCATTTCCAGAGTCTTGTTTATTGTACACATTGCACAAAATCCATCAGTTTTCCCTGTCAAACAGTTTTTTTTCAACAGTGCAAATGAAGTCAAATCAATAAAAAACATACGTAGGGACAATAGTTCAACCAACAGAACGAGAGTTTACAGCAGAGAGATGTGTTATAGTTGGATGCAGGGGAGAGGCCATGCTGGGAGCCTGGGACCTATTTGCAGTAGACTTCGTAGTGGCTAACATTACCATATCAACACACTGTAAAGGAGTAACATGACCATGCTAGAACAGACAAAATGGCCATATCGTCAGAACTGTTGAGCAAGTAGATGGGCTATCTGTTCTGAACCTAAGGTTAGGGTCCAGGTTAGGGGTAAAATTGTCTTTGTGGTTGGAAAGCCCTGCAATTCAGTCCTTTCTGGCATAGCCAGATATTGACTCCCACTGAGGCCTTGTCTCAAGGCACTGTGATCATGACAATTTGTGAGAGACTATTCTGGGTTTAAAGAGGCATATTATACATGAACTTCGCAATACTGTCTTTGCTTAACTCTTTTCGACAGGATCGTGGAAATTAGGGGGCTTTGAGGGAAATAAATGTAATTTTGCAGTTGATACTCAACATTTAGGGGTTGTTGTAGATCGTTTACTTTGACATCTCGTTATTGAAACAAATAACATCTTGGTACAGCTCTGTTCTCATCTAAAAGTGATTTTCCTAACTTTTTGTGAAACAAGTGAAAAAGGTGAGACCACACAATCCACTTTCTAACATAAAAAAAAAAACAATACCACAAAACCCAAGAACAGCCAATGGAAGTTTCAATTTGGTCTCTGATATTCACAACTGAAAAATAATAATTGACAAAACAGGGCTAGAGTCCATGCCAATGTTGCGCTACAGTCCTCTGGGCATACTGATGGTACCTTCTTACCTTAAAAATGAACTGATATCTGTGCTCAGCGATCAGAATTTATTACATAGAAATAAGGGTGAGCACTCCTGCTACCAGAGATCCACATCCCAGCTCTAAAATAAATGAAATCGACACCAAAATTACCCAATCCCAAGGCCAGAGACCAAGTAACTGGTAGCAGGTGGAGTAGATGGGGGGGGGTTGAAACGCCCTAGATAAGATCCACGCCCAGTTCTGAGGTTTCACTAGACATTTACAAGCAGAAACACAACTGGGAATTCCTAGTCGACATGAGATGTCCCATAGACCTTTTTTTGTTTTAACTACAACAAATACAGTCACAATACAACATCCTTCAGACCCCCCCCCCCCAAAAAAAGTTCTCAGCCGCAGACATGACAAGCAGATCTGGAGGTGGGCTTGAAAAAAAAAAAAAAGAGGATGGAAGGAGCGTTCACTTTTTGAGTGGCTGGTAGACAGAGGCGTTGGGGTCCAGGCCGGAAGGACTGGTGTCCATGAACTTGGAGGAGTAGTGGGGGGCCACAGGAGTCATGTTACTGCTGTCAGCTGTGTAGGAGATGCTGGGCATGACAGCCATCACCTCAGCTATCTTCTGCTTCAGGTCCTTGATCTCCTGGTCCTTCTGCAGGATCTGACCTAGGAGACAGACACACCCAGCAAGAAACTTTCAGATTAGACATTCATAATGTCATGCAATCTATTCTACATCAATCACATTCAGTAGGAGATAGGTGGGACTGAGGCAGTATTGCAAAGGTGCTGGACCCAGGCTGAACACGGACCTTGTGCGATCTCCAGCTGTCTCTTAGCGTCACCCAGTGCTGAGAACAGGTCCAGTTTGATGCGGGTCTCTGCAGACAGGCTGTTCTCCAGGTGCTGGGTCTTATCCTGCATGGCCGACAGCGCTGACATCAGCACTTCCGTGTCCTTCTCATTCTCTTTATACTTGTGGAGCTCCTGAGAGAGAACATCAGTACAAGTGGCATTGTCTGTGTGACAGTGTACAGCAGGTGTGCATGAGTTAACATTTTGCGTTACTTTAACCAAAACTGTTGTTGACGTCAAAAGGCCGCCAACAAAACATACCTGAGTCTTAACTGAACAGTGATCCTCACCTGTACTTTCATCTCCAGCTCTCTGATCTGGTCTTCTTTGAGCTTGATATCCATGGTCAGCTTCTTGCACTCGGTCTCCAGTTCCGTGATCCGCCTCCTCAGCGTATCTGTGCACTCCCCCCTGTGGAGCAGACAGAGGGATCACACCTATACTAACAGCAGGGAATAGCTTGAAACTGGCTAACAACAACTGATAGCAGATTATTTATGGGGAACTATTACCTGGATGCTGCTGCTAGTGCGACGGCTCTAGCTGTGGTGGCCTCTTCCAGCTTTTTGCGTTTCTTCTCGTCTGAAAGCTGTTTCTCTGCATTGGTGCGGGCCTCCTGCTCAACCTTCAGCCTCTTCTCCAGTTGGCCCACAGCCTGTTTGTCCTTCTGCTTGGCCTGGACAGCATTATGGAGCCTGCACACACACAGCAGCCACAGACCATGTGAGCTAGTGGGACTCCATCCCACCCCAGGGTGTGTGTGTGTATGTGTGTCTATGTGAGAACAATAGTACTAAAAGCTAGCCATGTTCATGAGCGTAAGTAACCACTGAGCCTATGCATTGTGGAGTATGGTCAGTTAGATGACAGGTTGGCTGGTCAGTTGGGTAACCAAGCCAACAGTCCAACCATTTCGCAGTACTTCAGTAATCCTTAGACTAACATAATCCAACAGAGCCTTGTGCTCCAGTCTCTACCAACAGACAGAATGAATGAGTGAGTGAATCAGGCTCTGATGAGATTGAATAGGAATCAGCTGGTCATTAGGGGTAGGCTGTCACCTCCCCTTCAATTGCGTCACATGATTAACTGGCCATAACAACTGGAGTTTGTGTCTGTAAGTACATGATAACTGCCCTATTAGGGTGGTCCTCACTTACGAAGATGTATCACATTAGTGGATACTTCACACTGCTCTCAGGGCAGGTCTGCCGGTTTTGACGAGCAGAAGTGACTTTTTGTAGCAGCTTAGGAGGTTAGGATAATGAAGGTTAGGAAAAGGGTTAGCTAAAATTATAGAATTGTCCCCGACGCAACTCGAAAATATCTAGCTACAACCAAGCAAGCCCTGACAACAGTCTTGGTTTCCACTAATGCGATTCTGCACCTAGGACACACAGGAATCCCATTTGGTCAATAATGACTTAATTGGACAATTAAAGCAGCCAGATGCCTAAGTGCTCCCTCTGCCTCAGTCTGGACTGCTGTGATTTGAAGCCTGCCAGACTCAAGCTTTCACATGCATGCACTGAGACGAGCAGTAGACTGGATCCTCATCCATAACCTTCACTACTATTTATGATTTAACAAAATCCATCCTGTCAGTCCTCCCCCACTCCTGAATGTCTTAGCACAGAGTTATCACTACATTTCAAACTAGCTCTTCCTGACCCTGGACAAATTCATTTCGACGAGGGCATTCCAAGCTAAACCCAGTGTTTTTAGCCTCTTGAGCTTACATGAAAAAAGCTGTATGATAACCCTTATGACCTTCGGTCCCAGCTAGTTTTTCCTGACTACGTGACCCGACAATGAAAAGCTCCTGGTCCTAGTCCCAGCAGGTGATCAGATCCAGTCATGTATGACCTTTGACCTGTGCCACTCACTTGTTCTGCAGCAGCTCGTTCTCTTGTCGCAGCTGGCCCAGCTCAGAGCGTATGGAGCGCTCAGCGCTGCTCAGGGAGCCGATCTGACTGCGCAAGTCCTGCTCCACCTGTCTGCTGGCCTGCAGGTCCGCCTTCAGCTTCTTCACATCCTGCTCCAGCCTGCAGGGTTTGTTTGAAGGGGGAAGGAAATAAATGGAGAAAGAAGGGATGATGAGGAAGAGAAGCGGAGGGGAAAGGGAGGAGAGGAGTTAGTCAATTTTATGGAGAAACACAGAAAATAAGATGTACTTCTTTAGTGCATATGAGATGGAAATGTCTCTTCTGCTTTCCCCTCCCAACCCCTCTGACACACACACACACACACACACACACACACACACACACAAGCTCAGTGACTTTCAACGTGGAACAGTCATAGGATGCAACCTTTCTCTCACCTCGACGCTACTGCCACCCGGGACATGATGTTTCTGCATAGTGCATATAGTAGCTTTGTATCATCCACAGTTCCTTTATTTCTCCAGTCTTTGGTAAAAAAGTTTACCTTGGTTTCATCTGCTGTTTCAGTAGGGCAATCTTTGTACTTCTTAGCTAATTTCTAACCTGTCTTATGTTCTGCTGCTGCTGAATGGTTTGCATTTGGCTGTAGCCTGTTATTCTGCTGTCAAAGCCTCCTGCTGATGGTAGATTGTGCCTGTTGGCCATTTCACTGACAGATGTTTTAAGGTTTCGGTCAATTGTCAGTTGTTTTCCTTGGCCAATCAGATCGTTGCCGATTGATTGTCACTGGTGGTTTCTCTTTTTCAATATGTTCCAAATGGTTGTTTTAACTGTAACTGTTTTCTTTACTACGGTTCTTGCTTTAAGTTCTCACTTCAAAATTGCTTGCTTTTCTTTAACCTACAGTTCTTTGGTCGGTTTACTTTTTCCTTTGGAGTCAGAAGTTCTTTAAACAAAGGCTAAAAATACTAGAAATCCACAGATTTGTTATCATTATGAGTGTACAATCAATGCAAAAAGCAACATCTGACCAATAAGAAACGTGCTAGCCAAGTGTCTATTCAGTCATATTTGTATACAACAAAAACACAGTGTACCAATAATATACACCAGGGAATCCACTCGTCAGAGTGTGGCAAATGCAGGGTACATATGAATGTGTATTACCCTGAACACCATGACAACTTGCCACACCAAATTTGACTTTCTTCTCACATTCTATACCCAGCTGAATAACTACAGACACAAACAGGCTGACACAGCCATCTTAAACTCAAGGTTCTCCTTTTCAGCCAGCATCATTTTGTGGCAAACCATACAGTCCAAGTTTCTCACACCCCAGCCCACACAGTGGAAACAGCTCTACTTAACACCTATCTATCTGGAGCCTGGCTTAGTTTGAGGTGTCAGGGACTGGCTCCACACTCACATAATATCTGGTAAGAGGAAGCATCCCATGCAGCCATCATGCATCAGCAAGTTACTAATACTTTGAGAATATGAGAACTGACATCCAGGTGTGACATTCAACATGCTTTGTCTAGACGAACCAAACGAGTGTGCTCGCATACTCCCATAAAAAGTCCTTCACTTGAAAAACAAGAAAAACACCAATAGTACAATAGTATTTTTCAAGTGAAAACATTTGCATGAAAATGAATGAATTAGTCTCTCATTGAACACTTTTTATTTATTTATTTTTTTATTTTACCTTTATTTAACCAGGTAGGCAAGTTGAGAACAAGTTCTCATTTACAATTGCGACCTGGCCAAGATAAAGCAAAGCAGTTCGACAGATACAACAACACAGAGTTACACATGGAGTAAAACAAACATACAGTCAATAATAAAGTATAAACAAGTCTATATACAATGTGAGCAAATGAGGTGAGAAGGGAGGTAAAGGCAAAAAAAGGCCTTGGTGGCAAGGTAAATACAATATAGCAAGTAAAACACTGGAATGGTAGTTTTGCAATGGAAGAATGTGCAAAGTAGAAATAAAAATAATGGGGTGCAAAGGAGCAAAATAAATAAATAAATTAAATACAGATGGGAAAGAGGTAGTTGATAGGGCTAAATTATATGTGGGCTATGTACAGGTGCAGTAATCTGTGAGCTGCTCTGACAGTTGGTGCTTAAAGCTAGTGAGGGAGATAAGTGTTTCCAGTTTCAGAGATTTTTGTAGTTCGTTCCAGTCATTGGCAGCAGAGAACTGGAAAGAGAGGCGGCCAAAGAAAGAATTGGTTTTGGGGGTGACTAGAGAGATATACCTGCTGGAGCGTGTGCTACAGGTGGGAGATGCTATGGTGACCAGCGAGCTGAGATAAGGGGGGACTTTACCTAGCAGGGTCTTGTAGATGACATGGAGCCAGTGGGTTTGGCGACGAGTATGAAGCGAGGGCCAGCCAACGAGAGCGTACAGGTCGCAATGGTGGGTAGTGTATGGGGCTTTGGTGACAAAACGGATTGCACTGTGATAGACTGCATCCAGTTTGTTGAGTAGGGTATTGGAGGCTATTTTGTAAATTACATCGCCAAAGTCGAGGATTGGTAGGATGGTCAGTTTTACAAGGGTATGTTTGGCAGCATGAGTGAAGGATGCTTTGTTGCGAAATAGGAAGCCAATTCTAGATTTAACTTTGGATTGGAGATGTTTGATATGGGTCTGGAAGGAGAGTTTACAGTCTAACCAGACACCTAAGTATTTGTAGTTGTCCACGTATTCTAAGTCAGAGCCGTCCAGAGTAGTGATGTTGGACAGGCGGGTAGGTGCAGGTAGTGATCGGTTGAAGAGCATGCATTTAGTTTTACTTGTATTTAAGAGCAGTTGGAGGCCACGGAAGGAGAGTTGTATGGCATTGAAGCTTGCCTGGAGGGTTGTTAACACAGTGTCCAAAGAAGGGCCGGAAGTATACAGAATGGTGTCGTCTGCGTAGAGGTGGATCAGAGACTCACCAGCAGCAAGAGCGACCTCATTGATGTATACAGAGAAGAGAGTCGGTCCAAGAATTGAACCCTGTGGCACCCCCATAGAGACTGCCAGAGGTCCGGACAACAGACCCTCAGATTTGACACACTGAACTCTATCAGAGAAGTAGTTGGTGAACCAGGCGAGGCAATCATTTGAGAAACCAAGGCTGTTGAGTCTGTCGATGAGGATGTGGTGATTGACAGAGTCGAAAGCCTTGGCCAGATCAATGAATACGGCTGCACAGTAATGTTTCTTATCGATGGCGGTTAAGATATCGTTTAGGACCTTGAGCGTGGCTGAGGTGCACCCATGACCAGCTCTGAAACCAGATTGCATAGCAGAGAAGGTATGGTGAGATTCAAAATGGTCGGTAATCTGTTTGTTGACTTGGCTTTCGAAGACCTTAGAAAGGCATGGTAGGATAGATATAGGTCTGTAGCAGTTTGGGTCAAGAGTGTCCCCCCCTTTGAAGAGGGGGATGACCGCAGCTGCTTTCCAATCTTTGGGAATCTCAGACGACACGAAAGAGAGGTTGAACAGGCTAGTAATAGGGGTGGCAACAATTTCGGCAGATAATTTTAGAAAGAAAGGGTCCAGATTGTCTAGCCCGGCTGATTTGTAGGGGTCCAGATTTTGCAGCTCTTTCAGAACATCAGCTGAATGGATTTGGGAGAAGGAGAAATGGGGAAGGCTTGGGCGAGTTGCTGTTGGGGGTGCAGTGCTGTTGACAGGGGTAGGAGTAGCCAGGTGGAAAGCATGGCCAGCAGTAGAAAAATGCTTATTGAAATTTTCAATTATGGTGGATTTATCAGTGGTGACAGTGTTTCCTATCTTCAGTGCAGTGGGCAGCTGGGAGGAGGTGTTCTTATTCTCCATGGACTTTACAGTGTCCCAGAACTTTTTTGAGTTAGTGTTGCAAGAAGCAAATTTCTGCTTGAAAAAGCTAGCCTTGGCTTTTCTAACTGCCTGTGTATAATGGTTTCTAGCTTCCCTGAACAGCTGCATATCACGGGGGCTGTTCGATGCTAATGCAGAACGCCATAGGACGTTTTTGTGTTGATTAAGGGCAGTCAGGTCTGGGGAGAACCAAGGGCTATATCTGTTCCTGGTTCTAAATTTCTTGAATGGGGCATGTTTATTTAAGATGGTTAGGAAGGCATTTTTAAAAAATATCCAGGCATCCTCTACTGACGGGATGAGGTCAATATCCTTCCAGGATACTTCATTGAAGAATCCCTACTGTTGACCAATCACCGACAAAGGGGCGTAGAATTTGGCTACCAACTTTAGATTGCCTTGATTAAAAAAATGGCATGTGCACGAATAACCGAAGAAACCCTTGCCGAAGACCAAAACGTCACAAAATGCATCATAATATATGCATGAACTGTTCCGGCTGGGAAGCACGTGGACGCCTTAATGAGTGAGTGTGTGTGTGTGTGTGAGTGGCCTCAAGCAAGCACAGCTGTTTGTGTTTGGATGATGTGTTCTCTCTACTGTACTAGTGCCGTAGACTTCTCTAATGGGTGCGTGTTAAACTCGCTTAACCAGGTAAGTGTGCTGTACATACTGTGCTGTGTATATAATATGCTCTTATCATAAGAGCACCTTCAGCCAGCTCAACCAGATGCATACAGTATGTGCATCTGCATATAAGTGCTCTTACCGTACGAGCGCCTCAGGCTTGCTCAGCTGATTGTTGGGGATGCAGTTGTCTGTTGAGTCCCTGTGGGAGCCCGCTGCTGGACCCTTCCCCACTGCACACTTCTGCTTCTTCCCAGAGGAAGAGGAGGAAGGGGCGGACAAGGGGACGCTGCCGTTGGTGGAGCTGTGTCCGCGGGGCGAGGAGTTAATTGCGGTGTTGCCACTAGCGTTCTTGTAGTTTTTCGAGGAGGATGAGGAGGAGGAGCAGGAGGAAGAGGAGTTCTCCTCCTTCAGCAGCAGGTTCTCTGTGCTGCCCACCAGTTCTGTGGTCAGTCTCTTGTTGTTCATATGGTTCTCCATGTACTCTATCTCCTGGAGTTTAGAGTCTACCGATGACGGCAGGATGCTATTGTGTTGCTTCTTGGCCTCGCGGCCCTCTTTCCCTTTTTCTCTGTACTCCAGCTCCGGTAGCGGTGCTGGCGTCTTTTTACCGACAAGTGCCCCATTCTGTGAGACTGGGGCGGAGTCCACCTCAGATATTCCTTTAGCTGCTGCAGCTGAATGTAGGGTGAACGTCAGAAAGGAGAGAGATTAAATACAGTTGAAGTCAGAAGTTTACATACACCTTAGACAAATATATTTAAACTCAGTTTCACAAATCCTGACATTTAATCCTAGTAAAAATTCCCTGTCTTAGGTCAGTTTGGATCACCACTTTATTTTAAGAATGTGAAATGTCAGAATAATAGTAGAGAATGATATATTTCAAATTCCCAGTGGGTCAGAATTTTCATAAACTCAATTAGCATTTGGTAGCATTGCCTTTAAATTGTTTAACTTGGGTCAAACGTTTTGTGTAGCCTTCCACAAGCTTCCCACAATAAGTTGGCTGAATTTTGGCCCATTCCTCCTGACAGAGCTGGTGTAACTGAATCAGGTAGGCCTTTTTGCTCGCACACGCCTTTTCAGTTCTGCCTACACATTTTCTACAGGATTGAGGTCAGGGCTTTGTGATGGCCACTCCAAAACCTTGACTTTGTTGTTCTTAAGCCATTTTGCCACAACTTTGGAAGTATGCTTAGGGGTCATTGACCATTTGGAAGACCCATTTGCGACCAAGCTTTAACTTCCTGACTGATGTCTTGAGATGTTGCTTCAATATATCCACATAATTTTCCTCCCTCATGAAGCCATCTATTTTGTGAAGTGCACCAGTCCATCCTGCAGCAAAGCACCCCCACAACATGATGCTGCCACCCCCGTGCTTCACGGTTGGGATGGTGTTCTTCGGCTTGCAAGCCTCCCCCTTTTTCCTCCAAACATAACGATGGTCATTATGGAAAAACAGTTCTGTTTTTGTTTTATCAGACCAAAGGACATTTCTCCAAAAAGTACTATCTTTGTCCCCATGTGCAGTTGCTTTTTTTAATGGCGGTTTTGGAGCAGTGGCTTCTTCCTTGCTGAGCGGCCTTTCAGGTTATGTCGATATAGGACTCGTTTTACAGTGGATGTAGATACTTTTGTACCCGTTTCCTCAAGCATCTTCACAAGGTCCTTTGCTGTTGTTCTGGGATTGATTTGCACTTTTCACACCAAAGTATGTTCATCTCTAGGAGACAGAACGTGTCTCCTTCCTGAGCGGTATAACGGCTGTGTGGTCCCATAGAGTTTATACTTGCGTACTATTGTTTGTACAGATGAACCTGGTACCTTCAGGCGTTTGGAAATTGCTCCCAAGGATGAACCAGACTTGTGGAGGTCTACAATTTTTTTTCCTGAGGTCTTGGCTGATTTCTTTTGATTTTCCCATGGAGTGCCCATGAAATATATCCACAGGTACACCTCCAATTGACTCAAATTATGTCAGCCAGCCTATCAGAAGCTTTTAAAGCCATGACATAATTTTCTGGAATTTTGGGGAAAAATTACTTACTTAAAAGTAGATGTCCTAACTGACTTAACCAAAAACATAGTTTGTTAGCAAGACATTTGTGGAGGGGTTGAAAAACGAGTTTCAATGACTCCAACCTAAGTGTATGTAAACTTCCGACTTCACCTGTACATATTTATTAGGAATCGGACAATCACTTGGATCATCACTTGAACCACATCCTTTTCTAATGGTATCTGGAGCATCTGTTGCAAGGCATGCGTGCATCTCACCTTCCTCCGCTTCCCTCTCTTGTCTCTGTAGCATCTGTTGCTCTGGGGGCAGGGCCTGTTGCAGGAGCTGCATGTAGAACTCATTCTCCTTCTGCACCTCCTTCTGCTTTCTTAAGCGCATTTTATAGCTGACGTAGCTCTTGAAGCCAAAGCCCAGCGTCACCACTGGGTAGCCAATGCTACAGAGAGATCGATCGAGAACAAAGTTCAGACAACTCATCCTGCCTGATGTATCCAAGACAAACTGGTTCACAAGTTGAGACGGCGGCAGGGTAGCCTAGTGGTTAGAGCGGAAGGTTGCAAGTTCAAACCCCTGAGCTGACAAGGTACAAATCTGTCGTTCTGCCCCTGAACAGGCAGTCATTGAAAATAAGAATTTGTTCTTAACTGACTTGCCTAGTTAAATAAAGGTAAAATAAAAAAATTTAAAAAAGCATAGGTACTATGAAAAAAAGCCTGGAGATGAACATCACTGCCGTATGTAAAGCTAGAGGAATTACATGCCTTAATATCCTGCATTACTACATAACAGCGCGTAATACATGCCATCTAAATCCACTTAGAGGTCTTTAAGAGTACTTAGATTATAAATGGTGTGTATGACCTTACAGATCTGGGTCAGAAATATTCCCTAAACCCCATCTTAGAAGATCATATTTTTCATAATTCTACACAATGAATGAAACCAGCATGTAATCGTGTTCTCTTTTTGAGCTTGGGGGATATCTAGCAGTCATTACTTGTACATTATGCCTAACAAGCAGAAATATTGTTTTCTGAAAGTCAATGGGGCAGAACAATCCCATCCCCTGCTTGGCCTGTGGGTCTAAGAAGGATTCTTCCTCACGGATAGCCTACACACAGACCTGCCTCCAGAGCTTGGACAAAAACTTGACTTAAAGGAAAATTCCACCAATCTGGCCCAGATTTCTATATTTTGAATGCTACATATCTTGAAATCTTAATTGCTGACATGCAAAACATGTTGGGACTATATCAACAATGGACTAATGAAACAAATACCAAAATATTTTTTGGGGGTGGAGATTTCCTTTAACAACTTACCAATGGGCAGCAAATGGGCGACACAAGTCGACATGGAAGTTCTTCAGGTCTTTGAATCTGATGGCTGCCTCGATGTACACAAATAGTATCCAAAGAGACACTGTGGGGAGACAGACCCCTCTTTCTGTGAAAGCAACAAAAAAAAAAAGAGGTGTGAGAACAGAAAATAGACTACTGGTCATGATAATCACACAACTACATGCGTCAAGATACAGTGCCTTCAGAATGTATTCACATCCCTTGACTTTTTCCATTTTTTGTTACGTTAAAGCCAGAATTGAACATGGATTAAATTCACAGGCCTACACACACACACAATACCACATGTCAAAGTGGAATAAGGTTTTATACATTTTTACAAATTAATAAAAAATGAAACGCTGAAATGTCTTGAGTCAATAAGTATTCAACCCCTTTGTTATGGGAAGCCTAAATAAGTTCAGGAGTAAAAAAAAAACATAAGTTACATAGACTAACTGCAATAGTGTTTTTCGTGATTATTGAATGACTACCTCATCTCTGCTGCTCTGTACCCCACACATAAAGATAATTGTAAGGTCCCTCAGTCAGGCAGTGAATTCCAAACACAAAGACCAGGGAGGTTCTCCCAATGCCTAGCAAATTAGGGCACCTATTGGTGCAGACATTGAATATCCCTTTGAGCATGGTGAAGTTATTAACACTTTGGATGCTGTATCGATACACACGTTCACTATAAAGATACAGCTGTCCTTTCTAACTCAGTTGCCAGAGAGACGGGAAACCACTCAGGAATTTCAACATGAGGACAATGGTGACTTTAAAACAGTTAGAGTTTAATGGCTGTGATAGGAGAAAACTGAGGATGGATGAACAACATTGTAGTTACTCCACAATACTAACTAATTGACAAAGTGATTGTTAAGGACTGGGGAGGTTTTCAGGATAAAAAAAAACAAAACAATGAGCAAAGCACATTGAACACATGGTTCAGTCTGCTTTCCAACAGACACTGGGAGATGAATTCACCTTTCAGCAGGACAATAACCTAAAACACAAGGCCAAATCTACACTGAAGTTGCTTACCAAGAAGACTGTCAATGTTCCTGAATGGTTGAGTTACAGTTTTGACCTAAATCTGCTTGAAAATCTATTGCCATACCTGATAATGGTTGTCTATTAATGATTAATAACCAATTAGACAGAGCTTGAAGAATTTGGCAGATTTGGCAAATGTAGCACAATCCAGTTGTGGAAAGCACTTCGAGTCTTATCCTCATCCCTTTTTTACAAAATGTCCACTTTGACAGAGTATTTTGTGTAGATCATTGACAAAAAAATGAAAATTACATCAATTTTAATCCCACTTTGTAACAACAAAATGTGGGAAAGGTCAAGGAGTGTGAATACTTTCTGAAAGCACGGTACATGGTCAAGATAACCACATGTCCACATGAAAAATATCCATGCAGGCCTACTTCCTCCAAACATGAAACAAGGTTTTACATTGTGGTCAGCAAAGCAGCCTCCCACAAGAACACAAACATCACAACAGCAACAGGGTAGATCAGCTTTTGAGTGACAAGTACAAAGTGAGACAGACACACACACAACCACAAAAGGACAGCTTTTCAGTGAGGCATACAAAAAAAACAAAGAGCTCTCCAGAGCTAACATGACTCAATGTGTGATTGTTGGCTGAGACAGCAAGCCAGCCCCCTTTACCATGTCTGATCCCTCACAGTACGTTCAAACAACCCACTGGCTTTATGGAAAAGTCTCGGGCCAACTATAATTACATCAGCAGCAGGACAAACAGAATCAGTGGATAGAGAATAGATAACCCCTGTCCATTGTCTCATGGGCAGAAATAACCACAGGCACATTCACCAACACAGGGTAGTGAATAATGAATGTGTATTAAAGATGCACTATGCAGAAATCGCTTCACCATTTCATGGCTGTAAAAATTCTAATAATTCACCAAATTTCAATTGAGGTGACAAAAAGGTAAGTATAGTGTAGAGAATCATTGTACCACCTAAACCGCTGTGAAATATATTTTCAATAACCAAAAATATTTTATTTTCAACTGTTTGAAGCTGGTGTACAAAACGGAAAGTAAATAAGACAAAAAAAACTCAACTTAAAAACGAGAAGTATTGAAACGGCACACAAAGAACAGATTTGCAGCTTCTTCAATGAGAATGACATGCATAACACACATTTCTATGTGAATTTGGTGGGTCGCCCAAAAAGTTACATGTTGCAGCTTTAATACTCCAATGACAAAATAATGTATTATTACTCATTTATGCTTTAAGATTAAAATGTCAAATATGGCATTAATCCTTCCTCTAAATGACCCTTCTATGGTTAACATTTTGTGGAAAACCCCAAATCATGGTATTTTTTCATTTTTGAAGAGTCACCCTCCTGTGAAACTCCTGTCACCAGTCCCATTTCTTTACAGCTAGGCTTAAATAGTGCAATACAGGGATCATATCACGAGGTTGGTGGCACCTTAATTGTGGAGGACGGGCTCGTGGTAATGGCTGGAGCGGAATGGTATCAAATATCAATCAAATCAAATGCCATTCCATTTAATCCGTTCCTCAGCAGCCTCCGCTGGATGATAACCACACACTAATTCACTGTAATCACTAAGCTATTTTCCTTGTTAAAAAGGCAGGTGAATAGGAAGAGAGCTTACCTGTATGCCACACGTACTGCACCCACACGTAGGTACTGGCAGCAAAGAACAGCCATTGTACAGGGATGAAGAGCAGGCATATGATGTCGGAGGTAAACGCCACACACACAAAGAACACTGAAAACGCCTGGAAGAATGGAGACACGAGTGGGGTTAGTAGGAGCTCTGCAAAAAGGCAGAAAAATACATCGCTCCAAACAACCAGAGAGATGTGGAGAATATGTGACCCACATTACAATTTTTCATTGTGTGATGATTAAATTGGCAATTAAATGCAACAACATATCTGCAAAAGACATCAAAGCCCAATCAATGACTTAGTAGTCACCTCTAGAGAATTGGAGGGGAATAACATTATGTAAATATTTTGAAAACATAGCCGCACTAGTGCAGGACTCAGATCTTGTTCTGCAGAGGCTCCATAGACCTACTCTCCTCGTCTATACCACAGATCGGTCAGGCCAACCCAGGACACAGCCAGAAACTCACCAGCCCCTGGTATCTGAAGGAGTCGTACACACTTCTGATGAACAGCCAGAAGGGCCACAGGTACTCAAACCTGAACTCGAGCACAAAGTCTGCCAGTAGTACCAGTGCCCACACCACCAGGAACTTCAGGTACAGGAAGGTACTGGAGAAGAAAGAAATGTATGAGTTTTAACATGTCCAATGCCACAACCAGCCACAGACTGTTCTCTATGCTACTGTCAGGCAACCGGTACCAGCGCATCAGGACTTGGACCAACAGGCTCAGAGACAGCATCCATCTCCAAGCAATTAAGACTTAGCTAATCAATAGCAACTCAGACTGTATGGACTATTTCCATTGACTACCTGCACTGGCTATATGCACTCAAAAAGTCCACACACACTACTTAGTATTACGCATGCTGATGCCTAGTCACTTTACATCTGCCTACATGTACACATGCTACTATTACCACATATCCCTTCACATTGATATGATAATGCTAATCCTTGTATATACACAGTATAGCTTCATTCTTGTGTCTTTTATAGGCCTGACTCCATTTAGTCAACTGGTCGAGTGTTTGGTCGACCAAGAATTCTTTAGGTCGAGCAGTATCCCACCCCCACAAAAAAATGTGTCCATGGTGTACAAGACACCTGTCGGATTAAAGACGGTCTGAGTGGACTAATCCATTGTGGAGGCCGTGGGGTTGGCACAGTCCATCGCTCACTTAAAATTAGGGCAGATTTGGGCCAAATTAGAGTTGGCTCAAATGGAATTCTCAAATTCTAGCTGGATCAAGGGAAACCCGGGCCAACGCTGCCAGCTCAATTAGAATTTGGGGTGGTGACGCAGTTACTATGCAACCATCAAGCTGACCGTTGGTGGATTTTTTATGTATTTAACCTTTACTTAACCAGGTAGGCAAGTTGAGAACAAGTTCTCATTTACAATTGCGACCTGGCCAAGATAAATCAAAGCAGTTCGACACATACAACAACACAGAGTCACATGGAGTAAAACAAACATACAGTCAATAATACAGTAGAAAAATAAGTCTATATACAATGTGAGCTAGTGAGGTGAGATCAGGGAGGTCAAAGCAAAAAAAAGGCCATGGTGGTGAAGTAAATACAATATAGCAAGTAAAACATTGGAATGGTTGATTTGCAGTGGAAGAATGTGCAAAGTAGAGAGAAATAATGGGGTGCAAAGGAGCTAAATAAATAAATAAATAAATAAATAAAATACAGTAGGGAAAGAGGTAGTTTTTTGGGCTAAATTGTAGATGGGCTATGGGGATGGGGATGGGGATGGGGAGATAAGTGTTTCCAGTTTCAGAGATTTTTGTAGAACGTTCCAGTCATTGGCAGCAGAGAACTGGATGGAGAGGCGGCCAAAAGGAAGAATTGGTTTTGGGGTGACCAGTGAGATATACCTGCTGGAGCGCGTGCTACAGGTGGGTGCTGCTATGGTGACCAGCAAGTTGAGATAAGGGGGGGGACTTTACCTAGCAGGGTCTTGTAGATGACCTGGAGCCAGTGGGTTTGGCGACGAGTATGAAGCGAGGGCCAGCCAACGAGAGCGTACAGGTCGCTAACACAACGTTAGCTAGCTTGTCTGGGCTTGTTACTGTTAGCTAACAAATGGACAAGCAGTACTGCATTAGTCAGACATGACACAAATTACTACCATAGCTGGATCCTTCGTTCATTTTTGTACTACACAATACAAACTTTTATGAGAAGTCAGCCCTCGAATGCTAACTACCCACCTACCGTTAGCTAGCAAATCAGAGTTGAAACAAGCTAGCTAGCTAGCTAACGTGAGCCAGCAGAAATTTCAGCTGGCCAGTCCATATTGAAAGCTAGATCATATCAAAGTCTGGTTTGCTTGGTCAGCTCGCTAATAGCTAATGCCATGGTAAGCAAGGTAGGAATTAACCTAGCTAGCTAGCCTGTTATGCTAGCAGTGATGCTACCCGTTTAGCTAGCTAACATCAGCAAGCTAAATACATGGCTCTGAGTCTGGCTGGCACTGGCAGGACTATGGGGCAAAATAAATTCAACATCTTGATAGCTAGCAACATTGGCGAGGCCAGCTGCAGTCACATATTGGCTACCTAGCATCATTTCTAATTTCAGGGGGAAGTGGAAATTCAATTTGAGCTAGCCCACCAAGGCCAGCCCAACCTGGGTTGACTTCAAAGTGCCAATGGAAACGGGGCTTAAGACATGTGCTACTGAAATTGTAAATGGTTACATTACATAAGAACAAAACGGTGCAACACTAATACAAATATTTTCAACTCAGCAAAAAAAGAAACGTCCCCTCACAGTCAACTGTGTTAAAATAAAAAGTAACAGTCAATGCAGCTGGTGGCCACACCAGATACTAAGTACTGCAGTGCATCTCCTCCTCATGGACTGCACCAGATTTGCCAGGTCCTGCTGTGAGATGTTACCCCACTCTTCCACCAAGGCACCTGCAAGTTCCCAGACATTTCTGGGGGATATGGCCCTAGCCCTCACCCTCCGATCCAACAGGTCCCTGACATGCTCAATGGGATAGAGATCCGAGCTCTTCCCTGGCCATGGCAGAACACGGACATTCCTGGCTTGCAGGAAATCATGCACAGAACGAGCAGTATGGCTGGTGGCATTGTCATGCTGGAGAGTCATGTCAGGATGAGCCTGCAGGAAGGGTACCACATAAGGGAATGACATCCTCCTTCCTGTAACGCATAGCATTGAGATTGCAGGCAATGACAACAAGCTCAGTCCAATGATGCTGTGACACACTGCCACAGACCATGACGGACCCTCCACCTCCAAATCAATCCCGCTCCAGAGTACAGGCCTGGGTGTAACGCTCATTCCTTAGACCATAAACGCGAATCCAACCATCACCCCTGGTGAGACAAAACCGCTACTCGTCAGTGAAGAGCACTTTTTGCTAGTCCTGTCTGGTCCAGCGACGGTGGGTTTGTGCCCATAGGTGACATTGTTGCCGGTGATGTCTGGTGAGGACCTGCCTTACAACAGGCCTGCAAGCCCTCAGTCCAGCCTCTCTCAGCCTATAGCGGACAGTCTGAGCACTGATGGAGGGATTGTGCGTTCCTGGTGTAACTCAGGCAGTTGTTGTTGCCATTCTGTACCTGTCCCACAGGTGTGATGTTGATGTACCGATCCTGTGCAGGTGCTGTTACATGTGATCTGCCACGGCGAGGACAATCAGCTGTCCGTCCTGTCTCCCTGTAGCGCTGTCTTAGGCGTCTCACAGTACGGATTGCAATTTATTTCCCTGGCCACATCTGCCGTCCTCATGCCTCCTTGCAGCATGCCTAAGGCAAGTTCACGCAGATGAGCAGGGACCTTGGGCATCTTTCTTTTGGTGTTTTTCCAGAGTCAGTGGAAAGGCCCCTTTTGTGTCCTAAGCTTTCATAACTGTGACCTTAATTACCGTCTGTAAGCTGTTAGTGTCTTAACGACCATTCCACAGGTGCATGTTCATTAAATTGTTTATGGTTCATTGAACAAGCATGGGAAACAGTGTTTAAACCCTTTACAATGAAGATCTGTGAAGTTATTTGGATTTTTATGAATTATCTTTGAAGGAGGGTCCTGAAAAAGGGACGTTTCTTTTTTTGCTGAGTTTATAACAAATGCGCTTTCTCCCGCATTAGGTAGTGGTCACTGTCCGCGGTTCTGAAACATTGTGCTGTTGAATTGCCGCCTTTTAATAAACCATGTTGCTATCTGCATAAAAGCCATGTTACCCAGCATATTGGTGTTGAGAACAATTCGGAGTCAGCAGTGGAGTTACGAGATGAGAAAAACAGCCCTTGCCTTCAATGTCTGAGAAACGTGATGAGAGAGGAAACCAACTTAATTAGGTCTGTAATCAACAGCCTAACTGTTAAATGTGCCTGGATTTATAAATCAGCCATATATACAATTGAGGTCAGAAGTTGACATAAACAGAGTTTAAATGTATTTGGCTATGGTGTTTCTCAATTCCTGACATTTAATCCTAGTAAAAATGTGCTGTTTTAGGTCAGTTAGGATCACCACTTTATTTTAAGAATGTGAAATGTCAGAATAATAGTAGAAAGAATGATTTATTTCAGCTTATTTCTTTCAATCACATTCCCAGTGGGTCAGAAGTTTACATACACTGAATTAGTATTTGGTAGCATTGCCTTTAAATTGTTTAACTTGGGTCAAACGTTTTGGGTAGCCTTCCACAAGCTTCCCACAATAAGTTGGCTGAATTTTGGCCCATTCCTCCTGACAGAGCTGGTGTAACTGAGTCAGGTTTGTAGGCCTCTTTACTTGTACACGCTTTTTCAGTTCTGCCCACACATTTTCTACAGGATTGAGGTCAGGGCTTTGTGATGGCCACTCCAATACCTTGACTTTGTTGTCCTTAAGCCATTTTGCCACAACATTGGAAGTATTCTTGGGGTCCATGTCCATTTGGAACACACATTTGCGACCAAGCTTTACCTTCCTGACTGATATCTTGATGTTGCTTCAATATATCCACAAAAATGTCCAACCTCATGATGACATCTATTTTGAAGTGCACCAGTCCCTCCTACAGCAAAGCACCCCCGCAACATGATGCTGCCACCCCCGTGCTTCACGGTTGGGATGGTGTTCTTCGGCTTGCAAGCATCCCCCTTTTTCCTCCAAACATAACGATGGTCATTATGGCCAAACAGTTCTATTTTGTTTCCATCAGACCAGAGGACATTTCTCCAAAAAGTACAATATTTGTCCCCATGTGCAGTTGCAAGCCGTAGTCTGGCTTTTTAATGGCGGTTTTGGAGCAGTGGCTTCTTCCTTGCTGAGCGGCCTTTCAGGTTATGTCGATATAGGACTCGTTCTACTGTGGATATAGATACTTTTGTACCCGTTTCCTCCAGCATCTTCACAAGGTCCTTTGATGTTGTTCTAGGATTGATTTGCACTTTTCGCACAAAAGTATGTTCATCTCTAGGAGACAGAACGTGTCTCCTTCCTGAGCAGTACGACAGCTGCGTGGTCCCATGGTGTTTATACTTGCATACTATTGTTTGTACAGATGAACATGGTCCCTTGAGGCGTTTGGAAATTGCTCCCAAGGATGAACCAGACTTGTGGAGGTCAACAATTTGAGGTCTTGGCTGATTTCTTTTGATTTTCCCATGATTTCAAACAAAGAGGTACTGAGTTTGAAGGTAGGCCTTGAAATACATCCACAGGTACACCTCCAATTGACTCAAATGATGTCAATTAGCCTATCAGAAGCTTCTAAAGCCATGACATTTCCTGGAATTTTCCAAGCTGTTTAAAGGCACAGTCAACTTACGTGTATGTAAACTTCTGACCCACTGGAATTGTGATAGGTCTGTAAACAATTGTTGGAAAAATTACTTGTGTCATGCACAAAGTAATGTCCTAACAGACTTGCCAAAAGTATAGTTTGTGAACAAGAAATTTGTGGAGTGGTTGAAAAACAAGTTAATGACTCCAACCTAAGTGTATGTCAACGTCCGACTTCAACTGTGTGTGTGTAATATATAACAATTCCTTGTGCATTTTGCTATTTGCCTCATGACTCCTGCATACTTTGTTGAATATAAACTTTCTTTACCCAACCGTGGGACAGACGGTTTGTTCCCACACTCGGGACTCTGACTCTCTATTTGTTGCTACACAGACTTTTGGCCTCCCATCCTATTCTAACCACCTCTCACTGGCTTTGTATTCATGTTCCCTAATGAAATTGCTGTACAATATGATCTTGTTGCTATCTGATGCACATTCAGATGTCCTATGCCGTGTCTTGATTGTATTACTGTTGATGATATCTGGAAATGTACATGAACACCCTGGCCTATCTACTGTTGCTAGCCCCAATTCTGACTTGTGCTCTGATATCTGCTTCACTAATTTCTGCTCTCGTAAATGCCTGGGTTTTCTGCACGTTAGAACACTAGAAACGTATTACCTAAAATGGATACATTTAAAGTGTGGGTTCACAGCTCCAATCCAGATGTGTTGGTCTTTACTGAGACGTGGTTAATGAAGAGTGTTCAGATCTTCCAAAAGGTGGAGGAGTGGCAATCTTTACCAAGGATCACCTTCAGTGCTCGGTTGTCTCCACCAAGTCTGTCCCCAAACAATTTGATTTGCTGGTTTTAAAACTTTCAAATAGCTCTTTGTTGACTATTGCTGGGTGGTATCGTCCTACATCAGCACCGGCCTGTACACTACCTGTCCTAATCTCTCTTCTGGCCCCTTTCACTAAGTCTGAATTTGCCCTGCTTGGTTACCTAAACTGGGACATGCTTAAACCACCTGACCAAGTCCTAAAGCAATGGGACTATTTTTCAGATTATTACCAATCCCACAAGGTATGACTCCAAACACCCAGAAAAGGCTACTCTACTCTATGTTATTCTCACAAATAATCCTAATAGGTATCAGTCTGGTGTTTTCTGTAATGACCTTAGTGATCACTGTTTTACAGCCTGTGTTCGTAATGGCTGCTCAATGAAACAACCTGTCCTGATTTGTCATAGACACTTGCTAAACAACTTTAATGAGCAAGCCTTCCTTCATGAACTAGCCTCTGTAAAATGGTATAGAATCAGCTTGATCCCCTCTGTCCAAGACACTTGGACCTTCTTTTTAAAATATTTTCCGTGGTATTGTTAAAAAAAATTCAATAAAGAAAAATGAGAACTAAAAAACAGGTTCAGCCCCTGGTTCGACCGTGATCTTGCAGAGTTACTCCACCTCAAGAATTGCATTTGGCGAAAGGCTCGGCACACGCATGTTCAGGCTAACTGGATCTCGTTCAGGAAAATTTTAAATAAGTGCATCAGGCTAACCGGAAGGTCAAAGTTAGTTACTTTAAGGAGCAATTCTCTCTGTGGGTCTAACCCAAATAAGTTCTGAGAAACGGTTAAAGACCTAGAGAATTAACCCTCACCCTCACAGCTGCCCATGTCCCTTAATGTTGATGATGTGGTTGTTACTGACAAGAAGCAAATGTCTGAGCTCTTTAAATCACCACTTCATTAAGTCAGGATTCCTATTTGACTCAGCCATGCCTCCTTGCCTGTCAAACATTTTCTCATCTACCACCCATTTGAATGAGACTATCACCGATGCTTCTCCCTCTTTTTCCCCTGCCCCGCTACAAAGTTACTCCATGCAGGCAGTCACTGAGTCCGAGGTGCTAAAGGAGCTCCTTAAACTTGACCACAAAAAAAAACATCTGGCTCAGATTGTTTAGACCCTTTCTTCTTTAAGGTCGCTGCCCCTATCATTGCCAAGCCTGTCTCTCCTTTCTGGGGAGGTTCCCATTGCTTGGGAACCAGCCACGGTGCATCCTTTATTTAAAGGAGGAGATCAAGCTGATCCTAACTGTTATAGGCCTATTTCTATTTTGCCCTGTTTATCGAAGGTGTTGGAAAAACTTGTCAATAATCAACTGACTGGCAATCTTGATGTCTATAGTATTCTCTCGGGTATGCAATCTGGTTTCCGCTCAGGTTATGGATGTGTCACTGCAACCTTAAAGGTCCTCAATGATGTCACCACTGCCCTTGATTCTAAACAATGTTCTGCTATCTTTATTGATTTGGCCAAAGATTTTGATACGGTAGATCATTCCATTCTTGTGGAGCGGCTAAGGAGTATTGGTGTCTCTGAGGGGTCTTTGGGCTGTTTTGCTAACTACCTCTCTCAAAGAGTGCAGTGTATAAAGTAAAAAAAAATCTGCTGTCTCAGCCACTGCCTGTCACCAAGGGAGTATACCACGCTCTTCTCAATTTACAACAACAACATAGCTTCCTACTGCCTGAGCTCTCATTTATATGCAGATGATACAGTCTGATATTCAGCTGGGCCCTCCCCGGATTTTGTGTTAAATGCTCTACAACAAAGCTTTTAGTGTCCAACAAGCTTTCTCTACCCTTAACCTTGTTCTGAACACCTCCAAAACAAAAAGGTAATGTGGTTTGGGAAGAAGAATGCCCCTCCTCCCACAGGTGTGATTACTACCTCTGAGGGTTTAGAGCTTGAGGTAGTCCCCACATACAACTACTTGGGAGAATGGCTAGACGGTGCACTGTCCTTCTCTAAGCACATATGAAAGTTGCAGGCTAAAGTTAAATCTATACTTGGTTTCCTCTATCATAAATCGCTCCTCTTTCACCCCAGCTGCCAAACTAACCCTGATTCAGATGACCATCCTACCCATGCTAGATTATGGAGACATAATTTATAGATCGGCAGGTAAGGGTGCTCACGAGCAGCTAGATGTAGGACACATCACATCACATCACTGCACTCTATACTCCTCTGTAAACTTGTCATCTCTGTATACCAGTCGCAAGACCCACTGGTTAATGCTTACTTTTAAAACCCTCTTAGGCCTCACTCCCCACTATCTGAGATATCTACTGCAGCCCTCATCTTCCACATACAACACCCGTTCTGCCAGTAACATTATGTTAAAGGTCCACAAAGCACACACATCCCTGGGTTGCTCGTCTTTTCAGTTTGCTGCAGCTAGCAACTGGAACGAGCTGCAACAAACACTCAAACGGGACAGTTTTATCTCCATCTCTTCATTCAAAGACTCAATCATGGACACTCTTACTGACAGTTGTGGC
This sequence comes from Oncorhynchus mykiss, assembly GCF_057628025.1. Taxonomy (NCBI): domain Eukaryota; kingdom Metazoa; phylum Chordata; class Actinopteri; order Salmoniformes; family Salmonidae; genus Oncorhynchus; species Oncorhynchus mykiss. The sequence goes on along the minus strand of NC_143046.1, from coordinate 62,561,133 downwards.
TGCTTTGTGTGATGTATTGTTGTCTCTACCTTATTGCCCTTTGTGCTGTTGTCTCTGCCCAATAATGTTTGTACCATGTTGTTGTTATGTTGGGTTGCTACCATGCTGTGTTATGTGTTGCTGCCTTGCTATGTTGTTGTCTTTGGTCTCTCTTTATGTAGTGTCTCTTGTTGTTATGTGTGTTTTTGTCCTATATTTTTATTGTATTTTTTAAATCCCAGGCCCCTGTCCCCACAGGAGGCCTTTTTGTAGGCCATCATTGTAAATAAGAATGTGCTCTTAACTGACTTGCCTAGTTAAATAAAAAGGTTAAATAAAATAAATAAATACAATTTAAAAAACTGTTCGGGCAGGAGAAGCTGGTCCTCTCCTGAATGGCTCTCGCTGTAGGATTGTATGAATACACAGTTTTGAAGTCAAATGGTTTGGCTTACAGCAGAATCGGGGAGCTCGGACCTAGGCGGAGAAGAAGATCAGAGTCTACCCAGACCTGAGTGCCGAACTGCTAAGGCGAGGGCCACCTACAATGAGGTGAGGTCCCAGCTACACAAGCCAAATCTGAGATGCGGTTTCATTTGCCCGGAAAAACAAATCTTGACCTTCCAGAACAACATACATGTTCTCAAGACTTGAGAATCACATCAAACCCAAAACATAAGGGCATGAGTCAACAGATATAACCCCATTATGACTGGCTTAATATTCAGGTATGCTTATCCATCCACAATCACCTAGCCTAGTCTATGGCTATGATGCTGCCCTCAGCATTAGAAAATGGATGTTTCCCAAAATGCATACTACAGTGCTCCGAGCACGCAAATTGGAGCCCAGGAGGGTCGGAGTAGGAGTCCAAATCAAAGTATGCGAAACGGAGCATGGAGGGCACTTCTCAAATGCGTACTCCGTTTGGACATATTTTAAAGCATGCATTGATGCACATACACGCATCATTGTAATATTGTTCTATTATACATTTGGTATTGTAGATATGTAGTAGTGTAATGTTATATGATGTACTGTTTTATATTTTGTTTTGTCTGTGATGTAAGTGTCTTGGTGGGTTTGAACCCCAGGAAGAGTAGCTGCTGCCTTGGCAGCTCCTTAATAAATACAAATATGCCAATTTTTCACAATAACACCTTGCTATCTGGAGGGCGGCTTTTTGTGGAATTCGTACCCCTGCCAATATCATGGGTGTGAGAACCTTCCACGATTTGAAAGACATTACCAGGCAACTCCCTTTTCCTATATTTACAACTTAAGTCAGCTATGCAAGCTTATGGAGTCCCATGAAATACCAAACTACCAAACCACCCAATGATGGGATTTAGAAATAAATTATCTGGGCTCCCGAAAGAACTGATCTTTATAATATATAAACAACTTTTGGAAAGAGCATATTCTAGGCTAGCCATTAAAAAAGGATGGTCCACAGATCTCAGTGAATCTGAACAACCCTTTACTTGGAACAGAATATGGAAAAATATGATCTTGGCATCTCGTAATAATCTGAACCATCCTTTAATATATTAAAAAATGTCAAGACTATTTAACACCAAGGAAACATTTCACAATGAAATTGGCCCCAACTCCCAACTGTTCACTGTGTCCCCTAAATTAGGTAGGCACATTCTTTCATAGAACGTGGGAGTGCAGTGCAGTTAATTCATTCAGTTGGAAAATTCATTTTGAAGTGCATGAATGTAAATATTAAATTCTTTGCATCTACTATGTGTTAGTTAACCATGATAGCTCTTTGAAAATCGCTCTATTAAATCAGAGAAGATTACTGCTGGCAGGCAGCACTGCCGCAAAAATGATGTTGGCTCTTAGATGGCAAACACCTCACTCTCCCAATGCGCCAGTGGATAGTTACTATAAGAAGTTACAACATAATTATCAACAGTGAGAATGAATGATGCTAGTCAAGGAACAAATATACTTCACTCTGTAAAGACTAATTTCAGCTAAAGTTGGGCATTAGCTAAGATTATTATTTACAGTTACAGAGCTTAATGGCTATGATAGGAGAAAACTGAGGAGAGAGAGAGAAAGAGACTTCAGAAAGTATTCACACCACTTGACATTTTGTTGTTACAGCCAGAATTTAAAATTGATTAAATTGAGATTTATCACTGGCCTACACACAATAACCCACAATGTCAAAGCTGAATTGTGTTTTTCAAAATGTATACAAATTAATTAACAACAAAAAGCTGAAATGTCTTGAGTCAATAAGTACTCAACACCTTTGTTATGGCAAGCCTAAATAATTCAGGAGTAAAAATGTACTTAAAAGTCACAAATTGCATGGACTCGCTGTGTGCAATAATAGTGTAAGGCAGGGCTGCCCAACCCTGTTCCTGGAGATCTACCATCCTGTGGGTTTTCAGTCCAACCCTAATTTAACATACCTAATTCTACTAATTAGCTGCTCAACAAGACCTTAACTAGCTGTATCAGATATGCTAAATTAGGGTTGGACTGAAAACCTACAGGACAGAAAGAGGGTTGGGCAGCCCTGGTGTAAGGTCTCTCAGTCAAGCAGTACATTTCAAACACAGATTCAACCAGAGACCAGGGAGGTTTTCCAATGCCTCACAAAGGGCACCTATTGGTAGATGGGTAAAATAAAATAAAAACAGACATTGAATATCCCTTTGAGCATGGTGAAGTTATTAATTACACTTTGGATGGTGTAGCATTAAACACAGTCACTACAAAGATACAGGCGTCCGCCATAACTCAGTTGCCAGAGAGGTAGGAAACCACTCAGGGATTTCACAATGAGGCCGATGGTGACATTAAAACAGTTACAGAGTTGAATGGCTGTGATAGAAAACCGTGGATGGATTACCATTGTAGTTACTCCACAATTAAGGATGTTAACATTTGACCAGTCATGCTTATCAGTCTATGGGTTCATTTGTATAATTTTGTGGAATTAAATTTGTGTATTTTCGTTAGTTGTCACGCATCTTATTTATTATAAGCGCACATCACATAGAGCATTCCAGTGCATAGGCTTTAGCCTGCTGACCGTTGACTTTCAGCACATCACCCACCACTTTGCAATGTGAGCTTGAGGCAATACAAATTTTAAAAACTAAAATGTTAAAAAACCTAAATGTTTTCCTTCACTACAAATAATGAGGCATGTCTTACCTTGCTTCAAAGTAGCCTTGTGAAAATCCAGCCATAGAAACTTGGAGGCAATTATTTTATGAAGACTTCCTCATGCCATTAACTAGCATTTCTCTCCTATTCTATTGGTTTTCATATCAACTTTCTTTCGCTGTCCAGATACCAAAGGCACAATCCTAGTCATATTGCCAAGTCATATTGCCAACCCAACCCATCATAGAGTGGAATCTAATAGTGAAAACTAAGTTTCTAAGTGAGATTTTCATCTCTGTCACATATGGAACCACTTGCATTCGGTGCGCTGTTCAGAAAGGTGTTTTCTGCTAACTGCATTTTGGCACATTTTTGAAAATAACGTTTTATTAACTACTAAATCACAGAAGTTGGACGTTCAATAATAGGCTGTAGCCATTTGACTGTAAGACAATAGGCTTGCTATTGTTGCATGTTTCCATTAAGCTCTTAATTAATGAAAAATGTCCAGTATGCATGCATAGTATCAGAGAGGAAGAGACAAAGCGAGAGGTTTCACCCTCGCCAAAATAAGCACATTGCATTTTTAGCGGCTTATTTTGGGCCTAAGCTTATCGCCTTTCTTCTCACCTTGGGATGACTCCCATTGCAGGGCAGAAACATAAGCATCTCGTCATTATATACAGATCTCTGATAGTATTTTTTTATCAGTTAATGAGGGTCATTTAGCAGGCAGCAAATTGTACCGAAATGTGCATCCCTATTCAGAATACTAACCTAACTGACAGACTGAAAAGAAGGAAGCATTTACAGAATAAAAATACTCCAAAACATGCATCAAGGTACTAAAGTAATATTGCAAAAAATGTGGTAAAGCAACTAACTTTTTGTCCTGAATACAAAGTGCTATGTGTTGTATTGGATTTGCCACAAACATTACCGAGTACCACTCTCCATATTTTCAAAAAACCTGGTTCATCTTAGAAAACCACCAGACGCCGATGCATTCACGATTCAGCAGGACAATAACCTAAGGCCAAATCTACACTGTAGTTGCTTACCAAGAAGACAGTGAATGTTTCTGAGTGGCCGAGTTACAGTTTTGACATAAATCTACTTGAAGATCTATGGCCATACCAGAAAATGGTTGTCTAGCAATGATCAACAGCCAATTTGACAGAACTTGAAAAATGTTTAAAATAAAAAAAAATTAAATGGGCAAATGTTGCACAATCCAGGTGTGGAAAGCTCTCAGAGACTTACCCAGAAAGACTCACAGCTGTAATCACTGCCAAAGGTGCTTCTACAAAGTATAGACTCAGGGGTGTGAATTCTAAAATTAGATATTTTTTGCATTTCATTTTCAATAAATTTGCAAACATTTTTACAAATAACTTTTCACTTTGTCATTATGGGGTATTGTGTGTGGAAGGATGAGAAAAATATATTGAATCAATTTTGAATTCAGGCTGTAACAACAAAATGTAGAATAAGTCATATATAAACTGCGCAAAAAAATAAAGGGAACACTTAAACAACACAATGTAACTCCAAGTCAATCACACTTCTGTGAAATCAAACTGTCCACTTAGGAAGCAACACTGATTGACAAATAATTTCACACGCTGTTGTGCAAATGGAATAGACAACAGGTGGAAATTATAGGCAATTAGCAAGACACCCCTAATAAAGGAGTGGTTCTGCAGGTGTTGACCACAGACCACTTCTCCGTTCCTATGCTTCCTGGCTGATGTTTTGGTCACTTTAGAGTGAAAGCACCGCCAGCATTCAAGTGGTAGCATGAGACAGAGTCTACAACCCACACAAGTGGCTCAGGTAGTGCAGCTCATCCAGGATGGCACATCAATGCGAGCTGTGGCAAGGTGGTTTGCTGTGTCTGTCAGCGTAGTGTCCAGAGCATGGAGGCGCTACCAGGAGACAGGCCAGTACATCAGGAGATGTGGAGGAGGCCGTAGGAGGGCAACAACCCAGCAGCAGGACCGCTACCTCTGCCTTTGTGCAAGGAGGAGCAGGAGGAGCACTGCCAGAGCCCTGCAAAATGACCTCCAGCAGGCCACAAATGTGCATGTGTCTGCTCAAACGGTCAGAAACAGACTCCATGAGGGTGGTATGAGGGCCCGACGTCCACAGGTACTTACAGCCCAACACCGTGCAGGACGTTTGGCATTAACCAGAGAACACCAAGATTGGCAAATTCGCCTCTGGCAACCTGTGCTCTTCACAGATGAAAGCAGGTTCACACTGAGCACGTGACAGACGTGACAGTCTGGAGACGCCGTGGAGAACGTTCTGCTGCCTGCAACATCCTCCAGCATGACCGGTTTGGCAGTGGGTCAGTCATGGTGTGGGGTGGTATTTCTTTGGGGGAGTTGCACAGCCCTCCATGTGCTCGCCAGAGGTAGCCTGACTGCCATTAGGTAGAGACCATATGCTGCTGTGAGACCATATGCTGGTGCGGTTGGCCCTGGGTTCCTCCTAATGCAAGACAATGCTAGACCTCATGTGGCTGGAGTGTGTCAGCAGTTCCTGCAAGAGGAAGGCATTGATGCTATGGACTGGCCCGCCCGTTCCTCAGACCTGAATCCAATTGAGCACATCTGGGACATCATGTCTCGCTCCATCCACCAACGCCACGTTGCACCACAAGACTGTCCAGGAGTTGGCGGATGCTTTAGTCCAGGTCTGGGAGGAGATCCCTCAGGAGACCATCCGCCACCTCATCAGGAGCATGCCCAGGCATTGTAGGGAGGTCATACAGGCACGTGGAGGCCACACACACACTACTTAGCCTCATTTTGACTTGTTTTAAGGACATTACATCAAAGTTGGATCAGCCTGTAGTGTGGTTTTCCACTTTAATTTTGAGTGTGACTCCAAATCCAGAAATCCATGGGTTGATAAATTTGATTTCCATTGATAATTTTTGTGATTTTGTTGTCAGCACATTCAACTATGTAAAGAAAAAAGTATTTAATAAGAATATTTCATTCATTCAGATCAGATGTGTTATTTTAGTGTTCCCTTTATTTTTTTGAGCAGTGTGTGTGTATATATATATATATATATATATATATATATCACAAACACACAAAGACTTTACAAAACATTAGGAATACCTTCCTAATATTGAGTTGCACCCCCTTTTGCCCTCAGAACAGCCTTAATTCGTTGGGGCATGGAGTCGAAAGCATTCCACAGGGATGCTGGCCCATCTTGACTTCAATGCTTCCCACAGTTACGTCAAGTTGGCTGGATGTCCTTTGAGTGGTGGACCATTCTTGATACACACGGGAAACTGTAGAGCGTGAAAAACCCAGCAGCGTTGCAGTTCTTGACACATTCAAACCAGTGCACCTGGCACCTACTACCATACTCAGTTCAAAGGCACTTCAATATTTTGTCTTGCCCATCTGATTGGCACACATACACAATCCATGTCTCAATGATCTCAAGGCTTTAAAAAAATCATTATTTTCCCTGCCTCTACCCCTTCATCTACTGATTGATTAACAAGTGACCTCAACGGATTGTAGCTTTCACCTGGTCAGTCCATATCATGTTCATAATGTTTTGTACAGTCAGTGTATATATTTTTTACTCTAATAAGGATTTTTTTATTTGTGAGTGGCAGACCACTAGTGAATATGAAGTGATTATATAAATTTGCATATTATACCTGTAACCCACATGGGAAAAAATACAAAATAAATAAAAATGGTCACAAACAAAGGAAAGTATAATTTTGTAATTTGGGTGAATTATCCCTTTAACGCACATCGACATTTTTGCTGTCTGAATTACAATGAGTGTTATCTGAATGACAGGGCGCAATGCAGGCAAGGTTTGTTTGACCAACTGAGTTGGCAAATAATCTGCAAAAGGGGTGATTAACTCCTGCTAACTGTTCCATAAGTATCCAGCCAAGCTAGGAGGCTAAATAACGCTGCTGCCTCTCGTTGTAGTTAGTTAAAGTTACCTAGCTAACTGACTACTTCAGACCGCAATATGGGATAAATATCGTTATTTGAGATGCCTAATTGAAGCAGGTAGTCAAAACCAGCCCCATGCTATGGCTTGGGGCCTATCCCTGGCTAATAACCTAACGACGTTACACCAAAGATAATTTATACCATTCCATTTAGCTAGCTAGCTATTCCATCCACAACATAGCTAGCTAGCTAACAACTTGTTACCTAGCGGATTTACTTGAATGTGAGTGACAGTGGAACATTTTACATTAGGAGTGACACAGTAGCTATTGTTAGCTAGCTAGATACTAGTTGACAACCCAACCCTGCAATTAAGGAGTCTTAGAAGCAAGTACCCTTAAAGCAGTGAGAACACATCACTAGTAGCCTTCATATACCTGCCGTATATACCCTCGGTGATTCGGTTCCGTTTTAACGGCCGCCGGAGTTTGCTGCAGTCCGCATTGCGCCGCTTCATCCTCCTCCCCTTCGCGTTGGCTTTTGAATTCCTACTGTAATCTTATCCAGTTTTCTTGCGTGAGCGGACAATGATAATAAATATAGTCCCTGTGAAATATAACACTGTTATTATTTTTCTACTGGAAACAAAGAATTAAATAAAATACTATTCAGGACCCTCCTCTTTTCTCAAAGCGCATGCTAGCGCTATAATTTACGTCTGTCAGGTTGTGAGACATTCGCTTTATCCAATCACTTTATTTGCCAAAAAAAAACATTTTTGATTGATGCAAAGATGAGCCATTTATATTGCTCGTGTCCACCAGAGAGGTACGGCAGACAGCATCTCGAGCGTGAGTCTCGCCATTCGACCAATTATATTATTTGTGGACAAATCAGGCATTTCTGATTGACCTATCGGTTAGCCCTGGGGCGGGTTTTCTTCCCATCGTGGAACCAATGAACACCCCGTACCGTGACGCTAAACGAGAGACACAGGCAATCTTGTTGGCCATGATTTGTGTAGATTTCAGGGGTGTAGTGCTGCTTTAGCTCCCTTACTTTTTTATTTATTTGAGCTGTTAAAACTATTTCTGGCAAATGTATTACGATACATTCTAAATAAAGTATATCTAATTACCACTAAAATTCCATACAAAATGATAGAATGACAAACCAAATAAATATGTATTGTAACCTAGAGGTAGGTAAATTGTGGTTTCTTCCATGTCATCTCTCTGGTGCAAAAAACGATGCGGGCGCTTCAATGAGGCAGCAGTCCAGGTGTTGTGATTCTGGATGGCCAGATTGCCACCTACAATGACAAGACACTGCCATCTGGGGAATGGGAAGTGACTCGTTTCAGCTAGTTTAATCTTGTTCTTGATACCATTTCTTGTTTTGAGGTGTTTTGACAGATTTAAACTGTAACAATGTATTTGACAGACAAGTGCTCATTGTGCAAATGTATTTATGTTTTCAGTAAAGATTAGAGACGAAATATAGTTTACATGTTGTCAATAATCTAAGCAAACACCGTCTGTTTTGTCCCATATTTGCAGACACATCGGTTTTGTTGCTAAACAACCAAATCATATATAAGCTACATGTGTGTGCTGTGCGGATGCCCGTTGGAGGCTTGACCACTTTGCCCAATCAGAACGTTGAAAAAAAATCTAAATTCATGGTGTGTCTGCCTTTATGTTCATAAAACTCCACGGACCCCCTCTTGGAAGTGAACGAAGCCAGAACGATATGTGTCCACTTGGTTACGGAGACACCATTCTACCTAGGTCACCCAAACCAGTGGCCACCGCAAAGACCAAGGAACCTGAGCCTCTTTGGATGTTGCTGTAGCCCTGCTTGAGATATTTAGCCGACATTGGTTGAGTTGAGACGCAGGGCCCGTTCTAGCTTGGTATGTCAGGTTGGCAATTGGAAATGTGAATTGGGCCAAGTTGGCGATAATAATGCATTTAGGCAGTGGTGTAAAGTACTTAAGTAAAAATAATTTAAAGTACTACTTAAGTCAATTTTTTTTTTTTTGGGGGGGGGGGGTATCTGTACTTTACTATTTATATTTTTGAAAACGTTTACTTTTTAATTTCCTGCAATTTAACATAGAAATTATTTATGATCACTACTTGGTCAATTGATTTGATAGCATCTATTCAAATAAATTCTATGAATTGATAGTTCACCTCTCTGTTTTCTTTTATTCTGTAATAGGGTATACTGTAGCCATGTATTCAAGATAATCAAATCAAAGTTTATTTATGATACAGCGTGTACATTACACATTACAAAAAAATGACTACTCAAAATAAATCTCTCCTCACAAACAGTGCAATGATATTAAGCTATATGTATAGTGCATTCGTAAAGTACTCAGAACCCTTGTCTTTTTCCACATTTTGTTACTTTACAGCCTTATTCTAAAATTGATTAAATTGTTTTTTTCCTCATCAATCTACACAAAGCTAAAACTGATTTCTGGAAATGTTAGAAAATGTATAAAAATTAGGTCGTTGTCCTGTTGGAAGGTGAACCTTCACCCCAGTCTGAGGTCCTGAGTATTCATTCTGGATCAGGTTTTCATCAAGGATCTCTCTGTACTTTGCTCCGTTCATTTATCCCTCGATCCTGACTAGTCTCCCAGTCCCTACCTCTCATAAAATCCCCACAGCATAATGCTGCCACCACCATGCTTCACCGCAGGGATGGTGCCAGATTTCCTCCAAACGTGACGCTTGGCATTCAGGCCAAAGAGTTCAATCTTGGTTTCATCAGACCAGAAAATCTTGTTTATCTTGGTCTGAGATTCCTTTAGGTGGCTTTTGGCAAACTCTAAGCAGGCTGTCATGTGCCTTTTACTGATGAGTGGCTTCCGTCTGGCCACTCTACCATAAAGGCCTGATTGGTGTAGTGCTGCAGAGGGGGTTGTCCTGGAAGTTCTCCCGTCTCCACAGAGGGAACTCTGGAGCTCTGTCAGAATGACCAATGGGTTACCAAGGCCCTTCTCCCCTGATTGTTCAGTTTGGCCAGGCAGCCAGCTCTAGGTCTTGGTGGTTCCAAACATCTTCCATTTAAGAATGATGGAGGCCACTGTGTTCTTGGGGACCTTCAATGCTGCAGACATTTTTTGTTACCCTTCTCCAGATCTGTGCCTCGACACAATCCTGTCTCAGAGCTCTGAGAGACTGTTCTCTGTAATGGGTAAGTATAACAATTGGATTTGCGTCTGCACTGATATCAACCTTGGAATCCCGGTACATTAAGGCAGCATTTCCCAAACTCGGTCCTCTGAACCCCAAAGGGTGTATGTTTTGGATTTTGCCCTAACACTACACAGCTGATTCAAATGATCAAAGCTTGATTTGTTGAATATGAGTCAGCCACGCACCCCTGGGTTCCCGAGGAGATTGGAAAACACTGCATTAAGTTACTGATAAACAAAGTAATCAATGATGAGTGAAATGCTCTGTATCAAACAATTAATTAGGTTTTTAAAAATCCATGCAGTTTTATATCAAGCAATACATGTGCCTCTTGAAGTTATGCTGTCTAACCTAAATCATTATTTTGTTTATTAGTTTCCCAACCTAGCGGTGCAAAATTGAGATGTTGGAAGATAAAAAGGAGACTAAAAGGTCTCCAGAGAGGCAATGTATAATTTTAACCATACAATATTCCCATGAATCTCCAAAATATTTTTTTTGTTATTTCTTAGTATGTGAAAACTGCACTGTAATATACCATGGTGATTGTTGTGTGTGAGTCAAACTTCAAATATTAGCCAAGAGAACAGAGAAAATTGAACTGTGAGAGCTGTGCATAAAGACTCATCTCACACTTGTTTTACATTTTCTATTTAATGCTGCCATAGTTGTTCAGGTTCAGTGATCTCAGTTTGGTTACTATACAAGTACTGTGAAAGTATAAGCATTGCAGTCAAATACATAGTCAAAGAACAGAGATGGTGGTCAGAGCATCGAAACCTCGGAATTAAATCCTTCCTTTAAACTACACCTTGAATTATGAACTATCAGATTATGGTTCAGTAGAATGGCTTAATTACAGACCCCACATCTCGACAATAGGAAAGACAAATTGCCCACATTAAAGGTTAAATTCTTATTATCAGTAACTGTATCGTAAGAAAATAGGCTATTTACAAGACTAACACTCCCATAGATGTCATGCCCCCCCCCCCCCCCCCCCCCCCCGATGTATGCCCTCATCAGAAAGCAAAATATTTCTAAACATTATTAGTGCATAAATGTGTATTGTAAAAACAATAAAAAGGAAAATATTAATCTGCTCATTTATTATTTTGCACGGTTACCAAGATAAATAATGGAAGGTAGTAAATTATTGTAACAGAATGGCTCCACACATTTGGAGTGAAAAGACACCTAGATCCCATTACAAGAATTCAAAAGAAAATAACATTGAATTAAAAGATGGAACAGCAAATGATGCTTTAGTAAAATGTACATTTGTACAGCAACAACCAACCTACTTATAAATTAAACAAGTTCATCTAAAAAGCAAAATTATAAAGTCATTATATAAAGTGAATATTTTCTAACGCTTGAAAGACGGAAGGTAGTGTTTTGACAGGCCAAAGCGTACACTACTGTCTCATACAACAAGAGAACAGATAGTATGACAGTTGACAGACACCATTACTGCCACAAGTCTTCAGTGCGTCCAAACTTAAACACCAAGCCCCTGGAGGAAAAGATTGGGGGTTTATTTAGAGAAAATAACTACCATAGACATTGTGTTTTATAATACTAAGGTCAAACATAAATAAAACGTAATACTTACCCAAAGAAAATGAATGCATTTTGGAAGAAAACCGCAATACCAGGATACACAACAGGTTTCTCTGTAAACATAAAAAAAATACCTTTATCATTCTTTACAATGTTTTGCACAGTGACGGTTCAATGTCGATGAGCTGTTTGTTTGGGGTACATAACAAGCACATGCTGAGTGGGCATGCTGGACTTACTGGGCACTACGAAGCCTCCAAACAGGATCCACATGGAAGCGATGAGAGAGCCGAACGCCAGCATGAAGCCAATGAAGAGCCACACACGAGCTCCTGCAATCAGTGATACAAAGAGTTGGGAGGGATTCATTCGTGTCTGAAGGTCTCTTATTTAAACTCTATGTATGTGGGTGTATATATCTGTGTGTGTATTCTTATAGCAAGAAGTCACCAAAGAAGTCAAAAACTGGGCCTCCAGAATTAGGTAAATCATGTTACTGCAGAGGTCAAAACAATACAAACATATAGGGCGAGCAATGCCGCTCAGAGCTGAACTTATCTACATCAATCTGCATTTAGAGCCAAATCCTAACTTCTAATCTCTAAATACACATACCGGTCTGCCCAATGCAACCTTCACTGTAGCTGTCCCCTCTCACCTGGCCATTCGAGACAGCATTGATCCTAGATAGGTACCAAAGACAAAAGTTGAAAGAGTTAAATGTATTTAAGGAAGATTTGAACAGATAGTTCCTGAATTAAAATGGGACTGACCCCAAACCTGTATGACACATTCCCAACACAGCATGACTTACATGAGAAAAGCCACAGTAGCGATGACTCCACATGTGTGATAGGCATGATGGAAGACCGCCTCATCTGGATATTTCACAGCTGCATCAATGATTATCCACCAACCAGTGAAAAACTGCAAGAACATGAATTAAGATTTAGGCGATATGCCGCCTTTTCCTCTTTACAGTGATATAAAGTTTTCAAATGTAATAGCAAAGTAGAACCTACCAGGACTCCAGCAGCTATAGATGCCATGGTGTTTCGCCTCTCTCCCCAGTCCACATTGCATTCGCAGTCTCCGCACCGGACACTGTCCAAAAACCCTGACATGGTACTGAGCTGAAAAGTGAAGGGAAAAGGAGCTAAAATGTTGCACAGACACTAGTTTGTGAGATGACAGATGCCAGGCACCCACTCCACACATACAGAGTAAAGGTCTTCAAAACAAATAAAATCCCAATAAAATAAAAGGTTTCAGAGAGGATTCAAGACAGACGGGGTTCATCTGACAATTGATGCAGTTGCGTAGAATAAAAACAAAATGGTGATTCAACTCAAGTTTAAAACAATTCACTAATACAGATTATTACCAAGTGCTAAAACAATAATCAACTAAAATATTGGACCCATCCCGTATCCTTGGCTTTCCCACCCGACACTAATAAATGTATTTATTTAAAAAATTGAGACCCGTTCCCAAATGAACCTGTGGACAGTCATACCCGTTCCAAAAAGGCCAGTGGAAAAACAGACCAGTGCCGGTTCGGATCCGAAGACCCTTTCAGATCCGAGAATATAAAGAAACCCCAGACTGGGCACCGTCAATAAACAAGCAATATTGGCCAAACTATCCACAGTTACGTGTCCTTAACTGCCAATAACACATTACAAAAAACTGTTGCGTTTCGATGTGTAACAAATTCAAAACTTTATAGCCTATTGTTTTATTGGTTTTTACTTTCCTAAAATAATAATTGTCTACCTCACGGTTCAGCTGTCAGAGATTCGGTCATTGCATGCATACCGACCTATCAGCCTGGGCATCCACTGCATGATACTAATATTTAAAATATAAAAAGGCCTAGCCCTAGAGAAACTAAGAAAATGATAAAAGACATGCCAGCGTCATGTTCCTGACACCAACATGCATTCTGTCAAACATCCTTTCTGAATTTAAAAGTAATCCTCAAATGAATCATCTAGTTTTTCAAAAGTATCTGATTTCACATTTTTTGCTGATAACGTAACAGTTACCGTTTTTGTAACCCCTTATCTGTTACTCCCCAACCCTGATTGTTAGATTAAAAGGAGTAAGTCCGAGCCTCCCGGGTGGCGCAGTGGTCTGGGGCACTGCATCGCTAGCTGTGCCACCAGAGACTCTGGGTGTGCACCCAGGCTCTGTCGCAGCCGACCGCGACGTCCATGGGGCGACGCACAATTGGCCTAGCGTCGTCCGGGTTAGGCCGGTAGGGATATCCTTGTCTCATCGCGCACCAGTGACTCCTGTGGAGGGCCAGGCGCAGCGCACGCTAACCAAGGTGCACGGTGTGCACAGTGTTTCCTCCGACACATTGGTGTGGCTGGCTTCCAGGTTGGATGCGCGCTGTGTTAAGAAGCAGTGCGGCTTGGTTGGGTTGTGTTTCGGAGGGCGCATGGCTTTCGACCTTCGTCTCTCCCAAGCCCATACGGGAGTTGTAGCAATGAGACAAGACAGTAATTACTATCAATTGGATACCACGAAATTGGGGAGAAAAATGGGGTAAAATGTATTTAATAAAAAAAAAGAGTAACTCTGGTACGCCTAAAACATTCTTCCTCCACTCAAATTCAACTGTCAGAGTCAGTTGGAGCGCCAGTGTGCACTGCCTAGCTAAGCCTAGTAATAGCCATACCACACCAAAACTTCAAAAGTTTCTTAACTTACTTTTGATATTACCCTAATAAAGATAATTCATTGTTTATAGGGAAAATGCAAACAGGTTATTATATTGCGGCATTAAATTAAGTTTTGCATCTAGCCCTCTGCTTTTTCCTTTGAGTGCAAGTAACCCTATAGTAGGCCTACCCATCATTATATTATATTGCAGCAAAAACATTACAGTTGGAACTTAATTTGGCCAAAGAAAATACTCAACAGAATGAAACACACATATTGCATATTTAAAGAACTGGTTAAACCTTCAGAAACGTTTTCAACAGGCTAGGCCTATAATTGCAGCAATTACCAAAGGCGGCAAGTTCCTACCGTAGGCCTACCCAACAAACGACAGAAATAGGATAATGATATTAATTTCACAACAGGTCTTCTTTGAACCTATTTTAAAAGAAATACAGAGCACAAAATAAAAACAGTATAAACATAATTTAGAAAATTCTCAACAAAATGAAACAGAACTATTTTTTGATATTTAAATAACTGGTTTAGATATGTAAATAGGACTAAAATAATAATGACATACAATAATAAAAACGAAACATAAATAAAAGTTCAAAATTGCATCAAACCTGAATAGCGGGTTGCACACAGTACACCTGGTCCGATTACGTTATCCTCATCTTTATCCACTACAATATTAAAACTTTCCCCCAAGGAGGACAATCCCCTTTTCGGCTTATTTTCACTATACTCTTAATAAATTGTATTGAGTCGCAATTGGCTTACACAGATAGGAAGCTTGCGCAGTTGACATCACCTCACAAATTAAATGAACAGAGGAAGGATCCAAATCGGGTCCAGTCAGTAAATAACGTTTACCCAGACCCGAGACAAAAATCAAAATGTAGGACCTGAACCTACTTCCAGGTCGTTTCTCGGAATATCTGGTATGTTGGACCCGTGAAGACGTCTAATAGAGACATTGTAACGGCGTATTTTTGTAGGCACCAACTCTGCCATGGTTCGTTGCACCAAGCCTATGGAGAAAATTGGATGATAAACGCGAAACATAATGTCTGCGATAAACACAGGTTTAGGAGATCTTATGTTTTGTTCTACGATAAATATTCATCAGCTAACGTCACTTTGTGTGTATTTGTAATCATTTATAAGATCACATAAAGGCTACGACATTCATAAAGGGCATATTAATTTACTGTTATTATACCAGATAACAAACGTATAAAATCATTTTTTCGGCGTTTATACCAAAACCCTATTTTTTCGCCATTAATTTTCCCATATGGATGCCTGAACGAACCAGAGAACTCGTTTCCCGGATTTTAGGACTACAAGGACTTCATGGGACATGTAGTCTAGCTATATTTCCAACAGCTTAAAACTGCGACAGAGGAAACGATCGTTAAATTGTCAAGGGTCTGCTATCGATCCTTGGGCCGTCCCAACTCTGAGGTTAGGGTTTAGGTGGGGACCGCACGAGGATCCCGGCTCAGTATACCCGAGCTTTCAGTGCTAAGGATTCTAACACCCCATGCATGCTTTTTACCCCTATCCGTGTGTTAAGTCAGTTCGAGTGGCGTTAACAAAGAACAATGTTGACGCTCTCAACCGCATAAGCTCTCAAACACGAAGAATCACCCGAACAAACGTTTTCAGGAAGCACACTAAATTATAATAACTTACGTGTGTGTATATATATATATATATATATCTATATCATTATTGTTTCAAATAAATCGATACTGCGACAGTCCCATTTGTGGGTTTGATCGCAGTCCATTGTTCAAAGCATTTCCTTCCTTGAAGGATCCTTTGTGTTGGGACGCAACGCACGACCCAGTAACTCAAACTACAACATTTCAACGGCAATAAAAACACTCACTAGACATGGTACTGTCACCTAATATTCAGAGTTAATTACCTTTTCTTTTTGGGGTCCGTTATGGAACCCCTAGACGCCGTTTATTAGCCTATACTTTGCTTCTGAGAGAGTTGAGACACGCGCCTGCTCAGTTCACTTTCCACGCCCCTTTGATGTTGGATGCGCCAATGCCATTTTTGTAGATCAGCACAGTACTGTATTCACCATAGATTGTTCAATCTTCATCAATTCAGTAGATTAAATACCATACTTAAATAAAAACGTACGTTTCAATTGCACTATTTTATAATAGTAAAACAATTGAAAAGAGAATTTAGAGCTATGTTACGTAATCACTATGGGCATACAGTGTAAGCTGTAACCACTCACTGTCTGCATCTCTCTGGCATAGTAGAGGGAAACCTTTGGTTAGAGGATTGTTTCTTGACTTTCCATTTCCACGAGACAGTCACATGAGATCACAAGTGTCATACGACTTGCTTTTGTTTTCTTTTTCTACCCTTTGTAAAAAAATATATATCATGACTAGAGCATCAGAATGTATAGCATGATATAAGTAACGTTTCTGACAATGTTTACATTCATCTTTATTAACATGTGGTCAGTACATGGGAATGGAAGGTTAAAACAAATGCCTGATAAATGTCATGCAAAAAGTTTCATAAAATACAGCTGTAGTACTTTCCATAATGGTATACCATTGTTTACAATAACAATATAATTCGGATATGGCTGAGATACTTAAGTTGCTAAAAAGCATATCAACTGTAGGAGTGCCTTGGAAGTCCAACCATTTTCACTCATGCCCTGTGACTCAGAAACGGTCTCAAAAGTAATAAACAGAGGGAGGTGTTGGTGTCATGATGTGCAATCTCATTGCAAAAAAATGTCTTATCTCCAGTGTAGTAACCCCAAGCACAGGAGAACCTGCTGGTGACCTAGATTGCTCCCAGCACAGCTGCAGAAGTCTGAGAGGTGGAGGGATGAGTGATTGGGTAACAGAAGAAAGGGGAAACAGAGTGAGGGAAGTAGGACAGAGAGCAATAGTCAATAAACTGTAAAATTGAGAAGATGCTGAATCATTTTGTTGCAACGCCAGAGATGTGGCCCTTATTGATATGTGCTGTTGGGTGTGTAAAGAAGACAGATCAATGCAACAGACAGGGCTGTCAATTATCATCCAGAGAACATGGCATGGTACTCCCACGTTGCTTACTTGTGTATAGACATTATATGAATGAAAAAAGGTGTGTACAGCAGTAGTTATATAGGATGAGTCTTGGCTAGAATACAGCATATACATATGAAGTGGGTAAAACAGTATGTACATTTTATTAAAGTGACCAGTGTTCAATGACTATGTAGATAGGGCAGCAGTCCCTAAGGTGCAGGGTAGAGTACCGGGTGGAAGCCAGCTGGTACCAAATAAAATGTTATTGGTCACATACAGTACACATGGTTAGCAGATGTTATTGCGAGTGTAGTGAAATGCTTGTGCTTCTAGTTCCGACAGAGCAGCAATATCTAACAAGTAATCTAACAATTCCACAACAACCTAATACACACAAATCTAAGTAAAGAATAAGGTACTGGGCGGAGGCTACTTAACAGTCTGATGGCCTGGAAATAGAAGCTGTTTTTCAGTCTCTCCGTCCCAGCTTTGATGCACCTGAACTGTCTCCGCCCTCTAGATGGTAGCCGGGTGATACATCATAATAAAAGGTAATACATTTTAAAAGTTAAAATCCAAATCTTTATGACAAGGCCCACAGAAATCCTATTGAATTAATAGAGATTCTACATGTCATTTGATGATTAAGCACATGCATACATAGGAGGTCCCGTACTGGGAAGAAATTACATTACTTTCACCCCTGCTTATTATCAGAAAATGTCGCTGTAGTGATAAACCTTCCATTAGAAGTGTTAATATCTATCAGTATTAACACAGGAATAAGGTCAAAAGTACACTGTGTGAGTTGACAAAATAATTATATTCAACTAGGTAGAGATGCATGCTACTGCCTCACAGAGCTAAATGTGAGACAGGTTTCTGAAAGTGTATTTGAAACCAATGTCTATGACAGTATAAGTGATGTAACCTGCTAATGTTGGTTAATGTGGATATGTACTGGATAGACAATAGCTGCAATGATCTGGAACACAAGTCACTGAGGTTACACCTCTAGTGTGTTCTGGTTGGCCCTCTGGATGCAGTTGAACACCTGCTCCTTGTCACTGTACATGGTAGGGTACTGCCCAGGAGGAGATACAAAAAGGCAGTGATAAGGAGCTCAGAGAAATATGGTAGTTGTGCCAGAAATTAGGGATAGTATAGTATCTGTGTACCACAACTGCATAATCATCATTACGCTTCTAACACACCGACAGCGTAATTGTGCAAAATAGTATGAAGCATCATCTGGATATGTATGCAACAGAAGTTCAACATTCACCTTCTGCTACCATTTCTGTCAAGCTGTCTACACATACAGTGCATGTTTCACGTATGCACCACACCGAACGCACTGCCTCTGCAACGCAATGCTGCAAGGCAAACGCAGCATTTCATTGGAAATTAATGTCCTTCTGGTGTACCAAAATGCAATGATGCTGTCGGTGTGTTCGAAGCGTTATACCCTGACTATACATTGTTGGCATCGCGTGTGCGAGCATTGCAAAATAAATGTAGATATCTATATTATTCAATTATTGCACCCACACTGCTCACGCGTGTCAACGAGCATCTGCGTTGCCAAGTGCTAAAATAGAAGTCAGTTCTATTTGTGATGCAGATCCCGCTGCAAGTCCTGCCTATCCCATCTCCTCATTGGTTTATAGAAGCAGATAACCAATGAGGAGATGGCACGTGGGTATACCCACGTGGGTGATTGAAAGACGAACTGTGTTGTCAGTTGTGGTAATACTATGAAAGTTTAGATGCCAATCACTTATTAATTCAAAGAAGAATAAGCCTGGACGGAGGAGAGATGACTAGAAATGATTCAGTTGACCATTTTATGTGTGGATTAATTGTCGGAGGACCTTGTGCATTTCTGGTAAAATTACTCAATGTTTATATCCCAGGACAAATTAGCTAGCAACAGCAAGCTAGCTAAATAGGACAAGTTAGCTAGCTAGCTAATTTGCCATAACTGTTTAATGCTTTTTGGCCTGTCCCCAAATTTATGTAATTGGTTCTGAGTTTGTTTTGATATTTTAACCTGCTGTCTTGATCACGTTTGTGGGGGCACAAAATGAATTTGCACATGATGGCGGCCGGTTTGGGTACAGTGTAATACTTGACATAAAGGGAAACAAATGTACATATACCACATGAATCATCAAGTGTCCTGTATTTATACTGCACTAGCAAGTTCACTTATGCGTTTTTCTTGCCCCATTCAAGTCTACTCATGTCTGGCAAGAAGTGACTGACTGACATTGCATGAAGCTCCCAATTAGAGCAGGATTTGATTTTTTAAAATGTTTTATTGTATGTATTTAACTAGGCAAGTCAGTTCAGAACAAATTCTTATTTACAATGATAGCCTAACCCTGCCAAACCCTAACAACACTGGGCAAATTGTGCGCTGCCCTATAGGACTCCCAATAACGGCCAGTTGTGATACAGCCTAGAATCAAACCAGGGTCTGTAGTGACACCTCTAGCGCCGAGAGAGTGCCCTAGACCACTGTACCACTCGGGAGCCTCAGATCATTGGGCTATGTTCCAGGTGGTTTACAGGGCTAAAATATACTGTAGCGACCCGCACAGACAGCTGTGTGTTATGTGTTAGGCTAGTAGGTGGTTGTGTTGTACTTACCAGTACCCAGTGTTCGCGGGGTCCGACATGCAAATCAACCTGCTATCTGCCAATCACAAGAATGCCTGGAATGTTCTGATGCCGGGCATCCTGGCGGTTGGCGGAGTGGCGTGGAGGGGGGTTGGGCAGGGGGATGGAGCCTTGGAAGTTAAGACCAGGTTTAGCCTTTGTTCTCTCTCTTACGTCTGGGCTTCACAAGAGAAGGTCACGATTGGCTTGTGGATTATCTTTCATTTATTTGGCGTGGGCTACGGCCAAACAGTAGCATGTGTAAAGTTGGTTTAATAAACCGTCAATTCGTAAACTGAATCCTCTGCCTAGCTACCGTAGGTGTGAACGGGGGTTGAAAATGCTTCGAGGGAATCTGAAAGTGAAGGTGGAGGTAGGGGACGATTATGGCCAAGGAGGTGCGTGTGCATGGACGTCGAAGGATCTGGCTGAGGAGATCACCAGGGCGTCGGAGCCCAGAGGCCGCTTGAGGGAGGACGTTAGAGTGATGGCGGCTGAAGCCGGCATGAGTCCTTCGTCGACTGTGTTTCGCGCGGGTTCTGGTGGGCGGACCGAAGGGGTGACGTCGACACAGCGGGACGAGGAAAACTGCATTCTCCACTAACAGAGGACACTGGCAGTTCAAGGTACTGTGCAACGCCCCAGCTACTTTTGAGCGTTTGATGGACAGCATCCCCCGACAGCAGTGTCTGGTAGAGAGCTTCCTGGGCCTGGCCATGTACTACAGGAGGTTTGTACGGGGTTTGTACGGGGCTTCACTTGGACAGTGGAGTGTGAGGAGGCGTTCAACACCCTGAAACGTGCACTGATCGAGGCCCCCGTGCTCGCCCCCCCTGACCTCACCTTGCCCTTTATCCTGGACACAGACGCGGGCATGGGTGGGGTGCTGGCCCAGGTGGGGCCAGAGGGGGAGAGAGTGGTGGCGTACTTCAGCAAAACATTTGACAAACATGAGCGCCGCTACTGTGTAACCCGGCGGGAGCTCTTGGCTGTTGTGGCTTCCGTCAAACACTTCAAGTACTACCTGGGTGGCCTGCCCTTTACTGTAAGGACTGACCACTCTGCTCTCCAGTGGCTCATGTCGATCAGAGAGCCAGAGGGGCAGGGGGCACGCTGGTTGGAGAAGCTTCAGCCGTATGACTTCGCAGTGGTGCACAGGGCAGGGGCACTCCAACGCCGACGCCATGTCCCGTCGGCCCTGTACTGCAGATGGCTGCCGCCACTGTGAGCTGTGTGCAGAGGGGGTCTGTGCCACAGTGTGTCGGGCGAGCGGGCCTGTCTGCTGTGAGCTGCAGACTGTCGACGTGGCTGAATGGGGGCAGCAGCAGGGACGGGACACAGACCTACAGCCAGTGCTACAGTGGGTAGAGGCGCAAGTGAGGCCACCATGGGAAGAGATGACAGCGCTCTCACTCGCGACCAAAGGGTTGTGGTCAAAGTTTGAGAGACTGCGGCTGGCTGATGGCGTGCTACAGCGTGCATGGAAGGAGTCAGCTACGGGAGAGGAGAGGTGCCAGGTGGTGGTCCCAAAAGCATTGTGGGAGGCTGTGCTCCAGAGTACTCATGGGGGGGTGGGGACTGGACACTTTGGGGTCACAAAAACACTCCGCCGCCACCGTCAGGGCTTTTACTGGGGGCAGCAGAAGAGGGATGTGGAGGACTTTTGTCGCCGCTGTGACAACTGCACAACGAGAAAGGGCCCCCCAGGCCGCTCTCATGCTCAGCTCCAACAGTTCCCAGTGGAGTTTCCCATGGAGAGGGTGGGAGTGGATATAGTTGGGCCGTTCTCCACCACAGACAGTGGAAACCGCTGGGTGCTCACGGCCATGGACTATTTCCCAAAATGGCCCGAGCCCTATGCTCTGCCTGATCAGGAGGCAGAGACCATTGTCGACGCCCTGACAGCGGGGATGTTCAGCAGGTTTGGAGCTGCAGAGTCCATCCACAGCGACCAAGGCAGAAACTTTGAGTCCCGTGTGTTCGCCACCATGTGTGAGAGGCTGAGTATGCACAAGACCCGCACTACTCCTCTCCATCCTCAAAGTGATGGCCTTGTGGAGCGCTTCAACAAAATGCTTGGACAGCAGCTGGCCGTCGTCTCTTCCAAACACCAGCGTCACTGGGACAAGCACCTGCCTATGGTCCTCATGGCATGCCGCTCCGCTGTCCAAGACTCCACCTCCTGCACGCCTGCCCTCCTCATGCTGGGGAGAGAGATCCGCTCCCCTGCGGAGATGGCGTTTGGCCGGCCCCTGGATAGACCTCATGTTCCCCCGGTGCCGGAGTATGCCCGGAGACTCCAGGACCGCCCGGAGACTCCAGGACCGCCCGGAGACAGCCCACACCTTCGCCAGAGAGCAGCTGGTGAATGCAGGTGAGGCAGAAGAGGAACTATGACGTGCACACCCGGGAAAGGCACTTTGTGGCTGGGGAGCTGGTCTGGGTCTACAGCCCCCTAAGGAAAAAAGGCAGATGCCACAAGTTGGACAGTCACTGGGTGGGAGCCTGCAGTGTCCTGGAGAGAGTAGGGGAGGTTGTTTACTGGGAGCAGCTTCCTCCCAGGGGGAGAAAGGTGACACTGCACCGGGACAGGTTAGCCCCATACAGAGGGGCATCTTCTCCCCAAACCCCAGGAACCCCCACAATTCCCCTCTCTGGGGATGACATTCTCCAGGCACCCACCCCCAGGTGCCGCAGACAAGGCTCCAGACAGCCCACTCCCCCTGTGTCAACGCGTGGTTCCCCAGAGCCACGGACTGTATTACCCGTTCCCGCTTTCTTGTCCCCCATATCCCTGCCTTCATCCCCTGGTTCCCAGAGGGGCACTCTGCGACCATCACGGCCACGCAGGCAAAGGAGACCTCCGGGTCGCTTCAGAGACCCAGTTTGTTCCCTCGGGAACGAGGGACTTTGTGGTGGGGGGGCTGTGTAGCGACCAGCACAGACAGCCGTGTGTTATGTGTTAGGCTAGTAGGTGGTTGTGTTGTACTTACCAGTACCCAGTGTTCGCGGGGTCCGACATGCCAATCAACCTGCTATCTGCCAATCACGGGAATGCCTTGATTGTTCTGATGCCAGGCATCCTGGCGCTTGGCAGAGTGGCGTGGAGGGGGTTTGGGCAGGGGGATGGAGCATTGGAAGTTAAGACCAGGTTTAGGCTTTGTTCTCTCTCTTATGTCTGGGCTTCACAAGAGAAGGTCACGATTGGCTTGTGGGTTATCTTTCATTTATTTGGCGTGGGCTACGGCCAAACAGTAGCCTGTGTAAAGTTGGTTTAATAAACCGACATTTTGTAAACTCATTACAATACGTATATGGCATTGCAGTTATTCAATTTTCGCTCCATTTGACAGTTACATTATTTACTTACCGTCACATCGTATTTCTTTCTGTCAGCTCCAACTTTATTACTGAGAACTCAACATGATCCAGCTATTAAATTATGTAAATATGACATATCCGAAGCTTGATGACACCAGCTCTCGATTTTCCATTACAAAAGAATAAAGGAAAATCCCAACTAACCTCCGTGTGTAAACTGCGTTTGAGTTCTAGTCGGAACTACAGTACTCAAATGTCCGACTTGTTAACTGGTTTAACGCGACACGTGTATAACTACAACCGGACATTTAGCAAGTCGGACATTTCCGGATGTCCCAGTTCCGACTAGTATGTAAACACAACATTTTTATTTAACTAGGCAAGTCCGTTAAGAACAAATTCTTATTTACAAAGACAACCCACTGTTCCTAGGCTAACTTCCTTGTTCAGATTTTTAACTTGTCATCTCGGGGATTTGATCTAGCAACCTTTCTAACCTCTAGGCTGCCATGCTTATGCTGAGGCTAAATAAAGGTTGAATAAAAATAAATCCATCAAAATGGTACATAGTATGCTGTTTTCTCGCGATTATTTTCTCGTTGTGTTTAGTACGCTCCATATGTTTTATACAGTCTACTGATCTATACTGCCATATGGTTTGCTTGCCAGTAAACAGAGCCAAAATAATGTTTTACTGCAACTCCAGTGTATTGAAGGTTTACAAAATCACCTGTTCAGCTCACTTCGCCGTCCTGTGAAAAGAGCGTAGACTATGCGCAGTGCCTGTAGCAAACTGACCCTCGTGCACAAGCGGAACTTTTTAAACTGGGTGGAATTTTCCACAGCGACACTCGATGACGTAGAGATTTTGTGTGGCTAGTTGTTTGGTCAAGCAATAGACAGATTGATTTCAGCCGTCGACGTTTTCATCTACATTTCATTCTGTATTTAACCATTTGCTAGGTTTCTCTACGAAAATTGCATTGAAACATTTAAATGTTATCTCGAAATTGATTGAATTTCATTACATAATCTAGTTTACGAGCAGAATCGGATTCCTAGCGCCGAGTCGACTAAATTCAACGTAAATTCGCATTACGGTAAGTCGCATGCGGGTAAACTATAATTAGACTATGAAATACTGTAAAGACCATAGAGGTAATTATTTGATAAAACGTTATATCCTGTCCAACCGCATTCAGCAATTGACATAATAGTAAGTTTACAACAACGTCTAGCTAACTACTAGCAAGACAACAGCTACAGTTGTAAGTTAGCTATAGATACTGTAACTTACCTAGCTAACGTTAGTTCTTCCAATATGGAATTTTCCACAGTTGTTCTAACTAATCTTACTCCCAACAGTTGTCAGTATAGTTACGCAATTTTGTCGGAGGTATCAAATCAGCCCTTATGCAATTTCAGGCAGACCCTATTTAAAAACATTGATGAGAAGTTACACAAGACGCATGTTTATGGTAATTAACGTTAGATATCTTAACAATTGTACACAATTGTTTAATAGGCTAACTCCTTCCAATAACATAAATTGGATAGTCATTTGCTTTTATTTTGTGTTTTTATTATAGATGCACACCAAGAAGACCGACGGGAAGGATTCACATGTTCAAATGGCCCATGCCCCTCTGAGTGAAGGGCTAAGTTTGATCTTTGATCAGGATGCCCAATCCAGCTCTTCCTGTTCTCGTTACCCATCTAGAAGTAGTCATACCAGTAGCCAGTCCTCTGGCTCTAGACGACAACTTAAGCGAAATAATGCTCGTAGGGGACGTCACAGGTCCTCCACCAGTTCTTCGTCCTCCAGATCATCCCACTCATCCAACAGCAGCCCTCGGACCCGTCCCAGGTCCCGGTCACACCCACGCTGCCAAAGAGCCTCCTCCAGCTCACGCTGCTGCCGTCAACATCAACAGGCTCATGGACATAGGCGCCACCGCTCACCATCACGCTGTTACAGGGCACACTCGCGCTCCTACAGCCCTTCCTCTTCCCCAGACAGGCCAAACCGCCACAGTTCCCGCTCCAGGTCAGCCAGCTGGAGCAGGGTTCATAGGGGGTTTGTGGGCAGGTACAAGTGCACGTTTTCTGGTTCACCCAACAGAAGCCACAAGACCTACACGAGCCGCTCCACATCTTCAGGACAATCATTTGTCAGCCTCCATATAGAGAGTAAGGCTTATGTTTATACACTGCTCAAAAAAATAAAGGGAACGTTAAAATAACACATCCTAGATCTGAATGAATAAAATATTCTCATTAAATACTTTTTTCTTTACATTTCATTTCTTTACAACAAAATCACACAAATTATCAATGGAAATAAAATGTATCAACCCATGGAGGTCTGGATTTGGAGTCACACTCAAAATTAAAGTGGAAAACCACACTACAGGCTGATCCAACTTTGATGTAAGGTCCTTAAAACAAGTCAAAATGAGGCTCAGTAGTGTGTGTGGCCTCCACGTGCCTGTATGACCTCCCTACAATGCCTGGGCATGCTCCTGATGAGGTGGCGGATGGTCTCCTGAGGGATCTCCTCCCAGACCTGGACTAAAGCATCCGCCAACTCCTGGACAGTCTATGATGCAACGTGGCGTTGGTGGATGGAGCGAGACATGATGTCCCAGATGTGCCCAATTGGATTCAGGTCTGGGGAACGGGCGGGCCAGTCCATAGCATCAATGCCTTCCTCTTGCAGGAACCGCTGACACTCCAGCCACATGAGGTCTAGCATTGTCTTGCATTAGGAGGAACCCAGGGCCAACCACACCAGCATATGGTCTCACAAGGGGTCTGAGGATCTCATCTCGGTACCTAATGGCAGTCAGGCTACCTCTGGCGAGCACATTCTTTGCGGCCCCCCCCCAAAGAAATGCCACGCTACACCATGACTGACCCACCGCCAAACCGGTCATGCTGGAGGATGTTGCAGGCAGCAGAACGTTCTCCATGGCGTCTCCAGACTCACGTCTGTCACGTGCTCAGTGTGAACCTGCTTTCATCTGTGAAGAGCACAGGGTGCCAGTGACGAATTTGCCAATCTTGGTGTTCTCTGGCAAATGCCAAACGTCCTGCACGGTGTTGGGCTGTAAGCACAACCCCCACCTTTGGACGTCGGGCCCTCATACCACCCTCATGGAGTCTTTCTGACCGTTTGAGCAGACACATGCACATTTGTGGCCTGCTGGAGGTCATTTTGCAGGGCTGTGGCAGTGCTCCTCCTTGCACAGAGGCGGAGGTAGCGGTCCTGCTGCTGGGTTGTTGCCCTCCTACGGCCACCTCCACGTCTCCTGATGTACTGGCTTGTCTCCTGGTAGCGCCTCCATGCTCTGGACACTACGCTGACAGACACAGCAAACCTTCTTGCCACATCTCGCATTGATGTGCCTTCCTGGATGAGCTGCACTACCTGAGCCAGTTGTGTGGGTTGTAGACTCCGTCTCATGCTACCACTAGAGTGAAAGCACCGCCAGCATTCAAAAGTGACCAAAACATCAGCCAGGAAGCATAGGAACGGAGAAGTGGTCTGTGGTCCCCACCTGCAGAACCACTCCTTTATTGGGGGTGTCTTGCTAAATGCCTATAATTTCCACCTGTTGTCTATACCATTTGCACAACAGCATGTGAAATGCATTGTCAATCAGTGTTGCTTCCTAAGTGGACAGTTTGATTTCACAGAAGTGTAATTGACTTGGAGTTACATTGTGTTTTTAAGTGTTCCCTTTATTTTTTTGAGCAGTGTATATATAACTTTTCATTTTCCTAGAAGTTACAATCAGCAGTAGACCTCTTTGTGTTGATTTAAATATGTCCTGTTTTCTTTCCTCAGAAAAGGGGGAACTCAGGACTACGAATGCCACCCAGGCACTGGGGATGGAGCAACTGGACCTTCCTGAGAGTGTGACGCCCATCCTGGAGGAGCAGCAACTGAAAACCGGACTAGCCACACCAGAACCAGAGGAACGGGTGAGACCAGAGCCACTCCCTCAAAATAGTTTATCACAGGTGGGTGTTCAGGGAGATTTGATCATGTTGAACATACCGTCTATGAACATGACACACACAGAAGAAGCCTAGCAATTGAAATTGCTCAAAGTTCTGTTGTTGACGTCATAACCGTACCACCTAGGCCATTTTAAAACAGTCTGGAGATCTTTCCCTACCATGTAGTCTGAACTTCAGGACTTCTGATTCTGTCTTCTGTGAAACTGCTTGTCTGTTAACCTTGCACCTGTCAGAGAACACACTTGCTCTGTTTGTATTTATTCCTGTTTTTGTAGATCTCATGAGTTGTCTTCTCTCCACGGCCCCTCGGATTAGGAGAATAAGAGGGCAGTCATGTGACTTGGGTGATGTCATTGCGTTTGCGTGAAAAGGTTATCTGATTAATCTTATCATGCTCACAATGCCAATGCAAGAACAGTAGCAGGAATTGTCCAGCAATGGTACACTTAAATTATCTCACTGACTTCATGGCTTACCAATTCAGTTTGTAATGTCCCAATTCCTCACCTATGCTATTTTCTCACACAGATGGATAGATACAATTAAAACATACTGACAATACTCCACATTGATAGAAATACATTTTTAGAACTCTGAATATGTGTGTTTACTTACAGTTGAAATGGGAACATTGTTATTTAGCAGAGTCTCCCTCCTACTCTCTGAAGAAGCGCAGGCGTTTGGACTGCGTTATTGTGACTATTCCTGACAAGAGAACTTTAAACAGATGGCCAACTCCCTCCGTCCGTATGCCAAAGATAAGTTGGTAATACACAAGTGGTGTTCTGGATGGGGTTTGGAAAACTGCACCATCATGCCACTCAAAGGATTTTTCTTTCTATAGTGTTTTGTTTGTTCTTAAAGCTACCCTTGTAAAAATCACATAATGAACAGATGCCTAGCTTTGACATCAATGAAGCAAGGGTGCATGGGAACTGCAGTTTGTTGAAACTATAGACAAGTGAGCTATTGCTCATCTAGGAGAATGTATTTGTGTTGATGGGGAGACCTGAAATCAGCTGATCTGATTTTTACTCAACTGTTTTCTCTTTGCAGCAGAACAGTGACATAGAGCCCGAGGATGCACCAAGCCCTAATATGTCTCCCAAGAAAAAGATGATCTCATTCAGTATTCATGTAAGTGATGCAAGTATTTAGTTTAGCAGAAAACATGTATTTGACCGTGCCTAGAATTATTTGGGCGCCACACTTAAATTCTATTCGATTTTGTGTTTCTCTTTCATTTGTTCATACAGAATTCAGTGGCCAAGCCCACAGCCATTGTTGCTTCCACCACATCAAAGGTAGCACACAGAGTGGAGAACTACACAGCGAGCAGGAACCCCTTTGGTCACTGGGTCCCAGTCAGAAAAACGGACCAATCCTCCTTTTCTCGCACTTTGCTCAAACACTAACTTGCCACATCACGCTAATGTGTCAAGGTACATGGACAATGTAAATACTGTATCATTTCTACAGTGGAGGTTTTGGTGATCTGATCTTATGGTAGAAGATTTCTTTCAGATTTGAGTTAAGTGGGAAGAACAGAATATTTCAGATGGGGTTACTTTTTTGGTGTCTAATGCTGGTTAGTGATTCAATAAAGACACTTGAAATTAAATTCCTTGTTCATTGACTTTACTTTGTCTTCTCAGTCATTACCAATATGGGAATTACTTAATGTTTGACATTGGTCCCACAGGCAAAACATTTTAGTGGTCCCCTTCTTGGCGGTGGAGAGAAATTTGCAGCTTTGAAGCACATTTTCTGCAATTCTATATGTTTTCCCATGGGGCAGAGAGCATTTTGCAGTTTAAATGCATTTCATGTGATTCAACTAATTTTGCTGTGGGGTGGTGAGAACTTGGCAGTTTTAATGATAATTCCCTGCAGTTCTACAGTCGTGGCCAAATGTTTTAAGAATGACACAAATATTAATTTTTAGTGCTGTCAGTTTGTATAATGGCAATTTGAATATACTCCAGAATGTTATGAAGAGTGATCAGATGAATTGCAATTAATTGCAAAGTCCCTCTATGCCATGCAAATTAACTGAATCCCCAAAAAACATTTCCACTGCATTTCAGCCCTGCCACAAAAGGACCAGCTGACATGTCAGTGACTCTCGTTAACGCAAGTGTGAGTGTTGACGAGGACAAGGCTGGAAATCACCTTGTCATGCCGATTGGGTTTGAATAACAGACTGGAACCTTCAAAAGGAAGGTGGTGCTTGGAAGCCACCGGTGTGCAATACTGGTACTCAGAAAAGCAGTCCTCCACACAGGAATCAATGGAAGTCTGCAGTATTTCATTTAATTGTTTCATGTAATTACTGTACATGTATTTTTGTTGTAGAGATGGTAAATTAAAACGATTATACTTGTATACATTTTTATATATTTTCATTTGTAAGTTTAGGTAACAACATTCCATGGACTGCCTTGTTTTTTTTCTCCTTTCAATTAAGAACCAGGTGAGGGGAGTTCTTTACTAATTAGTGACCTTAATTAATCAAGTACAAGGGAGGAGCGAAAACCTGCAGAAACTTGGCGCGCCGTGGAATTTGAGTTTGACACGTGCATTAAGGTGTCTAAGAGATGTGTCAAAAATAAATATAGGCCTTAATAAATGCTTTTCTATAGCTTCCTAAATGTTTTTTACAATGGTGGAACAGTGTCAAGGAGGTGCTGTGGCTTCAAAACAGTGCCCCCTGTAAGTCATTTAGTGTTTATATAAATCATTGGTTGAGACCCTGTCTGACTTCCTTAGGGTTGGGGGCCCTAAGCGCCTAGAAACGGCACTGGTTGTGTGCATACTGCAATATGACATCATTTTAAAGTATAGCAGAATCGAATCAAGGTTTCCTCCAGTATGAATAGTGTTGATGTGCTCCTGCTGTTATATTAGTCATCTGTACTGCAAACATTGACCACATAGTGTCATAGTTTCACCACTGAAGAGTGCTGCAGAACTTGTGAATCCCAAACACTAAGAAATGAGTGACACTGACAAAGCAAGTTTAGCAGTGGAATGGTTTTTCTAAAGATGAGTGACACTGACAACTAGTTTAGTGATGGAATTGCTTTTGGTGGTTAAAGCTGCAATCAGCAGTAGAAACAATAACTAAGTGTTTTCCCTGCCTCTGTTTCGGTAAAAAACGGATGGGGCTGGAGAAATCTATCACTCTCAAATTAATACACAGCTGTGGCTGTAAGGACTGACCATCCATGTTATCAAAATTATAGTTTTAACCAAGCTTATATTTTGGGCTCTGATGGAGCATGACAGTTGAACTAAGCTCATGAGGCATTTATAAGTTATATTTGTCAAGAATCAATGGGGACATATTATTCATTTATAAGTAAAAAAATAAATAATGTAGCAACTGCTGATTGCCCCTTTAAAGCCAAGCTAGTTTAAGTAATTGATTGTAGGACAATTGTTATGTTAGTGATTTGAGGTCTGAATTAGACCGAATTGTACAAAAACAACTGCATAGCTTAGCTTGTCATATCTCCTACCTGCATCCCCTCAGCAGTTGAGCAACATGGCCACCTCATGTTCAGTGGTTTTAATTAATGATTTACTCAGGCTCAGATTTCATAATGTAAAAAACTTACATCATCCAGAAGTCACAGCCACACACATAGAGCAGTGTTTGTGAAGGTGGTTTTGGCAAGTGAGCTGAAAACTCTTTGTTCAAGTAGAGAACTCAGACTTGCGCTAAATGTCTGCTTTTTTGAACATGTTCTCTCCTGAGTTACCTGAGCTAACCCAAAGTGTCATTATGGCTTGTGAAACTGTCTTGTAGTCAGAGACTGTCCTTCAGATGCATCTTACCTGAGACTCAGTAAGCCTATTATTATGACGAGATCTTGGCGTATGTGTAAAATGAACTTATTAATTTACCATCAACTGTGATTTTCAATGTTTATCAATCAATGGGGGAGTAATACATTCATCCACAATCCCATGGCTTGAGGTTTAAATCTGATATTCCCATGTCATGCCACACAATCAAAGATCCCACACTTGAATAGAGTACATCCTTAGCAACAGTCTTCCTGTCTCTATGAAATGCAAGTATGATCACATTCACCACACCTTTGATGTCAATATCAATGGCACTGAGAATTGTCGCAAACAGATGGGGAGGAGGAAAGGCAGGTCTGCTTTGTCATCCTTGTGTGTCTAGAAGGTTCATCACACAATGATTTTCTTATATCATTACTTTTATAAGCATTCATTTCTGCATCACTAGCAAGTACTCAGACAGGAGTAATGTAATCAGTCACACCTCAGGACAAATGTTCTCCCTCCTGTCTTCTTACATGACGTAAGAGTATTTTTCTCTCTCCTCTGCTTGTATGATCTGGCCACAAGGGAGCTGCACTCTCTAAATCAGGAACATTCTGGCAATAACACAAGAGTCTTGACACATCTTTAGGAGAGAAAAAACCTAGTGTTTACAGAGGGCATAAAGGATTCCATTGTGTGTGGAACACAGAATGCCTTTTCAGTTTGGCCTGAGAAAAATGCTACAAGTCATCCCTCGCAGGCAAACTTTATTTGATGTTTAGTTTATCCTAATACCAGGGATACCAAGCATCTATTTGGGTGAATCACATGAATTAGATTGTCATTAACAATTGAGTTATCTATCACTGTGTAACAGGTTTCCAATTTATACACGCTCTCATCTAATTCATCTCCAAAGAGAATCATTTCCAACAACAGCCATTTGGCTAACCTGTCACACTCTCTTCTCATTGTACTGAGGGAAAAGTTATTTAATGTGGTCTCTCTGATGAAAAGACATGAAACGGTAGCGCTGTTGGTCAACGCCTACCCATCAGGCACATGATTGTGGATAGGCCTAACACGGAGAGGAAATATCTATACATTAATGTTGCTGCCCATTTAGGAACACTAAAGATAACTGCCAAAGTTGTCCCTCCATGAAGCAAAATGTCAAAGCACCATCATCGTCATATAATCTAAACTGTAAACTGATCGTTAATGTTTTGTACTGTTTCTTTCCTTTACATCATCTTCAGCCAATATCCTCAGGCTGATCAGCCAATATCCTCAGGCTGATCAGCCAATATCCTCAGGCTGATCAGCCAATCCAAAAGAAACAACCCTCACCTTAGAGCCAAACCAGACCGGGTCCCTACAACTCTACAAAGGAGAGAAATGTCAAAGATGTGATTTGTATACCCCCCCTCCCCACACACACACCATCCTCATCTACCAGGAAATCATAAACAACTTGTCACTATTTTCTTGCATGCTAGCCTTTGAAACCCCCCATTCCCCATCTTATTTACATACCCCATGAGGCTCATTCAGAACACATTCATTAATGCAGATGAAACATTACTCAATGTCTGATTCAAATTAGGAAGATCAAATCCCTTTCAATATGTTTGTAGGACCCCCACATCGTGTTTTCTATTAACCCATAGAGGGCACATTGATTCAGAATATGGGAGAAAATTTAATCAGGGGATGGGTGAGGATAGCATGGGAATCTGTTTACGGTCTTTGATCTCATCCTAGGTCACAAGCCTCTCCTAGCTCATATCATTCTGCTTGGGGGCAGTCGGCTTAACAGAGATGTGGTTGATAACGATTAAATTGAATTGCTTAATTGTTTATCTCCTCATGCACTTACTAACACATTCTTCTGCTGGCATAACAAACACTATAGCCTTAAGGAGAATAATAGTGTTCTATTCTCACGCTCATGACAAGCCCCCCCATCCAGCCCAGACCGCACGCAACCAACCAAGGACAACACTTACACATCTGTTAGATACCATTTTTTTTAAAAATATGTTTTATTTAAAGAAAATGCATGGTCATACATCCGATACAAACACTGACAGAAAGGCAGGAATAGCATGATAAGATCATTCAGGTTGCACTTAACCATTCCCACTAAGCAACAGTATTATAGTAACAATAAAGAAACACAGATTTAAACATAAAATGCCTCTAAAGAAATGTCAGCGTCAAAATACAAACTTGATCCTAGAGACGTAAGCATAGGGACAACAATTTGGGTTTCTACGTGCATGACCAGTCCTGTAACCAGTGAGTAATTTTGGGCTTCTGTTACAACAGTGTCCATTACAATGACCAGTCCAGTTAGACAGCTGTGCCTCTCTCCAGATTCTGCTTGATCTCAGCTGTGTATTTGCCATAGAACCGCTCTGCCTTCTTGTTGAACTTGGCGTTCCTCTCGTTGATGTAGTCAATGTCTGCGTCATCGTTGTAGGCCCTACGCCGGCTGTATTTGGCCCGCTTCTCGATCCTGTGAAGAACAGCAAAGGATCGGTGTCAAGAAACGAAAAGGACACACAAACAACTTACAAACAAAAAGGACAACAATCATAGTAGAAAAACCTCATTCAGTTACTTAAAATCCAATCTCTCCAGAATGACTCACCATCACACAAAAGCAACAATCCCTAAACAAAGACGGTACACGTTCATATGCCAAAGCACCAATGAACAACCTTACTCGTCTACTCGACCACACAGGCACATACAGAGTCAATTCGCTAACTCACAGCCTTTAGTTAGTGTCTTCTAAGCAGAGATGTGCGTCATGCCCTGGCAGCCCAGTCTCATCTCTCACAGAAGCATCACTAACACAAGGCCACCCTAAATATAGCTGGGTGCTGAGAGAGGAGAGAATGAGGTCTAATGTAACCCAGGGACACTAGGGCAAGGAATATGCCGGTCAAGTGTGTGGGATTTGAGCTCAGGGGTTAAACCAACAAAAAATTATAATAATGACTGAAACTTAAGTCAATTTCAGATTGACTGGGGCCTCTCATTTCATGTCAGAAAGTAATGACCATCATGCTTTTAGGGAAAGAGGATAATTTTGTACAGTATGACTTCGACCAGTTAAAACATATTGGAACAGGCATATAGCCAATAAGCATCATCACCTGTATCCCGACTGATGCAGCATAGTGGCTTAAAATGTACATAGGGGTTTGTCCATCTGCAGTTACCACATTGCAGTGGTGTGAAGTACTTAAGTAAAAAATAATTTAAAGTACTACTTAAGTAGTTTTTTGGGGTATCTGTACTATTTATATTTTTGACAACTTTTACTTCACTACATTCCAAAAGAAAACAATGTACTTGAACTTCATACATTTTCTGACACCCAAAAGTACATTTTGAATGCTTAGCAGGACAGGATAAAGGTCAAATTATTGCACTTATCAAGAGAACATCCCTACTGCCTCGGGTCTAACGGACTCACTAAACAGAACATCCCTGGTCATCCCTACTGCCTCGGATCTGGCAGACTCACTAAACACACATGCTTTGTTTGTAAATTATGTCTGAGTGTTGGAGTGTGCGTAATATAGGGAATTTTTCAATTATTTATACTTTTACTTTCAATACTTAAGTATATTTTAGCAATCACATTTACTTTTGATACTTAAGTATATTTCAAACCAAATACTTTTACTCAAATAGTATTTTACTGGGTGACTTTCACTTGAGTCATTTTCTATACTGTCACTCAAGTATGACAATTGGGTACTTTTTCCCACCGCTGCCACATTGGACATAACATTCTGATTACTATTATTATGAATCATTATTTTATTGACCTTATAAGATGCCATTGCCCCTTTAAGAGCTATGTTGCACAGCTGCACCTAAACCATGCTTGAAACTCGGGTTGTAACTGCATTTGTAAAAAAAAAATGCTTCTCGCGCAATAGACGGATTAGATGACAACGCACGCTTCAATGGGGCAGAAGGCCGTGTGGCCAGATAGCTAGCAACAATGATAAGACACTGCCATCTGGGGACTCGTAGGTGGCTCGTTCCAGCTAGTTTTATATTGTTCTTGATACCATGTTTTGTTTTGAGGTGTTTTGACTGATGTCATGTCTGTGCTAAAATGGTTCAAATTCACAAGCTAAACAACTGTTACAATGTAGTTTGGAGACAAAAAGTGCTCATTGTGCAAATATATTTATGTTTTCAATAAATATGTCAACAATTCAAGCCAACCCCATCTGTTTTTCCCCCAGAGTTGCACACGCGTCGGTTTTGTTGCTAAACAACCAACCAGTCTATCGAAAGAGTAAAGAAATAAAACTGGGAACCCCCCTCTTTTAACAAAAGCCAAAACTGCTTTCAAAAGTGTTTTCCTGTAATTGCATTAAGAATAGTTGTACATTGACTGCTTGTCAGAAAACATTTTCCTCCCTATGGCTCTTCGCAACTTCAATGCGCCTCGAAAGGAATATTTATCTCATATAGAACACGCAACAAGCCGATTAGGTAAATAGGTCAACTATTCTACTATGGGGTTGTTTGATTTTGTTTTGATAACATTACAGAGCAAAAACAGTAGCACTGGAGAGTTCCATCCTGAGTGATAGAGGCTTTGAATGACTTTGCCAGCAGTTACAGTAGAAGACTAGACACCGCCGTTTGAGTTGGGCTCTGTGGTGGTGCATCAGAACATCGGAGTGTCTGCAACAATCATGCATGTCAGTTCAGCGGACATATTTTGTAGAACAGAAATGCTTCTGTATTAGGCTGGGTCATTTCTAATGCGATTACTGCTTTTTGAGGTTGGTTGGATTTTTTTTTTTTTAAAGGAATCACAGTTTTTGATAAAACAATAAAAGTCCCATGACGGTGGTGACTGCCCATTAATGCTCGTCACTTATTAACCATCATTTATTCACATGGCTTTATTATTTATCATCTCATCTCTATAGAGCTGCTGCCTATTGTCTGACAAAAATCACTATTTTAGTAGTTCTTCAAAGTAAACAAGGCATACTTTTATGACTGCTGAATACCAACTATCAATCACTTAGATCATGTATTCTCTCATTCTCAGACTACTTGTCTAAGCCTCACAGACCCGGACAAGTTTAAGTGGGTGCACAATGAATTATGGTCATTGTTGTTAACTACCACGTTTACTGCGCTAAAATATGTAGAATATTGGACTTTTGGAAACTACAGCTCCCCTACTACATTTCAGTTGATTGCAATCAGTTGTACACCCCCTTTCCCTTACATTGCACAGTTCAGGTTTGTTTCATCTCTACAGAAACTGCACATCGAGCTCTCAGGAAAAAAAATGAATTAAATGGTATTCCATTTTTTTTACCGACATCGGACAATTTGTTTAAAATATTGAAAATAACTACCATTTTGGTTCATTGCTCAGCACTAGTCATTTCCAAACTATGACAGAAATCCATTGCATTGATGGAGAACTTTAACCCCTGTGACCTTAGCTGGTATGGAAGGTCCAGTGTGCAGCTTGACCGGTCTATTCCATGGCCATTCTTTCAAAAGGCACGCCATGCATTATTGAATTGGGCAAATGCATTCTTCTGACAGCCTATCCAACTGAAAATCAGAGACGAGAGCTCATTAACTAGGACACACTCCCAGTCCCCCACTAAGATAGAAAGTGAGAGAGACAAGAGTTTTCCAGCACCTTTCCAGCAGGAGATACCGTAAGAGCCCTATCAGCCAGCCCCATCAGGATTAACACTGGGGCTCATTCAGTAGGTATTAGATATGCCGCAGGTTTCATGGTCTGCCTGCCCTATTCACGAAGGGCTCTCATTCTTGTTTTGGACTCCAGTGCGTTGAATGCAAGGTCAGAAGGGGATAGGATCTCAGTCTCTGTTACGCTTACTGTTTCTCCACATCCTCCACCATGCGGTCGATGCCCTCCTTGGAAGGGAGGTGGGTCCCATGGATCAGACTGTTGGATGTGGGGTGGAAATCCTCGCCGCTGTGAGACAGAACAGGAGAGTCAGTTAACATAATAGGCATTATAATGATCCTCCTCTCTCCAAACTGAATACCAGTCATCTCTATGACTGGGAACATTATGCTGTTGTGTACTTCACCCTTCACAGCTCCACATGTGGCAGCCATTAAGGGGAAAAACCTGTGGGTACTGAACTCATCTTTGGCTGATCAAGAAAGCCCACCATAACTATAACCATACCGTTCCTCTCGAGCGTTTGCCTCACATTGACGCTTTCAAGACATGAAATGACTGAGTCTGTGGCTATGTCAAAACGAACCCAGGAGCAGGAGAGGGGCACGCTGATCTGTGAAGACTGTGATGGCAGCATCGATTATCTAAAATAACTGAAAGCTTAAGGCTGCCGGGGGAAAAAATGTCATGCTACTCATTTTATGGGGGAAATACGGGCTTCTCTGAAACACTCAGTAATGGAAAAGGAAGAGAGGCGTTTTATGAGGAGGCTCCAACTCACCACTGCTCTCGCTGCCTCTCGTAGCCGTCCATGTCTGGTTTGATCTGCTTGGTGAGGCGCTGGTACTGTCGCAGCTGGGCCTCTGCGTAACCTGCGGGCCAATGGCAGAAAACAAGAGGGGTTATAATTACCGGAACTAACTTCAAGCAGGCGCAAAGCCCTGCGACAAAACCTGCGCCTGGTTAAGGGAGATGAGGCCCTTTCAAGCCCCTCTGGTGATAATTCTCTCCCCAGAGGTTTAATTCAGAGACGTTTTGATGCAACAGATGGCAGCCATATTTGGGGAACGCAGCGATCCTTTTTGGCAAATTAAATTGGAGGCAGTTAAAAATTATTTATCCCAAGGGGTCTTTACACGCACCCAGAATTCCTCTTACAGGGCTGCACTGCGGTGGAGTGACTGTACCATGTCCAGTAGCCCTGTCCCGCAATCTAATTTCTGCCTTAAAGGCTGGTCTTTGTGGAGCTGAGGTCTTTACAAACAACCAGGCTCTACAGAACAACATTAAAAAGTCACTCTTTCCCACTTGTTTCCCCAAGAGTAACTCTTATTTTAGGTGATAGCTTGATTAAAAAAATAAAAATAAAAAAAACAGATTGAGGATGTATAGCACAACATACTGGTAGGTGTTCTCCAAGCCCACGATTGAATGGCCCTCAAAACATCTGTGTCATTGTGTTGTGTGACAAAACTGCACATTTTAAAGCAGCCTTTTATTGTCCCCTTTTAAGGTGTCCCTGTGTAATGATCATGATGTTTAATCAGCATCTTGATATGCCGAACCTGTCAGGTGGTTGGATTATCTTGGCAAAGGACAAAAAAACTCACTAACAGTGATGTAAACAAATATGTGCCCAACATTTTTTAGAAATAGGCTTTTTATGCGTATGGAAAATGTCTGCAATTTTTTTTTTTGCTCATGAAACCAACACTTTACATGTTGCGTTTATATTTTTGTTCAGTATAATATATATATATAATAGCCTATAACTAGGGACCAGAGTTTTTCTTGTTCAGGAAAAGTAACCAGCTGAGGGATGGAAGTCCTGTTGGCTCAGTAAAGGAGTCCCATCTCTCACCTGAGAATCCTGGGTCAGGGTTCTTCTTCTTCTTCTTTCTCTCCCACCGCTCAGCATCCTCAGCACTGATCTCTAGCAGTTTCACCCTGTCATAGTCCTCCCCTTTGGCCGCACACTCCTGAAATCACACAGAAACACACCAAGTCACTAAACAGCAACAGAGTACATACAATTACTAGATAAACTTATAACATGACTAATCTATTATTCTAAGGTACATAACTTGCAGCTGACCTGACATCTTTTTGACCAGCCAACAAAAAAACATCTTACGCGTGACTGTTCATCCAACAAGCAGAGTCTGATAATTATTTCACCTTAGCTCTGCCACTGTATATAGTCATTACTACATTAACAATATTACGTTGTGTCATAAACATCAAAAATCTCCCCGCAAGATAAAACACGCATCTTCATTTCACAGGTAGAATCAGGAAGTTTTGACTTCCCGTGTATTTGTCTGCTCATAGTGAACCACATGGTCCAGAATTCATAGTGAATGCACAATGGGGCCAGAGCAGTCAGCTCCAGCATTCATAGTGAATGCACAATGGGGCCAGAGCAGTCAGCTCCAGCATTCATAGTGAATGCACAATGGGGCCAGAGCAGTCAGCTCCAGCATTCATAGTGAATGCACAATGGGGCCAGAGCAGTCAGCTCCAGCATTCATAGTGAATGCACAATGGGGCCAGAGCAGTCAGCTCCAGCATTCATAGTGAATGCACAATGGGGCCAGAGCAGTCAGCTCCGCCTCACACCGAGCTGTAGTCTTTTAGAAGCTGGAAAGAAATGTCACCTTGTATATCTAGTAATGAATCTGCCGATCAGAACGTCGCTGAAAGACATCCAATGGCTCTATCGAACAAGGACAACCATATCTACATGCCGACAAACGTATAGTATGATCGGTATAACAGAGGCTTCGCGAAATGCCACAAAGCAGGACTACATTCATTCGGCGCTCAAATCCCAGCCTTCTTTGTGGACAATTGTGTGTGAAACTTCACTGATCTCGAAATGCCTCAGACACGATCAAAACAAACCCAAAATCAACCTCGGTGAAATTTCCCTTTATGCATAGCAGTCAACTTTCTACGTTGATAAAGAGGTAGCTAGCTACCTTTTTCTTTTCATCGGTCATGAGTTCCCACT
The DNA here is from genome assembly GCF_057628025.1 of Oncorhynchus mykiss. Taxonomy (NCBI): domain Eukaryota; kingdom Metazoa; phylum Chordata; class Actinopteri; order Salmoniformes; family Salmonidae; genus Oncorhynchus; species Oncorhynchus mykiss. The sequence continues at coordinate 62,520,994 of NC_143046.1, read as the reverse complement.
CCAGACGGGCTTTCTTAGCCTCCCAGTTAGTTGGCAGCTTCAGTCTCTTGTCCTCCTCCACAACCTCCTTGTGATTGAGCTTGCGTGCTTCATTCTGAAACAGATCCCACAAAATACATCAATTCTAGAACTTGAAAACAAAGAACACAGATCCAAGCTATAAACTCAAGCTACTTGTGAGCTCAAATGAGGGTAGGCTACTAAGATGTTACTAACCCATTCATAAACGCTAACTACCTTTAGTATCCATTGACAATAGTATGTTCTGGCAGGGGAAGTTGTGATGAGCACCGATGCTCGTTCTGAACATTAAAAAACTAATTGCTTGCGGTATGGTTTTGGAATGTTGACGAGCTCAGGGCGAGGATTTCCTTCCAAAGAGACATCAGGGATTGTAATATACTCTATATTTCACGGAAGCATGACTCTATTGGGATATACTTTGGGTCCGTACAGCCAGTTGGGTTCTCAGTTCATTGCGCAGACAGGAATAAATATCTCTCCGGGAAGAAGGGCAGGGGTGTATGTTTCATGATTAACTACTCATGGTGTGATTGTGATAACATACAGAAACTCAAGTCTTTTTATTCACCCGACCTAGAATACCTCAATCAAATGCCGACCGTATTACATCCAAGGGTTAATTCTCTTCAGTTAGTCACAGCCGTGTATATTCCCCCCAAGTAGAGGTTGACCAATTATGATTTTTCAACATCGATACCGATTAATATATATACAGTGGGGCAAAAAAGTATTTAGTCAGCCACCAATTGTGCAAGTTCTCCCCCTTAAAAAGATGAGAGAGGCCTGTAATTTTCATCATAGGTACACTTCAACTATGACAGACAAAATGAGAAAAAAAATCCAGAAAATCACATTGTAGGATTTTTTATGAATTTATTTGCAAATTATGGTGGAAAATAAGTATTTGGTCACCTACAAACAAGCAAGATTTCTAGCTCTCACAGACCTGTAACTTATTTTTTAAGAGGCTCCTCTGTCCTCCACTCGTTACCTGTATTAATGGCACCTGTTTGAACTTGTTATCAGTATAAAAGACACCTGTCCACAACCTCAAACAGTCACACTCCAAACTCCACTATGGCCAAGACCAAAGAGCTGTCAAAGGACACCAGAAACAAAATTGTAGACCTGCACCAGGCTGGGAAGACTGAATCTGCAATAGGTAAGCAGCTTGGTTTGAAGAAATCAACTGTGGGAGCAATTATTAGGAAATGGAAGACAGACAAGACCACTGATAATCTCCCTCGATCTGGGGCTCCACGCAAGATCTCACCCCGTGGGGTCAAAATGATCACAACGGTGAGCAAAAATCCCAGAACCACACGGGGAGACCTAGTGAATGACCTGCAGAGAGCTGGGACCAAAGTAACAAAGCCTACCATCAGTAACACACTACGCCGCCAGGGACTCAAATCCTGCAGTGCCAGACGTGTCCCCCTGCTTAAGCCAGTACATGTCCAGGCCCGTCTGAAGTTTGCTAGAGAGCATTTGGATGATCCAGAAGAAGATTGGGAGAATGTCATATGGTCAGATGAAACCAAAATATAACTTTTTGATAAAAAAAAGTTGCATCCAAAGAACACCATACCTACTGTGAAGCATGGGGGTGGAAACATCATGCTTTGGGGCTGTTTTTCTGCAAAGGGACCAGGACGACTGATCCGTGTAAAGGAAAGAATGAATGGGGCCATGTATCGTGAGATTTTGAGTGAAAACCTCCTTCCATCAGCAAGGGCATTGAAGATGAAACGTGGCTGGGTCTTTCAGCATGACAATGATCCCAAACACACCGCCCGGGCAAGGAAGGAGTGGCTTCGTAATAAGCATTTCACGGTCCTGGAGTGGCCTAGCCAGTCTCCAGATCTCAACCCCATAGAAAATCTTTGGAGGGAGTTGAAAGTCCGTGTTGCCCAGCAACAGCCACGAAACCTTGAATATTTCTCTCTATACCATTTGTATTTCATATACCTTTGACTATTGGATGTTCTTATAGGCACTTTAGTATTGCCAGCCTAATCTCGGGAGATGATAGGCTCATAAACACCGCTGTGCTTCAAGCATTGCTAAGAGCTGCTGGCAAACGCAGTAAAGTGCTGTTTGAATAAATGCTTACGAGCCTGCTGCTGCCTACCACCGCTCAGTCAGACTGCTCTATCAAATCATAGACTTAATTATAATCTAATAAACACACAGAAATACAAGCCTTTGGTCATAAATATGGTAAGAAACTATAATTTTGAAATCAAAACGTTTATTCTTTCAGTGAAATACAAAACCTTTCCGTATTTTATCGAACGGGTGGCAACCCTAAGTCTACATATTGCACAACCTTCAAAGTTATGTCATAATTATGTAAAATTCTGGCAAATGAATTACTGTCTTGTTAGGAAGAAAACGTCTCCACAGTTCGCAACGAGCCAGGCAGCCCAAACTGCTGCATATACCCTGACTCTGCTTGCACTGAATGCAAAAGTAGTGACAATTTCCCTAGTTAATATTGCCTGCTAACATGAATTTCTTTTAACTAAATATGCAGGTTGAAAAAATATATACTTCTGTGTATTGATTTTAATAATGGCATTGATGTTTATGGTTAGCTACATTTGTGCAACGATTGTGCTTTTTTTGCAAATGTGCTTTTGTTAAATCACCACCTGTTTGGCGAAGTAGGCTGTGATTCAACAATAAATTAACAGGCACTGCATTGATTATATGCAACGCAGGACAAGCTAGTTAACCTTGGAATTTCATCAACTATGTGTAGTTAACTAGTGAAGATATGAAAAAACAATCAATCTTCACAAGATAAGTTTAATGTTAGCTAGCAACTTACCTTGGCTCCTTGCAGCCACAAGGTCCTTTTGATGCTGCACTCCATAACAGGTGCCACGCAGTCTCCTCATGGACTGCAATGTAATCAGCCATAATCGGCATCCAAAAAGGCTGATAACCGATTGTTATGAAAACTTGAAATCGGCCCTAATTAAAATTGGCCATGCCGATTAAATCGGTCGACCTCTACCCTCAAGCTGATACCACCACGGCCCTCAAAGAACTTCACTGGACTTGATGCAAATAGGCAGTGGCTGGGACTGAGATGTCACAGGAAGACCAAAAAAGATCATCAAGGACAACAACCACCCGAGCCACTGCCTGTTCACCCCGCTATCATCCAGAATGCGAGGTCAGTACAGGTACATCAAAGCTGGGACTGAGAGACTGAAAAACAGCTTCTATCTCAAGGCCATCAGACTGTTAAATAGCCATCACTAGCACATCAGAGGCTGCTGCCCTATATACATAGACTTTAAAATCACTGGCCACTAATAATAAAACACTAGTCACTTGAATAATGTTTACATATTTTGCATTACTTATCTAATATGTATATACCATCTTCTATTCTACTGTATCTTAGTCTATGCTGCTGACCAAATATTTATATATTCTTAATTCATTCCTTTAGATGTATGTATTGTTGTGGAATTGTTAGATATTACTTGTTTGATATTACTGCACTGTTGGAGCTAGAAACACAAGTATTTCGCTACACCTGGAATAACATCTGCTAAACAAGTGTATGTGACCAATAACATTTGATTTGCATAGATTCCCTTTGGCTTTTGCTTTGGACGGTAAGATTAATTAAATCAATATAGCCAGCTGCTGGCTTTTTGGATAGATTTTTGGTCTATAAGGAGAAACGTTAGGCTCCTTTAGTCCATTAATGGGCCAAGAGGTTACTAGAAAGTGTCTGAAATAGGAGAATCTTTGAACAAACTCACCCTTTTGAAATGCAGTTCCCGGAATTTTCGGAGTCTCTCCTCTCTCTTCTGAGATGCAGTACTTTCGGTCGGCTCATAACTGACCGAAGCAGATCCCTAATAAATCGCATAAACATTAGCTAGCTAACATAAGTACTAACTCGAATGTTGGAACCATGCTGTACAATGGCAAGACACAGCAAGGTAACGTTAGCTAAGTTATCATGCTAATCCATACCACAAACACATCAGTGGTTAAAAGCAAATCGAAAAACATCTAGCTAAGAGGTATAAAGGGAATGGTCTGAAAAGCTAGCAAGTTAGCTAGCTACGGCTGTTAGCGCTAGCCATGAGACTGTAAACAGACATTAGAAGTACTGATATGGGTTCTCCATTGGGTACACTAATATATTTCAAATGTCAGTTTGATTTTCAATAACTGTATATCTTAGTCAAAACTAATGAACCACCCCCTTTTTATTATTTCAAGTTATAATTCGTCAAAACACCAACCTCAGCGCAGGACGCCATCGTTGAGCTGGCAGTCAGGAAGTCTTCGCCCTGAATGTCGGATGTTACGCAATGAACAAAACAGGACCGTGATCATAGAAATATTGTAAAATCAATCAAAGATCTCATATTATTTTGCTTATTTAGATTTATTTAATGAGATTCAAGAGGGGGGGGGTCAATGGGCTACTATATTGTCATGGTGTCAATAACATATTCAGGAATTCATTGATAGGTAGATACAAAAATGTCAACATGTTTTCAAGTGATCCTTTCACCCAATTGAATAGCCCACAACTTCAACCACAGATGTGCACATATTTTTGATAGGTTTGCTAATTAATTATTTCCGGTAAGATACTACCACTAACCTAAGCTTTTTTTTAAATGTTCTGTAAGAATTGAGGATCAAAGAACAGTGACTCATTGGATATGTCAGGGAGACATGAACCAGAATCCGTACTAACAGGAGACGTTTGATATTGCGAATATCCTTTAAACCCACGAAGCAGACATTCAACTTTGTATTCACCAGCTTGTCAAGTTTAATCATGTCAAAATAAGTTTGTTACTCACAAAATATGGAGTTTCGATTAGCACCTATCGTCATTTCCTGTCGTCACGTTACGGTCAGTATGTACTTCCAAAAAAGGTCTAAATGAAATAGTTACATACAACCGGGGAAAAAATCCTCTTCGGCCTTGTCAATGTATTCAGCTATTGTAGACTTAAGACCTGTGCATGGCAGTAAGGTTAGTGTTATGCTATCCGGGATCATTGGAATGTGAGCGATTGGAAGTGCCGAATAGTCTTTTTCTTTCAGTTGATTGTACATTTTTATTTAGACTTTTTTTGTAAGTACATACCGGCCGTGACAGCAGTAAATGACGACAGATACTAATCGAAACTCCATATTTGGAGAGTAAGAAACAATTTTTGACATTATTAAGCTTGAAAAGCTGGTGAACGGCAAGTTGAATAGCTGCTTCCTGGGCTCAAATGAGATTCCCCATATCAAAGTCTCATTTAAGGCCAGATTCTGGTTCAAGGGAGACATAGCCATTAGTTGCACAAACTATGACAAAAACCTGTAAAATTATGACCAGATAGACAGCTATCTGATTATTAATCTGAGCCTAGAGGAAAGTCTTTGTCCTCAGGCCTAGAGGAAATCCAAAGTCATTCTACTACCCAAGAGTGGTAAACTGTTGGAAAAAGTTGTGTTTGGCCAAATACAATGCTATTTTTCTGTAAACACATGAACAACATACTTTCAGCATGCTTATAGAGAAGGGCACTCAACAGGTACTGCACTGAGACAAATGTCTGATTATTGGTTGAAATAAATTCATAATTAGAAGATTGTGGGAGCTGTACTGTTACATTTCAGTGTAGCCTTTGATATTATTGACCTGTTGTTGAGAACTTACGTGTTATGACTTTTCAACGTCTGTCATATCGTGAATTTGGAACTATCTATCGAAGAGTTTTCTTTAATGGAAGCTTCTCTAATATCAAACATGTAAAGTGTGGTGTACCACAAGGCAGCTCTGTAGGCCCTCTACTCTTTTCTATTTTTACCAATGACCTGCCACTGGCATTAAACAAAGCATGTGTGTCCATGTATGCTGATGATTCAACCATATACTCATCAGCAACCACAGCTAATGAAGTAATTGACACCCTTACCAAAGAGTTGTAGTCTGTTTTGGAATGGGTGGCCAGTAATAAACTGGTCCTGAACATCTCTAAAACTAAGAGGATTGTATTTGGTACAAATCATTCCCTAAGTTCTAGACCTCAGCTGAATCTGGTAATGAATGCTGTGGCTGTTGAACAAGTTGAGGAGACTAAATTACTTGGTGTTACCTTAGATTGTAAACTGTCATGGTCAAAACATATAGATTCAATGGTTGTAAAGATGGGGAGAGATCTGTCCGTAGTTAAAAGAGTTGCTCTGCTTTTATGACACCGCACTCCAAAAAGCAAGTCCTGCAGGCTCTAATTTTGTCTTATCTTGAGCATTGTCTAGTCGTGTGGTCGAGTGCTGCAAGGAAAGAACAGAGTGGCAGGTCTTGCTCTTCACTGTAATCAGAGGTCTAATATAAATACTATGCATGCCAGTCTCGCTTGGCTAATAGCTGAGGAGAGACTGACTGCATCACTTCTTATTTTTATAAAAAAATGAATGTGTTGAAAATTCCAAATTTTTTGCATAGTTAACTTACACAGAGCTTTGACACTCACACTTACCCCACCAGCCATGCCACCAGGGATCTTTTCACAGTCCCCAAATCCAGAACAAATTCAAGAAAGCGTACAGTATTATATAGAGCCATTATTGCATGGAACTCCTTTACATCTCATATTTCTTGAAACCAGCAAACCTGGTTTCAAAATACAGATTAAGCAACACCTCACAGTACAACGCCTCTCCCCTATTTGACCTAGATAGTTTGTGTGTGTATTGATATGTAGGCTATGAATGTAGTTCAGTCCTTGTCTATTAATGTTCTGTATTATGTAATGTTTCATGTTTTGTGTGGACTCCAGGAAGAGTAGCTGCTGCTTTCTCAACAGCTAATGGGGACCCTAATAAAATACCAAATACCACTATAGCAAATTATGTCATTCTGTGCGAGCCAAATCTTTTATTGTGACACCATGAAAAAAGTAATTGCTTTGCATCTTGCATTTCATAACATCTGTGTTGAAATTATAACCAGATGTTTACTTTTTTCTTTTAATGTTTAATCAAACAAAATATTGGAAATAAGCGTCACGCATATTGTGATTACAGATATGACTGGAAGCAATAGAGTAGAAAGTATGAAAGGTCAGACATCAGTTTCATGTAAAGTCAGATGTCAGATTTCCACACTGACAGAGACCAGAGACCATGGCAGTGACTGTTGATTTGTTTGAAGTCTCAGTTGTTATGCTCTTTCACTAAACAGAAATGGAAACTCATGACAATTAACAATGCATCTATTTCTTTGCTAATTCAATACAGTATACATTAGGCTTAGGTCTGAATATATGTATTAAATATGATTTTAAGATCTGATCGTAAGACAGAAGTAAAACCTTTTCAACTGCAACTTTAGCATGTTTGACTTGCCAGAATGGATGTATTCCCTATTTGATTGCATTATACTAATATAGCTCCACTTAATTAGGATGTAATTAAGTGTAGTTTATAGTCTTAGATTAAAGCATCCTAGATCACAGGCAATGTTAATGGAGTGATGCATTTTCACTGGGAACCAGATGGGAGCACATCACAGTGAAGCAAAACAACACTAATGTAATGGGCAGGGCCCTGCCATTGGAAATAAAAAAGAGGGTAAAGTGCTTGAAAAAAGAAATAGCAATGGAACACAAAATGGTGGCTTAGAGAACATTTATTTTGATATAGTGAAGGAGACAGTAACCTGACTCAGGCTAGTAGGATTTGCTCTTTTGACTCCATGTCTTCCTCATACTTTGGCAAATGATGATATGCATCTGAGCATCTGCGCTTTTGAATGAGCGTGTGGCATGTCCTCTTTGTTGTTACTCAAAAGCAATACATCTCTCCAGCGCCATTAATCTTTCCAGATTTTGACATATACAGTACCGTTCAAAAGTTTGGACACATCAACTCATTCCAGGGTTTTTCTTTTTTTAAACTATTTTCTACATTGTGTAGAATAATAGTGAATACATCAAAACTATGAAATAACACATATGGAATCATGCAGTAACCAAAAAAGGGATAAACAAATCAGAATATATTTTATATTTGAGATTCTTCAAAGTAGCAACCCTTTGCCTTGATGACAGCTTTGCACACTCTTGGCATTGTCTCAACCAGCTACATGAGGTAGTCACCTGGAATGCATTTCAATTAAAAGGTGAGCCTTGTTAAAAGTTTATTTGTGAAATTTCATTCCTTCTTAATGTGTTTCAGCCAATCAGTTGTGTTGAGACAATGTAGAGGAGGTATACAGAAGATAGCCCTATTTGGTAAAAGACCAAGTCCATATTATGGCAAGAACAGCTCATATAAGCAAAGAGAAACAACAGTCCATCATTACTTTAAGACATGAAGGTCAGTCAATCTGGAGAACTTCAAGAACTTTGAAAGTTTCTTGAAGTGCAGTCGCAAAAACCATCAAGCTCTCTCATGAGGAGCGCCACAGGAAAGGAAGACCCAGAGTTACCTCTGCTGCAGAGGATAAGATCATTAGAGTTAACTGCACCTCAGATTGCAGCTCAAATAAATGCTTCACAGAGTTCAACTCACAAACACATCTCAACATCAACTGTTCAAAGGAGACTGCTTGATTCAGGCCTTCATGTTTGAATTGCTTCAAAGAAACCACTATTAAAGGACACCAATAATAAGAAGAAACTTGCTTGGGCCAAGAAACACGAGCAATTGACATTAGACCGGTGGAAATCTGGTTACTACATGATTCCAAATGTGTTATTTCATAGTTTTGATGTCTTCACTATTATTCTACAATGTAGAAAACAGTCAAAAATAAAGACAAACCCTTGAATGAGTTGGTGTGTCAAAACACTTGACTGGTACTGGATATATTCTTAGTTGTACATCATCCACATACTTCACACAGGCACACACACTCACACTCACGACAGTTTAACCAATAACTTCCTTCAAGAGTTCACCATTACAAATAACCTGAAGTAGTGAACTGTCACGTCTGCTCCTGCTCCTCCCCTCCGGCGTACGACGTCTCCAGAGTACTAACCACAAGTCCTGGGATTCCTCATTACGTACACCTGGTACTCATCATTACGCGTACCTGTGAATCATTATTATTCACACATGGACTCCATTACCCTCATAATTTCCTCCCATTTCTATGTCACTCTCCCAGGTTCACTCACCAGTTGGTATTGTTCTTGTGTATTGGTGTTCTGCCTTATGTTAGTGCCGTGTTCTTGGTTTGGTTGTTTTATTAAAACATTTCACCTGCACCTGCTTCCAACTCACCGCCCCATCATTACAGAATACCAACTCAAAATATGGAAGCAGCAGGACAACCATACATCTCCGAGACGATCAATGAACAAGGTGACCTTCTTCGTCAACACCATGATCAGCTGGCTCAACTGGGGACGGCCATGGAAGAGGTTCTCCTCAGTCTACAATGTCTCAACAGCGGAGGATATTCTGGAGCCTGTCTACCCAACGAGTCAGCACACCAGCCCATTCAGCAACCCGCTCAGGTCAGCGATGCCCATCTATCTCTCCCGGAGAAATATGACGGGACACCATCCAAATGCCGTGGCTTCCTTCTTCAGTGCTCCCTCTATTTCGCACAGCAGATGGGAGCTCCCCCACCGAGAGGTCTAAGGTTGTCACGGTTATTTCTCTTCTGACTGGACGAGGATTGGAATGGGCTACGGCCGTCTGGGAGAGAGGAGGAGTTGAGTCTTATGGGGGTTCATGGCTCTGTTTAAATGTATTTTTGATCATCCCGGGGAGGTCAGAGAGGGAGATGAGCGTCTGCTTCAGCTCCAGCAGGGGAATCAGATGGCTGCTGAGTATGCACTTACCTTCCGGGACAATAGCAGCTTCCAGTGGATGGAATGAGCCGGCGCTCAGCACATTATTTAGAAGAGGTCTGCACAAGGAGGTCCAGAGGGAACTGGCCTGCCAAGATGACAACCTCACCCTGGACGCACTCATTGCGATGGCCATCCATCTGGATAACCTCCTCCGGGAGCGTCGGCATCTACATCGCTTCTCTCCCTCCTTCGGCGAGTGTTCGGGATCAGAGCCTAAACCCTGGGAGGTAAGTGTCACACGCTTTCCCGCGGCGGAAAGACGCAGACGGATGCAGCTGGGGCTCTGTCTGTACTGTGGCCAGGGAGGGCACAGTACAGACAGAGTTGATGATATCTGGAAATGTGCACGTACACCCTGGCCCATCAACTGTAGCTAGCCCCAACTCTGACTTGTGCTCTGATATCTGCTTCACTGATTTCTGCTCCCGTAAATGCCTGGGTTTTCTGCACGTTAACACTAGAAGCTTATTACCTAAAATGGATCAATTGAAAGTGTGGGTTCAGAGCTCCAATCCAGATGTGTTGGTTGTTCCTGAGATGTGGTTAAGGAAGTGTGCTTTGAATACTGATGTTAACCTTTCTGGTTATAACCTTTTTACGACAAGATAGATCTTCCAAAGGTGGGGGAGTGGCAATCTCTACCAAGGATTACCTTCAGTGCTCGGTTGTCTCCACCAAGTCTGCCGCCCAAACAATTTGATTTGCTGGTTTTAAACTTTAAAATAGCTCTTTGTTGACTGTTGCTGGGTGCTATCGTCCTCCATCAGCACCGGCCTATACCCTACCTGCCCTAAGCTCTCTACTGGCTCCTCACACCAAGTCTGAATTTGTCCTGCTATGTGACCTAAACTGGGACATGCTTAAACCACCTGACCAAGTCCTAAAGCAATGGGACTCCCTAAATCTTTCTTAGCTTATTACCAATCCCACTATGTATGACTCCAAACACCCAGAAAAGGCTACTCTTCTTGATGTTATCCTCAGAAATAATCCTGATAGGTATCCGTCTGGTGTTTTCTGTAATGACCTCAGTGATCACTGTTTTAATCACTGTGTTCGTAATGGCTGCTCAGTGAAACGACCTGTCCTGATTTGTCATAGACGCTTGCTAAAAAACTGTAATCTCCTGACCCCTCCTGTCTCAGCCTCCAGTATTTATGCTGCAGTAGTTTATGTGTCGGGGGGCTAGGGTCAGTTTGTTGTATCTGGAGTACTTCTCCTGTCCTATTCGGTGTCCTGTGTGAATTTAAGTGTGCTCTCTCTAATTATATTTTTCTCTCTTTCGGAGGACCTGAGCCCTAGGACCATGCCTCAGGACTACCTGACATGATGACTCCTTGCTGTCCCCAGTCCACCTGGCCGTGCTGCTGCTCCAGTTTAAACTGTTCTGCCTTATTATTATTCGACCATGCTGGTCATTTATGAACATTTGAACATCTTGGCCATGTTCTGTTATAATCTCCACCCGGCACAGCCAGAAGAGGACTGGCCACCCCACATAGCCTGGTTCCTCTCTAGGTTTCTTCCTAGGTTTTGGCCTTTCTAGGGAGTTTTTCCTAGCCACCGTGCTTCTACACCTGCATTGCTTGCTGTTTGGGGTTTTAGGCTGGGTTTCTGTACAGCACTTTGAGATATCAGCTGATGTACGAAGGGCTATATAAATACATTTGATTTGATTTTGATTTGATTTGATTTAATGCGCAGGCCTTCCTTCATGAACTAGCCTCTGTAAAATGGTATAGAATCAGCTTGATCCCCTCTGTCGAAGACACTTGGACCTTCTTTTTTTTCTTTTTTTTTCAGTGGTATTGTTAACAAACACGCCCCCATAAAGAAAATGAGAATTAAAAACAGGTTCAGCCCCATGGTTCGACAGTGATCTTGCAGAGTTACTCCACCGCAAGAATTGCATTTGGCGAAAGGCTCGGCACACGCATACTCAGGCTGACTGGCTCTCGTTCAGGCAGAACGAGAAATAAGTGCACTCAGGCTATCCAGAAGGCCTAAGGTAGCTCCCTTAAGGAGCAGTTCTCTCTCTCTGTGGGTCTAACCCAAAGAAGTTCTGGAAAACGATTAAAGACCTGGAGAATAAACCCTCCTCCTCACAGCTGCCCATGTCCCCTAAAGTTGATGATGTGGTTGTTACTGACAAGAAGCACATGGCTGAGCTCTTTAATCACTACTTCATTAAGTCAAGATTCCTATTTGACTCAGCCATGCCTCCTTGCCTGTCAAACATTTTCTCATCTACCACCCGTTTGAATGCGACTATCACCGATGCTTCTCCCCCTTTTTCACCTGCCCCGCTACAAAGTTTCTCCCTGCAGACAGTCACTGAGTCCGAGGTGCTAGAGCAGCTCCTGAAACTTGACCCCAAAAAAACATCTGGGTCAGATGGTTTAGACCCTTTCTTCTTTAAGGTTGCTGCCCCTATTATCGCCAAGCCTATCTCTGACCTTTTTAACCTGTCTCTCCTTTCTGGGGAGGTTCCCATTGCTTGGAAGGCAGCCATGGTTTGTCCTTTATTTAAAGGGGGAGATCAAGCTGATCCTAACTGTTATAGGCCTATTTCTATTTTGCCCTGTTTATCAAAAGAGATGGTAAAATTTGTCAATAATCAACTGACTGGCAATCTTGATGTCTATAGTATTCTCTCTGGTATGCTATCTGGTTTCCACTCAGGTTATGGATGTGTCACTGCAACCTTAAAGGTCCTCAATGATGTCACCACTGCCCTTGATTCTAAGCAGTGTTGTGCTGCTATTTTTATTGACTTGGCCAAAGATTTTGATACGGTAGACAATTCCATTCTTGTGGGCCGACTAAGGAGTATTGGTGTCTCTGAGGGGTCTTTGGCCTGTTTTGCTAACTACCTCTCTCAAAGAGTGCAGTGTATAAAGTCAGAACATCTGCTCTCAGCCACTGCCTGTCACCAAGGGAGTACCCCAAGGCTCAATCCTAGGCCCCACACTCTTCTCAATTTACATCAACAACATAGCTCAGGCAGTAGGAAGCTCTCTCATCCATTTATATGCAGATGATACAGTCTTGTACTCAGCTGCCCCCTCCCCGGATTTTGTGTTAAATGCTCTACAGCAAAGCTTTCTTAGTGTCCAACAAGATTTCTCTACCCTTAACCTTGGTCTGAACACCTCCAAAACAAAGATCATGTGGTTTGGTAAGAAGAATTCCCCTCTCCCCACAGCTGTTATTATTACCTCTGAGGGTTTAGAGCTTGAGGTAGTCCCCGCATACAAGTACTTGGGAGTATGGCTAGACAGTACACTGTCCATCTCTCAGCACATATCAAAGCTGCAGGCTAAAGTTAAATTTAGACTTGATTCCCTCTATCGTAATCGCTCCTATTTCACCCCAACTGCCAAACTAACCTTGATTCAGATCACCATCCTACCCATGCTAGATTACGGAGACAGAATTTATAGATCAGCAGGTAAGGGTGCTCTCGAGCGGCTAGATGTTCTTTACAGTTCGCCCATCAGATTTGCCACCAATGCTCCTTATAGGACACATCACATCACATCACATCACTGCACTGCACTCTATACTCTTCTGTAAACTGGTCATCTCTGTATACCCATTGCAAGACTCACTGGTTGATGCTTATTTATAAAACCCTCTTAGGCCTCACTCTTCCCTATCTGAGATATCTACTGCAGCCCTCATCCTCCACATACAACACCCGTTCTGCCAGACACATTCTGTTAAAGGTCCACAAAGCACACACATCCCTGGGTTGCTCGTCTTTTCAGTTTGCTGCAGCTAGCGACTGGAACGAGCTGCAACAAACACTCAAACGGGACAGTTTTATGTCAATCTCTTCATTCAAAGAATCAATCATGGACCCTCTTACTGACAGTTGTGGCTGCTTTGCGTGATGCATTGTTGTCTCTACCTTATTGTCCTTTGTGCTGTTGTCTGTGCCCAATAATGTTTGTACCTTGTTTTGTGCTGCTACCATGTTGTGTTGCTACCATGTTGTTGTTATGTTGTATTGCTACCATGCTGTGTTGTCATGTGTTGCTGCCTTGCTATGTTGTTGTCTTAGGTCTCTCTTTATCTAGTGTTGTTTCTCTTGTCGTGATGTGTGTTTTGTCCTATATTTATGTTATTTTTTATTTATTTATTTATTTAGTTTTTAATCCCAGCCCTCGAGGTCTTTTCCTTTTGGTAGGCCGTCATTGTTCTTAACTGACTTGCCTAGTTAAAGAAAGGTTAAATAAATAATTAAAATTAAAGGAGCCCTGGACCAGGAGTGAGTTTTCAATCTCAATCTCTTCCTGTTAGACTCTTTTTAGTACTCATCACTCTGGCTGACTGTCCCTCATGCTCTGCACATCTTTAGTGGATTCCGGCGCCGCGGGGAACTTTATGGATCAGATCCTTGCCTCCTCTCTCAATATTACTACCTACCCCCTCTCCTCTCCTTTTCCAGTTCAAAGTCTCGACTCTCGGCCTCTAGGATCCAGAACCATCACACACATCACCCAACCACTCACCCTCACCGTCGAGCACAATCACCAGGAAAACATCCCCTTCTTCATCTCCAGTGCTCCAGTTCACCTGAATGCCGGAAGACCTGCTTCCTGTCCCCTGTGTTTCCACATCGGTTGAGAGTCCTGTGGTTGACCTCCAGCCCAACATCCAGGAGGAATATCAGGATCTAAGGGAGGTATTCTCCAAGACCCATGCTACCTGTCTCCCTTCTCAGGCCGGTGGTTCCTGGTCCCCTAGCGGATGCTGTCCCCCACGACACACCTCCAGCCCCCCCTGGACATCGAGGCGTACTCTGTCAGATCCCTACTGGACTCCTGACGTCATGGGGGTCGGCTCCAGTATCTGGTAGACTGGGAGGGTTATGGGCCAGAGGAGCGGTGTTGCGTTCCGGTGGAGGACATTCTGGACCCCAACATCATCTGTGATTTCCACCTTCGCCACCCGGACCGACCCGCTCCACGTCCTCCTGGTTGGCGTCGTCCTGCAGCTGGAGCCGCACGTCGGGGGGGGGGAGGGCTCCTCCCCTCCGACGTACTACGTCGCCAGAGTACTAACCACCGGTCCTGGGATTCATCATTACACACACCTGGCACTCATCATTACGCACACCTGTGAATCATTATGATTCGCACCTGGACTCCATTACCCTCATGATTTCCTCCCCTTTTATGTCACTCTCCCAGGTTCACTCACCAGTTGGTATTGTTCTTGTGTACCGCCGTTCTGCCATATGTTAGTGTCATGTTCTTGGTTTTGTTGTTTTATTAAAAAGTTTCACCTACACCTGCTTCTGACTCACCGCCCCATCATTACATGAACACATGAACAAATCAATGGAAGAAAGGAATGGGAGTCCTTAGATGTTCCAATGTTTTGGACTGCTTCTTCTCCAGCCCTTCTTGAATAAATCACTGTCTCTTCCAGAGCTGTAAAGGCTGATTAAAGCAGCACATTCAGGACCATTACTCTAATCACACTGTTTGGAGATCAGCTTTAGAAAAAACATATCAGACACAATTACTCCAGGAGCCGGGAGGACACCCATATTGTGTTTACTCCAAGTATCCATCTGGACAAAAGGCATGTTGACGCATACTGGGTGTTGCAGTTACCAGGCACGCCACCTCCAATAGGCCTGGGTTAGGGTGGACAAAGATGGCTTATTCTAGAACCAACAGTGTCAGTCATTTCTATGGCCTTATAGGAGAATAGGGCCCAGTAGGGTTCAAATTTGATGGGCTTTAAATTAGGAACCCTGACTGGCCCTGTACCCCACAGCCCACCAATAGTAAGAATCAGCAGTTCTGTCACTGCCTGTTATGGGATTTTGAACACCCATAACAGTAGGAGATGGGACGACCATGGGTTTGGGCCACCCAAAAAAAGCTGAACCAACACTCTTCAATATGAACTTTTCCAGTGAGGCAAATAGGGTAATGTGATATGTTCAAATACATTATGCTACCAGGGCGCGTTTATGAATATGTCATATGGCTTCAGAGTACTTTAGAATCTTTCCTCATTCTTCAAAATGCACTTGATGTTGGTCCAATTTGCTATCCACCACTGTTATACAGTACATTTGGGAAATTATTCACACCCCTTCTTCCACGTTTTGTTTCATTACAGTTAAATCCTCATTAATCTACACACAATACCCCATAACTGCAAAGTGAAAGCAGGTATTTAGAAATGGTTGCAAATTTATAAAAAAAATAAAAAACAGATCTACCTTATTTACATAAGTATTTGAAATTGAGCTCAGGTGCATACTGTTTCCATTGATCGTCCTTGAGCTGTTTCTACAACTCTATTGGTGTCCACCTGTGGTAAATTCAATTGATTGGGCCTGATTTGGAAAGTCTATATAAGGTCCCACAGTTAACAGTGCATGTCAAAGCAAAATCCAAAAGGTTGATGAGGTTGATGGAATTGTCCGTAGAGCGCCGAGACAGGATTGTGTCGAGGCACATATCTGGGGAAGGGTACCAAGAAATATCTGCAGCATTTAAGGTCCCCAAGAACACAGTGGCCTCCATCATTCTTAAATGTAAAAAGTTTGGAACGACCAAGACTCTTCCTAGAGCTGGCCACCCAGCCAAACTGAGCAATCGGGGATAGATGGGTCTTGGTCAGGGAGGTGACCAAGAATTTGATGGTCACTCTGACAGAGCTCCAGAGTTTCTCTGTGGAGATGGGAGAACCTTCCAGATGGACAACCATCTTTGCAGCATTTCACCAATCAGGCCCTTATGGTAGAGTGGCCCGATGGAAGCCACTCCTCAGTAAAAGGTACATGACAGGCAGCTTGGAGTTTGCCAAAAGGCAAGTAAAGAACTCTCAGACCATGAGAAGCAAGATTATCTGGTAAGATCTATCCAAGATTGAACTCTTTGGCCAGAATGCCAAGCGTCACGTCTGGAGGAAACCTGGCACAATCCCTACGGTGAAGCATGGGGGTTGCAGCATCATGCTGTGGGGATGTTTTTCTGCTGCAAGGACTGGGAGACTAGTCAGGGTCGAGGCAAAGATGAACAGACCAAAGTACAGAGAGATCCTTGATGAAAACCTGCTCCAGAGTGCTCAGAACCTCAGACTGAGGCAAAGGTTCACCTTCCAACAGGACAGCGACCCTAAGCACACAGCCAAGACAATGCAGGAGTGGCTTCGGGACAAGTCTCTGAATGTACTTGAGTGGCCCAGCCAGAGCCCGGACTTGAACCTGATCGAACATCTCTGGACAGACCTGAAAATAGCTGTGCAGCAACACTCCCCATCCAACCTGACAGATCTTGACGGGATCTGCAGAGAAGAATGGGAGAAACTACCCAAATACAGGTGTGTCAAGCTTGTAGCGTCATACCCAAGAAGACTCAAGGCTGTAATCACTGCCAAAGGTGCTTCAACAAAGTACTGAGTAAAGGGTCTGAAAACTTATGTAAATGTGATATCAGTTTTCTTTGTTTATATACATTTGCAAAAATGTATAAAAACCTGTTTTTGCTTTGTCATTATGGGGTATTGTGTGCAGATTGATCATGATTTAAAAAAATCCATTTTATAATAAGGCTGTTACGTAACAAAATGTGAAAAAAGTCAAGGGGTCTGAATACTTTCCGAATGCACTGTATGTTTTTTACATGGGGAAATGCATTTGGCTTGTGTTATCTTTCTTTAATAACCCACCCCCTGTTCCTCTACCCCAGTGATATCGCTCTGTGGGCAGGGCCTCTCTGTATGAGCAGCTGCTTCACATCTGGAATTTAATATAAACATCATGTCCAATAAAATCATTCCATTTCCTTAATTACTATTCCTGTCATTTCCGCACTAAATGAAAAGTTATTAATTCTGGGCCAACACAAACACACTCCTCCAATATGAGGAGCTACTCCTGAAGCTGCACCACCCCGACTACAGGGCGTTGTCACTGGGCTGGAAACCCCACATGTAGGGGGGTACACAAGGTTTCTGCCCGCCCCCCCCCCGCACGTGTGTGTGTGTGTGTGGGGGGGGGGGGGGGGGGGGGGGGGGGGATAGTGCCGCATATTTTAATTGAACACGAAATGGCGTCTTGTTTTCCATACCCTCCAAATCGACCACTGAAGCCAGTAAAACCATGACAGGCGCAACCGCTCGTTTTGTCTCCCTCTCTCTCTCTCTCTCTCTCTCTCTCTCTCTCTCTCGCTCTCTTTCTTTCACTGCTTCTCAGTATATTCAACACATGCCTTTAATGACTGTCCTGCCGTTTTTCTCTCTCCAGCCCAGTACCTCTCTCTTTTCTTCAATACATTTTTTTCACTCATTTCTTTCACACACTCTGACTGTCTGTGTTTCTCCCATGCCTGAGATTCTATGTGTTGATGACAGCCAGGGCCCTGCTGGTGACCCGCCTGTTGGCATCCTGCCTGGAGTCGTGACCTTTGGCCAGCCTGGTGGCATCCTGCCTGAAGTCCTGCCTGGTGGCCAGCCTGGTGGCCAAAGGAATTGTATGATAGTGTGAGGGTATGCGATTTTCTCACAGCACATACCCTCACACTATCATATAGTGCCTTCGGAAAGTATTCAGACCCCTTGACTTTCTCCACATGTTGTTAGGTGACAGCCTTATTCTAAATGTATTCATCTACACACAATACCCCATAATCTACACACAACACCCCATAATGACAAAGCAAAAATGGGTTAGAAGAAATGTATTAAAAATACAAAACTTAAATA
Organism: Oncorhynchus mykiss; assembly: GCF_057628025.1. Taxonomy (NCBI): domain Eukaryota; kingdom Metazoa; phylum Chordata; class Actinopteri; order Salmoniformes; family Salmonidae; genus Oncorhynchus; species Oncorhynchus mykiss. Next base: position 62,502,377 of record NC_143046.1, on the reverse strand, counting down.
TTAAATATTTAGTACTTTATCCGGGTAGCCGGAAATTGGGGCATTGCAGTAGTCTAACCTAGAAGTGACAAAAACATGGATGAATTTTTCTGCATCATTTCTGATCTTTGCAATGTTATGTAGATGGAAAAATGCTGTCCTTGAAACAGTCTTGATATGTTCGTCAAAAGATAGATCAGGGTCCAGAGTAACGCCAAGGTCCTTCACAGTTTTATTTGAGATGACTGTACAACCATCAAGATTAATGGTCAGATTCAACAGAAGATCTCTTTGTTTCTTGGGACCTAGAAAAGGCATCTCTGTTTTGTCCGAGTTTAAAAGTAGAACATTTACAGCCATCCGCTTCCTTATGTCTGAAACACAGGCTTCCAGCGAGTGCATTTTTGGGCTTCACCATGTTTCATTGAAATGTACAGCTGTGTGTCATCCGCATAGCAGTGAAAGTTAACATTATGTTTTCGAATGACATCCCTAAGAGCTAAAATATATAGTGAAAACAATAGTGGTCCTAAAACGGAACCTTGAGGAACCCCGAAATGTACAGTTGATTTGTCAGAGAACAAACCATCCACAGAGACCAACTGATATCTTTCCAACAGATAAGATCTAAACCAGGCCAGAACTTGTCCATGTAGACCAATTTGGGTTTCCAATCTCTCCAAAAGAATGTGGTGATCGATGGTATCAAAAGCAGCACTAAGGTCTTGGAGCACGGGTATGAGGCTACAAGCTTGGCACACCTTTATTTAGGGAGTTTCTCCCATTTTTCTCTGCAGATCCTCTCAAGCTCTGTCAGGTTGGATAGGGAGAGTTGCTGCAAAGCTGTTTTCAGGTCTCCCCAGAGATGTTCGATCGGGTTCAAGTCCGCGCTTTGGCTGGGCCACTCTAGGACATTCAGAGACTTGTCCCGAAGCCACTGCTGCATTGTCTTGTCGGTTGGATGGTGAACCTTCGCTCCCTTGCTCCGTTCATCTTTGCCTCAATCCTGACTAGTCTCCCAGTCCCTGCCACTGAAAAACATCCCCACATTCTGGTGCTGCCACCACAATGCTTCACCATAGGGATGGAGCCAGGTTTCCTCCAGACGTGACGCTTGGCATTCCCAGCCAAAGAGTTCAATCTTGGTTTCATCAAATCAAATCAAATCACATTTCATTTGTCACATACACATGGTTAGCAGATGTTAATGCGAGTGTTGCGAAATGCTTGTGCTTCTAGTTCCGACAATGCAGTAATAACCAACGAGTAATCTAACCCAACAATTCCACGACTACTACCTTATACACACAAGTGTAAAGGGATAAAGAATATGTACATAAGGATATATGAATGAGTGATGGTACGGAACGGCATAGGCAAGATGCAGTAGATGGTATAGAGTACAGAATATACATATACATATGAGATGAGTAATGTAGGGTATATAAACATAAAGTGGCATAGTTTAAACTGGCTTGTGATACATGTATTACATAAAGATGGCAAGATGCAGTAGATGATATAGAGTACAGTATATACATATACATATGAGATGAGTAATGTAGGATATGTAAACATTATATTAAGTGGCATTGTTTAAAGTGGCTAGTGATACATTTTTACATCAAGACCAGAGAATCTTGTTTCTCATGGTTTGAGAGTCTTTAGGTACCTTTTGGCAAACTCCAAGTAGGCTGTCATGCGTCTTTTACTGAGGAGTGGCTTCCGTCTGGCCACACTACCATAAAGGCCTAATTGTTGGAGTGCTGCAGAGATGGTTGTCCTTCTGGAAGGTTCTCCCATCTCCACAGAGGACCTCTGTAGCTCTGTTAGAGTGACCATCGGCTTCTCCCCCGATTTCTCAGTTTGGCTGGGCGGTCAGCTCTAGAAAGAGCCTTGGTGGATCCAAACAGGAGGCCACTGTATTCTTGGGGACATTTAATGCTGCAGACATTTTTTGGTACCCTTCCCCAGATCTGTGACTCAACGCAATCCTGTCTTGGAGCTCTACGTACACTTCCTTCGACCTCATGGCTTTTGGGTTTTGCTCTGACATGCATTGTCAACTGTGGGACCTTATATAGACAGGTGTGTGCCTTTCCAAATCATGTCCAATCAATTGAATTCACCACAGGTGGACTCCAATCAAGTTGTAGAAACATCTCAAGGATCAATGGAAACAGGATGCACTTGAGCTCAATTTCGAGTCTCATAGCAAATGGTCTGAATACTTATGGAAATAAGGTATTTCTGTATTTTGTTTTTAATAAATGTGCTAAAATAAAAAAATAAAAACAGTTTTTGCTTTGTCATTATGGGGTATTGTGTGTAGCTGAGGAAATTGTTTTATTTCATCCATTTTAGAATAAGGCTGTCACATACCAAAATGTGGAAAAAGTCAAGGGGTCTGAATACTTTCCGAAGGCACTGTACGTCACAAACAGAATTATCAACTGAAATGAGCTCTTACAGGACGTTATTATCAACTCTAGCAGTCCCATTGATTTCACGGCTCCCACTGCCCACAGACATATTCAAAGGGCACCGATGAATGGAGGCTGCACATGAATACGTAGCTTACTCTCCTTGTAAAATGTGTCACAAGTTTGTATCTTTGTATCTGCATACGTACATGGTGATGAATGCTTGACACAACTTAATTTCAGCCAAACCTACACTAACCCTCACATTATGTATGTATGATTTGACATGGAAATGACTGTTCTGATTCTTCTTGAAGCATTTTATTATCCACGAGTGGAAAAGGATTTAGTGTGCGATATAAGAGGATTTAGAGAGTAATACATACACAAAGATGAATGTATACTCTCAAATACCACTGGTTTTGTAATCAATGCTCTTTCTACACCACACACAATTAAACTACCAATTAAGGCCCATTATGGGTGTTCCACTAGAAACGACCACAAGCAGCACCACAGGCTCATCATTGTGTGTAAACAGATGTCTCCTGTGCTGTTATCCAAAGAAACTCAGACTAATCCACAAACTTTATGAACATAATTACTGATCAAAATTAAAGTGAGAGAGCAGCTTATATTGAGGACAGCAATAAAGTTAGAGTATTTCCAGTAAATGGACTTTGAGAGTTATAAGTGTTCGGGAGATACATCCTTCTGAAGGATGGAATTATGGGTACTGTGCTCACTGTAATTGTTGTCCTCAGAGAGTGGGCATTTGTTTTTTCTGTTGGGAAGTTGTCATATTGGCCTCGGTGGGTAGGGGGATGCCTATGACCACAAGAGGGGGACAAATAACACAATTTATGAGTCACAATTTGTAATGGGATAAAAACCTGTACAGAGTTGATATCACACAAGGTGAAAAACAATACCTATCGAGACTCCCTTGTAAAGAGCAATTGTCAATAAATACAAGTATACCATAAATATGACATGTAGTGGGGCTCCATAGAAATAAGCCCCCCAAATCCACTGTTATGTTTCAAACTCATCAAAATTTAATCCCGGATAAATCTGAAGGCTCTGCATTGCTAAAAGGAATAAACAAAATCATAAACACACAAGTTCAATAAGGATGTACACCGTTGGCGTGGCCAAAAGTGTCATGCGCTTCCATATCTCAGTTCCCATTCTACTTCCCCACAACTTTAATTAGATAGTAGAGTTCTCACCTGGCCACACAATACTCTGTTGTGGACGGCTGCATAGGGACCTGGCCTTGCCAACAGCCCCTGGATATACAGATTTGTGGGGAAAAGTCCTTCCTATCTGTCCCTTGGTCAATGCAGCAAATCAGGCCCAACATCAAACCAACAGACCGCAGCACATACACAAACCAGCTTTCTTCCATCAGATCTTTTGGAGCACTAACAAACCTCTCTACACGTAAAAAACATATGGGTCCTTTTATCTCCAGTTCACACCACCACCAATGATCTAATATAGAATCTGGTGATGTACAAGTTACTGCCAGGGTGCTTCTTTGATGTTTAAGTGGCAAATTAGATCTTTCTTTGAGAAGAACGGTATCAATTATTGACTGAGTTTTTCACACGTTGAGGAGGCTCATGACCACTTGTTTAATGTGCAACAAGCAGCTGCCCCTCTGAACTCTTGTCTTTGATGACTACCAAATGTTACCATTCATGTGGCGCAGGACAGGGGGAACAATGACTGACATCCCAGAGTAACTGACCTGGTCTGTTGGACTGTCTCACCTCTCTGAGCACTCCCATGATGTAGAGGTTGTTGGTTCAGTGTGTGCATGTATGAGGTGTTTCCTCTACAGTGGGTTACAACCCAGCCCTTTAGGGAGAGCTCAAGGAGCGCTACGTAAAGTAGTCTGTGTGAATTCATTCTTAACCCCTGATACATGAGGGGAAAGCGCCATCAAAGAATGTGTGAGAGAGAGAGAAAGAGAATGAGAGAGAGAAGGAGAGAGAGAACTGTGTAAACAGGGCATAGAAACCAGATATCCCCCAATCACAAGGTAATATGGGAAGAGAATGTGTTTAGCAGAGTCCTTTAAAGCCTAAGGCCTCAGAGGGAGAGGCTTGTGTTGGTCATGCGGGTATTCTATACTATAGAGGTGCGTGCTTCATGTTCTAACTAGCGGGGGGCTGGCTAGACTCTCTCCAGACCAGACTGGGAGTGAATAATAGGCTGGGGTGTTTCCAGACTCACATCCCCTTGTGAGCCCAGTCCAGCTCTTATGATGAAGTTACAGGGAGAGTAAGTGAACTAAAGAGAGAGAGGTGCTCGTCTCCTCTTGCTGCTGGAGGTAATTTCAGATTAAAATTGCACTGGAAGCTAAACTGACAGAGGCAGAATTTATAGGATTCAGCTCAGAGATCACAATATTTTTGAGCCTTGTTTATAAACACACATTCAGGATGTTTGTGAGTATAATCTATGTACACGTGTCAGCTTTCTGTGCAGAGCTTCAGTGTTCTGAAAACAGGGCCTAAAGCGGGCCCGTCTATCTTTTTAACAAGCAATATGTATAGTACATAGTGTGAGGTTGTACGCCACAGTGACCCCCAAAATCTCACTACATCCTGCACAGTGATGGTTGTATGGACTGAATCAGTCGGGTCTGTGTCCTTATCTGGACAAACAAACTGCAGAGTACTATAATGTTGCGGTAGGGGATTTTGCGATAGGACCGTTAAGGTACCCCCGTCGAGAGTGATACAAGTCGTCTCACTCAAGTTCTCATGTCACCCGGCTAACAGATGACTCACAGGCCCGCCGGACTGACCTGGTTATGTATCCTGCCCTTTTATTCAGAGATTAGCCTTATGTGGTGCAGTTAGGCTTGTTTCGAGATCCTAGATCAAATCAATCAGACTTAGAGTACCTCTTGTTTTACTTTCTCTTTCCCTTTGTATGCTCTTACATCTAGACTCAAGCAAGCTATACCTTGGTTACGGTTTACAGTCTATGTCCGTCGACTAATACTACTTGAGTATTGATATAGAGGATACCTGTTGCAATAAAATGATTATTCTGTCCAAACTGTTTTATTGTCTTTAGTGTAGAAACTAGACTTGTTCCCCTAGATTGTGAGTGTCAGAGGCGTTCTCTCTCCTAGGGTTTTGGGTCTAGTTTCTACTTTTTATTCAATGTTTGCAGTTCACACAGTTGTACACACTATTACAGTTTATTTTTGGTCCTTAATCTATAACATCAAACATCATCAAAACACTTACTACTATTAATGCCTCATATATGTATTACAACAAGTGGTTAATTACCTTAGCGTAGGCTGACCTGGTTGGTACCCAAAGAGTATGGTCTTCCACTCACAATTGCTCTAGAGGCTTATCCAATCACTCAGTATCTGTTTCTCCTACTAGAAGTTTGTACTATGATTTACTGATTAGTGAAGAGAACGGTTCGAGATCAAGTCCCTTTGTAACACCCCGATGCTATTCATCTACCCCGGTTAGGGGGTGGATATATTCAGCACGAGGAGTGTATTGGGTAGTTGTCTCGTTCAGAGATCAGGAGTCAAGAGATACAATTGTTGTTCTAGAGTATGAAAGTCAGATATGTATCTGCTTCTCCTACTAGAAGTTGTACTATGATTCTCTGAATCTTGTTAAAAGGCTGTGTCGAGATCAAGACCTTTCGTATCTCCACTGATGCTGTGTATCTACTCCAGTTAGGGGGTGGATTGTGTAGGCAATAGGAGTGTACAGGGTAGTTGTCTCTGTTCGTCTCTTTACAAGATCCAGAAATCAAAAGTTACAATTGTTCTAGAGTATGAAAGTCAGATATGATATTTTAGGTTGATGATAGTTGAAGTATCACGAGCTGCCTGTCAGTGATAAGTCAAGTAGCACTATCATGCTTTTCCATTGAAAGCATGCTTCTTATATACTCTTTCTTCAGGACCAAGTCAGCCTTAGCGCTGAGGCACATTCTAATCTTGCGGCTAGCTATTCCTGTAAAGGGTCAGTTTGACATGTCGCACTGGCACATGACACCGACACATTTTTAGATGCGACAACCTGTCACTGTGAAAATGTCACTGTGAAATGCCACTGTGAAACTATCACCAGTGACAGTGTCTATGCATCCTTTAAGCCCAAATCTTGCATCAGGTTAACCCAGTCACATTCTACTGTTGGTTTAGCTTTTTCCTATTTTGTCCATGACTCGCCTTCTTCCTCATCTGGGGGCGGTACTGGAACGTAAGGTACCTCATCGAACCAGGCATTTGGCTCCCACTTAAGAGGCGGAGCTAGTGGTGAAGGTGTGGGCGGATCCAGTAAAGGAGGTGTCATCAGAGCCCTTTTTTTGTGCTACCGCATCAATACTATTTATCGTGCTGGGGGTGGGGATGTGGAGACGGATACAAATTAGATTATCTCTCTGGCTCACACCTCGACAGAAAAGAGCAATCTACCCTTCCCTCTCTTGTCATGTAGTATACTCCCATGGCTTTCCCCCTGTGGTTAACTGGCTCTTGACTCTCTCCTCCTCTGCTACACCATCCCCATTATAAGACCATCACCACTGCTTACCAAGCCATGGCGCATGATGTCACTTCCTCACGTTCATGGTGGTTTCGGCTTTGCCAGCGATGGCTGTGACAATTTGTGCCCTTCTGGCAAGCCTGGTTTCTGCCAACCTGGCATCCAGCCACCACAGCCCAGGCATCTACACCCCAACCCCACCCACCACCCTGCCCACTGCAGAAACTATTACAGTCCACAAAGGAACCCAAGTCCCAATGATTTCCATTTCAGAGGGCAGCTTTATACAGATATGTCCGGAATTATGTATGCCCAGGTTCAGTTAATTGCTGTTCCTCCTCCTCTCTCTCCTCCTACCTTTCATCCTACGTCTCCACCTCCTTCTCTATAATTTAGACCAGGACTTTATCGTTGTGTTGCGAGGCGGAGCGGGGCAGGGCAGGCGCTCTGTGGGCCTGTGGCGGGTGATGGATGGCTTCTGGAGAGGAAATGCAGCGCTGGCGATGAGAGAATGTGGAAATGTACAGGTGGCACGCGGCCCACTTGGCCTGGCTCACTCTGGGTTCTGTTAAGACAGCCTTTCTTCCTGTGCCGGGGGTGGGTGGACACAGGGCTGGGATCAAACAGTGCAGAGGCAATGAGGGGTGCTGCTGGTGGTGGTGGTGGGGGGGGGGGGGGTAAATTGAGTGGACAGTTTTAAATCAGATCAGATTAATCATGCCAGAAACCCCCCCTCCATTCCATTCCCCTGTGCTGTCCTCTCTTTTTATGGGTATTTCCACCCACTGCCACTGTGGGCTGCTCAGTGCTCAGTTCTCTGCCTGGGCAGGGTTATTAAAGTCATTCATGTTTGATTTCTGAAGCTGTTAACTGCTGTGTTTCATTTCCTCCCATGATATGAATCTCATTAATGACATATGCTTTGATCGTCATTAAATACCACCCTACACAACATGCTCCTGTGAGCCTGCAGATGATATAGCGAGTGCAGGTGGGATTCAGAAATAGTGTTTTCAATATCTAAAGTTGGGGTTTTTTGCTTGCGGCCATTGTTGGTACACAATGCACATCTCTGGGATGGAGAGAGGATGCAGATGCCCCTGTTGTCTTCAGTAGTGTGTGATTATACAGGCTTCCCAGCCATGGCTGTGGCTTCTGGGTTGAAAACCAAACCCCAGAAAGGTGGTCAAACTGGGAGAAACTGCCAGCCTCTCAGTGGGTCAGATACCGGAAGCAGGAGAACAAGGTGATGATTTGGAGTTTAGAGTCCGATCGTTTCCTTATGTGACGATCTCACTCTGAACACCGTCCCCTTCCACCCACGCCTGGAGAGAGAGTGAGGAATGTAGAGGGAAGGAGGAGTGAGGGAAGTGTGGGGGGGGGGGGGGGGGGGGGCAGAGGGAGGGACAGAGAGAAAGAGGGAGAGGATTGAGTCGAGAGGATGAGATGGGAGAGAGAATGCACATCTCACTTTTACAGAGGACACTGTCCCAAAATGATGGCATGGCAAAAATTGAATGGCATGAAATGCATTTTTATGAAATGACTTGAACGTAATTTGAGTTATGAAGAGTTGAGTCACACGAGAATGGGTATCACTATATCTTTATAAGTATGACATACAGTTGGATAAGGGAGGAACTAGAAAGGAAAAGGAATAATTGTGTATTGAGTATGTATCCTCTCTTGTGTATAATCAAGGATCTTGAAAGTACATACAGTATTTTAGGAGTACACAGTGAATTTCAAATTGGATTGTAATATTATTCAATTGAGCTACAACATTTTCAGAACATTAATTCACAGTTTTTTGCCTCCCTCCTTCATTAAACATTCTAGGTTCTACATTTCTAAACATTTAGACAGAAAAAAGAGACGTCAAAGTACAGTTCTGCAGTAAATAACATTCTTGCATGACAGAAATGTCAGTGTCTGTCAATGATCTAAACCAGACATTGTTTAGGAGATTTTTGACTTTACCGCTGAAATTCAACCATGTTTGAAAACCTACCGTATTTCCAAGATAAATACATAGATATATAATCAATGTAATTTTTGTCTTATTCTACAATGCTGCTCTTATCCTTCTCTTTTTTCATTCTTCTTTACAGTTTAATGCAGTTGGTTTATTGGCTCAGCCTTCACTGTTCTGTGGCAGTGGGGCCTTGCCAGTAGTCGTGGTTACTATAAAAACGAATCATTTTAATTTCCTTGTATCTTATTTCATTCATTTACTTTAATCACAGTCTTTGGGAGGCACCAATGTTTCCCCATGAGTGGCGTCTGTTAAAGAGAGCAGAAATGCAGAGGTCCTTTTGAGTTTGCACCAGGGTGAGACACGCATACTATACTGCATTTAATGACTGCACTGGAGCTCAAGCGATTAGGGCTCATCTCAAAAGATCTCAATGCCCTTTTGATGTTCAGATCCTACAAATGAAATAAGGAGGAAGAAAAATAAATCACATGTGGTTTAGAATTGATTTTTATAACGACTGGCTTTCAAAACTGATAGGGGGTGAAAATGGCTTGATCTAAGATGTACCCTCCCTGCGAACTGAGTGAGTGAGAGAGATGAGAGAGGGCATTAAGAAGTGGTGGAGTGGCAAACCAAGGCCATGACTAGTAGTCTTGTAGGATGGCTGAGTGGAGGCAGCAGCAGGCCAGTGAATGATTATGAGCTCTGTCTGGGAAATGAATTATCAACGATTCAGACAGGAAACTAGAACCAGAGCTCAGGACTGCTTTCATGTCTCATTTCATTTTCCAAGAGAAACCTCATTTTTCTTTATTTACTATCTTCATAAAAGCTAACTAACTTCATCAATATTGTGTCCATCGTAGAAGAGTAAAAGCCCATCCATCATCAGATATTTTGGAATGATCTTTAAAGATGTGACAATATTTTGTTGAAATTTTGTTTATATATATTATGTATTGTTGGTGATTGAGGTGAGTGAAAATACTATTTTCCCCTGTCATGCAGAATGACAGAGAAGCATGTCCTGTTGCTCACACGAATGACCTGAGGGACTAGGAGAGAGGGGGAGAAGTGGACACAAGTGTTTTATGATCTGGTACCACAGTGAACAAAGCAAGTAATCGGCAGACACAGAGGAGCAGGTAGTTTCACTTAACCCCTGTTCAGGACCGACTGCTGCCTTAACTGGTAGCACATGGCCCAGTGTACATTAGAGAGGCCGCTTCGCCTGCTGCCGCCGGCTCCACCCTCAGCAGATCCATCTCTCTCAGAGCCGACAGGGGGCCTCCGGCCACACCACCACAGAGACAGAGAAGGGGGGTGGGGGCCGGGCAAATTTTCATACAGCCTAATGGAAGATGACAGGTTGGCCAACCCTAAAACTCTGTTGCCCCAATGCATCATGGTAGAGGGGTGTTACAGAGAAGCCAGGTTAATGTCACTGTGTTATCATCCTACAGTAGCTAATGCTCTCCTACTGAATGCTCTGTAGACACTCAAGATACAGCAGCCAGCCGGCCACACAGCCAGTAACACACAAAGACTTGAGAAAGTCACAACCCTGGTTTGTGTGAGGGGTACCTGTCTTATCAAATGGAGCAGGAAGCATTTACTGAATATCTGTGGGTTGTGGCTTTCGCTTTCTCCCATTAGTGTTTGGTGTTGTTAGCATGCCGATTGGCCTACGGTAAATGCTTGTTGTTGGTCGGCCACTCTGGAAGGCACTGTGGTCACAGAAACCCCTGTGTGTGTGTGTGTGTGTGTGTGTGTGTGTGTGTGTGTGTGTGTGTGTGTGTGTGTGTGCGTGTGTGCGTGTGTGTGTGTGTGTGTGTGTGTGTGTGTGTGTGTGTGTGTGTATGCATAGGGTTAGGATCAGTGGCAGTAACCACCATCCATATAAGGCCAATAGCTGGCTGGCCAGGTTAACTCCTTCTCTGGTCCAGTGTCACCAGTATCGGTTTCCTCCATGTGGTTCCACTTATACCGCCAGGGCTTCAGCTACAATCTGTCTACTGTTGGCTGGGCCACAGACGGGCAGACAGGCCACAGCTGGGATGAGTAGGACCTAGACCAGGGTTGGGCAACTTTGATGGGGCTGCAGTAGTCTCACTAAGCGCAAACCAGATGGGATGTCATATCGCTGCAGAATGCTGTGGTAGCCATGCTAGTTAAGTGTGCCTTGAATTCCAAATCAAATCAAATCAAAAATAAATTGTATTTGTCACATGCGTCGAATACATGCGTCGAATACAACAGGTGTAGTAGACCTTACAGTGAAATGCTTACTTACACGTCCTTAACCAACAATGCAGATTTAAGATAAAATAAGTTTTAGGTAAAAAAATCAGTAACAAATCATTAAAGAGCATCAGTAAAATAACAATAGTTATAGGGGGTATTGGTACAAAGTCAATGTGTGCGGGTACCGGTTAGTCAAGGTACTACAGTCCCTGGTTCGAATCTAGGCTGTATCACATCCGGACGGGATTGGGAGTCCCATAGGGCGGTGCACAATTGGTCCAGCATCGTCCTGGTTTGGTCGGGGAAGGCTGTCATTGTAAAAAATAATTTGTTGACTTGCCTAGTTAAATAAAGAATATATATATATTATTTTTTTAAATACCTTGTCACAACACAACTGATTGGCTCAAAGGTATTAAGAAAGACATTCCACAAATGAACTTTTAACAAGGCACACCTGTTAATTGAAATTCATTCCAAGTGACTACCTCATGAAGCTGGTTGATAGAATGCCAAGAGTGTGCAAAGCTGTCATTAAGGCAAAGGGTGTCTACTTTGAAGAATATATTTTGATTTGTTTAACACTTTTTTGGTTACTACATGATTCCATATGTGTTATTTCATAGTTTTGAAATATTCACTATTATTCTACAATGTAGAAAATAATACAAATATATACAAAAAAACTTGTATTCAAACTTTTGACTGGTACTGTAGTAAAACAAAAACTAACTCTACCACCACTTCCCTAATTGGAGAAAACGAATTGAAAACAACACTTAATATGTACAATCTCATTGTTAACGACAAGGCAAAATAAAATTCAAATGGGCTCAGGAGAAACAACTCTGAATGAGAGCAAGTCAACGTAGCAGCAAATTATATAAAAAAGATCATAGCTTTCGTAAAGTCACAAATATGCACAGCACATTACTTCTGTTTTCGTCCGTTTGAAACGGAAGGCCCACTCCCTCTGGACTCCAGGTTCCTCCTGCACCACTTACTGTGGGACTCACCACTTGATGAGTCCTGAGAGCCATTCTCCAATATAGCAGGAGAAAGCTGATCCCTGCACGTCACCCTTCACAAAAATGAAAATACAATAACTAAAAGAGTATTATTTGTATCCTGGATAGTTTTCTTTAATGCACAGATTGTTCTTGGCTATAAATGTATTTTTTAAACATAAAATAAGTGAAATCATATGAATCTATCTCTGTTCACTCTGTCATTGTGTGCCATCCTGTTACCATTCTGTAAATCCCTTAAACCACAAAATTACTACAGATCAATTCCTTGCCTCAGTGGTGTGTATTCATGGATGCCAAGGGAAGCCAGGCTTCCCCAAAAATGGACAAAACCCCCCCAAAAAATACATCAATTATTTTATCTTTCCTCTCTCTGTTTTCATAATTTTCCTTAAATTCTCAAGAGGCTGAATGTATCTCACCAGAGAAGGCATCCGAGCGAGTGAAACAGCGCCCCTCGGTCTCTGTATGGTCTCTGAATGTGTAGGCCATCTATCTGATGCTTTCTGGTCCAAAAGAGCTTGACATTGTTGCCACCCGTAGCATTGAATGCAAGGGAAGCCAGCAAAAAATTAACTAAATAATATCCAATCAGCGTTGAGCTAACCTGAGTGAGCTCAACTATGAATGGTCCTGAGGCACCAAAAAAAAGCGTCAATGGAAAGCAGTGTCAAGCAGCGCCAAGGGAAAGCACCAACGATGTTAGGATGAAACAGTCAGAGGTCACCAAGCGCAACATAGCTTCAGCGTGTAAATCAGCTAGAAAGATGTGTCGGCATCGAGTAATTGTCTCTGGTCCCCTCCCAGCTAGGGGGGGTGATGAGCTCTACAGCAGTCTCACAACTCAATCGCTGGTTGAAAACTGTTTTCTGCCCTTCCCAAATGATAGAATTTGTAGATAATTGGCCCTCTTTCTGGGACTCACCCACAAACAGGACCAAGCCTGGCCTGCTGAGGAGTGACGGACTCCATCCTAGCTGGAGGGTTCTAACTCCCCTAGATCCACAATGAGATAGGGTGCATGCCAGGCAGAAGGCTGTTAGCCAGACTGCCAGCATAGTGGAGTCTGCCACAAGCACAGTCAGTATGGTCAGCTCAGCTATCCCTATTGAGACCGTGTCTGTGTCTCGATCTAGGTTGGGCAAAACTAAACAAGGCGGTGTTCGCCTTAGCAATCTCACTGGAATAAAGACCTCCTCCATTCCTGTCATTATTGAAAGAGATTGTGATATCTCACATCTCAAAATAGGGCTACTTAATGTTAGATCCATCACTTCCAAGGCAGTTATAGTCAATGAACTAATCACTGATCACAATCTAGATGTGATTGGCCTGATTGAAACATGGTTTAAGCCTGATGAATTTACTGCATTAAATGAGACCTCACCTCCAGGTTACACTAGTGACCATATCCCCCTGCACATCCCGCAAAGGCGGAGGTGTTGCTAACATTTACCATAGCAAATTTCAATTTACAAAAAAAAAATGACTGCGTTTTCATCTTTAGAGCTTCTAGTCATTATATCTATGCAGCCTACTCAATCACTTTTTATAGCTACTGTTTACAGGCCTCCTTTGCCATTTACAGCGTTCCTCACTGAGTTCCCTGAATTCCTATTGGACCTTGTAGTCATGGCAGATAATATTCACATTTTTGGTGACTTTAACATTCACATGGAAAAGTCCACAGACTCACTCCAAAAGGCTTTCAGAGCCATCATCGACTCAGTGGGTTTTGTCCAACATGTCTCCGGACCTACTCACTGCCACAGTCGTACTCTGGACCTAGTTTTGTCTCGTGGAATAAATATTGTGGATCTAATGTTTTTCCTCATAATCCTGGACTATCATTTTATTACATTTGCAATTGCAACAAATAATCTGCTCAGACTCCAATCAAGGATCATCAAAAGCCGTGCTATAAATTCTTGGACAACCCAAAGATTCCTAGATGCCCTTCCAGACTCCCTCCACCAACCCAAAGATGTACAGTTAACCACCTAATTGAGGAACTCAATGTCTCACCCCTGAAAACAAAAAACGTTTGTCATAAGAAACTGGCTCCCTGGTATACAGAAAATACAGAAAGCTCTGAAGCTTCCAGAAAATTGGAACAGAAATGGCGCTACACCAAACTGGAAGTCTTCCGACTAGCTTGGAAAGACAGTACCGTTCAGTATTGAAGAGCCCTCACTGCTGCTCTATCATCCTATTTTTCCAACTTAATTGAGGAAAATAAGAACAATCCCAAATGTATTTTTTGATACTGTCGCAAAGCTGACTAAAAAGCAGCATTCCCCAAGAGAGGATGGCTTTCACTTCAGCAGTAATAAATTCATGAACTTCTTTGACGAAAAGATCATGATCATTAGAAGCAAATTACGGACTCCTCTTCAAATCTGAATATTCCTCCAAAGCCCAGTTGTCCTGAGTCTGCACAACTCTGCCAGGACCTAGGATCAAGGGAGACACTCAAGTTTTTAAATTCTACATCTCTTGACACATTGATGAAAATAATCATGGCCTCGAAACCTTCAAGTTGCATACTGGACCCTATTCCAACTAAACTACCGACAGAGTTCCCTGTCTTAGGTCACCACTTTGTTTTAAGAATGCGAAATGTCAGAATAATAGTAGAGAGACTGATTTATTTCAGCTTTTATTTCTTTCATCACATTACCAGTGGGTCAGAAGCTTACATACACTCAATTAGTATTTGGTAGCATTGCCTTTAAATAGTTTGACTTGGGTCAAATGTTTCAGGTAGCTTTCCACAAGCTTCCCACAATAAATTGGGTGAATTTTGGCCCATTCCTCCTGACAGAGCTGGTGTAACTGAGTCAGGTTTGTAGGCCTCCTTGCTTGCATACGCTTTTTCAGTTCTGACCCACACATTTTCTATAGGATTGAGATCAGGGCATTGTGTTGGCCACTCCAATACCTTGACGTTGTTGTCCTCAAGCCATTTTGCCACAACTTTGGAAGGATGCTTGGGATCATTGTCCATTCGGAAGACCCATTTGCAACCAAGCTTTAACTTCCTGACTGATGTCTTGAGATGTTGCTTCAACATATCCACATAATTTCCTACCTGATGATGCCATCTATTTTGTGAAGTGCACCAGTCCCTCCTGCAGCAAAGCACCCCCACAACATGATACTGCCACCCCCGTGCTTCACGGTTGGGATAGTGTTCTTCGGCTTGCAAGCCTCCCCCTTTCTCTTCCAAACATAACGATGGTCATTATGGCCAAACAGTTATATTTTTGTTTCATCAAACCAGAGGACATTTCTCCAAAATGTACAATCTTTGTCCCCATGTGCAAATTGCAGTCTGGCTTTTTATGTCGGTTTTGGAGCAGTGGCTTCTTCCTTGCTGACGGGCCTTTCAGGTTATGTCGATATAGGACTTGTTTTACTGTGGATATAGATACCTTTATACCTGTTTCTTCCAGCATCTTCACAAGGTCCTTTGTTGTTGATTTGCACTTTTCGCACCAAAGTACGTTCATCTCCAGGAGACAGAACGCATCTCCTTTCTGAGCGGTATGACGGCTGCATGGTCCCATGGTGTTTATACTTGCGTACTATTGTTTGTACAGATTAACGTGGTTCTTTCAGGCGTTCGGAAATTTTTCCCAAGGATGAACCAGTCTTGTGGAGGTCTACAATTTTCTAAGGTCTTAGCTGATGTCTTTTGATTTTCCCATGATGTCAAGCAAAGAGGCACTGAGTTTGAAAGTAGTCCATGAAATACATCCACAGGTACACCTCCAATTGACTCAAATTATGTAAATTAGCCTATCAGATGCTTTTAAAGTCATGACATCATTTTCTGGAATTTTCCAAGCTGATTAAATGCACAGTCACCTTAGTATATGTAAACTTCTGAACCACTGGAATTGTGATACAGTGAATTATAAGTGAATTATAAGTGAATTAATCGGTCAACAATTGTTGGAAAAAGTACTTGTGTCATGCACAAAGTAGATGTCCTAAACAACTTGCCAAAACTACAGTTTGTTAACAATACATTTGTGGAGTGGTTGAAAAACAAGTTTTAATTACTCCAACCTAAGTGTATGTAAACTTCCGTCTTCAACTGTACACAAAACTCTTCAGTCTGGTTTTAGACCCCATCATAACACTGCGACTGCACTTGTGAAGGTGGTATGTTACCTTTTAATGGCGTCAGACCGAGGTTCTGCTTCGGACCTCGTACTCCTAGACCTTAGTGTTGCTTTTGATATCATCGATCACCACATTCTTTTGGAGAGATTGGAATCCCAAATTGGTCTACACTGACAAGTTCTGGCTTGGTTAAGATCTTATCTGTCAGAAAGGTATCAGTTTGTCTCTGTAGATGATTTGTCCTCTGACAAATCAAATGTAACTTTCGTGGTTCCTTAATTAAGGCTCCATTTTAGGACCACTATTTTCACTATATATTTTATCTCTTGGTGATGTCATTCAGAAACACAATGTTAACTTTCACTGCTTTGTGAATGGCACACAGCTGTACATTTCGATGAAACATGGTGAAGCCCCATAATTGCCCTCCCTGGAAGCCTGTGTTTCAGACATAAGGAAGTGGATGGCGGCAAATGTTCTACTTGAAAACTTGGACAAAACAGAGATGCAATTTCTAGTTCCCAAGAAACAAAGAGATCTTCTGTTGAATCTGACAATTAATCTTGATGGTTGTGCAGTCGTCTCAAATAAAACTGTGAAGTGCCTCGGCGTTACTCTGGACCCTGATCTCTCTTTTGACGAACATATCAAGACTGTTCCAAGGACAGCTTTTTTCTATCTACGTAACATTGCAGAAAGGCAGGGCTTTCTCCTATAGAGCTCCATTTTTATGGAATGGTCTGTCTACCCATGTGAGAGACGCAGACTCTGTCTCAACCTTTAAGTCTTTATTGGGACTCATCTCTTCAGTAGGTCCTATGATTGACTGTAGTCTGGCCCAGGAATGTGACGGTGAACGGAAAGATACTTGAGCTGTCTCTACCTGGCCGGTTCCCTTCTCTCCACTGGGATTCTCTACCTCAAACCGTATTACAGGGGCTGAGTCACTGGCATAATTGTCCTCTTCCATGCCGTCCCTAGGAGGGGTGCGTCACTTGAGTGGGTTGAGTCACTGACGTGATCTTCCTGTCCGGGTTCGGCGCCCCCCCTTGGTTTTGTGCTGTGGGGGAGATCTTCGTAGGCTATACTCGGCCTTGTCTCAGGATGGTAAGTTGGTGGTTGAATAAATCCCTCTAGTGGTGTGGGGGCTGTGCTTTGGCAAAGTGGGTGGGGTTATATGCTACCTGTTTGGCCCTGTCCGGGGGTAACGTCGGAAGGGGGCCACAGTGTCTCTCGACCCCTCCTGTCTCAGCCTCCAGTATTTATGTTGCAATAGTTTATGTGTCGGGGGGCTAGGGACAGACTGTTACACAGTGGGGCAAAAAAGTATTTAGTCAGCCACCGATTGTGCAAGTTCTCCCACTTAAAAAGATGAGAAAGGCCTGTAATTGTCATCATAGGTACACTTCAACTATGACAGACAAAATGAGAAAAAAAATCCAGAAAAGACATTGTAGGATTTTTAATGAATTTATTTGCAAATTATGGTGGAAAATAAGTATTTGGTCACCTACAAACAAGCAAGATTTCTGGCTCTCACAGACCTGTAACTTCTTCTTTAAGAGGCTCCTCTGTCCCCCACTCGTTACCTGTATTAATGGCACCTGTTTGAACTTGTTATCAGTATAAATCCCAGAACCACACGGGGGGGCCTAGTGAATGACCTGCAGAGAGCTGGGACCAAAGTAACAAAGCCTACCATCAGTAACACACTACGCCGCCAGGGACTCAAATCCTGCAGTGCCAGACGTGTCCCCCTGCTTAAGCCAGTACATGTCCAGGCCCGTCTGAAGTTTTCTAGAGAGCATTTGGATGATCCAGAAGAAGCTTGGGAGAATGTCATATGGTCAGATGAAACCAAAATATAACTTTTTGTTTAAAAAAGTTGCATCCAAAGAACACCATACCTACTGTGAAGCATGGGGGTGGAAACATCATGCTTTGGGGCTGTTTTTCTGCAAAGGGACCAGGACGACTGATCCGTGTAAAGGAAAGAATGAATGGGGCCATGTATCGTGAGATTTTGAGTGAAAACCTCCTTCCATCAACAAGGGCATTGAAGATGAAACGTGGCTGGGTCTTTCAGCATGACAATGATCCCAAACACACCGCCCGGGCAACGAAGGAGTGACTTCGTAATAAGCATTTCAAGGTCCTGGAGTGGCCTAGCCAGTCTCCAGATCTCAAACCCATAGAAAATCTTTGGAGGGAGTTAAAAGTCTGTGTTGCCCAGCAACAGCCCCAAAACATCACTGCTCTAGAGGAGATCTGCATGGAGGAATGGGCCAAAATACCAGCAACAGTGTGTGAAAACCTTGTGAAGACTTACAGAAAATGTTTGACCTCTGTCATTGCCAACAAAGGGTATATAACAAAGTATTGAGATAAACTTTTGTTATTGACCAAATACTTATTTTCCACCATAATATGCAAATAAATTCCTAAAAAATCCTACAATGTGATTTTCTGGATTTTCTTTCTCATTTTGTCTGTCATAGTTTAAGTGTACCTATGATTAAAATTATAGGCCTCTCTCATCTTTTTAAGTGAGAGAACTTGCACAATAGGTGGCTGACTAAATACTTTTTTTGCCCCAATGTATCTGGAGTAATTCTCCTGCCTTATCCTTATTCAGTGTGAATTTAAGTATGCTCTCTCTAATTCTATCTCTCTTTTTCTCTCTCTCTTTCTTTCTCTCTTTCATTCTTTCTTTCTTTCTTTCTCTCTCTCGGAGGACCTGAGCCCTTGGATCATAACTCAGTCCTGACCTAACCTGTCCTGATGACTCCTTGCTGTCCCCAGTTCACCTGGCCGTGCTGCTGCTCCAGTTTCAACTGTTCTGCCTGCGGCTATGGAACTCTGACCTGTTCACCGGACGTGCTACCTGTCCCAGACCTGCTGTTTTCAACTCTCTAGAGACAGCAGGGGCGGTAGAGAGACTCTGAGTGATATGAAAAAAAAAGCCAACTGACATTTACTCCTGAGGTGCTGATCTGTTGCACCCTCTACAACCACTGTGATTATTATTATTTGACCCTGCTGGTCATCTATGAACATTTGAACATCTTGGCCATGTTCTGTTATAATCTCCCCCCAGCACAGCCAGAAGAGGACTGGCCACCCCTCCTAGCCTGGTTCCTGTCTAAGTTTCTTCCTAGGTTCCGGCCTTTCCAGGGTGTTTTTCCTAGCCACCGTGCTTCTACACCTGCATTGCTTGTTTTAGGCTGGTTTTCTGTACAGCACTTTGTGACATCAGCTGATGTAATAAGGGCTTTATATATTAATTTGATTGATTTTGCATTACTCCAATCATATCACATCGAGAGCCAAACGTCACTGACATAAATTGGTTGTGTTGTTGTCCTCTGGTGGCTAGCTAGCTAAAATGATCTCTTTCCTAAATTGGCCATGGTGGAGATAGGGATTTGGACTAGTGGTTTTAATTAATCCTCCATGCTAGCCAATGATTATAATGGCAATTCTGATCCAACCACAAATTCATACAATGTGCCCCTGGCCTGAGAGAACGGGATTTCAACATATAGCTAGATGTAGAGGGCTAATGTTAACTAGCTATCGTTGCCCATGAAAGGAAGCTAGGCTAGCGAGCAAGATTTTTTGTCAAGTAGCCTAGGACAGCAAAACATTGAACGTGTGTACTGTATGTCAGAGTGATAAATTGTTTCTTCTACATGAAAGAGAGGACGATGGCATTGGAGTTTCTCTACAGGTAGGGTGAGTCAACATGTTTTTTCTACTTGCACAAACGCCACACACCCACAGAAATCCGAATCAAGCATTAACAGACACATCATATTTAGCTTACGTTGATTGTAATAAATAGTTTTTGGTATCTTTTAGTTGTCACTGTTTTAAACTAAGCATAGATGATTTGATGTTGTTGAAATGTTGAAGTTGAAATGGTGCTGGAACAGTGGAGGCAGCTCGTTTTCTTTGCTACTTGTAGTAACTCTCCGTGGTTCTAAATCAATAGTTGTTTAGTGAAAATGTTGTAAACATTAACTTGCTTAACCATGCTGTATGAATATTTTTGAACCCACGCACCGCTACTGGCTTTCTGCCAAAACACTACAATCCTCCTAGACTGTGTACATACAAAGAGGCAAAGAATATTCCAGGATTCACTCAAGGAGATCTGGAGATCTGAGAACACCTTTTATTTGGAGAACATAATTTGTTTACTCACTATTCAATGAATTATCTTTATTGATTTCTTCCATTATCCATTCTCGGTACTTGCAAACATCCATGAAGTTGATTGGAACTTTACTCTCTATTTTACTAGCCCGTGAGGTTACACCATACAGGAGGCCATCTTTGTTCATCAGACTTCCTCCAGAGTCCCCCTGTGTGAGGTACAGAAGAATAAACACAAATATTATCTATTTAATTAGATGGGCCTACATTAAGAAGTACAACAAATCGTTTGTATGCCAACAGCACTAATCACATTATTCAGTAATCAACTCTTCATTTGATAAAGTAATGATAAAAGATTATGAAGGTTGTTCGATTGACTTTTACTGTAAATAAAATTTGATAAGTTAGTCACCCACCACTGTTATTTTTGGGGCAGAAATGATATGTAACTAGGCAAGGAATTGTAAGCGTGTGAATTGAAATCAGTCTTACATGGCAGGCGTCCATCTTCCCTGGAGCTGCTGCGCAGAATCGCATTTGAATTTTGGTTTGAGCATCTTCTGTGGGGAAACACTCAGTGACTTGGAGGTCTCCTGATTTTGAACACTGTAGTTTCTCTGGCTTTCTACCACCTGTGGAGTTAGATTAGAGAAAATGATATAAATCCTGCAAGTAGGTTCTTGTGCATCACTCAACTCTGTGTGTTATTCACCTTCTGTGTAACTCCAGCCTGCAATTCTCACATTCTCCTTCAACACAGGTGTCTGGCATGTAGAGGGAGGAAGCTGAATGGTAGTGAACTGAGGGTATGCCTTAGGTAGCTTCAGCAGCATGATGTCATGAGGAACACTTTTGATTACATTACGTCGTATGTTTTCTTCAGGAATCTGGACCTCTTCTGGTTTAGGTGTTCCACCTGGATGTGCACCCAGTATCGCTGTTATTGTA
This sequence comes from Oncorhynchus mykiss, assembly GCF_057628025.1. Lineage (NCBI taxonomy): Eukaryota > Metazoa > Chordata > Actinopteri > Salmoniformes > Salmonidae > Oncorhynchus > Oncorhynchus mykiss. The sequence continues at coordinate 62,480,941 of NC_143046.1, read as the reverse complement.
CTAAAGGGAAGACGTATAAAGAGACAGTTTGTGTATCACTGTTACCTTGGGTTATAAAAGACCAGTTAGAGTTTCTCAATCATGTACAAGTATTTTTTGGAACAATGTTGCCCATTTTCAAAACAGTCACAGAACTCTGTAGCCTTTTGCCAAACAGTAAATGCATATGTAGTTGCCTTCTCAAAAAGCAAATACATCATCAAAACTATACTGCCAAAATGGCAAATACATTCTTCCAAAGAACATGACTGCCTGCAAAAAGATTATCACAACCATATATACCTTTTGCCTCAAGTTGCCTCACATTTAATCAATAGATTTGATTTGCAGTCACTAAATCATGATGATCAAAATACTATTAAATGATGCATAATTATGGGCAAATACTCACCTTTTATGCATATTTTACCAAACAATTTCAGACACATCAAATTATATATCCTTCTTGAATCAAAATAACATGTAAAATAAGTACATTTTGTGCAGCATTGGTATGATCACAATCCAATGTATTCAATACGTAGGCTGCTCTGCTGACAGGTTGGTAGACTTTCCACCACCAAGCAGAAAGCCAATCCCCAGTAGAAATAAGGACAGGCGAGTACAGTGGAGAACTGCTGATATGAATGGATAGGCCTCAGCCAACACCAAAGCAAAGCTCGTAATGGAAGGTCACAATGTCGAAGACGATGAGTTACAGTTTCTCTCAATGGCGTACAAGCATTTCTTGGAACAATGTTGATTTTCAAAACCGTGTTCTTACGACACAGAACTCTGTGGTCTTTTGCAAAACAGTAAAAACATTTAAAAAATGTTGGTGCTTTCTCAAAACAGAAATGAATTCATCAAAAGATGCAGCATTATAGGATATTAGAAATGACTCTGCTTTTAAGCTTATTTCACCAAACAATTGAACACACATCAAAACAAATATCATTCCTGATCAAAAAGAAGGCACATTGTGCGCAGGATTCATTCATCAGTATCATCACAATCCAATTCCGTTACATGTATTCAGTACAAAGTCTGTTCATAGGTTTGAAGACTTTCCATCTGCAAGCTGAAACACAATCCAACATAGAAATATGGAAAGGTGAATACACTGGAAGAACACATCTGATATGAATGTAGATCTCAATCCACACTAAAACAAAGCTCTGTAATGGATGCTCACAATGTTGGAGAGGATGACATAAGAGGTCCCAAAGTTACTTAGAAGTAGAGGTAACCCAAATTCATTCTCTGCATGTGCACAATGTTGTAAAAAATCGTAATACTTTGGTAGTCCTCTTTACCTAGATCGTTCCCTATATTGTACCTGATGTCACACTGATAGAGCCATTTCAAATGTTGTGCTCCAGTATTTACTGATTGTCGGAAACAGTGAACACATCTGTAACCATTTCTCTTCTGATGAAAACACCTTACAGAGAATTTTCGATTCATTTATGACAATTCTTTTTTTTTTAAGGAGTCTGGGGTATTCAATCAAGGTACAACTGCAATAAATGATCAGATGTTCTGCAAACGTATTTACGCTTTTAATGATTGTTGTTCTGAAATAGGGACGTTCCAAAAAACGCTTTTACGCGATTGAGAGAAACAAATGAATTAAGGAATCCATAAACAGCTTGTAAGGTAATCAGCAGAATACCAAATCAAAACTAGTTGCCATACAAACAAATTACATAAAAATGACATAATTAACCCATATCACCCTGTGCCAATATAAAACATTCATCTTCCTGTAGATAAAGTTTAGCCATCACTTTACCTCCCATAGCTAGTGCAGTGCTCAGCTGTAAGGACCCATTTCTCATGAATAAGAGAGCCACCACATTCCTGTGACTCCATTTTATTTAAAGCTTCTATCAATCTAGTGGCCTTGAGTTTCACATAGTGCTTAGCATAATTGTCATCGCAAGGTTCCCCTCCAAGGATTCTCTTGTGAGAATCACCCGAGGTAAGGCCTGAGAGAGAAGAAGAGAATGGAAGGAGGGGTAAAGAATGTGCAGTATGTGGTGGAAAGGCAAAGGTTCTTTGACATACAACTACAATAACACAAAACATTTCAAATAAGTAAATCCTTACCAGCCAAGAGTAAAATGAACAGAGAAACGCAACCCCTCATAATGACTTGTCGTCCTGATGCCACACTTCTTCCTTTTTGTTCTTGTCATTCCTTGACACCTCAACAGTTATTCAAAACATATCTCACCTTCAAATCACACACTGACCAATGAGCTTTAAGTATTTGAATCAATTCAACTCTATTGGCTGCTTATTTTGTGTAAGTAGATCAGGTCCTTTGTAAGTAAGTATATTTGCATTATATTTGAGTACAACTTCGGATATGAAGTTATGTCCTTTTCCGTATGAGCATGGGTTGAGTGGCTCAAAAGGATCCCAAGGCATGAATATAATGTAGCGAATCATTGTAAATAAAAATATTTATTGATGTAATTGGAAAGTTGTAGCCTACAGCAACTTCAACTTAAATTCTGAATAACAAACTGTAAGCACTTTACATTGCCGCACTGAATAAAGTGGTAATAACATGGTAATAGTATGGTAAGAAGTTATAGTTACTCACCATGAGGACATTATTTTTGCCCAGATACACCTTCATGTCTGTTATTATAGTATTATTTTGTCAGCGTAATGCGAGGCAGCTGTTACCATTACTGTTCTCCAGTGGCGTGGCAGCTGTTACCATTACTGTTCTCCAGTGGCGTGGCAGCTGTTACCATTACTGTTCTCCAGTGGCGTGGCAGCTGTTACCATTACTGTTCTCCAGTGGCGTGGCAGCTGTTACCATTACTGTTCTCCAGTGGCGTGGCGGCTGTTACCATTACTGTTCTCCAGTGGCGTGGCAGCTGTTACCATTACTGTTCTCCAGTGGCGTGGCGGCTGTTACCATTACTGTTCTCCAGTGGCGTGGCGGCTGGCTGTTACCATTACTGTTCTCCAGTGGCGTGGTGGCTGGCTGTTACCATTACTGTTCTCCAGTGGCGTGGTGGCTGGTTGTTACCATTACTGTTCTCCAGTGGCGTGGTGGCTGGCTGTTACCATTACTGTTCTCCAGTGGCGTGGCAGCTGTTACCATTACTGTTCTCCAGTGGCGTGGTGGCTGGCTGTTACCATTACTGTTCTCCAGTGGCGTGGTGGCTGGCTGTTACCATTACTGTTCTCCAGTGGCGTGGCAGCTGTTACCATTACTGTTCTCCAGTGACGTAGCGGCTGTTACCATTACTGTTCTCCAGTGGCGTGGCAGCTGTTACCATTACTGTTCTCCAGTGGCATGGCAGCTGTTACCATTACTGTTCTCCAGTGGCGTGGCAGCTGTTACCATTACTGTTCTCCAGTGGCGTGGCAGCTGTTACCATTACTGTTCTCCAGTGGCATGGCAGCTGTTATTATTACTGTTCTCCAGTGGCGTGGCAGCTGTTACCATTACTGTTCTCCAGTGGCGTGGCAGCTGTTACCATTACTGTTCTCCAGTGGCATGGCAGCTGTTACCATTACTGTTCTCCAGTGGCGTGGCAGCTGTTACCATTACTGTTCTCCAGTGGCGTGGCAGCTGTTACCATTACTGTTCTCCTGTGGCGTGGTGGCTGGCTGTTACCATTACTGTTCTCCAGTGGGGTGGTGGCTGGCTGTTACCATTACTGTTCTCCAGTGGCGTGGCAGCTGTTACCATTACTGTTCTCCAGTGGAGTGGCAGCTGTTACCATTACTGTTCTCCAGTGGCATGGCAGCTGTTACCATTACTGTTCTCCAGTGGCGTGGCAGCTGTTACCATTACTGTTCTCCAGTGACGTAGCGGCTGTTACCATTACTGTTCTCCAGTGGCGTGGCAGCTGTTACCATTACTGTTCTCCAGTGGCGTGGCGGCTGGCTGTTACCATTACTGTTCTCCAGTGGCGTGGCAGCTGTTACCATTACTGTTCTCCAGTGGCGTGGCGGCTGGCTGTTACCATTACTGTTCTCCAGTGGCGTGGTGGCTGGCTGTTACCATTACTGTTCTCCAGTGGCGTGGTGGCTGGCTGTTACCATTACTGTTCTCCAGTGGCGTGGCAGCTGTTACCATTACTGTTCTCCAGTGGCGTGGCAGCTGTTACCATTACTGTTCTCCAGTGACGTAGCGGCTGTTACCATTACTGTTCTCCAGTGGCGTGGCAGCTGTTACCATTACTGTTCTCCAGTGGCGTGGCGGCTGGCTGTTACCATTACTGTTCTCCAGTGGCGTGGCAGCTGTTACCATTACTGTTCTCCAGTGGCGTGGCGGCTGGCTGTTACCATTACTGTTCTCCAGTGGCGTGGTGGCTGGCTGTTACCATTACTGTTCTCCAGTGGCGTGGTGGCTGGCTGTTACCATTACTGTTCTCCAGTGGCGTGGTGGCTGGCTGTTACCATTACTGTTCTCCAGTGGCGTGGCGGCTGTTACCATTACTGTTCTCCAGTGGCGTGGCAGCTGTTACCATTACTGTTCTCCAGTGGCGTGGCGGCTGGCTGTTACCATTACTGTTCTCCAGTGGCGTGGTGGCTGGCTGTTACCATTACTGTTCTCCAGTGGCGTGGTGGCTGGCTGTTACCATTACTGTTCTCCAGTGGCGTGGCAGCTGTTACCATTACTGTTCTCCAGTGGCGTGGCAGCTGTTACCATTGCTGTTCTCCAGTGGCGTGGCAGCTGTTACTATTACTGTTCTCCAGTGGCGTGGCGGCTGGCTGTTAGCATTACTGTTCTCCAGTGGCGTGGCAGCTGTTACCATTACTGTTCTCCAGTGGCTTGGCGGCTGTTACCATTACTGTTCTCCAGTGGCTGGCTGTTACCATTACTGTTCTCCAGTGGCGTGGTGTCTGGCTGTTACCATTACTGTTCTCCAGTGGCGTGGTGGCTGGCTGTTACCATTACTGTTCTCCAGTGGCTGGCTGTTACCATTACTGTTCTCCAGTGGCGTGGCGGCTGGCTGTTACCATTACTGTTCTCCAGTGGCGTGGTGGCTGGCTGTTACCATTACTGTTCTCCAGTGGCTGGCTGTTACCATTACTGTTCTCCAGTGGCTGGCTGTTACCATTACTGTTCTCCAGTGGCGTGGTGGCTGGCTGTTACCATTACTGTTCTCCAGTGGCTGGCTGTTACCATTACTGTTCTCCAGTGGCGTGGTGGCTGGCTGTTACCATTACTGTTCTCCAGTGGCTGGCTGTTACCATTACTGTTCTCCAGTGGCTGGCTGTTACCATTACTGTTCTCCAGTGGCTGGCTGTTACCATTACTGTTCTCCAGTGGCGTGGTGGCTGGCTGTTACCATTACTGTTCTCCAGTGGCTGGCTGTTACCATTACTGTTCTCCAGTGGCGTGGTGGCTGGCTGTTACCATTACTGTTCTCCAGTGGCGTGGCGGCTGTTACCATTACTGTTCTCCAGTGGCGTGGTGGCTGGCTGTTACCATTACTGTTCTCCAGTGGCTGGCTGTTACCATTACTGTTCTCCAGTGGCGTGGTGGCTGGCTGTTACCATTACTGTTCTCCAGTGGCTGGCTGTTACCATTACTGTTCTCCAGTGGCGTGGTGGCTGGCTGTTACCATTACTGTTCTCCAGTGGCGTGGTGGCTGCCTGTTACCATTACTGTTCTCCAGTGGCTGGCTGTTACCATTACTGTTCTCCAGTGGCGTGGTGGCTGGCTGTTACCATTACTGTTCTCCAGTGGCGTGGCGGCTGGCTGTTACCATTACTGTTCTCCAGTGGCTGGCTGTTACCATTACTGTTCTCCAGTGGCTGGCTGTTACCATTACTGTTCTCCAGTGGCGTGGCGGCTGGCTGTTACCATTACTGTTCTCCAGTGGCGTGGCGGCTGGCTGTTACCATTACTGTTCTCCAGTGGCGTGGCAGCTGTTACCATTACTGTTCTCCAGTGGCATGGCAGCTGTTACCATTACTGTTCTCCAGTGGCGTGGCGGCTGGCTGAGCCTGATAAGAGAGACGGTTGATGAATGGGTTAACCCTTTGCATTGTCTGGTGATTTGGTAATGCCATTTTCACTCAAAAGAACATGCTGAGAAGAATGATCACCACAGCAGGAAAGGTACTGGGAGTCTGACAGACAGGCTTGAATAAGAGCTTTAAGGTTAGGGCCCCTAGCAATGCCCAGAAATTATTTTCTGACCCAAGCCATCCACATGAATTTGACCTACTCCCATCAGGGCGAAAGTAGACATCAGCTTGCAGGAAAACCTAGACTATCATTTGTGCCATGTATGATATCCTTTCTTTTAATGGCTCTGCCCACTCATCAAGAACAGCAGGCTGATATTCATACTGTATATACTGATGAATTTATATCATCATAAAGAATGCCTTTTCTAATGTGTCTTTTCTTGTCCCTTTTAAACATAGTTGAAACGTATACATGATACTGCAAATAAAGTTTCCCTGCAGTTACAATAAAGTCAGTCAATTACTTGTAAGGTGGTATGACACATTGTAAAAGCTACATAGCCTGCTCTGATTAGCCCAACATCACAGTGACTCATAAATGGACTTGTTTGCCTAGAAAAGCAGATAAAAGTCCCAGCTAAGATATAGCATTCATTGTGAAGAAAACCTGCACTGACCATTAGGTACTATCTCACGCTTTAACGGCAGGCAAAGGGCCAATTCAAATTCAAATAGACTCTGGAGAAGTATATCTGAATGTGTCAAATGAGCAACAAAAATGATCCTAACTCTCTTATAGAATCATAAATATATTCAGAAAATGGCATGCACTTTTTATCACTTTGAAACGGATGGCCCACTCCCTCTGGCCTCCAGGTCCCTCCTGCACCACTTACTGTGGGCCTGTATCACTGTATTCTTATTGATGTGTCCTGAGAGCCATTCTCCAATATAGCAGGAGAAAGCTGATCCCTGCACGTCACCCTTCACAGAAATGAAAATACAATAACTACTTCTAGGTTTCACTCCTTGCCTCCTGCCAGTCTTAAGACTCCTGCCAGACTTAATTTCCTCCGTCCAGTCATGCAATATGATAATTTTCTTATTTGCAAGAAATATCAATTCCTCAACTGAGACACATAATCATTGTTGAGGAAGGGAGAAGCTACCTGTGTAATGTGTTTAGCATAAATAAACCTGGTTAGCCGCAGGCACTGTTTGAAAATGAGAGAGTGCTGATGGTCAAAATCAATTTCCCTACGTCCAAATTACTCCCTCTCTGGCTTAGGATTTCGCCTAAATAGCCAACCTTAAAACACTGATACTAATTTCATCATATTAGAGCCCCAATCATATAGTTTGAGTTATTGTTAATGATATTTGCTTTATTTATTGACCTACTGAGATGGCTTTAGGGCTGGGCATTATAGAGATCTGTTACTGCCCCTGTTGTGTGTGTGTGTGTGTGTGTGTGTGTGTGTGTGTGTGTGTGTGTGTGTGTGTGTGTGTGTGTGTGTATGTGCATGTGTATGTGTGTGTGTGTGTGTGTGTGTGTGTGTGTGTGTGTGTGTGTGTGTGTGTGTGTGTGTGTGTGTGTGTGTGTCGTGTTCATAGATGACAGGAAGCTGATGAGGGGAGGACAGCTCATAATAATGTAAACCATGTGTTTGATGAGTTTAATTTATTCAGTTCCAGCCATTAATAAGAGCCCGTCCTCCCCAATTAAGATGCCACCAACCTCCTGTGACATACAGTTCCCTCTGCAATTATTGGGACAGGGATTTATTTTTCTTCTTTTGGCTCTATGCTATCCAGAAGTTTGGATTTTAAATCAAACAATGACTGTGAGGTTAAAGTGTAGACTGTATTTTCATCCATATCGGGTGAACCATTTAGAAATTACTGTACTTGTGTACATAGTCCCCACATTTAAGGGGAGCAAAATTATTGGGGCAAATTCACTTATGTGTATTAAAGTCGTATTCATAGCACGCAATGACTACTTAAAGGTTTGACTCTACAAATTTGTTGGGTGCATTTGCTGTTTGTTTTGGTTGTGTTTCAGATGCATTTGTGCCCAATAGAAATTAACGGAGTCACTTTTATTGTAAAAAGGAATAGAAAATCAAATGTTTCTAAACACTTCTACAGTGTGGATGCCACCATGATTATGGATAATCCTGAATGAATCGTGAATGATGAATGAGAACGTTACAGATGCACAAATATCCTACCCCCAAGACATTGACACACATACAGTATAAGTGAATTTGTCCCAATGCTTTTGCTCCCCTAAAATGGTGGACTATTTACAAAAAGTGTGGTAATTTCTAACTCAATATGGATGAAAATACCCTGAAATTAAAGCTGACACTATGCACGTTAACATCATATTCATTGTTTGATTTCAAATCCAAACTTTTGAAGAATAGCACCAAAAGAAGAAAGAAATGCTTTACTGTCCCAATAATTACAAAGGGCACTGAAGATGTCTGTTTTTCTGTTGCGTATACAGAAGAAAACAAGGACTCAAACAATAGAAGCAGACAATATGCCATATGTGTGTATATTACCCCGTAATAGCATATAGTAGTGTCATTACAGGTGGCTTATCAGGTATTTGGCATCACCAAATTACTAAAACTACCTACTTTATTTTTATGCAGACAGTGTATTTACTGGGTGAGAGTAGTGCCTTTCCATCTTGCCGTGCTCAAGATGGTAAGATAGGAACTGTGTGTGTGTCAGGCTGTGTGTGTGTCAGGCTGTGTGTGTGTCAGACTGTGTTTGTGTCAGGCTATAGATCTGTGGATTCTAGACTCGGTCGGCCTGTGGCCGAGGTGGATCACCTGGGTGCCACATCATAAACAACAGCCGTGTGTCACCCTGCCTGTATCCACATTACCATGCAGCCTCTCAGGCTCAACCTTCATTACGGCTTCATCTCTCCTAAATCCTGATCTTCTGCATGAGGCAAGGTGAGAGCAAATGTTGTAGGATTGTAGAAATGTATGATTGCACTCTATGGAACACCACATTTAAGGGAGAGTATACAGTGGATGAACACTGATGGAAAGAAAGGACGAGCGAGAGAAAAAGATCCAGAAGTGCACCAGATGTGTTGCATTTATCTTATTTGCGTGTATGGTCTATTATGAGTGATACATGCACGTCAAGATGGCTGCTCCCTAACTTCCTGCCCCATCTGATAACCCCCCATCCTATTCCCTGGGCTTGGGGCTCGACATTACATAGCTGGTACAGATATGATTTATCTGTATGGCTCTTACTCCTGCAGCGCAGGTCAGCCTAATAACCTTTGTCAGCTCTTTAGGCGTGAAGAAGGTATATTGTAACCATTTGGGCAGAAACAGGCAGGCTTTCCCGATATTGACTCAAACACAATGAGGGTAGAAGGAGGGGTAGCGTGGAATAAAGTGACACTAATGGAGCATTGATGACAAAACAAATCGTGCACGGGGACCACTTTCTAGCATTTTTCCTTCCTAATACCGTCGCCTCGGGTTACAACATGTCTTGAGTCGGTGCAGCGGCCCTCGCCCCGCGGATCTATCCGGAGATTAGGATTTCCTCGCAAGGAAATGGTCACGTGATTTACTGTTGCTGGAGAGGCGCTACAGATGCCAGCACGGGAGGAGAGAGGTATAAGATGACTAAAAACACAGCTCTTTGGAACCACACCACGTTCCTCGTCCTGGTCCGGAATTGGCTCTATGGTGACTGGGCTGGAAGGCTGGAACGTCACCCTAGACTTTGAAAACACACTTCGATGGCAATTAAATATTAATGGAGGAATTATACCCTGAAAGCTGTATCCCTGTTACATGGAACATGCAAATCGCTCCAATCAGTGAGGTAACTGAAATAGAAACAGGATAGTTGGACCAAAATTACTTGTCATCATTGATATAATTACTATTAATACAACAAATTCGCAGGAGTAAGAGGAAAATAATATAACAACTGTACAATTATGATGATTTATCTCTATTACTGTACAAAACAGGAACAGCTAATGGTTATTGCTTCATTCATGCCATCATGCATACATGACCTTGAGAGGGATCTATCTTGAAGAATGCTCACATGTAGGGATCAACGCAAGGGTCAGGGTGCCAACCTCGTATATCAAACTTTCACATCTGGAGTGGTACTGGTCCAGAGTGAGAAAGTAGGCAATATGAATTAAAGAATGGCTGGGCGTGATAGTGCATCTTATTTTTCTGATGGCTCCAAACCTTTCCAAACCTGACGGCTCCAAACCTTTCCAAACCTGACGGCTCCAAACCTTTCCAAACCTGACGGCTCCAAACCTTTCCAAACCTGACGGCTCCAAACCTTTCCAAACCTGACGGCTCCAAACCTTTCCAAACCTGACGGCTCCAAACCTTTCCAAACCTGATGGCTCCAAACCTTTCCAAACCTGATGGCTCCAAACCTTTCCAAACCTGATGGCTCCAAACTTTAGCTTGAAAAAAAGCATTTGGGCTAATGCACAGAAAGTATGTCACCATCTAGGTTTCTATCCAATTAGCAACAGATTTTCATGCAAATATAAAATAAAATGATGAGATTATGGACAAAAGAGCAAAATTATTTGTATTTGTCAAACGGCAGCCAAGCACAGATGATCGTGTCACCAGAATAAGACCCTCGATATTTATTGGAAAGGAGCATCAAGCTCATCACCTTGCACTTTCACCACCCTGTGTCACGCCCTGACCTTAGAGAGCCTTTTTATTTCTCTATTTGGTTAGGTCGGGGTGTGATTTAGGTGGGCATTCTAGTTTTTCTATTTCTTTGTTGGCCGGGTATGGTTCCCAATCAGAGGCAGCTATCCATCATTGTCTCTGATTGGGGATCATACTTAGAAAGCCTTTTTCCACCTTTAGTTTGTGGGATCTTGATTTCGTGTAGTGCCTGTGAGCACTCCAGTCGTTACGTCTCATTTGCTGTTTATTGTTTTTGTCGGCGAGTTTCATGAAAATAAACATGTGCAACTCTATGCACGCTGCGCCTTGGTCCGCTCATTTCAACGAACGTGACACCCTGTGAAGTTCATCATAACTTATTTCATCTGTAGCCTAATAAACTGCATGCTTTCCTGACGAGTCGCAGTGGGAGGACCACACAATATTTCACTGCATGACTCCATGTTTACTTCAATACGGTTATTATATTAATATTGCTCATAAAATATTTTTTTGCGTTTTTTGTTTTGTCAACATTTGGAAAGTTTACCGACAAATGATCTGTTTCCATCAGGACTGTCATGCCATTTTTTATCCGATGTACTTTACTTGCATAAATAGGTTGGAGGGAAACCTTTCTCTCTCCATTCAACTCTCTTTCACCCTCTCTAAAAATACAGGCCAACTTAGCCACAGCTTAATTAATTAAGATTAAATAGACAAGGAAAAACAACAGAGACAGAGCATATCTCCTAATAGACTGGCTGACATTCAACACTGCTCAATAGAAAACGTTATCTGGAAGTTTCTGGGGGAAGGAAGACAATGTGTCTGAAACACAGGTCCAGTTGCATAGCCACGGGAAGAAAGGGTGCTGAGGATGCAGATGCACCCCCTAATTTTTTTTTTAAAATAAAAATAAAAATTGAGAATAATGTTTCCCACAAAAGTAGTACACTGGGCCTTTACTAGTCCTGTATTAGAGGATAGATATAGCCTCTGCACTGCCCCAACCGCAAAAAGAACCACAGCAAATATTTTCCTGCGGCTATTTCCAGTAAAGTTCCTTATGTTCCACAAAACAAACACTGCTCCAAAAATATATTATTGTTGTTTTGTCTTATCCCGGAAACACCCGGATGGCGGTTTTGCTTAAAAATACTCTGTGTTAGTATTGGTGATGGCGCTCTGCATGTGCGAAATTCATTGCCAGAGAGAAAGAGAGCGATAGAGAGAGATAGAGAGCTGTCTCCTCGCTATGATTAATTCCCCTGTGAAACAGTGTGATAATCATTGTCTCGTCAGATCTTGCCACTGATGAGCCTTTATCTCCCAGATCAGCCCAGCATCAGACGAGGACGGGGAGGAGTGTTAGAGGGAGTTGTATAAAGAGCAGTCTGAGACAGAGAGACTTGAATTGCAGCAGTATTGTTTAATAAAGACAGATATTTGTCTGCATTCCTTTCCTGCTGTTCACTGGGTACACTTCCCGGCTGAGAGGAATGCCAGCCTGGGCGACAGCGTTACGTGTGGGCACCATGCTAACACATTCCGTTATTCTCATCTGCCAACACACAGACAGCCCTGTGCCAAATCATATGATATGTGTGTGTTCTCGTATATTTATATTCTTCAAACTGAGTGAAGAATGTCTGTATATAGAATTGTGTGTGTGTGCTTGTGTGCTTGTGTGTTAACAGCTGACAGGCTTGACTGTGGTCCTCCTGTGTACACAGAAGTGAAGGTATTCTTGCTGACTTTACTAGGATGGTGGGGGGATACTGACCTGAATGGTGCATTTACAGGAGACAGTTAAAATACCCCCAAGCTGGGCTAGTGGGGCTGTTTCAGCTAATGCCATCTGACTGGAGCCAACCAAACCAGCTCACTGCACTCATTTCACATGAACCACTTATTTCAGGCCTGATCTGGGCTGTTGCCTGCAACAACAAACCTGATGTAAGATAAAGGTTAACCAAATGTATGAGATGAGGGAGAAAAATCCTCCACACAAGACGACTTCTGGGTTCACTATGGTTACAGACGAAACCTTTTGTTATTCTAAACTAAACAGCAATTCATATGATGCAGCAATGTTGCTCAATGACAGAAAATTGGAAGATTTTTAGTAAGGGAAAATGAAGTCTGACATTTCTAAGTGGAAATTATAAACTTCAGAAGCCTTTTTAAAACTCAAATACACTGCAAGTTTGAAATGTTTTGCATTGTAGGAAAGTTATTCTGCAACAGGGTGATCAAGTTAAGATCCTACACCTGTAGGAAGATAATTTAGCATTCTCTTTCCCTGATTACATTTTCTTCTTCCTTTTCTACCCTTTGGTGACCTCTGTGAACTATACTATAGTACACATGAAAAAAGTAGAGGCAGTAGTTTTGTGTAAGGTAATAATAGGGAGAAGGATGTACGTGTCTTTCCTTATGCAAATATTTTTACAGTCTCAGATGGTAGGCTACCGTTAAAGATAACTGAGTGATGAAAATATGACATGCCTGAGTCCATGTTTGGGCATACATTCTGCCCTTGCTGGTGAGAACACTGTCACTGTTAGGAATAAAAGCTGTGCCTCACCTCAGGGACAGACAGGTATCTGAGATCTAAGCAACTGAACTGGGATTCAAATTGAAGTAGAAGCTGCAGCTGGTGAGTTTAACTATTTAAAAAAAAACTGAAAACACAACGCAGTCAACCTCTTCAGAGAACTCAAATACCTACTGTAACTGTAACCTGACAGTAGTTTTCATTTCTTTTAAATGCATTGCACATTACAGATACAGTAAACTACAGTACAGTAATCAAATGATTTAGCAATTATAGCTATGTCACTTGAATTTTAAAAAAATATATATATATATATTTTAACCTTTATTTAACTAGGCAAATCAGTTAAAAGCAAATTCTTATTTACACTCACAGCCTACCCCGGCCAAACCCGGACGACTCTGGGCTCCCAATCATGGCCGGATGTGATACAGCCTGAATTTGAACCAGGGGCTGAAGTGACAACTCTTGCACTGAGATGAAGTGCCTTAGACCTCTGCACCACTCGGGAGCCCACATAGCTAGTACTTTCCTGTCAGAAATTTTTCTCAAATTCAGTGCTTGCCCACTGGGCACAAACTGGTTGAATGAACAGTGTTTTAATGTAATTTGTCAACCCTGCTTCAACCATGCTAATGTCTATATTTCTAATGGTGTCATTCAGCAGAGATGTACACTATCATGTTCATCAAAGATGCCAAGATCTACGTTCTCTTACTGGTGTTCATCATTCATCTTTGTGGAGAAAGGGCAGTCAGACTTATCAACAGAAAGTGTGAAAAAGATTACTGAAGACGTAATATACACAAGAAGGGTAACATATAAAGTGATGTATATTATTTAATGTTTGCATGTTGATTCGTGTAAGTGCCAACACAGTACTTTACTGTGAAGTACACATAGTCTTTGCTTACTGCTGTGGTGGTGATAATAACCATATTGCCTATTCAGGTTCAAGCCTGAAGAGTTGAAAAGAATGATAGCAAAGAAAGCAGAAGAAGGCACAAGCGGAAGACAGCCCAAGTAAGATCATTTTCGTTTGTTTCTACTTTTAGCAACCATGAGCTTCTATCTCATAATTTGACAATGTTTTTTACAATGACTTTTCTTGTGGCTGAGCAATCTGTATCCTCATATTATACAATCCCCTCCAACCCCTCTTTTACGCTACTGCTACTCTCTGTTCATCATATATGCATAGTCACTTTAACAATATCTACATGTACATACTACCTCAATCAGCCCGACTAACCGGTGCCTGTATATAGCCTCGCCACTGTTATTTTTTACTGTCTTTTTACTGTTGTTTTTATTTATTAACTTACCTATTGTTCACATAATACATTTTATGCACTGTTGGTTAGAGCCTGTAAGTAAGCATTTCACTGTAAGGTCTACTACACCTGTTGTATTCGGCGCACGTGACAAATAAACTTTGATTTGATTTGATTTGACTCCATGGTTTAACCAACCCAGTATTAGGAATACGACAACCCTATCCAGTATTAGGAATACGACAATTCTGCATGGATCTACATTTATCACTCTTCTATCTTTGAGTCTTCATAAAAACAATGTACAGTGTAGCTTCAAAATATATTTTAAACGATCTTGGTTGCTCTCATGGACTGTATTATGTCTTAAATGCTCATTTAAATTGTTTCCATTTCGACCACTTGATTTACTGTATGTTTGGGTTTCTAATACAGGGGCGAGCAGTTCACAATGGCACTCACGCTTACAACAAAGGAATGTGACAGTGGGGAGCTAGAGAAAAGACACAATCTCCAACAGGTTATGGACGACATGGTAAATGGTGCTGTGGGCAACAATGATTGGGTCACTGCAGCTATTCCTGAGTTCAACAACGGTTATGACAGCCATTCAGAATATTGCGTACTGGAGAAACTGCAATCCAATTTAAAAAAATATTCTAATATAGAGTGTTTGATACTCTACACACACAACAGTCCTTGCGCTGATAAATGACTGAAGGACAACCATTCGTTCAACATTATCAAACAACTGATAGAGGTTTTCTGAAAAGTAGAATCAACATATAGTGCATTAGTCTTTGACCATATTATATTATAGACATTGAAAAAAGTAGAGAAGACGTTTTTAATTCCCTGAAAAACATTCCTATACCAACGTATTGCTGCTACAAAGTTATTGCTACAAATACTGGATATTACTGTGCATTGCTTGACACTAGCAAAGATGACAAATTTCAAATATGTTTAGATGAGATAAAGCAATGAGATATCAAAGTAATGACACCAATGATAAACCCCTGAGAAAAATGAATAAAGAGCACAATAGATTTTTTCTGTTGTTACAAAAACCACAAAATCTATACAAATGTTTGGCTGTCATCACTCATCACTGAATTGGGATGCTAATGTTAGCAGTACATGAATGTTGGTTGTAATTATTTAGGCTGTTCTGTATCCCCCCATTCTGTCGTTTCAATGTGCTTTCTGTGCTTTTCTAACATTCTGAAACTGGATAATGTAGTGTTTCATTTCAAACTATTTCTGCCTGATGCCAGCAGAAAGTTGTTAGTCTGTAGTTTATTATACTGTATAAATCTGTTTCCACTCGCTTATGATATCATTACTGTGATCTACAACTTTATGACGTATGAGTTATTTGCTGTTATTAAACCATTCTCTCTTGGATGTAATGAAGGATGTTGTTTGTGATACGTGCTTTCTCTTCGTTATGTTCAGTCTCAAGTGTGAATAGAAGCCCATTAACTTGGAGACATCTTTACAGCAGTGGTCTGTGAAAGCATTTTACTCGGCAGGAGCTGCTCGTCATGCATCATTCCAGCTGGTAGTTCATATTCAATCCATAAAAAGTTTAGTTGTCGAGGGGCTGAATGGTCAAGTTCCCAGTTTTCACACTCTGTTATAATTGATGCATCTGGAGTATGCTATTTAGTCACTGAGAGACAGCTGGACTAGACAGGACCGGCTCCAGGCATAAGCGGTCGCTTAAGGCCCCAGGCCATTTTTTTTTGTTGGTACTCAGTCGGTGTTTCAACTTACTGTTCTCTCTTAGGGCCCCCAAAAGGCTAGAACTGGCCCTGGGGCCAGAGAATAATTTGTATTGGTTATTCACTTTCAGGAAAATGTCAAAACATCAACAAACCCAAAGCAGACATATGGACAGCTACAAAAAGAACACCAATTATTTTTTACACCTACGTTTGCTTCTTTATGTTTATTGGGAAATAACTGGAAAAAATGAAAATATTGAATATGTGCAGAATAAAAGCGTAATATGGTCAATAAGAGGGTTGAAATTATATGTCAAAGAAAATGTAATGAAACACAAACTGCCTCCTCAAAACAAATTGGCACTGTTACCTTAGATTGAGTTGAATTTCATCTAGACTGGCTTTATTCAACCTTTCAGGTTTATAAATGGGCATACATTAAAAACCATAAACTACACCTCTCCACTGCTGTCAGTTTTATTCAACAGTATACAGTGCCTTTGGAAAGTGTTCAGATCCCTTGACTTTTTCCACAATTTGTTACCTTAGAGCCTTATTCTAAAACTGATTAAATCGTTTTTTCCCCTCATCAATCTACACAATACCCAATAATGATAATGCAAAAACAGGTTTTTAGAGATTTTTACTCAAATATAATTTAAAACCCCCCGGAAATATCACATTTACATAAGTATCAGACCCTTTACTCAGTACTTTGTTGAAGCACCTTTGGTAGTGATTACAGCATGGAGTCTTCTTGGGTATCTGTATTTTGGGAGTTTCTCCCATTCTTCTCTGCCGATCCTCTCAAGCTCTGTCAGGTTGAATGGGGAGCGTTGCTATTTTCAGTTCTCTTCAGAGGGGCCACTCAAGGGCCACTCAAGCACATTCAGTTGCCTTGTCCCGAAGCCACTCCTGCGTTGTCTTGGCTGTGTGCTTAGGGTCGTTGTCCTGTTGGAAGATGAACCTTCGCCCCAGACTGAGGTTCTGAGCACTCTGGAGCAGGTTTTCATCAAGGATCTCTCTGTACTTTGCTCTGTTCATCTTACCCTTGATCCTGACTAGTCTCCCAATCCCTGCCGCTGAAAAGCATCCCCACAGCATGATGATGCCACCACCATGCTTCACCGTAGGGATGGTGCCAAGTTTCTCATGGTCTGAGAGTCTTTAGGCACCTTTTGGCAAACTCCAAGCTGGCTGTCATGTGCCTTTTACTGAGGAGTGGCTTCCGTCTGGCCACTCTACCTTATTAAAGGCCTGATTGGTGGAGTGTTGCAGAGATGGTTGTAGTTCTGGAAGGTTCTCCCATCTCAACAGAGGAACTAGGAACTGGGGTTCTTGGTCACCTCCCTGACCAAGGCCCGTCTCCTCTGATTGCTCTGTTTTGCCGGGCAGACAGCTCTACGAAGGGTCTTGGTGGTTAAAACTTCTTCCATTTAAGAATGGTAGAGCCCACTGTGTTCTTGGGGACCTTCAATCAGTGGCAGTTCTAGACCATTTCAACTGGGGGGGGGGGGGGGGCAGTTGTTCTGTTAGAGGGGCCAGTTACATTAGACTTATTATTATATTGTTGTCATATCGGTTTCTTCACTGCATTGCAGTTATTAGCAGGCAAAAGACCATGTTCATAATCATTCAACAATTTATTTGCATTTCCATTATAATTTTCATTTGCATTACATATTCAGTATCAGGTCACATCAACTGTATTCTCTGGCTTTTGTGTTTTTCTTTTTGCAAAAAGATCAGCAAATTCATCTAGACTCAAGGCCTTTGCCCTCCTTGACTCAATACTTAATACACCTAAATTGCTTAATCTGTCATCTGACATTGTGGACCTGAGATACGTTTTCACCAGCTTTAGTGCAGAAAAACTCTGTTCACAAGAAGCAGTACTAACAGGGATTGAAACAGCTATCTTGCACAGTTTAAAGAGCTCAAAGAAAACTTCTTTATAAGGCTCAATGAATAATGCCAGCTCTACTCTCTGCAGGTCTCTGCATGCCACTCTGCATTTTCCTTTCTAAAATTCTACTGAACTGATGTAATTCATGCCCCAAGTCCTCAATATTTGATTCAAACATTCTAGCAAATGGAAACAGGGACTTCTCTTTGAGAAATACATAACTTGTAGGGTAGGGTTTAGAGTTTGGATGCCATTCATTATGTCACAGTTTTTGCTAGGGAACCTTCTGTTAAGCTCATTGAGCATATGATCTAAAACAGGATAGAAAAGGGTTGTACGAAAACTGCCTTTTTCTTGTTCTGAATCTGACATCTGACCCATTGTACTGAGTACACAGTCTCCATTAAATTGAGAGCTTAGCTTTTTTGGTCGTTTTGCAGGGAGGTGTACTGCAGTATCACATTGCTCAGCTGTGTTCAACACTTCATTCCATAGGTCATCAAAAAATGACTCATCCCTGTAGTCATTCAAAGTTTGAACTAAGGCTTCAACTAAATCAACAGCCTTTGACAGGTCAAGTGGTGCACCTGGGTACATCTCTATTTGTATGCTATGCCATTTTTGATGCACATACAGTATGACCCAGATGTGAAGACGTAAAGTCTTTCTAGTAAGGAGAAGAACTGTCCGACCTCAGGGACAGCTTTGACTGTATCCACTAAAACTAAGTTTAGACAGTGTGCACTGCAGTGGATGTAAAAGGCATGCTTTGCTTGTTCTTCAATGCGTGCCTGAATGCCTGAATGCTTGCCACTCATAACGGAAGCACCGTCATATGCTTGGCCTACTAGGTTGTTTTTGTATTCAAGACCATGACTTTATAATATGTGTACGATTTTGTCAGTAAGCCCTGCTGCATCTAGTCGATCAGCCGATTCAAAGTGGAGAAAGCTCTCATGGACAGCTCCTCTGAAATAATACCTGAGTACTAGAGATATCTGCTCCTGTGTTTTCTTCTTTTGAGCTTCTAGTCATGGAATCTATGCAGCCTACTCAATCACTTTTTATAGCTACTGTTTACAGGCCTCCTGGGCTGTATACAGCGTTCCTCACTGAGTTCCCTGAATTCCTATTGTAGTCATGGCAGATAATATTCACATTTTTGGTGACTTCAATATTCACATGGAAAAGTCCACAGGCCCACTCCAAAAGGCTTTTGGAGCCATAATCGACTCAGGGTTTTGTCCAACATGTCTCTGGACCTATTCACTGCCACAGTCACACTCTGCACCTAGTTTTGTCCCGTGGAATAAATATTGTGGATCTTAATGTTTTTCCTCATAATCCTGGACTATCGGACCATCATTTTATTACGTTTGCAATTGCAACAAATAATCTGCTCAGACCCCAACAAAGGACCATCAAAAGCCGTGCTATTAATTCTTGTACAACCCAAAGATTTCTAAATGCCCTTCCAGACTCTCTCCACCTACCCAAGGAGATCAGAGAACAAAAATCAGTTAACCACCTAACTGAGGAACTCAATTTAACCTTAATACCCTAGATGCGTAATACCCTAGATGCAATCGCATAAGAAACTAGCTCCCTGTTATACAGAAAATACCCGGGCCCTGAAGCAAGCTTCCAGATTTGAACGGAAATGGCGCTACACCAAGCTGGAAGTCTTCCGTCTAGCTTGGAAAGACAGTACAGTGCAGTATCGAAGAGCCCTCACTGCTGCTCGATCATCCTATTTTTCCAACTTAATTGAGGAGAATCCAACATTTCTTTTTGATACTGTCGCAAAGCTGACTAAAAAGCAGCATTCCCCAAGAGAGGACTTCAGCAGTGATAAATTAATGAACTTCTTTGACGAAAAGATCATGATCAACAGAAAGCAAATTACGGACTCCTCTTTAAATATCCGTATTTCTCCAAAGCTCAGTTGTCCTGAGTCTGCACAACACTGCCAGGACCTAGGATCAAGGGAAACTTGATATATCTCCCGACACATTGATGAAAATAGTCTTGAAAAAGTGGCAGTAATAAAGCCTCTCTTGAAAAATCCAAACCTTGACCCAGAAAATATTAAAAACTTTCGGCCTATATCGAATCTCCCATTCCTCTCAAAGATTTTAGAAAAAGCTGTTGCACAATTGTAAAGTTTGGTGTTCCTCAAGGTTCTGTTTTAGGACCACTATTGTTTTCACTATATATTTTACATCTTGGTGATGTCATTCGGAAACATAATGTTAACTTTCACTGCTATGCTGATGATACACAGCTGTACATTTCGATGAAACATGGTGAAGCCCCAAAATTGCCCTCCCTGGAAGCCTATGTTTCAGACATAAGGAAGAGGAGGGTGGTATTTTATTAACTTTTAAACTCAGCCAAAACAGAGATGCTAGTTCTAGGTCCCAAGAAACAAAGAGATATTCTGTTGGATCTGACAATTAATCTTGATGGTTGTACAGTCATCTCAAATAAAACTGTGAAGGACCTCAGCGTTACTCTGGACCCTGATCTCTCTTTTGACGAACATATCAAGAATATTAAAAAATAACAGCTTTTTTCCATCTTCGTGACATTGCAAAGATCAGAAACTTTCTGTCCAAAAATTATGCAGAAAAATTAATCCATGCTTTTGTCACTTCTAGATTAGACAATTACTGCAATGCTCTACTTTCCGGCTACCCGGATAAAGCGCTAAATAAACTTCAGTTAGTGCTAAACATGGCTGACTAGAACCAAAAAAATTTGATCATATTACTCCAGTGCTAGCCTCTCTACACTGGCTTCCTGTTAAGGCTAGGGCTGATTTCAAGGTTTTACTGCTAACATACAAAGCATTACATGGGCTTGCTCCTACCTATCATTCTGATGTGGTCCTGCCGTTCATACCTACACGTACGCTATGGGTCACAAGAAGCAGGCCTCCTTACTGTCCCTAGAATTTCTAAGCAAACAGCTGGAGGCAGGGCTTTCTCCTATAGAGCACATTGATAGGCAGAATGGTCTGCCTATCAATGTGAGAGACACAGACTCTGGCTCGACCTTTAAGTCTTTATCGAAGACTCATTTCTTCAGTAGGTCCTATGATTGAGTGTAGTCTGGCCCAGGGGTGTGATGGTGAACGGAAAGGCACTGGAGTGACGAACCGCCCTTGCTGTCTCTGCCTGGCCGGTTCCCCTCTCTCCACTGGGATTCTCCACTGCTCTTCCATGCCGTCCCTAGGGGGGCTGTGTCACTTGAGTAATCTTCCTGTCCAGGTTGGCGCCCCCCTCGGGTTTGTGCCGTGGGGGAGATCTTAATGGGCTATGGTCACCCTTGTCTCAGGGTACTAGGTTGGTGGTTGAAGATATACCTCTAGTGGTGTTGGGGCTGTGCTTTGGCAAAATGGGTGGGGTTATATCCTGCCTGTTTAGCCTTGTCCGGGGGTATCGTCAAACAGGGACACAGTGTCTCCCGACCCCTCTTGTCTCAGCCTCCAGTATTTATGCTGCAATAGTTTATGTGTCAGGAGCGCTAGGGTCAATCTGTTACATCTGGAGTATTTCTCCAGTCTTATCTGGTGTCCTGTGTGAGTTTAAGTATGCTTCCTCTCATTCTCTCTCTTTCTTTTTCTCTCTTTTGCCTTCTCTCTCTTTCGCTTTTTCTCTATCTCTTTCTCTCGGAGGACCTGAACCCTAGGACCAGTCCACCTGGTCATGCTGCTGCTCCAGTTTCAACTGTTCTGCCTGCGGCTATGGAACCCTGACCTGTTCATTGGACGTGCTAACTTGTCCCGTACCTGCTGTTTTGGACTCTCTCGCTATCACACCTGCTGTCTCTAACTCTGAATGATTGGCTATGAAAAGCCAGCTAACATTTACTCCTGAGGTGCTGACCTGTTGCACCCTCTAAAACCCTGCTGGTCATCTATGAACATTTGAACATCTTGGCCATGTTCTGTTATTGGCCACCCCTCAGAGCCTGGTTCCTCTCTAGGTTTCTTCCTCGGTTCCGGCCTTTCTAGGGAGTTTTTCTTAGCCATCGTGCTTCTGCATCTGCATTGCTTGCTGTTTGGGGTTTTAGGATAGGTTTCTATACAGTACTTTGTGACATCGGCTGATGTAAAAAGGGCTTTATAAATACATTTGAATGATTGATTGAATTAATGAAAATTGGCCAGGTAGCCATTTGATTAGCTGTTCAGGAGTCTTATGGCTTGGGGGTAGAAGCTGTTTAGAAGCCTCTTGGACCTAGACTTGGCGCTCTGGTAGCGCTTGCCCTGCGGTAGCAGAAAGAACAGTCTATGACTAGGGTGGCTGGAGTCTTTAACAATTTTTAGGGCCTTCCTCTGACACCGCCTGGTATACAGGTCCTAGATGCAGGAAGCTTGGCCCTGGTGATGTACTGGGCCGTACGCACTACACTCTGTAGTGCCTTGCGATCAGAGGCCGTGCAATTGCCATACCGGGCAATGATGCAACCCTTCAGGATGCTCTCGATGGTGCAGCTGTAAAACCTTTTGAGGATCTGAGGACCCATGCCAAATCTTTTCAGTTTCCTGAGGGGGAATAGGTTTTGTCTTCACAACTGTCTTTGTGTGCTTGGACCATGTTAGTTTGTTGGTGATGTGGACGCCAAGGAACTTGAAGCTCTCAACCTGCTCCACTACAGCCCCGTCGTTGAGAATGGGGACGTGCTCAGTCCTCCGTTTCCTGTAGTTCACAATTATCTCCTTTGTCTTGATCATGTTGAGGGAGAGGTTGTTGTCCTTGCACCACACGGTCAGGTCTGTGACCGCCTCTCTATAGGCTGTCTCCTTGTGGTCGGTGATCAGGCCTACCTACCACTGTTGTGTCATGAGCATCATCTTAATGATGGTGTTGGAGTCGTGCAATCATGAGTGAACAGGGAGTACAGGAGGGGACTGAGCACGCACCCCTTGAGGATCAGCGTGGCGGATGTGTTGTTACCTACCCTTACCACCTGGGGGCAGCCCGTCAGGAAGTCCAGGATCCAGTTGCAGAGGGAGGTGTTTTGTCCCAGGGTCCTTAGCTTAGTGATGAGCTTTGAGGCACTATGGTGTTGAATGCTGAGCTGTAGTCAAGGAATAGCATTTTTACATAGGTGTTCCTTTTGTCCAGATGGGAAAGGGCAGTGTGGAGTGCAATAGAGATTGTATTATCTGTGGATAATTATTTTTTTTTACCTTTATTTATCTAGGCAAGTCAGTTAAGAACAAATTATTTTTACAATGGCGGCCTAGCAACAGTGGGTTAACTGCCTTGTTCAGGGGCAGAACAACAGACCCTTGTCAGCTCGGGGATTCGATCTAGCAACCTTTCAGTTACTGGCCCAAAGCTCTAACCACTAGGCTACCTGCCGGATCTGTTGATGCTGTATGCAAATTGGAGTGGGTCTAGGGTTTCTGGGATAATGGTGTTGATGTGAGCCATGACCAGTCTTTCAAAGCATTTCATGGCTACAAACATGAGTGCTACGGGTTGGTAGTCATTTAGGCAGGTTACCTTAGTGTTCTTGGGCACAGGGACTATGGTGGTCTGCTTGAGACATGTTGATATTACAGACTCGATCAGGGAGAGGTTGAAAATGTCAGTAAAGACACTTGCCAGTTGGGCAGCGCATGCTCGGAGTACACGTCCTGGTAATCTGTCTGGCCCAGTGGCCTTGTGAATGTTGATCTGTTTAAAGGTCTTTCTCAGATCGGCTGCGGAGAGCGTGATCACACAGTCATCCGGAACAGCTGATGCTCTCATGCATGTTTCAGTTGCCTCATGTTGCCTCAAAGTGAGCATAGAAGTCATTTAGCTTGTCTGGTAGGCTTGTGTCACTGGGCAGCTCTCGGCTGTGCTCCCCTTTGTAGTCTGTAATAGTTTGCAAGCCCCGCCACATCTGACGAGCGTCGGAGCTGGTGTAGTATGATTCGATCTTAGTCCTGTATTGATGCTTTGCCTGTTTGATGGTTCGTCGGAGGGCATAGCGGGATTTCTTATAAGCTTCCGGGTTAGAGTCCCGCTCCTTGAAAGCGGCAGCTCTACCCTTTAGCTCAGTGCGAATGTTGCCTGCAATCCATGGCTTCTGGTTGGGGTATGTACTGGAGGTCGACCGATTATGATTTTTCAACGCCGATACCGGTACCGATTATTGGAGGACCAAAAAAGCTGATACCGATTAATTAATGACAATTACAACAATACTGAATGAACACTTATTTAAACTTAATATAATACATTAATAAAATCAATGCAGCCTAAAATAAATAATGAAACATGTTCAATTTGGTTTAAATAATGAAAAAACAAAGTGTTGAGGAAGAAAGTAAAAGTGCAATATGTGCCATGTAAGAAAGCTAACGTTTAAGTTCCTTGCTCAGAACATGAGAACATTTGAAAGCTGGTGGTTTCTTTTAACACGAGTCTTTAATATTCCCAGGTAAGAAGTTTTAAGTTGTAGTTATTATAGGAATTATAGGACTATTACCCTCTATATCATTTGTATTTCATTAACCTTTGACTATTGGATGTTCTTATAGGCACTTTAGTATTGCCAGTGTAACAGTATAGCTTCCGTCCCTCTCCTCGCTCCTCCCTGGGCTCAGACCAGGAACACAACAACAACAGCCACCCTCGAAGCCGCGTTACCCATACAGAGCAAGGGAAACAACCACTCCAAGGCTCGGAGCGAGTGACGTTTGAGATGCTAACTAGCCAGCCATTTCACTTCGGTTACACCAGCCTCATCTCGGAAGTTGATAGGCTTGAAGTCATAAACAGCGCAATGCTTGACGCACAATGAAGAGCTGCTGTCAAAACGCACGAAAGTGCTGTTTGAATGAATGTTTACGCGCCTGCTTCTGCATTCCACCGCTCAGTCAGATTCTTAGATACTTGTATGCTCAGTCAGATTATATGCAATGCAGGACACGCTAGATAATATCCAGTAATATCATCAACCATGTGTAGTTAACTAGTGATTATGATTGATTGAGTCTTTTTTATAAGATAAGTTTACTGCTAGCCAGCAACTTACCTTGGCTTACTGCATTCGCGTAGCAGGTCATTATTGCGTTGGACTAGTTAACTGTACGGTTGCAAGATTGGATACCCCGAGATGACAAGGTGAAAATCTGTCATTCTGCCCCTGAACGAGGCAGTTACAGTGCCTTGCGAAAGTATTCGGCCCCCTTGAACTTTGCGACCTTTTGCCACATTTCAGGCTTCAAACATAAAGATATAAAACTGTATTTTTTTGTGAAGAATCAACAACAAGTGGGACACAATCATGAAGTGGAACGACATTTATTGGATATTTCAAACTTTTTTAACAAATCAAAAACTGAAAAATTGGGCGTGCAAAATTATTCAGCCCCCTTAAGTTAATACTTTGTGGCGCCACCTTTTGCTGCGA
Source organism: Oncorhynchus mykiss (assembly GCF_057628025.1). Classification (NCBI taxonomy): domain Eukaryota; kingdom Metazoa; phylum Chordata; class Actinopteri; order Salmoniformes; family Salmonidae; genus Oncorhynchus; species Oncorhynchus mykiss. The sequence continues at coordinate 62,455,403 of NC_143046.1, read as the reverse complement.
TTACAGCTGTAAGTCGCTTGGGGTATGTCTCTATCAGTTTTGCACATTGAGAGACTGAAATTTTTTCCCATTCCTCCTTGCAAAACAGCTCGAGCTCAGTGAGGTTGGATGGAGAGCATTTGTGAACAGCAGTTTTCAGTTCTTTCCACAGATTCTCGATTGGATTCAGGTCTGGACTTTGACTTGGCCATTCTAACACCTGGATATGTTTATTTTTGAACCATTCCATTGTAGATTTTGCTTTATGTTTTGGATCATTGTCTTGTTGGAAGACAAATCTCCGTCCCAGTCTCAGGTCTTTTGCAGACTCCATCAGGTTTTCTTCCAGAATGGTCCTGTATTTGGCTCCATCCATCTTCCCATCAATTTTAACCATCTTCCCTGTCCCTGCTGAAGAAAAGTAGGCCCAAACCATGATGCTGCCACCACCATGTTTGACAGTGGGGATGGTGTGTTCAGCTGTGTTGCTTTTACGCCAAACATAACGTTTTGCATTGTTGCCAAAAAGTTCAATTTTGGTTTCATCTGACCAGAGCACCTTCTTTCACATTTGGTGTGTCTCCCAGGTGGCTTGTGGCAAACTTTAAACGACACTTTTTATAGATAGATAGTGTGGTCTACAGCTTATAATGAGATACTCTACTTCAGGCAAGCAAAACCTTGAGATTTCCTTAGATATCGTGCACCAGCTATTGTTTACAAATATGCAATTGACCCTGCCCCGTGTCTTACCAGAGGCTGCTGTTCTGTCCTGCTGATAGAGTGTATAACCCGCCAGCTGTATGTTCTTAATGTGTCGTTCAGCCACGACTCGGTGAAGCAAAAAATATTACAGTTTTTAATGTCCCGTCAGTTCGTCCCATTATGGGGTATTGTGTGTGTGTGTTTTAAAAAAAAAGTATTTTAGAATGTAACGTAAGAAAATGTGGAAAAAGTCAAGGGGTCTGAATACTTTCCAAAGGCACTGTATGACCATGCATATGATCAACACATTTGGGTGATGTTCAAGACTGTTGAATAAGTGACAAGAAGTGAAGCTTCAGGAAAAAAAGGAACCCTGTGTCTATTTATGAAACACAGGGTTCCACAGGGTTCCTAATGCTTCCAGGAGCCCAAGGATTGGGCTCAAGTGCATGACAAATGACAGAGCTTCAAAACACCGCTTTTCAAATGACTTGGTTGTTCAATGGCATGCCCGAAGTGGCAATAACTCAAGCTCTTAATTGGTTTAATTATCATATATATTTTAAAATATTATTTTTTTAAGAGATATCATTTTATTTACCCAGAGCGGAGGGATATAAGACTGCAGTAACCAATTCAATAAGTTCATTATGTAAACACCTTGACGGAGGAGGGAGAGAGGGAGTGAAAAAGAAAAAGTGAAGAGAGAGAGAGAGAGAGAGAGAGAGAGAGAGAGAGAGAGAGAGAGAGAGAGAGAAACGGGGGCAGGGGGGGACAGGCAGACAGACAGTAACTGAGAGAGAAGTCACTTACTTCAACAGAATGAAAGGTTCAATGGGAATGCATGGGGTAAAAAAAGAGAACATAACCGAAACACATTCGCTGAGCAAGTTCCTTTTCAGAAACCTTACTATCTTTGTTGCTGTTTTTTTGAGGAGCTCACAGATGCGACTCAAAGGAAACAGGCAGAGTGTTTCACAACCTTCCTGACTGGAGGTACTAGGGTAGAGAGGGCAGGAATGAGAGAGAGGAGTGAAGTGTAAAAGTGAACCGTAGGGCTCTTCAGAAACATGGTACTTCTTGGCCCAAAATGCAGAGAACAGATAAAGGGAAACAAATAAATCATCCAAATAAGGGAGTCTGAGTCATCAATACTTGCTTTGCCATTTCCCAACAACCCATTATTTCATCACTATTTATAGAGGAATAACAGGAAATACACACATGCATACAAACACACCTCCCCCTTGTGCATGGTTTGAATCAGTATAGTGTAGTAGTGTAGACACGAACGTGCCGCAGACAGTGTTTATATACAAATAAAGCTTTATCACAGATCGAACATTCTCACAGAAGCCTATTTTCCTCTTAGCCAAGTCAACAACATTAAAACCAACATGAAAGCTAGCTGCCTAGATAATCAGGCAGGAATCATGCCTGTTCTTGTTTAATGAGTTGGGAGCTGTGGTTGATATTAGAACATAAATTACAGCAGCTCTATATCGGTTCTACTGTAGTTCAGGTTGAGGAGAGTGCCGGAAGTTTAAAAAAAAACATCTACTTTGGAGGACATCTACTTTGTGCATGACACAAGTCATTTTTCCAACAATTGTTTACAGACAGATTGTTTCACTTATAATTCACTGTATCACAATTCCAATGGGTCAGAAGTTTACATAAACAAAGTTGACTGTGTCCAGAAAATGATGTCATGGCTTTTGAAGCTTCTGATAGGCTAATTGACATCATTTGAGTCAATTGGAGGTGTGTACCTGTGGATTTATTTCAAGGCCTACCTTCAAACTCAGTGCCTCTTTGCTTGACATCATGGGGAAATCAAAAGAAATCAGCCAAGACCTCAGAAAAAAAATTGTAGACCTCCACATGTCTGGTTCATCCTTGGGAGCAATTTCCAAATGCCTGAAGGTATCACGTTCACTTGTACAAACAATAGTATGCAAATATAAACACCATGGGACCACGCAGCAGTCATACATTTCAGGAAGGAGACGCATTCTGTCTCCTAGAGATGAATGTACTTTGGTGCGAAAAGTGCAATCAATCCCAGAACAACAGTAAAGGACCTTGTGAAGACGCTGGAGGAAACAGGTACAAAAGTATCTCTATCCACAGTAAAACGAGTCCTATATCGGCCTAACCTGAAAGGACGCTCAGCAAGGAAGAAGCCACTGCTCCAAAACCGCCATAAAAAGCCAGACTACGGTTTGCAACTGCACATGGGGACAAAGATTGTACTTTTTGGAGAAATGTCCTCTGGTCTGATGGAAACACAAGCAGAACTGTTTGGCCATAATGACCATCGTTATGTTTGGAGGAAAAAGGGGGATGCTTGCAAGCCGAAGAACACCATCCCAACCGTGAAGCACGGGGGTGGCAGCATCATGTTGTGGGGGTGCTTTGCTGCAGGAGGGACTGGTGCACTTCACAAAATAGATGGCATCAGGAGGCAGGAAAATGATGTGGATATGTTGAAGCAACATCTCAAGACATCAGTCAGGAAGTTAAAGCTTGGTCGCAAATGGGTCTTCCAAATGGCCCCTAGCATACTTCCAAAGTTGTGGCAAAATGGCTTAAGGACAAAAAGGTATTGGAGTGGCCTCACAAAGCCCTGTCCCCAATCCTGTAGAAAATATGTGGGCGAACTGAAAAAGCATGTGCGAGCAAGAAGACCTACAAACCTGACTCAGTTACACCAGCTCTGTCAGGAGGAATGGGCCAAAATTCAGCCAACTTATTGTGGGACGGTTGTGGAAGGCTATCTGAAACATTTGACACAAGTTAAACAATTTAAAGGCAATGCTACCAAATACTAATTGAGTGCATGTAATTTTCTGAACCACTGGGAATGTGGTGAAAGAAATTAATGCTGAAATAAATAACTCGCTCTACTATTATTCTGACAATTCACATTCTTAAAATAAAGTTGTGAACCTAACTGACCTAAGACAGGGGATTTTTTACTTGGATTAAATGTCAGGAATTGTGAAAAACTGAGTTTAAATGTATTTGGCTAAGGTGTATGTAAACTTCCGACTTCAACTGTATATTTCAGGACGTTGTGTATTCCTGGAAATAATCAGCGTTCATGCAAACATTACAGTTTTTAAAAAATAACTCTTGGCACAATTTTCCCACTATAATTGCCTTGAGTGGGTTGATTCATTGACATAATCTTCCTGTCCGGTTTTGCGCCCCCCTCAGGCTCGTGCGGTGGAGGAGATCTTTCGTGGGCTATATTCAGTCTTGTCTCAGGGTAGTAAGTTGGTGGTCTGTTGAGCCTCAGGACCATGCCTCAGGACTACCTGGCCTGATGACTCCGGGCTGTCCCCATCCCCAGTCCACCTGGTTGTGCTGCTGATCCATTTTCTGCTGTTTTGCCTGTGGCGATGGAACCCTGACCTGTTCACCGGACGTGCTGCCTTGTCCCGGACCTACTGTTGCCGACCCTCTATCTATCCCTATCTCTCTCTCTCCTTCTCTACCGCACCTGCTGTCTCTCTAACTCTGAATGCTTGGCTATGAAAAGCCAACTGACAGTTACTCCTGATGTGCTGACCTGTTGCACCCTCTACAACCACTGTGATTATTATTTGACCCTGCTGGTCATCTATGAACGTTTGAACATCTTGAAGAACTATCTGGCCTTAACGGCCATGTACTCTTATAATCTCCACCCGGCACAGCCAGAAGAGGACTGGCTACCATTCAGAGCCTGGTTCCTCTCTAGGTTTCTTCCTAGGTTCCTGCCTTTTTAGGGAGTTTTTCATAGCCACCGTGCTTCTACATCTGCATTGCTTGCTGTTTGGGGTTTTAGGCTGGGTTTCTTTACAAGCACTTTGTGACATCAGCTGATGTAAAACGGCTTTATAAATGCATTTGATTTGAGTAAAGTCTTTTTAATAATTTTTAAGCTTATTTTAACACAGGCTTAACACCTAACAAACACTTTGTACTTTTTAACAACACTTTTAATTTAGGCCAGGCCCTGTTGTTACCTCATATCCCAATGATAATGCCTTGCATTACGCATGTAAAGGAAAGACTTTGCTCAGCTTGCCATTGGCTCAACTCACCCCATGGCAAACATTTTGACTATATTAGCCCACACAGCTACAAGGATGCACTTTCATGCCAGGTTTAGGACCTCATATTGAAGCTTATAGAGACCCCAACTGATGTATAAACAATCTTAAAATGATCTACTTTGGGTTAGATACAAGCATCATGAAACTTCTAACATAATACATGAATTTGACTTTTTTGGACATAACTTGCTTACCGCTTTTTCTATGTGGTTTCTTCCTACAGATTCCATGAAATGATGACATCTTCCTGAATATTTGGTCATATTAGAAATGTTGTGTATGGTTTCCTAAAAACAAGGGTGACTCAACTTACCCCTTTGTCTTAACTTACCCCACTCTCTCCTATGTGTTGTAGCCTTGGTAAAGAAGGTGGAGGGGGGTCCATAGAGGCTGTCAGAACATGGCTCTAGTCATGGCCAAGCCACACGCCCGCACAATAGTTTCAGCTAACTTTGAAATAAGGCTAAATTGCCCTGAGTCATCAGATTCATATTAGAGTAAATGTTTGTGGAATGATGCTCTGTTGTGCCAGACCCACTTTCAAATGGCCTGAAAAGACTGAGAGAAAAAAGATCAGGGTATCAGATCTCTTCCAAAAGTAAATCTGTCAACAACATTAGCCCCTGAAAGGGGCACTCCAAAATGACACACTGTCGTCCATGACTGTGGGAAAATAATGTAATAGCAGGAATCTGATGTTGTTTATGGCCAATTCAGAAAAGTTTTCCTTCACTGTGTAATGTTGCAGCCAATGTTTTTTAATTGTAGGAAAGGAGAAAGCCGCAATCTCGCCTGTTTAATGTGACAGGTTTGTTTTTAATTGACATTATCATAAGGGAGCTATGTTCTCCATAAATGGACAATCATGGATTGATGTTTACGTGGAGCTGCCTGGAGGAGAATGAAAGCAAGTATGCACAAGCATTCGTATGTGCACGCACGCATGCACGCACACGCACACACACACAGACACACACACACACACACACACACACACACACACACACACACACACACACACACACACACACACACACACACACACACACACACACACACACACACACACACACACACACACAGTGTCATTTTGGAAGGGCAGTGTGTTCTCTCTCCTTTTGTCTGGGTGAGTGCAGGAACGTGTTTGATTTGCAGTCCTGACCCCGAGATCACGTCACAATTTAAAAAACGAATTCACTCCTCATAAAATAAGGAGAAAAGTGAGTGAGAGAGAGAGAGTGAGAGAGGCACTGCCGTTGTGTTTATGTGAGGTGAGTGACAGGTGTTGGGACACGAATGTTGAAACTCAATGGGGCTGGGGTCTGATGTCTGACTCCTGACATAAATGAAAAACCCATGGAGCTGCTCTGGTGATGGATGAGCCGTTGAGCACGCCAGAGCTTGAAAGATTCTAGGAAAGCGCTCAGCCTGTCTCCGGTCCTGATAAAGAAATAAGAGGAGCTTCAGCTAAGCCAGCACCGCTCGACTCGTGCAGAGGTGACAGAGCCACTTTGTCATGCAGTGTTTTTACCCAGCTAGATTCATTATCTACATCAGAGGGAAAAACACGATGTTCACTCTGCCTTTGTAAAATAACCTTCTTCTTATGACTGTTATACAGGATCAACACCTGGCTATTGAAGCCTGCTTTCAGTTCTGCCTTTCAAATAAAGGCCCTACATTGTCTGTTGGTTATACAGTACCAATCAAAAGTTTGTACACGTACTCATTTGAGGGTTTTTCTTTATTTTTTACTATTTTCGACATTATAGAATAATAGTGAAGACATCAAAACTATGAAATAACACATGTGGAATCATGTAGTAACCAAAAAAAGTGTATTGCAAATCAAAATATATTTTATATTCTTCAAAGTAGCCACCCTTTGCCTTGAAGGCCACTTTGCACACTCTTGGCATTCTCTCAACCAGCTTCACCTGGAATGCTTTTCCGAAGGTCTTAAAAGAGTTCCCACATATGCTGAGCATTTGTTGGCTGCATTTCCTTCACTTAACTCATCCAGAACCACCTCAATAGGGTTGAGGTTGGGTGATTGTGGAGGCCAGGTCATCTGATGGAGCACGCCATCACTCTCCTTATTGGTCAAATAGCCCTTACTCAGCCTGGAGGTGTGTTTTGGGTCATTGTCCTGTTGAAAAACAAATTATAGTCCCACTAAGCGCAAACCAGATGGGATGGCGTATCGCTGCAGAATGCTGTGGTAGCCAGGCTGGTTAAGTATGTCTTGAATTCTAAATAAATCACTGACAGTGTCACCAGAAAAGCACCCCCACACCATCACACCTCCTTCTCTGTGCTTCATGGTGGGAACCACACATGTGGAGAACAAAGACACAGCGGTTTGAACAAAAATCAAAAATTTGGACTCATCAGACCAAAGGACAGATTTCCACCGGTCTAATGTCCATTGCTTGTGTTTCTTGGCCCAAGCAAGTCTCTTCTCATTATTGGTTTCCTCCAATAGTGCGACTGCACTTGAAGAAACTTGCAAAGTTCTTGAAGTGTTCCGGATTGAGTGACCTTCATGTCTTAAAGTAATGATGGACTGTCGTTTCTCTTTGCTTATTTCTCTTGCCATAATATGGACTTGGTCTTTTACCAAATAGGGCTATCTTCTGTATACCACTACCTTGTCACAAAACAACTGATTTGCTCAAATGCATTAAGAAGGAAAGAAATTCCACAAATGAATAAGGCACACCTGTCAGGCGGGGGGGGTTAACTGGTGCAGTGAATCAGGTGCAGGAGAGCAGAAATTAGTTTACAAGGTATTTAATTCCACGACAGCCCAAGTATACAGACAATACTCAGTGCGGAGAAATACCGGTAACTCAAAAATAACGGGCGTAAATACATAACCCGGCAAACATAACCAGCCGACAAGTACCGCCAAGAACAAATCAATTAACTTCTTGCGTCGTGCAAACCCGTACCCGGGAGCGTAATCATAGCCTCAAGCTCATTACCATAACGCAACGTTAACTATTCATGAAAATCGCAAATGAAATGAAATAAATATACTCACTCACAAGCTTAGCTTTTTGTTAACAACACTGTCATCTCAGATTTTCAAAATATGCTTTTCAACCATAGCTACACAAGCATTTGTGTAAGAGTATTGATAGCTAGCATAGCATTAAGCCTAGCATTCAGCAGGCAACATTTTCACAAAAACAAGAAAAGCATTCAAATAAAATCATTTACCTTTGAAGAACTTCGGATGTTTTCAATGAGGAGACTCTCAGTTAGATAGCAAATGTTAATTTTTTCAAAAAATATTATTTGTGTAGGAGAAATCGCTCCGTTTTGTTCATCACGTTTGGCCAAGAAAAAAACCAGAAAATTCAGTCATTACAACGCCAAACTTTTTTCCAAATTAACTACATAATTAACTCCATAATATCGACAGAAACATGGCATCCCATGTCTGCTCCGAGCGCCTAAACCAGTCGTCCACCGCAGGAGCCTCGATCTGGCTCTGATGCCAAGGTGCCAGAACCGGCTGGTACCCCAGTACACACTGGAAGGGGGAGAGGTTAGTGGAGGAGTGGAGGAGTGGTGGAGCGAGTTTAGGGCCATCTCTGCCCAGGATATGAACGCCGCCCACTCCCCCGGCCGGTCCTGGCAATAAGACCGCAGAAACTTACCCACATCCTGGTTCACTCTTTCCACCTGCCCGTTACTCTCGGGGTGAAAACCTGAGGTAAGGCTGACCGAGACCCCCAGACGTTCCATGAACGCCCTCCAGTCCCTTGACGTGAACTGGGGACCTCGATCAGATCCTATGTCCTCAGGCACCCCGTAGTGCCAGAAGACGTGTGTAAACAGGGACTCTGCAATCTGTAGGCCCGTAGGGAGACCAGGCAAAGGGAGGAAACGGCAGGATTTGAAAACCGATCCACAAGGCCTAGGGGCCTTGCACTGGGCGCACACCGAGCAGGAGGAAACATAAACCATCACGCCCTTCCCACTAAGACAGCGCACTGTCCGACCGATGCCCGGATGACCAGAGGAGGGTGACGTGTGGGCCCAATAGATCAAACGGTCAAGGACAACAGATGGAACGTACAGACACCCCGCTGGACACTGGAGGGGAGTGGGCTCTGTACGCAACGCCCTCTCGATGTTCGCGTCCAGCTCACTTCCGGTACCACCAGGCAAGAGGCCGGGAGAATGGGAGTGTGATCCATGGACCGCTTCTCTGTGTCATACATCCGGGACAGTGCGTCTGCCTTAGCATTCTGGGAACCTGGTCTGTAGGACAGGGCAAAACAGGTAAAGAACATGGCCCACCTTGCCTGGCGAGGGTTCAGTCTCCTCGCCGCCCGGATGTACTCCAGATTGCGGTGGTCAGTCCAGATGAGAAAAGGGTGTTTAGCCCCCTCAAGCCAATGTCTCCACGCCTTCAAGGCCTTGACGACAGCCAACATCTCCCGGTCCACCACATCATAGTTTCGCTCTGCCGGGCTGAGCTCCTTTGAAAAGAAGGAACAGGGGTGGAGCTTTGGTGGCGTAACCGAGCGCTGAGAGAGCACGGCTCCAATCCCAGCCTCAGACATGTCCACCTCCACTATGAACACCAAAGAGGGATCCGGATGAGCCAGCACGGGAGCCGAGGTAAACAGAGCCCTCAGGTGACCAAAAGCCCTGTCCGCCTCAGCCAACCACTGCAAACACACCAATCCCCCCTTCAGCGGTGAGGTAATGGGAGCCACTACCTGACCAAAGCCCTGGATAAACCTTCGGTAGTAGTTGGCAAACCCTAGAAACCGCTTCACTTCTTTTACCGTGGTGGGAGTCAGCCAATTACGCACGGCTGAAATGCGGTCACTCTCCATCTCCACCCCTGAAGTGGAAATGCGGTACCCAAGGAAGGAGACGGACTGTTAAAAAACAGACATTTCTCAGCCTTGACATACAAGTCATGCTCCAACAGTCGACCAAGCACCCTGTGTACCAGGGTCACATGCTCGGCGCGTGTAGTGGAGTATATCAGAATGTCATCAATATACACCACTACACCCTGCCCGTGCAGGTCCCTGAAAATCTTGTCTACAAAGGCCTGGAAGACTGATGGAGCATTCATCAGCCCGTACGGCATCTCGAGCTTCTCATAGTGCCCTGAGGTGGTATTAAATGCTGTCTTCCACTCCTCTCCCTCCCGGATACGCACCAGGTTGTAAGCGCTCCTGAGATCCAATTTTGTGAAGAAGCCCGCCCAGTGCATTGACTCAATCGCACTGGCTATGAGAGGTAGCGGGTAACTGTACCTCATCGTGATCTGGTTGATGCCTCGATAGTCAATACACGGGCGCAGACCTCCATCCTTTTTCTTCACAAAAAATAAACTCGAGGAGGCAGGTGAAGTGGAGGGCCGAATGTACCCCTGCCCCAGGGATTCGGGACATATGTTTCCGTAGCCGCCATCTCCTCTTGCGACAGGGGATACACGTGACTCCTGGGAAAAGCTGCGTCTACCAAGAGATTTATCACACAATCCCCCCGTCGATGGGGTGGTAATTGAGTCACCTTCTTTTTACAGAAGGTGAGAGCCAAATCGGCATATTCAGAGGGGATGCCCACGGTAAAGATCTGGTCTGGACTTTCCACCATAGTAGCACCGACGGAAACCCCTAAACACCTCCCCGAGCACTCTCGTGGCCCCCCCCCGTGATAGCCCTCTGTTGCCACGAAATAGTGAGGTCATGATAGACCAACCAGGGTAGGCCCAGAACCACGGGAAACACAGGTGAATTATTAAGGAAGAGACTGATTCTCTCCTTGTGACCCTACTGCGTAACCATGCCCAGTGAAGTGCTGGCCTCCCTAATTAGCCCTGACCCTATCGGTCGACTATCTAGGGCGTGCAGAGGGAAGGGCATATCCACTGGAACTAAAGGGATCCCTAAACTATGGGAAAATGATCTATCAATAAAATTCCCAGCTGCGCCTGTATCTATGAGCGCCTTATGCTGGGAATGCGGGGAAAACTCAGGAAAATGAATGAACAAAAACATTTGAGCAACAGAGGGCTCTGGGTGAGCCTGGTGCCAACTCACCTGGGGTGACACGAGAGTCCCCTGCCTGCTGCCTCGACTCCTAGCGGAACCTCCCCAGCACCGACCGGCAGTGTGCCCTCTGCGGCCACAGATTGTGCATGGAACGGCCCCTCCTCCAGTCGCCCTAAGATCAGCACCTCCCAGCTCCATGGGCGTCGAAGCGGTGGCGCTGGGGGATGGAATCGACAGACTCCGATCTGGACGTCCGCGGGTAGCCAGCAGGTTATCCATGGACAGGTCCACCAGCTGGTCAAAGGTGAGATTGGTGTCCCTGCAGACCAACTCCCGTCGGACGTCCTCGCGCAAACTACAATGGTAGTGATCGATCAGGACCCTGTCGTTCCATCCCGCGCCGGCGGCCAGGGTCCGAAAGTCCAATGCGAACTCCTGTGCGCTCCTCGTCCCCTGCCTCAGGTGAACTCCTCGTATTGGTCCAGCACCGCTTCTTCTTCCCCCCATACGGCGTTGGCCCACTCCAGGGCTTTCCCTGAGAGAGAGGAGACGATGGTGGACACGCTCTCAACGCCGCCCGTACAAGGAGAGGGACCGACTTCGGCGGAAGTCGTGACAGCACCTGTTAATTGAAATGCATTCCATGCATCCTCATGCAGCTGGTTGAGAGAATGCCAAGAGTGTTCAAAGCGGTCATCAAGGCAAAGGCAAGGCAAAGGCTGGCTACTTTGAAGAATCTCAAATATAAATAACATTTTGATTTGTTTAACACTTTTTTGGTTACTACATGATTCCATGTATGTTATTTCATCGTTTTGATGTCTTCACTATTCTACAATGTAGAAAATAGGAAAAACAAAAAAACCTTGTCCAAACTTTTGACTGGCCACTTTACCCTGTCTGTCCCCCCTCTTTATTGGAGCAATCTCTCCAAACCTCTCAGATTCCTTCCAGTGACAAAGAGCACCATCACTCCCCAAGCCCCCCCTTCACCTCTCCTGCCTCTTCCAAGTCTCTTCATCTCCCCACCTCTCCTGCCTCCTCCTCAAAGTCTCTTCTCCCCACCTCTCCTGCCTCCCCTATCTAACTCCCCTCTTCCCCCATTTGCCCTCTTCCCTGTGTGTGCGCCTTACCTCTCCAATTGCCAGTTGTTACACTTTTCTCCCATCCATCTGTCTTAACTGCTCTCCTCTCCAACATTGTGTCAATAACCACATTTCCATCCACAGTTTTTATGCGAGTAAAGTCATAAAAAAAATCTCAACAGTTGTGATGGAACCAGGAATTTTAAGTACAATTTGATAAATGGCGACAGATAATTTGCTTGTTCAGTAATGGTGAGATCTTTATACGTTGATAAATTGAATTATGCGAGAAATGGAGGAGGAAATGCCTTTATGCGCAAATATTGATATAATAACCAAAATATCGAAGTAAACTTGGAGTCACACAATGATATGGTGTGTGGTCCCCCCATTACGACTCGGGAAACCATGCAGTTATGCTACAGATTAAATAAATGATGATGCACTTCACAGGGGGGTGAAAGTGCAAAGTGATGAGCTTGATTCTCCTTTAAATATTGAGGGTCTTATTCTGGAGACATGATGATCGATGATTGATTGTGGCCTGTGGAATGTTGTCCCACTCCTCTTCGATGGCTGTGCGAAGATCCAGAGCATCCCAAACATGCTCAATGGGTGACATGTCTGGTGAGTATGCAGTCCATGGAAGAACTGGGACATTTTCAGCTTCCAGGAATTGTGTCCAGATCCTTGTGCCGTGCGTTATCATGATGAAACATGAGGTGATGGCAGTAGATGAATGGCACTACAATGGGCCTCTGGATCTTGTCACAGTATCTCTGTACATTCAAATACATGCCATTGATAAAATGCAATTGTGTCGTCCGTATCTTATGCCTGCCCATAACATAACCCCACCGTCACCACGGGGAACTCTGTTCACAACGTTGACATCAGAAAACCTCTCTCCCACATGACACCATACATGCTTCTGCCATCTGCCCTGTACTGTTGAAACCGGGATTCATCTGTGAAGAGCACACTTGTCCAGCATGCCAGTGGCCATCGAAGGTGAGCATTTTCCCACTGATGTCGGTTACGACGCCGAACTGCTTTCAGGTCAAGACCATGGTGAGGACAACGAGCACACATATGAGTAATCCTGAGACGGTTTCTGACAGTTTGTGCAGAAATTCTTTGGTTGTGTAAATCAGCTATCCGGTTTGCTGTTCTCAGACAAAGCCGGATGTGGAGGTCTTTGGCTGGCGGGTTACATGTCTTTGGTTGTGAGGCTGGTTTGACATACTGCAATGTTCTCTAAAAAGCATTGGAGGCGGCATCCAATTCTCTGGCAACAGCTCTGGTGGACATTCCTGCAGTCAGCATGCCAATTGCACGCTCCCTCAAAACTTGAGACTTCTGTGGCATTCTGTTGTGTGACAAAACTACACATTTTAGAGTGAGTGGCCTTTTATTGTCCCCAGCACAAGTGTCATGATCAGGCTGTTTAATCATCTTCTTGATATGACACACCTATCAGGTGCATGGATTATCTTGGCAATTGAGAAATGGTCATAAACAGGGATGTTAACAAATTTGTGCACAAAATCTGAGAGAAACAAGCTTTTTGTGCATTTCTGCGATATTTTATTTCAGCTCATGAAACATGGGACCAACACTTCACATGTTGCGTTTATATTTTTGTTCAGTATATTTTTATGTGCACTACGTCATCACGCACAGCCTTCTATCCTCAACAAGTCCATTTGATGGAAACACATCTCTGGTGGGAAAATGTTGCATATTATTTTTATGCAGATTTTTGAATATTCTAATGAAAATCTATCACCAATTGGATGGAAACCTAGCTTGTGTTCCTCTCCTATTCTGCTTCTGCTTCTCTTGGCTCTCCCATCTCCTCTTTGGTTCTCTTTAACCACATGGAAGAGGAACCCCACAGAAGGGTGAACTCATCCAAGCCTTCATAATGGTGTACAGTATAGGATTGATAGTATCAGTTAGCCTTGGAGAGGTGGTCTAAATTCAGCTGACCGAATGGTAGTTTTAGTACTCTATTTCAAGTGGCTGACTTCGTGCCTCACTCCTTGAAACCTCTATTTCTTACTAATACCTCTCTCAGCCCTTCCCTCTCCCACACCATTTCCCAAAAGTGATCCAATACAGGCCGCTGAGAGTGTTGTACTGAGGAAGGTCAAAGCTCAGCCCCTCATCCCACACAAGAACACATTGATTCAGTTGGATATTCATTTCAAATTCCTGTTACAATCCAGACCATTGATTTCACCATCTCCTCTGATTAGGCGATTGAGGAGAACACTCCAATAGCAACGGGACTGATCACTGAGACTCGCCCCTCAGGACCGCTGGGAGAGAGGGACGGAGGAAGGGAGAGAGAAAGCAGGAGGGAGAAAGAGGGAGGGCGGGAAAAAGAGGGAGGGTGGGAGATAGAGGGAGGGAGAAAGAGGAAAGAGGGAGGGAGTGAGGTGCAGAGGAAGAGAGAGAGAGAGGACTTGACCTGGAGGGTATACTGTAGACATAGCTCTTGCCTGTCCATAACAAGAGGCACATGCATCAAGCTGAAACAGCTTATAAATACATGATTCACGCCCCAGTAATGGATACAGCCAGAGAATCTGAAAATCTGCTCATGCATTCCTCCCTGTCTGAGTTAACAATGACACACCTCACCATGTCTTTCAATCCCCTGACTTAATTGTGTGTGTGTGTGTGTGTGTGTGTGTGTGTGTGTGTGTGTGTGTGTGTGTGTGTGTGTGTGTGTGTTGGGGGGGCGGGGTACAAAGCTCTAGTAGCCTACTCCTCACCACAAAGCCAATCGGCAACAGTCCAGCCGGTTATATTTCTGGCGCTTCTCTGTCACAAAGATGGCAAAAGTCCTTAATCCAGCCCTGCTCGGCCCCTCTCTCCCTCACTCTGTCTCTCTTTTGAGGGATAAAACAGCAATTGAAGAAGTAGCCCACCCCAGGGGTTGAAAGCTTGTATCCCGACCAGCTGTTTTCACTCAAAACATTGTCAGCTTGCCCAAACATGTCATAGGAAGTTATTTGTAACAAGGGGGATACGGAACTATCCTTTAAATCTGTCATCGGCCCAGGAAGGGAAGCACGCAGCTCACTTGCCGCTTGCCTCCGCTAGCCAATCAGACGGCGGGAAAGAAAAACAAATAGGAGGTGCCATGAATGAATGGCTCAGCATTGGCCGTTTCATCATCCTGGAGAGCGCCGGCGCTATGGCGACACCTCTGTGTCTCTCCCAGACGTGTTTCATAGTGCGCTGTCAGAGTTTATTTCTCTCCCTCTGTCTCTCTCCCTACCCTGTCTGTAACCATCTCTTATTTTATTACTTCCTCTCTCTCTCTTACATAACTTTAACCCATCAATATCTGATTAGGTTATTTCAGTGTGTACAGATGTGGGATCTTAATTCGAACCAGTTTGCTTCAGCAGGAAAATAATCCTGCAGCAACAGGAAATGTGCATTTTTATGTGGATTATTTCAAAAGCTTTATTATACCTCAAATACACTACAAGATAAACATGTGCTGCATTGCAGGAAAGTTCTCCTGCAACAGGGTGAACAAATTAAGATCCTACATATGTACTGCAACAGCCCGTGCAGGATCTGTCAATCGTACGATTACTTACACAGGAACTCATCTTTGCTTTTCATCTGTGTTGTTTGTGTATGATAACAGAGAACGCAGTCATTGAACAGAGTGAGTCACAGCACTCGATCTTACCACCTCTCTGTGTGTCAAAACAAACCTTATTAAAAGATCAGAGATACAAAGCCGACAATTGAACAATCAAGCAGTAAATCAAAGTCAAAATCATTTCCAAGTAATCTCTGGCACTGCAGGGAGCTCAGTTGGAGAAGCATCACAGAGAATGAATCATGTTCCTGCAGAGCTGCTGTTCTCGTTCCTCTCTACTACTCCCTCCCTGGGAATGTCGCAGTGGGTATGGAAACCACTTTGGCTGCGTGGTGAAAACCCTCTTATCCATTACGCATTGACATAGAATCGATGCTCGTGTGAGTGCACAGACACACACAGGCAAGCATGGACAGACACAGCAAATCGCAAGCATGGGCACACGCAAGCATGATTGCACAAACACACCCAGGCGGGCACGCTTGCACGCACGCACCCACCCACACACGCACACAAAGCAAGGGAAAGCCATTGTCAATTGTTGTAACCATTATTAACCATTATGTGTGGCTAATTTGTCCCCTGCAATTTCCATCATGGTTGGGTGAGGGCGCGCAGAGAGATAGAACAAAGCCTAAGTGGTCACACTGCTTTCCCCGGCACAACCAGTTCCCAACCAGCACAGCCACAGACAGGATAAATGTCATCACACGGTCCAATCCAAGAGAGAGAAGAAAGTTAGAGAAAATGGGAGGGGGGGGGGGGGGGGCAACATCTGTTATAATATGAAATAAAACATTTAAAGAGTATTAAACTGTGTACTGCAACATCTGTCATGAATTATGACAGCGTAAGTCAGTCAAATATAGCATATCTTGAAGAAAATCAAACAACTTGTTTCCATGGTTTTAACGCCATGCTCCTGAAGCTCACCTGGTGTCCTGAGGAATGTGTGGTAGCCAGTCTAGTGGAGGCAGCAGATAGCGTGCAGTAGGGGTCGCCAGCGTTGATGAGAGCCTCTATGGCCCTCTGATAATGAAACATTGCATTGTGTAGTATTTTCTTGAACCCAGCTATAGCTCATTATGGTTTGGTCAGGCCTGGGGAAAGTTTTTGATTGGGAATGGTGGGCTAGGAGTTGAAAGACAAGAGTCACTCCCTTTTGACACACACAAACACTCTTACATACACACATAAGCACACACAGACATTCTTACACACACACACACACACACACACACACACACACACACACACACACACACACACACACACACACACACACACACACACACACACACACACACACACAGTACAAACACAGAGAGCTTGTGGGCTGTGGCTGCATGGGTGTTAGGGGGGCGCCACTGTGGTTGGATTGGGCTGCCTGGGAGCATAAAGTGGCCTTCTCACGGCTCTTTGGCCGGCTGGGTGGTCTTGCTCTGGGGTGTGTGGATGGGGCATGAGCAGACACTGGCCTAGGGAGGTCGGAAGAGGGTGTGTGTGGTGGCAAAGGGTGGCAAACAGCCTGGGCAGTGCCCACACAGGTAGCACCACAAACCCTCTGGCCATCTTCACTCGGACCCCCCCCCCCCCCCCCCCCCCATGTACATACACCAGCCCCCTCCCCCGGAGGAACAATATTTTGCCAGAGACACCCGGACGTCGGAGCGTCTCTCTCTGTCTCAGAGGGTTACTCCCGGTCGCAGGCGGAGCACAGGATGGTCTCAGTACCCAAACAGGACCCGAGGAAACCTCAGCCACTTTTAGTCAATCAGGCCCCCAAACCCCCCTCCTCGTCTCTGGCTGCCAGGGGAAACAGAGAATCGTCTGATGAGAAAACGGGGAGGATAGCAGATTCTTTGGTTTTAAGTTGTGGCTGAGAGAAAAAATAAACATTTCTTCCTCAAATGAGATTTCAACAGTCAGATATACGACCTGTCACACTCCGGTTATAAAAAAAACTGTCCTTCTTTAAAAGTGCAAGGCTATTTCTGTTTCCGAAAATATTTTCAGAGCTGCTAAAAAGCTCTTTTTATATCTGTCGTCCTTGGTGTTTGAAAACATGTGTGAATGCAAACGGTCCATTCACAGCTCTGAATTCAAGTGTTTTAACAGTGTGAAATGGCCTTCTATTGAGAGGCAAGGCCAGTTCCAAGCGCTACGTTATACCGAATGTCTCTGCATATAAAACCAAATACTCCTCCTTGAATAAGTAACACGACTTTAAATATTTAAAACATCTACATATCATCCAGCCAGCAGAGAGTGTAACTTACATTTATTTTTCAAAGTCCATGTTTCACAGACCAGTAAGCAAGCTCTTTGAATTCAATTTCTCTCTAGAACACCCTCCTACATCTTCCCACCTCACCTCCACCTCATGGAGCCAGGGTTTTTAGGTTTTGTTTCCATGTCATTTCTCTGCCTGTCTCCAAGGCAGGCCAGTTGAAGGAATCCTATCCATTACTGATCAGTCTGATTCCAGAGGCTCTTATTGAGTAATAAACAGTCGCTCACCGCCAGTAGTACATTAGGACCAGCCCGGCCGCCCGCCATCAGTCACCATCACTTCTGACGTGACGAGATGCGATTATAGGTTATTAAGCCGTATTGATTATCGCCGGGGGGACCTAATAGCGCTGTGAGTGAGTCTTTTATGGCCCCCTATCCGCATACAGGAGATTTTGTTAGCTCACTTATTGGTTCACTCACTGCCTCCCTCTCCATCTCTGTCTCAGGTTGTTTGTGAGGCCTGGTTGGTAGGGTTCAATACATCAGTTAAACAGGTCTCACATAGAATCAAAGTTAGGTAACCTACCTGTACATCCACACTGATTTCAAATACATGTTTATGTTATGCATTCAACTGACCTTGAGCATTCAATTGAGCTGTCCGCTGTTTGAATAAGCCGAGACATAATATTTCCTGTTGAGGAAGTATTATGGTCAACAGTCCCATAAGCAGAATTCCACCAGGCAAGGAGCTCCACTGTCAGCGGTATCATCGTTTTATTACTGCCATGATTATGGGTGTACAATTGAAACATGTTCAATGTGGGAGCACTTGTGAAGCCAAAGCCACATCATACACACTACTATTAGGGGCAGAGGGAGTGGCTTACAGGCTCAGAGAACAGTATGGGTAACCTGCCTGTCTAACCCATACTCTCCCCATCCCCAACTCTAACCCCAACATACACTCCCTCAACCCTCCAACCAAACCAATTGTTACACATCCTCCCAGCGGCATGAGTGTCCTCAGGTCCACAGAAAATACTTAGCTGTGGTTGAAGAAGCACTTCAGCAGTCCACTCAGCAGTCCACCATCACTGCCCAAGATGATGCAGTTCTGGAGGGGGATATCTTCTTTTACGAACTTCCTGCGATCATCAATCACAAAGCTAAAAACAAATGGGTGGTCACCGTGGGTAGAGTCTCTAACCTCAAGGAACTCCTAATGCAGGGAGATGCTCTCTGTAGTATTGCGTCCCTCCCTCCCTACCACCCAAGGTACCGCTAGATAAGAGGTGATGACATCAATAATTATCCGTCGATTGGGTTTCATATTTAATGTGGGGCGACATGTAATTTACACTCACACCCGAGAAGTTCCAGACCAAGATAAACAAGTGTATTTGTGCCCAAGATTACATGTGTGGTTTATGCGACACCTTTCCGGTGGTCTCTGTTTTCTCTCAGTCACACACTCTGTCTTTTACATTCTCGAAAATCTAGGACATTCGATTGAGATCACTGCATATTATTCCTATACAGTGTATTCATGAATGAAAGCAGTTATAACGTTCTGTGTCACTCAGTGAAGTTATTACTTTTTTAAGTAAGTTGTCCTCCTTTTCTCGAAGAGATATCATTGTTTTTAATGGCTAGGTAATAATACTCCCATTGATGAACCACCTGCCCTGCATGGGAGGTGTATTTTAACATATGGTGGAGAAGAGCCAGACGCCTGCCTTCCTCCATCCATCTCCCAGCAGAGAGACGTGGGGCGAAGGCACACAGGTGTAAATCAGGGGCTGTGCTGTGGCATTGGACTAGGATCAGAGTATCTTCTCAACGTGTAAAAGCCAGCCTCAAGACTCCCTCCTTCCCTGTCCCCCCATCCCTCAGTCGCCTTCCTCCATCCCTCCATCCATCCGTCTCTCTACTGCCTCCCCCACCCCTTCACCCCTCTCTCTACAGAGAGGTTAACCAGCTGAATCATCACTGTAAATTTCCCCAATGCTGCTGCATTCAGTGAAATGTTTTTACTGAGGGCCAATTTATCTGGCCCTCCAGGACTGAACAAAAACATGCAGGGTATCCATCATAAAAGCTGTGAGTTCAGTCAGCAGCAGAGAAACTCGGGGGCAACTAAGTTCAAACGTGAGCCACTGTATTCATCCAGTGTTTGACTGATATTGTGACACTATTAAAAGTAATGAACTTTTGAGAGTCACCTTTTTGGTTTATGATAGATAAGGGCCACATGTGCTGTGTGTTATTGGAGCCCCATCGCCATAGCAGCAGCCGCTGACCTCTGGCCTACTAACACCTACTAATTTGTTCAGAGGAGGAGTTAACGAGGCCTACTGTGGAGAGGGACGTTAAAACTATTAACAAGAGCAGAGAGAGAGAAGGAGAGAAGGAGAGAAGGAAACTTCGGGCTCCATTCAATCTGTGTTGCTGAAACTTTACAGATTGTGCCCTAGAAATATGAAGGTCATTTCCTATTGATCCTACAGCTTTTACCTTGAATGCAGTCTCCGCCACCGCAGGAACATTGCCTTTAAATTTCAATTGGGCTTTTTGCCTTTAAATTTAAATTGGGCTTTAAGCGCTGAACTTCTGTGATACGCATTGAATAGAGTTCTCACTGTAAATGTGCAGTTAAGCAGACCTATTAATATTTGAATTGAAGGGAAAATATATCCGAAAACGTTTGTTTTGTTTCTTGCTGTTATGACAAAAATACTTTCATATCCATTTGGAAAAAATGAAGTTTTGGGTAATTCCCATCCGCTTATTACTGTTATTATGAAACTATCCTTTGGCCACAAAATATCTATATTTATGGAATGACATCATGACAGAAAGTTAGAAATTGCTGCACATATACTTACTTAGCTTCACATTTCCTGTACCCACGGTTGTCAAACCACATCAGATGCATTGAGAGAGGGATACATTCTTACTACTGACTGGGGCAGAAATAGCCTGCTTTGAAAACCCTCTTTCGTCCAAAACACCAGCAGTTTTTCCTGACTACGTGACTAGGGCCCAGAGGTTTTCCAAGTTTTTACAATGTTTTAATTTAACCTTTACTTAACTAGGCAATTCTTATTCACAATGACAGCCTACTGGACAATAGTGGGTTAACTACCTTGTTCAACAGATTTCTACCTTATCAGCTTGGGGATTTGATCCAGCAACCTTCTGGTTACTGGCCCAATGCTCTAACCACTAGGCTACCTGCCGCCCCCGAATTAGCTCCCGTGATCAGGAAAAACTCTTGTCCCTAGGCGTGAGGCATTACTGCTGTTGATCAAGACAGCATGCACTGCAGGGGTATGCTATAGGACACCACTAGAGGGCACTGCTTTGTCTGCAGACAGACACAGACAGACTGCTCTTTGTTCCGAGAGAGTTTTGCCTGTTCAGTACATTTAGAGAGCTGAGGGATTGGACTAGGACAAAGTGAACATTTAGCTGAGGTGGTAGAGGAGATTCAGGGTGGGATCATTATGCCTGTACTGTATATGGGTCACAATATCTGTTGTTCTTTTTAAACGGGGCAGTTTTTTAAACGGTTTGAAAATGACCCGTGCTGAATGTGTTACCATTATGATTATATAAAGGTTTATGAAAAATATATGTACAGAATTAGTGTAGAGCTACAATCTCCCTGTCCTGTAAAAATACATGTGTTTTGTAATAAACCTGTTACAAACCAATTATCTCTACACACCAATTATATGTTTCTTATTCTATTCATCCTCATTTTGTGAAATGACATAAGCGATTGGTTAACGATGCTATGTGCCAAATGGTTAACCATTTTTACCATAAAAGTTTACCAAACTGAGCGACTGTTCACCATAACCCATGTGAAGGTGAGGGGTGTTTCTCTGGTACGGTACTTTTGCTCACTGATGTGAAAAACAACAACACACAAATTCCACACAGCATCAACCTCCTTCACTGCAAAGCACACAGGCAGGCTGTTTCCCCTCTTCTTCAGCGAATGGTATATTGGAATGCTACTGCGTTTGAGCAGTTTAAAATGAAATAGTTTGGCCTCAACACTTCCGCCCCCTCTAGCCACAATGTCACAAACACTTACATCCTTGAACGAGAAAAAAAACACTGTGCAATGATCTTTGGCACTGATAAAGTGTCAAAAATAAAGCAGCCACAGAGAGAGAGAGCTGACTCAGAGGTTGGGCCTATGTGTGTGGATGTGTGGATGTGTGCCTCCTCTCTGAGGTGCATGGGAAAGATGATACAGGACTAGCACAGTACTACTACAGGCCTCACACTAGTCAATACTGAAGAAGATGAAGAGAGCGAAAGTGGGATACTTAGTCAGTTGTACAACTGAATACCTTCAACCCGCATTTAACCCTCGAGAGGGTTAGGGAGTCATATCAGGTGCAAATAAACAGACAAGAACAAAAGGATGATATCTGTGTGTGTGTGTGTGTGGGGGGGGGGGGTGTGGGGGGGGGGGGGTGAAAAAAGACAAAAAAGAGGCGATTGAAATGTGAGGGATGAGAGTTTGGGATGGAGAGCTTGAAACCACTACCCCGCTGCAGAGAGAGTTCAGCCAGGCACCGTGCTGGAGCCTGCAGAAGCCGTGGTTTTACTGAAGGTGGGCAGACGGTCAAGTTTTTGTTTGACGCTCCACCCCGAAAGCCGCTTTTATGGTGCTGTTTACTAACTGGGGCTTCCAGAGATCTCTATCCAACAGGCTTTGATTCGCCAGAGTTCTCATCCCACATCCCATATGCAGCAGCAGAGACATGGGCTTTCAAGAGTTACAAATAGAAATCTGGCAGTCATTTCACAGTCAGAAACTTTGTCTTTTATTTCTTCCCCTTCATCTTACCCCTTTACCCCCCCCCCCCCCCCCCTTCATCCTCCCTCTTCACATCAGCAGATATAATCAAGGCCCTTTGCAGCTGTTCCTCCTTCTCCCTCTCCAGATTGAAGGAGACTAGATATAAATGCTTCTGTTGCACTGAAGTGGAGTTTGAAGAGAGGTAGTCAATTTTCAGGTTTGGCATTCACATGTGAAGGTTTTAGTGTCATACAATAAAATGCATTGTTTATCCTAAAGGGGGAAGAGAGTGTACTCACATGAAGTGGCAATCATACACAGAGACATGCAAATGCTTAGAAATGGTAATAAACATGCCAACAAATTCACGTAAAACTCAAAGTATAGACTTACAAATACCACATACTCACACTCGCACGCATTCACACACAGAGTTAAAAGAAATAAGAGGATGTGACAGCAACCGAAGCATATCGTTAATCGCATTTATTTCCTATGACAACAGCTTTATTCCAAAGGCCCCACCAAATGCGTAGCAGCTGGGATGGCTGCCTGGCTTCTGCAGTACGCAGTAGGTGGTCAGACCCTGGCTGTGTTGTATACACTGCCTCTGCTCTGGGTTACTCTGCAGTAAACACCTTCACACTCCACCACGGTGTGTGTGTGTGTGTTTACCCTCCATGGAATAGAAACCTCCCCAGAATAAGAGTCTGTCATCAGGGGAAAGCTCAGAGAGCCAGTCCCTTCTCTTCTCTTCTCTCGTGGGTGAAAACACAGCAGCATCACACCACTGGGCTCTTTCATCTACCCTGGCCAGCAGAACCAAAAACACACAGCAGAACTGGGGGAAATGTCAGAAGACAAAAGGCAAAGGAAAGTATGAAAGGCTCTGATCCAAACAAATCAATACATACACATACATTTATATATATAGCAGCGGTCCAAGGATGACCAAAGGACAGCGTGTAATTATGTTATGAATGACACGAGAACACTTACAATATCTATTGTTAAGAGAAACCTTAGTGGACAGTCAAGTAGAGGGAGGACAGAGCCAAGCTGTACTCCTCCCATGTGAGAGAAACCAGACCCAACCAGCCGAGCTGGAACCCCGATCACAACCACCACAGCCCAGCTACCCACGTCACATGACCAGGGTCAGCAGGAAGCCTCAGCATGAGAGTTAGAACAGTTTGTTATTAAGGGCAAGGAGTTTCTTGTACAGGCTATAACTAGGGCCCATAGTTTATTCTGGACAGGTCATGTAGTTAGGAAAAACTCCTGCTCCTAAATATTATGCCTGTTCAGAACTACAATCTCATAGTTTATTATTCCCAGTCTTTGCCATTCATAGTGGTATTGGAGGCAGCTGCCTCAGTACATTACATTTGCACCGGAGTCCAATCCTCAGGTGTGCTTACTCAGCCAGTCAGTGACAGCTGCTCTTGCCAAATGTAGCGCTAGCAGTGCTTACCCACTGGGAACACACTGGTTGAATCAATGTTGTTTCCACGTCATTTTAATGAAATTACATTGAACCAACGTAGAACTGACGTCTTATCCCAGTGACTTAGAGCTATGTGAACTCAGCATGTACCATATTACTGAGGACAGGGAGACTTCTCTGTGGAGTTCTGTACTAGTACTCCGTCTGATGGGCTGTTCATCAGTGAGGTGAGGCTGGCTGGTTGGGTTCATGCATGGCAGGAGTACTGCAGACAGGAAGTTCTGACTGGGTGACAGGGTTAACAGCTCAATGTAACGGTTTCCGAGAGGAGGTGGGGGAGGAGAGGAGGGAGGGAGGGAGGTGAGGAGGGAGGGAGAGAAAGAGAGAAAGAGAGGGAGGGAAAGGAGCTAGCGAGTGCTCGCTCCAGTGTGCTCGTAATCCTCGTGCGGTTTCCTTCCTCAGCTCGGAGCCCAAAACCCCATGCAGGCTCTTTTTACTGCTGCCTTTTCAACCGTTTACTTTTTTTCTAGTGTTTTATAAAAAAAGATGATGCTTATTCGCGTCTGGCCACGGCCCTGGCTGGGGTACATGGGAGGAGATGTGGTTTCTCCAGCTGCTGTGAACCCTGCAATGAAGGCCTACACGTGAAGCCATGCTTAATTTGTGTGGTCGAGGCCACCCCCCATTCCCTCCATCTCCTCACTCTCTGGCCCTCTTTTTTTCACCTCTCTCTTTCCGCTTTTCTCCTTTCTACATGTCTTTGCACCCCTTCCTCCACCACCTCTGGTGGAGACCTCCAGGCTGTTAGTGGGCTACTGATTGGGCCACCATCATCACCACTGATCACTAGGCGGTTCAGATCTCAGGCTGATGTGGGTTAATACCAGAGAGAGAACAAAGGGTGAACCCAGCTTCCAACTGTCAGAGGGCTGAGGTGATAGTTTTACTGTAAACTACTGTGGGCGTTGGAATTAACATCATATTAACATAATGGACTGTGGGGAATCGTTTGGAAGATAGGTAGTGTACCTCCGTTTTACAGTGAAGTGGTGTATAGGGTTACATTTATATGATTACTACAAGAGTATATGAAATATAACGGCTGGATGAGAAGCTTTTTGGAAAAGTACTTTTTCTGAAGACTGGCCCATTATTAAAGACTATGATCCTTTTCAGCTATTTCAGCTCATTCATATTTGACTTACTACTAACTTCACCATATCTAGACCTGATCAAATGAAAACATGACATAAGTGAGGTGGGGTGCGGTGGTTGGTTGGCCAGCTCCAGTGTGTTCTCTGCTTGGCCTGTGTTCTCTCTGTACATTAGCCAGGATATTAAAGGAAATGCAGGCCACCACAGACTCCTCCATTGCGGTCTTCCATCAGCCGGAGCAAATCTGTGTGTTTCAGCAGCTCGCTCTCTCTCTCCTCTCAGCCTGGACAGGAATACTGGGAGGGAGTTAAAGCTTTTAGGACAACTGCATGACCACTGGACTCAGCTGTGTGTGGCCATACTGTCAGCAGTCAGTTGTATAGTTGCTGAGACGCACAAACACATGCACAGGCACACACACGCAGGCACACACACGCAGGCACGCACACACACACACACACACACACACACGCACACACAGGCACACACACACACACACACACACACACACACACGCACACACCTCTCTTCTGGCCAAGGGCCCTGTGTGTGTTCGCGGACCATTAGCATGGCAGCTGTGTGAGCTAATACAGTGTGACATTGCTTACTGAGGAGGCTGTGGGACAGGTAACATTCAATTAGAGGCAACCAGGTCGGCCGAGAGAAGACCGACAGTATGATTTTACAAAGTAAACACACAATACACTCTGCAGGAGCATATAGTCAGGCAAGGAGACTGTAGTATACATTAGTCACACCCTTTCCCCCTACAAATAGCACAGCAGACAAAGAAAAGCTCCAATCCTTCTTAGTCCTGCTTACTCTCCATGTATACCACCCAGTATGTGTGTGAGTGTGTGAGTGTTGTGTAAGTACGTGCGTGCATATGTGTGGGCGTTCTCAGTATGTGTGTTTTGGGAGGGCGGGGGGTGGCTCTTAATATAGTTAAGCTGTGAAAAACCCCAACGTCTTTGGCGAAGTCTCACACACTTCCTCCCTCGCTCGCTCCATCGCTCCAGAACCATTTATCAGGAAAAACAGGGGCAGCTTGCGTGTCATAAGCCACTTAAGAGCCACAAACAAATCAAGGAGGGTTTTCTATCAAATGAACTCCCACTTGAGTAACGGTTTAGGTTTACTCACTTTGTGGGCGAGGGTGTCTTTCAGCGGTAGTGAATACTGATTAACACATCCCTTATCAGTGGAGAGAGAGAGAAAGCTAGAGAGAAAGAAGGAGAGAGAGCGGAGGGCAGGAGGTGGATGTCAAACTTTCCCTGATGGCCCATATGTCTAACCACTCAGAGGTTGTAATGCCTTGGTAAGGCCCCGGCTCGTTCCTGGGCTCTGAGCAGTATGACTGTCTGATCTGCCTCACACATCTGGAGTGGATCGCGCACTCTGAGCTGGGCTGGGCTGGCATGGGGATTCTCACTACAACTCCAGTACAAGCTCTAGTGGAGACAAAATAACCTTTAGGTACTACAACTACAGTATCTAAGTCAAAAGTTTGGCGAAGGGGATGCACGCTTCAAAAGAGCAGGCTTTCTACATGACTCTAACATTGAAGCTCTCTAACCCCGACATTTTCAATAAAGAAAACAGACTGCACAGCTGCTCTGTCTCACGCTCAATCCCATGAGCCTTTGCTGTAAAGAATACATGAACTCTCAGATCTAGCGTTGTAACACTACTGTGATCTCATTCTCCTCTAAGAACACGATCACTAGCATAAGGTAGTTTGTCTTAATGTCTGAGGGTATTGATACAAGATACAGATACCTCTGGGCATACAGACCAAACTCTTTTATCCAAACAACAGAAAACTGGAATCTTTGACACATTTTTATCCTATTTGATGTTACCGTACATACAGCAACATTGATCTTAATCTATACATTGCTCTCTTAGAGGCTGTGAGGTCTCCACAGGTGCAGGATATAGTCAATACCACTACCCTCTCCCCTGACCTCCTCCTGAACTCTCTCTCTGACCACTCCCTCTGGGTAACACAGTGGTCTTTGTCAGGCCATGGTCTTCTTCTCCCTCCCATCGCATAGGGCCCTTCATAATCTAGGGCACGCTCTCCACAAAGACATGGGTCAATATGAAATGGACAAACAGACGGACCATGGGGGGTGAACCTTCTGCTCCGTGGTCTGGGTGCATCTGTGACACTCAATTTGGAAACTTGACCTTCACCTCTGGATTTGACCATGGTATGACCGTAGACGAGCTGTATGCAGGATGTGCCCCAGCCCGGCCCTGCCCTCAACTGGCCCCTGTGACACTGTTGCTGATGGCATTGATTCCTGGTGCTGCCCTGTGCAGATGGATGGATGGTTTTAGAGGTGCTGGGGACAAGATGGCTGCTCTTGGTCTATTGAGTGTTCTGAGTGATTAATGGAGATGAGTAGGTAGTGAGAAAGTCCTGGGGGTATATCAGTGGAAGCTCCTAAGAGGAGGAAGGGGAGGACCATCCTCCTCAGTGAATTTCATTTTTTTTTAAATATTAAAACATTAAAAAAGTTATCCTTTTAGATAAAACTATACTACAGTTTTTTCCAACTGCTTACACAAGTTTTCAAAACTGCCTCCTTTTTTTCAAAACTCTACACACAATTCCCAAAACTGCACACACAAAATGCAAAATGCCTCACATCTCCTTCAAAATGTAACACTGCATTCAACATGCCATAAACACATGTCGGAATGAAGCATTTGCATCAAATGGTAAACACTGCTTTCATAATAGTACATTTCTGGATCTACCATGTAAACACTGTTGTTCTAAATCTAAAGCTCTTTGGTCTTTCATAGGCTTATATCTACATTTCAATACAATGTTCTACAGTGAAAGTAATCTGCTGAGAGGGGTAACAAGTACACTGTAAACACCAATACAATGTTCTACAGTGAAAGTAATCTGCTGTGAGGGGTAACAAGTAGACTGTAAACACCAATACAACGTTCTACAGTGAAAGTAATCTGCTGTGAGGGGTAACAAGTACACTGTAAACACCAATGCAATGTAGAAACAGAAAATATTTATCAGGCCAAACATTACTGTTGTATACAGTAGCATACAACAAAACCATAAACATATGTAAACCAAAAGTATATTCTTTAGAACACAGTAAAGAACACAATTGTGTGTGTGGGGTCCCAAGGGGGCAGTACAGGTAGGGGGGGGGGGGCAATCACCAGTGCTAAGCTACGCTTCATCTTTTCTCCGGCCTGAGTCTGGCCACGATACTTCGTCCACATCACAAGATACGTTTTCTCTTGCCAAACATGGAGGGAAGTATCTCCTAGCATGGCGTATCCAACCTTGGACAGAGGCAACCTCTATGTCCCCACATAGACCATATTTACAATTGCAGTCTCTTGTACATCTGTAAACAAGCGTCCTCAACCTACATGATGTATTTGCTTTTCCACTCTGTACAGAATTCAAACCCAGTATGTGTTCAGCATAGGAACTGTAAACAATGTACAAAAAAATGTAGTACAGCATGATAACCAACCTCATTCATTCAATGCAGTGCAGTAAATGGATGGCTTAGAGTTACAAATGTTTATGCAATACTATGAAGTCATACGTATTTTACAGTACATTACTGTAATGCTAAAATAGTCATTAGACAGTTGCATACCTGTTCTCATTTCTGAAGGTTCGAATTATGGACACCACTCTAAATCGACTCAAATTGGGCTGGACTCTCAGTCCAGCCTCTCTCATGGTCAAACCGTGGTTGATCACATGATCAACAAATTTAGCCCTAATCTCATTAGAGATGCCTCTCCTTCCTTCTCTTCTTTGCCCTCGTCCTCTTCCTCTCCCTCCTACTCCTCTTGCTCTCTGTCCATTGTTGGCATCCATTGTTCAAAACAGGTAATCTGACCTTTGACCTATTTATAGGCCTATACTACAGTAAAGCAGTGATTGGTTAGTGATCAGTTAAGCTATTAGTGTTTGCACATGTGAGGAGTGTGTGTGTGACCTGGTGAATAAGTGTAGCATTTTGATTGGTTGTGTTTGGAAAAGGAAAGCAAGTCACTTCCTGTTAGATATTTGTGTTTTAGGTTGAGAATTGTGTGTAGTATTTTGAAAATAGTGTTTTATGCAATTGACAACTGAGTCAAAGGCTGAGAAATAGCTTATGGTTTTGGATATTTGGTGTGTAGTTTTGCACTTTGAGTGAGAGGTTTCAAAAATCGTGTGACATGAAAAGATTTTGTGTGTAAGCAGTTGGAAAAAACTGTAAACATATTCACGTCACCAAATAATTGATGAAAACACACTGTTTTGCAATGAAGGTCTACAGTAGCCTCAACAGCACTCTGTAGGGTAGCATCGTGGTGTAGCCGGAGGACAGCTAGCGTTGATTACACCCTAAATCAGCTAGATGCAGGCAAGAGTGTGCAAGGCGGTACTGAATGTGTCACTGTCTGTCACCTCAAATATTTCTCTTGACCTGTGTGCACCTACTTTGCAAACTATCATTGATAGGCTAGCTTGTAGCAACCTACTGATGGCAACAACAAAAAAATTGTCCTACCTCATCATAAACGGCATTGACTGCCACTGGGGAATATAGTATGGGCATTGTGCCCATAGAAGCAACGCTCCCTCTGGCTCCCACACCCTCTCACTATCTGACACCTCAGCCCCCGGCAGAGGAAAGGGGTTTTTAGAGGTCTGAGAAGGGGAAGACGTGGTGCTGTCTAGTCGGGGGATCACTCTCTTATTATTGCTGGTGTTGTGTAGCTGGTACAACGACATGTCTGGAGTATAAATATTCAATCTATAATATCTAAACGATGGGATCATATTAGAAAGATCTACTCTCCTAGGGCCACTACTGAGCGGTAGTAAGTGCTGGGACTCTCCAAGTGAACATTAATATTTAAGGACACACAGGGACTCTTCCATTTTTGGTCCCAGAGGACACATCCTTCCCTTTGCTCCTTATTCCTCCCTCCCTTACCATCACCCCTTCACCTCCTCACATTTCTTCCCTCCCTGCACTACCTCCCCCACATCCTTTCAGAGGAGAGGACCTCTCCTCTCCTCGTCTGACAGAGGCCTGTGGCTCATCTTCTTCTCTCCTCTACTCTCTCGCCCCCTTCTCTCCTCACGCTCCATTCTCCTCACCTCTTCATCTGACAGTTTCTAGCCCTGTTGCTCATCTTCTTCTCTCCTCACGCTCCATTCTCCTCACCTCTTCATCTGACAGTTTCTAGCCCTGTTGCTCATCTTCTTCTCTCCTCACGCTCCATTCTCCTCACCTCTTCATCTGACAGTTTCTAGCCCTGTTGCTCATCTTCTTCTCTCCTCACGCTCCATTCTCCTCACCTCTTCATCTGACAGTTTCTAGCCCTGTTGCTCATCTTCTTCTCTCCTCACGCTCCATTCTCCTCACCTCTTCATCTGACAGTTTCTAGCCCTGTTGCTCATCTTCTTCTCTCCTCACGCTCCATTCTCCTCACCTCTTCATCTGACAGTTTCTAGCCCTGTTGCTCATCTTCTTCTCTCCTCACGCTCCATTCTCCTCACCTCTTCATCTGACAGTTTCTAGCCCTGTTGCTCATCTTCTTCTCTCCTCACGCTCCATTCTCCTCACCTCTTCATCTGACAGTTTCTAGCCCTGTTGCTCATCTTCTTCTCTCCTCACGCTCCATTCTCCTCACCTCTTCATCTGACAGTTTCTAGCCCTGTTGCTCATCTTCTTCTCTCCTCACGCTCCATTCTCCTCACCTCTTCATCTGACAGTTTCTAGCCCTGTTGCTCATCTTCTTCTCTCCTCACGCTCCATTCTCCTCACCTCTTCATCTGACAGTTTCTAGCCCTGTTGCTCATCTTCTTCTCTCCTCACGCTCCATTCTCCTCACCTCTTCATCTGACAGTTTCTAGCCCTGTTGCTCATCTTCTTCTCTCCTCACGCTCCATTCTCCTCACCTCTTCATCTGACAGTTTCTAGCCCTGTTGCTCATCCTAACACATGGAGCTGGGTTGGGATTCTTTATTTCTCCGCTTGGCCAGTTTGCCAGCCCATAGGAGATTGAGATGCCGCTGATGATGCAGCTGGTTCTTCTTTGTGGCTAATCACTTCCAGAGGCACTTTTGATTTGGGTTTTTACAGCCTGCGTTATTTTTCACGTCAGCGACGTGAATGCCCAAAACTCCCCCATTTTTTTAATCAAATTTGCACCATATGCCTTGAAAGGAGATGAGCCGACTGGTTGGTGTGCTTCTCTTTAACTCCCCTTCCTCGTGTCCTGTTTTGATCAGCCCGGGCCCTGGCAGCGAGCGCTTGGAGACAGTATTATGTTCCCAGAAATGGCCTCACTGAAGATAATGAAGGGCAAACATTTTTTGGAGGGGTACTTTGTTCAGAAAATGAGAGACAGGGGACTAAACTGAAGACCTGCTCAGTAGACCGTTTCTACCAAATCAACATCAAAGGTCAAAAGTCAGAAATAGGCAGTGGCATGGCAGCAGTCTAAATATATAATTCTCTCTGTCTCAGTGCCTCCCCCTTCTTCCTTACTCTCCCTGTGCCTCCCCATAGGATTGCAATAGTTTTATTTCACCTTAGATTACCAGTATGTGTGCCATGTGTTGTAATCCATATTTTAAAGACGTTTGGGAAGAGTTTGGGGAAGGGGGGAAAGGGGAAGCTGATTACTGAAGTGAACATTGCGTGCCCCCATATACAGTATCTGTGTCACAGTGCCCTTATCAACTGTCTCATCAGTCACAGAGGCCAAATGAACTGCTGGCAATTCATGAAGTGACATGTTGCAGTCAGGAATCAACCGACATCTTAGATATCTACAGTGGAAAAGAACCTGGTAACAGTCAGTAGCCAACTAAATAATACACCACTGAAAGGAAATGGGCACCTAACTGGAGGGAAAATATACACATCAACAAATAAAGACCACACACAGCTGAGACTTTGACAATGACTGAAAGGGTCTGTATTTCCAAGATGCCCATTGCATTAACAAGCACAACAAAGTTGTTTCTTTGTCTTGTTCAAAGACTAACATAACTGTCAAACAGAGGAATTAAAATAAAGATGCTCTCACAGATGCATTTCACTTGTTTACTGCTGAAAGCGTTAAAATGTAAATTAAATAAATGAATAAGTAACAGAATAGGTTTCCCTCTGCAAACCACTGACTGCAATCTACCAGGATTATTTCATCTCAACGGTCTAAGATAATAAGCACGCGTTGCCTCAGAAACAGGGTCATAGTACACATTGTGCCTTTATTCGTTAGTGTCATTCTCTCCATCCTGACACCCTTAATCTTCCCCAGGCAGAGCTCAGGGTTGAGGGACAACCGCTAAGGCAGCGGTCCCCTTCTCTTCATCCCCTCATCACACAGCTCACAGATCTGGCCCGTGCAGCAACTCCCCGTCTCAGATAGTTCCAAACAGCTGCTGGAGCTTAACGTCTGGAAAACAAAATCACATCTCTTCTCCCACAGCTCATACAGATAGACAAGCCACACATCTCACTGCCCTGCAGGGGCCTTCCTTCAGCAAGCAACAGGGAGAGGGTTAACTGCCCTGAAGACTACTGTATGTCTGTCCTTTAATCACAGAGTTAGAACAGCGGGCACCAGTAAAATGATGAACGCTTCTCTATTGAACAGCCCTGTTGTGCAACGATGCCCAAGATCATATCTATCTGTCTGTGTTTTAAATAATAAAAGCATGTTCCATCCTGTCAAGTCAGAGTGCAATTAAATATCAATCTCATAACTGCCGGGCCTGACTGCAGCAGTGGTAAAGATCATAACAATAATGTACATGTGAGACAGGGGGGAGAAGGGGGAGGGGGCCCTCATAGACGTTCACAGCCTATCAGCAGGCCATCACTATTGATTTATTAATGCTGGAGAATGCTGCAGCGAACACTAATTGAATTGAGATCCAGGAAGTAAGTTAATGTAGCTGACAGCGATACAGGAATTTACTCTCCCAATGGTGCACAGCCTTATGACTCTTCTCTATCTGGGATAAATAGTAAATCGATCTGGCCTACAACGGGGCCACTCAGAAGAGTTTACAGAGAGCTAGAGAAGGATCATAACAATACTTTCTCTGTCTCACCATCACCAATCATTACTCAACGAAGACCATTTCAATAAGTATCGAAGGTATTGAATTGGTTTCGTCTGAGAAAGAAATAGAAGCCAAAGTTGGCTCAGCATTCAAAACCCTTGTTTTTTTTTACCTGCCGATATTCTATGTATTTCCAAGTGAAGTGGATAGTATATCCATAGGCCCCCTGTAAGGGTATGAGCCCCCTATAGGCCTGTCAGAAATACAACTCTTATATTCCTATTATATTATTTTGACCCTGTTCAGTCCAGTCCAGTCCAGTCCAGCTGGGTCCGTGCCATACTCCTCTCAGCAACATGTGCCCTTGAAAGAAAAGACACGTTGCCTCCATCAGCACTTTGCATTAGACCACCACCACTACAAGTTCCTATATTATCAGAACAACCATTGCAAAATAACCTTATGTAAAGTAATTAATACAGCTAAAATCTACAGAAGACAGGATTTCTCCCACATGGCCCAGTACTTAAATGTATATGTATTTGTACAGCTGGTGTTTAATGTTAGCCTGGTCTGAAGGTAAAGTAAAGCTGCAGACTGGAGCCGACTGACAGCAGTCGGAGGCTCAGTGTCCAGAGCAGAGTGGAGTAGAGAGCCATGCCTAAACCACTACAGTGTACTCAGCACTGTTGCCACCCACCCAGCCAAGGTGTGTGGGCCTGCCTGGCGGGGATCAGATGACCTCGGCTAGAGTCACAAGCCAGAGGGGGCCGTTGCTGTGTGTGTGTGTGTTGAACATTAATGAGTGCTCCTAAATGAGCTGGGTAAGAAAAATGATGGAAGAACGGTAGCAGCTCAGACTCGAACCACACAGCGAAAGAATCAGGGAGGTTACACACATAGAGAGAGAGAGAGAGAGAGAGAGAGAGAGAGAGAGAGAGAGAGAGAGAGAGAGAGAGAGGAGGTGAAGAGATTATATAATTATACAACCATACTCACTGGCCAGGCAAGGGCAGAAAAAGAAAAACACTTTCTCTCTCTCTTTTTCTTCTCGGTGGTTAATAGACACACGAGTTATATACTTCTTTTAGCCTCTTTAATCATGAGATCTTATCGCATGGTTTGCCAAGACCTTCCACCAGTTTCAGGGAGACCCTGCCAAAAGAAATGAATGAAAAAGTGAAAAAACAAAATAATGTGGAGCCATGGCTCAGAAGCCTTCCTCTTCTTGCCTTTCCTTCCTTTGAAACGCTAAGCTGTAAAAGAAACACCTAACTCAGACCAGGTATTGTATTAACACAGCGTGTGTAAGAGAGACGCCCCTGGAGATGGTGGTAAAGTACTTCATCCCAGTTTTTAGTGATGTACCTCGCTGACATTTGCATGTGGAAATGAAACACATGTCCTCACAGACAGACACAAAGGCAGAGTCAGCAGACTTGTACTAAGCACAGATAACACACGAACTAACAATGAGATGGTGACTCCCATGTTTTCGTCTGTGAAACACTACCTCTTAATACTGTATCGCACAAGAGTATTAGTAATTATGTTAATTTTGTATTTTACTTTTCAGTTATGATTAACTAGTGAAAAAGACTTCCAATCCAACATATTTTACGCCATCACAGCTTGTGTAAACAAAATGATTTGCCCATCTGAAACAACGCTCCTCGGGCATCTATTCGCCTATTGAAGATACAGACTGGAGCCTGGTGTTGGCCCTAATAAAGGCCTGATCTTCTTTGGCCATAATGGATTGTATGAGTGGAGTGGGGCTTCTGACTGGCCACTGCATTAGGAGTCAGGGCTGTGGCAACTGCAGCTCTCGGGACTGAAGAGACTGGAGAGTACTTAACGCTGGTCTGGGAGTGGAAGAGAGTGGAGGCCTCCCTGCCCACAGTCTCCTTCCCCGTGCCCCTGAAAACCACAGCTGACCACCGGGGCACTGGGAAATGAGACCAGGGAAACCACCGGCCAGCCCCGGGGTGGAAAACAACGAGTCGGTGAGTTGTGAGGCCTGGCGGCTGGCGGCCACTGACACGAACACGCTGATGGAGGTATTAAGATATTAATTGCTTTTTGACATGATTTTGTTAAGGGGAGAAGTAGAGGGCAGGCTGCGGCTTCTCTCTCACACACAGGGGTGGTTTAATAGCGGAGGAGCCTGACGAAGCAGAAAGGGAAGGTTTGGCGGAGGGATCTATCTACACAAGAAGGGTCTTGAACACACTATCAGGAAGAAATTGCATGACACTCTCTGAGGCCCAGTGGATTGCATGGAAATAATGTTGTTTTCAGGATGATTCATTTACTGTTATTCCATTGTTGGGGTTAAAATGAACAGTAAGTAGCTGTACTGGTACACCAACATTTTACAAAACTTTGAAATGAGGATTACCATATCAAGTTCCGGGTAATATAATAACTATGTAGTAATTATATGGTAATAAATGATGGGGAGGTGAGTCAGACAGCACAGGGAGTGTTGGGAGATGGCAGCATTTGGGGAAAAGATTGTGTGTTAACCCCAGTGAGGTGGTGGTGCGTCAGCTGCAGGGACGGCCTGCGCACACGAGGGCAGACACAAACAGGCGAGGAGCGACCCTGACGCAATGCTAGTCTCAGTCTACAGCCCTGGAAGGAGTGATTCACCAACACTGGCTCTCAGCACGGACATGCAGACCCTGTACTTACTGCATACTGCTGTAACCACGTCCCTCTGTCCACCATGTGTCTCTGTGTGTGTATGTGTTTGTGTGTGCTTGTACAGTATGTCTGTGTAATGTGTGTGTGTGGGGTGTGTGTGACCATGTGTGTGTGCAGAGGCAATTGAGGAGGGAGGGATGGGCAGAGAGCATTACCATCAGCATCTCTGTGGATCAAGGAGAATCCCTCTGTAATCCTGGCCTCTCTCCAGCCTCCCACACACCGCAATTATCATTAATCCAGCCCTCCTCCTCCCTCCCAGAACCAGGGGCTGGGGCTACAGAGGCAGGGTTTGAGTGGGGTGATGTGTGTGTGCGTGTGTGTGTGTTTGGAGGGGGGGGGGGGGGGGGGCAATTAGCTCAGTGTGCCTCTGGAGACGAGACTCCCCCTGGAAACCACAACCCAGCAAACCGGGAACATTCCAAAAACATTAGCTAAGATTCCCATTAAGTTCGAGTTAGGGTTTTATCTGACATTAGGACGATAATATCCCAAAATGATAACAAAATCTTGTATAAAATGAAATATCATTGGAATGTTCTAGTATTCACTAAAATGTTGTGCACAACACCTGTAACAACCACCACAGAACATTCCCCAAAAGTTAACATTAGCTCTACAGGTAATGTAATAACACAATATACCAGTAATGCTTTCTCAGCAAACCAAAATTGGTTTGGTGAAAGTTCCCAGAACATTCGTTAGGTTGCGGTAAATGTTCCAGTTGTGCTGATGATTATACAATGTTTGTGTAAAACATTAGGCGGATGTTGCAAGAACGTTCCCAGAACACATTTTGTCTGTTCTTTAAACGTTACCACGGAACATATCTTTTGTGACGTCACCACAATGTTCCCACCAGACTGTTCCCACAACCTAATGAAACATTCTGGTGGGAACATTGTGGTGACGTCACAAAAGATATGTTCCCAAAACACAAAACCTGTCAAGTTGTACGGATGATCTGCAATGTTTCTTTTAGGGTGCAAAAAACATTCACCGGATGTTGCAAGAACATTCCTAGAACACATTAAACCGTTTGACACGTACAAAGACATGGGTGTGATCATCCTACAGTGGTCCCTGCAGCGTAAACTCAAACCGGTGTGATTAGAACACTTATTTAGAACGTCCGGTTAAACTTGATGCAACAGTCAAGCGTTTGAGCTGACCACACAGTATTTTCACAGAAACATTTTGCACAAAACAGTCTTTACAACGTTATGTCCTCAATGTGAGCAGTTTATAAGTAATCTGACGATGGGTATTTTGTTCGTGCCGCCATGTTTTTTTCTTTCTTCGCGTCAGCCAAAGATAAGAGGTTACAACATTGGTTTGAGGGCAGCATAGGGATAACTGTCCTGCTGCGTAAAAACACATTTTGGAACAGTGAGTGCATTCTGACATCACACGCAAAAAAAAAACTCACACGTGAAAAGGTTATTAGGTTATTAGGTTGTGGGAACATTGTGGATACAGTACAAGAGATAGGTTTCCACCACACAAAATATGCTCAGTTGTGATGACATTCATACAATTTTTAAGCTAGATTGCACAGGACATTCCCTTAACGTTGCATGAATATTCTTGTGATATTCACAAAGGTTGCACAGAACATTCCCACAATGTTAAACAATGTTCCACAATTTCTAAATAAGTCAGTGTTCATAACTTTCACAGCATATTTGTTTTAGGTTTAACATAATATTCCATTAATGTTCACACAATATACATTTTACCTTATCTTGAAGGTCCTCAGAACATTTTAAGAACATTTAGAAAATGTTATATTTAAGTTTTACCTAATTCTACCACAACATTCTCAGCATGCAAAATTATAGTTCCTTAATCAAGCAGAGTGGAGTACGTCCACGTTATGTTTCTCTCCAGATTTAATGGAAATTCTCATTTAAGGTCCATATTGTGGACCCACTACACTACAATATGATACAGACACACAGTATTTTAATATATAGGACATCATACAAACATAACAATTTTTTTTAACACTTTATACTGTATGTTGACAATCTGCATATGTGGGGTTTGAACTTGCAATTTTTGGTTCCTAAGCTAGGTATTTTATCCTCTGCGCCACCAGGGAAGAGCTCTCACATGCTATTTTTTCAGTATGTAGCAATGGCAGTATGGTCAATCAGGAATTTCATGCATTCTTTTTAGCCTTCTTAGAAATGTATTTATTTGATTTAACTAGGCAAGTCAGTTACTAATTAGAACTTCTTTGGGATCGGTGTCCCTTCCACGGGACGGTTGAGCTAACGTAGGCTAATGCTATTAGCATGAGGTTGTAAGTAACAAGAACATTTATTGGCAGAAAGCTTTAACTCTTGTTAATCTAACCATCCCATTTACAGTAGCTATTACAGTGAAATAATACCATGCTATTGTTTGAGGAGAGTGCACAATTTTGAACATGAACAGTTATTAATAAACAAATTAGGCACATTTGGCCAGTTTTGATACACAATTTTGAACAGAAATGGAATGGTTCATTGGATCGGTCTAACACTTTGCACACACACTGCTGCCATCTAGTGCCCAAAATCTAAATTTCACCTGGCTGGAATAATACATTTGCTACATATGTATGAACGTCATAAAGACAGACTTATATTTAATATTCTTGCAACATCCCAGACAAATCCCATAAATGTTCTGGAAACCTTTAAAGAACTTAGACCAAATGTTCTGTGCAACTTTTTTATTTTACTTTTATTTAACTAGGCAGTTAAGAACAAATTCTTATTTTCAATGACGGCCTACGAACAGTTAACTGCCTGTTCAGGGGCAGAATGACAGATTTGTACCTTGTCAGCTCGGGGGTTTGAACATGCAACCTTCCGGGTACATTTTACAATGTTTATTTTAGGATGCAAAAAACAGTCGTCTGATGTTACAAGGACTTTCCCAGAACACATTTCAATTCTTGTTTAAAGGTTCCCAGAATGTTTTTTTAGGTTGTGGGAACATTGTGTGGCTATGGCAAGAGATAGGTTCCAAAAACACTAAAATGTGATGCCCCGGCAGCATAAACACTCTATGAATGTCATCACATTTTAGTGTTTTTTGCACCCTAAAAGAAACATTGTACAATCATCTGCATAACTGGACAGTTTTTGTGTTTTGGGAACATACTGTATCTTTTGTGATATCCCACAATGTTCTCACCAGATTGTTCCAACAACCTAATGAAACATTCTGGCAACCTTTAAAGAACAGATTAAATGTGTTCAAGGAATGTTCTAGCTACATCAGCCGAGTGAATGTTTTATACAAACATTATATAATCATCAGCACGACTGGACAGTTGCTTTGTTATGAGTACATTTGCCACGACCTAACGAATGTTCTGGGAACTTTCACAGAACCAATTTTGGTTTGCTGGGAAGGCGACCACTGGGCTGTGGCAGAGACAGAGATAGGACATGTACGCACACACACACGTACGCACACATGCACACACGCACACACACACACACACACACACACACACACACACTAAATTGACCAAAACCATTGTGATATAAACAGCTCATTGACCAGTGGCCACATTACTCCCTTTAAGAAAGAAAGAGAAGACACACTATCAGCAGGGAGTTTCCTCATTCACCCACTCCCACAAACCCACAAAATTTGTTTTTTAATTTTACATTTTTCTGTCTTGCCTTATGGTTTTTGTTCAGCGTCCTGTTACATGTTCTGTATTCGGTGTGTTCTGTATTCTGAATGGGAGCCAATAACAGCATGAAGAGAGAAGCCGGGGAACGTGTGAAACCTGAACTGTATGTGTCTGGAAGTCTCTCAGACGGTTAATTATGGCTTTCACTTGATTTGATAGATTACCCACAGTAAGGTGCTGCTCTGAACTCACATTAAACACACATCTGCAGGGCAAACACAACACAGAGGGTCACCCTGCCCTGACACTCAAGGCTAACTTGATCTGAGCTGAGACTCACAAAACACTCTTACACAAGCCAGAGATGTTGAACTAGAGGAACCAAGGTGGAGAATTGATAGCAGAATGAAACAGTTGAAACCAAAACAGTGATCTTGGTTAAGTCATTGCTGCCTCAGTTATGTTTATACAGGGTCTTTGTTTACGTGTGGTAGCTACTGTCCAGTACACACATGCCTCATTTAGAAAACTGGGAATCTTCCTTTGAAGGCAATCTACCCCCCTTCTTTTTATTGCTCAAAACCATTATGCGATTTCAGTTTACCAATAATGGCTGAATTATACAATACAAGTTTAATTGAATATAACCCAAGCTGATTGTAAGGGCGTTCGTCTGTAGGAGGAAGAGAAGCGGACCAAAGCGCAGCGTGGTGGTTATTCATGTTTTAATAAATCCCTACACATGAACAAACTAACAAAAACAAGAAATGTGCAAACGCAAAACAGTCCTATCCTGTGACAACAAACACAGTGACAGGAACAATCACCCACAAACACACAGTGAAACCCAGGCTACCTAAGTATGGTTCTCAATCAGAGACAACTAATGACACCTGCCTCTGATTGAGAACCATACTAGGCCGAAAACATAGACATGCCCCAAAACACAGAAAAACAAACATAGACTGCCCACCCAACTCACGCCCTGACCATACTAAATAAATACAAAACAACAGAAATAGAGGTCAGAACGTGACAGTACCCCCCCCCAAAGGTGCGGACTCCGGCCGCAAAACGTTGATCTATAGGGGAGGGTCTGGGTGGGCGTCTGTCCGCGGTGGCGGCTCTGGCGCGGGACGCGGACCCCACTTCACCATTGTCTTAGTCCGCCTTATTGTCCGCCTCCCTGGCTTACTCACCATGACCACCCCTCTCAATGACCCCACTGGACAGAGGGGCTGCTCGGGACAGAGGGGCAGCTCGGGACAGAGGTGAAGCAGCTGCTCGGGACAGAGGGACAGCTGCTCGGGACAGAGGGGCGATAGCAGCTCGGGACAGAGGGGCGATAGCAGTTCGGGACAGAGGGGCGATAGCAGCTCGGGACAGAGGGGCGG
The DNA here is from genome assembly GCF_057628025.1 of Oncorhynchus mykiss. Classification (NCBI taxonomy): domain Eukaryota; kingdom Metazoa; phylum Chordata; class Actinopteri; order Salmoniformes; family Salmonidae; genus Oncorhynchus; species Oncorhynchus mykiss. Next base: position 62,414,380 of record NC_143046.1, on the reverse strand, counting down.
CAGCTGCTCGGGACAGAGGGACAGCTGCTCGGGACAGAGGGACAGCTGCTCGGGACAGAGGGACAGCTGCTCGGGACAGAGGGGCAGCTGCTCGGGACAGAGGGGCAGCTGCTCGGGACAGAGGGACAGCTGCTCGGGACAGAGGGGCGGCAGCAGCTTGGGACAGAGGGGCGACAGCTGCTCTGGACAGAGGGGCAGCTGCTCGGGCGGCCCCTGGCTGACTGACGGCACTGGCGGCCCCTGGCTTACTGGCGGCACTGGCGGCCCCTGGCTTACTGGCGGCCCCTGGCTGACTGGCGGCCCCTGGCTTACTGGCGGCACTGGCGGCCCCTGGCTGACTGGCGGCACTGGCGGCCCCTGGCTGACTGGCGGCACTGGTGGCCCCTGGCTGACTGGCGGCACTGGCGGCCCCTGGCTGACTGGCGGCACTGGCGGCCCCTGGCTGACGGGCGGCACTGGCGGCCCCTGGCAGACGGGCGGCACTGGCGGCCCCTGGCAGACGGGCGGCACTGGCGGCTCCTGGCAGACGGGCGGCACTGGCGGCCCCTGGCAGACGGGCGGCACTGGCGGCTCCTGGCAGACGGGCGGCACTGGCGGCTCCTGGCAGACGGGCGGCACTGGCGGCGCTGGGCAGACGGGCGGCACTGGCGGCGCTGGGCAGAGTTGGCGGCGCTGGGCAGACGGGCGGCGTTGGCGGCGCTGGGCAGACGGGAGGCTCAGCTGGTGCTGGGCAGACGGGAAGCTCAGCTGGCGCTGGGCAGACGGGAAGCTCAGCTGGCGCTGGGCAGACGGGAAGCTCCGGCAACGCTGGAGAAAAGGAAGGCCCTGGTAGCGCCGGACAGGCGGGAGGCTCCGGCAGCGGCGCCGGACAGGCGGGAGGCTCCGGCAGCGGCGCCGGACAGGCGGGAGGCTCCGGCAGAGGCGCCGGACAGGCGGGAGGCTCCGGCAGCGGCGCCGGACAGGCGAGAGGCTCCGGCAGAGGCGCCGGACAGGTGGGAGGCTCCGGCAGCGCTGGAGAGGAGGAAGGCTCTGGTAGCGCCGGAGAGGCGGGAGACTCCGGCAGCGCTGGAGAGGAGAGAGCCCCTGCAAGGATGGGCCGGAGAGACAGCCTGGTACGGGGAGCTGCCACCGGAGGGCTGGTGCGTGGAGGTGGTGACGGATAGACCGGGCCGTGCAGGCGCACTGGAGCTCTTGAGCACCGAGCCTGCCCAACCTTACCCGGTTGGATGGTCCCGGTCGCCCTGCCAGTGCGGCGAGGTGGAATAGCCCGCACTGGGCTATGCAGGCGAACCGGGGACACCGTGCGCAAGGCTGGTGCCATGTAAGCCGGCCCAAGGAGACGCACTGGAGACCAGATGCATAGAGCCGGCTTCATGGCACTTGGCTCGATGCCCACTCTAGCCCGGCCGATACGCGGAGCTGGAATGTACCGCACCGGGCTGTGCACCCGCACTGGGGACACCGTGCGCTCCACAGCATAACACGGTGCCTGCCCGGTCTCTCTAGCCCCCCGGTAACCACAGGAAGTTGGCTCAGGTCTCCTACCTGGCGTAGCCATACTCCCTGTTAGCCCCCCCCCCCAAGAAATTTTTGGGGCTGACTCCCGGGCTTCCTTGCCAACCGTGTTCCCTCATATCGCCGGCTCCTCTCTCCGGCTGCCTCTGCTCTCCTCGCTGCCTCCACCTGTTCCCATGGAAGGCGATCCTTTCCCGCCAGGATCTCCTCCCATGTGTAGCAACCCTTGCCGTCCAACACATCATCCCAAGTCCATTCCTCCTTGTGCCGCTGTTGCCCGTTACCACGCCGCTTGGTCCTGTTGCGGTGGGTGATTCTGTAAGGGCGTTCGTCTGTAGGAGGAAGAGAAGCGGACCAAAGCGCAGCGTGGTGGTTATTCATGTTTTAATAAATCCCTACACATGAACAAACTAACAAAAACAAGAAATGTGCAAACGCAAAACAGTCCTATCCTGTGACAACAAACACAGTGACAGGAACAATCACCCACAAACACACAGTGAAACCCAGGCTACCTAAGTATGGTTCTCAATCAGAGACAACTAATGACACCTGCCTCTGATTGAGAACCATACTAGGCCGAAAACATAGACATGCCCCAAAACACAGAAAAACAAACATAGACTGCCCACCCAACTCACGCCCTGACCATACTAAATAAATACAAAACAACAGAAATAGAGGTCAGAACGTGACACTGATATACAGTTGAAGTCTGAAGTTTACATACACCTTAGCCAAATACATTTCACAATTCCTGACATTTAATCCTAGTAAAAATACCCTGTCTTAGGTCAGTTAGGATCACCACTTTATTTAAAAAATGTGAAATGTTGCAATAATAGTAGAGAGAATGATTTATTTCAGCTTTTACTTCTTTCATCACATTCCCACTGGGTCAGAAGTTTACATACACTCAATTAGTATTTGGTAGCATTGCCTTTAAATTGTTTAACTTGGGTCAAATGTTTCAGGTAGCCTTCCACAAACCTCCCACAATACACTGGGTGAATTGTGGCCCATTCCTCCTGACAGAGCTGGTGTAACTGAGTCAGGTTTCTAGGCCTCCTTGCTCGCACACACTTTTCAGTTCTGTCCACAAATCTTCTATGGGATTGAGGTCAGGACTTTGTGATGGCCACTCCAACACCTTGACTTTGCTGTCCTTAAGCCATTTTGCCACAACATTGGAAGTATGCTTGGGGTCATTGTCCATTTGGAAGACCCATTTGCGACCAAGCTTTAACTTCCTGACTGATGTCTTGAGATGTTGTTTCAATATATCCACATAATTTTCCTCCTCATGATGCCATCTATTTTGTGAAGTGCACCAGACCCTCCGGCAGCAAAGCACCCCCACAACATGATGCTGCCACCCCCGTGCTTCACGGTAGGGATGGTGTTCTTTGGCTTGCAAGCCTCCCCCTTTTTCCTCCAAACATAACGATGGTCATTATTGCCAAATTTTTATTTCATCAGACCAGAGGACATTTCTCCAAAAAGTACAATCTTTCTCCCCATGTGCAGTTGCAAACTGTAGTCTGGCTTTTTTATGGTGGGTTTTGAGCAGTGGCTTCTTCCTTGCTGAGCGGCCTTTCAGGTTATGTTGATATAGGACATGTTTCACTGTGGATATAGATACTTTTGTACCTGTTTCCACCAGCATCTTCACAAGGTCCTTTGCTGTTGTTCTGGGATTGATTTGCAGTTTAGTTTAGAAATTGCTCCCAAGGATGATCCAGACTTGTGGAGGTCTACAATTTTTTCTGAGTTCTTCTGATTTTCCGTAGTCAAGCAAAGAGGCACTGCGTTTGAAGATAGGCCTTGAAATACATCCACAGGTACACCTCCATTTGACTCAAATTATGTCAATTAGCCTATCAGAAGCTTCTAAAGCCATGACATAATTTATTGAATTTTCCAAGCTGTTGAAAGGCACAGTCAACTCAGTGAATGTAAACGTCTGACCCACTGGAATTGTGATACAGTGAATTATAAGAGAAATAATCTGTCTGTAAACAATTGTTGGAAAAATTACTTGTGTCATGCACAAAGTAGATGTCCTAAACAACTACAAGACATTTGTGAAGTGGTTGAAAAACCAAGTTTTATTGACTCCAACCTAAGTGTATGTAAACTTCTGACTTCAACTGTATGAATCAAGGGAAGAGAGACCGGAGAGGTATAGTACAAAGCAGGAGCAATGAGTTATCTGGTTGATTAAGAAATCTAAAGTTTTTGTTTGTTGAGCCAATTAGATCACTCAAGCTTATCTTTCAAAAAAAAAATCAGAATATTCATATTTAGCTGGCCAACTCATTGATCATATTTTGTAGTATACCCCTCAGAACGGTGATACATGCTAAGCTAACATGCTAAACTAACAACTGACAATTCTTACCTTAAATGTACACAAGCATACAACAACAGAAAATGATGACTGGTGCAGTAGTAGAGACAGATGACGAATGTATGACGTCAGTGTTTTGTTAGTTAGAATTCACCCTGTGATTTTCCTATTTAGAGCTAGGCTAGCTGACAGTGAGTTCTGGTGAACAGGGTGGAGAGTTGTCAGGGTGGAGGGCATGTCATACTGACCTCAGATCTCACACCTTGACAGTTTCTCAGACAGCAGCACCCTGAGCTCTTCACCTCACTCTGCCTGTCTTGTGAACACTGATAGAGCACATTTTCACAGGGTGTTGAAGAAACATATATTTAAGATTTAGAGGAATGCAATTCATAGCAACACAACTGCACATAACGTCATTACCTTGAGTACAGAGCCTTCAGAAGGTATTCACACCCTTAGACTTTTTTCCACATTTTGTTGTGTTACAGCCTGAATTTAAAATAACATTATTCTTTTAAAAGCTATTCAAACTTTGTTAAGTTGGTTGTTCATCATTGCTAGACAGCCATTGTCAAGTATTGTCATTCATTTTCAAGCCGATTTAAGTCAATACTGTAACATTCAATGTCATCTTGCTAAGCAACTCCAGTGTAGATTTGGCCTTGTGTTTTAGGTTATTGTCCTGCTGAAAGGTGCATTTGTCTCCCAGTGTCTGTTGGAAAGAAGGCTGAACCAGGTTTTCCTCTAGGATTTTGCCTGTGCTTAGCTCTATTCCGTTTATTTTAATCCTAAAAAAACTCCCTAGTCCTTGCCAATTACAAGCAGACCCATAACATGATGCATCCACCACCACGCCTGAAAATATGAGTGGTACTCAGTGATGTGTTCTGTTGGATGTGCCACAAACATAAACCATTGTATTCAGGACATAAAGTTCATTACATTGCCACATTTCTTGCAGTTTTACTTTAGTACCTTGTAACAGGTTGCATGTTTTGGAATATGTTTATTCTGTACAGGCTTTCTTCTTTTCACTCTGTCATTTAGGTTAGTATTGTGGAGAGACTACAATGTTGTTGATCCATCCTCAGATCACAGCCATTAAACTCTGTAACTGTTTTAAAGTCACCATTGGCTTATGATGAAATCGCTGGTCGATTTCCTTCCTCTCCGGCAACTGAGTTAGGAAGGACGCCTTTATCTTTGTAGTGACTGGGTGTATTGACACACCATCCAAGGTGTAATTAATAACTTGCTCAAAGGGATATTCAATGTCTTCTTTTTTATTTTTACCCATCTACCAATAGGTGCCCGTTGCGAGGCATTGGAAAACCTCCCTGATCTTTGTGGTTGAATCTGTGTTTGAAATTCACTGCTCTACTGAGGGACCTTACAGATGTGTGGGTTATGTGCTGGGTACAGAGATGAGGTAGTCATTCAAAAATCACGTTAAACACTATTATTGCACACAGAGTGAGTCCGTGCAAGTTATTATGTGACTTGTTAAGCACATATTTAGGCTTGCCATAACAAAGGAGTTGAATACATAGTGACTCAAGACATTTCAGATTTTCATTTTGAATTAATTTGTAAAGATTTCTAAAAACATAATACCACTTTGAGATTATAGGGTATTGTGTGTAGGCCAGTGACACTTTAATACATTTGAAATGCAGGCTGTAAGACAACAAAATGTAGGAAATGTCCAGGGGTGTGAGAACTTTCTGAAGGCCCTGTATGGACATATCATTTAAACGCTTTCCTTTTTAGCAAACATCCTTTTGCAATCTTACGTGAAGTGTTTTTTTCCCCCTCTTTTTGCGCATGGCCTATTATGGCATTTCACTTTTAATAGAAAGTCATAGAGTGCAACATGTTCCCAATAGGCAGCTGCACGCTACAACTAACGTGTCAAAATCAGTTCCAGACCCCTCCGAGACGGATCAAGGGGAAGGGGAGAGAGGCACAGCGAGAGGAAACAAAAGCAAAATAAATGAATTGCAAATGTATCTGAAGGGGGGAGAGAGGGGGTGTCAGGGGCAGTGATGTAAGTAGGAGAGAAAGAGAGAAAGAGAGTAGGGCCATGTATGTGAGAGGGGTGAGATGCAGAGGTGTCCAAGGGAGAGACAGTGGTATGAACCAAAGACAGTTTGCGTGAACACAGCGTAGGGTGGGTCTGTTCCTCCTTATGCATGTTAGGCCTATGAAGCTGGAGGCAGGGGGGAGGCCACGGGTGGACCAGGCTATGACAATGATTAACTGATTAACGGTCTGGGGAAATAGGCTGTGGAGATCACTCAAACACCTGCCCTACTCTACTCTACCCTGCTCTGCCCAGCCCGGGGTTCTGCTCAACTCAAGCAAGATGAATGAGAAAGGAACCAGTGGCTTCCATCTTAGCATTGCACTCAAATGGGTACAGGCTGGGCCCGCTCAGAAAAGAGGAGATTGTCCCATTACTGTACAGTATGTGTTTTACTGTTGTTCTAAGAGGCCGTAGATAGATGCATAGATTAGCGGCAAAAGACCGCCACTCAGAGAGAACAGGATGTGCTGTGACTCAGAGTAAACAGTGTGCACTGTAGCTGGCTGAGTATGTTAGCTCTATGGAACTGTACCACACTGTGCATTCTTATGGACATCCCTCTCTGTGTTTTGTATTTTGTGTAGATGCTGTAGTTCATATTGTGAAGGGAGGCAGTACTGTATGTTCTGTATTAGTTCTTAAGTGAAGCGTGAACCAGTCGCTGGTCAGAAGGGCCTGTGCAGCCCTCTCCACTCTTCCCCTGCACTGACATAATCTGATAAACGTTGACAGCAAATATTTTTCTGTGTTAGAGAATGTTTTATAGAGTTGAAATTGAATCAAGCCCGAACCTGCCGCACAGTAGCCCTCTCATGGGAGGAGATGGAGAGGGGGAAAGTGAAAGAGGAAGAGAGACAGTGTGTGCAGTCCTGTCTGCTTAGAAATGCATTTTGCTCTGACATCAGGTTGTGGGTCAGACTAAACTTGGCCATCTCTATATTAAGATAAATAAATAGTAAATGTTACCACTCCTAATCCAAGCATATTTTTACTGCATCTCTCTAAGCATCATCATTCCTCCTCATACTCTTTCCTTCCTGCAACTCCACCTCTCCAACAGCCCTCCTACTATACCTAGCAAAGTGGATTTACCTAGCAAAGTGGATTACAGGGTGATAAATGACACTTTACCAGAAAGGTCTGAACTGCTGAGAGAAGCTAAAGGTAATGTGATTTGTCAGTGAGTTTATAAGGCGTAAGTGCTGGGATGAAATGACTGGCCCCATTGGAGGAGATAAACACAGGGCAAATTATTTGTTATGCAGTTTAAATGTTGAAATGACCACTGGGAGAGAACAGGAGGTGAAGTGTTTAACACAGAGCCTGTTACTATGACGGCATGGTTATTACAGCTTTAGAGAACAGTGAGACCTGACTGTCTCAGACAGGAAGAACAAAAACAATCTGAACTGGCCAGTTATCGGACAGTGGTGTGTCTGTGCCCATCTTGTAACGCTCAAAGTAACTCACTGTATGTTTTGTTTTGACCAAAGAGGACTTTTACACTGACAATGATCTGATGTGATTCAGTTGCTTATGCATAAACATTCTCTGGTAAATCTCACCGGCAGCATCCTCCGTTTTCATAAAGGGAGGTCCATCAGACAGTGGTGTGTCCATCAGACAGCGGTGTGTCCATCAGACAGTGGTGTGTCCATCAGACAGTGGTGTGTCCATCAGACAGTTGTGTGTCCATCAGACAGTGGTGTGTCCATCAGACAGTGGTGTGTCTATCAGACAGTGGTGTGTCTATCAGACAGTGGTGTGTCTATCAGACAGTGGTGTGTCCTTCAGACAGTTGTGTGTCCATCAGACAGTGGTGTGTCTATCAGACAGTGGTGTGTCCATCAGACAGTTGTGTGTCCTAAGGAAACGGAATCATAAAAATACCTCACCGGTTCAACAAAAACACTCCCTCCCTTAACCACCCCTTTACCCACACCCCACCCCGGACCTACACCAGCTCCTGTCTGTTTGCTGCTGTAGCAGGCTGGGATGTGGATCACTGGGGGCTGCTGTGCTGTGTTATGTAGGCTGTGCTGTGGAGGGCTGGATGCTGAAGTGGCCTTTGTGGGTTCAGCTGAGCAGTTCGTCCACTCTGGCACAGCCTCAGAGCGCTGCCTCAGCCTGGGCATGGGTTGGCTGCTGGCCGGTCGCCCTCTGGAGCCCGTGCCAATGTCCTGACGCCAACCTGGGTGGTCCCACTTCATGCGGTTCTGGCAGCTCTGCTCCAAACCCCTCCAGCTACCCCCACCCTTCCCCTTCTCGGGCCGGCCGCAAACAACCTTGCTGTGTTTCCAGCGTACAGCTCCACTCAGAATCAGCAATGTTGCATGTTTTATTTTGATCTTTGGGGAGGATGTGGATGTATCTTTGGGTTTTTATGGAAGTGAAAAGAGCATACTGGATGCAGGAGGATTGGGAGTATTTATACATCATACAGTGGTTGGTCTGCTCTATGGGGAAAGGTGTTGATGATGGGTCTGGGACACACTGCAGTGAACTGAGGTTGTCATCCTCGCAAGTCATTCAGCCCTACTGCCATCGAGTCTACATACTTCTCTCTCTCTCTCTCTGTCTCTCTCTCTCTCTCTCTCTCTCTCTCTCTCTCTCAAAATCAGTGTGAATTACACTGGAAGATTTCAGACTCCCCTCTTACAGTTATCACAGAAGTCAGCCAACAAATCAGCCCATCAACCCTGTAGGCCAGAGCAGCGCTCCTCTGAACTGTTCCTCTCTGCATGGCATTGAGGAGTCATGTTCCCTGGCTGTGAATCTAATTGTGCCAGGCTCCTATGGTATATGCCCGCTGCCCCCGTCAAGCCAAAGAAAACCCTGTCTCGCTCCCTTCGCCCAGAGACTCATGACTCCTCATCTGATTGCAGATGATTAAAATCATTACAGGTCGTTAGCAGGAGTTACTAACTGCTGAGCTGGCCCTGGCCTGGAGGGTGGGGTCTGGGATGGGGAAAGGGGAGCGGGGTCAGAGTGGAGACAAGCACCACTCTCTCATCCCATCCCTGCTGCTTAAATGAAAGCATTATGATCTACGAACGGCCAATCCACCCACCCACCCCCACACAACCCCAAACCACACACCCACCCACACACCCACCCCCACCCACCCAAACACACACCGGAACATACAAATGCACAGGGTTCGCTGTAGCTAGTTGATACCATCAGAGAAAGTCTCCAAAGCAAACCCTCAATGTGTGTATTAGCAGGGCCTATAATCACAGGGCCTTTGGGTACTGTAATGGATTAGCACACTAACACACTGAACTCTGAGCCAAGCTGGGCCCACTCTCAGGGAGAACCCCATAGTGAAATTATAACACACACACAGTAGAAAAAGAACTGATGATTTATATTTCAATAGATGATTCATTTTCTTTTACTGTGTTTAGAGTCCGTTGATTTGGACTGGCTAGGGTTGGGGTTAGGGTTAGGGTTAACCCTACCCTCAGTCAAACAGGTACGCTTCATAAAGCCTCAACACACAGGTGCACTAACTCATGCACGAGCCTTTCCACCTGGGTTATGGCTGCCATGTGACAGCTGTAATGTCAGAGGATTTTCTCTCCAAGGCTCTGGACTGTGCTGAATAGCATGCTTTGACAGCAGCTGTAGCTGGTGCAGGAGAGCGGATCTCTATGCTGTAAGCCATGAATAATAGATGCTGTTTATGAGTGTATGTTTTCAATCTGACCCCTGGGTCTACTGTGAAAACTGCAGCAGGCCTCTTAAGGGGGGCAGAGTGACGAATGACGTCCGCCCAGGGAGGTGACAGGTCGTTTGCTACCCAGGGACCCCCCATCAGCCATCAGTGACATGTTCAATCACAGCTGCTAATGTTACACACATAAAAACACCCCGTGCTACTGGTAGAACATGCTCTTAGTGCTGCTTTTACACACACTGACACTGACTGACTGACTGACTGACTGACTGACTGACTGTGACTGACTGACTGATTCACAACACACTGCTGATAGAAAATGCCATCAGGGCTGTTTTGACAGACCTACTGTAAAAACATGACACACTCACACTAAAACAAGCTCTGAATGCTGGTACTAAACCCTGATATTAGAGCATGCTATCGATGGTGCTCTATATCACACATTCCAATTGAAACAACACTGCTGATGAGAGTGGTTAGTTTGGAGAGTATCGTGTCTATGGAAACCCAGGCAAAGTAAGAGTGAGAAGACTGGCGTCGTTGCCTCATAAACACAACGACGCCATCATTAAAAGGCACAGTGGCCCCGTCCAGTGAGTACAGGGCTGCATTAAGGCCTGGGTGAGAGGCTGCTGCGGTCACTCTAATGATGGTCATAGTCCTGCTGCAGGTTCTGAGGCCCATGCCTGCCCGGTTAACCTGCCTTCCAGCCGGAATTAACCAGCACTGGTTAAGAGACTGCAGGCCTGCAGTACAGGCCCACAGCTGGCTGCATTCAGGGCTCTGGGTCTGGGCCTAGGGTTGGGGCCTGGGGAGGAGAGGCGCGGAGGGTGCTTTGCACAGTGTTGTGTTTAATGAAAGCGCCAGAGTACTGTATGAGTGCATGTGTTTTATGAGGGTGGTCACGGTCTTTGAATCCTGACAGGATTTTCAGATGCCGTTCTGGGGTTTGCGTTTGTGATCAGAGCAGAGCAAGGGATGGAAACAGAGGGGTCGTCATGGGCCTGGTTCACTGAGGAAAGAGGGTTTAACTCATGGTTCTCCACACTCTTATAATTTATACTTCTATGTCACAACTCAGTTAAAAATGTTAGCGATTTAAAAAAAATGAAGTCAGTGTCTTGTCACTGAATGTGATTCCCTAGGTCAGACAATAGAACTAGATGCCAGCTGATAACAAAAGAAACAGCTCAAATACACCTGGAAGAGGTTCTCTAATTGCTCTGTGTACCACCAGGTGGCGTGGTCACAGGGTAAAACACACACGCACGCACGCACACATGCACACACACACACACACACACCGTAAATCACTCAGTTGCAGTGAAGCATCAGAAGGCAACCACAGTAGAATGTTCCATATGAGATGCAGCATTTAGATGGATTATCTTCATACACACATATGCTCAAAGAGTAAGCAATTCTGATATGATGGGTATTTTCCTGAACCATGACAAGATAAACAAAACTGATAAGCTTCTTTGAGTCAAACTCAGCACATGAACAAAAAGTCAAGGACATTATGTAAATGCTTAGCCACATTTGATTGCAAAGCTCAGCAATGAAACATGAATTTCCAGGATTTTTTTCCACTTGTTTTGCGCAATCAACATAATTTGCCCATGTAATATAATGATATGAAAGGACGTGGCATATCCATGCAAAATCCCACTGTCAACAACTCTGGGCCATTGGCATGTAAAGCTGGGCAGTTTGTCAGTGTGCTGTCTCAATGGTGTTTTTATCGGTGCCTTTTGAGAAGTGTAACTCAGTCAAAAAAATACTTTTGATTTCAACTCATTTTAACATTCTGCCATAACGAGCACGTTCAACTTAATAATTCAACTCAAGAGGTAAAAAAAAAGAGACTATGATATAGTACTTGTCAAATAAAGTAAGAAGGTTGACTGTAACAGGGTTCATGATTTCTTCTTAAATCAGCCATAAATCCATTTGTGACAGGGGGAATGGAAGCTTGTTGTGTGCAACAGAGAATGGCAATTGAATACCACTCACTGTTGTTTCTAGCCTGTCTATCTTTGGGTAATAGGTTTGAGGTGTTGTGCTCGACCCACTTAGTTTTGCACCACAAAACACCAGAAAATGAACCGGCTCACCTGCTTTTACACTATGATTTGACTACTAGATGTTCAATGTTTCTTTTGACATAAAAAAATGAATCATTTCACCATATTAAATCAAGAGTCCAGTACATGTAACAGGGTTGCCCTTAAAGTGCCACTGAACACGTCGATTGGCACGTGTGTTTTTCTGTTGCTCATTACAAAAATGAGATTTCAGTCTTGGAGGTGTGTTTCATGACCGATTCCGTGTTTGGCTAATGATGTTTGTTCCCCATGAGACACTGTAGCCTATTTCACTTCCTCAAAATCCCCAGAATGAGTCTAAGAAATATGTAATTCATTTGTAGTTTATCTCAAGTAAAAAAATGCGTGACTTGTTGTCTTATGTAAACAAAGTCAGAGCTGCTGGGCAGGTCTGTCTCACTGTGTATGCCATTGGATAGAGAGGAATCACCATGGATGGGACCAAGTCATTGTTTTACAAGTCACAAGTAAGTCTCAAGTCTTAGCACTCAAGTCCCAAGTCAAGTCCCAAGTCAAGACCGACAAGTCTCAAGTCAAGACCGACAAGTCTCAAGTCAACTCTCAAGTCCTGAACTTTGAGTTTCGAGTCCTAAACAAGTCATAATGTGCTCTTCACCAAATGTAATACCATTTCATATTTTTAACAATAGTAATAGTTAGTATACTACATTTATGCAAATCCTGAATGGTTTTGAAAATATATATATTTATTACTTTCCAAATAAACTTTATATTTCCATAGAAATACATGGGTAGCCATGAGAAAGACCCCCCCCCCCCCCCCCCCAATAGCGATCGACTATCGAGGATCGCTTTGGGGCACAATCGGGCGATGTAGGCTTGTACACAATCGCCCAACCTTAACACACACACACACTCTCTCTGTCTGGTTACAGTAGGCTAACGTATGTCAATGGTTTTAGGAACAGCAGTAACATCAGGCAGGATTTAGGCTACCAACTGCCTAGCCAGATGTAGCTCAATCTTGGGTGCAATGATCACGTTCCCGCACTGACTGACTGTGTGGAGGCTCATTGATTTAATGTTATGTTAGCCTACATGCTACACTAGCAAAGATATAAATGATATAGCTGTCGTCTACATTAGCCACGACTTACTGTTCTTTGTGCAGCTTCAAATGTCGAACAAAGTTGGAAATTGTTGCGCCTCCGTCTGTAATTTTCTTTCCGCATGTTTTGCAAGTTGCAATCAGTTTTTTGTTGATACAACGTAGTCTTTATATCCAAAAATAATAATTTGGAGTATCATCTTTCCAAGGGATCCATCTGAATTCACCCGCCAACGTTCCTCTGCACTGCCACGCACAACTTTTTCTCAGCTTGCACAATTTGATTGGCTGCTGTCTGAATCAAACTGTAATCCTTTAAATAAAGAGTTTTTTTAATAGCATCGTTTTTATATTTGGGCTTGGAGAGGGTATCAAGTCAGGTCGAGTCAAAAGGCTCAAGTCCAAGTTAAGTCACGAGTCATTGGTGTTAAAGTCAAAGTCGAGTTGCATGTCATCATATTTGTGACTCGAGTCTGACTCGAGTCCAAGTCATGTGACTCGAGGCCACACCTCTGGTATTCACCGCAGCTGTTCACTCCATGTTAGTGGGCAAATGATTTATAGAATTCTCCATGTGGTTTATAATAAAGGGCACTTCATTTAATATAACAGGCTTTTAAATTCAATATTGGTGCACAATTTCTACTTAAAATATCAAAGGGATGCAAAAGGCCCTCTTTTCGTGGAACGACCCAAATGGTATTGAGTGAGAGAAAAGGGCAAAGGTTAAAAGAGAAAGGGAAATTGAGCAGGATAGAGAGAGGGGCCACTCAAAGGTCAAAGGCTAAAAGAGAAAGGGAGATTGAGCGTGATGGAGAGAGGGTCACTGAAAGGTCAGGCTCACAGTGTGTGGAGTGTGTGTGATCACAGTTTTAGGTTTGTGAATAATTCAGTGTGTTTTGGACGGTCCCCCTGTGCTAACAATAACACTAACACCAACGGAGAGGGCCATTAAAAATCCATGTGGAGATCATTACAGGCACCCCGTTGCCCATCACCTCCCCACTGGAAACTGCACTTCCCTGGGGCAACAGCAGCCCCCTCACCCTCTCTCGGAACACAGCAGGCCGCACCATGATCTCACTGCCACGGCCCATGCTCAGATTGGACTAAGGGTCAGAGGTTAGTCAAGCAAGACTTGACCCACAGCACTAATGCACTTGTAACAGTTTAAAACACTTTGGAGAGCGTTAAACAGAACAGGCTCTCAAGGATCACACAGAGAGGCTGCCGTCTAGTTCTCTCTCCTTTTCTCTTCCCCTCTTCTGAACTGCTCCTCAGACCAAGGCCGTTTTATTTTCAAATCAAATCAAACTGAAACTCACTTTCTCTCTCTTCAGCATGCTAAGACATAGTCATATCCTCCCTCAATCTTTACTATAGATTATGGTCTCAGTTTTTGATTGTTGTGAACTGGTATGTACGTATACTGTACACAAAGTGTTCACATACAATACTTTTCCCACTCAAATGCATGTTTACAGTAATTAACAGAACAGACCCAGTGAGCAACGTTTCACATGTCCATTCCCTTCCCTGACCCTCATTCTATCTGAGGACCCCAAGCGTTTCCGTGTCATCTGAAACCATTGGAGTGGACCGGGGCCGGGGCGCCTAACACACTGCCAGTCAGCAATTACCTCACATTTAAGGTCCCCCCTGAGCAGCAAATCGAATCAACTCCGGCTATCACTGGCTGTCTTGTCTCACTGCAACATCGCTCAGTGGAGTAGTGTTCCACAGTTCCCCTTATAAAACACATCTACGACAGATCCAATTTAGATCAGCTGTAATCGGGTTGGGCTCAGAAACTCACTTTTCCATATATTTGTTTGGTAATACAGAGCTCTCTGCTCTCTGTAATGTGTATTGAGATGTGGAGCGGGAAGGAATAGGGAAGGAGAAAACAAAGGGTGTTTCTCAATGTGCATACTACCGTGCTCCACACTCTCATGCTCCAAGTGCATTCTCCGAGAACGTTCTCTTGAATACGTTTTTGTGAGGACGAGAGCGTGGAGAACGCATAAAACATTACATTTGAGAAGCACTCACACTCCCCCTACTGTATTACCTCACACTGCATCTCCCCATTCACTGAACCGTATTCCAGCCATGACAATGGCAACAATAGAGACTTAACAAGATGTACACAAAGCAAAATTTTACTTCATAACTATCTGCTAGCTACTGTATATGTGAATAGTAATAATGTAGCTAACCAGCTAGTATAACAGGCAAAAAATGACCTAAAACAAATGTTATCCAAGGTCCATTCTTCGTGTGTAGCTAGCTAACAATTCTTTGTGCCTATCGGGCTAGTTAACAGTAGTAGCTAGCCAGTTAGCTCTATTGATTTACTATGGCCTTGCAACCTACGCACACTACAGTGGGAATTATTGGCAGGTAACCATGCCAAAATTAACACAGCATGTATTTATTAACGTATCAGGTTAAAATGTTGTAGTTAGGCAACATATGAGATGTGAATAGGCAACATTGAATTCCAAAGTCGGAGTGTTTTTTCTCTCGCTTCAGCTCAGCCATTGATTTCAAGAAAATGTGTGTAATTTTTGACGTGGCTGCGTCATATTTTTTTGCATACTTTACGTTGAAGCAAGCCTCGATATATACTTCAAAATATGTCCAAACGGAGTACGCATTTGAGAAGTGCCCTCCGTGCTCCGTTTCGCATACTTGCGTAGATTTGGACTTATACTCAGACCCTCCCGTGCTCGGAGCATGGTAGTATGCATTTTGAGAAACACCCATAGAATGGCCTTTGGTCTTTAGACTAGAGTCCCATTATGACTGACTATGTGAGCAATGTATCCTTAAATGTTATTCTATATGAGTAGGTGCCCTTACAAAAAAACAACATGAAAAAAATCCTGTGAACACTTGTGAACAATTCAAGTGAGGTGAAGCATGTTATTCTCCTCACATGTGAAAAGGTGGTGTTAACATGTGAACTGAAAATGTAATACATGAGAAAATATGATTTCAAGTGAAATTTAAGCTCAACGTGTGAAAATAGTTATTTCACATGTGAAACTGCAAATTTGCACATGTTTTTTTTTGTAAGGGTGGATTGAAGTTTAGTGAGATATCTAATCAACTCCACAGTCAACGTATATTAGTAGTTCTGTCAATTTGGCCTGAATGCAAGATGATGAGTGTAAGATTGCTGTTCTCCCTGTTCCTGATGTGGAAGTCCTCCAATGGAGGTCAGTGACATTTCCTATTGGAGATGGGGTTTGGGGTCAGTTCTAGAGTGGCAGCTGTCATCTACGCTGATGATTGATGTCCCTTTTACCATCTGAGTTGCCAGGACAACGGTCATATTTGTGTGTTGGGGGGTGCTGGTAGTGTGGAGTGTGTGGTTTGTGAGAAGGTCATTGGTGGAGTAGTGATCTGGAGCCAGCCACCACGGGGCTCTCAGCCTCATCTCAGCCTCCATGGGCAGTCCAACAACACTGATAGATAGTGGGCATTATAATATGTTAAGTGCCCCCTTTGCCTCTGGTCAGGAACACTTAACATGGCCTGTGGTCACTCAACGCGGGTGTATTGCCGGTAGCAAGGTAAAATATTCATTGTTGAGGAGTGGTGGTTTTCCTCTGCAGTAACCCTAAAAGCCTGGCCTGGTTTTTGGTGTTTTTAATCAGGCCCTAAAACCAGACCACATAGGGACTCCATTTTATTGGGCTGGACAGTAATGCATCTCTACAGTATGGGTTTAGTAACCTTATCACCACACCACTGGAACTCACTGACCATATCACCCACAATGCAGATGCAACTACCAAAGCACAAAGTGATAACAAATTCAACAGTATCTATTTATTTTATGTAATTGAATTGAGTATTTTACAGTATTTCACAACATATTTAGAGGAAGTATGTATTTTTATTTTAGAATGGTCTAGGCAAACGTTGTTGTTTATGACATACTTCATTGTGTCAAATTGGAATAGTAAGAAATTAAAGGTCCCAAACAGTCGTTTTGATTCCCATGTAAAATAGCCTTTTGAGTGGCTAAAACATCACCCATAATATTTTCCCAACATTCTCTCTCGTATAAAACTAGCAGGAAGTCTGAAATGGCAGGAAGCTCACCATGACTGGCGGCTCTTTGAAAACACCTATGTCAAGCAACTTGGATGCAGTGAGCAGTGCTTCAGTGAGATCACCTCAAGCAAGTCTGCTGATAAACATACACTGCTCAAAAAAATAAAGGGAACACTTAAACAACACAATGTAACTCCAAGTCAATCACACTTCTGTGAAATCAAACTGTCCACTTAGGAAGCAACACTGATTGACAATAAATTTCACATGCTGTTGTGCAAATGGAACAGACAACAGGTGGAAATTATAGGCATTTAGCAAGACACCCCCAATAAAGGAGTGGTTCTGCAGGTGGGGACCACAGACCACTTCTCCGTTCCTATGCTTCCTGGCTGATGTTTTGGTCACTTTTGAATGCTGGCGGTGCTTTCACTCTAGTGGTAGCACGAGACGGAGTCTACAAACCACACAAGTGGCTCAAGTAGTGCAGCTCATCCAGGATGGCACATCAATGCGAGATGTGGCAAGAAGGTTTGCTGTGTCTGTCAGCGTAGTGTCCAGAGAATGGAGGCGCTACCAGGAGACAGGCCAGTACATCAGGAGACGTAGAGGAGGCCGTAGGAGGGCAACAACCCAGCAGCAGGACCGCTACCTCTGCCTTTGTGCAAGGAGGAGCACTGCCAGAGCCCTGCAAAATTACCTCTAGCAGGCCACAAAGGTGCATGTGTCTGCTCAAACGGTCAGAAACAGACTCCATGAGGGTGGTATGAGGGTCCGACGTCCACAGGTGGGGGTTGTGCTTACAGCCCAACACCGTGCAGGATGTTTGGCATTTGCCAGAGAACACCAAGATTGGCAAACTGGCGCCCTGTGCTCTTCACAGATGAAAGCAGGTTCACAGTGAGCACATGTGACAGACGTGACAGTCTGGAGACGCCATGGAGAATGTTCTGCTGACTGCAACATCCTCCAGCATGACCGGTTTGGCGGTGGGTCAGTCATGGTGTGGCGTGGCATTTCTTTGGGGGGGGCCGCACAGCCCTCCATGTGCTCGCCAGAGGTAGCCTGACTGCCATTAGGTACCGAGATGAGATCCTCAGACCCCTTGGGAGACCATATGCTGGTGTGGTTGGCCCTGGGTTCCTCCTAATGCAAGACAATGCTAGACCTCATGTGGCTGGAGTGTGTCAGCAGTTCCTGCAAGAGGAAGGCATTGATGCTATGGACTGGCCCGTCCGTTCCCCAGACCTGAATCCAATTGAGCACATCTGGGACATCATGTCACGCTCCATCCACCAACGTCACGTTGCACCACAGACTGTCCAGGAGTTGGCGGATGCTTTAGTCCAGGTCTGGGAGGAGATCCCTCAGGAAACCATCCGCCACCTCATCAGGAGCATGCCCAGGTGTTGTAGGGAGGTCATACAGGCACGTGGAGGCCACACACACTACTAGGCCTAATTTTGACTTGTTTTAAGGACATTACATCAAAGTTGGATCAGCCTGTAGAGTGGTTTTCCACTTTGATTTTGAGTGTGACTCCAAATCCAGACCTCCATGGGTTGATAAATTTGATTTCCATTGATAATTGTTGTGTGATTCTGTTGTCAGCACATTCAACTATGTACAGAAAAAAGTATTTAATAAGAATATTTCATTCATTCAGATCTAGGATGTGTTATTTTAGTGTTCCCTTTATTTTTTTGAGCAGTGTATATATATATATATGCATGCAATTTCAATGTTTGAATTGCTTTGTTTATCAGCAGATTTGCTTGAGGTGATCTCACTGCAACACTGCTCACTGCATCCATGTTGCATGTGGCTTTTTATATATATATAATGTTAAATTAAGGTTAAATAAATAAATAAATATATATATATATATATATCATATGTATACAGTTGAAGTCAGAAGTTAACATACACTTAGGTTGGAGTCATTAAAACTCGCTTGTTAACAAACTATAGTTTTGCCAAGTCTGTTAGGACATCTAGTTTGTGCATGACACAAGTCATTTTTCCAACAATGGTTTACAGACAGATTATTTCACTTATAATTCACTGTATCACAATTCCAGTGGGTCAGACGTTTACATACACTAAGTTGACTGTGCCTTTAAACAGCTTGGAAAATTCCAGAAATTATGTCATGGCTTTAGAAGCTTCTGATAGGCTAATTGACATAATTTGAGTCAATTGGAGGTGTACCTGTTGATGTATTTCAAGGCCTACCTTCAAACGCAGTGCCTCTTTGCTTGACTATGGAAAATCAAAAGAACTCAGAGAAAAAATTGTAGACCTCCACAAGTCTGGATCATCCTTGGGAACAATTTCCAAACGCCTGGAGGTACCACGTTCATCTGTACAAACAATAGTACGCTAGTATAAACACCATGGGACCACGCAGCCGTCATACCGCTCAGGAAGGAGATGCATTCTGTCTCCTAGAGTTTAACATAATTTGGTGCGAAACGTGCAAATCAATCCCAGAACAACAGCAAAGGACCTTGTGAAGATGCTGGAGGAAACGGGTACAAAAGTATCTACATCCACAGTAAAAAGAGTCCTATGTTGACATAACCTGAAAGGCCGCTCAGCAAGCAAGAAACCACTGGTCCAAAACCCGCCATAAAAAATCCTGACTACGGTTTGCAACTGCACATGGGGACAAAGAATGTACCTTTTGGAGAAATGTTCGCTGGTCTGATGAAACAAAATTAGAACTGTTTTGCATGACCATCGTTATGTTTGGAGGAAAAAGGGGGAGGCTTGCAAGCTGAAGAACACCATTCCAACCGTGAAGCACGGGGGTGGCAGCATCATGTTGTAGGGGTTATTTTCTGAAGAAGGGACTGGTGCACTTCACAAAATAGATGACATCATTAGGAGGAAAATTATGTGGATATATTGAAGCAACATCTCAAGACATCAGTCAGGAAGTTAAAGCTTGGTCGCAAATGGGTCTTCCAAATGGACAATGACCCCAAGCATACTTCCAATGTTGTGGCAAAATGGCTTACGGACAACGTAAAAAAGTCAAGGTATTGGAGTGGCCATCACAAAGCCCTGACCTCAATCTTATGGGAGCTTTGTGTGCTGAAAAAGCTTATGCGAGAAAGGAGGCCTACAAACCTGACTCCGTTACAAGAAAAGCAGCGCGACAAAATACAACAACACATATTTACAGGTGGGATAAACAAAAGTACATACAGTGAGGCAAACAAGTATTTAGTCAGCCACCAATTGTGCAAGTTCTCCCACTTAAAAAGAGAGAGGCCTGTAATTTTCATCATAGGTATACTTAAAATATGACAGACAAAATGAGAAAAAAAAATCCAGAAAATCACATTGTAGGATTTTTAATGAATGTATAATTGTATGTGTGGGGTCCAGAGATGAGGAAGTCATTCAAAAATAATGTTAAACCCTATTATTGCACAGAGAGTGATTCCATGTAACCTATTATGTGACTCGTATTTTTATTCCTAAAAATTATTTATGCTTGCAAAGAGGTTGAATACTTATTGACTCAAGACATTTCAGCATTTCATTTTAAATTATTTTGTAAAAGCTTCCGCAAACATAATTCAACTTTTACATTATGGAGCATTGTGTGTATGACAGTGACATAAAATCTCAATTTAATCAATTTTAAATTCAGATTGTAACACTACAAAATGTGGAAAAAGTCAACGGGTGTGAACACTTCTGGAAGGCCCTGTAGGTCTTCAGCCAGCATCGGAAAAAAGCGGGGGAACGGTTAACCAAAATGGCACAGTTGTCATGTCATTACATCTAGAGACATGCCAAACGGAAATTAATAGAAACTTCTTGACATCATGAAATATCGTAGTCATGAAATATGAACATTGTCTGACATCAATATTTGACACTACCAGTCAAAGGTTTTAGAACACCTACTGTACTCATTCAAGGGTTTTTCTTTATTTTTTACTATTTTCTACATTGTAGAATAAGAGTGAAGAGATCAACACTATGAAATAACACATATGGAATTATGTAGTAACCAAAAAAGTGTTATACAAATCAAAATATATTTTATATTTAAGATTCTTCAAATAGCCACCCTTTGCGTTGATAAGAGCTTTGCACATTCTTGGCATTCTCTCAACCAGCTTCATCTGGAATGCTTTTCCAACAGTCTTGAAGGAGTTCCCACATACGCTGAGCACTTGTTGGCTGCTTTTCCTTCCCTCTGCGGTCCGACTCATCTCAAACCATCTCAATTTGGTTGAGGTCGGGGGATTGTGGAG
Source organism: Oncorhynchus mykiss (assembly GCF_057628025.1). Lineage (NCBI taxonomy): Eukaryota > Metazoa > Chordata > Actinopteri > Salmoniformes > Salmonidae > Oncorhynchus > Oncorhynchus mykiss. Next base: position 62,393,219 of record NC_143046.1, on the reverse strand, counting down.
GCCAGATCATCTGATGCAGCACTCCATCCCTCTCCTTCTTGGTAAAATAGCCCTTACACAGCCTGGAGGTGTGTTGGGTCATTGTCCTATAGAAAAACAAATTATAGTCACACTAAGCGCAAACCAGATGGGATGGCGTATCGATGCAGAATGCTGTGGTAGCCATGCTGGTTAAGTGTGCCTTGAATTCTAAATAAATCACAGACAGTGTCACTAGAAAAGCATCGCCACGTGCTTGATGGTTTTTGCGACTGCACTTGAAGAAACTTTCAAAGTTCTTGAAATGTTTCGTATTGACTTCATGTCTTAAAGTAATGATGGACTGTCGTTTATCTTTAATTATTTGAGCTGTTCTTGCCATAATATGGACTTGGTCTTTTACCAAATAGGGCTTTCTTCTGTATACCTCCCTAACTTGTCACAACACAACTTAACTGACTTGACTATTTAAATAAATTAAGAAATAGTAAAATCAATACAGGCATACTTCCTAACTCAGTTCCTGGAGAGGAAGGAAATTGCTCAGGAATTTCATCATAAGGCCAATGGTGACTTTAAAACAGTTTGAGTTTAATGACTGTGATGGGAGAAAACTGAGGATGAATCAACAACATTGTAGGTACTCCACATTACCAACCTAGATGACAGAGTCAAAGAAGGAAGCCTGTACAGAATAACAATATTCTAAAACATGCATCCTGTTTGCAATAAGGCACTAAAGGTAAAACTGCAAAATATGTTGCAAAGAAATTAACTTTATGTCCTGAATGCAAAGCGTTATGTTTGGGGCAAACACAACACATTATTGAGTACCACTCTTCATATTTCTAAGCATGTTGGTGGCTGCATCATGGTATGGGTATGCTTGTCATTGGCAAAGACTAGGGAGTTTTTAAAAATAAAAATAAATGGAATAGAGCTAAGCACAGGCAAAATCATAGAGGAAAACCTGGTTCAGTCTGTTTTCCAAAAGTCACTGGGATACAAATGTACCTTTCAGCATGATAGTAACCTAAAATGCAGTGCCAATTATACACTGGAGTTGTTTACCAAGACGACATTTCATGTTCCTGAGTGGCCTATTTACAGTTTTAACTTAAATCGGCTTGAAAATCTATAGTAAGACTTTAAAATGGCTATCTAGCAATGATCAACAACCAACTTGACAGAGCTTGAAGAATAGTTTTAAGAATATTGTACAAATATTGTACAACCCAGCTGTGCAAAGCTCTTAGAGACTTACCCAGAAAGACCCACAGCTGAGAAAGACTCCCTCACTGCCAAACGTGATTGTAACATGACTCAGTGGTGTGAATGCTTATTTAAATGAGATGTTTCTGTATTTCATTTCCAAGAAATTTGAGGGAAAAAAAGTAAAATCTTTTCACTTTCTCATTATGGGGTATCATGTGTAGATAGATGGGTGAGAAAAAAAATCTATTTAATCAATTTTGAATTCAGGCAGTTACACAACAACATATGGAATAAGTCAAGTCATATGAATACTTTCTGAAGGGACTGTAACTAGTCAGTTACCAGCTAACACCAGACACGGATGAAAGCGGAAACCTTTAAGTATTTCTGCCTTAGCTGAATAGAGGAACACTCAAACTATATTTGCTGACATGCTGCAGTCAAATTTTGGCACCCCTTTGGTAGTTCTACTTTCATCTGTTTTCATTAAAATATCATCAAATTGAATGAAAAACATGATTTTGAATGTTCTGTTTTTTTTCCACTTTTCGAAATCTAGACAATCAGATTTACAAAATCAATTACTTGGAGGGTTGTATGACCATTTTGGGGGAAATTCCTTAGAGCAAGAAAAAAGACTCATCATCACCTATGGTGTGTTCAGTTTGGGAGATGTGCTGCAACCAGTAACCTTTATGGTGATGGTCACATGACAATGGGGGGCTTTCCATAAGACTTAACACCAAACCTGTCACCAAACCACAGGACATCAAAATGAACTTGAATGCTCTGCATGATTTTCAAGCAGAATGCATAGTATTGTCCCGATTAGGGCAGTGAGTGTCTATTATTAAATTGCTGGGTTATGACTGAATCAAACTGGAGTCATACATCAATAATTCATTTCAGTTGTGCCAGAACATCCGGAGCTGTGGTTCCTCGCGCTCAGTGTGTTAGCCAGAAGCTTTGCAGCTTCTGCCTGGCTTCTGTTGGAACTTTAAGGATCTATAAATGACAAAGAAATCAAACAAAGACTGGTCCTCCATTTTCTTTTTTATGGGGTCAACAGAGGAGCTCCCACCTGTGGTTAGTCTGGTATTTAGCACATAAACGAAGAGACCTTTTCTTTGTTTCTTCTCTCTTTTGCAAGCACATGCACATACACACTTCTCGCTCTTTATAATCCTGTATTAATGTGTTTGTTTCTGCGTCACCCCTGTTTTGGCTTAATCCAAGTATGGCTGGACTGTGGGTCTACACCCAGCTAGCACATAACATTCTGAGAACCATATGTTTCTTAGAGTTTGGTGAGAGTGTGGTTGTCCTATGGTTATTTTGCATACAATCTTCCCACGAGTTCTGGGAATGGTCCAGGATACCCAGCTAGCACAACGTTCTGAGGACCATATGTTTCTTAGGTGGGAATGTCAGTATTTAGCGTAACATTTTCTGCCGGTTTCCTTATGGTTCTATTAAAAGGCATGTTCTCAGAACATTAAGAAAACCTCCCATGAAAACCACAAGAAAACATTAGTACGAGTAAGAATGTTATTTAAAAACATATACATTCCATTCTCAGCGTCAACAAAACTCTCTCTAGCCTCTATCTCATTAAGTGTGTTCAGGTGTGTTGGCTGCGACCACTAATTGGCCACACCTGATCTTAATGAGTGCTTGTTTCCTTTGAAATGGGGTCTGTTTGAATAAACCAAAATGAACAGCTTTGTATGAGTTGAAAAAACATGGCATGCTAGCTCCATCCTGGTGGTGCAGTGGACTAATTCCATGGATAGAGAACACAAGATTATAGGTTTGAATCTCACTGACACCATACCACAATAAAAAATAAATGTGTTTGCATGATTAATTGATGCTTAAATAAATAAATGTCCATGTGCCCTATCTGTGCTTGGAGTTCAAAACAGTTAACCTAAGCTAACAGTGTTATTAAAATTATTTTGACGCGTAAGTGCTATATATTAATAACGGCCCTTACAGCGTGAGTTCTTTTTGCATGCGGTACCAGAATTCCATGCTGCTGTTCTAGAATTTGATTGTTGCATTTTGCAGCTATTCTCTGCATCCTTCACTGCATCAAGACCACATTGTCTGCTAGGCTAGGCAGTAGGCTTGTATATGAGGTGATAATCTGTGAGGTGATGACATTTTATTTGCTTCGTGAATTGTCAAAAACTGTAAACTACTTTTTAAGTGCTTTGTGAATTGTCAAAAAGTGTAAACTACTTTTTAAGTGCTTTGTGAATTGTCAAAAACTGTAAACTACTTTTTAAGTGCTTTGTGAATTGTCAAAAACTGTAAACTACTTTTTAAGTCATGTGCTCTGGTTCTTGTATACACTGTAACAAGCACGTCGAAGATTTGTAATATGCTGAAAAGTGGCCAAACTAAGTTGATTTTATTTGGGCAATGGGCACAGCCATCTTTGACTTTGTTTATTTGCATTTTATAGTGAATGGCATTCTGCGATTAGGGAATTTTTGCTTGTCAAACATAAACAAACATGGCTGCCATCATAAAGAATTTACCTGCTCAGATTCCAAGAACACAGGATGAGATGTTACTATCCTTTGTGCAAGCACTTCCAAGAGTTAATGAACAGTGAGCCTGGTGAAATTTGGGGAGCGCATCGTCAGTAGTGTACCTTTGGTTCCTAGGGTGTTTCGGCCTTTCATACTATACACCCTCCCCAAAGTCGGCCAGCGACAGGGTGATCAATCCTACGCTTACGTCCCATTCCCAATTAGTCATAGGAGTTGCCTTGTTGTTGATAGCCAACATCCCATCTCATAACTTAGCTGACACGTATCTCTTTTCTGAACAATATTACATTTCTCCCTTCTGCTCACCAGAGATGTGGTACATTGTAAACAAGGCTAGCTGTTAGGTCACTTATTTATGTTTCATTTTTTGTCAGCGAAACCTGTTATTTAGACTGGTTTATGGAATGAGTTTGGCTGTGGATGTGTTCCATGTGATGCTCGGACGATGAAGTCTGCATTTATCTTTCACAATAAAAGGAGAAATTGAGGAATACAGTTGTGATGACCTTATAATCGTTTAGATGCTTTTCAGACAACACTGCTATTTAGACGCGTTTGTTGCATCATATGTAGACGTTCTGTTTCTACTGTTCCAATCAATACATTTTTGATGGTACGCTGCAGGGACCACTCAAAAATGATCACAAATACAGTATGTGAAACCTCCCAGGAAAACTTTCAGGGAACCATAGTAAAACGTTCTCAGAACCTCCTTGCAACCTAAAGACGTATGTTCCCACAACTTCCAAGGAACCAAATCTGTTAGCTGGGCACCGTGTCAGAGGACCACAGAACCCTAAGAGGCACAGAGTGGTTTCCCCCTCGGCTCCTCTTTTTGGTTGCCTTGTAGGGAGAGCTAGACTGGTTGGTGGCATGATAGATCAGCCTGGTCACAGTGATGGAGGAGCTGGGTTGAGGGAAACTAGGCTCTAGCCATGCTGCGGCAGGTGTGGCTAAGGGAGACTCACCGCTCTGGAGATGACAGCCACCCCATGCTGGTATCACATGATGAGACAGTCTCTCACACACACGGACATTGTGAAACTCATGTGCATCAAAATACAGCATAGCCAAAACAAGTTAACACAAATGTACAGCGAAGTTCAACACAATACGATATATGTAACGCATACTACTTCAAGATTGACTACTAATACTTCTTTAAAATACAAAAGCATGGCTATGGGGGCTGAGCTTATGGAATGAGTAGTAAAGCCTGATTCTCTTTTGGTGGATATGTTTTCTTGAGAGACAGTCGAGGACATCCAGTAGATATGTTATACTCGCCTCAATCACGGTCTGACGAGGAGGAAGGACATAGAACACGGAGAGATGGATAGAAATTGAAAGCAGAAACAAGCTCTCGGTATACACTGAAAAAAAGGAGATGCAGAGAGTTGGGATGAAATTCCATCTAAGTTTTAAGATACTTTCCCTCCATGAAACCCGGGCACTGGCCAGACAACCGCGAGAACGCCAGGGCCAGGGAGCGACCGCCATGAGTTTGCAGTTACTTTGTGCTTATTTGCCGAATACTTGTTAATGATCAATTGTCATTAGCTTCTCTCTGCGATGCCGAAACCAAGACCAGACCATTAAAACCCCAACAGAGTCCATCTAACTGGGGGTCAGAACCTATTAAACCTCTATAACAGGCTGAATCCACAAAAACCTCTGTAGGAGGGAGGGAAGCCTGCCTGCTCTGCAGCCAGTAAAACCTCTATGGTTGTTGTCAGAATCCACCAAACCTGGCTGCTAGTACTGTAAGACTCCACTAAAGCCTCCCTGGTCAGATAACTTGTAATTGTTTGTTTGGAGCATGCCCCCCTCTGAGAAGAGACAGAGTAAAAGTGAAGGGTGGAATAGTCAGGTGAGACCTGCGCCACTGTTTCCATGGTAGCAGACAACAGTAACACAAGTCTCTGTGGTTTGCATGTCTCTGGTTGGGTCCCTGCTATTGTTGTTGCTGATGTATTTATGGCCTCAGACGCAGACAGAAAGATGTGACGCCTGTCCCTGTCCTTAGCACTTAGCACTTAGCACTGATGGCTGTAAGATATGGGGCTCTCACAGACTGGTGCACTGCAATATATTTTGATTGCAGATTAAATCAACAGCAGAAACTGCATCTAAAATGTGATGAGGTCAACAAGGAAGTGAATGAGTCTTAGTCCTGGATGTAGACATCAGCAGACTGGTCATCTGTGTTGATCGGTGTATTCAATGTTCTTTCCCACGCCTGCAGACCATGTCCCTCCACTGGTGCGGAGTGACATGAAACCACGTTGATTGCCATCAAAAAACCAATGACTTCCTCAGTCGCCTGCTTGCTTCCACTTCTGCGCCTGTAACCTGCCGTCGCCATGGTTCCTGGCCAGCGTTCGCGTGAGAGCTTCTCAGACAGTCGTCTGGGTTCCGTGGTCACAGGAAAGCATCGGTCGCACTTCTAAACCGTTTTTCACTTCTGCTTTCGAGATTGGGGAAGGCTGGTGAAACAAACACACAATGCGCCGTCTGTGGTTTTCCACTCCCCAAACTATATCGCTGTCTGAACAAAACAAATAATATTAATGCTGATATGTACAGTGTGAAGTCAAATGTGATGATTCATGTCTAAGAGTGCTGTCTGCTGCCACCAATTAGAAAGTGAAAACTCTAGAACCCACAAAAAGTAAAAATTATAACTGTTCAATTTGAGCTTCCCCACCTATAAAGTTGATCCAATTATTATTTAGAACTTTTTTTCCTTCTTAAGATTGACTGTCATGATTGCAGTTCAATTATATTATGAAATAATTTCCAGTCTCATCAGCGCTCATCATCAGCTCTGATTACGGAAAGATAAGGTAGCTTGTTCAGCCATGTTGGATATTCTTCTACCACAGAATGACTGTCTACAGAAGCTTGTCACTGAGTCAGTCTGGAGGGATCACATCATAGTGTTTGGAACAGGGTCTGTTTTACTCATTAGCATAATGGAAACATGCACCTAACGACTGAGACATTCAGAAGACCACAAGTGATGGATGGAGTGATTCATCACCGCTCTCTCTCTCATCTCGCTGTTGACCGTTTGGTCTTTCAACGGTTATGTAAACCATGAGTCATCCAGCTATACTTGTCAGACAGTGAATAAATCCAAAAGTCGTCAGAAGCTCAATGAATCGCCAATGTAGCTAAATGGCTTATGACACAAGACATTGTTGGTCCAGTCATGTTTTTCTGAAGTTTTCTCAGCTGAAGGGGAAAGACAGACTAGAATACAGATTTTAATGTCTGATTTCTGTGAAAATTTGACCTCATGTTCATATGTTGGTCACCTACAGTATGTGGCTGAGCACCATTGGGAGAGAAATGGGTAGAATCCCTCTGATGACAGTCTAACTAAGGGAAGAGGTCAGTACTGCACGGTGTGGCGAAGATATGATTGAGAGCACAGCGAGAGACGAGTGTGTGTGTGTGTGTGTGTGTGTGTGTGTGTGCGTGTGTGCGTGTGTGCGTGTGTGCGTGTGTGTGTGTGTGTGTGTGTGTGTGTGTGTGTGTGTGCGTGCGTGCGTGTGTACGTGTGTACGTGTGTGCGTGCGTGTGTCTGTATGGACGAATCCAAGAGGATATTGTATGACTGAGTGAGAAAATACACAGCAAGTCTGTTGCATGGTTTTTTCCTTCGCATATGTGGTCGAAAAGCAAGAAAGGAACACCATCCACTCATACAGGAACTGGTCTGCGGCCAGGCCGGGGCAAAGCATTCTCATGCCAACCTCTGAATGCACAGATCAAACAAGCAGAAAGATGTATTCTCTATGAACCACAACGCAGAAGAGCATACAGTAGAACACATACAGCAGTAGACCCATGGCGACACATTATGATTGCTCAATGGTACAGTAGTGTACTGCACTATAACAAATAATATTATGGCAGGATACTTCACTAATAATGATAACAATAACGTAGTCAACTATGTATTTGACTAGTTAGCTCTCACCTGGTTGTGAGCACCATACTGTTTTGCACCAAGGTCAACTGATGAAAGCCATGTTGCAATATGTTTGGCTGATCCCCAGTTTATTATGCAACAGGCTGTATCATTGTCATACCCACATGAATCACAGTGACTGATATATCTGTGGAAGTCTAATGATTTGATGTTGCAGTGAGTTGCACAGGTTATGCTGTGGAAAGTGAATGTGTGTGAACCAGAGTATGTGTGAGTCTCTATGAGTTTAAGCAGGCTGATGTTCAGTGAGTCAGATCATGAGCAGTGGTTTGTGTGGGGGTGAATGCAGACCTTTTGATACGTCTACATGACTCATCTGAGCAGAACCTGGCCAGGACTTCTGGGTAAAAAGGTTTCTAACCAACCCTGTGTGAAACTCAGCATCTGCACTTCAGATACATGTTGCCGTTATGGCATCCCATTGCAATTCCGATTCATTCCGTTGTGACGTACAACATGTTAATCTTCATATCATCATATTAGCTTGTAAACTACTGTAGTTTAATAGACCCACTATAGGGAATTCATGTCTTTAGATATTGTGCCTTGGTGTATGCCCACAAACCCTGCCTGGGCCCAGCACTCATTCATCTCTGGCATCTGTCACCATCAGTGGTGGCTTCTCTACCAGAGCAAAGCCCACAGGAAAAACAGACAGGGGCCCTTTAAACCTCCTACTTGCACCAGTAGTTAGCTTTGTAGTGATTCTACAACAACAACAATGCAGCACCAATATTATTATAGTAGCAGATTACAATATGGTTCCAGTGTGGGTCCTCAGGACCCCTTGACTGTGTCTGGTCCTATATGTGACGTCAGTTTGTTTCTGTAATGTTGACATCATGTTGTATCTGTAAAGCCAGTAGTAATACAATAGCTTCACTTCAGAATGGAATCCTGCATATTGAGGAGGCCTTCAGGACTGACATGAAGAAGCCAGTATTAGAACACTCAAGCTTAACAACACACACACACACACACACACACACACACACACACACACACACACACACACACACACACACACACACACATGCACACGCACACCATTGGCGGAAAATAAACCTCAGAGTCTTGTCACGAAAGCCTCTTGTCTGACAGGCAGGTGATGTGGAATGGTGTTTAGGGTACACTGCAAGCATTCTGTTACTGCCATACACACGCACCAAAAAAGGTTAAGCAGAAAAACAAAAAGAGGCAGTTCCCTCTGGGTTGTCTACAGAGCAGTGAAGCCGAGCAGCCAGCAAGCCACTGACCACAACCACAAGCCCCAGTATGTCAGCAAGCACCTGGCTACAATCTCTCCCAGACAGACACACATGCGACATACTGCACGCAAGTTGCACAATTTGGCTCTTTCCTAAAATTATGAGGAAGAAGATGCACCAAGCACCTGCTGCCAGCAAGGCATGAGCATGAGGCATTTGAGAATGAAGTGCTGCATGGATTGTCGTGCCTGTGCGCCAATTTATGTGTGTGTGTGTCAGCGAGTGTGTCAGTGGAACCCACCGGCTTGTAGGCCTATTTAAAGCAGTGAGCGTGGGAAACTACCCTAAACATGATGCTTGAAGTTAAAGGTGTTGTGAAGCACATTACCCTGCATGCTATGTTGCTTAAATGTACATACAGCACATCTGTTCCTTATCAAAGTTTACATTTACAATTTAGGTGCTATTTTGATAAGCAGAATAGATGCTTCACACACACACACACACACACACACACACACACACACACACACACACACACACACACACACACACACACACACACACATTTATAACTAACCTTGTGAGGAAATAAATTCAGTCCAATTCAAAATCATATTTTATCATATTTTACCAAACTTTTACCTAACCCTTACTCTAACCCTTACCCTAACCTTAACCCTAACCTTAACCTCAAACACCTAACCTTAACCCTAAACCTAACCCTAGCTCCTAATCCTGAACCTAATTTTAACCCTAACCCTAACTCTAACCTTAACCCTAAACCCCCTAGAAAAAAACAAAATGTCCCCATAAGTATCGCACGCACGCACGCATGCACACACACACACACACACACACACACACACACACACACACACACACACACACACACACACACACACACACACACACACACACACACACACACACACACACACAGAGAGAGACTTTAACCCTAAGAAAAGAGTTTGGGCAGACAGATAGGATTTGGGCAGAGATTCAGAGGAAGCGTTGTACTTTGGTAGCGTGGAGATAAGAAAGGACAGAGGCACGGTAGACCCCTTCCTTATTGTTTATATCTAGATGTTGATATGTAGGTTTTCTGTTGTCCCATATGCCCGCAAACCATTAACCCCACCAATACCCAAGTGATTTTGTTATCAGTTAAATGAAACAAACTCAGAAACCATTATCTTTGCTGCTGCCCATGCAATAACTGTGTCTGATATTAATACTGTACAGAAAAAAGTAGCAAACAGTCTCGAGGGTGTGAATTTCAGTCTTGGTCTGTACTGTACAACCCACTACAGCACTGAAGACCTAGGTGTTAAAACCACACTCACACTCAGTGCTCTGTAGCTGTCTCCTTTTCCTGTAAAGCAGTTGCAGTTAGACACACTGAAACACAAGGGACCTGTCAATCACTACAGTCCTGTATGTCTCAAGGTCAATGGTAAACTGTTACCCCCTTCTTCCCTTTTACATTGTGCTCCTATGTCCAGGCTAATCCATTCTACCAGCCCCCCAGCCCCCCACCAGCCCCTCGTTGACTGACAGTCCAGTCCTCTCCCAGAGCGCCCTGACACCCAGAGAGCCCATCCACTTCAAACAGTCATCTGAGGAGGAAAGGCATTAGGGGCCGTCTCAAGGCGGTATTTGACACCCGGCAAAGTGTTTATGTCTCTAAGTTGAAAAAGAGAGGTGGAGGGAGGTGGTTTCACTACACTGTTCCAACACCATGCGTACATGTATACCTCTGAGCACCCCATCAGTCCAGGGGGTTTGGAACGCATTAGAGGCCAAGTGAAAACCTGCCCTGAGTGGTCTTCATTAGGGGCAGGCCCTGCCTCCCTCTACCTCCTACCTCTCTGCCTCCTCCAGGGTCACAAAGGCAGCGCTGTCTCCCATGCAGAATAAAAGACAGCCGAGGTCCATACATCAGCCGCACCGTCTGGAACTACAAGCAATGAGGGATCGTATGAGCCAGGGGATTCAGGATCACACATACACACACACTTACACATGAAGAGACAGCACATGCACAAATCTGTATCAGGCCCGCCAAGGTTGACAAAGAGCGATGAGATCCAATATTACAGGGCAGAGTAGGGAGAGAGAGAGAGAGAGAGAGAGAGAGAGAGAGAGAGAGAGAGAGAGAGAGAAAGAGAGAGAGAGAGAGAGAGAAAACCATACAGGGGGTACTAGAGATGGGAGTCTGGGGAGTTGAAAGGCCTCAAAGAGAAGTTAGGGGCCATAGAGCGCCCCGTGTCACCATCACCTCATAAAACATCCTAATGGACGCTGCTCCCATTTGTCAGAGAGAGAGAGAGAGAAATGAAAGAGAGAGAGAGAGAGAGTGTAAGGGGGTGAGAGAGAAAGTGAGAGCGACATTCAGAAAAAAATGGTGTGTGCTGTCATATTACTGGTTCTCAAATGGGTGCAGGTCCCCTGACCTTAGGGTTCAATCACACAAACGCAAAGGTGCATACGTACACACACACACACACACACACACACACACACACACACACACACACACACACACACACACACACACACACACACACACACACACACACACACAACGCATTCGGGAAATTATTCAGACCCTTGACCTTTCCACATTTTGTTAGGTTACAGCCATATTCTAAAATGTATAATATTGTTTTTTTCCTCATCAATCTACACACAATACCCCATAATGACAAAGCAAAAACAGGTTTTTAGAAATGTATCACATTTACATAAGTATTCAGACCCTTTACTCAGTACTTTGTTGAAGCACCTTTGCCAGCGATCACAGCCTCCAGTGTTCTTGGGTATGAAGCTACAAGCTTGGCACACCTGTATTTGGGGAGTTTCTCCCATTCTTCTCTGCAGATCCTCTCAAGCTCTGTCAGGCTGGATGGGGAGCGTCGCAGCACAGCCATTTTCAGGACTCTCCAGAGTTGTTCGATTGGGTTCAAGTCCAGACTCTGGCTGGACCACTTAAGGACATTTAGAGGCTTGTGCCAAAGCCAGTCCTGCGCTGTCTTGTTGTAAGGTATATCTTCGCCCCAGTCTGAGGTCTTGAGCGCTCTCGAGCTGGTTTTCATCAAGGATCTCTCTTTACTTAGCCCACTGTTCCCCGATAGGCTGTCATTGTAAAATAAGAATTTGTTCTTAACTGACTTGCCAAGTTAAGGGATGGAAAGGGATAGAATGATAATATGTACATATAAATATATGGATGAGTGATAACTGAGCGGCATAGGCTAGATGGTATAGAATACAGTATATGAGAGGAGTAATGCAAGATATCTAAACATTATTAAAGTGACTAGTGATCAATTTATTAAAGTGGTCAATGATTTAGAATCTGTATGTAGGCAGCAGCCTCTCTGTGTCAGTGATGGCTGTTTAACAGTCTGATGGCCTTGAGATGGAAACTGTTTTCAGTCTTTCAGTCCCAGCTTTGATGCACCTGTACTGATCTCGCCTTCTGGATGATAGCGGGGTGAACAAGCAGTGGCTCTGGTTGTTGTTGTCCTTGATGATCTTTTTGGCCTTCCTGTGACATCGGGTGCTGTAGGTATCCTGGAGGGCAGGTAGTCAGCCTCTGGTGATGTGTTGTGCAGACTTCCTTGCGGTTGTGGGAGGTGCAGTTGCCATACCAGGCGGTGATACAGCCCGACAGGAGGCTCTCAATTGTGCATCTGTAAACGGTTTTGAGGGTTTTAGGTGACAAGCCAAAATTATTCCGTCTCCTAAGGTTGAAGAGGCGCTATTACGCCTTCTTCACCACACTGTCTGTGTGGGTGGACCATTTCAGTTTGTCTGTGATGTGTACGCCGAGGAACCTAAAACTTTCTACCTTCTCCACTGCTGTCCCTTCGATGTGGATAAGGGGGTGCTCCCTCTGCTGTTTCCTGAAGTCCACAATCATCTCCTTTGTTGTGTTGACGTTGAGTGAGAGGATGTTCTCCTGACACCACACTCCGAGTGCCCTCACCTCCTCCCAGTAGGCTGTCTCGTCGTCGTCTAGGGATGTCGTCTGGGCTGGCAGCCTTGCCATGTATCCATGGTTTCTGGTTAGGGTAGGTTTTAATAGTCACATTGGGTACAACATCTCCAATGCACTTCCTTATAAACTCACTCAAGTAATCAGCGTATAAATCAATGTTATTTTCTGAGACTGCCCGGAACAGTTCCCAGTCCACTTGATCAAAACAATCTTCAATTCTGATTGGTCAGATCAGCGTTGAATTGTTCTAGTCACGGGTACATCCTGTTTGAGTTTCTGCCTATAGGACGGTAGGACCAAAATAGAGTTGTGGTCGGATTTCCCGAAGGGAGGGCGGGGTGGGCTTTGTATGCATCACCGACGTTAGAGTAGGAGTGATCTAGTGTATTCCCCACACGAGTGTTTGGCCGGCAGGGATGTCCTTGTCCCATCATGCTCTAGGACTCCTGTGGCGGGCCGGGCGCATGCACGCTGACAAGGTCACCAGGTGTACGGTGTTTCCTCCGACACATTGGTGTGGCTGGCTTCCGGGTAAGGCAGGCATTGTGTCAAGAAGCAGTGGTTGGGTTGGTTGGGTTGTGTTTCGGAGGACACAAGGCCCCCTTTAAGTCTATCAAAAGTGTGCGAGTTTGAACATGTGTCCATTAGGCATATGGATGTTTTTTTATCAGCATAAATTAGATTGAGCAAAAGAAGCCCCACTTTTATTCCATAGGCTTGGATCCGCACTATGCAGCTGTTGCGAGAGCGCATTTTTCACTGGCTGTCCACTGGTTTCAAAAACAATGATGGGTAGGCAGCTTAAACTTCTTGAATTCAACCAATATTTGGTTCAAATACATATTTAGATTTGTGAACAGCCATCCAGAACAACCACAATCCATAAGGTGCAAATAGGTAAATGAGAGAGCAGCAGTGTGATTCACATCAATGCGTGATATCAATAATAAGTGATATCCATATCGCCGTAGACTACACCACTGCTGTCATCCTTACCTCCAAGCGTTTATTCAAGTTGGATAATCTTTGGAATGCCGACAGCAGTCCTACCATTGGAAGACATGGCTTGGACTGTAGCCTACAAAGCCAATTCTTGCTATTTTCCCACGATTGATCAAACACATTTGGTGTATCATCATAGTGGTCTCTGACTTGTGGTCAGACTCGCTCAGCGTCTTTTTTCAATGCTGATTTGAATGTCATTGAGAAAACAGGAGAAGTGTCAACAACAACAAAAAATCGCAAACATCCTTTCTGAATTTAAAAGTAACTCTCGAAGAAATCGTTACATTTTTCAGAAGTATTTGTAATATGATTGCAATATTTTAGCTGGTATTGTAACGGATTACAGTTACCATTTCTTTGTAATCCCTTACAATGAAGGGGAATCTTCATTTCTGTTGAAACCACAAACACCATTATCATTCTGGTTTATCACTTCCAAAGGTGTGCATTTCGACATTGTATACAGTGGACTTTCTCACAAAGCAAAATTAATCATATTTAGACTATAGACTCAACATGTGCAGCTGTAGCCCAGTCTATGAACACTGCTCCTGGACTAGAACAATGTTTATAATTTCAAAGCACAATAATGCAATAACATTCCCCAACCCTGCTGAATACTGTTTATTTCTATTTGCATAAATGTCAAAAAATCTATTTTTGCTTTGTTATTATGGGGTATTGTGTGTAGATTGATGAGCGAAATGTTTTCTTTAATCTATTTTAGAATAAGGCTGTAACGTTACAAAATGTGGAAAAGGGGCAGGGGTCTGAATACTTTACAAATGCACAATACATCTGAGTCCCTCTCCCAGCTGTAGGTCAGTAAAACCATCCTGAGTACAGAGATGAGTGTGGTGACATAGTTCTGACAGGTGGGGGGGTGGTCCTAAAAGCAGGTCGTGCCCACACACACTATACCACAGAACACACACTCTACCATAGAACACACACTCTACCATAGAACACACACTACCATAGAACACACACTACCACAGAACACACACTACCACAGAACACACAATCTACCATTTTACACACACAATCTACCATATTACACACACAATCTACCATATTACACACACTCTACCATGGAACGCATACTCTGCAGTAGAACACACACTCTGCCGTAGAACACACACTCTGCCGTTTAACACACACTCTGCTGTAGAACACACACTCTGCCATAGAACACACACTCTGCCATAGAACACACACTCTACCATAGAACACACACTCTACCATAGAACACACGCTACCACAGAACACACATTCTACCATAGAACACACACTCTGCCATAGAACACACACTCTGCAATAGAACACACACTACCATAGAACACAGATTCTACCATTGAACACACAATCTACCATAGAACACACACTCTGCCATAGAACACAGACTCTACCACAGAAAACACTCTCTACCATAGAATACACACTACCACAGAACACACATTCTACCATAGAACACACACTCTACCATAGAACACACACTCTACCATAGAACACACATTCTACCATAGAACACACACTCGACCATAGAACACACACTCTGCCATAGAACACACACTCTACCATAGAACACACACTCTGCCATAGAACACACACTCTACCATAGAACACACACTCTACCACAGAACACACACTCTGCCATAGAACACACACTCTACCACAGAACACACACTCTACCATAGAACACACACTCTACCATTGAACACACACCTCTACCACAGAACACACACTCTACCATAGAACACACACTCTACCACAGAACACACTCTCTATCGTGGAAAACAGATCCAGAGAAGTTTGACCATTGTGGTGACAACATGACTCACCTTTCTGAGAAACAAAAAAAAGAAGTACCAAAACACCTTTCCTCTGAACAGCTACATTATCGAAAAATGCTGCCTTTTCTTTTCATGTCAATGCATGTGGGCGCAACAACAACAACAAAAAATATGCTCAGGGTAGGCTATACTAAATGCACACAGTGCCTGTGATTTTTTAACTGTTCCTACATAGCAATACAAGTATTTTCCTGTATTTCTGTTCTCCAAATCAAACCATATGCAGTGCAGGGAGGGTTAGGGTGGCTCAGGGTAAGGCAGGGACAGGCCTGGTTTTAATAGTGAGAAAACATCAGTGGTCCTGTAACAGAGACCTACAGACGATTAAGCGTTATTGTGCTTTGAAATGATAAACATTCTTCTAGTCCAGGAGCGGTGTTCATAGACTGGTCTACAGCAGCACATGTTGAGTCTATAGTCTAAATGTGATGCATTTTGCTTTATGAGAAAGTTCACTGTAAATGAGCTAATGGTTTGTTTATGTGTGATGGAAAGCTCCTGTATACAATGTCGAAACTCACACCTTTGGAAGTGACAACCTAGAATGATAATTGTGTTTGAGGTTTCAACAGAAATGAGGACTCCCTGCAATAAAAGAGAAAAAGACAAAAGCCAACAACTGCCCCCACTTGAAACTGTGAGGAGAAACGGATTCTCTGTAAGACGCGCGCGCACACACACACACACACACACGCACGCACGCACGCACACCACACACACACACACACACACACACACACACACACACACACACACACACACACACACACACACACACACACACAAACACACACACACACACAAGCTGTGTGTGCAGTAGCCCTTGGCACATAGCTACATGCAATGCCCCTGCAACAGTTTCCTGGTGTTATCACCTCTCTATCTTTCTCACAGAGGCTGGTACAATGATCCTCTCACACCCGCCTGTCTTCTTATCAGTCCTGCCTGAGAGTCTGAACCATTATCAGATCTCTGCTGAGAGATGGAGAAACTGCCAACCAACTGATTATGCTGTTTGTTTACACATGTTGTCTAATCCACATCCACATCACATCGAATAAAGGAAATTAACGCAGTGTAGTATTCCGGAGTGGTCTGCAAGTTTAAAGAACGACAAGTTATTCCCAGAGGATTTAGAATGATGGGAAATAGACTATATAAACTCAGCAGAAAAAGAAACGTCCCTTTTTCAGGACCCTGTCTTTCAAAGATAATTCATAAAAATCCAAATAACTTCACAGATCTTCATTGTAAAGGGTTTAAACACTGTTTCCCATGCTTGTTCAATGAACCATAAACAATTAATGAACATGCACCTGTGGAACGGTCGTTAAGACACTAACAGCTTACAGACGGTAGGCAATTACAGTCACAGTTATGAAAACTTAGAACACTAAAGAGGCCTTTCTACTGAAAACACCAAAAGAAAGATGCCCAAGGTCCCTGCTCATCTTCGTGAACGTGCCTTAGGCATGCTGCAAGGAGGCATGAGGAATGCAGATGTAGCCAGGGCAATAAATTGAGATGCCTATGACAGCGCTACAGGGAGACAGGACAGACAGCTGATTGTCATCGCAGTGGCAGACCACCTGTAACACCTGCACAGGATCGGTACATCTGAACATCACACCTGCGGGACAGGTACAGGATGGCAACAACAACTGCCCGAGTTACACCAGGAACGCACAATCCCTCCATCAGTGCTCAGACTGTCCGCAATAGGCTGAGAGAGGCTGGACTGAGGGCTTGTAGGCCTGTTGTAGTAAGGCAGGTCCTCACCAGATATCACCGGCAACAATGTCACCTATGGGCACAAACCCACCGTTGCTGGACCAGACAGGACTGGCAAAAAGTGCTCTTCACTGACGAGTCATGGTTTTGTCTCACCAGGCGTGATGGTCGGATTTGCGTTTATCACAGAAGGAATGAGCGTTACACCAAGGCCTGTACTCTGGAGCGGGATCGATTTGGAGGTGGAGGATCCGTCATGGTCTGGGGTGGTATGTCACAGCATCATCGCACTGAGCTTCTTGTCATTGCAGCAATCTCAAAACGATGCGTTACAGGGAAGACATCCTCCTCCCTCATGTGGTACCCTTCCTGCAGACTCATCCTGACATGACCCACCAGCATGACAATGCCACCAGCCATACTGCTCGTTCTGTGCTTGATTTTCTGCAAGACAGGAATGTCAGTGTTCTGCCATGGCCAACGAAGAGCCCGAATCTCAATCCCATTGAGCACATCTGGGACCTGTTGGATTGGAGGGTGAGGGCTAGGGCCATTTCCCCCAGAAATGTCAGGGAACTTGCAGGTGCCTTGGTGGAAGAGTGGGGCAACATCTCACAGCAAGAACATGCTAATCTGGTGCAGTCCATGAGGAGGAGATGTACTGCAGTACTTAATGCAGCTGTTGGCCACACCAGATACTGACTGTTATATTTGATTTTGACCACCCTTTGTTCAGGGAGACATTATTCAATTTCTGTTAGTCACATGTCTGTGGAACTTGTTCAGTTTACATCTGTTGTTGAATCTTGTTATGTTCATACAAGTATTTACACATGTTAAGTTTGCTGAAAATAAACACAGTTGACAGTGAGAGGACGCTTCTTTTTTTGCTGAGTTTAGGTATATGGGTGATTCCAGTGTTGTGGACATTACATTCGCACGCAAGTTCACAACTTTAATGTCTTACAGAATGGACCCTTTACTCAGTACTTTGTTGAAGCACCTTTGGCAGTGATCACAGCGTCCAGTCTTCTTGGGTGTGATGCTACAAGCTTGGCACACATGTATTTGGGGAGTTTCTCCCATTCATCTCTGCAGATCTGCAGGTTAGATGGGGAGCGCCGCTGCACAGCTATTTTCAGGACTCTCCGGAGTTGTTCAATCGAGTTCAGGTCCGGGCTCTGGCCGGACCACTCAATGACATTCAGAGGCTTGTGCCGAAGCCACTCCTGCGTTGTCTTGGCTGTGTGCTTAGGGTCGTTGTCCTGTTGGAAGGTATACCTTCGCCCCAGTCTGAGGTCTTGAGCGCTCTGGAGCAGGTTTTCATCAAGGATCTCTCTTTACTTTGCTCCATTCACCTTTCCTTCGATCCTTGTCTCCCAGTCCCTGCTGCTGAAAAGCATCCCCACAGCATGATGCTGCTACCAACATGCTTCACTGTAGGGATGGCTTCCAGGTTTCTTCCAGAAGTGATGCTTGGCATTCAGGCCAAAGAGTTCAATCTAGGTGTCATCAGACCAGAGAATCTTGTTTCTCATGGTCTGAGAGTCTTTAGTTCCTTTTGGAAAACTCCAAGTGGGCTGTCATGTGCCTTTTACCGAGGAGTGGCTTCCGTCTGGCCACTCTACCATAAAGGCCTGATTGGTGGAGTGCTGCAAATATGGTAGTCCTTCTGGAGGTTCTCCCATCTTCACAGAGGAACTCTGGAGCTCTGTCAGTGACCATCAGGTTCTTAGTCACCACCCTGACCAAGGCCCTTCTCCCCCGATTGGTCAGTTTAGGAAGCTCTAGGAAGAGTCTTGGTGGTTCCAAACTTCTTTGATTTAAGAATGATGGAGGCCACTGTGTTCTTGCAAACCTTCAATGCTGGGCCTCGACACAATCCTGTCTCGGAGCTCTACGGAAAATTCCTTCGACCTCATGGCTTATTTTTTGGTCCGACATACACTGTCAAATGTGGGACCTTATATAAACAGGTGTGTGCCTTTCCAAATCATGTCCAATAAATTTCATTTACCACAGGTGGACTTCAATCAAGTTGTATAAACATCTTAAAGATGATCATTGGAAACAGGATGCACCTGAGCTCAATTTTCAGTCTCATAACATGGTCTGAATACCAGGGTTGGGTAGGTTACTTTCTAAATGTAATCTGTTACAGTTACTAGTTACCTGTCCAGAACTGTAATCAGTGACGTAACTTTTGGATTACACAAACTCAGTAATGTAATCTGATTACATTTAGTTACTTTAGATGACTTTCCCCTTTAGAGGCATTAGAAAAAGAAAAGAATGTATGTTACCAATTGAACAACATCTATTGCAGGATAAATCAATGTTAAAGTTTACATAGCTGGCCATATATGGATGTTAAATTGTACTTTATGGGTTGGTTATGTTGGCTTCTTCTAAACCCATCGATTTCTACTACATATAATAACACGTTAAATTATATCTTTACATTAAAAACCAAAGTCTATCAGAATTCCAGTCATTCCAATAAATGATATGCACCTTGATCTTTAAGAATAGGACTTTAAATTATGGAAATATAGATTAGCCAAATTGTGTTACCTGAGCACAAACCCAAAACTAAAGACTTATTAGCCAGCCTTACTCTGCTGTTAATGTTTTGTTGTCATGGAGGACTGATTGGGTTCACTGATTTGAGTTGAAAAATAAATGCTGCTCTCATGGAATGGAATGCTTTGAGCACTACTGAAAGTGATATTTACATGTGAAAAATGAATGCCATGTGCTGCATTTGATATAGACCTACTGTTTACCTTTTTGTTGGTGACACTTTGATATCTTGATAATATGCAGCTGTTTAAAGAGCAAATCCACAAATGAAACAATAACACAATCATCGCCCCGTCTCTGTTGGCAAAAAGCTGAGGGAGAGACATGGAGAAATGTAACCACTAAACGTAACCACTAAATGTAACCACTAACGAATTACAGTTACCATTTCTTTGTAATCCCTTACATGTAGGGGAGTCCTCATTTCTGTTGAAACCTCAAACACCATTATCATTCTGGGTTATCACTTCCAAAGGTGTGCGTTTCGACATTGCATACAGTGGACTTTCTCACAAAGCAAAATGCATCACATTTACACTATAGACTCAACATGTGCAGCTGTAGACCAGTCTATGAACACTGCTCCTGGACTAGAAGAATGTTTATCATTTCAAAGCACAATAATGCAATAATATTCCCCAACCCTGCTGAACACTAATTTAAATAAGGTATTTCAGTTTTTTATGTTTTATAAATGTGCAAAAATGTCTAAAAGCCTGTTTCACTTTGTCCTTATTGTCACGCCCTGGTCTTAGTATTTTGTGTTTTCTTTATTATTTTGGTCAGGCCAGGGTGTGACATGGGTTTATTATGTGGTGTGTTTTGCCTTGTTTTTTTTGTAGGTATTGGGATTGTGGCTTAGTGGGGTTTTCTGGTATAGTCTATGGTTGCCTGAAGTGGTTCTCAATCAGAGGCAGGTGTTTATCGTTGTCTCTGATTGGGAACCATATTTAGTCAGCCATATTCTTTGAGTGTTTCGTGGGTGATTGTTCCTGTCTCTGTGTTTGTTTGCACCAGATAAGGCTGTTTAGGTTTTCACGTTTCTTGTTTTGTTAGTTTGTTCATGTGTAGTTTCTTTATTAAAGAACCATGAATCAAAATAACCACGATGCATTTTGGTCCGATCCCTGCTACACCTCCTCTTCAGAGGAAGAGGAGAAAGAAAACCGTAACAGAATCACCCACCAAAAAAGGACCAAGCGGCATGGTGACAGGCAGCGGCAGCAGGAGCAGCGAAATCCAGTTTTCTGGACATGGGAGGAAATCTTGGACGGAAAAGGACCCTGGGCACAGCCTGGAGAATATCGCTTCCCCAAAGAAGAGCTGGAGGTGGCAAAAGCGGAGAGGTGCTGGTATGAGGAGGCAGCATGACGACGTGGATGGAAGCCTGAGAGTCAGCCCCAAAAATTTCTTGGGGGGGGCACACAGGGAGTATGTCAACGCCAGGTAGGAGACCTGCGCCAACTTCCTGTGTTTACCGGGGGGCTAGAGAGACCGGGCAGGCACCGTGTCTCCAGTGCGGGTGCATAGCCCGGTGCGGTACATACCAGCTCCTCGTATCGGCCGGGCTAGAGTGAGCATCGAGCCAGGTAAGGTTGGGCAGGCTTGGTGCTTAAGAGCTCCAGTGCGCCTGCACAGTCCGGTCTATCCAGTACCACCTCCACGCACCAGCCCTCCGGTGGCAGCTCCCCACACCAGGCTTCCTGTGCGTGTCCTCGGCCCAGTACCACCAGTGCCAGCACCACGCATCAGGCCTACAGTGCGCTTCGCCTCTCCAGCGCTGCCAGAGCCTTCCTCCTCTCCAGCGCTGCCGGAGTCTCCCGCCTGTTCAGCGCTGCCGGAGTCTCTCGTCTGTTCAGCGCTGCCGGAGTCTCCCGCCTGTCCAGCGCTGCCAGAGCTGCCAGTCTGCATGGAGCAGCCAGAGCTGCCAGTCTGCATGGAACAGCCAGAGCTGCCAGTCTGCATGGAGCAGCCAGAGCTGCCAGTCTGCATGGAGCAGCCAGAGCTGCCAGTCTGCATGGAGCAGCCAGAGCTGCCAGTCTGCATGGAGCAGCCAGAGCCGCCATCTGCATGGAGCAGCCAGAGCCGCCAGTCTGCATGGAGCAGCCAGAGCCGCCAGTCTGCATGGAGCAGCCAGAGCCGTCAGTCTGCATGGAGCAGCCAGAGCCGCCAGTCTGCATGGAGCAGCCAGAGCCGCCAGTCTGCATGGAGCAGCCAGAGCCGCCAGTCTGCATGGAGCAGCCAGAGCCGCCAGTCTGCATGGAGCAGCCAGAGCCGCCAGTCTGCATGGAGCAGCCAGAGCCGGCAGTCTGCATGGAGCAGCCAGAGCCGGCAGTCTGCATGGAGCAGCCAGAGCCGGCAGTCTGCATGGAGCAGCCAGAGCCGCCAGTCTGCATGGAGCAGCCAGATCCGCCAGTCTGCCAGGATCCGCCATTCAGCCAGGATACACACAAGTGTAAAGGGATAAAGAATATGTACATAAAGATATATGAATGAGTGATGGTACAGAGCGGCATAGGCAAGATGCAGTAGATGGTATCGAGTACAGTATATACATATGAGATGAGGGTAGCCTCATCTAACATACATCACTCTTATTTGTTTTATCTCTCCTACATGCCAATATTTTGAAGACCGATATCTTGGATTTACCCCCCATTCTTTAAGAAATTACATTTGTGAATTTGCGTGCAAATGTAATGTCCATAACACTGGAATCGCCCATGTACCTACAGTTGAAGTCGGAAGTTAACATGCAGATATGTTGGAGTCACCACTCCACAAATTTCTTGTTAACAAACTATAGTTTTGGCAAGTCAGTTAGGACATCTACTTTGGGCATGACACAATTTTTCCAACAAATGTTTACAGCGATTATTTCACTAATAATTCACTGTATCACAATTCCAGTGGGTCATAAGTTTACATACACTAAGTTGACTGTGCCTTTAAACAGCTTGGAAAATTCCAGAAATGAAGTCATGGCTTTAGAAGCTTCTGATAGGATAATTGACATCATTAGAGTCAATTGGAGGTGTACCTGTGGATGTATTTCAAGGCCTACCTTCAACCTCAGTGCCTCTTTGCTTGACATCATGGGGAAATCAAAAGAAATCAGCGAAGACATCAGAGAAAAATTGCAGATCTCCACAAGTCTGGTTCATTCTTGGGAACAATTTCCAAACGCCTGAAGGTACCACGTTCATCTGTACAAACAATTGTACGCTAGCATAAACAGGAGGCGCGTTCTGTCTCCTGGAGATGAATGTACTTTGGTGCGAAAAGTGCAAATCAATCCCAGAACAACAGCAAAGGACCTTGTGAAGATGCTGGAGGAAACGGGTACAAAAGTATCTATATCCACACTAAAACGAGTCAAATATCTACATAACCTGAAAGGCCGCTAAGCAAGGAAAAAGCCACTGCTCAAAAACCTCCATAAAAAAAGCCAGACTAGGGTTTGCAACTGCACATGGCGACAAAGATCGAACTTTTTAGAGAAATGTCCTCTGGTCTGATGAAACAAAAATAGAACTGTTTGGCCATAATGACCATTGTTATGTTTGGAGGAAAAAGGGGGAGGCTTGCAAGCCAAAGAACACCATCTAAACTGTGAAGCACGGGGGTGGCAGCATCATGTTGTGGGGGTGCTTTGCTGCAGGAGGGACTGGTGTACTTCACAAAATAGATAGCATCATGAGAAAGGAAAATCACATGGATATATTGAAGCAACATCTCAAGACATCAGTCAGGAAGTTAAAGCTTGGTAGCAAATGGGTCTTCCAAATGGACAATGACCCCAATGTCATGAACCGGCTCAAAGCCGGTAACAAAAAGGGAGACAACGTGGAGATAAAGAACAACAAAATATATTTATTAACTGAATTAAAGTTAATACAATCAACACTGGTGTGTGTTTAGTCCGTAGTCAGTAGTGTAAGTGAGTGGTCGCGTGTATACATGTGATAATGAGGGGTGTTGATAGGTGCCAACGCAAACAAATCAAATAGCCACAAAAATGCCAAAACCAAAATCTGTCTGTGTCTGCATGGAGAGAGAGTCTCCTCAATGAATGGGGAAGAGGTGCATTTATCCTGGGACACAGCCCAGGTGTGTCCCATTTCACATGACGACCCTTCCAGCTCCGCCCACCGACATCCTATTAAGGAAAACAAGAGCAAAGAGAAAGATTTCGGCAGACAGAGTGGAAGGGTCGTCACACCAAGCATACTTCCAAAGTTGTGGCAAAATGGCTTAAGGACAACAAAGTCAAGGTATTGGAGTGGCCATCACAAAGTCTGACCTCAACCCTATAGAAAATATGTGGGCAGAACTGAATAAGCATGTGCGAGCAAGGAGGCCTACAAACCGGACTCAAACCTGACCAGCTCCGTCAGGAGGAATGGGCCGAAATCCACCCAACTTACTGTGGGAAGCTTGTGGAAGGAAGGCTACCCAAAACATTTGACCCAAGTTCAACAATTTAAAGGCAATGCTACCAAATACTAATTGAGTGTATGTAAACGTCTGACCCACTGGGAATGTGATGAAAGAAATAAAAGCTGAAATAAATAATTCTCTCTACTATTATTCTGACATTTCACATTCTTAAAACAACGTGGTGATCCTAACTGACCTAAAACAGGGACTTTTTATTTGGATTAAATGTCAGGAATTGTGAAAAACTGAGTTTAAATGTATTTGGCTAAGTCTAACACCCATCAATAACTTGTCATTCTTTAAACTTGCATTAATTTCCTTTATTCGATGTGATGTGGATGTGGATTAGACAACGTGTGTAAACAAACAGCATAATCAGTTGGTTGGCAGTTTCTCCATCTCTCAGCAGAGATCTGATAATGGTTCAGACTCTCAGGCAGGACTGATAAGAAGACGGGTGTGAGAGGATCATTGTACCAGCCTCTGTGAGAAAGATAGAGAGGTGTTAACACCAGGAAACTGTTGCAGGGGCATTGCATGTAGCTATGTGCCAAGGGCTACTGCACACACAGCTTGTGTGTGTGTGTGTGTGCGCGCGTGTGTGCATGTGTGTGTGTGTGTGTGCGCGCGTGCGTGCGTGCGTGTGTGTGTGTGTGTACGTGTGTGTATGCGTGCGTGCGTGCGTGTGTGTGCGCGCGCGTCTTAGAGAGAATCCGTTTCTCCTCGCAGTTTCAAGTGGGGGCAGTTGTTGGCTTCTGTCTTTTTCTCTTTTATTGCAGGGAGTCCTCATTTCTGTTGAAACCTCAAACACAATTATCATTCTAGGTTGTCACTTCCAAAGGTGTGAGTTTCGACATTGTATACAGGAGCTTTCCATCACACATAAACAAACCATTAGCTCATTTACAGTGAACTTTCTCATAAAGCAAAATGCATCACATTTAGACTATAGACTCAACATGTGCAGCTGTAGACCAGTCTATGAACACCGCTCCTGGACTAGAAGAATGTTTATCATTTCAAAGCACAATAACGCTTAATCGTCTGTAGGTCTCTGTTACAGGACCACTGATGTTTTCTCACTATTAAAACCAGGCCTGTCCCTGCCTTACCCTGAGCCACCCTAACCCTCCCTGCACTGCATATGGTTTGATTTGGAGAACAGAAATACAGGAAAATACTTGTATTGCTATGTAGGAACAGTTAAAAAATCACAGGCACTGTGTGCATTTAGTATAGCCTACCCTGAGCATATTTTTTGTTGTTGTTGTTGTGCCCACATGCATTGACATGAAAAGAAAAGGCAGCATTTTTCGATAATGTAGCTGTTCAGAGGAAAGGTGTTTTGGTACTTCTTTTTTTTGTTTCTCAGAAAGGTGAGTCATGTTGTCACCACAATGGTCAAACTTCTCTGGATCTGTTTTCCACGATAGAGAGTGTGTTCTGTGGTAGAGTGTGTGTTCTATGGTAGAGTGCGTGTTCTATGGTAGAGGTGTGTGTTCAATGGTAGAGTGTGTGTTCTGTGGTAGAGTGTGTGTTCAATGGTAGAGTGTGTGTTCTGTGGTAGAGTGTGTGTTTTGTGGTAGAGTGTGTGTTTTGTGGTAGAGTGTGTGTTCTATGGTAGAGGGTGTGTTCTATGGCAGAGTGTGTTTTTTATTGCAGAGTGTGTGTTCTATGGCAGAGTGTGTTCTCTATGGCAGAGTGTGTGTGTGTGTTCTATGGTAGAGTGTGTGTTCTATGGTAGAGTGTGTGGGCACGACCTGCTTTTAGGATAGTTTTACTGACCTACAACTGGGGGAGGGACTCAGATGTATTGTGCATTTGTAAAGTATTCAGACCCCTTCCCCTTTTCCACATTTTGTTACGTTACAGCCTTATTCTAAAATAGATTAAAGAAAACATTTCGCTCATCAATCTACACACAATACCCCATAATAACAAAGCAAAAACTAATTTTTTGACATAATGCAAATTAAAACAGATATCTTATTTACATTAGTATTCAGACCCTTTGCTAAGAGACTCGAAATTGAGCTCAGGTGCATTCTGTTTCCATTGATCATCCTTGAGATGTTTCTACAACTTCATTGGAGTCAACCTGTGGTAAATTCAATTCATTGGACATGATTTGGAAAGGCAAACACCTGTCTATGTTAGGTCCCACAGTTGACATTTTATGTCAGAGCAAAAACCAAGCCATGAGGTTGAAGCCGTTGTCCATAGAGCTCCGAGACAGGATTGTGTCGAGGCACAGATCTGGGGAAGGGTACCAAAACATTTCTGCAGCATTGAAGGTCCCCAAGAACACAGCGGCTTCCATCGCTCTTAAATCAAATAAGTTTGGAACCACCAAGACTCTTCCTAAAGCTGGCCGCCCGGCCAAACTGACCAATCGGGGGAGAAGGGCTGAATGCCACCAAGATTGAACTCTTTGGCCTGAATGCCAAGCGTCACGTCTGGAGGAAATCTGGCACCATCCCTACGGTGAAGCATGGTGGTGGCAGCATCATGCTGTGGGGATATTTGTCAGCGATAGGAACTGGGAGACTAGTCAGGATTGAGGGAAAGATGAACGGAGCAAAGTACAGAGAGATCCTTGATGAAAACCTGTTCCAGAGTGCTCTGGACCTCAGACTGGGGTGAAGGTTCAACCTTCCAAAAGGACTATGATCCTAAGCACACAGCCAAGACAACGCAGGAATGGCTTCGGGACAAGTCTTTGAATGTCTTTGAGTGGCCCAGCCAGAGTCCGAACTTGAACCCGACCTAACATCTCTGGAGTGACCTGAAAATAGCTGTGCAGCGACGCTCCCCATCCAACCTGACAGAGCTTGAGAGGATCTGCAGAGAAGAATGGGAGAAAGTCCCCAAATACAGGTGTGCCAAGCTTGTAGCATCCTACCCAAGAAGACTCAAGGCTGTGATCGCTGCCAAAGGTGCTTCAACAAAGTACTGAGTAAAGTGTCTGAATACTTATGTAAAGGTGACATTTCAGTGTTTAATATGTTATGAATTAGCAAACATTTCTAAAAACCTGTTTCCGCTTTGTCATTATGGGGTATTGTGTGTAGATTGACGAGGAAATAAAACAATTTAATACATTTTAGAATAACGCTGTAATCTAACGAAATGTGGAAAGGTTGAGGGGTCTGAATACTTTCCGAATGTACTGTATTTCTAATCTGTCTTTGGTGCAGGTCACGTTATTCTTCACATTACTGTCTCTGGTGAACACACACTATATCAAATACAATCTATGTTTATTTGTCACATGCACAGGATACAGAAGGTGTGAAATGGATACAGAAGGTGTGCGCAGGATACAGATGGTGTGAAATGGATACAGAAGGTGTGCACAGGATACAGAAGGTGTGAAATGGATACAGAAGGTGTGCACAGGATACAGATGGTGTGAAATGGATACAGAAGGTGTGCACAGGATACAGATGGTGTGAAATGGATACAGAAGGTGTGCACAGGATACAGAAGGTGTGAAATGGATACAGAAGGTGTGCACAGGATACAGATGGTACAGTGAAATGGTCATTGGCATAGAAGCAACATCAAAAAAAGAAAATGTCTAGCTAAAGATATTTTAGAATTATTAGATCATGTTTACCCAGACAGACTTGTCTAAATTGATGGGTCATGTGAAATAAATGTTATAACCACCCCCAGCCACGTCTAACTAAGCGGATGGGTCGCTATTTTCTAGACATGTTCATGAACGACAATAGATGGCCGTAATCACCCCCAGACACACCTGGCTAACTTGAAGGGTCATGTAATCATCTGTCAAAGTGGATTCTTTTGTTTGGACATGTAGCTAGCTCAACAACGAACCAGCATAATCCCAACTCACACTAATACCAATACAAACATTGTCATAGCTGTAGTATAAATCTGCAGTTAACTAAAGCTAACCAACTAGGTTCAATGTTAGCTAGCTAACAATAGGCTATAACTAGCAAATGCAAATTGATTTCTGATTCAAATAATAGTACTACACAGATCATAAGCGTAACGTTAGCTAGCGAGCCAGCGAGCCAGCGAGCTAACATTCGTTAGCTAGCGAAAAATACACTTTAACTTGCAATGAAAACGACTTTCTGACAAAATTAGAAATGTATAATATCTGAACATTTAGCTAGACTCTTACCTGTATATATGGATGAACGCTTCACGGCAGACTGGAACCATTTAACTCAGTTTTGTTTCTTGCTACATCTTGTTTAGCTAGCATTGTGTCAAGTCACTCCGGTTCACACTGACCGTGGAGTGTGCAGAAAGTATCCCATTACAACTTTTTCCAACTGATCTGTCGATAGTCCATCAATGTTGTTGAGAAAAGCAGCAAAACATTTGTAGTTCTCAATGGCTAATGTTATATCTTTCAAAAATGACATGTAGAAAGGACACAAGCTGAGCAGCTCACATTATAGACAGAAGCATACTACATGGCAGACCAATCCAAACTCCTCGCCCGGCATGTCCAGCCCATCCATTAATTCAGCCAATCATGGCTAGCGGGAAGGTTCCTGTTTTTTTCTGTGACTAAACCAACCAGGCTCGTAATTTAACCATTTTATTTGTATATACAGATGTAATACACGTTTGTTATTAAGGCACATGAAAGTTCACATGTTCCAGAAGGCATTTCTGCCCAAAAACACATTTAAAAAAGAAGAAAAAAAATGCTCAAATGATGTGTGACATATGCCTAGCTTCCTGAAACGGGTCACATATGGTCATTATATGAACTGGCTAGCCAGATAACTTAACGTTCACTAGCTAGCTAACAAGCTAGAAACGAACCAAAACATTGTTTAGAAAGTTGCTTTTAGTTGCCTAGTTTGCAAGATTGACACATACTAAATTCATTTATAAACGGATGGGTTTATTTTGAACCATCAGGCTACTGATGTCATGCAGCCTGTAGGTTTTGTGTTTATACTTTTTCAAAACGGCAACGACAAGTTTGATGTCGGACGACAATAGAGTGTTCATGACGTCCCTGTGACAACTGTCTACAGACATGTCGATAGACGTAGTTTAAACTTGCCTTTAGTCTTGAAATCTTTGTTTGCTTAGTACACTACCATACTCACTCTGTTTAGCACATGGCCTCACATGTGAATCCTTTAAGAAATGGGTGGGGCTAAGACAAGAGGGTGTGAACAATTCTGAATGGGTGTAGACAAAGAAGAGCTCTGCAGTAGATGTTCCAAAACAGGGAAATTTTCTCAGGATTGGGGTTAAAGGTTTATCAACTTTCAAAGCAGAATGACTTTACCTTTGTTCCTCAACTGTAGTGTATAATATACCATTTTCTAGCTCTGAGTCTCTACTTTTATCCAATGTAAAAAACATAATTTCAGATTTTGCTACATAAGACCGAATCGAGCCAGTTGGTCACATATGATTGACTGAAAATACGTTTTTGAGACTTGGACTCTTACTCTAAAATGGCCAAAATTCATGCAATTTCCTCCTTAAACTTTTCATATAAAACATGAACTCCAGCATATAGACCTTAAAGATAAATGTAAACATGGTTACATTTTGGAAATGACTAATTACTAAATTACTTTATTTGGGCATGCTCAGGTTGACCTTCCCACAGAACCGCCCACATCTGAAAGTGACAGTTTTCTGTAACTGCAACTGAAAGTGACACCTGAAGTTTATTCTGTTTTACACATCACCGTTGTTTGTATGAATGGCACCAGGCTCTGCCATACATGCAGAGCTTGACTTGGACAGGAGCTCACTGGAGCTGAGTACCGGCACCTCAAATGTTCTACTGCTTGAGCTCCTGTTCCTCTTATAGAATATTAGAGCAAAAGTATTGTGGAGCTCCTGCACCTAAATATAAACAGTATAAATAATATAATATAAACAGAACCTATTTCAGTCCAAGTCAAGTACTGTATACATGTGAAAGAGTACAGGCAGTACGTGCACACATGCACGTACACACGTACACACACACACACACGTACACACACACACACACGCACGCACGCGCACGCATACAGACACAGGCACAGAAAGTAAGTCACCGTGCAGCTGTCTGTGCACTAATTGAGTAGCTAGCGTGGAGCAGCATCCTGCCTCCACAGACAGACGAGCGTGTGAGCAGACCAGTCTATCACATCCAAACCTCTGTCTGAACCACAGGAAACACGCACGCACACACACACACACACACACACACACACACACACACACACACACAGAAACACACACAGGTAATAAAACACGGTCGGCCTAAATGACTTAGTAACTGTGTAAAACAAATGCTCTGCCAAAACCTCCCTGCAAACAGACATAGTGTGCAATTGACTTGAGTTACAAGCAGCTGGAAAGACAGAAACAACAATCATGTAGAAGAAGTGTTTTGATGCAAATGCGCAACGTTGCAGCAATGTTTCCTCTGCGTTTCCTGGCAGCATTGTGAGGTTGGTGGAGAGCACCTGGGTTGATGGTAGACCGTATTCTGGTCTGGGTTAGGTCTGATCTGGTCTGGTCTGGGCTGGGCCCGGCCTGGTTTGGTTTAGGGAATGTGTGCTTGGTGTTTTGGGTGTTTGAGGTCTCGGGGTTGCTGGGGATTTTTGAGAGGCTCCGGCGCTTATCGACTGTAAGAGATGGAAACCCCACAGAAGGCAGCTCCACCCACTCAGCGCCCATCAATCACTGTTGCCGCCAGTGAAGAGAAACCGACGCTGACACACACACAGCCATTTTCTGTCCCAAGTACAGCTGCAGTATCGCCGTGGCACCCCATAGTATGGTACCCCACGGTGTCGTTACCATCGCACTGATGGTGAAACCAAAACAAATCAAAACCCTTTCCAAATACATGTGAGATAGCACAACTTTATACAACGACACCCGTTTTATATTGTTAAGTCACAATCCAAAGTACATGCAAACCGTGAATGCTTTGGCGGCTCGTGAGAAGCAGAGAGTTTAGTGTCTTGGTTGGCACATTGTGTCTGAAAAACAGGAAGAGCTAGGGTAAAGCAAGCGGAGGGGGGGGGGGGGGGGGTGCACCACAGAACCAGAGAATAGTAAAGAGATTGTAACACAACTAATCTTCAAAACTCTGTTTTATAATTCCACCATCAGTATTGTACTTTATTATACCTATTTTCAACATGAACTATATCAGAGTGTATTAGTCTGGATCCTCTAAAGTTCCCCTCCACTAAGTCCTACTGCTCCACCACAACATAAAACCTGGCTTGTCTTTAAAGAGTTTCTCCTTCTATCCCTACAGTATGTTCCCCTGACAGTGGTCTCCCAGAGTTCCGGCCCTGCCTGCAGGGTCTGTTGTGCAGGCCTAGCTGCCACAGGGCAGCTCCCCTACGGTGTGTAATAGAGTGTAGCGACACAACGGCCTGCTCTGCTCTCTGTGGGCTCACCACAGTCTCTATGTCTGCTAGAGCCAATAAATAAATAATGGGCAGAGTGATCACTTCCAACCACGATACTGAATTCTCAACCACTGCACTGCATCTGGGAGTACCTTGCTTTAGCAAAAACACACAAAGCCTAGCGGCGTGGGCTACTGCTCAGTTTGGGATGGTATAACTGCAGTAACAATGCTTCACAAGGCTCTCAATGAGTTCAGGAAATGACTGACAGTTTGGCTGTGTTTTTAACAGTATGTTATTTTCAAATTTTCACACGTTATCATTCTTCTACACATGGTGGCACACCAACTTCCTCCTGGTGAGGGTTCTGGAGGTGCCACTACTGGGAAAAACAGAGAGAGAGAGAGAGAGAGAGAGAGAGAGAAAAAGTTTAGAATTTCCAAGAAAATGTCTGCTTTACAAAAAGTCAGAATAACTGATTCCAAGTTGTATTTTGGATTGTACATCATCTGCAGTGTTAAAATGTGTCCCAGATCAATCATTAATAACAACCTGTGTACAAACTTTATATGCACAGAAACATATAAAAGTAACATGCACTCACATCTATTTTCTACAATTACGAATGGGCAGTATTGGTATAGCAAGAGAAGACAAGGTAGTTGTGAACAGTAAGGATACTAAGCCTGACTACTGTCTAAATCCAATCCAAGCCCAGGAACAGTGGACAAAAGGGCGGCCCATATCCCCGCCGGCGATGGGTGCAATGACGGCCACTTCATTATAAAAGCCTCCTCAAGTCCCACAGTGCATTCCACGTTTATGGGGAACATATGGGGAAGCCTGCAATTTTTAGACCACAAAATAAGACCCTTTGCAGCTGGACGCACGACCGCACTCGGTCCTTTTTGCCTCCCGAGCCACACCCGAAAGGCGTAGGACCACTGACAGTGATTAAACCACCACAGTTTTCTCAGCAAAACAGGAGTTATATTGAGCTTAAATACAGGGACTTGATAAACAAGGCATGGGCAGCAGAAAAAATTATCCAAAAGACCACAATGATCTTCTGACCATTTCTCTCACGGTCATGGGCAGAGCAACTGGGATGCATTTCAAAACACGGAGCAGATGTTTACCTAGGCAAAGAGCAAATACAGAGAGAAGAGAGGACAAAGACAAAGCCTTGAATCCACTCAGTTGAATTTTTGATTTGGCTAGGGCAACTAGATGGACAGAGCCAATGATATTTATTGCTCAGAAACAATAACGGTCACATGTTGTATAACTACAGTAAGAGAAAGGCTGGGGTTGATTCCTTTTTCTATGTTCCCCCATGGAAAATCCAGATGCAATTTCTTCACACACAGCAACAGCAAAAAAGGAAACTGTTGATTGTCTGAAGTGCTTTTCTTCTTGTAAACTTCCAAAATACCAATATAATCAATTAAATGTGAATACATAATATATCATTGACATGCCATGAACAACAATATTTAAATTATGCATACAAACCACATACACTGTTGTTCCGATGTAAAGCTTAAACATTGTACACCACTTCTGCTACACCCAAACGCATTGCCACAGACCTAGACGGCAAAGCCCCTACTGTGAGACCAATGATCCTATTACGGTTCTCCACTACTGATCTCCGGTCTCCCCCTCCATAAACACATACAGATGAAACAGGCCAGGAAGCCACAGAGGCCCTCCATTCCAACAGCTCGAGAACAGAGGAGAGTAGTAGAGGAGAGTAGTAGTGGAGAGTAGTAGAGGAGAGTAGTAGTTGAGAGTAGTAGAGGAGAGTAGTGGAGAGTATTAGAGGAGAGTAATAGTGGAGAGTAGTAGAGGAGAGTAATAGAGGAGAGTAGTAGAGGAGAGTAGTGGAGGAGAGTAGTAGAGGAGAGTAGTGGGGGAGAGTAGTAAAGGAGAGTAATAGAGGAGGGTAGTAGAGGAGAGTAGTAGAGGAGAGTAGTAAAGGAGAGTAATAGAGGAGAGTATTAGAGGAGAGTAGTGGGGGAGAGTAGTAAAGGAGAGTAATAGAGGAGAGTAGTAAAGGAGAGTAATAGAGGAGAGTAATAGAGGAGGGTAGTGGAGGAGAGTAGTAAAGCAGAGTAATAGAGGAGAGTAGTGGGGGAGAGTAGTAAAGGTGAGTAATAGAGGAGAGTAGTGGAGGAGCATAGTAGAGGAGAGTAGTAAAGGAGAGTAATAGAGGAGAGTATTAGAGGAGAGTAATAGAGGAGAGTAGTAAAGGAGAGTAGTAGAGGAGAGTAGTGGAGGAGAGTAGTGGGGGAGAGTAGTAAAGGAGAGCAGTAGAGGAGAGTATTAGAGGAGAGTAATAGAGGAGAGTAGTAAAGGAGAGTAGTAGAGGAGAGTAGTGGAGGAGAGTAGTGGGGGAGAGTAGTAAAGGAGAGTAATAGAGGAGAGTAGTGGAGGAGAGTAGTAGAGGAGAGTAGCAAAGGAGAGTAATAGAGGAGAGAAGTGGAGGAGAGTAATAGAGGAGAGTAGTAAAGGAGAGTAATAGAGGAGAGTAGTGGGGGAGAGTAATAGAGGAGAGTAGTAGAGGAGAGTAGTAGAGGAGAGTAGTGGGGGAGAGTAGTAAAGGAGAGTAATAGAGGAGAGTAGTGGGGGAGAGTAGTAGAGGAGAGTAGTAAAGGAGAGTAATAGTGGAGAGTAGTAGAGGAGAGTAGTGGGGGAGAGTAGTAAAGGAGAGTAGTGGAGGAGAGTAGTAGAGGAGAGTAGTAAAGGAGAGTAATAGAGGAGAGTAGTGGAGGAGAGTAATAGAGGAGAGTAGTAAAGGAGAGTAATAGTGGAGAGTAGTAGAGGAGAGTAGTGGGGGAGAGTAGTAAAGGAGAGTAATAGAGGAGAGTATTAGAGGAGAGTAGTAGAGGAGAGTAGTGGAGGAGAGTAGTAGCGGAGAGTAGTGGAGGAGAGTAATAGAGGAGAGTAGTGGAGGAGAGTAGTAGAGGAGAGTAGTAGAGGAGAGTAATAGAGGAGAGTAGTAGAAGAGAGTAGTAGAGGAGAGTAGTAGAGGAGAGTAATAGAGGAGAGTAGTGGAGGAGAGTAATAGAGGAGAGTAGTAGATGAGGGGAATAGATGAGAGTAGTAGAGGAGAGTAGTGGAGGAGAGTAGTAAAGGAGAGTAGTACAGGAGAGTAGTACAGGAGAGTAGTACAGGAGAGTATTAGAGGAGAGTAGTACAGGAGAGTAGTACAGGAGAGTAGTACAGGAGAGTAATAGAGGAGAGTAGTAGAGGAGAGTAGTAGAGGAGAGTAATAGAGAATAGTAGTGGAGGAGAGTAATAGAGGAGAGTAGTAGATGAGGGGAGTAGAGGAGAGTAATAGAGGAGAGTAATAGAGGAGAGTAGTAGAGGAGAGTAGTAGAGGAGAGTAATAGAGGAGAGTAGTGGAGGAGAGTAATAGAGGAGAGTAGTAGATGAGGGGAATAGATGAGAGTAGTAGAGGAGAGTAGTGGAGGAGAGTAGTAAAGGAGAGTAGTAAAGGAGAGTAGTACAGGAGAGTAGTACAGGAGAGTAGTACAGGAGAGTATTAGAGGAGAGTAGTAGAGGAGAGTATTAGAGGAGAGTAGTAGAGGAGAGTAGTAGAGGAGAATAGTAGAGGAGAGTAGTAGAGGAGAATAGTAGAGGAGAGTAGTAGAGAGCAGCATTGGAGAGTTGTGGAGGAGAGTAGTAGTGGAGAGTAATACAGGAGAGTAGTAGATGGGGGGAGTAGAGGAGAGTAGTAGAGGAATGTAGTAAAGGAAAGTAGTGGAGGAGAGTAGTAGTGGAGAGTAGTAGAGAGTAGTGGAGGAGAGTAGTAGTGGAGAGTAGTAGTGGAGGGTAATAGAGGAGAGTAGTGGAGAGTAGTAGAGGAGAGTAGTAGTGGAGATTAGTGAAGGAGAGTAGTAGAGGAGTGTAGTAGAGGAGAGTAGTGGAGGAGAGTAGTAGAGGAGAGTAGTGGATGAGAGTAACAGAGGAGAGTAGAGGAGAGCAGCAGAGGAGAGTAGTGGAGAGTAGTAGAGGAGAGTATTAGAGGAGAGTAGTGGAGAGTAATAGAGGAGAGTAGTAGAGGAGAGTAGTAGAGGAAATTAATAAATGAGATTACTAGAGGAGAGTAGTGGAGAGTAGTAGAGGAGATTAATAGGGGAGAGTAGTAGAGGAGAGTAGTAGAGGAGATTAATAAACAAGAGTAATAGAGGAGAGTAGAGGAGAGTAGAGGAGAGTATTAGAGGAGAGTAGTGGAGAGTAATAGAGGAGAGTAGTGGAGAGTAGTAGAGGAGAGTAGTAGAGGAGAGTAGTAGAGGAAAGTAGCGGAGGACAGTAGTAGTGGAGAGTAGTAGAGAGTAGTAGTGGAGAGTAGTAGAGGAGATTAATAGGGGAGAGTAGTAGAGGAGAGTAGTAGAGGAGATTAATAAACAAGAGTAATAGAGGAGAGTAGAGGAGGGTAGAGGAGAGTATTAGAGGAGAGTAGTGGAGAGTAATAGAGGAGAGTAGTGGAGAGTAGTAGAGGAGAG
The DNA here is from genome assembly GCF_057628025.1 of Oncorhynchus mykiss. Lineage (NCBI taxonomy): Eukaryota > Metazoa > Chordata > Actinopteri > Salmoniformes > Salmonidae > Oncorhynchus > Oncorhynchus mykiss. The sequence continues at coordinate 62,356,745 of NC_143046.1, read as the reverse complement.
TAGTAGAGGAGAGTAGTAGAGGAAAGTAGCGGAGGACAGTAGTAGTGGAGAGTAGTAGAAAGTAGTAGAGGAGAGTAGTAGTGGAGAGTAGTAGAGAGTAGTGGAGGAGAGTAGTAGTGGAGAGTAGTAGAGAGTAGTGGGGAGAGTAGTAGTGGAGAGTAGTAGAGAGTAGTGGAGGACAGTAGTAGTGGAGAGTAGTAGAGAGTAGTAAAGGAGAGTAGTGGAGGAGAGTAGTAGAGGAGAGTAGTAAAGGAGAGTAATAGAGGAGAGTAGTGGAGGAGAGTAATAGAGGAGAGTAGTAAAGGAGAGTAATAGTGGAGAGTAGTAGAGGAGAGTAGTGGGGGAGAGTAGTAAAGGAGAGTAATAGAGGAGAGTATTAGAGGAGAGTAGTAGAGGAGAGTAGTAGAGGAGAGTAGTAGTGGAGAGTAGTGGAGGAGAGTAGTGGAGAGTAATAGAGGAGAGTAGTGGAGAGTAGTAGAGGAGAGTAGTAGAGGAGAGTAATAGGGGAAAGTAGTAGAGGAGAGTAGTAGAGGAGAGTAGTGGAGGAGAGAAGTAGTGGAGAGTAGTGGAGGAGAGTAGTGGAGAGTAATAGAGGAGAGTAGTGGAGAGCAGTATTGGAGAGTTGTGGAGGAGAGTATTAGTGGAGAGTAATAGTGTAGAGTAGTGGAGGAGAGGAGAGTAATAGTGGAGAGTAATAGAGGAGAGTAGTAGAGGAGAGTAGTAGAGGAAAGTAGTGGAGGACAGTAGTAGTGGAGAGTAGTAGAGAGTAGTAGAGGAGAGTAGTAGTGGAGAGTAGTAGAGAGTAGTGGAGGAGAGTAGTAGTGGAGAGTAGTAGAGAGTAGTGGAGGAGAGTAGTAGTGGAGAGTAATAGAGGAGATTAGTGCTCTAGGGAAGACCCTTTCTGCATTGTACACACAGCCCTCAACACAGAGTTGCTCAGTCAGGCCAGTCAGGTCTGATCGACTCTGAGGAGAGACTGACTGCATCATCATTCTTCTTCTTTTTAGAAGAAACATGAATCTATTGGAAATCCCAAATTGTTTGCATAGTCAGTTCACACACAGCTGTGACACACACACTTATCCCACCAGACATGCCACCAGGGGTCTTTTCACAGAACTTAAAACTTACTACCCTCTCCACTACTGTCCAATCGATGTGGATAGGGGGGTTTCTCCCTCTATTTGGTATTTTAATAGGATCCCCATTAGCTGTTGCAAAAGCAGCAGCTACTCTTCCTGGGGTCCACACAAAACATGAAACATAATACAGAATGACATAATACAGAACATCAATAGACAAGAACAGCTCAGGGACAGAACTACATACATTTTTTTAAAGGCACATGTAGCCTTCATATCAGTGCATACACACAAACTATCTAGGTCAAATAGGGGAGGGGCGTTGTGCCGTGAGGTGTTGCTTTATCTGTTTTTTGAAACCAGATTTGCTGTTTATTTGAGCAATATGAGATGGAAGGAAGTTCCATGCAATAAGGGCTCTATATAATACTGTAAGCTTTCTTGAATTTGTTCTGGATTTGGGGACTGTGAAAAGATCCCTGGTGGCATGTCCATGTTATATCCTTCCTGTTTGCCCCTGTCCGGGGGTGTCCTCGGATGGGGCCACAGGGGACTCCTGACCCCTCCTGTCTATTTATGCTGCAGTAGTTTATGTGTCGGGGGGCTAGGGTCAGTTTGTTATATCTGGAGTACTTCTCCTGTCCTATTCGGTGTCCTGTGTGAATTTAAGTGAGCTCTTTCTCTCTTTCTTTCTCTCTCTCGGAGGACCTGAGCCCTTGGACCATGCCTCAGGACTACCTGACATGATGACTCCTTGCTGTCCCCAGTCCACCTGGCCGTGCTGCTGCTCCAGTTTCAACTGTTCTGCCTCATTATTATTGGACCATGCTGGTCATTTATGAACATTTGAACATCTTGGCCATGTTCTGTTATAATCTCCACCCGGCACAGCCAGAAGAGGACTGGCCACCCCACATAGCCTGGTTCCTCTCTAGGTTTCTTCGTAGGTTTTGGCCTTTCTAGGGAGTTTTTCCTAGCCACCGTGCTTCTACACCTGCATTGCTTGCTGTTTGGGGTTTTAGGCTGGGTTTCTGTACAGCACTTTGAGATATCAGCTGATGTACGAAGGGCTATATAAATACATTTGATTTGATTTGATTTGATGTCTGGTGGGATAAGTGTGTGTGTGTAAATTGACTATGCAAACAATTTGGGATTTCCAATACATTCATGTTTCCTCTAAAAAAGAAGAAGAAGTGATGCAGTCAGTCTCTCCTCAGAGTCGATCAGGCCGGACTGGCCCGACTGAACAACTCTGTGTTGAGGGCTGTGTGTACAACGCAGAAAGGGTCTTCCCTAGAGCTGGAATCCATATAGCATACAACCTCTTCACATATCATGTCAAATATGTCAAACTTCTGCCCAGGATGTCTTATCCAGGCTCTCTGGTACAGTACATTACAGTTCCACAGAGCTGTCATCCCCTGGTGGCCTGGCACAGCGTGGGCTGCAGAGGTGTGAGAAGGGGAGGCTGTGCTGTGGGTGTGAGGTTTTGTCGGAGGCCTGTAGTGGCCGAGGAGAAGTACTGAATAAAGCCCTGGGGCCGTGCTGTGACCTCAGCCTTCGGCCACACTCCCCGACGCCATGTCATTTTCCCGTCCCCGCGTTGCCGCCTAACCAACGGCAACTGCTCATTTACAGGGCAGTGTGGGCTCTGAGGCGCACAGATACACACTAACACACAGACCAGAGCATGGAGCATACAGCCCTGTCCAGCAATTAGCACATGAGCACGTGCGGGTCACGAGTCATTCACTACACATGGACAAACATGGCTATGAGTCATAGACACGCAAAATGCTGCAAATCTTAAAATAATTTACAACAATACTCACATATGCATACAAACTCACAAGTAGCATAAAAATATACATGTCCGGACACACACAAACAAACACTGGTTGCCCAGGGTAACCGTGGGTCACATGACTGTCCAGACAGTGGTTGTGGGTCCTGTTGTCCAGACATGGTTAGCGTGACAGAGAGAGAGAGAGAGAGAGAGAGAGAGAGAGAGAGAGAGAGAGAGAGAGAGAGAGAGAGAGAGAGAGAGAGAGAGAGAGAGAAAGAAAGTTTGGGCAGCTTGGCTAGCTAAGGCACACCCAATTACATGACTCGCACATGCAGTGTCTAGTACTTTAGAGGACAATGTCTGTCTGCAACTCTGTCTGTGTGTCTGTCTGTCTGGTTTGCATCTTGTATCATACACTGAGTGTACAAAACATTAAGAACACCTTCCTAATATTGAGTTGCACCCCCTTTTGCCCTCAGAACAGCCTCAATTCGTCAGGGCATGGACTCACGTTCCACAGGGATGCTGGCCCATGTTGACTCCAATGCTTCCCACAGTTGTGTCAAGACGGCTGGATGTCCTTTGGGTGGTAGACCACTCATATTACATATACACTGTTGAGAGAGAAAAACCCAGTAGCGTTGCAGTTCTTGACACAAACCGGTGCGCTGGGCATCTACTACCATACCCCATTCAAAGACACTTACATTTTTTGTGTCTTGCCCATTCACCCTCTGAATGGCACACACACACAGTCCATGTCTCAATTGGCTCAAAGCTTAAAAATCCCTCTTTAACCTGTCTCCTCCCCTTCATCTGGACTGATTGAAGTGGATTTAACAAGTGACATCAATAAGGGATGGTCAGTCTATGTCATGGAAAGAGCAGGTGTTCTTAATGTTTTTTTATTGGACCTTTATTTAACTAGGCAAGTCAGTTAAGAACACATTCTTATTTACAATGACGGCCTACCAAAAGGCAAAAGGCCTCCTGCGGGGACGGGGGCTGGGATTAAAAATATTTTAAAAATATAAAATATAAATATAGGACAAAACACACATCACAACAAGACAGACAGCACAACACTACATAAAGAGAGGTCTAAGACAACAAGATAACAAGGCAGCAACACATGTTTCGTACACTTGTGTAGTTATGCAATATATCAAATGTAGGGCTCTATAGGCTTCTCTTTTTAGAGCCCTGACCAGATTGTGTTTTCTGAAAGTGTCAAAACCACAATCAGGTTAAATCCGGTTTAGATATTTGAGGGGGGGGAACTCTGACATACCCACAACACACTGGAAATATGCTATTCACTCTCAGGCTGTGCTTAAAGCCAAAATGCTTTTTAGTAAGTTATGTAGTAGTGGATCTATGTTTATATACTGTATTTTCTACATATTTTATCAACCTTTGTGTATTGCTCCTTTGTCCTGTATTACAGGTGTGAAATAAATATTCCCAAATAATTTTATTGTGTGGTAGGTAAGAATAGACTTGGTGAGAAGCAGAGTGAATGGGACAGTGTGTGAGAGAGAGGTAGTAAGAATAGAGGGGACAGCAGAGCAGAGCAGCACTGCAGCTAAGATTACGATACTATCAAGCGGTAAGTGAGGGTGGAGGGTTGGTTTTCCAGGCCCAAAACCACCAGCTCTTACAAACACAGATGCGCAGTGAGTCAGACATACACACACAAACACATACATACACACAGTCTCTCTCTGAAAGCGCTCAGAGACAGAACCCTCTCTACTCTGCTCTGCTCCTTTTCTCTCTCTATGCAGCGGCAAGCCCCAGTCTCCACAGTCAACGCTCTCTCTCGGTCTCTCTCTCTCCCTCACTCTCACTCTTTCTTCTCTCTTATTTCTATTTCTCTTAATGCGTGTTCAATGCTTTTCTGGTTGTTCACATTGGGTTTCGGCGCCCTCTGAAAGCCTCACAGACTTTGAATGGCGTAGGCCACTGCCTGGTTTGAACTTAAAGAAAACAGAACATTTCCAAAACTTGGCCGACCAATCAAAAGAGAGAGAGAAAAGAGAGAGGGGAGCAGAGAGCTGAAAAAGTAAAAGCAAAAAGGAAAAAATAAGCTACACCGAGTAAGAGCGAAAAGAGAGAGGGGAGGGGAGGGGAGGAGAGGCCCTGTGACCTCATGTGACATGTGACGTGAGCTCCTCCACTCACGGAGGGGAGTTGGAGGATGGCGAGGACGCAAAGAGAGCTGTGGCTTTAGCCGGCGCTAGCTAACACTGACGCTCCAGTCAGGTCACCACCGTGGGACACCACGTCTCCTGACAGAGAGAGAGATTACCTGGCTAACCTCAGAGCCCCTGCCCACTGACGGAACGGACCAGCACAGCACCACACCTCCCTGCCACCCCACCGTGGCCTGCTAACAAGACGTCCAGACCCGATACAACAACGGTGAGTGCATTGGAACCAGAGTCCTGGAGAGGGATGGTACCACTGCATCTCAGTGTAGCCACACTCTCCCTCTCCCTCTCCCTCCCAGCCTGCCATTCTCTCTCTCTCACTCACCCTCCCAGCCTGCCATTCTCTCTCCCTCTCCCTCACCCTCCCAGCCTGCCATTCTCTCTCCCTCTCCCTCACCCTCCCAGTTTACCATTCTCTCTCCCTCTCCCTCACCCTCCCAGCCTGCCATTCTCTCTCACTCTCCCTCTCCCTCACCCTCCCAGCCTGCCATTCTCTGTCCCTCTCCCTCATCCCCCCAGCCTGCCATTCTCTCTCCCTCTCCCTCACCCTCCCAGCCTGCCATTCTCTGTCCCTCTCCCTCATCCCCCCAGCCTACCATTCTCTCTCCCTCTCCCTCACCCTCCCAGCCTGCCATTCTCTCTCCCTCTCCCTCATCCCCCCAGCCTACCATTCTCTCTCCCTCTCCCTCTCTTTCACTCCCTCTCCCCCTATCATTCCCTCTTCCTCTCTTTCTTTCTGAATGTCTCATACCCCTGGTGCTGCATACTTATACTGCTCTCTTTGCAGGCTTGTGGCGAGGGATTCCTGCGGTAGTTACAAACCCCAAATTCTTGGTTGCAAATGGGCTCCGAGTTCCAGGATCTATCCTTCTCCCTCGCTCTCCTCTCTCTCACTCTTTCGTTCTCTATTTCAACCACTGTTTCTCTCCAAGGTTGGTCGTTATCGACTGTAGAGAGGGCTGACGACGGCTCTGGCACCACTTCAGCCACGAGGACATGGCTTCCAACAGCATCTTTGACTGCTTCGGGAACTACGGCCCCACTCTACTGAGAGGTAAGCACTCTCTCCTCCCCTCAATACGCTCTCTCTCTCCCTCTCTCCCTCCTCTGTCATGTCTGTGGCTCGAGGCGTCAGAGAGAGAATGATATTGGCGGCTCTGGCGGTCCACCCTCTCCCAGTTGTTTAAAATGTGTGGCCTCGTCTGTTTGGCAACACGAAGGAGTGTGGGGGTGTGTGCATTTTCCAAAACAGCAGGGACAGCAACACTTCTAAAAGAGAGACTTTGTTTTGGTGTTTGAGTAGACCCTCTCTGAAAGGATCGTACCACACACGCTGAATGCCCTAACGTTCCTATTAAATGGGTGGAAAAGGAGGCATGGGTCCATACAGTAGCCGAGGCCGTTAGTGACAGGGCCCTTACAGCTGTGGGCCTCAGGGCTGCGTCTGATATAGTCTTGATGGAGCACACCAATAATGGGCTTCTCACCACAGCCATCAAGAGGGGGGGTTTTCTAGCTCTCTGGGAGAATAGAAGGAAGGAAGGCTCCATCGGACCGGCCTTTACTGGAACACAGCGATACGATAAAACAGAAAGAGAAAAAACATTGGTCTGTCTCCTTCACTACTTACAGGAGGTACTCTTGGCCTGTGTGGTGAGGTGAGTGCATTACACTCAGGCTAAAGACTGCTGTTAATGAAGGAGCCATTTTTTCCCCGTGGTTACCTCAGTCCTGCAGTACTTGGATTAAAGCCTAGATTGAAGTCAAGTTTAGCGAGAATTTTCCCGCTGATATAATAAAACAATAAATTATAAGATTATTAATAACAATGTACTAAATTAGATTACATATAGTAATAGAAGATTCAATTGTGTTCAAATTAGATTAATAGCAAAATGATACAAACAAATTTTCAAGCAGCTAGAAAGTGACGAAACCATGTAAATCGTCTGTTCTGTTTGTCACAGGAGAATATCTGACTTCCACTCTAAATCTAACTGTTGAAAACTCTGAATTAACTGTATAAACTGTTGGCTAAAATTTTCCCGCTGATATAATGAGACAATAAATTATAAGATTATTAAATAACATTGTAATAAATTAGATTACATATAGTGATAGAAGATTCAATTGTGTTCAATTGCAAAAGGCCTCAGCCAACAGTTTATACAGTTAATTCAGTTTTCAACAGTTAGATTTAGAGTGGAAGTCAGATATTCTCCTGTGACAAACAGAACAGAAGTTTTACATGGTTTCTTCACTTTCTAGCTGCTTGAAAATGTGTTTGCATCATTTTGCTATTAATTTAAAAAGTCCCCAACATGTAATTTTATCGAGGGCATGTTGCTGTGAGAGTATTAATCTGAGGAGGTCTGGGAGATTGGTTCCCTACTACATAAAACAGCAACAGAAAATCTACCCTCGATTACGTCCTGGTTGCTGTGGTAATTAGAGAACCACTGGATAAGCACTACCAGCTCCTAATTGTTTGCAGAATAAATCTTAAAATCTCTGGAGCCCAGTTTCCCCCTCTATAAACATGCGCACACGCGCGCGCACACGCACACACATCTGCCGCTCATATGAGAACAAGCCTCTGATATCCCTACTGGAGCAGTGAGCAGAGTGACAGAGGATGGTGTTTCAGTGTTCTCACAGCTCAGACAGATACTCAGTCATTTATAGTTTCCTCTTGACAAAGCCGCATCTCTGCACCATGTCTTTCTCTCACTCTCCTTCTTACGCATCACTAAATGTTTCTCTCCCGCTATAATTCAGACTGGAGCATGAGGTCTGGCTGTTGATTGATAATTCTCCTTTAAAGCATTACGGCCTTACTTAGTGTGCAACCCTCTAATGTCTGACCGAGTTGGGATCATATCTTACGCTTAGCGGACCTCTTATGTAAAGCGCTTCGGATGCTTGAATTTGTATTTTGACTGTAGCGACAGGGGAAAACCAAAGTGCATGCAAAAGATAGGATAGAAAAATAGAGAGTGTTTAAAGCTGTAATCACCATTGGAAATCATTAATGAATATGCAATATCCTTTTACAATTTATTCAGTGGAGAAAATGAAAGCGAACTGTAATAGAACAAAGGCAAAAAGTCATTAAATCCTCCGGTTCAATTTGAAAGCAATTCAAATAGACTGCCTCATGTGAGAGAAATACTCTGGCGGTTAGTTTAACAACTTGCATTACACAGGCAAAGCAGTTTGGAAAAGACTTTTAAAAAATTGACTGAAATTAAGAGGATATTGTTTGTGGATATTGTATGTTTCCAATTCCTGAATTTAATACCATGGAAATGTGGATGTGTACATGTTTTCAGAAGTCATAGTGTTACAGTTAAACTCTGCCTATAGATTGTGCTTCTAAAGTACTTTCTTTTAAATTTAGCTGGTAAAAAAAAAAAGTCAAATCCCAAACATCGCATGTTCTTCATCATTTTTGCAAGATCTATATCTAATGATTAGCAACTCGAGATAGGCTACCCATAGATGAATATGCATTCAGACACGATCATCTGAATACATAAATACAAGTAGACAGGAGCCCTGTCCATAAGCAGGTATAGAATGATATTCTTAGCTCCATCACATTAAGCAGCAGTATATCTCATGCTGAGAAGTGAACACATGTGAGCACGTGATGTGCAACATCTGACGCGCTTTGTGTGAGAAAAGAATGTGCTTCACCGCAAAAACCTCACTCCTGTAGCACAGAGAAGAGGAGAGAGAAAAGAGAGAGAAGAGAGAAGAGAAGTGAGAGAGGGACGCTGAAGCTCTCACGCTATTTGTAATGAGAAAGAGAGCCCCTCCAAAAACAGTTGCGAGGCCCTGACAGTTAGCACACTAGGGCAGGCTGTATGTGAGATGGAGATGCTCTCTAAAGGCGCTAATCTGATGCAGACGAAGAGAGCTCCTGCCGTTCCCCGATAACCACAATGAGGTTACACCTGCTCCTCTCTCACAACAGACCAATTATCCAGACACACACATATGAGGTATGCTAAATACTCACAGAACTAACATTAGCAGCTTGGTATCCCAAATTCTTGATACGAGTGAAATACCAGGTGATACGAGTGAAAATAGCAACTATTTCACTCTGTAGAGAAAAATGTATAAACTTTTATTGGGTTACAAACCTGCCACTTTTGCTGTCTTCAGCGTTTGAGTCAGGTGAGGTTCCTGGTTTACAGTGACTCTGATTGGGCGTGGGTACTGGGTCATATCCTTGGCTTGGTTCCCTGACCGCTTTTCCTCCTAGCTGGAAAGGAAGCTTTTTACCCAATAGGCCCTGTAGACAGGGGGGGGCATTTTAGAGTGTAACGCTCATGGGAGCCAGTTCCCTTTGTGGCAGAAAAAAGGCCCCAGTTTATTAGGGTGGGAATGGTTTTATATGTTTGGCTTGTTGCACTGTATGAATGAAAGTTAGGGTTTCTGTGTGAAAAACACGCCATGCTTTGCCACAGTAGTAGTGAGTTTATTTTTGGTGGATTCTGGGAGGTGGTCTGGTTAGTTCTACAACTCGGAAATAAAAAGCTAAAAGACTCACAACTGTTAGAATTGTATGAGAAAAATAAACTTTGGGTAAAACCCTCTAATGAATTCTCTCACATTACAGATAAGCCTCAAGATGAATTTAACAAAATGATGAGATCTGTCAACACCTGTTGATGGATAACACCTTCAGGGGTCGCCAACAAGATGGCTTCCAGGTAGAGGAAGGAAGGCGGCATCTGCTGATTATGTGGTCAACCAATTTCCAAACCCCGTCTCCCCTAAATTGTTTGGCTGAGCACGCTAAACTCTATATAACGTTGGTCAAGGTTAAAGTTGTGCTAAGTGTTGTAGTAAATCAAATGTTCTGGTGGTCGACCGGCAACCACAAGGGCCAGATTCTCTGGAGCTGGTCTCCAATCTGATAATGTGGATATTTCCTGTATTGGTCGCTCTCTCAAATTTCGTTTGAACAAGTAATTGTTTCGGAAGGGCGGACAACTTTCTATCAACAAACAGCACTGGACGGGTGATCAACATATGTTTCTGAAATTCATCTTGAAAACAAACTCAAGGTAGACTTTGTGTAGTATGGCATGGCTGGTGTGTATAGTGAGTCAGTAGGAATTGTGCCAGACTGAAGCATTAAGAAAGCTCTGTGTGGCGTCTCAACCCCTTTAGCACAGTTCATCCAGAGTTAGACTTCACATTAAGAGCAGCTCTCTGATTGTCTATGGCAGTTCTGAGTGGACTGACCTCTGTGAATGTCTATGGCAGTTCTGAGCGGACTGACCTCTCTGATTGTCTATGGCAGTTCTGAGGGGACTGACCTCTGTGATTGTCTATGGCAGTTCTGAGGGGACTGACCTCTGTGAATGTCTATGGCAGTTCTGAGGGGACTGACCTCTGTGAATGTCTATGGCAGTTCTGAGGGGACTGACCTCTGTGATTGTCTATGGCAGTTCTGAGGGGACTGACCTCTGTGAATGTCTATGGCAGTTCTGAGGGGACTGACCTCTGTGAATGTCTATGGCAGTTCTGAGGGGACTGACCTCTGTGATTGTCTATGGCAGTTCTGAGGGGACTGACCTCTCTGATTGTCTATGGCAGTTCTGAGTGGACTGACCTCTCTGATTGTCTATGGCAGTTCTGAGGGGACTGACCTCTGTGATTGTCTATGGCAGTTCTGAGGGGACTGAACTCTGTGAATGTCTATGGCAGTTCTGAGGGGACTGACCTCTGTGATTGTCTATGGCAGTTCTGAGGGGACTGAACTCTGTGAATGTCTATGGCAGTTCTGAGGGGACTGACCTCTGTGAATGTATGGTAAATACATTACCACACCTCCCTCAGACAAGCAAAAAGGATAAAACACATTATGCCCTTACTTAATAACTACGGCGTAATTGGTATGGTGAGAGACACAAATGTCCAAGTTTGTCATGATACAATGCACTGGGATGTCAGCGGAATTCATAACGTCTAGACAAGCTATTTTCTGGGACCCTCCGATGTGGAAAATAAATATCGGAACAGGAACACTAGCATGCAGGCAGGAAAGTATTCAGACGACGAAAGTATTTGGATAACTGGACAAGGAGATGGAAATGATCACAATATCATTTTCTGGTTGTTTTTTTAAAAGTCTTATATCTACTGTTTATGGTTACAATATTCCGATGAGTCATTTCTTTACGCTTAATTACGTTCTCTTATGAGATTATCATATTTCATTAGGCCCTTACTGTGGTATTGATTAAATCCCTGCTATCATGCTTTTAATAACCTCATCCCTTTTGTCTGAGAGAATTGAATTATGAACAAACCCAGGCTTGTAATGTTTTTGATCACTTATCATGCAGTTGTATAACAGCTGCCCTGAACCACAGCTAGTTTCATGCACTGAGGCAGCTGACAATTAGGGACAAGCAACAGTCTAATACCACCAGTGATTATGCATGGTGACCTAAGTTTGGCAATAATTAAGTTACAGGAAGCTTATATAAGTGCTATTAAGTAATTTTGTCATGCCATTAAGTGTTAAATACCATGTGATTAATTAACTAAATGAGACCCTAGTTGTACTAATGAAGGCGATAATAGATCAGATTACAACCAACAACGAATTTACAGGAAATTAAAGAATGAAAATGAAGATCCTTCTTGAAAATAAATGAATTATGTATTATTTTTTGAACGGTCTTGTCTATCAAAAGAAGCCAACACTGGACAAACAGAGTCCATTTGAAGTGAATTTGAAACTTCTACAGAATGTTGTTGTTTTTCATAAGGCATGACCCCTCCCTGCTGAGTAATACCGTTACACAGATGTTTCGAACAACATAAAGAAGAATCCTCCCATTTAGCGTAGCGCATGAAAACTATTTCAGCATAGTTGTATTTTCACATGCAGCTAATTTCAGTTGCCTATATACAGTATGGTACATCTGGTTTTCAACGCGGAGACATCGAACAATTCAACAGCAAAACAGCTCAACAAGCCAGAATGTGAAACTGAACTAAAGACTGAAGCCTCTTCTTCCTTCATTACGATAAATCTCATGCTCAAAATGTCCATAGCCCATCCCTCTTCCCAAAAGCAATAAAGAAAAAAGTTAATTACGGTGGAGCAAAGATGCAGATAATGATAGGATATATAAGCTGCAGGCGATGAAATTGTTTTTGATACAATATTTTCTCTGTTTTTCCCAGAAAAATCTCAAGTTGTTTGCATTAGTTAATTATCTTTGGTGCAATAAAACACATTTTAGGGGGACGTGACAACCTTCCCAAAAAGTAGAAAAAGTGATTTCAAGAGATCATCTTTTCAGAAATGGGAAATGACTACTTGACTTTTTTTTGCAACTTGACTTTTTAGACAGGGGCAATTTTATGTGATCATGTATTCTAAAAACATGATTAAAATCTGCTCCAAATTATGATTCAAAGATGTCTGCAGGAAGAATAAGGTGTCAGCTATGACATGACAACCTGGGTTTACCCTGGGTTTATTATTTTGGTTATTGAACTGCAGTAAATGAAGTGGATTAATGCCTGGATTACAGTAAAGGAATTTCATCATGGGTCCCTTATCTGTGCTACTCAGAAATGCATAGTTATGGACATGAATGCCATTCTCTTCATGGTCTTTTTGTTGTATGTGTGATGTAAGTGCCTTAATGTGTTTGGAAGCTAGGAAGAGTAGTTGCTGCCTTGGCAGGAACTAATGGGGATCCCTAATAGATACAAATACAAATGGGGATGTATCCTAAATTGGCACACAAATGTAGAAATGTGCCATATCCTCCTCTGCATATCTGGGTATTATTCTACACACTGGCTATTATTTTAATGAGCTCTTACCCCAAACAAGACCAAATCTGGTTGGTCCAGACCATATCTGAACGAATCATAGACATCTATGTTTCACAAATTTGGACATCAAAGTACAGCACAGTAGAGCACAGAACAGCACAGCACAGTAGAGTACATTACAGTAAAGTAGATTATAGTTCAGTACAGTACAATGCAGTAAATTACAGTAAAGTAGATTATAGTTCAGTACAGTACAATACAGCATATTACAGTAAAGTAGATTATAGTTCAGTACAGTACAATACAGTACATTACAGTAAAGTAGATTATAGTTCAGTACAGTACAATACAGTACATTACAGTAAAGTAGATTATAGTTCAGTACAGTACAATACAGTACATTACAGTAAAGTAGATTATAGTTCAGTACAGTACAATACAGTACATTACAGTAAAGTAGATTATAGTTCCGTACAGTACAATACAGTACATTACAGTAAAGTAGATTATAGTACAGTACAATACAGTACATTACAGTAAAGTAGATTATAGTTCAGTACAGTACAATACAGTATATTACAGTAAAGTAGATTATAGTTCAGTACAGTACAATACAGTACATTACAGTAAAGTAGATTATAGTTCAGTACAGTACAATACAGTACATTACAGTAAAGTAGATTATAGTTCCGTACAGTACAATACAGTACATTACAGTAAAGTAGATTATAGTACAGTACAATACAGTACATTACAGTAAAGTAGATTATAGTTCAGTACAGTACAATACAGTACATTACAGTAAAGTAGATTATAGTACAGTACAATACAGTACATTACAGTAAAGTAAATGCTTTTTTCAATCTTTACTAACGACATTCCACTGGCTTTGAGTAAGGCCAGTGTGTCTATGTATGCGGATGACTCAACACTATACACGTCAGCTACTACAGCGACTGAAATGACTGCAACACTTAACAAAGAGTTGCAGTTAGTTTCGGATTGGGTAAAAAGGAATAAGTTAGTCCTAAATATTTCCAAAACTAAAAGCATTGTATTTGGGACAAATCATTCACTAAACCCTAAACCTCAACTACATCTCGTAATGAATGGTGTGTAAATTTAGTAAATTGAGGTGACTAAACTGCTTTGGAGTAACCCTGGATTGTAAACTGTCATGGTCGAAAACATATTGATACAACAGTAGCTAAAATGGGGAAAAGTCTGTCCATAATAATGCACTGATCTGCCTTCTTAACCACACTATCAGCAAGGCAAGTCCTACAGGCCCTGGTTTTGTCACACCTGGACTACTGTTCAGTAGTGTGGTCAGGTGCCACAAAGAGAGACTTGGGAAAATTGCAGTTGGCTGGCTCAGAACAGGGTAGCACAGCTGGCCCTTAAAATACCCGGAGAGCTAACATTAATGACATGCATGTCAATCTCTCATGGCTCAAAGTGGAAGAGAGATTGACTTCATCATTACTTGTTTATGTAAGAGGTGTTGACAATCTGAATGTACCGAGCTGTTGTTTAAAATACTACACACAGCTCGGACACCCATGCATACCCCACAAGACATGCCACCAGAGGTCTCTCCACAGTCCCCAAGTCCAGAACAGACGATGGGAGGCGCACAGTACTACATAGAGCCATGACAAAATAGAACTCTACTCCACATCAGGTAACTGATGTAAGCAGTAGAATCAGATTTAAAAAGCAGGTAAAAGTACACCTTATGGAACAACGGGGACTGTGAAGAGACGCACACAAAGGTGCATATACACACATTGTGATATTGTTGTATGGTGGTATTGAACATTTGTGTTGTGGATATGTGGTGTTGTAGGGATGTTACAGTTGAAGTCGGAAGTTTACATACACTTAGGTTGGAGTCATTAAAACTCATTTTTCAACCACTCCACAAATTTCTTGTTAACAAACTATAGTTGACAAGTCCGTTAGGACATCTACTTTGTGCAGGACACAAGTCATTCTTCCAACAGACAGAATATTTCACTTATAATTCACTATTTCACTTATAATTCACTGTATCACAATTCCAGTGGGTCAGAGGTTTACATACACTAAGTTGACTGTGCCTTTAAAAGGCTTGGAAAATTCCAGAAAATTATGGCATGGCTTTAGAAGCTTCTGATAGGCTAATTGACATAATTTGAGTCAATTGGAGGTGTACCTGTGGATTTATATCAAGGCCTACCTACAAACTCAGTGCCTCTTTGCTTGACATCATAGGAAAATGAAAAGAAATCAGCCAAGACCTCAGAAAAACATTTGTAGACCTCTACAAGTCTGGTTCATCCTTGGGAGCAATTTCCAAACGCCTGAAGGTACCACGTTTATCTGTACAAACAATATTACGCAAGTATAAACACCATGGGACCACGCAGCCATCATACCGCTCAGGAAGGAGACATGTTCTGTCTCCTAGAGATGAACGTAGTTTGGTGTGAAAAGTGCAAATCAATCCCAGAACAACAGCAAAGGACCTTGTGAAGATGCTGAACGAAACGAATGCAAAAGTATCTATATCCACAGTAAAACGAGTCCTATATCGATATAACCTGAAAGGCCGCTCAGCAAGGAAGAAGCAACTGCTCAAAAACTGCCATTAAAAAGCCAGACTACGGTTTGCAACGGCACATAGGGACAAAGGTCAAACTTTTTGGAGAAATGTCCTCTGGTCTGATGAAACAAAAATATAACTGTTTGGCCATAATCGTTATGTTTGGAGGAAAAAGGGGGAGGCTTGCAAGCCGAAGAACACCATCCCAACCGTGAAGCACAGGGGTGGCAGCATCATGTTGTGGGGTTGCTTTGCTGCAGGATGGACTGGTGCACTTCACAAAATAGATGGCTTCATGAGGGAGGAAAATTATGTGGATATATTGAAGCAACATCTCAAGACACCAGTAAAGCTTGGTCACAAATGGGTCTTCCAAATGGACAATGACCCCAAGCATACTTCCAAAGTTGTGGCAAAATGGCTTAAGGACAACAAAGTCAAGGTAATGGAGTGGCCATCACAAAGCCCTTACCTCAATCATATGGAAAATCCTTGGGTAGAACTGAAAAAGCGTGTGCGAGCAAGGAGGCCTACAAAGCTGACTCAGTTACACCAGCTCTGTCAGGAGGAATGGCCCAAAATTCACCCAACTTATTGTGGGAAGCTTGTGGAAGGCCACCCGAAACGTTTCATCCAAGTTAAACAATTTAAAGGCAATGCTACCAAATACTAATTGAGTGGATGTAAACTTCTGGGAATGTGATGAAAGAAATAAAATAAAATAAATCATTTTCTCTAATATTATTCTGAAATTTCACATTCTTAAAATAAACTGGTGATCCTAACTGACCTAAGACAGGGAATGTTTACTAGGTTTAAATGTCAGGAATTGTGAAAATCTAGGATAAATGTATTTGTATACTTCCGACTTCAACTGTACATGATGTACTGTTTTATCTTTAGCTCATTCAGTACAAACATAATTCACTGTTTTATCTTTTCTTTTATATGTAATGTGGGTGCTTTGGTGTTTGGACCGCAGGAAGAGTACTGGGGATCCCTAATAAATACAAATACAAATGTCAGTCAGTTTTGGTGGTCATAATGTATTTTACAGGTGATTCAGCTCTACCAGCCACAGGATTTGAGACATTTTTACATGCATAGTATGTATACTGAACAAAAATATAAATGAAACATGTAAAGTGTTGGTTCCATGTTTAATGAGCTGAAATAAAATATCCCAGAAATGTTCCATGCGCACGAAAAGCTTACGTCCCTGTTAGTGAGAATTTATCCTTAACCAAGATAATTAATTCACCTGACAGGTGTGGCATATCAAGAAGCTGATTAAACAGTATGATCATTACACAGGTGCACCTTGTGTTGGGGGCATTAAAAGGCCACTCTAAAAAGTGTAGATTTGTCATACAACACAGTGCCACAGATGTCTCAAGTTTTGAGGGAGCGTGCAGTTGGCATGCTGACTTCATGAATGTCAACCAGAGCTGTTGCCAGATAATTGAATGTTAATTTCTCTACCATAAGCCGCCTCCAATACATCCAACCAGCCTCACAACCGAAAACCATGTGTAACCCGCCAGCCCAGGACCTCCACATCCGGCTTCTTCACCTGCGGGATCATCTAGGACCAGCGACACGGACAGCTGATGAAACTGTGGGGTTGCACAACCAAAGGATTTCAGAAACTGTCTCAGGGAAGCTCATCTGTGTGCTGTCGTCCTCACCAGGGTCTTGACCTGACTGCAGTTCGGCTTCGTAACTGACTTCAGTGGGCAAATGCTCACCTTCGATGGCCACTGGCACGCTAGAGAAGATTCACGGGTGAATCAGCGTGTATGGCGTCGTGTGGGGGCGAGCGTGTATCAGCGTGTATGGCGTCGAGTGAGGGCAAGCGGTTTGCTGATGTCAACGTTGTGAACAGAGTGCCCCATGGTTACGGTGGGGTTCTGGTATGGGCAGGCATAAGCTATGGACAAGAACACAATTGCATTTTATCCATGGCAATTTGAATGCGTTCATGTGGTATCCATAGATAAGGGCCTTATGCATTTATTTCATGTCTGATTCCCTTATATGAACTGTAACTCACTAAAATCTTTGAAATGATTTCATGTTGCGTTATATTTTTGTTCAGTGTAGTTACCATGGCAAGGTACAGTTTTGGTTAAAGGGGTAGTTAAAAATGAACAACAATGCTTGCATACTGAAAATTAATACTGAAATGCCCATTGACAGTAAACAAGACAAGATTACTAAGAATGACAAGAATTCTAAAAAACAATGTAATATGAGTTGTGCAGAATGAAATATATGAATACATTTCCCCCCCTAAAAGACTGACCTAAGGTAACCTTAGTGTGGATCTGTTGCTGTACTTTCTCTCCAGCTGCTCAGTTCTGTAAAAACTCAGTAGAAAGCCCTACACGAGGGAATCCCCTCTCGGCTATGGAGCAGAAGTGGTCTCTCTATCCCTTCCCATTCTCTCTCCCTTCTCTGTCTGGTGCTAGGTCACTTTGTCTGGCTCTGAAACTCTTCTCACGGACACACACACACATTTACACACATACATACACAACATACAGACACACACATACAGACTTTGAGTCAGAGAGGAGTGATGTACAGTGTGTCAACGTGATGACCATATCATTCTCTCTCTCTCTCTCTCTCTCTCTCTCTCTCTCTCTCTCTCTCTCTCTCTCTCTCTCTCTCTCTCTCAATCCCGTCTGACCTCAGTGTAATAATCTGTAAGAGCTCACAGATGGCCTCCTGCTGCTTTTATCACAGTCAAGGACAACCCACAGTTGGAGTAAACGCAGACTTGAAATGACTAATACTGGTGTAGTAAATTTACAAACAGAATTTTTGAAAACCTAAATTATAACAGAGATTTGATTGTACATGCATATTTATTTAGTTTTGTTTGCATTGGAAAAATACAGGTTGTATTAATGTGATGAAAGCCGTCCTACCTGGCAGTGGTGAGAATTCAGGTACTATCACCTCTTACATGCTGTCATACACAAACCAGACCATCACCAGAGAGTTAAACCACTGACATTTAAAGCCTCACAAACCAGACCATCACTAGAGAGTTAAACCACTGAGATTTAAAGCCTCACAAACCAGAACATCACCAGAGAGTTAAACCACTGAGATTTCAAGCCTCACAAACCAGAACATCACCAGAGAGTTAAACCACTGAGATTTAAAGCCTCACAAACCAGAACATCACCAGAGAGTTAAACCACTGAGATTTAAAGCCTCACAAACCAGAACATCACCAGAGAGTTAAACCACTGAGATTTAAAGCCTCACAAACCAGACCATCACTAGAGAGTTAAACCACTGAGATTTAAAGCCTCACAAACCAGAACATCACCAGAGAGTTAAACCACTGAGATGTAAAGCCTGACAAACCAGAACATCACCAGAGAGTTAAACCACTGAGATTTAAAGCCTCACAAACCAGAACATCACCAGAGAGTTAAACCACTGACATTTAAAGCCTCACAAACCAGAACATCACCAGAGAGTTAAACCACTGAGATTTAAAGCCTCACAAACCAGACCATCACCAGAGAGTTAAACCACTGAGATTTAAAGCCTCACAAACCAGAACATCACCAGAGAGTTAAACCACTGAGATTTAAAGCCTCACAAACCAGAACATCACCAGAGAGTTAAACCACTGAGATTTAAAGCCTCACAAACTCCTCTTTTTGCGGCCACAACCTACACTGAACCTTAATTTCACCATCAACACAAAACCTCTTATCTTCACACCATCTCATCCACCATCCCCTTGGCTTTCACGCACGATAAAGACTACTGCAGGGCTACCTCTGCTAACTTAACCAACCCAGCAGAAAGTTGTGTGTTACATGTAGCTAGGGACCAACCGAGGCTCCTTTAATCAGCATAATGACACAGCGAACAGTCAGCCAGTCAGTCAGTCAGTCAGCGAGCGTTTGATCAGGCTAATCACCACACGACAAGCCAGACTCTAGCCTCCTAATTTGGTTTATAAACGCTCACTGTTGTCGTCGTTAGCCTGTCGTTAGCCTGGCCCGCCCTGGCGCTGAGGAGCCCGAGGGGCCAAACACAGCAATCAGAGGATTAGCGAGCAGTTAGGGCTCCTCAGAGGCTCTGAGTCACAGAGAGAGTGAGGAAAGTACGCTACATTGCACTGCATGGGGCAGGGTGCTAACCACTCATGGGCAACATCACTAGTGATTAGTCACAAAGATTATGAGAGGAAACATTCAGCCACATGGACACATGGAACTCATAGAGAGACAGAGAGAGCTGCATGCAATGGAGAGAGACAGTGTCCGTCTGTCCGGACACAGTAAAAGTTCAGAGAAGAGACGAGAGTTCAAGTAAAATCACAGTGATGACAGCTGGTCTCTTCTCTTCTCATGATTTCATTCAAACTCAATTGGGTTCAATTTGATGATTGACAGTAATGATTTTGTGTTCAAAGGAGTGGTTTTATTGCAGGTGATGAAAATAATGTATGTCTGTGAAACTCTTTAAACTCTCTGACTGAGAGGAGCCACACCCTTCCTGCATCGGAATGAAAGCCTTCAGGCCCAGTGCAGTCGCTCGCTGCTTTCAGAGTTGTCTCAAGTCTGCAGTGGAAAGTACCATGGACAGTTGTCAGGAAACAGGCGCTGGGTCACTGTTTTATTCTAGTCTCGCTCTCCAGTGAGCTAGACAGGGCCGAGGAGATTGAACTCCAGTGAAGAGAAATACATGCGATTTCAATATCTAGAAATTCTTTGAGGCGTCTTTACACTTGAATGTGTGACAGAACCTGGGATGACCTCCGTTAAATACCCAAACAAGGATGAAGGAGTTTAACAGGGCAGGGTGGCTGCTTAGACAGCAAATGAGATAGTGAGTGATTGAGTGAGTGAGTGAGTGAGTGAGTGAGTGAGTGAGTGAGTGAGTGAGTGAGTAGACAGTACAGACAGTGGTGGAAAAAGTACCCAATTGTCATACTTGAGTAAAAGTAAAGATACTTGACTCAAGTGAAATAGTGAAATTGAAAGTCACCCAGTAAAATACTACTTGATTAAGAGTCTAAAAGTATTTGGTTTTGAATATATTTAAGTATTAAAAATAAATATAATTTCTTCAAATATATAAAAAAATCATTATATTAGGCAAACAAGAATGCATTTTTATTTGTTTATTTGCAGATAGCCAAGGGCACACTCCAACACTCAGACATCATTTACATTACTTAAGTTATACTTTTAAGTATTTTTACTTAAATGTATTGTATTTTACAGTAGGCACCAATGTGTTAGAGTGTCCTGAAGGCAAAGGGCGTGGTGGCCAGTTTATGGTCCAAAATGTATTTAACAACATGAACCAAAGATTATCATATTGGCACAGTCAGGATTGTTTGGTGAATTCCTCACCAGACAGCCTTTTTCTTCTTAGCAGTCATACCACTCATACCTTGTCTTGTTCCTTCATATTTCCATGGGGACAGCCTATACTCAACAAAAAAATAAAAACATGTGGCTTTTGTTGCAGGAAGGAATGAACAACAGCATTCCGTGAGTAACCACATGAAAGGTTCCTCTGGCCATGGAGGCAGGCTCCCCTGCCTCCTGCTGACACGACTGTGACTAATTAACTAGAGAACAGAACTGACACTCCAGTCTATACATCCTCTTTCCTCTCCACCTCTCCTCCCCTTTCTTCAGCTCTCCTCTCCCCAATCTCCATCTTTCTTCTCTTCTCTTCTCCTCTCCTCTGCTCCCCTCTCCTCATCCACACTGTTTAATTGTACAGGGCTCCTCTCTGGGTTCCGGCAGAGGGGACAGCCACACACGAGGACAAAGGGGCATTGTCTGCTGGTGAAAATGTGGTTAACAGGCCCGGCTATAATGGCTTGGCGGCTGTTGGCAGCCATGCACACTTCCTAATATTCGGTTCACATGCGATTTCATTTGGGAAAAAACTGAGTTATGGGGCTTTGCCTTTGTGCGAGAGGGACGCCTCAACTTATTTTCAGAGCCGGCGGGCTAGGGTTCACCCCTCGCTGGGTCTCTCATTGCGCTTCTATATTTGTGTGCGATGTCGAGCTCCAGGATCACAGACATACTCCCATTTTGGCAGGGGGAAGGGAAACAATGTCTCTGTTTGCCAGTCAAATGTGTTTGGCTGTCAGACTGAAAGGCTTCCAGAGCTCCGAGCTGTCTCCTCTTCTCGTCAGGGTGACATGTTTGATCTCTCAGAGACCATTTAATACACAGAGGGAAGTTCAACTGCTGGGTGGTTTGATAGGCAGTGCTGTGCAGCAGCGCACCAGGCAGCAGCTCAGAGAGGAAAGGGTTGCTCACCTCACTGTGGACAGTCTGGATGTAATCACAGTGTCTGTACACTGAATCTATAAATGTCTCATGGCATTACTTTTGTCCCTGCCCACCAGAGGTGTGTGGTTACCCAGTGTGGAGTGTGAGGAAGTGCAGCATCAGTGAGCTAACAGGTCTTGGGGCTGTGTTGAGTACAGGGGTGGTGATGCAGTGCGTAATGACTTCACAAACGTGGGCCACGTCTAGCCACAGTTACACATCGAGAAGTTGTTTGTTGGATTGGTGAAATGGTGGGCGAGGACTTCATCGAATCATGCCACAGTCTCACAGTACAGTGTGTGGGACGTGGGGCGGAGGTGGGGGGGATTGATATGGTGACCTCATAAACATGCGCCACAATCACACATAGCAAACCAGCGTGGTGGAGTGTTAGAGTGGTGGAGTGTTAGTGGTGGAGTGTTAGTGGTGGAGTGTTATAGTGGTGGAGTGGTGGAGTGTTAGAGTGGTGGAGTGTTACTGTGGTGGGGTGTTAGAGTGGTGGAGTGTTAGTAGTAGAATGTTAGTGATGGAGTGGTGGAGTGTTAGAGTGTTGAGTGTGAGAGTGGTGGAGTGTTAGTGTGGTGGAGTGTTAGTGTGGTGGAGTGTTAGTAGTAGAACGTTAGTGGTGGAGTTTTAGAGTGGTGGAGTGTTAGAGTGGTTGAGTGTTAGTGTGGTAGAGTGGTAGTGTGGTGGAGTTTTAGAGTGGTGGAGTGTTAGTAGTAGAATGTTACTGGTGGAGTGGTGGAGTGTTAGAGTGGTTGAGTGTTAGTGTGGTGGAGTTTTAGAGTGGTGGAGTGTTAGAGTGGTTGAGTGTTAGTGTGGTAGAGTGGTAGTGTGGTGGAGTTTTAGAGTGGTGGAGTGTTAGTAGTAGAATGTTACTGGTGGAGTGGTGGAGTGTTAGAGTGGTTGAGTGTTAGTGTGGTGGAGTTTTAGAGTGGTGGAGTGTTTGTAGTAGAATGTTACTGGTGGAGTGGTGGAGTGTTAGAGTGGTTGAGTGTTAGAGTGGTGGAGTGTTAGTAGTAGAATGTTAGTGGTGGAGTGGTGGAGTGTTAGAGTGGTGGAGTGTTAGAGTGGTGGAGTGTTAGTGGTGGAGTGTCAGAGTGGTGGAGTGTTAGTGGTGGAGTGTCAGAGTGGGGGAGTGTTAGAGTGGTGGAGTGTTAGTGTGGTGGAGTGTTAGTGTGGTGGAGTGGTGGAGGGTTGGAGCGGTGGAGTGTTAGAGTTGTGGAGTTTTAGAGTGGTGGAGTTTTAGAGTGGTGAAGTGGTGGGGTGTTAGAGTGGTGGAGTGTTAGTAGTAGAATGTTAGTGTTAGAGTGGTGGAGTGTTAGAGTGGTGGAGTGTTAGTGATGGAGTGTTAGTGGTGGAGTGTCAGAGTGGTGGAGTGTTATAGTGGTGGAGTGTTAGTGGGGTGGAGTGTTAGAGTGGTGGAGTTTTAGAGTGGTGGAGTGTTAGAGTGGTGGAGTGTTAGTGTGGTGGAGTGTTAGTGTGGTAGAGTGGTGGAGTGTTAGTGTGGTGGAATGGTGGAGTTGTGGAGTGTTAGAGTGGTGAAATGTTAGAGTGGTGGAGTTTTAGAGTGGTGGAGTGTTAGTAGTAGAATGTTAGTGTTAGAGTGGTGGAGTGTTAAAGTGGTGGAGTGTTAGTGGTGGAGTGTTAGTGGTGGAGTGTCAGAGTGGTGGAGTGTCAGAGTGGTGGAGTGTCAGAGTGGTGGAGTGTTAGTGGGGTGGAGTGTTAGAGTGGTGGAGTTTTAGAGTGGTGGAGTGTTAGAGTGGTGTAGTGTTAGTGTGGTGGAGTGTTAGTGTGGTAGAGTGGTGGAGTGGTGGAGTGTTAGTGTGGTGGAATGGTGGAGTTGTGGAGTGTTAGAGTGGTAGAGTGTTAGTAGTAGAATGTTAGTGGTGGAGTGTTAGAGTGGTGGAGTGTTAGAGTGGTGGAGTTTTAGAATGGTGGAGTGTTAGTGTGGTGGAGTGTTAGTGTGGTGGAGTGTTAGTGTTAGTGTGGTAGAGTGGTGGAGTGTTAGTGTGGTGGAATGGTGGAGTTGTGGAGTGTTAGAGTGGTGAAATGTTAGAGTGGTGGAGTTTTAGAGTGGTGGAGTGTTAGTAGTAGAATGTTAGTGTTAGAGTGGTGGAGTGTTAAAGTGGTGGAGTGTTAGTGGTGGAGTGTTAGTGGTGGAGTGTCAGAGTGGTGGAGTGTCAGAGTGGTGGAGTGTCAGAGTGGTGGAGTGTTAGTGGGGTGGAGTGTTAGAGTGGTGGAGTTTTAGAGTGGTGGAGTGTTAGAGTGGTGTAGTGTTAGTGTGGTGGAGTGTTAGTGTGGTAGAGTGGTGGAGTGGTGGAGTGTTAGTGTGGTGGAATGGTGGAGTTGTGGAGTGTTAGAGTGGTAGAGTGTTAGTAGTAGAATGTTAGTGGTGGAGTGTTAGAGTGGTGGAGTGTTAGAGTGGTGGAGTTTTAGAATGGTGGAGTGTTAGTGTGGTGGAGTGTTAGTGTGGTGGAGTGTTAGTGTTAGTGTGGTGGAGTGTTAGAGTGGTGGAGTTTTAGAGTGGTGGAGTTTTGGAGTGGTGGAGTGTTAGTGTGGTGGAGTGTTAGTGTGGTGGAGTGTTAGTGTGGTGGAGTGTTACTGATTTGGAGTGTTAGAGTGGTGGAGTGTTAGAGTGGTGGAGTGTTACTGTGGTGGGGTGGTGGAGTGGTGGAGTGTTAGAGTGGTGGAGTGTTAGAGTGATGGAATGTTAGAGTGATGGAGTGTTAGAGTGGTGTAGTGTTAGTGTGGTGGAGTGTTAGTGTGGTAGAGTGGTGGAGTGGTGGAGTGTTAGTGTGGTGGAATGGTGGAGTTGTGGAGTGTTAGAGTGGTAGAGTGTTAGTAGTAGAATGTTAGTGGTGGAGTGTTAAAGTGGTGGAGTTTTAGAGTGGTGGAGTTTCAGAGTGGTGGAGTTTTGGAGTGGTGGAGCGTTAGTGTGGTGGAGTGTTAGTGTTAGTGTGGTGGAGTGTTAGAGTGGTGGAGTTTTAGAGTGGTGGAGTTTTGGAGTGGTGGAGTGTTAGTGTGGTGGAGTGTTAGTGTTGGTGGAGTGTTAGTGTGGTGGAGTGTTAGTGTGGTGGAGTGTTACTGATTTGGAGTGTTAGAGTGGTGGAGTGTTAGAGTGGTGGAGTGTTACTGTGGTGGGGTGGTGGAGTGGTGGAGTGTTAGAGTGGTGGAGTGTTAGAGTGGTGGAGTGTTAGATTGGTGGAGTGTTAGTAGTAGAATGTTAGTGGTGGAATGGTGGAGTGTTAGAGTGGTGGAGTGTTACTGTGGTGGGGTGGTGGAGTGGTGGAGTGTTAGAGTGGTGGAGTGTTAGAGTGGTGGAGTGTTAGAGTGGTGGAGTGTTAGATTGGTGGAGTGTTAGTAGTAGAATGTTAGTGGTGGAATGGTGGAGTGTTAGAGTGGTGGAGTTTTAGAGTGGTGGAGTTTATGAGTGGTGGAGTGGTGGAGTTTTAGAGTGGTGGAGTGTTAGAGTGGTGGAATGTCAGAGTGGTGGAGTGTCCGAGTGGTGGAGTGTTAGAGTGGTGGAGTGTTAGAGTGGTGGAGTGTTAGTAGTAGAATGTTAGTGGTAGAGTGCTGGAGTGTTAGAGTGGTTGAGTGGTAGAGTGGTAGAGTGGTAGAGTGGTGGAGTGTTAGAGTGGTGGAGTGTTATAGTGATGGAATGTCAGAGTGGTGGAGTGTTAGAGTGGTGGAGTGTTACTGATTTGGAGTGTTAGAGTGGTGGAGTGTTAGAGTGGTGGAGTGTTACTGTGGTGGGGTGGTGGAGTGGTGGAGTGTTAGAGTGGTGGAGTGTTAGAGTGATGGAATGTTAGAGTGGTGGAGTGTTATTAGTAGAATGTTAGTGGTGGAGTGGTGGAGTGTTAGAGTGATGGAGTGTTAGAGTGGTGGAGTGTTAGAGTGGTGGAGTGTTAGAGTGGTGGAGTGTTAGATTGGTGGAGTGTTAGTAGTAGAATGTTAGTGGTGGAATGGTGGAGTGTTAGAGTGGTGGAGTTTTAGAGTGGTGGAGTTTATGAGTGGTGGAGTGGTGGAGTTTAGAGTGTTAGTGTGAGTGTTAGAGTGTTGAGTGTGAGAGTGGTGGAGTGTTAGTGTGGTGGAGTGTTAGTGTGGTGGAGTGTTAGTAGTAGAACGTTAGTGGTGGAGTTTTAGAGTGGTGGAGTGTTAGAGTGGTTGAGTGTTAGTGTGGTAGAGTGGTAGTGTGGTGGAGTTTTAGAGTGGTGGAGTGTTAGTAGTAGAATGTTACTGGTGGAGTGGTGGAGTGTTAGAGTGGTTGAGTGTTAGTGTGGTGGAGTTTTAGAGTGGTGGAGTGTTAGAGTGGTTGAGTGTTAGTGTGGTAGAGTGGTAGTGTGGTGGAGTTTTAGAGTGGTGGAGTGTTAGTAGTAGAATGTTACTGGTGGAGTGGTGGAGTGTTAGAGTGGTTGAGTGTTAGTGTGGTGGAGTTTTAGAGTGGTGGAGTGTTTGTAGTAGAATGTTACTGGTGGAGTGGTGGAGTGTTAGAGTGGTTGAGTGTTAGAGTGGTGGAGTGTTAGTAGTAGAATGTTAGTGGTGGAGTGGTGGAGTGTTAGAGTGGTGGAGTGTTAGAGTGGTGGAGTGTTAGTGGTGGAGTGTCAGAGTGGTGGAGTGTTAGTGGTGGAGTGTCAGAGTGGGGGAGTGTTAGAGTGGTGGAGTGTTAGTGTGGTGGAGTGTTAGTGTGGTGGAGTGGTGGAGGGTTGGAGCGGTGGAGTGTTAGAGTTGTGGAGTTTTAGAGTGGTGGAGTTTTAGAGTGGTGAAGTGGTGGGGTGTTAGAGTGGTGGAGTGTTAGTAGTAGAATGTTAGTGTTAGAGTGGTGGAGTGTTAGAGTGGTGGAGTGTTAGTGATGGAGTGTTAGTGGTGGAGTGTCAGAGTGGTGGAGTGTTATAGTGGTGGAGTGTTAGTGGGGTGGAGTGTTAGAGTGGTGGAGTTTTAGAGTGGTGGAGTGTTAGAGTGGTGGAGTGTTAGTGTGGTGGAGTGTTAGTGTGGTAGAGTGGTGGAGTGTTAGTGTGGTGGAATGGTGGAGTTGTGGAGTGTTAGAGTGGTGAAATGTTAGAGTGGTGGAGTTTTAGAGTGGTGGAGTGTTAGTAGTAGAATGTTAGTGTTAGAGTGGTGGAGTGTTAAAGTGGTGGAGTGTTAGTGGTGGAGTGTTAGTGGTGGAGTGTCAGAGTGGTGGAGTGTCAGAGTGGTGGAGTGTCAGAGTGGTGGAGTGTTAGTGGGGTGGAGTGTTAGAGTGGTGGAGTTTTAGAGTGGTGGAGTGTTAGAGTGGTGTAGTGTTAGTGTGGTGGAGTGTTAGTGTGGTAGAGTGGTGGAGTGGTGGAGTGTTAGTGTGGTGGAATGGTGGAGTTGTGGAGTGTTAGAGTGGTAGAGTGTTAGTAGTAGAATGTTAGTGGTGGAGTGTTAGAGTGGTGGAGTGTTAGAGTGGTGGAGTTTTAGAATGGTGGAGTGTTAGTGTGGTGGAGTGTTAGTGTGGTGGAGTGTTAGTGTTAGTGTGGTAGAGTGGTGGAGTGTTAGTGTGGTGGAATGGTGGAGTTGTGGAGTGTTAGAGTGGTGAAATGTTAGAGTGGTGGAGTTTTAGAGTGGTGGAGTGTTAGTAGTAGAATGTTAGTGTTAGAGTGGTGGAGTGTTAAAGTGGTGGAGTGTTAGTGGTGGAGTGTTAGTGGTGGAGTGTCAGAGTGGTGGAGTGTCAGAGTGGTGGAGTGTCAGAGTGGTGGAGTGTTAGTGGGGTGGAGTGTTAGAGTGGTGGAGTTTTAGAGTGGTGGAGTGTTAGAGTGGTGTAGTGTTAGTGTGGTGGAGTGTTAGTGTGGTAGAGTGGTGGAGTGGTGGAGTGTTAGTGTGGTGGAATGGTGGAGTTGTGGAGTGTTAGAGTGGTAGAGTGTTAGTAGTAGAATGTTAGTGGTGGAGTGTTAGAGTGGTGGAGTGTTAGAGTGGTGGAGTTTTAGAATGGTGGAGTGTTAGTGTGGTGGAGTGTTAGTGTGGTGGAGTGTTAGTGTTAGTGTGGTGGAGTGTTAGAGTGGTGGAGTTTTAGAGTGGTGGAGTTTTGGAGTGGTGGAGTGTTAGTGTGGTGGAGTGTTAGTGTGGTGGAGTGTTAGTGTGGTGGAGTGTTACTGATTTGGAGTGTTAGAGTGGTGGAGTGTTAGAGTGGTGGAGTGTTACTGTGGTGGGGTGGTGGAGTGGTGGAGTGTTAGAGTGGTGGAGTGTTAGAGTGATGGAATGTTAGAGTGATGGAGTGTTAGAGTGGTGTAGTGTTAGTGTGGTGGAGTGTTAGTGTGGTAGAGTGGTGGAGTGGTGGAGTGTTAGTGTGGTGGAATGGTGGAGTTGTGGAGTGTTAGAGTGGTAGAGTGTTAGTAGTAGAATGTTAGTGGTGGAGTGTTAAAGTGGTGGAGTTTTAGAGTGGTGGAGTTTCAGAGTGGTGGAGTTTTGGAGTGGTGGAGCGTTAGTGTGGTGGAGTGTTAGTGTTAGTGTGGTGGAGTGTTAGAGTGGTGGAGTTTTAGAGTGGTGGAGTTTTGGAGTGGTGGAGTGTTAGTGTGGTGGAGTGTTAGTGTTGGTGGAGTGTTAGTGTGGTGGAGTGTTAGTGTGGTGGAGTGTTACTGATTTGGAGTGTTAGAGTGGTGGAGTGTTAGAGTGGTGGAGTGTTACTGTGGTGGGGTGGTGGAGTGGTGGAGTGTTAGAGTGGTGGAGTGTTAGAGTGGTGGAGTGTTAGATTGGTGGAGTGTTAGTAGTAGAATGTTAGTGGTGGAATGGTGGAGTGTTAGAGTGGTGGAGTGTTACTGTGGTGGGGTGGTGGAGTGGTGGAGTGTTAGAGTGGTGGAGTGTTAGAGTGGTGGAGTGTTAGAGTGGTGGAGTGTTAGATTGGTGGAGTGTTAGTAGTAGAATGTTAGTGGTGGAATGGTGGAGTGTTAGAGTGGTGGAGTTTTAGAGTGGTGGAGTTTATGAGTGGTGGAGTGGTGGAGTTTTAGAGTGGTGGAGTGTTAGAGTGGTGGAATGTCAGAGTGGTGGAGTGTCCGAGTGGTGGAGTGTTAGAGTGGTGGAGTGTTAGAGTGGTGGAGTGTTAGTAGTAGAATGTTAGTGGTAGAGTGCTGGAGTGTTAGAGTGGTTGAGTGGTAGAGTGGTAGAGTGGTAGAGTGGTGGAGTGTTAGAGTGGTGGAGTGTTATAGTGATGGAATGTCAGAGTGGTGGAGTGTTAGAGTGGTGGAGTGTTACTGATTTGGAGTGTTAGAGTGGTGGAGTGTTAGAGTGGTGGAGTGTTACTGTGGTGGGGTGGTGGAGTGGTGGAGTGTTAGAGTGGTGGAGTGTTAGAGTGATGGAATGTTAGAGTGGTGGAGTGTTATTAGTAGAATGTTAGTGGTGGAGTGGTGGAGTGTTAGAGTGATGGAGTGTTAGAGTGGTGGAGTGTTAGAGTGGTGGAGTGTTAGAGTGGTGGAGTGTTAGATTGGTGGAGTGTTAGTAGTAGAATGTTAGTGGTGGAATGGTGGAGTGTTAGAGTGGTGGAGTTTTAGAGTGGTGGAGTTTATGAGTGGTGGAGTGGTGGAGTTTTAGAGTGGTGGAGTGTTAGAGTGGTGGAATGTCAGAGTGGTGGAGTGTCCGAGTGGTGGAGTGTTAGAGTGGTGGAGTGTTAGAGTGGTGGAGTGTTAGTAGTAGAATGTTAGTGGTAGAGTGCTGGAGTGTTAGAGTGGTTGAGTGGTAGAGTGGTAGAGTGGTAGAGTGGTAGAGTGGTGGAGTGTTAGAGTGGTGGAGTGTTATAGTGATGGAATGTCAGAGTGGTGGAGTGTTAGAGTGGTGGAGTGTTAGAGTGGTGGAGTGTTAGTGGTAGAATGTTAGTGGTGGAGTGTTAGAGTGGTGGAGTGTTAGTAGTAGAATGTTACTGGTGGAGTGCTGGAGTGTTAGAGTGGTTGAGTTTTAGAGTGGTTGAGTGTTAGAGTGGTGGAGTGTTAGTGATGGAGTGTTAGAGTGGTGGAGTGTTAGTAGTAGAATGTTAGTGGTGGCGAGGTGGAGTGGTGGAGTGTTAGAGTGGTGGAGCTTTAGAGTGTTGGAGTGTTAGAGTGTTGGAGTGTGGAGTGTTAGTAGTAGAATTTTAGTGGTGGAGTGGTGGAGTGTTACTGTGGTGGGGTGGTGGAGTGGTGGAGTGTTAGTGGTAGAATGTTAGTGGTGGAGTGTTAGAGTGATGGAGTGTTAGTGGTAGAATGTTAGTGGTGGAGTGTTAGAGTGATGGAGATTTAGAGTGGTGGAGTTTTAGAGTGGTGGAATGTTAGAGTGGTGGAGTGTTATTAGTAGAATGGTAGTGGTGGAGTGTTACTGTGGTGGAGTTTTAGAGTGGTGGAGTTTTAGAGTGGTGGAGTGTTAGAGTGATGGAGTGTTAGAGTGGTGGAGTGTTAGTAGTCGAATGTTAGTGGTGGAGTGGTGGAGTTTTAGAATGGTGGACTATTAGAGTGTTGGAGTGTTAATGGTAGAATGTTAATGGTCGAGTGGTGGAGTGTTCGAGTGGTGGAGTGTTAGTAGTAGAATGTTAGTGGTGGAGTGGTGGAGTTTTAGAATGGTGGACTATTAGAGTGTTGGAGTGTTAATAGTAGAATGTTAGTGGTGGAGTGGTGGAGTGTTATTAGTAGAATGTTAGTGGTGGAGCATTAGAGTGTTAGAGTGGTGGAGTGTTAGTGGTAGAATGTTAGTGGTGGAGTGGTGGAGTGTTAGTGGTAGAATGTTAGTGGTGGAGCGTTAGAGTGGTGGAGTTTTAGAGTGGTTGAGTGTTATTAGTAGAATGTTAGTGGTGGAGTGGTGGAGTGTTCGAGTGTTAGAGTGTTGGTGTGTTAATGGTAGAATGTTAGTGGTGGAGTGGTGGAGTGTTAGTGGTAGAATGTTAATGGTGGAGTGTTAGAGTGTTAGAGTGGTGGAGTGTCAGTGGTAGAATGTTAGTGGTGGAGTGTTAGAGTGGTGAAGTTTAGAGTGGTGGAGTGTTAGAGTGTTAGAGTGGTGGAGTGTTAGTGGTAGAATGTTAGTGGTGGAGTGTTAGAGTGGTGAAGTTTAGAGTGGTGGAGTGTTAGTGGTGGAGTGTTGGAGTTTTAGAGTGGTGGGGTGGTGGAGTGGTGGACGATGGCTTGATAAACATGCATCAACAGCCCAGCAATAGCCCGAAGCAGCAGACATATCTACCTTTATCTGACCTTAGCTCGATTCACAGAATTCCTCACCAGTGGCTCAATTATGCCTATTAACAATGATTAAGCAAAGCAAATTTTAAGGAAAGTAACTAAAGGGAATTTGGTCGCAAGAATAACTGTCAAAGAAATAGAATATCGGTATGTTCATAATATCCTTTTAGCCTATTTGTGCGATGCGCAACAAAACACATTCTGAAAACTCTACCACACAGACATAGAATTGGAGCTGCCTCCCTGTCCCAAGCGGTTCCCTGGCCATGGCCTCAGCCTGCGTGTGGTAGCTGAGGCTAGCTGGAGCTGTGATCTGGCTCCGGCACGGCTCTGGCAGTGGTGTGGAATGGCAGTTAAACTGTCACTGGGAGGAACTATAAATCTGCTGCTGAAGGTGAATGTAGAGTGATGCTGCTGCTGCCACAGGTGTGCTGCCTGCCAGTTAGTTCCTCTGTATTCTACAGCCGTCTGTCTACCGTATCTCCCCCATCCAGAGGAGGCTAGGATCACGGCTCCTGTAGCCGGACACAGTTGGCTGAGGCTAGCCAGAGTGAGTCAGCCAGTCGGGGGTGTGTGTGTGTCTGTGTGTTGGGGGTGGGGGTGGGGCTGCTGTCACTTTGGCAATGCCGAGGCACATATTGCAGCGATTACCACAGCGGAAAAATGTTTTTCTGCAACATGCAATTACTACAGATTACAGATTGCCTTCCTTGCATCAGAAGAACTCACCAGAGAGAGGAAGAAACACTGGGATGGGTGCCTGCACAGACAGACAAACTTCTAGACAGACAAAGAGACAAAGAAAAAAGAGAAATGATTACAAGTCATACTAAAAAACCTCAAACGATGGATGAGTTGGTGCATTCATGAGACACATTTAGAGACTAAGGTCATGGACAGTTAGGGCCAAGTAAGGATCACTCTAAATACAATCAGCTACTTCACCATGAAGCTAAATATTCCTATTGGAGGATAAACAAGTCTCTTCAAGTTTGCAGAGTGCAGAAGTTGAAGTGTATGATTTACCAATTACAAAATGACGTCAATGTATACAAAACATGGTTCAAAGCCTAATCAGACGTGGCAGTATAACGGAGTGGATGAGGCAACCTTCAGGTCAGGTCATCAGTCTACTGCCCTCAACAATACATCATCCTGGATCCGCTAGCTCGGCAAGAAAGGGCCCACAACTCACACGCAACCAACTGGATCAAAACTCAACCAAACGTGCTCCTATAATAACACAGCTCTTTTCGTGACTTTATCATCCAATGGTACTCTTAGTGGCTTTCCAATGAATAAACACCATGCATAACCACATCACAGCCTTCTAACTGTCATCGTGGAGCGAGTGTACCCGACAGATGATGTGTGAGGGCGGACCAATGGTGACATGAGAGTTCACAGAGAGAGTCCTCAGGGCAGGCCTGGAGGTGTCCCCTTGAACTGCTACTAAAGGACAGGGGTGACAGGGGTGGGGTCTAACCACGGAGTAAACCCTACACCCTGATCTAAACCTTCAAATCAAACACGCACCACTTGAAACTATTTCTTACACAACATATTTGATCTGGTATTGATAAAGCATGTCAATGTGAGGTCACACTACCGACAAGTCAATTGATCTTTGTATACCTATAATTTTCATGCTACCAAATTGAATTATTATGCAATCGTTATAGTGTAGTACTTTTTTGTCTGGTTTAGTGCAGCCTTTAGAAGAATTGGACACATGCTAGGGTGTATCAGAGGGAGAGTATATGAGTACTAGTACAACAGAACATACAGTCACCTCACCCCTAGTCACGTCTGCAGCAGCCCCCTCTAGAGGAGAGGCTCCCTCTCTCTCTCTCGTCTCTCTCTCTCTTTATTAACATGGGACATGGGCTTTATTGACATGGTAAACATATGTTAACATTGTCAAAGCAAGTGAACTAGATAATAAACAAAAAAAAATCATAGTAAACATTACACTCACAAAAGTTCCAAAAGAATAAAGACACTACAAATGTCATATTATGTGTAAATAGTTAAAGTACAAAAGGTCAAATAAATAAACATAAATATGAGTTATATTTACAATGGTGTTTGTTCTTCACTGGTTGCCCTTTTCTTGTGGCAACAGCTCACAAATATTGCTGCTGTGATGGCACACTGTGGTATTTCACCCAATAGATATGGGAGTTTATCCAAATTTGGTTTGTTTTTATAATTATTTGTAGATCTGTGTAATCTGAGGGAAATATGTGTCTCTAATATGGTCATTGTGATAGTGTTGCGTTTAGGAGGTAGGTGTAGGAGTCAGGCGCAGGAGAGCAGAGATGTCTGAGAGGTGTACTTTAATAGGAAAGTCCACCAACACAAGAATGGCACAATCAAAAAAGGTACAACGCCCTCGACAACAGAGAACCCGCACAAACGCACGGAGGAACAAACAAAGTTCCGACAATAACACTCTTAAGAATCCGTGAAAACAAAGAACAGCATAACCTCACCGAGCACATCACAATGAAAGACAAATCCCGCACAAACCTAGGCAGGCAACAGGGTAAATATAAACACACAGAAATGAAAGCAAAGGAAACCAGGTGTGAAACAGAACCAAAGACAAAACAAAACAGAAAAGGAAAAAGTGATCGGTGATGGCTAGTAGACCGGCGACGCTGACCACCGAGCGCCGCCCGAACAGGGAGAGGAGCTACCTTCGGTAGAAGTCGTGACAGTCATACATTTGGCAGGAGGTTGGGAAGTGCAACTCAAATTCCACCTCATTTTGTGGGCAGAGTGCACATAGCCTGTCTTCTCTTGAGAGCTAGGTCTGCCTACGGTGGCCTTTCTCAATAGCAAGGCTATGCTCACTGAGTCTGTACATAGTCAAAACTTTCCTTAAGTTTGGGTCAGTCACAGTGGTCAGGTATTCTGCCACTGTGTACTCTCTGATTAGGGCCAAATAGCATTCTAGTTTGCTCTGTTTTTTTGTTAATTCTTTCCAGTGTGTCAAGTAATTATCTTTTTGTTTTCTCATGTGTTGGGCCTAATTGTGTTGCTGTCCTGGGGCTCTGTAGGGTGTGTTTGTGTTTGTGAACAGAGCCCCAGGACCAGCTTGCTTAGGGGACTCTTCTCCAGGTTCATCTCTCTGTATGTGATGGCTTTGTTATTAAAGGTTTGGGAATCGCTACCTTTTAGGTGGTTGCAGAATTTAACGTCTCTTTTCTGGATTTTGATAATTAGCGGGCATGGGCCTAATTCTGCTCTGCGTGCATTATTTGGTGTTTTACATTGTATACCGCGGATATTTTTGCAGAATTCTGCTTGCAATTTGGTGTTTGTCCTATTTCTCTCTCAAGTGCTGAGAGTTAAATGTCAAATGTCTCGGAGTGTGTTGAAAACAGTGATCTGAGTGGCCTCTTCATCGCAACCAATGTCTTCACTCATTTACTGTAGCTAGCTGTAAGGCCCAGAGACAAGACAGAGACAACCCCAGCCGCCATTATTTTACTTTAATAAGCCCTTGGCTACACTCCGCACCTTTTAAAACATGTAGGCTGTGGATTAAAGATGAATGAGCTGAATGTGCTGGTTGTCTATCTCTGCGACTGCACTATTTCAGCTCGTCATGCTTACATAGTAATTAGCGGCTGGTTTTGGAAATGTTACAGGCTCATTCATCAGTTTATGGGATATATATTCTGACTGCCTAAACG
This sequence comes from Oncorhynchus mykiss, assembly GCF_057628025.1. NCBI lineage: Eukaryota > Metazoa > Chordata > Actinopteri > Salmoniformes > Salmonidae > Oncorhynchus > Oncorhynchus mykiss. The sequence goes on along the minus strand of NC_143046.1, from coordinate 62,322,059 downwards.
GATCCCCAATGAGACCGTGACTTTCTCATGAATCACATGCATATACTCAAGTGAAGGCCTACAGTATTCAATTTGTGATTTACCCCAAATTAGTTTAAAGTAATTAGAAAAGAAAGATTGTGTAATCTCAATAAAGGAGTAGTGGTGCTCGTATCTGAGGCAGCTAAATGGAACATTGTATGATGAAGGAGTAATTGGCTAACACTTTAGATCTGAGAAGGTATGATAAAAACTAGCAATGTGGTTCCTATTTGCTGGTCTACATCATAATGGACAACAATGACCACCAACTGCAATGTGCTGACACATTATATAATCATCATTTGAGAAAACATCAGCAATCGGAGATCAGAATCCCCATACAAAATGAAACAATCTTAAACCCAGTTTCTCTGTGAAGGATTACTTCTAAAAGTCTCTCTATAGTCTGTGTGTAAACATCCAAATGCTAGAATATGATTTGGCTTTGGGACGAGGGACAGAATGCTTTGATGACTTACGTCATGCTTGGAAGACTAATCACTGACACTCTTGTCATATCAAGCAGCAGAAGTCCATTTCATAGCAAACTGCATTTCAAAAACGACAACGGGTAAACAGCTCTGGCATTTCAACTATACCACAGAATTCATCATTGGTACAAAAAAATACCCTGATCCCAAATGTAGAGCTCATTTAATCCGAGAGGAATAAAACTTCATTTCATAGGAGTCGTCCATTCAGAACACTCATATTTCCACTGAGCAGAAAACCCCCGGCTGAAATTCGAGCAGACACTTTTCGGAAGGAATGCGTTCGGTGGGTTGAGGGCCAGACTCGCCCTGTAATTTGTGAATGTACAGAAATGTGCGACCGCCACAGCCGCTAAAGATAGAAATCTTTGTCTTATGTCATCATTTAACCTCAAACTATTTCTAATTGCCCCATAGCCCACTTTTTCAAAAGAAAAGATCCCCTCCAATGGCACATGTGCACACGCCTGAAAATAGCTTGTGTATTTATGTGGTTATTCATATACATATCGAGAATGAACATTTCACTTTTGTATCTCCTCACATATCTGAAAGTGTCTCCCCATCAAAGCCTCTTTAAAGTGACATCAGCCATGGGAGATATGGCTGGGTGGCGGGCATGATAGCGTTGGGTATAGGTTTACACCTCAAAGGCTTGTGTGGGTTTCTCAGCTAATGGGGATGATATTCAAACTATTAGCTTTTACATTCTGTCTCATTATTAGCCAAACCATATGAAAATGGAGAGGAAGAAAACTTTGCCACTCCCCTTGATCTTCCATGGTTTGGGGTGTTGGTTGGCGACTGCAGGGCAAGGCAGGCCTGAGTACGCTAATTTGAAAACATGGGAATGAAAGGGCTGAAAGTGTGATGCTTTCTCCTGTGATTTCTCTTCTGAAAACCTTGATGGTAATATGGTCCTAAGTTCTTGAAAACAGAGGGGGACAGAAGGGCTGGAGGTTTATATGCCAGTGCACAGTTCACAGTAAGAGTTGTTGTATGATTTAAAGGAGGAAACTTAAATGGGAATCTATTCATTTTGGTTGGAGCTCTCCCTAACCATTCTTACTCTAACCCCCCAAACTCTTTCCAAACTGGAGGCATGTAGTGTTTTGACTGGGCCTATAGAGGCTAGGGCTGAAAACTCTGGGTTTTAAAAGTAGAGGGTAAAAACTAGTCTAGCGTCTGCGTGAGGTGGGTCTGGGGTTAGACATCCTCCTGGAGTTCTGCGTTCGGTTGAGCTTAACCCACTTGGATCATTAAAAATCGTTCAGAGGCACGACAGGCTACGTCCTCAGAGTCTGTGTGGCTGAAACTATAGAAACTGCGTGTTGCAATGTAGGAGTATAAATATGACAGGAACCCGAAGCGCGTGTTACCGCTGCGCAGGGTAGCTGGTCGTGTGGTCATATATTAATAATAAATGGAGGCAGAAGGATGACTGAAATGTCGCCAATGTCATTGTCCCACTTTAGTTCTTTCATTGCCTCAAAATAGCGAACAATGATAGGCGATACTTTTGAAGACATGAGGTCCTGAAATATGCACCCTGCAGCTTCAGCTAATTTAGCCTACATTTTGAGATCATATAGCATTTACATTTTAAGATGTTATTATTATATTCAACAGTTGGTTGAATAGTGACTTTCTAACTACTCAGATAGAAACTCAGAAGATATTAGGCATATGAGTTTATAATTAGAAGAACGACCTGTTTTAGACAAATGTCCCTTGTTCTCCAAAAGCCAAAAGCCACAGGCCTTGATCTTTGAGGTCATTTGGCAATTAAGAATTTTCTCTCTTCGTAAAGAAACAGGTTTGCTGACAGCTCACCCCGTTGAGGGCTCACATCACTATGCAGTCTGCACTCTAGACAACCGCCTAGCAGAAGTGCCTTCAGAAAGTATTCAAACCCAATTTTGTTGTGTTACAAAGTGGCATTAAAATTGATTAAATTGTCATTCTAACATTTGTAAAAATATATCTATGAAAAATAAAACACTAATATATCTTGATTAGACAAGTAGTCAACCCACTGAGTCAATACATGTTAGAATCAGTCTTGCTGGGCAAGTCTCGAAGAGATTTGAACACCTGGATAGTACAATATTTGCACATTATTCTTTAAAAAATTATTCAAGCTCTGTCAAGTTGGTTGTTGATCATAGCTAGACAGCCATTTTCAAGTCTTGCCATAGATTTTCAAGCCGATTAAAAAAAAAAAAACTAGTCAACTCAGGAACATTCATGTTGGTAATCAATTCTATTATATATTTGGTCTTGTGTTTTAGGTTATTGTCCAGCTGAAATGTGCATTTGTCTCCCAGTATCTGCTAGAAAGGAGACTGAACCAGGTTTTCCTCTAGGATTTTGCCTGTGATTAGTTCTATTCCGTACATTTTTATCCTAAAAAACTTCATAGTCCTTGCAAATAAATGGCAAGCAGACCTATAACATGATGCATACACCACCATATTTGAAAACATGAACAGTGGTACTCAGTTATGTGTTGTATTTGCCACAAACATAATGCTTTGTATTCAGGACATAAAGTAAATCTATTTGACACATTTTTTTGCCGTTTTACTTTAGTGCATGTTTTTGAATATTTTTATTCTGTACGCAGCGTTTCCCAAACTCGCTCCTGGGGACTCCAAAGGGTGCACGTTTTGGTTTTTGCCCTAGTATTACACAGCAGATTCAAATAATTAAAGCTTGATAATGAGTTCATTATTTGAATCAGCTGTGTAGTGATAGGGCAAAAAACTAAACGTGCACCCCTTGGGGTCCTGAGGACCGAGTTTGGGAAAAACTGCTGTACAGGCTTCCTTCTTTTCACTGTCATGTAGGTTAGTATTGTGGAGTAACTACAATGTTGTTGATCCATCCTCAGTTTTCTCCTTTCACAGCCATTAAACTGTAACTGTTTTAAAGTCCCCATTGGCCTCATGGTGAAATCCCTGAGCTATTTCCTTCCTCTCTGGCAACTGAGTTAGGAAGGACACCTGTATCTTTGTAGTGACTGGGTGTATTGATACAACAGCCAACGTGTAATTAATAACTTCACCATGCTCAAAGGGATATTCAATGTCTGCTTTATTTTTTTACCCATCTACCAATAGGTGACCTTCTTTACAAGGCATTGGAAAATCACCCTGGAATTTGTGGTTGAGTTGAAATTCACTGCTTGACTGAGGGACCTTACAGATAATTGTATGTGTGGGGTACAGAGTAGCAGAGATGAGGTAGTCATTTAAAAAATCATGTTAAACACTATTATTGCACACTGAGTGAGTCCAAACAACTTACTATGTGACTTGTTAAGCACATTTTTACTCCTGAACTTATTCAGGCTTGCCATAACAAAGGGGTTGAATACTTATTGACTCAAGACATTTCAGCTTTTTTTAATTTGTATTAATTTGTACAATTTTCGAAAAACATCATTACATTTTGACATTATGTGGTATTGTGTGTAGGCCAGTGATTTAAAAAATCTAAATGCAATCAATTTTAAATTCAGGCCATATGTAACACAACGAAATGTGGAAAAAGTCTAGGGGTGTGAATACTGTCTATACAGTGCCTTCAGAAAGACAATGGCTGTGTGATAATTGTTATCAATGTGTTTGGCGCCAATTCGTGTCGTTAAAATATGATTTAAAATGGCTTCCCTTCTAACGGTCTCGGCCTTGGCAGGCGTGAAGAGTGTATAATTTTCTCATCCCATCTCCCTCGCCACTCTACCCGCAAGACTTTGGCTTCGTATCTGTCTGACTGACATCAGTATAATAAAGAAAATGAAGGGTACATCTAAACCCACTCCCATCCCTTCCTTACCACAATTTCCTTACTATCTAAAATAAAAAACAACAGAAGAAACGTACACGCGCTACACGCGCGCGCGCGCACGCACACAAACAAACACGCACACACACACACTTAGTATATTCAACATAAGTGGGAAAAATACATTTCAATTTACATTTAAATAGTCTTATTATGAGTAGTCTAATTATTGTCATGGATAATTATATATCAAACACTATTAACCTACATTAGTAATCGCATTGGGGATTCACTTCAGTAACGCAATAATATACAGCCTACTGCCTGCAACTAAACAGTACTTTGGAAAATTGAAGGTGAATAAATTGACCTTAGATCCACACTTTGGGAGGTAAATTGTAACAGCTTGCATCAATGAATCGTTGCAAGGTATTTATTCCATCCTTGGATGTGTTTTGTGTTATTCATTTCTGACATAATTCTGATGGGAGCGGTTTTTAATATCTTTGTGGTTTGTGTGCATCTATGGATCATTTAACACCACAAAATAGCCCCAACAATCAAATGCCTCTTGATTTAAAAAACAAGTTATCCACAAATATTTGACATTTCATTTTAATTTTGGATTTTGTATTAATATGTGCTCTAGGCCTATATCGAATGCGATTGTAGGTAATCTCCATAATGTTTTTTGCTTACTTTTGTATGCTTACTAAATAACTGCTATTTGATATGTGGTCTATACAGTCATATATTTGTTTATTCCATAATTTATTGTGCGTTGGACAAAATGGTAAATATCCCTCCATACACCTGCGGTGGAAAAAAGTCAAAATTCTAAAACAAAATCCACGTCCTTAATCGAAATGATCGGCTATGGGAGTAAAACAACACATTTATTCATAACTTCATTAGAAAGTAAAAGGTGACATTAAACGAATAAAGCTTGAGTGATTTTTACTTCCCCCTAGAAGCCTATACATCAATTCAGAAAATAATGTAAATGTCATTATTTGGGATCCCGAGTACAATTTCTGATGAATTTTCAACGTCAAAAAAACGGCAAGTTCGACACAGGTGATAGATAATAGGTCGTCTATGACTCACATTTTTTCGTCTTGGTGCAGGTATATAGTATATATGCTGTTATTTCTCATTTCTCTGATGGTATAAATGCCGTTTCTCTATCCAGACCCCCTCTGTACTGAAGGCAGGTCCATTTGACAAAGACAAATTGCGCCAACTAGCGCCTGCGAGCCATCATTGCCTGGGAAGGAGTGAACAGGGTGTGTCGTTTCTTGTGCAGTTCATAGTAACCTATTAATGGATGGAATTCCAATTAATAATTGCCTGTGGCTACTGTACTTGGCACAATTGTAGTTGTTATGTAAGCCTATTAGTTTCAATTTGGCGTGATCGAATGAAAGTGATAAGACAATTATATGTAATTATATAGGCTATATTTACAAAGATGCACCTACTATGCATATTGTGTCAAATGGAGGCCAATATTATTTATTTATAGTACTCATCATTAGCCTAATTCAGCCCATTTCCCTGGATATGATATTTTAAAAGGAAAAGAAAGAGAACAAAAAGTATATTGCTAATTCCACATATTATGTCAATAGGTCTCTAACCCTAGCAGCACTACGGTTCATTTAATCTAGCCCAAGCCTATTACTCTATTTTACATAATACTAAACCAAACACATTCATCCATAGATGCCTTTGATGTTCTCTGAAAAAAGCAGGAGTGAATTGCAGGGACAAGAATGGGAAAATCATATCAAATTCACAACTCATATTGATCAACCATATGTCATTTGAAAGGTGCATGAACTCCTGACATGATAAATAGCACATTGCAGTTGATTGACAATTATGCATTCAGATGTAGCAGCCTATTCATTTTAGTAAAACTACATTTTGCTAATAGTGAGTATAAGCCCATAACAATATCATAAGTAGACCTACGCTACATTATATGACTGGCCTACTTATCATCAAAATATGAATGATATATGTTTCCCTAAATGTCTCTTCTGCAGTCACCAAATTAATGCGCCAGCTTGAATTATTGTTATCTTTTCACACTGTATGTAAACACACTGCGGTGATGTGCTAATATAAGCAGAATGCATTATGTGATTCTATTTCTTCGAAGGTTTTTGCCGGTGTCATATATAGGCATAAAGAAGGAAGACTGATCAATCATAACACGACGTTTTTTAAAATCTTCAATAAACAAATAGGCCGAACTTTTATTTAGCATCACCATTCAGCCGCGATGCCGGATGTAATTTCAACACTATAATGAATGCATGAGAACAGTTGCTGTAATTTTACGTATAAATTTAGCCTAACTGTGCAAAACATTAAAACAACTAAGCACATAGTGTAGAAAAGCACAAGATACGTAGTCTGTCAATAATATATCGTGTGAGTATAACAGAGTAAGCAGAGAGCGCTTCACTTCGCTTATATTCCGGAGACGTTGATTGGTCTAATGAAAGAAAGCCCAACCCAGGCGACTCATTGGTCGAAGTCATCCGCACACTCCAACCACTAAACAGTAAAATGACTTGAGTAAATAATATCACGGCAGTCTTCACTCTCGCACCACCACTCAGTCAAGCGCCTATTTCAACCTAGAGAGAGAATAGTTCACAAGAAAATAGTTTTGGGATCTCGACTTACTTTTCAGTTTCATTAAGGATAATATGTGGCAAGTGGCAGGACATTTGATACCGAGGAACAAAAATCATTGAATAAAAAGAAACTTCTTCACTTGACGCCCGCGTGTAACCATCGGAATTCTTCGTCTCAAACTCTGCGTCGAGAACTGTGAATTACTGAGTACACTGTAGCCTACTTTGGCGAGACTCGATGAGCATAATTCAATTGAAGGAGCTCATTCAGTCACCGAGGGTGAAACAAGATTGAGAACATTCTGCTGTGAAGTTGAAGCGCAAACAAGCAGCACTCGAATCGTCAGCTTCCGTGAATATTGCAAAAACGACTGGATTTTATAGTTTGCCTTAGACCTTTATTTTTCTAATATGCGGCCAAAATTGTAGTGTGGAGGGGCGTCGCATCAAGTGCTGAATAGTGCAGAATAGAAAGTGAGCCATAGCATAGGCAACCAGAACAGAGCACAGTGAGAAAGAGGTTAGATCGGAGTTTGCGGTTTCTTGTTTTTGTTGTAGTCAGTGGGAAACAGAAACCAACTTGATGTTTGTCAGGTAGCTACATCCTGAGCAGATGATATAACACGCAACCATTAAACTGTATCGTCTCTGCAAGGTACGACATCTACTACACACACTGGACAGTCCAGGACTCATCGTGATAGATTAACCGGGGGCTGCGTGCGCTCAGCTACATCATCGCGTAAACCACTGGACTTCGCCGAGACCAAAGGAGCAAGTGTCAGAGAACGAGAAAATATACATATTAAAAAAAAGAGCCCCGAACACTCGTCAAAACCCCTAGAGAAGTGGCCGTGACCCAAGCTGTTGTGATGCATATTCCCGTAGACCCTACCACCACCAGACGGTTCACACCGCCCTCCACGTCGTTCCCCTGCAGCAAGATTGGAGACGGCAGCGGGACCATGGGCACCCCTGGACCGCTGAGGACACGACCCGAGGCCAGGAATGTGGTGGACGTCCTGTCAGACCACGCTGGCGAACTGGTCCGGACGGACAGCCCAAACTTCCTCTGCTCCGTGCTGCCCTCACACTGGAGGTGCAACAAGACACTCCCTGTGGCTTTCAAGGTAAGGCAAATTACTAATTACAAATGGGCACTTGTAAAATAATGAACGACCTAATGATGTATTACTGCTACCGCAGAATAATTTGAACTCAAGTGTCAAATGCCATTTTTATGTTTTCTTGAGCTTCACATAGCCAACAGGGCATAAACTGGCATTAGTATTACAAAGTTTACGCAGATCCATGTTATGTAATATAAATAATTTAATTAAATCAAGTTGTGAAAATCCTAGTGGCCTACCAAAGTGATAACTTGGCAGTAGCTTTTTTTTTGTTGCATTTGACCCAATTGAATATGACATTTACACAGCCTAGTGTTTGGATTTGCACGAACTGCAAATAGGCCTACATACAATGAAGGAACAATTAGCATACAACATAATACAAATAATTACAATTTAGTAATAATAATGATAATAATACAATTAATTAATTATAGTTGACAAACTAGTTATTATTAAATTGCTATTTTGAAAGGCCTTTCAGTGCAGAATAAAATCTGCATATTTCGAAGCAATGAAACGATGCTTCACTGCACGTTATCAATTATATTTGTACACCAGGAAGTGATAGAATTCGCGGGCTAAAAGTGTAATGTTTTGTAAAATAGCCTAAATATATTTTATTGTATCACATCCAAATGTAAAAATGCTTGTTGAGGTCGTATTCTTATTTATTAAAATGTGCTAACATTCTTTTTAAAAGCGATTTGGATATTGGCCGATCAAATGTAAAAGTCATTTCCATAGCTTAAAATATTGTTTCAATTGCAAGCTTGCTCCAAGGAAGCATCTCACCATGTAATTTAACCCACCTATAGCACAATAGGCCTTTATATTTGGACCCAAATATTTTATATTTAAATATAAAACATTTTTTTTAATGAATTGGAAATCAGGTGTAATATTTTAGTTTTATGGTGCGTTTTCTTTTCTTCCACCGGATGTGGTTTGGTGTAGTCTGTGTTTATTTAGCATGGTGATCCAGGTTGACCGCGTTGTGTTCTCACAGGTTGTCGCACTCGGTGATGTGCCCGACGGGACTTTGGTCACAGTGATGGCGGGGAACGACGAGAACTACTCAGCGGAGCTTAGGAACGCGTCTGCGGTGATGAAGAACCAGGTCGCCCGCTTTAACGACCTGCGGTTCGTGGGCAGGAGCGGACGAGGTGAGCGGAAGGAGTCACGCACCTCTATCTTACATCATTAATAATGAAGAGTTTACTTCACATACAAAACACCTTCCTGCATGCGTCATTGCACTGACTTGCAAAACTATAGCCTGAGTATACCTCATTTTGGTAATCGATTTTAAACAAAGAAAATTATCAAATAAATTAATGGATAAAATAAAAAGGTTAGGGGACGTGAGATTCAGATGAAAACCACGTCGAAATTCATCTCCTGGTGTAATAGCTTTAAAGAGCGTACAACCATTACCATTGTTTATTGGAAGACGGGAAATCCAGAGCACAATATAATTATTCCAAATTTTAAGATTTCGTTTGAAAATGCTTAATAGACATAGAGCGAAACCCAATTTCAAACTACAGCCTAATGCTGAGTGAGGCATTACCACAGTTATTTCTATAATTGACCATCACGCACGCCCCTCTCAAAATATGATCGGGTTAGTAGCCGCAGCCTGTATATTATATGAACATTATACCATTGTCTTTACATGTCCAAATCACCAAAATGACTGGACCAGAATATTCAGTTCAAGGCTTGGGACTTGCTTGTTTACACACCTTTAAAAACTAGCGCTCACATAGCTGACGTTCGACCAGAACCTTCTCCCTTCCCTCTCCTTCCTCCTGGCCCGCGCATTCACACTTTAAATAGTTGCTGACTGATGAATGGAAAACGCTCTAGTAGATCCTTTCATTTTTGTAGTCAATTATCCCACCCCAGGATTCCCTTTTCCCCAACAGTCTCTTTAACAAGATAGGCCATGCCTTGTTTTTATTAAAGCGCGGCTTCATAGCCTGAGATGAAAAACGGACCGTTGCATGATCCAGCGCTCTCCCCACGCCTTTCATGCAGATGGAGAGCTCAAGGATGAGAGCTCGTTTATTGTTCAACAATCGGCCTTGTTGAACAATAAACTGTTGCTGTAAGCCTTTCAGAGATTCTGGAATACATTCTCTCAATAATTCAAATCATGCCCACAGTTCAGCTCATCAAAGAGGTGGTCCCTTTAATTCACAAACTTAAAAGGGAGGCATATCAGAAGGCACTTTTAATTCAGCAAGTTGACTGTGGTGGTCATTACCAAAGTGCTTGTTCCACAAAAATCTGTTTATTTCCACAATTAATTACCCAAGCCTATAAACCTTCACACATGATGTTCCTCCTGAATCTATGTCTTACTGATGCATTTCACTTACCAAGGCCCTCTCTATTCTGTCTAACCCAGGAAAGAGCTTCACTCTAACCATCACAGTCTTCACCGGTCCTCCTCAGGTGGCCACCTACCACCGTGCCATTAAAGTGACTGTGGATGGGCCCAGGGAACCCAGACGTGAGTACTTACAGGGTACATGAGAATATTTGTCTTGTCAGAAGTCTAATGTGCTGCTATATCAGGAGCTGTGTGTAGAGGGATTCACAGAGAGAGAGAAAGAGAGAGGCTATTCTTGGTGTAGGGGATGAGAGAACAGGGTGCCATCATTGGAGACTAAAAGAGATACATGAGTCATATGCAGATGATACAAGAAAATGTAGCCGTGTGAGTGCGTGTCCATGAGCGTGTGTGTGTGTGTGTCTGTACGGTCAGTGTGTGGGAGGATCAACAACAGTTGACCAGCAATTGCAGTTAATGGGAGACAATGCTGTGTATTGGATGGTGCAGCAGTGTTCGTGTCTGTGTGGTATAAGGGCGTGGGGAGTGGCACTGTCAGAGGAAACGGTAAAGTGTATTAATGCATAATCAGAGACCGCTAAGAGGAGCTGTGTGTCTCCAAGCAGCTAATACCAAACGCTTATGGCCTCACCCTGCTGCCTCTGGTCAAATGGTCATACCTGGGTGACCACATAAGTGGCTCCTTGACTTAATACTCTTAAAGAGATGGTTTATGCTAACAGATTTAGCCCAATATGCTAAAGCCGTTAGAGCCATCATTTGGGTAGTGATGCATATCAAAATGGTTTAATGTGTGATCATGTGAAAGACTGGATGATTGTGTTACAAGGATGAGTCAACCTCTAAAGGCTGCTGGTGTGTGTGTGTGACCATGCATGGCTGACACCAGTCAGATCAGATGGGTATAGGGTTTAATGATCCTTCCTGTTAAGAAATCATGTTTATTATGGTTCTACTGTACAGGTTTTTAGTGGCTGCCCCGGATGGGTGAATTGCTACGCTTATTTGGGATAGGGTGGATTCAGCCCAGTCAAAACCGACCAACTGGCCAATGCAGGGAGCCAGGCGGTTCTGTATGCCACATGGAGGGGACATGGGGATCCTAGCAAGGGGCGAGGGGGTGAAGGGCGAGGGGTGGCGCATCGCCTGCCAGGCTGGAGGCTATTTGAGGAGGCGTTGAAAATGGAGGAGAACAGTGTGGAGAAAGGGAAGGGGGAGGAATAGATAATAATATCCTTTGTGTTTGTGTGAAATGTGATAGAGTTGCTGGCTATGTCTGTATGTTGTAAATTATATGTACTGCATTTTGTTTGTGTCTGCGTGCATGCACTGCCGAAGAAAAACAGGCCGTGTGTTGGCTTCCTGTAGTTAGAAACAAGCATGCACATACGGTAAAGCAGTCTCCTCTCTGTCTACATGTCATGTCTGCACTCAAGGCATCAGAGTGGCCTTTTATTCACTATACACCCTGGTGGCCAGGCCCCATCCTGCTATACAGCGACATGGTTTAATTTAGGGAAGGGGACTTTTGTGTTAAAAAGGTTTAAAAGAGTGGACTCAAATAGAGAATGGCACCACCCCCACTTTATAACGACAATCCTTACATTATTCCTTCCTAAATATTTCAGTGTAAAAAAATACATCAAAATTAAAAACACACAACACAGACTTTATGATATCCTCAGTTAACCAGCTGTCTGCATATAAGTTTAAGTATAACATCAAAGCAGATGACCATCCCTCTATCCCATTGTGAGATGAATGAGAGCCTGTTCCCTGGTTGGCCTGCATACGTTCACCTGTCGGTTGGCTGACTGGCAGAGTAGAGCGGGTCAGGCTGCTCAGGGCTTTACTGTGTGTTTGTGTAGGGCCTGCATTTCCATGGCTGCCAGCAAAGAGGCTGGTACAGGGGGAGGGAGGCGTTTTATTAACGTTTACAAATCCAGCTAGGAAACCTGACGGACAGGAAGGAAGCTCCCCTGCGGCAATGATCTGCCAAACACACAACGCTCACCTCACACAGCATGATCCAAAAACCCATACACAGAAACACACACAAATACACACACAAATGCTTTGCAGACACACATTATTTTTTCCAACTAATGTTGAAAGTGTTAGACTTTTTCCTCCCTTCTCCTCTTCCCCTCAAATACAATATGTTGCTTTTGTGTCACTTCGTCCCAAAACACTCCACTTGCTGTACAGTAGGCCTATGAGCAACATTTTACAAAGTGAATCCTACAGCACAGTCTCTTTGATTAGAGCCACCCTGTGCTTTCTGAGAAGCAGCTTTGTGTACGTCAATGTTCTGCTGACGATCAGAGAGAGAGAAGGAAGACGTGCGATAGGAAGCAAGATATGACTGAAGTGTTGAGACCCTCCCTGTCGCTGCTCGCATGCAGTTGCCCCCCCACCTTTCCCTCCCCCTTTCCTCTCTCTCTCCCCTCTCCTCCCTACCGAGTTCAGCTGAATTAATCCCCTAACCGTATTTAGCCTCCGTCTTCTCTCTCTGAGTGATGACATCACCCGTCACATATCCTCCGAGGGGAAGGGCTGTTAGTACTTTATGTATCTCACCCAGAGTTAATCAGTTCCTGAGAAAGAGGAACTCACCAGAGACGAAGGACACAGGGCTGGGCCGAGAACATACATGACTATGAGAAAAACAGAGGAAGAGGACCATTTGTTTCATAGCTCAACCCTAGGTGAGAGGCAGCAGAGGCAGCCATGGTGCACTACACTGTGTGTACAGTTCATCAGCTTGCATACATGCAAACAGAGACATGTGTATGCACATGCATGCATTCAGTCATGGCAGGCCCTTTACTGCTGTCTATCCTGTTTCTATGATACTACCACACTCTTTCCCACACACAGTATTGTACTTCTACAGAATTCACTTGATCATTGCTGTGTTTTGTTGCCAATATTTATTCTGTTGGGTGTGTTCACACAGCTTCAGAAGATTGAGGGGGGTATGGGGAGGGTGGGCAGGTAGATTCTATTTGCATTTGGCACGCAGACTGTACAAAGAATGCAAATAGACAATGACATTTGCGTTGCTATTTTTCTTGACAGTGCAGTCTCTCTTCATAGTAAACAAAGAGAGGCGAATGTTAATGTGTTTATGTGCACACAGCTGTGTGTGTGTGTGTGTGTGCACCTGCCAGGTGTGTCCATACCCTAAGTCAGCAGCTCGGCCACGCCTATGCTCCACAAATCACATGAAAGGTTCGCCCTCGGTGCCAATTGCTATCTCAAAGGCCACTTTGATGTTGAAATGGAGATGGGTGTTTTTGAAAAAGCCTACAGGTGTACCAGTGCCAGGAGAGAAAAAAGTGTCACGTCTGTCTGACGTTGGGTGCTTTCCTGCCTAACCACATAGCCAGCCCAGCCATCCTCACTAAAACTCCCAGATGCACAACCTGCAGATATGGTGACATAGCAGCAGCACTTATGTCAAAGAAGAAAAACACCTCCTTTAAGAGACCCATGATGTCATCTGATGTGGAATTGGACAGGGGCTGTTAAAGACATAAAGGACACACATTTCTAAGGCCAGTCAAGCCGGAGGTATGGAGAGAGTGTTGTTTGGAATGACGTGAGGCAATGGCGAGCGTTCTCTCTGGACTCAGTCTCTCCATCACACTTGGCCTCTGCGATTAGAAACAGAGCAAATATTGACTGACTGACTGATAAATCCGCTGGAATGCAGTCTGTAAATTGAAAATATTCGATTGGTTTCAGAAGAAACCTATGTTCTGGGACAAACATTCACATCATTCACTCTGACTAGGTACAGGAGTGGGGCAAGAGGGAGCTGGCATATGCCATGTATACAGTGACTCTGCTATAATACTTCCATCTGCTAGTGTCCTCGACCATCCAGTTAGAGGCCCGAGGTGAGGCCTGTAGAGCCATGGCATGATTAAGTTCCTTCATTAGTGGAGAGGTATGGCTGAGAGGGTGGAGTTGATGCTTCTTTGACCCTGGCTGATGCGACCTATACACCCATCCATCAGCATCGAGTACAACCTCCTAAAGGGAAACACTCGGCCTCAGCTACCCCCAAACTTCTCAGCTACCCCCAAACCCTCCATACACACAAACACACACTAAGAGAGAAAAACAGGCAGACAGAAACAGACACAACACACCACTGTAGATAATCCCACTAAAGCTCCCTTGTGAAAGCACTGCAAATGAGCCTAAATACCTCAGCCTGGTCCAGACGAAGAGAAAGAGCCCATCACAGGCTCTTTTTCCTCAGTTCTCCCCATCTGTGTCTCTCTGTTTGCTTTTCTGAAAGTCGTTGTGACATGACTGCAGACGTTTCTATCAAGGAGGAGAAAAGGACGAGCATAGCATTGTCTGCTGCTTTGTTATGCCCCCTTTCTACTCCTCAGGTTAGTTATATAGGCTCAAGTCTGCTCCTGTCTGGGTGGACACACACACCTCGCTATGTGCACACACATGCCCCGGGGGGGGTTTCCTCCAACAACCTTTTCACTTTGTATTCGCTGACGTCATACGCAGCAAGTGGACACGCAAAGAATTACAGAATTATTTACAGAGGCCTCTGCCCGTACTTTTAATTCTGCCTGATGGTGCAAGTGAGGCGACCTAGATGCTTTTTCTCAGAAACAGAGAGAAGTACGGCAAATTGCATACCCAAACTCAGCCCCCTTTCATCTCCAAATGTCTTTCCTGTTTACCTACCAATGGAGGGAAGTATAAGCCCACTCTGTTTACTGCTTCTTCCTTATTTACACTCACCCATACAGGAGGGAGTCATTACGACCTTTTAGACCTAATTTAATAAAAGTTCAGATCTCGATTTAGACAAATAAATAGCCCATGATTTGGAATGTTTTCTCTCTTACTGCATTATGACAAACAGTTTTTCTATGGAGAGGGGAGGGGGTGAATAGTGTGAAGGAGTACCTGTGGCTTACTGGAAAACGCTGTGGATGACTGCGGTTGACATATTTATTTTTCTGGGACTTAATGGTAAGGAACAGTCAGCAAATAATAGGTGTTTGGAGATGTTGGTTCCAGAGCTGGAGGAGTCAGTAATCCCTTGGGTAAACATGGGGGAGAGAAGCCTTGGCTCTTCAGCCTGGTTCAAACATCACTTTAACAAAGGCAGCAAATACTACTGGCCAGCCTGTTATAGCATATTAATGTCTGGTCTGGACTATGAGCCCAATTCAGACTTAGGAAATCTATTCCTTTTTTACGCATTTTGATTTAAACTCTTCTCAGTAGTTGGTATTCAGACTTAACATATACAGGTGCGTAATGGGCTTTGCAGGCGTGGTTCTCTTACGCACACTGAATAAATGTAATTCAACTGCTGAAAACATTTATCTAAAGCCATCCCCTTTAAATACGGTGAACCTTTAAATATAATTTTCTCGACAGACAGGTTCAGAATAGGGATCAATGACAGAAAGCCATCTAAGTACACGCATATTCATCTCCTTTCAGCGCCAATCGGTAGATTAAAAAAAATACTCTGATCTTGTACATTATTTAGGGCTAGGAAAATATTTATGAATCCTACATAAACAGGGTTGGAGAGCCTTAATGAACAAAATACATTGTTGAATGAAAAATCCAGGGGTTTGATTCATCCTGAAATTTGCCATATTCAATTGTTCAACCCATGAAATATTGGAAGAATAGAAAAGTGTACAACAGGGGTTGAACAACAGTCTACCCTAATCCTCATTAACCACAGAACTGTGAGACTCCAGGTTTAAACTGCTAGGTATGGTCTGCGTTCCATAATTATTCAAATAGGCTACATGCCCTTAATTATTGACAATCATGTAATACGCCATAAGGCACACGGACGTGACGGAGGAAAGAAAGGTCAATGGAATGGAATGATGCAGAAAGTAGGCTACAAATGGAAGAAAACTAACAGTCATTGCACTGTATGTGTGTATTACTGACGGTGGCTGCCGATAGTGTTTCATATTTAATATGATAGAAATGGTCATTAAAAAAAGAGGAAAGGTATAATATAATATAATAATGAAAAACATTCTACAGTGCATAAATCAACTCTGTAGGTTCAACGCTACTGTCAGTGTGAACATGTTCCCATAGGCTACAGCCTGGGCTTGGGTCTCCAAATTTCATCCCCCCCCAAAAAAAATTATGAAGCTATAGGCCTACAATTCAAATTCTGAATAAATACAGCTATTTATACTTTACTGTGGAAAAGAGGCCGAAATTCACTTTTCAGTGATCATAGGATAAAATAGATCAAAAATCATTAATTTATATTTCCAATCCCCTTATCCAAACGGATTACTCATATACCCAGGTCTTATCAATACAGTAGTTCTTATCAATGTATAAATTACAGTGCATGGAGATTGGTGTTATTTCTATCGTACATTTTTTTAAAAGTAAACCTACAGGTCGCTAGTCCTTATTCGTGGTGTCCTCTCATGTAAAGGGGGTGGAATTATGAGGGCATTAAGTCAAGGTCAGAATACGGCATATCTGTAGACACACCTCTGCCAAACCTTCAATTCTTAGATCTTCAACCCAAACGAATAGCGGGTGAATAGCATGCTATTCTCATGCTTAAGTTCGAGGTCAGAATATGTGTAGAGAGAAAAGGGCATAAAAAAAAAGGAATTATGTTCCATTTACGCACACTTAACTTGGCTTGGAATTTCCCCCTATGAGAATGTGGACAGGGCTTTTTCCTGTGGCACTCTGCTGACCTTGATCGGAGTCAAGATTAAAGTGTAGAACAACATGATATTGCAACAATAAAACAAACTCGTGCTTGTAAACATTCACATGCACTTACACACACGCAAATACACAAGAAAATTCACACCTCCCATTTGACACATCTGGAGTCTACCTTCCTGTCATTTGTCACTGAGCAGTGTGTGTGCGACCCATGAGCGCATGTGTGCAGACGGGCCTTGTGTGTGTGCAGACATGCCTTGTGTGTGTGTGCAGACGGGTCTTGTGTGTGTGTGCAGACGGGTCTTGTGTGTGCTCGTAGCTAAGTTCATGCGCACCGAGGTGTGAATAAGAAACCGTTTGACACATCTGCTAGCATTGCGTTGACGCATGTGACGACGATGGTTGCTTTCCTTTCACACAGATCTGCGAGGACACCTCCCCTCCCTCCTACCAACACCTCATTGCTTAGCAAGCCCTGGCTACCCCTGCACACACATCCCTGCAACCCCTACAGCCTCGCACCTCCAGAGCTAAAACAACACTCTCAGCGCAGCTTATTTCTTTAATAGGATCTGTCACCGGGGCAAAAAAGGGCCCTCTCTGTTCTGCAGCAGAAGTGCTGAAAAACAACCCCCCCCTCCTCACCCACCTTTACTGCCTCCGCCCTACTGACACACATCACCCCTCCCCAGAGGAGAGACACACACGTACAGTAGTGTAGTGGGACAAAAGAGGGCTGATTGCTCAGTGCTACAGGCCTCTCTTTATTGTTAGTGGATCCGGCTGTATGGGGCCTAGTCTACACCCCTCCACTCACACTGCCTGCCCTGACCTGCACCACTGTAGGGCTGTCCCTGTGTGGCATAGCCCCTATTCCTCACTAATCACACACACACACACACACTTCTAACTACACTACCAACACACACACAGCCTTATCCCTTCATCAAGACGGGAAGACTGGATCACGGTCTCACATTCTCTCTCAGCCCTGCTGTAGACGGGAGGATTTCAGGCTGAGGATGGTCCCCAGGGGAAGCATAGCTAGCATCTGCTCAGAGATAGACAGACAGACAGACAGACAGACAGCAGTAACAGGCTGGGAAGAGAGCCAGGCTTAGCTAAGCTTCCCCTGATAGATTGGTGTAGGCTGTGGAAATCCCACCAGTACACAGACCTCAGTGTGCAACATGGGCAGAGTGACAGTCGACTAGTCACAGCCACGTAAGTATCATGGAATCCCATGGTGGAATTTACTACTTGCTAAAGGCCCTCCGTCTCATGGTGATAGTTTACAGTCTGAAATAATGCATCCATTCAGTTCATGACGTGGACACCGGACGTCAATATATATAACAAGATACATTAAAAGAGTTCATTGTGTGTGTGTGTGTGTGTGTGTGTGTGTGTGTGTGTGTGTGTTTACGTGTCTCTGTGTGTGTCTGTAAAACTCATTTAGCCAGACTAGACAGCCACAAACACTACTAAGAAATAAACCTCACATCCTTCTGGGTCAGCCTTAAACTGATCTATGATTGGACAGCCTCTAAAACCCAACTCTGTCATTGATTTGAGTTGTAGGGGCAGTGTGATCGCTAAAGCCTCAGGCGTCTCGATGGCACCAGTAGTAGAGTGAAAGGGGAAGTCAAAGGGGGTAGGGAAAGGCAGGAGGCAAAATAGTCAAGAGAGGAGGAAAAGGAAGACAGGTGCGCAATGCTTCGCTCAACAGATGTTGAAACGTCTTCGAGCGCCAACACAAAGCGGAAGTTCGCTAGCGAACCGACCGACGCCACTCCAACACCCTCTCAACTGTCATTCTGAGGCAGGTTGACGTTTCTGACTGACGAAGAAACCGTTTGAGAGAGTTTATAGTTCAGGATAGAAAGTACAAGGCCTATTGCCTTGAAAGGTTCCTCCCTAATACACGCATATTCAGACACATCACTGAACACAGTCAACAGCAGCATGTTAGTTGTGTGTTGTTTTTGTGACTCTATGAATCATCTCAGCAGCTGTATCCACACACGACAGACAGGGAGAGGCTGACATCAACATGTCATAACAATAGAGTGACAAACACAGAACTCTGCTCTACAGCTATTGGTACAGTGCCAACATATAAGGTACCTACCTAACTTACTATGTACACCTATATTGTATAAAGGCAGAGCTCTGGTCCGTCTGTGGATGCTAACATCAAGGCCAGGGTGGACTGACCAAATGTCAACGTCCATGGACGTCCGGTGTCGGTCGGTGCCCAGTGGGGGAGGAAGCTGTTAATAGTAAATGGAAAGAGAGGGGGCTCATGGGTAGGTGTCAGAAAGAAAGAAAGAAAGAAAGGAAAGAGAGAGAGAGAGAGAGAGACAGACAGAGAGAGCCAGAGAGAGAGAGAGAGGTTGTCCAGACTCAGACTTTTAACACTCTTGGTTTGACAGAAATAGAAATAAAACAGTTATGAGCTGAACATAACAGTATGCCAGTGGAAGGGTGGATAGTAGCAGGTGACCTAACTGTGGTTTGTGATGATTTCCCATTGTAGCCAATTCAGTTGCAGTAATTCCATTACAGAATTTTTGGTAATTCCGTTACCAATTTGGAGTTTTTTACGAGTTTTAATCACTTAATAATTCATAAACAAAATGTATATCAGTAAAACACTATAACCAATTGATAGGCCTACCTTTACTTGTTACTTCTGTGAACTTTTATTATCCTCCCTCATGAGGGAGAGAAATGAGAACATTTGTTGGTTTTTGGTAAGACCCCTTTTTAAATCTGTTTATCCAGAAATCAAAGCCTTTACTTATGCAATTGTTTTTTTCTAAATGTAACTATGCCTTAATTTCCCCAAAATATAGACTCTTAGCTTTCATTTGACACCCAATTTGATATGCTCCTATGAACTTGGGTCCATTTACATGGAAATGCCCATAGTCCTTATAGAGGTGCGCTAGACGTTTTCAGTCTGATATAGGCACTCAACCAATTCGAGTCTGTTATCAAGTGGCTTTCAAGTCCATTTATACGACGAATACAAATATTTACACTTCAAATATATTCAGCACAGCCCTGGGTCCGGGCCAAGGCACGTATTGCCCTGGGTCCGGGCCAAGGCACGTATTGCCCTGGGTCCGGGCCAAGGCACGTATTGCCCTGGGTCCGGGCCAAGGCACGTATTGCCCTGGGTCCGGGCCAAGGCACGTATTGCCCTGGGTCCGGGCCAAGGCACGTATTGCCCTTTGCAGTCCAGATAGAGTTTCACTTTGCCCCTGAAAACTCGCCCAGCCCTTTACTAAAAAAAGCTTGTGTTCAATGTGTCTCTCTTTGGAAGGGAACATATGTTTCTTTCTTTCAATGTTAGGAAAAAAAGCTGTATCGTGTGATCATTCAGCTGGACCCGGCCGTGTTTATGAGCTGTCATTAACACTCTCTGAGCAAACACTGTCTATGTGTTCCACTGATATGGGCTTTAGAGGGTTAGGGCGGGACTTGCTGAGATTGGCTCGTCTGAAGGGGTTGTGAGCTCTGAGTAAGAGTTGCCCATAGGCACAGCTCTAGAATTCCTAAATACTAACCTTCATCATCCTGCTCCTTGTGGCTCAATGCAATTTGTAGGCGATCAGGGTTGATCATTTTGCTCATCAGTGTTTCAATTCAGAGGGACCAGTCACAGGGTCAGTTTCCCACACTGATGTATCTTATCTGTTATACTTGAACCTATCTACATGTTCTGAAGAGCACAAAAAAACATTGGGGACATCAAGGCTCTATGTCTTTAGTTAATCTGCTGATAAAATGGTATTGTATTGGGCAACAAAACAAGAAAACACAAACGCTGGGTGGGAAGGGCACAGCCATTATTTCTAAAGAGATTTTCAGTGAAATGGATTTTCAGTACATCATTAATACCAGACATTTTGTATCAACCTTTTTATGTGTTCGTCACAGTCCTCATAATGCTGTAAGATGATGCAACAGCCATCTAGAGAGGAAGCTAGTAAATCTACAGCTTCTGGCATCCATTTTACCTCTTCCATGTATTGAGGGCTGGTATTTGAACCACATCATCCCTGCCTCCCCGTTGGCCTCCATCTCCCAGCTCTATCTTGTGGTTATGATATCATAGAGAAAAAACGGTGCATTCTCTCCTAAGTGCACCCTGACACATAAAATATTCATCCACCACACAATCCCCTCCGAAATGGGTCTGTGTTACACAGAAACCCATGGTCAAGACCCTGCAAAGTGGGAGTCAACCTCTGGCAATCTACCAGACACACTCATGGAAAAGCTGGGGTCAGACCCGAAAAGAGGTTTAAACACTGCGTTGAACAGCAAGCAGGCCATGGGCTCTGTCGGTCTCTTAACCAAGGCCAAGACAGGGACTAGAAAAGCCAATCATCCATTCTCCCTCCATCGCACCAATCCATTTCCTCTCTCTGAAGCTTAGAGTGGTGATGATATCTAACAGAAGAAAACAGGAGGAAGGTTGTGTATACTGTATAAACTGTGTTAGCTTCCAGATGGGAAACTGCTGAAGTTTTCTCATCTATAAAAAAAAAAGTAAATGAGAGGGAGGGCGAGAGAGAGAGAAAAGGAGAAAGAGGGGACAGACAGAGAGGAAGTCGGGAATGAAGAGGGAGAAGAGAGGAGAGCTAGAGTCGACCATGTGAGTTGATTAGTGGTGTTAACAGTAACTGTGGGGTTTGGGGTAATGAGCACCAGGCATGGTCCTAATGAAGCCTCAGCTCTGCTCCTATAGTTCTCTCTCATGGCTGGCCAAACCCTCTACTGGAAGTACAGTACAGTGTGTCGCCACACACCCCCTGCCAGCTGGATCTGAGCCACTAGATCCACTGCTGTGTGTGTGTGTGTGTGTGAGATCGTGCGGTACAATCACTTTCATCCCCAAAGCGCCAACCAATTCATCCCAGACCACCACAGGCCACAGAAAAAGTGACCAATTCTAATTTTCCCCCTGGTTGTTTTTTTACTTCTTCCACAGAGCTGGATGTATCATATCCCTGACCTCAGCCGTTTGAGGTGGTGTAAATCTCTTAATAACTGCACTAACTATTGGTCTATATTTGGAGGGCCGTTTCTCCTGGCCTCCCCTGCTCTGGGGTGGAGCAGACAGTAGCCACAGTGTCTGTGTGGGAGATGGAGCCAGCTAAGCTCTGTAGCTGCCTGTGTGTGTCCCACTTTCCCTCTCGATGGTGTGGGGACTGGGAGGGGGACTGGGTTCAGAAATGTGTGAATAACAAGATACTAGTTGTAAAAGTGTGTGAGTATAAGTGTGCTTAAGCGGGTGTGTCTGGAGTAGACTGTGTCCCTGTGTCATAGTGAGATGGTGGGTGTATAGGTGGGGTCACTCACTTTTACTGCATCCTACTACAAGTCTGACTTCCAACACAGGGAACACAAACAGCTGGAGATGTCCAACAGCCCTGGTCTCTGCATTCAGACACATTTCTCATCCATATGCACACACACACACACAGACACACAGTTGGGTTGGTTACTTTTTAAATTTAATCCGTTACAGTTACCTGTCCAAAATTGTAATCAGTAATGTAACTTTTGGATTACCCAAACTCAGTAACGTAATCTGGTTACATTCCGTTACTTTTAGATTACTTTCCCCTAAAGAGGCATTAGAAGACAAACATTTATATTACCAATTGAAAGACATCTATTGCAGGATAAATCAATGTTAGAGTTTACATAGCTGGTCATAAATGGGTGTTGCATTTTACTTTATGGGTTGGTTATGTAGACTTCTTCTAACCCATCGCTTTCTACTACATATAATAATGCAATTGTATATTTACATTAAATTAAGTCTGTCAGATTTCCAGTCATTCCAATGAATGTAATACCCCTTCCAAAATAGGACTTGGAAATATCGAAATATAGATTAGCCAAATTGTTTTACATGAGCATAAGCCCAAAACTAAGGACTTATTAGAAAGCCCTACTCTGTTGTTTATGATTTTTGTTGTCATGGAGGACTGATTGGATTCATTACCTCGGGGTTGAAAAATAAATGCTGCTCTAATGGAATGGCTTGCTTTGAGCACGACCTAAAAGTGCTATTTGAATGTGAAAAATGAATGCCATATACTGCATTTGCTATAGACCTATTGTTTTACATTTTTGTTGGTTACACTTTGATTTCTTGATAATATATGCAGATATGTAAGTCTATCAAAAGTGTGCAAGTTTGAGCATTTGTCCATTAGGCCTTTGTTTTTTATCAGCACACATTAGATTTAACAATAAACGCCCCACTAGTCTTCTTAAATGAAACTAGTGGTTGACGGTATGGAACACAATACCTCAGAGGACTTTAGATGGAGGGACCCCATCAAACCTTTTTTTCATAGGCTTGTATCCGCACTAGTTGCAAAAACAATGATTGATAGGCAGTTTAAACGTAATCAATTCAACCATTACTGGGTTAAAATACACATACACATTTGTGAACAGCCATCCACAACAACCACAATCCGTAAGGAGCAAATACCTAAATGAGCGAGCAGCAGTGTGATTCACATCAATGTGCTATGTGGATATCAATTATAAGTGATATCCATATCGCCCGTAGGCTACACCTCTACTGTCATCCTTACCTCTTACCTTTATTCAAGTTGGATAATCATTGGTCGCATCATTGGAAGACATAGCTTAGCCTACTAAAGCCGATTCCTGCTATTTTCCTGTGAACCATCAAACACACGTGGTGTGTCATCATAGTGGTCTCTGACTTGAAGCTTCAAAAGTATCTGTCATCGGATTACAATATTTTAGCTGGTAACGGAATGGATTATTACACTCATTACAGTGTTTTTTTTGTCATCCTTTACATGTAACGGATTAAACACACACACACACACACACACACACACACACACACGGGGGAGGGTGTTGATCCCAGTGTGAGTATGTGAGTTAACATGTGTGGGTGTTTTTTTTTTACTGGCAAGAGAAAATGTGTTGGTGTGTGTGATGGGGGAGGTGATTGTGTGGGTTATGGGTATTTATCTATGTTTTGTTATGTGCATGCATGTGAGTGTTGATTTGAATGTGTCTGCATCTAGCCATTGGAAGCATTGTAAACTGTTAAATTCTACTTGGGAGCCAAGCTCAGTCCACATCATTGGTGTGTGTACGTCTGTGTGTGTGGGAAGGGGGGGCAGGGGCGAGATAGAGAATTCTATATTGTATGAAAAGAGAAGAGTGAGTGGTAAAGGGGAGGATACATTACCCATGGGTCAAGTCGCAGGGTGGGAGGATATATTACCCTTGGGTCAAGTCGCAGGCAGGGAGGATATATTACCCATGGGTCAAGTCTGGAGAGAGGATGGGCAAAATCCATATCAGTCTGTCTGCTGGCCCCCTTTTATATAGTGATAAAATATTCAAATCCAGCCATTACTTCACATTAGAGATGCCAGGGAGAAAACCACAATGTTTACATGCTCTTTCAGACATGTGTCTGTTGCATTGATAGTTACATATAAAGCCCTTCTTCCATTAGAGGAGTCCCTCATCCGGATTCACGTATGGCATTTAGGTGTGTGTAGAATATACACTGCCAATATTTATGTAAACTATTTAATTTTCTATTGTGACACCACATGTTAAATACATGTCTTTTTTTATTTCACTTTTATTTAACCAGGTAGGCCAGTTGAGAACAAGTTCTCATTTACAACTGCGACCTGGCCAAGATAAAGCAAAGCTGGAGAGAGATTGCACTGGAATTAGCCTTTCAAGTATAACTTTTAAGAAAAACTATTCAAAGTGATTTGGGTTTGAGTGTAGTGATTTGTCTTTCCAAGTCTTGTTCAGATCAAATGTAATCGAGGTGCCAAATATGCTTTTTCTCGTACATTCCCACCTCTCTCGTCACACACACACACACATGCACATACGCGCAACCGTCCACACAGTGTGTTCCAGTCTGATGAGTAATATAGTCTAGGAGCAATTCCTGGGTGTTTCCCTCACTGAGTAACTGCTTGGTCAGACCTGAGTCGCTGTATGACGTATAGTCATCATTTCGACAAGCAGACCCAGTCTGGGGCTGTACTTCTGAGTGCAGAATTTTCTCATGCCGTAAAGTTAAACAATTTCATACTATTATTATCATACTATAATTATATTATTGTGCTAGTACTATTGATATACACCGGAGTATTAGTGCTATTCCTATATGAATGTTTATCTGATTTTAACGCAAAGGCAATTGCAAGTTTAGCTCAACCACAAGTCCAGTGCCTGTCAACATTCTATGAGTACTGCTATATTTCTAAGAAAGCTTTCGTATAATCTGACTGAATCAGATTATTTGGTGGAGGACAGTGGCCTTTATTCATGTGTATAATTCTGTCACTGTACTATTTGTTTTCACACTAATTATGTCTTAGAATAGAATGGGATGCCATTGCCAATATAACCATTCCACTTCTAAACAAACCCTCACAAAACGTAATAAGCTGTAAACTGCTGGTGCCCATGGACAGGGTTAGGAAATAAAACTCAAATATTACTGCAGACCAAACATTTGGATGTGTTATTGCTTTTACTATTTTTGACCATTTGGTACCGCTGGGGAAAAACGAATAAAGAGCCATGATTTCCCGGCTGTGTAGGTGGTAACTTGGCTCTCCTCTCACTCTCTTTTTCTCTCCCTCTCTCGCTCTCTTTCAGGACACAGGGTGAAGATGGAGGACCCCCAGAAGATGCAGTTCTCTGATAGGCTGACAGAGATTGAGCGCTACCAGCGGGCCAGCCTGAGGATGGGGCCTGGTAACCCCCAGCCCCGGCCCATGCACCAGAGCCACCTGGGGCCCTCTACCCAGTCCCAGATACAAGGTAGGGCCGCTGACCAGACAGGAACAACTATCACACTGACTCACTCACACCGTCTGTCCCAAGTCAGTGTTGCTCACTCATCACAAAACACTCCACCTTCGGCTACAGCACTGTATATAGGGGTTAGCGGTACAAATGCTTCTCCCTGCCGACAGTGAGAGCTGACTTTGCTATCAGTTTCAAGTTTTATAAGTCGTATGTACAGGATACACATGGTATACACTACAAGTAAATGGTTACTTGCAGCTTCCTTCTGGACAATGAAACAACATTAAGAAATAATAAAAGATAAGAATAGGAACATAAAGTAAATGGCTCAGTAGAGTAGAGTAAACCTTTTGGCATAAGTATAATACAGGAGTTTATGTGTGTGTGAATGCTTGCTAAGGTGTAGAGAGTCAGGGGTCAGTCCAGGTGGTCCAGTTGGTCAGTCCAGTTCTGTCTCTGAAACTGTCTCTGAGCCTGTATCAGACCTCATGCTCCAATATCATCTGCCCTGACGGTAAGGGAGTGAACAGCTCATGGCTGTGGTGTTATGAGCTGAGTTAGCCTGCATGGTCTGACTGTGACACATAATGAACTGACGGTGTTGTTCTCACTTTAGGGGCTGAGTTAGCCTGTATGTGGCAGGCTGAAGCCCCAGGTTGAGTACAACCCTCCCTACTGATATGAGAGCCCAGACCCGGGGGAGGGTCCAGTACATTTACTGGCAGGGGCCGCTCACTCATGCCAGCTCTGTCCCCGGATGCCCTGCATCGGTCACAGGGTCCAGTCTGGGGCCAGGTGGCAACCTGATCACTGCCAAACAGCCTGGCCAAGGCACTGGGGCTGGAGCTGGTTCACCACACCACTCTACAGCCTCAGGAATCTCACAGCCGCCCGCTTCCTCCGCAATCACGTCAGTCTCAGACTGACTGGCACAGTCAGATCTGCAATGGAGACAGGGGGAAGGAGGTGTGTGTGTCTTAGGGGAGAGAGGGTACGTGGGTGGAAGTTCGCTCTCAGACATACAGTACCAGTCAAAGGTTTGGACACACCTGCTCATTTAAGGGTTTCTTTATTTGTACTATTTTCTACATTGTAGAATAATAGTGAAGACATCAAAACTTTGAATTAACACATATGGAATCAGGTAGTAACCAAAAAATGTTAAACAAATTCAAATATATTTGATATTTTAGATTCTTCTTCTTTTAGATTCTTTTCCATTTGCCTTGATGGCTTTGCACACTCTTGGCATGCTTTAAACCAGCTTCACCTGGAATGCTTTTCCAACAGTCTTGAACGAGTTCCCACATATACTGAGCACTTGTTGGCTGTTTTTCC
Organism: Oncorhynchus mykiss; assembly: GCF_057628025.1. Taxonomy (NCBI): domain Eukaryota; kingdom Metazoa; phylum Chordata; class Actinopteri; order Salmoniformes; family Salmonidae; genus Oncorhynchus; species Oncorhynchus mykiss. The sequence goes on along the minus strand of NC_143046.1, from coordinate 62,294,686 downwards.
TTCACTCTATGGTCCAACTCATCCCAAACCATCTTAATCGGGTTGAGGTCGGGTGATTGTGGAGGCCAGGTCATCTGATGCAGCACCCCATCACTCTCCTTGGTCAAATAGCCCTTACATAGCCAGGAGGTGTGTTTTGGGTCATTGTCCTGTTGAAAAACAAATGATAGTCCCACTATGCGCAAACCAGATGGGATGGCATATCGCTGCAGAATGCTGTGGTAGCCATGCTGGTTAAGTGTGCCTTGAATTCTAAATAAATCACTGACAGGGTCACCAGCAAAGCACCCCCACACTATCACACCACCTCCTCCATGCTTCATGGTGGAAACCACACATGCGGAGATCATCCGTTCACCTACTTTGCGTCTCACCAAGACATGGCGGTTGGAACCAAAAATCTCACATTTTGACTCATCAGACCAAAGGACAGATTTCCACCAGCCTAATCTCCATTGCTTGTGATTCTTGGCCCAAGAAAGTATCTTCTTATTGGTGTCCTTTAGTAGTGGTTTCTTTGTGGCAATTTGACCATTAAGGCCTGATTCACACAGTCTCCTCTGAACAGTTGATGTTGAGATGTGTCTGATACTTGAACTCTGTGAAGCATTTATTTGGGCTGCAATCTGAGGTGCAGTTAACTCTAATGAATTTATTATCCTCTGCAGCAGAGGTAACTCTGGGTCTTCCTTTCCTGTAGTGGTCCTCATGAGACAGTTTCATGATAGCGCTTGATGGTTTTTGCGACTGCACTTGGGGAAACTTTCAACGTTCTTGAAATGTTCCATATTGAATGACCTTCATGTCTTAAAGTAATGATGGACTGTCATTTCTCTTTGCCATAAATAGGGCTATCTTCTGTATACCACCCCTACATTGTCACAACACAACTGATTGGCCCAAACACATTGAGGAAATAATTCCTCAAATTAACTTTAAACAAGGCACCTCATGAAGCTGGTTGAGAGAATGCCAAGAATGTGCAAAGCTGTCATCAAGGCAAAGGGTGGCTACTTTGAAGAATCTCAAATATAAAATATATTTTGATTTGTTTACCACTTTTTTTGGTTACTACATGATTCCATATGTGTTATTTAATAGTTTTGATGTCTTCACTATTATTCTACAATGTAGAAAATAGTAAAAAAAAGAACCCCTGGAATGAGTAGGTGTGTACAAACTTTTGACTGGTACTGTGTGTCAGAGCTTCTTAACGTGATGGCATGTCTGGATGTGTGCAGACAAAACACGAACAGACATACAGACACAAACACACACGAGGCACACACACAGACACGCTGTCCTCTCCCACCCACTCCCTAGTTCTCATGCAGGGGGTTAAGGCTGACAGACAGAGTAAGGCTACTTCCCAGTTAATGAGTCTTTATCAGTGTGTTTAGGAGTGTTTTGCTATCTGTGGGTGGAAGTGTATCTCTCATGGGGTTTAGCCTTGTGCTCCTGACTCACCACTGTGGACCTACCTATCGTACAGCTCAGCTTACACAACTGTGGTTATCAGCACCAGCTTGGACTTAGTTTAACTGATGATGTTGTTCCTCTATAAGTGCCATGTAATGTACTGAACATGGCCAAGGAAAATCATCTGCCAGTGCTGTGGACCAGTAGGACCAGGATTAGTTGGCAGTTAGACAGAGATACAATATATATTTCATGATATTAAGTTTGGGTTCTGTACTTTACTGCGTGTTGTCTGCCAATGGAAGGGCCATGGCAGGTAAGCTTATCCAGAGGGACTTATCCATAAGGGATTTCTTAATATCTCCAAACTGTCTAGCAGGAGAGGTGTACAGACAATGCTGGGATGGCATGTGAAGAAAGGCTCTGTACTTGTCTGCATAGCTGCAGGAGGATTAGGGCAGGAATTACCTCTTCATAGGCCTGTCAGATCTCAAAGACCTGCACCAGTTGAACACACACACACACACAGCACGCTCACAAACACGTGGGGCGTATATATATGCACAACCCCCCACACACAAACACACACCTCCAACATAGACACAACACATTAATGTGGCTCAGAGCCGCCAGGGATGAGAGGTATAGAGCTCCAAACTGATTCCACACAACACCTGCAGGTGCTAGGGGCCCTCTCTGAAGAGTGTGTGTCTGTCTGTGTCTCTGTATCTCTGTGTGCGTGCATGCGTGCGTGGAGGACTGTAAAACCACACACCTTAATCTCTGATATTACCATCACGACTTTATAGCTCAGGGCTAGTGCTAAAATAATTCAATAACAATGAAGACACATTCGCCCTCCTCTCAGCTACCCAGTGACATATAAACCTGGGCATCTCCATGCCAGCTTAGACAACACACAACTACAAACCCAGCTCAAACTAAAATAGTACCTTTTGTAATAAATACATTTGGAAACAGGGATGTATTTACATATAAACACGACACGCGCCTCTGCTTTTGGCAGTCGTCGCAGGCAGAGTTGTATTTTGCGGAGGATCACAGGGTAATAGATGAGTGAGCGTCAACACTTTATAATTACATTGATTCCCATCTTGCTGTTGCAAAAAAAAATGTTTTCCATTATCCACACATAAACCTGGACTTTCCAGCTGACGACAACGTGAGAAAATACAATATCATCTCCTAATGAAGCCCTTCGCTTCATATTGTTGTCTGAGCCATGAAACAGAGACAGAGTTTTGTTGTCAACTAAAGCTAAACGCTGGGTGGGATTCTCAGACGTACACACACACACACACACACACAGTATGTGGTAACAAACACGCACACACACAGTATGTTCTAACAAACACACACCACTCACACAGTTACGTGCCAATGTTGCAAGCTCTGCTAGCGCTCTAGACAGCCAGGATAATTAAGAGCTCATTACAGTGCATGCAGTGACAGGATTCAAGCCCTGGCAGACACTGCGCTTGCTCGGCTAGCCGCTTGTTTTTGTTCAGCCGTGACCACAGGTGAGGCTGCCGTGAGGAATGAACCTACGGGAGGGCGTGTGGGGAGCTGTGTGTGTGGCTCTGCCAGGGCAGTCAAGCAAATCTCACACTCAGACAATCGACAACAAAATTGTTATTCTGGTTTACTCTGGTGTGTGGTGTGTGTTTGTGTGTTTTAATGATTTTTAGAGAATGCCATCTCCTTAACACACCCTGGGTATAAAGTCTACAGCTCATTCCAGTCTTACCAGCCAGACAAAGATGTTAAGATTAAATGGAAAAAATATTTGATCTCAACGGGACGCTACAGAAATAATCCTGATTTCAGTTTTCCTCTTTCCCTTTTGAAAAGGAGACTAAACTAAACAAGATCGCCAGAACAAAGTTGCTCTTTTAACTTAAATGTGTTTTAAGAAAAAAAGACAGCAGCAATTGAATCATCCAAAAGAAAGTATTTTGCCTTTTGAGGTAGTATCATTTAACATGCTATTTGTTCCAACACCTGTGTTTTTCTGACTGGAGATGAATATCAGATACTAGCATACCTTTCGGCCATCTAGTCAAGTGCTCCACTGCTTTGATGAGGGCCCAATAAACTTGTGGTGTGTGTGTGTGTGTGTGTTGGCTGTGAGTGATACAGCACACTCTAGTTGTATTAATTATATAATACTATTCACAAGGTCGAATGCTAAGCCGTGACACCTGTATGGTATAGGTTACAAAATAGCAGGGGTCAAAATAAAACAATTTACTGGTGGTTACCGTAGATACTCCACCAATAAACCACAAATCTTCCAATGGCATACATCTGCAGCAGTTCTGCTGTGGTGAAAGGTCAAACAGGTGAATCTATCCCGGATTCTCTCTGGTTGTGAAAGTCCTGCTAGCTAGAGGGAGGTCCTACCCCTCCTCTCCTGTCCACAGTGACCACACTGTTTACTCCACATAAACAAGCCGGCTGGCCCCCCAAGCGAATGCCTGCTCCAGTCTACCACTAACAGCCCTGATCAGACCCAGAGCCCCTAACCGCTAGTCCAGGGTCAGATATTATTTAATCCTTCTAATGGTAAATGTTAGGATGTGGAGTTGGGTAATCTGATCCTGGATCTGTGTCTACCTCAAACCTCAAAACCACTCTAACACCCAGCAGGACATTATCAACCAATTATAACCAACAAAGAGTCACTGTAAGACACAAGTATGCCAGTCCCTGGAACATGCAGCCGGGCACATAGCACATGCTTATAGAGGGAAAGGTCAAAGCATCGTGCCTCCATGTCTCTGTTTAGTACCAGATGTGCTTACTAGGTTATTGTGTTGGTTTGTGGGTCATTGACTGTCTGTCAGGACAAGACCAGAGAGAGGTGGCCATGCTGTGAGCCTGGTGGAGATGCTGTTGGCTCCAAGCTCCATTTGGGCAGCAATGCATGCTGGTCCGTGCCAAACCCATACAGGAAAGGAGCTCTCAGGCCAAATGCAACCAAAACTAGCGGGAATCCAGACCAGCAACGAGGGATTCTGTTTTACTTCTCCAGCGCTGTATTTACATAATATATCAATGGTCGCCATGGGGTTTATTTGTTATGGTGCCTAAGAGCTGCACTTGTGGTTACTCTGTTTTTGTGACCTTAGTTAGATCTGAATTATTCAAACTGAAAATGTTTTTGTTCTCCAATTTAAAAAAAAAAACTCTTTTGAAGCCATCTCTAAACAGTAAGCTGGAAAAAGAGAAAAGAGAGCTTTTTTTCCCAGACTCAACTGTTTGTGTTAGTTATAATTTAACATCAGAGCCGGGTCGAGCTTTACATTTCAGCAATTACAGAAACTACATGTGCGCAATGAACAGTCTCTATTGAGTCTGAGGAGAGGGGAAAGGGAGGCAGGGCAGGGGGCTCTCAAATAGAACATAGGATTTTTCAGTCGATGTGTTTGTTTTTACTCATGTTTAAGTGAGGGCTCAAAAGACATATCAAATGTCCCACATAGCTGAGCCAAGGCCATGTTCCTCCCCTCTCACTCGCTCTCTAACACGCTCGCTCCCTCTCCCTTCCTCGCTGGCGTCTCTCTCGCTTTCTCTCTCTCTCTCTCTCTCTCTCTCCCCCTCTCACATTCTATCTCTCCGTGGTGACGCCTAGGGCCTAAGCGAAACAGGAAGCCAGCACAAGGCCCAGCATTCACTGTGTCTCAATGACACGCTTCATTACGACAGGCGCATTACATGTCTCTGAGGCGCTGCCGAATCCGGAGTCATGTGGACAGACGCCATTTTGGCCCTTTCATCTCCAAATGCACTTCAAAAAGCAGAGTATGTGTTTATTTGTGTCTTCCCAGCCATCACTGATGGCACCCCAAAAACGTTCATATTTGTGACGCGGCCGTCGTCTTCTACCCCTAATGCACATACCCCCTTCCCCCAATCTCTATCCCCACCCAGGGGGCTGAGACTCATATTAACAGGGGTAATCTGTGCCGCTGGTATTGATGTTGTCCACCAGCCAATCAAAATATTTGAAGGAAATGTTTATTTTCTTGAGCGGATCGCACCAGCTGCTTCGAAGCCTTTCTGAATAACCCCATTTATGTGTAAGAATTTCCCATTGTGGGGCGAAGCGCGGGACCTCTCAGAGGCTAAGTGCTGATCCGGGCCTTTGGAGAGGAAGTAGACTAGCTCCGGGGGTGAGAGAGCTTTTACACACCCCAACCCCAGCCAGCCTGGGCCCAGTGTGGGCATAGGTGAACATCCCCCTCCTCCCCCTGTTCCTGGCCCCTCTCAAGGTCAGGATCACAACTGCTAATATAGCGGTTAGGATGTTGTTCCTCAGCTCATACTATAGTGTAGTGTTACTGTAGCCCGGCTAGGGACAGGGACATGACCAGGAACTCTCCAGGCCTTAGTTACTGTATGTTCATGTCAAAACTGCAATATAAGTATACTGAACAAAAATGTAAACGCAACAGCCAACAATTTCAACGATTTTACTGAGTTACAGTTACAGTTCATATGAGGAAATCAGTCAATTGGAATAAATGCATTAGGTCCTAATCTATGGATTTCACGTGACTGGGAATACAGATATGCATCTGTTGGTCACAGATACAGTACCTTTAGAAAAAGGTTTGGGAGTGATTCAGAAAACCAGTCAGTATGTGGTGTGACCACCATTTGTTTAATGCAGCGTGACACATCATAGCGTTGATCAGGCTGTTGATTGTGGCCTGTGGAATGTTGTCCCACTCCTCTTCAATGGCTGTGTAAAGTTGCTGGATATTGACGGGAACTGGAACACGCTGTTGTACACGTCGACCCAGAGCATCCCACACATGCTCAATGGATGACATGTCTGGTGAGTATGCAGGCCATGGAAGAGCTGGGACATTTTCAGCTCACAGGAATTGTGTAAATATCCTTGCGACATAAGGCCGTGCATTATCATGCTGAAACATGAAGTGATGGCAGCAGATGAATAGCGAGACAATGGGCCTCAGGATCTGATCACAGTATCTCTGTGCATTCAAATTGCCATCGATAAAATGCAATTGTGTTCGTTGTCCATAGCTTATGCCTGCCCATACCATAACCCCACTGCCACCATAGGGCACTCTGTTTACAACGTTGACATCCCCAAACCGGTTGCCCACATGACGCCATACACGTGGTCTGGTTGGATGTACTGCCAAATTCTCTAAAACGACGTTGGAGGCAGCTTATGGTAGAGAATTTAACATTCAGTTCTCTGGCAACAGCTCTGGAGGACATTCCTGCAGTCAGCATGACAATTGCACGCTCTCTCAAAACTTGAGACATCTGTGGCATTGTGTTGTGTGAAAAAACTGCACATTTTAGAGTTGCAGTATACTGAACAAAAATACAAACGCAACATATAAAGTGTTGGTCCCATGTTTACAGGGGCTTAAATAAAATATCCCAGAAATTGTCCATACCCCACAAAAATCTTATTTCTCTTACATTTTGTGCACAAATTTGTTTACATCCCTGTTAGTGAGCATTTCTCTTTTGCCAAGATAATCCATCCCCCTGACAGGTGTGGCATATCAAGTAGCTGATTAAACAGCATGATCCTTACACAGGTGCACCTTGTGCTGGGGACAATAAAAGGCCACTTTAAAATGTGCAGTTTTGTCACACAACGTCACAGATGTCTCAAGTTTTGAGGGAGTGGCAATTGGCATGCTGACTGCAGGAATGTCCACCAGAGATGTTGCCAGAGAATTATATGTCCATTTCTCTACCATAAGCCGCCTCCAACGTTGTTTTAGAGAATTTGGGAGTACGTCCAACCGGCCTCACAACTGCAGACCACGTGTCACCATGCCAGCCCCAGGACTTCCACATCAGGCTTCTTCACTTGCGGGATCGTCTGAGACCAGCCACTCGGACAGCTGATAAAACTGACAAGTATTTTTGTCTGTAATTCTGATTGGCTGAGCCTGGCTCCCCAGTGGGTGTGCCTGGCTCCCAAGTGGGTGGGCCTGCCCAGTCATGTGAAATAAATAGATTAGGACCTAATTTATTCATTTCAATTGACTGATTTCCTTATTTTAACTGTAACTCATTAAAATCGGTGAAATTGTTGCATTTATATTTTTGTTCATAACAGGAGATACAGTATATGACTGCCAACGTCTAACAGTTTCTCTGCTATCAGTATGTCTGAATCTGTATATGGACTAGTGGTTTTTTAAGAATGTGTGGGCATGAGTGTGCGTGTACAAGTAAAAGCATGTGTGTTTGAGGTCCACGGTTCATTCGTACAGTTTGGCTTGTAACAATTGCCCTATCTCTGTCCGAGAGCAAACTAACACTCTTTGCATGTCAAATTGTCAGCTTCCTGCGGTGTGGCCATTGAGTGTGAACCAGGGTCTCACGCGCTGCGCTTGTAAGGATTCTTCTCTCCCTGACAGGCTGACTGGACAGGCCAACAAAGGCCTCACACCTCCTCCTCCCAGACCCCTGAGAAACCAAAATATCTCTGTTAGCTCCATCAGCCCCTCAGCCCTGTTTTCCCAAGCCCTCTCTCGAGTCTCACTCCAGTGAGAGCTCCCCTTCTGCCCTCCTCTCTGCTCAGTCAGCACAGGCAAGCCTGTCACAGGTAGACAGCCAAACCACCACACTCAGATAGCTTTGACATGTTGCTGGCTTTTTATAGGGCATTGAAGAGATCTGCACTCAAACACAGTACATGCACAGAACCTACAGAATCATAACCGGAAACAATTCTCTCTAATCCTCTTGCACTTCTACTGTGCATCAGAATGAGAAACACTCATGTAATGAGGTCGTTGTCATACCTGCCCAGACTACAGTAGTGTCAGGCTAGTGTCATGTCTAAATTCTCCTTCATTAACACATACTATCTATGTCCATTGCAGCCCTGTGGTCTGACCAGATTGACCCACCAACTCTGAAGACATGCAAGGTGGAGGACGACCTCAGATGGTCAAGTAAGAGAGATATTATATCTACTCTACCTGGGGCCCTTATCCCAAACTGCTCTACGTCGCCTTACTTCTCACTTGTGCTTTCTCTCTATTGTTGTCGCTCGTTTTTTTTGTTTTGTTCTCTTTTCTTTCGGCCTCTCTCATTCACACACCCTCGCACAGCGGTAGGAAGTGAACAAGTATTCTGCTCTGCTTATATGACCCCGGTTTTAGGTGCATTTCAGCGTGAGTCATATCTCTGTGCAGGCCTATATGGGAAAGATGTTTGCTTGTGTTGTTTGTTTGTTTCTGAGGCTTAATCATAACATGCCAGGCCCAATCACTGAGCAGTACGAGAGGCGTGGTGAGCAATAAGAGATGGCCATAATTACTAGTCTGAGAAAACAGGCATGAAATGTACAGAGAGGGGATGATTGAGGAGGCTTGGACTACATACACAACATTACCCTAGCCAATTCACACTATCCAACATCTTCAGGAGTAGCTGAGAACAACAATTAAGACACTGCTTCATATCAATAGTCAGTCAATCATCTCTTTGACAAGGTGGAATTAATATAGAGATAATGGAAGAGCTGGGACGAAGGATATGCAATGGGCGTTCCACTCGTTGTGACATTTTGGGGAATGCGTTTTGGTTTGCCTTCAGAGCTCTGGATCCCAGAACATTCCAAAACACCCCCTTCCTCCCTCCCTCCCTGGTGTTTTGGCACTCTTCTTCTCCTGCCCCACAGCCACCCACCCGTTCTCTTCCCAGAAACCACCGAAGCACACTGCACCAGACCTGCTGAGTCATCTGCTTACACACCATTCAATGTTACTCCTTGATGATCCTCATACTAAGCCCCTTCTGTATGACTCATCAATTAGGCTTGTTGGAAAATCATGGTTTTCAAAAGGTTTGATAAGAGAAAGCCCCCGTTGTAAAACAGACTTTAGATGTGACTGTCAGTGATTTCCAAACACAATGCAGCAGTTTCATAATTTTTCAATGACTAGAAGATGGAATGTACGCAGAGATGGAATGTATAGATTGACATATTTACTTTTGACACTACGCGAGCGAGACATTCCCTTGACAGATATTCACTTCAGAACAAAATACTCACTAGGGTGTGAAAAGTGGAATTGCCGTTTGATGGGGACTAACGGTAGTGGGGAGAAGTCCTAATGTCTAATCATGAACTTCATATCCAATTCCAGAGAGACAGAGATTTTTGAACTATTACGATCAACAATAATATCGAAGAGTGCACATGCCACCTGGCCAGAACTCATTGGCCAGCAGCATACCACTCTGCATTCAACTGCTGGCTTGCTTCTGAAGCTACGCAGGTTTGGTCCTGGATGGGAGTCCAGATGCTGCTGGAAGTGGTGTTGGAGGGCCAGTAGGAGGCACCTTTTCCTCTGGTCTAAAAAAATGCCCCAGGGCGGTGATTGGGGACATTGCCCTGTGTAGGGTGCTGTCTTTCAGATGGGATGTTAAATGGGTGTCCTGACTCTCTGTGGTCACTTAAGATCCCATGGCACTTATTGTAAGAGTAAGGGTGGTAACCCTGGTGTCCTGGCTAAATTCCCAATCTGTCCCTTGTGGTCACCTAATCATCCCCAGCTTACAATTGGCTCATTCCTCTCCACTGTAACTATTCCCCAGGTTGTTGCTGTAAATGAGAATGTGTTCTCAGTCAATTTACCTGGTCAAATAATAATAAGTCATAGTAGGAAACAACAGTTGATTTAGTTAACAAACTCATAAATCACATCTGGTTCATTGATGCATTAGGAACATCTTGGTGTTGTATCATCACAAACACCCTAATGCCTCAATCGTGTTGCTAGTGATAGGTAGAGCCATGCAAAACCTGCTGGGCTCACATGCTACAGTGGCTGCAATGGAGAGGGCTTTGGGGTTGTTGACCGTGTTGTTCTAGTTCAGAAGAGCCACGGTAAGAGGTGAAGGCTATTTGCATCAGATGCGAAGCTCCAACCCCAAGGCCTGAGCGCTTAAACAAACATCTAAGGATAATTTGTGTTCATTTGTGTCTCCTATTCTTTGGCTTGTGGACCAACATTATTTCCCTGGCAATGTATTTCTTGGCCAAACTTTGACTATTCTTGCAGCGTTTGATCAAGATCTCACTCAGCATTCGTAACAACTTTTCATTCTCACAACTCATCAACAAAAAATCTAATCTACTCTTAAATCAGTGATGGTCTGGGAAGCATGGGACAGTCACTCCTCTCTGGCTGCGGTCTGAGGGAAGGAGATGAAAGGAGAAGAGATCTCTCTCTCCATCTCTCTCTCTCTGGGCCAGACTGGTCTGTTTTCTCCCTCTTTCCCACCCCTCCACTTATTTGCCTGAGACACCATTCCCTGGACACTGCTCGTCACAGTTTGCATTCAGCCTGAGTAAACATTTCACAGGTGAGGGCCTGGATTTGCATCCCCCCCCCCCCCCCCCCCACACACATTCACACACCTCGCTGGCGAACTCAGCTCGCCCTTATGTTAACAACCAAAATCAGTTTCTCCCGTAAGCAAATGAGGCAAACCTCCCTCCATATCTGGGTTACACGCTTGACTGTGGACTAGTGGACCTCAGAGAGCAAGCGAGAGAGACAGAGATTTCCCCCGCTCCTGCGGTGTGGCAGAACTCAATATGGGAACGTGCACACAAGCAAGGGAGCGAGAGAGAGAGGAGAGTGAAGGGAAAAAAGGAGCGCGCTAGAACAATGTGTTCTCTATTAAAAAAAACTTGATTCCCAGCCGCCACCCCTTTTAGAGTGGGAACATCACAGACGGCGGGCCGCACCAACTAGCCCTCTGGGGTCCATCCCCTCTCCTGTCCCTGCAATTTAGTCAACACGTTTCAGCTGAGCCTAATGGAGATCATGTGTTGGGTGGGCCGCTGCTACCAGCTAGGCCGCATCAGGACCAAAGATCCAACACTCCTCCTCCCCTGTACCCACAGCCCCGCTGTTACCACAGCCCCAGAGCCCCGGAGCCGCAGAGCCTCAGCCTATAATTAGCTGGCAGAGAGATGAGGAGGGGCTGTGTGTAGATCAGGGTAGCTAACAGAAGATTGCAAAACTGTGGTTCTGTGTGTGAGTAGAGAGTTGCTGATCTACCCGTCTCCTCTAGAGGGAGCAGCTGAGCTGCTGAGAGGTAAACAGTGGTGGTGACTGGCTGGCCCACCGCCAAGGTTGTGACGGGACTCAACCCCATTAAGGTGTTGTGATAAGTGTCCAGTTGAGTTTCCCCTGACAAAATACAGGAGCCTCTCCCCGCCGCAATTTAGTCAACACGTTTCCACTGGCGACAATTAAATAGAGATCATGTGTGGGGTGGGCCAAAGCCGCCAGAGCCATCAAGTCCCCGTGCCACAGATACAGGCTCCACCCTGAAGCCTATATTTATCAGGGAGACAGAGACAGAGAGAGACAGAGAGGGGGAGAGAGAGAAAGGGAGCTTTTTGGGAGTCCGGTAGGAATTAGTGGGCCGACTCCACTTATACTGAATCAACAGCAGCTGAAGGTTTGGATTTTCTTTGCGTGAAATCAGATACGGGGCCCGACTCTGGTGCCTGGTAGACTCTGGAAAAAGAAACAACACCCCCAACCCTCCTCACTAACCCCCCTTCATCCGAAAAGGAAGAGATTTTCAACTGCAGAAAATAAATGTGTTCTTGAGAAAAGAAAGCAGGAGCCGTGGAAATTGCAAAGGAACATATTTTTTTGTTGCTGAAAATGGACCCAATTCTCCAGACGTAGGGGAAAGACATTTCAACAAGACTATGGCACGCAAGTTCAGCATCTTCCCCCCTCGGGGCTGTGGCGTGCAAGCGCTTGCTGTTTCACAAATACAGCCTGTCTTTTCTCTGCCATCCAAATCCACATTTTATACTAGAGTCATGTGGGAACACTGAGCCCATCCAAACCAAATCCAGTGGAATCAGACAAACAAATGAGTAGGTTCAGGGGGGGGGCTGCGTGCGTGTGCGTGGCAGGTGCAAGGAACCATATCACACCTGTTGACAATCACAATGTAGGTTGAGCTCTCCCAAGCCACAGCAAAAGACAAAGAAGTCAATAAAATTCCAGAGCGTACATGCATACCTGCATGCCCACCTTACCCAATAACTAACTATTCATCAGTACACATATGCCATTCTTTCCTATGTACTAGAAAATCACCCATGCTACAGGCCACAAAAAGTTCTACTGACAAGATCAGCATCCAGCCCATTACCCTATGTACATCTAGATTAAAACATACACCGATTCTACAATACATTAGGAACACCTTTTGCCCTCAGAACAGCCTCAATTCGTCGGGGCATGGACTCTACAAGGTGTTGAAAGCGTTCCACAGGGATGCTGGCCCATGTTGTCTCCAATGCTTCCCACAGTTGTGTCAAGTTGGCTAGATGTCCTTTGGGTGGTGGACCATTCTTGATACACACAGGAAACTGTTGAGCGTAAAAAACCTAGCAGCATTGCAGTTCTCGACACACTTAAACAGGTGCTTAAATCTTAAAAGGCACTTCAATCTTTTGTCTTGCCCATTCACCCTCTGAACGGCCCACACACACAATCCATGTCTCAATTGCCTCAAGACTTAAAAGTCCTTATTTAACATCTTCATCTACACTGATTGAAGTGGATTTAACAAGTGACATCAATAAGGGATCATGGAGTCACCTGGTCAGACTATGTCATGGAAATAGCAGGTGTTCTTAATGTTTTATACATCAATACACTGGGAAACAGCATATAGGAAAGGAACGGGATGATTTACATTGCAGTAGGATAGCAAGAGGGCGATGACTTACCAATGATAACACAGGTGAGCATGGGAAGGGTATTGGCAAAACCAAAATCCATAACAAAGTCTAAATGACAATGCCATCATAAGTCTCAGATATAGGCCTATGCTACATATTTAATGTCATAAAACATATATTTCTTATTCCAAAAACCATGGCTTCAGTAACACGAAAACCGTGAGACGTGACCTAAGAGATGAGTGACAGTTGTCAGGTGTTCTATGGCTCCCGTTGGCCTACTTTCTCAGAGGTGATTGACTGCCGCACCCTGAGCAAACCTTCATTCCTGATTGCCTGCCAAAAAGAAGTGAAACTGATCGAGTAGAGAGTTAAGGTTTAATGTCACGTGCACAAGTACAGTGAAATGCCTTTCTTGCAAACTCAATGTAGTATTGAAAATAACCTAACGTAGAACAGAAACCACACAATAAATACAAATTGAAAAACAGGGGAAAGTAAGAAGCTATATACAGGATAAACAGATTGGTAGCAGCGTAAACGAAGGGTGTGTGTGTGTGTGTGTAGAGTCAGTATAAATGTGTGTGCATGTCATGTGCGTGTTGGAGTGTCAGTGTGCGTGAGTGGGTTGAGTCCTGAGAGTGTGCATAGAGACAGTCAAAACCCAACTAAAATACAAGGGTAGTCCGTTTAACAGAGACATTAAACGTCAGTTTATTGGTTTACAGAAGCCTACATCACACGGAATGAAGAAGAAAAATCACCGTTGTCAATATTGGTAATTGTAAGTGGAGCCTTTATGGGTTCTCTACCTGACTGATCCAACAGGTAGGCTAGCTGAAGGCCTAGGTGCATACATTCAATGCATGGTATGTGGATCTGTCCCTGTATGTACCTATCAAACCCAGATACTACAGTACAGTAGGTGGCAGCATGCTGTAGCCAAAACAGCCAGCTACCAAATCAATGGTAGCGAGAGACACACACAAACGAACTGGCTGACCCTGTATATAGTATGCTTACTTACTTTCTCGTATTCTTATTTGTATTTCTTGTGTGTTTTTGTTCTCTTGTTATTTTTAGTATTACATTCTTATTGATTAGTGCATTGTTGGGGTCAGAGCTGGCAAGAAAGGCATTTCACTGTACGTGACATTAAAACTTGAAACACACACATTTGGAAAGAACTGCCAAATCAGCCTAACCCTGCAGTCATGCATGTTTTTTTGGGGGCGGTATGGTGTTGTGTTTAAGGAAATATGCTGGTGACAGGAGCTGCCCCAAATCCCAGCGAGAAAAACTGCAGAGTCAAACCCTTGAGCAAGATCAGTTGAATAAATCAGGGAATGTTTGGCTGTGAAATTTAAGTCAAAACAGCTGGCTTTTGTGTGCTGTGTTACCTATGTGACCACACTTCAGGATAGTTTAGCACTGACAAGAATGTGACATTGAGACGGCTTGCATTACTTTGACAAAATACACAAATACATAGAAATCTCTCCCTCTCCCTCCCTCTGTTTGTCTGAATGGGATGGTTACCTCTTTAGTTTCCTGTTCTCTCTCATCAGTTTGATGTACGGTATGTAGAGTTACACAACAGCACACGCTGCACAACAAGCTATCAGTGTTTACTCAAAGCACCACTCTGCTCTGACAATACCTCTTTTCATTCCTCCAAACAACAGAGAACGCTGTTCCTGTACATTACTCTAGTTCAGCTGGTAGGGTTCTGTAGGAGGGCTATGTTAAAGGCTGAGAGGGAGGACACTCATAACTTCATCTGGTTCACAGAGCTGTGTGGTGATGTGCTGTCACAGCTTGATGTCTCAGTTTATTACTTGTAGCTAGTGTTTGCAGGGTTGTAGACTGGAGAGCCCACACTGTCAGTTGGGGATGTGGTACTTCACTACAGCTTCCTGTCAAAGGAAGGAACTCTGTCCCTATCTCACTTTGACTCTGAAACATTTCCATGAGTTTGATCTATGTGCGCCAGGAGTTTCTAAACCAAATCTGTCGTGTCTCTCTCCCTCGCTCAGGTCCCACCGCTGACCTCTTCCCCCAGAGGACCACCTTCCCTTCTCTGTCCCCGCTGACCGACCCCCGTTTCTCAGACCCACGTATGCACTACCCAGGGGCCTTCACCTACTCAGCCAACCCCTCCAGCACGGGCATCGGAGGCCTCAGTGTGACAGGCATGTCCGCCTCCTCCCGCTACCACACCTACCTGCCCCCGCCCTACCCTGGAAACCAGAACCAGGGCAGCCACTTCCAGTCCAACTCCTCCCCCTACCACCTGTACTATGGCACCGGGTCCGGCTCCTACCAGTTCTCCATGGTGGGCCCGGCCGGGACCGGGGGTGAGCGTTCCCCCACCCGCCTGCTGCCTTGCTCTGGAATCTCAGCCTCTGGAGGGGGCAACAGCCTGATGAACCAGGGCCTGAACAACCAGAGCGAGGGGGTGGAGGCAGACGGCAGCCACAGCAACTCCCCCACGGCCATGAGCGGCTCTGGACGCATGGACGAGTCTGTCTGGAGGCCTTATTGACTGTCAGACAGCTAGAGGAAATGCAGGAGAGAGAAGAGAGAGTAAAGAAGATGAACGAACAAAAAAAGATGAATCCTCCCCCAAAAATAAATGCTGCATGTTTGTATTTTATTTCTCGCGCACTCGCTTCGTACCCTTTTCCTAGTTGACCAAAGACATTCACTGTCTGTCAGGATGCCATGGCCAGAGATTGCCTTTATGCAAGCCATGGGTATATCCTGCACTGTGACAGGGACTACTCTCTGAGGCTCTGAAACCATACAAATCTCATGCTTTTCAATTGATGAGTAAGAAATGCAAAATAACTGTAAATAGATGTTCTGGTGTTACAACAAAAAGCCATAGTAATATATCAGGATCTTTTGAAAAACAGGTACATGCATACCAAAGACTATGAATGGCAAAACCTTCATAGCCATTCACTCTATGCAGCTGATGAACTGAAAAAATGCTAGTGCTATTGTGGTTAACTAGCCAACACGACCAAAATGATCCTTTTCCCTCAGATGACAGTACCTTTCTTGGCATTACAAGCTAAGCATCCAGACCAGTGACTGTACTGCCTCAACGGCCTTTCACTGTCAGGTGATAATAGAGGTCAAATATGATGTTTGCTTCACGAGTGTCTCAGAAACTGCCCTAGATGGCTTGTGGCTGTATTGCTAATGTAACATAACAGTTGATTCTGAAGCTTTTATTTGGTGTGAGGTTTGGAGATTCACCCTTCAGTCCATGAAACATCATTAAAAACAATACATGGTCTCAAAGTAATTCTGCATTGCTTGACAATTTAATGTACTATTTGTACTGATGTCTGAGTGAAGCTCCCCTGTAAAGTTGTTAATGTATTGATAATCTATGCAGTAGAATAGCTGATATTTTGAAGACTGTACAGGACATTAGCAGATTTTTTTTTTTTTTTAAAGCAGGAATTTTATGGATTCCTTTTGTTTTAGTTTGTTGGACTGTTTTCTTTATTTTTACTTATGATATATACACTGAGTGTACAAAACATTAAGAATACCTGCTCTTTCCATGACAGACTGACCAGCTGAATCCAGGTGAAAGCTATGATCCCTTATTGATGTCACTTGTTAAATCCACTTCAGTCAGTGTAGATGAAGGGGAGGAGACAGGTTAAAGAAGGATTTTTTAGGCCTTGAGACAATTGAGACATGGATTGTGTATGTGTGCCATTCAGAGGGTGAATGGGCAAGACAAAATATGAAAGTGCCTTTGAATGGGGTATGGTGGTAGGCTCATCGGTTTGTGTCAAGAACTGCAACATTGCTGGGTTTTTCACGCTCAACAGTTTCCAGTGTGTATCAAGAATGGTCCACCACCCAAAGGACATCCAGCCAACTTCACAAAACTGTGGGAAGCATTGGTGCCAAGCGTTCCAACATGGGAACGCTTTCAACACCTGGTAGAGTCCATGGCCCGACAAATTGAGGCTGTTCTGAGGCCAAAGGGGGGGGGGGCAACTCAATATTAGGAAGGTGTTGTTAATGTTTTGTACACTCAGTGTTTTTTTTCATTCTGTATGCAAACTGTTTTAGTATAGTATGGTTGAACTGGATAGCACAGTTTACTTTTTTATATTTATTTGAGCCAAATTTAAGGAAATGTTCACTTATGCCCAACATCATTTAGCATTCTCTCCAACTTCTCTTTTTATATAACTATTTTGTTCATTTGTTGTTTAATATAAAAATTTGAATCTGTGTAATATATTGCTCCTAAATTATGAAAAAAATACACTTCTATTGTTATTATTTTGTATTCCAATGTAGCGTAGATGCACTAAAAACTTTCATGATATTCCACCATCAGAACCACAGATCTCAGCATTCATTTCACCAATCACATTACTTATAAAGATTAAAGATCCCCCCCCCCCCAGCCTCCTTAAGGCCCCAAAGTCATCGCAAAAAAAATATTCATTTTTTTTCACTGTTCTAAACATTCAATTATCATAATAAACTTTTATGTACACAGATTTTCCTTTCAGAGAGAGAGAAAAATACCTAAGGCACACATTTGTCAATCCAACCCACATTATGTGGCTATGCAGATCTTGTTTCTTTGTATATCAGACAAAGATACTAACCTGCACGAAGAACGACTGAAACCTCAGACTTTAATTGGCTTCATTTCAAACCATTTTGGCATGTCTGAATAAACTGACTCGCAAAACATTCGAGACGAAGTGAGCTCATTTTCAAATGCACACACACACACACGCCGTTCATACGAGAACAAGCTTCTGATATCCTTACTAGAACCACAGTAGATTGAGCAGTGACTGAGGTAAAGGTACAGGTCTGCACATTCTCACAGTCTCAAGGGCCTTTCCCCATGCTGTCGCAGCCATGATCCCTGTACCCCAGGGGGACACCTAGAGTAGGGATGAAGATAAGGGAGGTCAAAGTGGGATCCTCTTACCAACAACATGGGCAATCCTAGCAAAAAAACAAGCCCCTTTGTTCTTCATGAGCTGTGAGTCCTTTGAAGCCTTTATAAATTGGATCTCTCTCCATCCTATTGTAATTTACTGCTCATTAGTGCCAGCAGCTCAGCGCTCTGCCCAGGATTAAGATGTTGTCAGGACAGAGCATCTTTGTATGAGCTGTGTTAAAGCCACTTAATTAAGTCATGGTGTCAGGTGTCTCATGTTACAAACTGGCAGAGGTTGTTTTTTTTGGTGATAAGGAGGAGGATGAGACTTGTTGGGGCTTCTTGGGAGCCCATGTTCTACCATTTAGGGATGGTTAATCACATACAGTATCTACTTCCCTATGCCTTATTCTTGTTCAAGACCATCAATAATATCAATATTCATTCCTATCTCCTGGTGAGTGGAGGGAAAACATTGCATGTCCTAGACTGTGTTCCTACTCATCCCTTTGGGTTTGAAGGCCCAACTTTAGATTGGGCAAAATTCATGCAGCTATGAGAAACCAAAGATGTACCTGATATGATGTGGTTATATCAAAACCAAAGAAATGCCTGTAATATTGTTCCATTGCGAGTTTGGATCTGTTGTTTTACACAAATTGTTTGTGGTAACTTTTGTAAAGCCTTGGTTGGTTTCCAAGATCTGTCGAAAACATGTCCACAACTCTTGTGAAAGAGGTTGTGTGTATATCATATGACATTTGCAAAACAGGAAGGCCAAATGATACAATTTAATTGTATTTTATTTTCTGTTGTATCTTTTGATGTTTATTTTAAAGAAGCTCCTCTTCATTTTGTTATACCATAATGTTAATTCATTTTGCTCTCTTTCCTTTTTCTTAATGCTCAAAGCATGTATGTCTGAAGCTGATATGTTAATTTAATTTTCATCCATGTAATATCTTTAAAGACTGTATTAAGTGCTTGTAAAGTGTGCGGATAATGTAGTTTTTAACAATTTTCATTAAAAAAAACATCAATTTCAGCTTTTTCTCGTGATCGTTGTTTTTATTCTAATTATAATATAGCCTAGTAGTTTAGTGGTTAGAGCATTGGACTAGTAACCGGAAGGTTGCAAGTTCAAACCCCCGAGCTGACAAGGTACAAATCTGTCGTTCTGCCCATGAACAGGCAGTTAAACCCAATGTTCCTAGGCCGCCATTGAAAATAAGAATTTGTTCTTAACTGACTTGCCTAGTTAAATAAAGGTAAAATAAAATTTGAGAAAAGTTTCGTCAACACAAGTTATAACACAATAGCACCATTGAGTAATACTGGAGGGGTCTCAAATATTTACGACCAAATTCTTCAACATGATTAGCTTCACTGCAAAGACATTCCACTGGATAATACTTCTTCAGTTCTGACATTCAATATTGAAAAGTCTGGATTGTAAATACCTCTATGGTTAGCAAAGGGAAGGTGTTGAAAGTGAACACGGTAACACGTAGGCAAAGGTTATAATTCAACCCCTAGAAATACAAACAGGATCACCTCAGCAGACTAACTAACGGGTGCAGTATAATGGGTACAAAGCAGGAAAACATCTCAAAGTTTAATCAAACTCAATGCATTCTAATTCATTACTTTCTGGCAAATTATGTTCTCATCCAATGCCCTCTTAGGCTTAGACCCAGAAATACAAAACCCTTCTCTCTGTGTTGTCATCTCATCATCTCAATGGTGGTGCATTACCCAAGCCTACCCTCTTAATTATCCCCCAGTCTACCATCAGTACGCCTCTCATTGGCAAATTACCCACACTCCTCAGTGCCTCACAAACGCCATAGCTGTCAACACGGCAGTACCCAGGGCGTAAATAAAGCACGTCCCAGGAATCCGACACCACCCTGGCAATCTCAGCACAGTGCACCTTGGCAAGTTGTCACTTGTTAAAAAACAAAAGAGTCAAAGTTAGGAATGTCGGCGTTCTTTTCCACTGTAAGGTTGGGTGTTAATTTATGCAGTGCTGATGGCATCTATTTGGGCCATTTGATGTCTGCCCACAGGATTAAACACACTCTCTCATAGGGTGGTCTGATATCAGTTCTGTGGTTAACCTGAAATACAATGCCCACAATCCCTAACTCTTAAACTAGTTCTACCTTTTGAGATGCCATGAAAAGGTCCGCTGCTTCCTTCACTCCCTTGTTCCTTTCTCCCTCCCTGGTATGCTGCTTTCTCTCTCTTCCTTTCTACCTTTAAACTCTTTCTTCTCCTCCCAAGCTACTCTTTTCTCTCATCTCCTCTTTTATTCTCTCCTTTCTTTTCACCGTACAGATGTAGGATCTTAATTTGATCACCACGTTGAGGGAGAACTTTCCTGCTATGCGGGAAACTAAAAACTTGGTGTATTTGAGGTATAAAAGGGTTCTGACGTTTGTAATTTCTAATTAGAAATTTCAGACTTGATTTTCCCTTCCAAAAAATTATCAAACCCTACAAAAATATCCATTACTTACTCCCCATAATAATTCATATTTCCTGTTGCTGCAGGATCATTTTCCTGCTGTAGCAAACTGGCTCAAATTAAGATCCTACATCTGTATGGGTTTAGCTCTGTCAGGCCTTCTGTGGACAACAAAGCCTCAGGATGCGCGCACACACAGGCTCCAGACACCACTGCATTCAATTAACTCAGAACACCACACACACACACACACACACACACACACACACACACACACACACACACACACACACACACACACACACACACACACACACACACACACACACACACACACACACACACACACACACACACACACACACACACACACACACACACACACACACACACACACACACACACACACACACACACACACACACACACACACACACAGAATCCCCGCTGACAGATCTCACAACCGGTTAGATTCTCACACAGAAAGAGTGGCGCTCCACTTCACAGTGTATGACAGATCTGTGCTGTCTTAAACACTCCCATCCACTTCCTTTAGTCTCATCACAAAGCCAGTGTCCCTCCACGCTGCTCCCCCACGGCTCAGGAAATACAAAGAGAAGATGGTAAGCTTTCAATTAGCTAGAGCTCTGGGGAATTTTACAGCTGTTTTCACACACTCTGTGAGCATGTGCTTCACATGTGAGGGCCAGAAGAACTCCCATCTGGTTTTGGCTTTGTCATAGACATACGACGAGAAGAGTTCATTGTTTTTAATGTTCCCTCTGTTCCTTCGTTGTTGCCCTCTTCCTAAAACTGTAGCTCTCCATGAAGACGGGAAACACACTCAAAGTTGAATGGATGTGATAGAAGTCAGACGGCTTGATGAATGGTCTTACAGTATGAGGAGATTGGGAGATTTATTCTTCAGTGAGCAATCCCACAGATACGTGGCAATCAAACATACTGGTACACAAACACCAAAATGCATGTGAGCAAACACACAACTCATCAGCTAGATGACAGTAATACAACATAACACTTTGGATTACGGTATGTAACCCCGGTTCTCTGAAGGAGACATCTCACCATTGGACATGCCCTCTTTTGCGGGTCATTGGTTATAGCCTTATTCAATCACGCCTAACAGGCCAATCAGGCCCTGCATGTCTATATAACACCCTGCACTGCTCTAGTTTCCTCATTCTAAGAACCACCTCTTACACGAGTTGTGAAAGAGGGGCAATCTTGTGAGATGTCTCCCTCATCTTCTTCTTTAAATACCGTAACCCAAAGTTCTCTTTCAGTTGACTAAGTTCGACATCTCACTATGGGACACTTGCAAAAATTCCCGATAGCCAATAGCCCGTTTCCTGAAAAGCCTGTTGTGGTACATAATAATGTACATAATCCATCCTACTCAGCTCCAGCGCCAAGGACTGTGTGTACCAGGGAGGGCGCAGTAACGTCCAGGCAATAGAACCTCACAAAAGTGTGAGGGGAAGCCCAACTAGCCGCAGCACATATCTCCAAGACAGATGCCTCTGAACAGTGCCCTTGACGTGGAAATTCCTCTAGTGGAATGTGCCTGGACAACCAGGGGAGACTGCAATCCCCGACAATTGGACGCCTTGGCGATAGCCTCCAATCGGAGAGGCATTGTTTGAACCAGAGGCATTGTTTGAACCTGTTGTTTTGGCAAAGCAAAACAACAGTTGGTCACAACTCCAGAATGGCCTCGTCCTGTCCATGTAGATATGGAGGGTGCACACCGAACACAACGTGTTAATGCGTCGCTGCTCTGGAGAAAGGAACGGTGGAGGGTGGAGGAGAAAGAGGTCAGTGGCTTGACTACTATAAGTCATGGGAATGACCTTAGGAATGAACGCAGCGTTAGGACAAATCATAACCTTGGAGTAGTCAGGGGCAAACTGAGTGCATGAAGGATGAACCGAGAGTGCATGAAGGCCGCTAAACGCACTTGGCCGTAGCCAAGGCGAGCAACAGGGCTGTCTTATAAGACAGAGTCTTAAGATCCACTGTCACCAGGGGTTCAAAGTGATTGCCTGTAAGTGCATCCTGAACCAGTCCCAAGTCCCATGATGGGGCAAGTGGCTTGGAGACTGGATGGAGATGGCACGCTCCCTTCATAAAATGCCAAACCAGAGGGTGTGCCCCAATCATCGTCTCACCTCGTCCTACATGGCAGGCTGAAATCGCCACCAAGTAGACCTTAACGACAAAGGCCTGCCCTTGTCAAGCAATTCCTGTAGGAAGGAGAGAACGGCAGGGATGGAACACTGAAAGAAGACCAATTCGCGTCTCTCACACACTGCAAACTCAGAGGCAGTGACGAAAAGCCGTCGCTCTCGCCACGTCGAAGGCATACCTTAGATATCTCCTGTGTGCAGGATAAACTCTGATGTGGAAATAAGCATCCTTGAGGTCTGTGGTGAACCACTCATTTGGCAGAATTTAATCTAACAGCATGCGATGTGTTAGCATCAAAGCCCTGGGAGCTGCCTCTCTCAGAACCATTCAAACGGCTCTCTGAGGACTCAACCCGCTTACCCTTGTGGACTGCACTATTCCCATGAAACATGGGGGGCCCCTGCGAATTGTAGTCTGTACTCCTGGTCTACGGTGAGTAGGACTGCACACTCATGCCACTGCTCCTGTGAGGAGCAAGGGAACCCGCCTGTCCTCTGGGGGGGACAGGGGAGCCCTGTGGCAGTCGTCCCACAGGGGGCCTGCCAGGCCTGGTGGCCAAACAAGGACGCCCTCGAGAGGTTGATTGTTCAGAATGTTCCTATGCAAAACAATCATCCTGCTACACCACTGCCGTGTGTGACCTGTCGCAGGACTCCCGAGGAGACCTGGCCTTTCTTTTCCTAGCCACCGTGCTTCTACACCTGCATTGCTTGCTGTTTGGGGTTTTAGGCTGGGTTTCTGTACAACACTTTGAGATATCAGCTGATGTAAGAAGGGCTATATAAATACATTTGATTTGATTTGGTCGGAAGGTCAGAGGAGCTCTGCCGGCTCCTTGAGCCTTGAGTCGAGCTTTGAGCCTTGAGTCGTTGCTTGGAGTGAGGACTGTGCCCTGAGGCACCATGTCTCTGGTGAGCAGACTGAGTCTGTCCCTGGGTCGGAGCTGCCAGAGAAGGCTGCTGAGGCTTCTTAGGGATCCTCCAGTTCTGTGAGGGAGGCCTCATGGTGACAAACTGGGAGAACGTGGGCTTCTGGGGCTTTGTTTCTGTGGTATCAGGAAGCCCCGAGCCTCAGTCTCCTTTTTCTTAGACTCAAACCTGGTGGGATCAATCTGTTCATTCAGGATCTTCCCCTTCTCAGACACCCTTGCGTTGTTCAACAAGAGGGCTCTCTGGCCGACGTTTGTGTGCGCCATGACCCTCCCAGAAGCCTCAGCGGTACACTTGAGGGTCCAGGTGGTATGGTCGGCAAGGTGACTTTGCTCCATTAGCTTCTCCTGGGTGATGGTGCGACCATTCACCAGGGAGTTGCACAGCTCCTTAGCCTGCACCGCCATGTAGATGGACAGGAGGGCAGCTGCGTTCACGGAACACCCCGCCTGAGCTGCAGATCGGTAGATTCTCTCATACATAGACACGGTGAAGCAGTCATTGGGATGAGTGAGCTTGGGGGCAGAGGAAGTAGAGCTCAAAGCCTTCGGGTCGAAGTGCTGAGCCAGGGAAGGCTCCACGAAGGCGGGCTGAGCCATCCCGATGATTCCATGCCGTGCCTTGAGTGGCTCCACCCAGGAAGACTGGTACACGTTGTCAGACGGATGTAGAATTTCTCTGAGAGGAGAATGTATCCATCCTAGTCTTCTTAGAAGTTGGGGAGGCGTGAGATTCTCAAAATATAATAAGGGGATGTCAGTTTTGACTCCTGCCCTACCTCTTCAGTCTGGCTGGGTAGCACAAACTGAGCAGAGAGAATAAATGATTCAAGGGCGTACTCCATTTCCTGGTCAGAGAGGCCTGATGCGGCAAGAGACATGCCGTCGTCCTCACTTCCGAATTCGTTGGAATTAAGGTCCGCCCCCTGGGAAAGGTGAGGGTTCTCCAAAACAGCCTGAAGCACAGACAGAGGGGATGCCTGAGTAGCTTCTCCCTCCTCTGGGACTTCGTTGTCAGCAAAGTCGTCCTCGAGCAAGGATGAGGCCTGGGCAATACTTTCCGTGTACTTCGCTCTAAGGACACCGGAGCCCATACGAGCACAATGCACACAATTTGTGTGGTCGACGAGATCCTCCATAACGTGTTCAACGCCGAGGCAAGTAGTACAGAGCAGATGGGAATCCGTACTGGACATGTGATGCCCACAATTGCCAGAGCAAGCTTTGCTAGGCTTGTGCTGCTTTTTCTCCCCCTTCCCTGACAACTTGGCCGGTAAGCCTGTCGACATCTCGTTTTGCCCGGACAGACTAAAGCCAATCGAGTTACCGGGGGGCTAGCTAGCTACTCCATGCACTGCTACTACAACGGAAAGTCGGAAGAAACACAGGTTAATGTGCGCTTGAGCAAGGTAAGTAGAAACAGAAAACTTTATTTAACAGGGTGGTGGGAAACAAAATGCCGTATTTATACTTTCAGTGTAGTGAAAGTAGAGCCAACAGCGACGCTATCTTCACCTGAGTGATGATAGCCAGCTAGCCGAGCCACCGCTTGAGATACCAAGTGCCGACTCTGTGTGTAAACCAAGTATCTCGAGGTAGAACGGATGGCTGGGTTATCTTTCACAGGGAAATGTAAAAGGCATGGTGCTTCAATGGTGTGGTAACACACTGAAGAAACAATACTGCTCGTGCTAGCCAGACACACCGAATGGGGGTTTTGCCCAGAGATTGCTAGCTAAAACGCCAGTGGTGCTCAAGACACTCAAAAGTTTAGGTAGCTAACTCTGAATGATGGGAACCGACAGAGAGCTAGAGACCCTGGGTAGAAGTAGCTAAAATGTGTGGGAACCTGATATTAGCAGGATGATAAAGCAGTGGAGTTAGCTAGCTAACAATGCCAATTGTGAGTTGGCCAGGCAAAAGGTGAACTGTAGCTGGCTAACAACAAAAAGCTCTGCTAACAAGCTAATCCAGGTAACTTCACTCTGTAAAGTGAAGCTGAATTCCTGAAAATATAAACATTTGCCACTCAACGCTCCGTGGTGGGGTAGTAACCCACACCGAAAGGAACAGTTAAGTTGAGAGCTAAAGACACGTGAAGAACCAAAACATTAGGAAACCAGAGCAGTGCAGGGTGTTATATAAACATATAACATCCACAAAGCTCTGATTGGACTGTTAGGTGTGATTGCATAAGGCTTCAACCAATGACCCGCAAAAGAAGGTGTGTCCGATATTGAGATGTCAAACCGAGTCAATTGAAAGAGAAAATACTATTTTTCAGTTAGAGAAGAAGAAAAGACGAGAAATGCTATTTATAAATACAAACTGGGAAGAAGTAAGTAAAAGGGTTTTTTTTGGAAAGAGTGCATGATCGTAAAGCCATAATTTCTCATGACCACAGCGGCCCAGCGGTACCTGCATACGAAACCCATTAGAGCTTATTCTGGAGCTGCTGATCTCTCCTCCCAGAACTCGTGAGAAGAGGCAAGCGGGCTAAAACTGGTTTGATTTGGGTTCTTAGTATGACTGGGTCTATTTTCCAACTGGACTGGTGGTGGGAAAAGCGGCTGCTGTCCAAAATCACAGTTCCCACACATTGACCGAGAACGGGAAGAGCCAAGGGCTCTTGGTCTATCAGAGTAGTGATACAACCCCTCTCACACTGAGGAACATGATATATGAGAGAGAGAAGGGAGAGAGGAGAGAAGAGAGAGAGAGAGAGAGAGAGAGAGAGAGAGAGAGAGAGAGATGGAGAGAGAGAGATGCAGAAGAAGAATGGGTGAGAATCTCCCACTTAAAGTAGTTTCTCATACAATGTAACCCTACAGAGACAGTTCTCTGTTTCTCCAAACACCATGCAGTTCCCACAGCGGAAGAACTCTCCATGGAGCTAAACCTCTCTTACCACGGAGACCCATGAGGATCATTGACGAAGGACCAGCTCAGAAAATAATCTGACGAAATCACACTATCAGATGTAGATAAACGTAATGCCCCTGTGTGGAGAGACACAGTATCAGAGCTTAGTTTGAAACAAAATGGTTGGAAAAGCTTAGAAACTCTGCTCTCATCTTTGATCAGACTGTCCAGTTCTCATTGTATATGGTGCAGGTGAAGTGCTGTTGAATAATTATGTTACAGTTGCATGCACTTCTCAATTTGCTACTTTTATATTAAAGTGCTGTAGTTCACACTACATATATCATCAACTGCCTACATGAATTTGAGTTGAGGATAAAAAAAATGTTATTTATAATAACTTAATGAGAAGCAGCGCTATTTTATAGACAAAAAGAGCTTCTCCCTTACTCCCCTGCAAGACCACTACAGCAGGACAGACAATCAGACCGCAAGTTCCTTAACTAAGACCATGCCTACTGGGCACACATGGTTGAATCAACATTGTTTACACATTATTTCAATGAAATTATGTTGAACCAACGTGGAATAGATGTTGAATTGACGTCTGTGTCCAGTGGGTGGTCATGGGGTTTACTGACCAAGACCACAACATATACAATCTTAATTATGACCACTTAATGGGTTTGAGTTGTTCTTTGTGGGTTCCTTCATTACATAATGTCCACATAGCTTCATATTTTCGTACCAAATTACCCTTCATTTGATTAGGCCACATTCATAGAGTAAAAATGACAGAAAACAGAACATTTGAAATAGAGTGCAAAGCAAATCTCTTTCAGACCATTTCAGAACAACACTGATGCACTGTATTAGGTTCTTGCATGAGTTAGATTCTTTATTTTGGATTCAACTTTATATATCTGTGCATCATCATTGACCTACAGTAGGACAACTAATTAGAGGGAGAAAAAAAAAGGTTTCCCAGAAATGTCTTAAAAAAACATCCACACAGTTGAACTGTTTCCAATACAGTTCCCTGATAATCCATACACATTGTCCTCTTTCTCACACAGTAAACTCTGAATAACAATCGCATGTTCATGTAAAGAGCTAGTGCTTCCTTCATACTACATTAAATTACACACGCACACGCACACACACACACTTCTAGCCTTTGCCAGGCTCTTCTCGGGCCTCCCTCCATTACCGTGGAATCTAGAGTTGAGTGGGGGGGAGCGAGGCGAAAAGGGGAAACGGGGATCCCTGTGGACCAGGTCTCTGTTCACTTCCTGCATGAGAAGTGAACATGCTCACTCTCTAGTTCACATACACAATCTCTCGCTCTCTTTCTTTATCTCTATCGCTTTTTACATCTGTGTGCACTGGCAGTGAGTAAAATGATGATTGTTTTAGTCTGTTTTCAGTCACATGGGAAAACAAAGGCTTGTTAAAACTGGATATGCGAGTCCTCCTTTCACTTTATGCTTCCCAGTGGAAGCTGCTATGGAGAGGCAATAACGACAGTGCCGTTTTCAATATAAAATGTCATACTGTACTCATGTTTACTGTTTAGTGTGCGTAACCTCATGTTTTTCTCTGTAGATAATCTGCGGTCACACTTTATTTGGATAGTCCATCTGTAGATGCTCTACAGACTATCAGTAACATCTACTAACCCTAACCTTAAACCTTACCCTACACCTAACCTATTCTAAACCCAACCCTAACCATAACCTTAGCAAGCAGTTGCTAATCAACAGATATTTTGTTGATAGTATCTGTAGAGCATCTACAGATGGACTATCCGGTCTATCCAAATAAAGTGGGACCTTATCTGCTCCTATGTAGATGTAGATAGATGCCACACAAGGGTGGTCTGTAGATCTATTGACCCGTGTCTTCTAATAACTGAGGACTGACACAGAGGGATCATTCCAAGCCAATCCACAGCCTCTGATAAATCATCATCACTCTGCTCTTCTTCATCGTCACCACTGTGATCATCATCATCTAGCACGAGCACAATTAACATAATCGTCATCATCCTCATGAGCAGCAGTATCACACAAACATCCAGACCCTCCATCCAGGCCCTCCTATCCACAACAGTGTTTCTGGTATTATAGAGTCCTATCTCATCATGTGGCCAGCACGTGACTGTGTTCCACTCCCCCTCGTCTGGCAGTTAAATCAAATCAAATTTCATTTTATTTGTCACAAGCGCCGAATACAACAGGCCTTACCATAAAATGCTTACTTACAAGCCCTTAGCCAACAATGCAGTTCAAAATTACATAAAAATTACGAGGCTATATACAGGGGATACCGGTACTGAGTCAATGTGCTGGGGTACAGATTAGTCGAGGTAATTTGTAAAGTGACTATGCTTAGATAATAAACAGCGAGTAGCAGCAGTGTAAAAACAAATGGGGGGGGGGGGGGGGGGGGGGGGGTCAATGTAAATAGTCCGGTGGCCATTTGATTAAGATTAGTTGTTCAGCAGTCTTATGGCTTGGAAGCTGTTATGGAGCCTTTTGGTTCCAGACTTGTCGCTCCGGTACCGCTTGCCATGCGGTTAGCAGAGAGAACAGTCTATGACTAGGGTGACTGGAGTCTTTATCGCTGGGCTCAGAAACAGTTCCCATGGTTCCTCTGCAGTGACGTGGCGCATCCCCATTGTTTTGATCTCATCCTTAACGTGAGATCACATTACAACAACTATTTTTTTGCAGCCGGGGAGTGAGATCTTCAGACACCAGACACCTTGACTGTCCTCCCTTTGATTTAGCCCATAAGGCAAAATGGAGACAGATGAAGGGAGGAAAAAATACTTTTGAATAGCAACGTCTGTTCGAAAGTATTCATATTTAGGGTATAATTGCTTTTAAGTGCTGAGATAAAAAAAAAAAAATGTAAAAAGCAAAATGGGAGAGGCAACAAAGCCTGCTTTGGAGGAGGTAAAATTGCGCATTTACATTCTGGGCTCAGTCATGAGGGGATTTTCCTGAGAGATGACAGTGCGGAGGAAGATCAGAGAGAGAGAGCGCTAGAAAAGTGCTAATGTCCCCGACCAAGGTGGGCAATTACTGCTGATCCCAGACAAGCTTTCTGGCTCTAAAGATCCCCTCAGATCATCTCACACATATTACACTGCTTCAGACACACTCATACTGACAGCCCACTGGATCAGGCACCACTATCACACTCCATAGACACACTCCACACTCCTCCTCACTGTTCAGCTCCAGGGGGCTCTGTGCTTTCACAGAGGCCCCTCTCTTCCAACCAGGGGCTTAGACAGAAGAGCCAGAGTGGATTTGGCCCCTGTAGTGTCCTGGCTAGGCTCCATACACACATTATGAAGTGCTGCTTTCGGTCTATACTCTACACTGGGCCAGATCTCACAGCAGGCATGGACAAGAGGAGAGGAAAAGCAGCCATGCATCCTGGTCAGAGTCATTATTGAGCATCCATCTCTCCCTGATCCTCTGTTCGAATAAGAAACACCATTGCCAAGACCAGATTCACATGATTAATGGGTTATATTTAAAGTCCAATTTGCCACAGCTAGAATTATACAGAGGATACATTTCTAGACAGACTTTTGGCACAGGGAACACTGTAATGGTAAAGAGTAAGAGACAAAGTATCACAGTATCAAAAGGGAATATCTACAAATATTTTCAACACCATCAACCCCCAAAAGTGCCATTCCATTTTTGTCCTGCAGCTATTCCATATTTTGCCTATGAGTGGCCCTGGACTTTTCCTTTTGTGGTTTTTGGAAAAGCCCCAACTTATCCGGCCTTGCTCCAATTTTCTTTAAATACCACCTTAATTGGGTTCATTTCGAGGGGGGGTGCTGGGGGTTCTGGTGGCAGGCAAGGGTGGGGTGGGTGAAGGAGAACCAGCCCACTGCAGGCGATCTGCACACTTGGGTGGCTTTACAGTCTGGGCCTCCATGGCAGCACTACCAGTCCTGTGTTTAAAGGCTGTTTTGGGCAGACCTTGGAACTAAGAGGTCTTCACGGATCCACCTGCACCAGAATACTCGAGACCTGATCCGAGACCCGAATTCTAGATAATGTCACAGGTCTGGGTCTGATTTGATTGGGTATGTGTAATCGGGTATGTGCAATTTTAACCGACTTGTCCGGAAGGGCCCATACAGATCCGAATGCGACAGCTGCAGACGAGCGAGAGAGAGAAATGTGATAACTTATGCTGCTGCTCTTGCTTTCCACGAGAGTGGAGAATGGCGCGTGTAGCTTGTTGTTGGCCAATCATAAGTCATCAAAGCGGCAATAGGCTACATTCATAGAGCCTCCGTGTGGGGCAAAAGTTAGGAGATATCTAATCAATGGGAGATTAAATTAAAATGACATTTAAAAGTTAAAAGAGAAGGATAGGCTATACCGACCAAGAGCCAACTGGGCTGCTACTTAATATTCTGAATGGAGTATGTTATTTGTAACTGTAGGGTGAGAAAGTGCATGCACTGCAGTCTCAATTACACTGGCAAAACATTAGCAGTGAGTCCCTGTGATGTCATTTCCGGGCCAGAGTATCTGCTGGCGTCGTGCTTGACTGCCGCTTCTCCCTGTTACCTGTTTAGTAACAGTGTTCACTCGTCTGCTTTTCGTTCAGTGTTGGTTTTGTCTACTTTTCGGCCTGTTGTTTTTGTCCACTTTAAGGCTACTGGAGTGTTGTGACTCTTAGAAACCGTGGAAGCTTGGATATTAGTGCTAGCTAGCTTGCTAGTTGGATGTTGGCCTACCTCTGAGTCTGGACGGCGCTGC
Organism: Oncorhynchus mykiss; assembly: GCF_057628025.1. Classification (NCBI taxonomy): domain Eukaryota; kingdom Metazoa; phylum Chordata; class Actinopteri; order Salmoniformes; family Salmonidae; genus Oncorhynchus; species Oncorhynchus mykiss. The sequence continues at coordinate 62,263,291 of NC_143046.1, read as the reverse complement.
TGTGATCACCTCCACCTGCCTGGATTCTTCCTCTGATCGCTGGGCTCTTGGTTCCCTGACCCACCTCTGGTTTATTGCCTTGGGAATTTATCTATTTTGAATTTCCCTCGCCATATACCTCCCTCTGGAATACCTATTGGATTACCCTCTGACTCTCCCACGGCTCGGTGTAGCTCCTGCCTCCTCCTGCTTATTCGCCGGCTAGCACTTCTCTCCCTGGCTCTCGCTCTGGTAACCCAGCCACCACTTTGCTATCGCGTGGGCCCCAGCCGTCAATGTCATTGAGTAAGTTTCCGCTCTCTCTTTGCTTTTGCTCTGCTGGCAAAACAGGTTGTGTTTCAGATGTGTTTTGACTGTGGGTTCTAATGCTAGCTGGTTATAAGTAGGTTAGTCCCCCTCCCTGTTCCCACTGTCTGACTACAAGATCCTTCATTTCTCTCTACCTCATACTCACCCCACAACACTGACAAATGCCTCATCTCCTTCCGCAACATCAAAGCGGTTGACCCCCTCAAACATTCTGATGCCATCTGCTCTGCCCTGCCCCTTGACCACGCCCCCAACTAATTCAATCGCTCCCTATCCCAGTCTGCTGTCCCCACATGCTTCAAGATGGCCACCATTGTTCCTGTACCCATGAAGGCAAAGATAACTGAACTAAATGACTACCGCCCCGTAGCACTCACTTCTGTCATCATGAAGTGCTTTGAGAGACTAGTCAAGGATCATATCACCTCCACCTTATCGGCCACCCTAAACCCACTTCAGTTTGCTTACCGCCCCAAAAGGTCCACAGATGATGCAATCCCCATCACACTGCCCTTTCCCATCTGGACAAGAGGAATACCTATGTAAGAATGCATTCAACACCATAGTACCCTCCAAGCTCATCATCAAGCTGGAGGCCCTGGGTCTCAACCCCGCCCTGTGCAATTGGGTCTTGGACTTTGACGACCGCCCCCAGGTGCTGAAGGTAGGAAACAACATCTCCACTTCGCTGACCCTCAACACTGGGGCCCTACAAGGGTGCGTGCTCAGCCCCCTCCTGTGACTCCCTGTTCACCCACGACTGCGTGGCCATGCACGCCTCCAACTCAATCATCAGGTTTGCAGACGACACAACAGTAGTGGGCTTGATTACCAACAAAGACGAGACAGCCTACAAGGAGGAGGTGATGGCTCTGGGAGTGTGGTATCAGGAAAACAACCTCTCAATGTCAACAAAACAAAGAAGATGATCGTGAAACAGCAGCGGGAGCACCCCCCTATCCACATCGAAGGGACAGTAGTGGAGAAGGTGGAAAGTTTTAAGTTCCTCGGCGTACACATCACAGACAAACTGAAATGGTCCACTCACACAGACAGTGTGGTGAAGAAGGCGCAACAGCGCCTCTTCAACCTCAGGAGGCTGAAGAAATTTGACTTGTCACCCAAAACCCTGACAAACTTTTACAGATGCACAATCGAGAGCATCCTGTCGGGCTGTATCACAGCCTGGTACGGCAACTGCACCTCCCTCAACTGCAAGGCTCTCCAGAGGGTAGTGCGGTCTGCACAACACATCACCGGAGGCAAACTACCTGCCCTCCAGGGCACCTACACCACCCGATGTCACAGGAAGGCCATAAAGATCATCAAGGACAACAACCACCCGAGCCACTGCCTGTTCACCCTGCTACCATCCAGACGGTGAGGTCAGTACAGGTGCATCAAAGCTGGGACAGAGAGACCAGAAAACATCTTCTATCTCAAGGCCATCAGACTGCTAAACAGCAATCACTAACTCACAGAGGCTGCTGCCTACATTGAGACCCAATCACTGGCCACTTTAATAAATGGATCACTAGTCACTTTAAACAATGGCACTTTAAATAATGCCACTTTAATAATGTTTACATATATTACATTACCTATATCATATGTATATACTGTATTTTATACCATCTATTACACCTTGCCTATGCCGCTCGGCCACCGCTCATCCATATATTTATATGTATATTTATATTTAACACCATAGTACCCTCCAAACTCGTCATCAAGCTAGAGACTCTGGGTTTCGACCCCGCCCTGTGCAACTGGGTACTGGACTTCCTGACGGGCCGCCCCCAGGTGGTGAGGGTAGGTAACAACATCTCCACCCCGCTGATCCTCAACACAGGGGGCCCCACAAGGGTGCGTTCTGAGCCCTCTCCTGTACTCCCTGTTCACCCACGACTGCGTGGCCATGCACGCCTCCAACTCAATCATCAAGTTTGCGGACGACACTACAGTGGACGGCCTACAGGGAGGAGGTGAGGGCCCTCGGAGTGTGGTGTCAGGAAAATGACCTCACATTCAACGTCAACAAAACAAAGGAGATGATTGTGGACTTCAGGAAACAGCAGAGGGAGCACCCCCCTATCCACATCGACGGGACAGTAGTGGAGAGGGTAGTAAGTTTTAAGTTCCTCGGCGTACACATCACGGATAAACTGAATTGGTCCACCCACACAGACCGCGTTGTGAAGAATCAACTCCAGCCACTTTAATAATGGAAACTGATGGAAATTGATGTAAAAAATGTATCACTAGCCACTTTAAACAATGCCACTTAATATAATGTTTACATACCCTACATTACTCATCTCATATGTATATGTATATACTGTACTCTATATCATCTACTGCATCTTTATGTAATACATATACCACTAGCCACTTTAAACTATGCCACTTTGTTTACATACCCTACATTACTCATCTCATATGTACAGTGCCTTGCGAAAGTTTTCGGCCCCCTTGAACTTTGCGACCTTTTGCCACATTTCAGGCTTCAAACATAAAGATATAAAACTGTATTTTTTTGTGAAGAATCAACAACAAGTGGGACACAATCATGAAGTGGAATGACATTTATTGGATATTTCAAACTTTTTTAACAAATCAAAAACTGAAAAATTGGGCATGCAAAATTATTCAGCCCCCTTAAGTTAATACTTTGTAGCGCCACCTTTTGCTGCGATTACAGCTGTAAGTCACTTGGGGTATGTCTCTATCAGTTTTGCACATCGAGAGACTGACATTTTTTCCCATTCCTCCTTGCAAAACAGCTCGAGCTCAGTGAGGTTGGATGGAGAGCATTTGTGAACAGCAGTTTTCAGTTCTTTCCACAGATTCTCAATTGGATTCAGGTCTGGACTTTAACTTGGCTATTCTAACACCTGGATATGTTTATTTTTGAACCATTCCATTGTAGATTTTGCTTTATGTTTTGGATCATTGTCTTGTTGGAAGACAAATCTCCGTCCCAGTCTCAGGTCTTTTGCAGACTCCATCAGGTTTTCTTCCAGAATGGTCCTGTATTTGGCTCCATCCATCTTCCCATCAATTTTAACCATCTTCCCTGTCCCTGCTGAAGAAAAGCAGGCCCAAACCATGATGCTGCCACCACCATGTTTGACAGTGGGTATGGTGTGTTCAGGGTGATGAGCTGTGTTGCTTTTACGCCAAACATAACGTTTTGCATTGTTGCCAAAAAGTTAAATTTTGGTTTCATCTGACCAGAGCACCTTCTTCCACATGTTTGGTGTGTCTCCCAGGTGGCTTGTGGCAAACTTTAAACAACACTTTTTATGGATATCTTTAAGAAATGGCTTTCTTCTTGCCACTCTTCCATAAAGGCCAGATTTGTGCAATATACGACTGATTGTTGTCCTATGGAGAGAGTCTCCCACCTCAGCTGTAGATCTCTGCAGTTCATCCAGAGTGATCATGGGCCTCTTGGCTGCATCTCTGATCAGTCTTCTCCTTGTATGAGCTGAAAGTTTAGAGGGACGGCCAGGTCTTGGTAGATTTGCAGTGGTCTGATACTCCTTCCATTTCAATATTATCGCTTGCACAGTGCTCCTTGGGATGTTTAAAGCTTGGGAAATATTTTTGTATCCAAATCCGGCTTTAAACTTCTTCACAACAGTATCTCGGACCTGCCTGGTGTGTTCCTTGTTCTTCATGATGCTCTCTGCACTTTTAACGGACCTCTGAGACTATCACAGTGCAGGTGCATTTATACGGAGACTTGATTACACACAGGTGGATTGTATTTATCATCATTAGTCATTTAGGTCAACATTGGATCATTCAGAGATCCTCACTGAACTTCTGGAGAGAGTTTGCTGCACTGAAAGTAAAGGGGCTGAATAATTTTGCACGCCCAATTTTTCAGTTTTTGATTTGTTAAAAAAATTGAAATATCCAATAAATGTCATTCCACTTCATGATTGTGTCCCACTTGTTGTTGATTCTTCACAAAAAATACAGTTTTATATCTTTATGTTTGAAGCCTGAAATGTGGCAAAAGGTCGCAAAGTTCAAGTGGGCCGAATACTTTCGCAAGGCACTGTATATACTGTACTCGATACCATCTACTGCATCTTGCCTATGCCGTTCTGTACCATCACTCATATATCTTTATGTACATATTCTTTATCCCTTTACACTTGTGTGTATAAGGTAGTAGTTGTGGAATTGTTAGGTTAGATTACTCATGGGTTATTACTGCACTGTCGGAACTAGAAGCACAAGCATTTCGCTACACTCGCATTAACATCTGCTAACCATGTGTACGTGACCAATCAAATTTGATTTGATGAACTAGTTGCCCAATCCAATACTACTCTCCCTCAACTCTCTGGCCCCCCTCCAAACTAAACCGGTCTCCTTTTCCTCCCCCTGGTTTACCCCTGAACTCCGCGCCCTGAAGCAAGCTAGCCGCTGCCTGGAGCACCTTAGCAGGTAGTCTGGGCTCAAAATGTCCACACTGAGGCCTATAAACTCTCCACCTACAGAGATGCCTTCAGTGCTGCAAGGTCCACCTACTTCTCCAACATCAGCAACAGCTCCAAAAAGAACTCCCAGACTACTTCAGCCCAGTGACAACAGCTTCTCTACTACCTCCAAGATCACCAAAATAAACTCATCACTGATCATCATCTCCCTCAGCTGCCCCTCCCAGTCGTCACACCTAAGACCCGGCTGTCCGAATTTGCTCCCATTGACTCTCCCTATATCTCAAAACTCATCATGTCATCCAAGAGTACAACTTGCTTCCTGGACCTTCTCCCCACTGTTCTCATCAAAGCCTGCCTGCTCCCTGTTTATATATCACACACATCGTCAACCTCTCCCTCGCCCATGGAACCGTCCCCTACAAAACAGCTGCAGTTACTTCTTTCTTATAAAAGCCAGGCCTGGACACTGCCATCCTCAATAACTTCCGCCCCATTTCCAACCTCTCCTTCCTTGCTAAGACTCTGGAACGTACTGTTGCCAACCAATTACAAACCCACCTGCTAATCAACAACCTGTTCGAGCCCCTCCAGTCTGGTTTCCGCCCCCTCCACATTACTGAACCTGCACTCCTCAAAGTTGTCAATGACCTCCTCACCTCTGCTGACGCTGGTGCCCTCAACATCCTGATTCTCCTGGACCTGAGTGCCGCTTTTGACGCAGTGAGACATCAGATCCTCCTTGTCAGGCTTGAGGGTCTACAGTGGGGCAAAAAAGTATTTAGTCAGCCACCAATTGTGCAAGTTCTCCCACTTAAAAAGATGAGAGAGGCCTGTAATTTTCATCATAGGTACACTTCATCTATGACAGACAAAATGAGAAAAAAAATCCAGAAAATCACATTGTAGGATTTTTAATGAATTTATTTGCAAATTATGGTGGAAAATAAGTATTTGGTCACCTGTTTGAACTTGTTATCAGTATAAAGGACACCTGTCCACAACCTCAAACAGTCACACTCCAAACTCCACTATGGCCAAGATCAAAGAGCTGTCAAAGGACACCAGAAACAAAATTGTAGACCTGCACCAGGCTGGGAAGACTGAATCTGCAATAGGTAAGCAGCTTGGTTTGAAGAAATCAACTGTGGGAGCAATTATTAGGAAATGGAAAACATACAAGACCACTGATAATCTCCCTCGATCTGGGGCTCCACGCAAGATCTCACCCCGTGGGGTCAAAATGATCACAAGAACGGTGAGCAAAAATCCCAGAACCACACGGGGGGACCTAGTGAATGACCTGCAGAGAGCTGGGACCAAAGTAACAAAGCCTACCATCAGTAACACACTACGCCACCAGGGACTCAAATCCTGCAGTGCCAGACGTGTCCCCCTGCTTAAGCCAGTACATGTTCAGGCCCCTCTGAAGTTTGCTAGAGAGCATTTGGATGATGCAGAAGAAGATTGGGAGAATGTCATATGGTCAGATGAAACCAAAATATAACTTTTTGGTAAAAACTCAACTCGTCGTGTTTGGAGGACAAAGAATACTGAGTTGCATCCAAAGAACACCATACCTACTGTGAAGCATGGGGGTGGAAACATCATGCTTTGGGGCTGTTCTTCTGCAAAGGGACCAGGACGACTGATCCGTGTAAAGGAAAGAATGAATGGGGCCATGTATCGTGAGATTTTGAGTGAAAACCTCCTTCCATCAGCAAGGGCATTGAAGATGAAACGTGGCTGGGCCTTTCAGCATGACAATGATCCCTAACACACTGCCCGGGCAACGAAGGAGTGGCTTCGTAAGAAGCATTTCAAGGTCCTGGAGTGGCCTAGCCAGTCTCCAGATCTCAACCCCATAGAAAATCTTTGGAGGGAGTTGAAAGTCCGTGTTGCCCAGCAACAGCCCAGCAACAGCCCCCAAACATCACTGCTCTAGAGGAGATCTGCATGGAGGAATGGGCCAAAATACCAGCAATAGTGTGTGAAAACCTTGTGAACACTTACAGAAAACGTTAGACCTCTGTCATTGCCAACAAAGGGTATATAACAAAGTATTGAGAAACTTTTGTTATTGACCAAATACTTATGTTCCACCATAATTTGCAAATAAATTCATTAAAAATCCTACAATGTGATTTTCTGGATTGTTTCTACTAATTTTGTCTGTCATATTTGAAGTGTACCTATGATGAAAATTACAGGCCTCTCTCATCTTTTTAAGTGGGAGAACTTGCACAATTGGTGGCTGACTAAATACTTTTTTGCCCCACTGTAGGTGTTGAGGGATCTGCACTGTCCTGACGACAATCATACCTCACAAACCGGACGACTACATCTCCCTCAATGGCCACACCTCAGACTCAGCTGCAGTTACATAGGGTGAGCCCCAGGGCTCTGTGCTGGGTCCCTTACTCCTCATTATCTACATCCTCCTTCTTGGTCAGATCCTCCGTCACGTCAACTTTGACTTCCACTGCGATACCGATGACACCCAGATCTACCTCAGCACCAAATCCCTCCTCAACCCACCTCTGGCCCACATTGAATCCTGCCTCTCTGCAATAAAAACATGGATGCAACAAAACTTCCTTGAGCTCAACTGTGACAAAATGGAACTCCTCCTCATAGACAGGAAATCCACCCTCACCAAAGGTGGAAACCTCAGCATTGATGACACCATGGTCTCTCCCTCCCTCCATGAACACAACCTTGGTGCCATCCTGGACTCCAACCTCTCATTTGACCACCACATAAGACACACTGTCAAATCCTCATTCTTCCACCTCCGCAACATTGCCAAAGTCAGGTCCTCCCTCTCCCGTCCTGCCGCTGAAATCCTCATACATGCATTCATGTCCTCCAGTCTTGACAACTGCAACTCACTACTCTCCGGCATCAACTCGAGCTCCCTACATAAACTCCAACTCTGCAGCCCGACTCCTCACCCACACAAAGTCCTGGCAGCACATCACCTATGTCCTCTGAACTCCACTGGCTCCCTGTCTCACAATGCATTGATTACAAGATCTTCCTTCTGACCTACAAAGCCCTTCACCACCTAGCCCCCCCTTAGCTCTCAGACTTTCTTCTCCCCCCACCAACCCACACGCACACTCCATTCCACCACAGCAGGCCACCTTGTGATCCCCAGGTCGTAGCTCCAGCGCTTCGGCCTTCTCCAGGGTTGGTCATAGCCTCTGGAACTCCATCTCTCCAGCCATCCATGACTCAGTGATGGACTCTATCTTTCAGTCCCTCCTAGAGCCCCACCTCTTTGACAAGGCCTACCCTTAAGCTCCCTGAATGTCCTGAATACAAAGCATTATGTCCTGAATACAAAGCATTATTTACTGAACACAAAGCATTATGTCCTGAACACAAAGCATTATGTTTGGGGGAAATCCGACAACATCATTGAGTACCACTCTTCATATTTTTAAGCATGGTGGTGGCTGCATCATCTTATGTGTATGCTTGTCATCGGCAAGGACTAGGTCGTTTTTTAGGATCAAAAGAAAGCAACAGCAAACTCAGAGGCGGATGATGTCATGTCACCGTGTGGGACTGTGGGTCAATTAAACTTGTCGGAGTGGGCGCCCTGATTCTAGTTTGTGAGCTAGGCAGGCTACTGCCTGGGAAGGTCTCCCATTCAGAAGTACGAGATGGGGAGGGGGGCGGGGGTAGGTTGACCTCAGGTCTCCCCACAGGAAGCCCGAGGTAGGGGGAGCGGGGGAATCTATCAAATAGCGCACCTCTAACTTTGTACAATACTAATGCAATTATTAAAATCAGTCACAGTACGAAATGCCATCAAATAAACCACAATTCATTCATAATACTGTGAATATATAGTTTCACAGACATATTGTTGCATTTTTTCTGGTTTGTGCGAAATCGTTAAGAGTAATATAAAACCAGTCTGCACACCACCAAGGTGAATTGGTTTAGTCATGACTCTTGGTTGACAGTGTTGGGGGATGGGTAATGTATTGATGCTCGAGTGCCAAATCAGCACAAATGGATAAGAAAAGGTCTAAGCCATCAGGTGTCCAGTTAAGTAAAAAGAGGAAAGAAGAGGAGAAACGCGCTAAAGATAAAAGGTATGCAGCTATGTCATCTCTTTATGAGTATAATATTATGCATGTAATGATGTAGGCTAGTATAATACTTAGGTTTGTTAGCCTATGTTGCTTGCTATGCTATTACACATAGGGCAATAATATTCCGTTTTCTGTCCAACTAGCTTACATAACATTGGATATAATTTCACAGTTTCATCATGATAATGTGTGTAGCCTGCAGCAAAACAATTACAACCTAACTAGCACATTATTGATTTGGTTAACTTTCATTGAGGTGACATCATAAAGGTTTTCTGTGATTGTATTGACTAGGTCCTGAGCTAGGTAAGGGGAATTTCCAATGTTGTAGGCTAACTTAAAAGACATCTATATTATGCATATTGTGTGATATATTGAGTCTTTTGGGGTGTCTTATGCCTAGAATTAGCCAAGGAGATTGTATGGTTAATTTGGTTCCTATTCTGAAAGTTTGATAAATTATGCATAATGACAGGTATATTTAATTGTGCAACAAATGTATTTAGGGTGTCAGACTCATATATTGTATTTCAATGAAAATTCAGAGGCACACCTGAAATATTTTGAAGCACACTCTGGCACTGGCCAGGATGAGGAGCCATCCACCTCCTCAGCCACACAGGCCTCTTCAGAAATCATCTCGGAGCCTCATCATGAGGAGCCATCTACCTCCTCAGCCACACAGGCCTCTTCAGAAATCATCTCGGAGCCTCAGCATGAGGAGCCTCAGCCCCACAGTTGTCTTCACAAATGTTGTCTGAGTCTGAGGAAGACCCATTTGCTTCCACTTCTCCCCAGCAGGATTCTTCAGCTGTGTTTGTGCGCACGTGTGTGTATGTGGGGGTACACGCACATGTGTTTGTGTATGCATCCCTGCATAACATAAAATAAAGAATTTCCCTTTCGCAAAGTTTTAAGTTTCGATATTGTAGGTAACAATGATGATTTTATGATTACTGTGTATGTATGTGGGAGGTTCCACCACTATAAATGCTATGAATAATGTGTGTAAACTAATGCCCATGTGCTCTCCATTAGAAATGCCTGTAGCAGCATCCCCACCAAATCCTGCTGCTGAGGATGAATCACTGTCTACAGACCCTGCTGCTGAGGATGAATCACTGTCTACAGACCCTGCTGCTGAGGATGAACCACTGTCTACAGACCCTGTCTACAGACCCTGCTGCTGAGGATGAACCACTGTCTATAGACCCTGCTGCTGAGGATGAACCACTGTCTACAGACCCTGCTGCTGAGGATGAACCACTGTCTACAGACCCTGTCTACAGACACTGCTGCTGAGGATGAACCACTGTCTACAGACCCTGCTGCTGAGGATGAACCACTGTCTACAGACCCTGCTGCTGAGGATGAACCACTGTCTACAGACCCTGTCTACAGACACTGCTGCTGAGGATGAACCATTGTCTACAGACCCTGCTGCTGAGGATGAACCACTGTCTACAGACCCTGCTGCTGAGGATGAATCACTGTCTACAGACCCTGCTGCTGAGGATGAACCACTGTCTACAGACCCTGCTGCTGAGGATGAACCACTGTCTACAGACCCTGCTGCTGAGGATGAACCACTGTCTACAGACCCTGCTGCTGAGGATGAACCACTGTCTACAGACCCTGCTGCTGAGGATGAACCACTGTCTACAGACCCTGTCTACAGACACTGCTGCTGAGGATGAACCACTGTCTACAGACCCTGTCTACAGACCCTGCTGCTGAGGATGAACCACTGTCTACAGACCCTGCTGCTGAGGATGAATCACTGTCTACAGACCCTGTCTACAGACCCTGCTGCTGAGGATGAACCACTGTCTACAGACCCTGTCTACAGACACTGCTGCTGAGGATGAACCACTGTCTACAGACCCTGCTGCTGAGGATGAATCACTGTCTACAGACCCTGCTGCTGAGGATGAATCACTGTCTACAGACCCTGTCTACAGACCCTGCTGCTGAGGATGAATCACTGTCTACAGACCCTGCTGCTGAGGATGAACCACTGTCTACAGACCCTGTCTACAGACCCTGCTGCTGAGGATGAATCACTGTCTACAGACCCTGCTGACTGAGGATGAACCACTGTCTACAGACCCTGCTGACTGAGGATGAACCACTGTCTACAGACCCTGCTGACTGAGGATGAACCACTGTCTACAGACCCTGCTGCTGAGGATGAACCACTGTCTATAGACCCTGCTGCTGAGGATGAACCACTGTCTACAGACCCTGCTGACTGAGGATGAACCACTGTCTACAGACCCTGCTGACTGAGGATGAACCACTGTCTACAGACCCTGCTGCTGAGGATGAATCACTGTCTACAGACCCTGCTGCTGAGGATGAACCACTGTCTACAGACCCTGCTGCTGAAAATGAACCACTGTCTACAGACCCTGCTGATGAGGATGAATCACTGTCTATAGACCCTGCTGCTGAGGATGAACCACTGTCTATAGACCCTGCTGCTGAGGATGAACCACTGTCTACAGACCCTGCTGCTGAGGATGAACCACTGTCTACAGACCCTGCTGCTGAGGATGAATCACTGTCTACAGACACTGCTGCTGAGGATGAACCACTGTCTACAGACCCTGCTGCTGAGGATGAATCACTGTCTACAGACCCTGCTGCTGAGGATGAATCACTGTCTACAGACCCTGCTAACTGGCCTTCAGTTCTGACTGACAGAATTCAGACACAACTAGTTTTCAGAAGAGGTACCACCTAACTTTGTCTTCCCAAGGAATGAGAGTGATGGAAGAAGTTGCCACCACCAGTATTTCGGGAAGACCTTGGTGAGTGGTGAAACAATCCCTAGAAGTTGGTTGGTGTATTCTGAAAGAAACAACAGTCTCTTCTGCTGCAAACTATTTTCTAAGAAGAACAATAGTTTAGCAAACTCAGGTCGGACGACGGCAGCCCAGACCACCAAAACTGCATGAAAACATGAAAATAACTGGCAATGAGGATAAAAAGAAGGGGAACAATTGATAAAGCATGAGATGGCACTTATGGAGGCTGAGAGGATAAGATGGAGAGAGGCGTTGACACGTCTGACTGCTATTGTGCAGTCTCTAGCAATTAGAAATCTGGCACTAAGACAACACACAGAAACACTGTACTCTCCATCAAATGGAAATGTTCTCAAAGAGGTTGAACTGATGGCACAATTTGATCCAGTCATGAAAGAGCACCTTAACCGAGTCCAAAAAGGGACCTCGTGTCACACCACCATCTACCTTGGCCACCAAATACAGAATTAACTCATTGATTTGTTGAGAAGCAATGTCATTTCAATAATGGTGAGTGACATCAAGCTGGCAAAATACTTCTCTATCATTCTAGATTGCACCTCAGATGTCAGCCACACTAAACAGTTGTCAGTTGTGATTAGAATTGTGTCACTGAAAGAAGAGCCCCACATAAAGGAACATTTTATGGGGGTTTTGGAGGCAGAGAAGTCCACATTTGGCGTCGCTGATTCTCAAAAGATGAAAGGAGCTAAAAATTCCTTTTGAGGACTGCAGAGGACAGTCTTGTGATAATGGGGCCAACATGAGAGGCAAAAACAAAGGTGTCCAAGCCAGAAATGAATCCAAGAGCTCTATAGGTGCCATGTGGGGCTCACGCGTTGAACCTGGTTGTGCCTGATGCTGCTAAAAGTTCTGTTGATGCCACAGGTTACTTTGGCATCTTACACAAACTGTACTCCTTGTTCTCAGCCTCCACACAGCGATGGGCCATCCTGAAAAAACATGTGGCCATCGTACCGCTTCAGCATCTGTACAGTGGTGTGGTATGACATCTTGAGCCAGATCCAACATGTGAGCAAGCTGACACAGTCTCCCAGTATGCATGTGGATGTTGCAGTCCGTCTTCTCAGAAAGACAGAGAGAGATCTCAACAACTACAGGGCAACAGGCTTTATGACCGCACAAACATCAGCTTAAGGATATTTGCGAGGGTATGAATGTAGAGGCCGTTCTACAACAAAAAAGGCTGAGGTCCACAAAGCTGCACTTTTCAGACAAATCATTTGATGAGCCTTTGAGTGATGTCCTGAAGAAGCTGGTGGTGACATTTCTCAATGTCGTTGTTGATGCTGGAACCTCAGTCCTTCAGGAAAGATTTTCCACATTGGAAAATGTGGGAGAGAAGTTTGGAGCGCTGTCATCCTTCCAAAGTCTCTCAAATGAGGAGCTGACAGAACAATGTGAGGCCCTTAGTATGACACTGCACTATAAAGAACACTCAGACTTGGATGGCAGAGAGCTTGCACAGAAACTGAAGAACTTGCCTGACTTGACGTCGAAGACCATGACCCTGCTTGAGCTGCTGATATTTATACACGAAAGGGAGCTCTCAGAAAAGTATCCAAATTTGTGGACTGCTCTCAGAATTTGTCTTACTCTTCCAGTGACCGTAGCTGAAGCAGAGAGGAGCTTTTCAAAGCTGAAGCTCATCAAATCCTACCTGAGCTCCACCGTGTCACAGGAACGCCTTAGTGGCCTTGCTGTCATCAGTATTAACCATGCAATTGATGGGCATATTTCTTATGATGATGTAATTGATGACTTTGCATCAAGGAAAGCAAGAAAGGTCCAGGTTTAGATGACAGTTGTGCAATTTAGTTTGTGTGTTTCTTGTTTGAAGTGCAGTAGTGCAATAATCAGGTTCTCTTCTTTATAAGTGTTTTATTCTATTTGTGTATTTGTGTGATATAGGATTTGTCATGTACGTGTGGAGAGACGGACCAAGGCGCAGCGGATGTTGAGTTCCACATAATTTATTAATAAAGTGAAACTTAGCAAAAACAATACATCAATAAACTAACAACGAAACGTGACTACCTGGTGCACATGCACAAAACCTAAAATAATATCCCACAAACACAGGTGGGAAAAATGTTACCTAAATATGATCCCCAATTAGAGTCACGATTATTAGCTGCCTCTAATTGGGAATCATACAAATCACCAACATAGAAAAATAAACTAGAACCCCACATAGAAATAATAAACTAGAATACCCCCCAGTCACACCCTGACCTACTACACCATAGAGAAACAAGGGCTCTCTATGGCCAGGGCGTGACAGGATTTGAGCAATTTAGTTTTATTTGTGTGTTTTTTGTTAGCAATAGGGTAATAGTGTAATAATTAGTTTCTCTTGAATTGTATTTATAAACTACAATTTGTTTCTATTTGTCTTTGTTACTTCTTGACATTTATGAGTGTCACGTTCTGACCTCTATTTCCGTTGTTTTGTATTTATTTAGTATGGTCAGGGCATGAGTTGGGTGGGCAGTCTGTTTGTTTTTCTATGTTTTGGGGCATTTCTATGTTTTCGGCCTAGTATGGTTCTCAATCAGAGGCAGGTGTCATTAGTTGTCTCTGATTGAGAATCATACTTAGGTAGCCTGGGTTGCACTGTTTGTTTGTGGGTGATTGGCTATGTTGATGGCTTGTTTCAGCACAGTCCATATGATTAGCTTCACGGTTGTTATTTTGTTTACTGGTTTTGTATAGTGTTCAGTGTTCACTACTTTCTTTATTAAAGATTGACCATGGACACTTACCACGCCGCGTATTGGTCCTCAGATCCATCTCGCCTCTCCTCTTCAGATGAAGAGGAGGACGGCCTTGACAATGAGTCTTATTTTTGTATATATTTTTCTATTTATATAGTTTTAAATCACATGATTATTTATTTGTGTTCCAAATATCTGAATAAAAATTACAGTTAGTGCAGAACAGTGCTTTTTTTCTGCTTTCCAACAGACATTCAAGAGACAAATTCACCTTTCAGCAGGTCAATAAACAACAACACAAAGCCAAATATACACTGGAGTTGCTGACCAAGAAGACATCGAATGTTCCAGAGTGGCCTAGTTACAGTTGTGACTTAAATCTGCTTGAAAATCTATGGCAAGAGCTTGTAGACGTTTTTAAAGAATGTGTAGATATTGTACAATCCAGGTGTGCAAAGTTGTTAGAGACTTACCCAGAAAGACACCTGTAATTGCAGCCAAAGGTATTTCTAACGTTGACTCAGGGATGTGTATATTTATGTAAATGAGATGTTTCTGTATTTAATTTTCAATCAATTTGAAAACAATTCAAAAAACATGTTTTCACTTTGACATTATGGGGTATCGTGTGTAGATAGGAGAAAAAGTATAAACGTAATCAATTATGAAATTGAAATTATAAATGTGGAATAAGTCAAAGGGTATGCAACATGATCACAAAAGTGTTCCAGCCTCAAAAATCTAAACCAGTCACTGACAAAAAGCCTCTTCTTTGTAATTTCTCTCACGGACAAACAGACAAGCCTGTGAGTGTGCCTACCGCTCGTGAGGCAGGCAAGAGTAATCAAAGAAGAAATAAGACGTAGCGTCTGGGCGGGGCCAAGCACAGCTCTACAGATCTGGAACCAGCCCATTGTTCTGGCCTGCTATTGTTTCCTCCACTGCCTTCAGAGTGGATACCTGCCCACCAAATATTATACTGTACTGTACAGGTCTCAGACAGGCTAGAGTGGGCAGGCGCTACCTGGCTGGGTGAATGACAGGGGAGAGTAGGACATTATGTCACGTCAGGTGTGTCACAGGTAGAGTAGCGGGGAGAAGAGGGAGGGTACTGGCACATCAAAATGATAGCAGAAAGACAATAATTACTATAAAAAGGAAAAACAGGAAATAAAAATATTGAAAATTGAAAAAAAGTGGTTACATGAGGCATCTCAACATTAAACAACATCAGTACAGTATATAATGAATGCCACTTTATGAGGGGTGCACAGCACAGTCTGTAATACCTACAGGTTTCATGCAGACCACCATAGTCCCTGTGCCCAAGAACTATCGCCCGTAGCACTCACATCTGTAGCCATGAAATGCTTTGAAAGGCTGGTCATGGTTCACATCAACATCATCATCCCAGACACCCTGGACCCACTCCGATTTGCATACCGCCCCAACAGATCCACAGTTGATGCAATCTCTACTGCACTCCACACTGCCCTTTCCCACTTGGTCAAAAGGAACACCTACGTGAGAATGCTGTTCATTGACTACAGCTCAGTGTTCAACACCATTGTGCCCTACAAGCTCACCACTAAGCTAAAGACCCTGGGACTGAACACCTCCCTCTGCAACTGGATACTGGACTTCCCCCAGGTGGTAAGGGTAGGCAACAACACATCCGCCACGTTGACCTTCAACACAGTGGCCCCTCAGTGGTGCGTGCTTAGTCCACTCCTGTACTCCCTGTTCACCCACGACTGCGTGGTCGCGCACAACTCCAACACCATCATTTAGGCAGGGTAGCCTAGTGGTTAGAGCGTTGGACTAGTAACCGGAAGGTTGCAAGTTCAAAACCCCGAGCTGACATGGTACAAATCTGTCGTTCTGCCCCTGAACAGGCAGTTAACCCACTGTTCCTAGGCCGTCATTGAAAATAAGAATTTGTTCTTAACTGACTTGCCTAGTTAAATAAAGGTAAAATAAATAAATAAAAAAGTTAGCAGACGACACGTTGGTGGCCTGATCACTGACAACAATGAGATAGCCTATAGGGAGGAGGTCAGTGACCTGGCAGTGTGGTGCCAAGACAACAACCTCTTCCTCAATGTCAGCAAGACAAAGAAGCTGATTATGAACTACAGGAAATGGAGGGCCGAGCACGACCCCATTCACATCGCCTGGGCTGAAGTGGAGCGGGTCAAGAGCTTTAAGTTCCTCAGTGTCCACATCACTAAGGATCTATCATGGTCCAAACACACCAACACAGTCGTGAAGAGGGCACTACAACACCTCTTCCCCCTCAGGAGGCTGAAAAGATTTGGCATGGGCCGTCAGATCAAAAAGTTCTATAGCAGCACCATTGAGAGCATCTTGACTGGCTGCATCACCACTTGGTATGGCAACTGCATGGCATCCAACCACAAGGCGCTACTGCGTACGGCCCAGCTGAGCTCCCTGCCATCCAAGACCTCTATACCAGGGGGTGTCAGAAGGCCCTAAAAATTGTCCAGTCACCCATCATAGACTTGCCTGCTACCGCACGGCAAGCAATACCGATGCACCAAGTCTTGAACCAACGGGACCCTGAACAGCTTTTTTTCATCAGCTGTCCGGGTGGCTGGTCTCAGACGATCCCGCAGGTAAAGAAGCTGGGTGTACTGGGGCTGGCATGGTGACACGTGGTCTGCGGTTGTGAGGCCAGTTGGACGTAGTGCCAAATTACCTAAAATGACATTGGAGGCGGCCTATGGTAGATAAATTAACATTAAATTATCTGGCAACAGCTCTGGTGGACATTCCTGCAGTCAGCATGCCAATTGGACGCACCCTCAAAAGTTGAGACATCTGTGGCATTGTGTTGTGTGACAAAACTGCACATTTTAGAATGGCCTTTCATTATCCCCAGCACAAGGTGCACCTGTGTAATGATCATGCCGTTTAATCACCTTCTGATATGCGTGTCATGGGGAATGTTTTATATTGGCAAATGAGAAATGCTCACTAACAGGGATGTAAACACATGAAGCTTTTTGTGCATATGGAACATTTGGAACATTTCTGGGACCTTTCATTTCAGCTCATTAAACATGGGACCAACACTTTACATGTTGCATTTATATTTTTGTTCAGTATAGTTAACCAAATAGATACCCGTTCTGCATTGACCCTTTTTGCAGTAACTTTGACTCATCACATACACTGCTGCTACTGTTAACCATCTGTCATTTTATTCCTAGTTATATGTACATGTCTACCTCAATTATCTTGTAGCCCTGCACATCGACTCGGTACTGGTACCACTTGTATATAAGCCAAGTTATTGTTACTCATTGTGTATCTTTTATCACTGTTTTACTTTTCTATTATTTCTCTATTTTCTTTCTCTCTGCATTGTTGGGAAGGACCTGTAAGTAAGCATTTCACTGTTAGTCCACACCTGTTTCTTTACAAAGCATGTGACGAATAAATGTCATTTGATTTGACAGCATCATCCATCAAATGCAGATAATTGTAAATTAGTATGATGCAATGGCTGACACTGTGGTCTACTACTGATGAGATGGTTCCAAGTCAGACACATGCTCATCAGCACGTTTACAGGGAAAGAAATACAGCCCCCTTTCTCAAACTCCCTTAGAGGCTGCAGTTACAGAGCTTCAGAGGTAGAGGAGAGTTTTGGCCCAGGCACTGGAGTGGCACACACACACACAGACCTGCTGATGATTGAGCAGAGATGGACACACACACACTGAAATGCCTCAGTCTGGGGCAGACGAGGTGTTGATTTTTTACTGTAACCACCGGCAACCAGGCCAATGGAGCTGTTTAATATGGGCTGAAGAGAACGGGGGAGGCTCTCCGTTTTATGATCTGTGGAAAAAAAGACACATTTCCAACCGATGCTCCGTCCCAGGTTATGCGGTTGAGCCACAGGAGAAATGGACCTGCTGGGCTTCCGTAGCTCAATGAGTCTACTGAGCATTGGGGCAGACAGAAAACAGGGACTCTTCCAAAAATGGCACAGACACAAGCACTCACACACAGACAAACGTCCCTTTCCAGGCAGACATCTTAGTGGAAAAATGTGGTCACAAAGTGAAGGCCCAGGAGCATGAGGGAGAGCAGGACAGAGTAAGAGAAGGAGCAGGGACACGGTGGCTCTCTTATGGACAGGCCTGGGGAGAAGGCACCACACCCACCAGGGACAGAACCTAGAGGGGCAAGCTTGGGCAGGATATCCCATCCCAGGTCTCTGAACTCTCTATAGAGGATTTACTGGGATAGTGAGAGAAGATCAAACCAATACACTGATTTTCTTTCAGTTCAATTTATAGGCACTACAACAAGGAAGTATCATGAAATGCAGGTGGACTGGTGTGTGTGTGTGTGCGGGGGGGGGGGGGGGGGGGGCATGCATGCGTCAAATGTGTGTTTCTCTGTGAGTCTGTGTGTCTAAGGCCTAACCCATGGATGTTGTACCATCAAAGCTAGACTTACCCAAAAATCGGCATGATTTGAAACAGTGAGGCTACAGCGCATTTCACTACAACCGAGCGGGACCTCACTCCTAATAAATAGTTATAAAAACAAGATGACCGCCTCTACGTCCCGGGAAACAGAACCAGACAAGTGAACAACAAAACCGGCCGGGCTCCTCCAACCTACGCTGCCTTTCAAGCCGCGCCAGCCCTGCGGCCCAGCTCAGGGTTCTTGTACCATATAACACTGATCCACTTCAGACCCTGTTCCAGATTAGCCCAACCTCTCCTCCATCGTTAAAGGTACTGAACCACACCATTGTTCAACCTCCTATTCTTTCTGTGCCGAGCCAGAGCCTTTACTGCAACATGTCCTATGAGATTATCAGCAGACAGGGTTGAGTCTGGCCACAGAGATCACAGCTCCCTGCAACAAAGGAGCAGGCTAATCTGGGCTTTGTGGAGGTCTTATGTTCAGAGCAGGCCTCCTGGTGAACTGACATCCTTCAGGAGTAACACTTTCCATCTTATCAATGGTTAAAGCATTTTGTCTAGCCGTCTGTTACTTACGTAAAGCCTGCACTGGGCCTAATTGAGAGCTAAAAGCCATTAGGAGAGACAACCTGCCTCAGACACTCACGGAGCTATTAAAGAGAAACGCGTATTGTCTACTGTGGTAAAGCGGCAGGGCAATGATATAGGCCGGGTTTTCCTTCCTTCTCCCTCTCCAGTGTTAATTTTAAATGCGATGGCATCCATTATGGCTCCTGGCGAGTAAAGTAGACACCTTGCTTTGGAGATCAGAGGACTGAGAAGCTGGGGGCGGAGGAGCACCTGCGGTAAGAGATCAGAGGTTCACTTTGGAGAGTGTCACACGGATCTCATGCGCCTGCTGTGACCTACTCCAGGGTTTCCCAAACTTGGTCCTGGGTGCACGTGTTGGTTTCTGCCCTCGCACTACACAGCCGATTCAAATAACCAACTCATCATCAAGTTTTGATTGTTTGAAATCAGCTGTGTAGTGTGAGGGTAAAAAAACAAACGTGCACTTAGAGGGACAGCCAGACTGAGTTTGGGAAACGCTGCTGTACTCTACTAACTGTGCTATGTTTGACTGTACTCTATTCCACTGAACAATGAGTCTTCTCTACTCTACTAACTGTGCTATGTTTGACTGTACTCTATTCCACTGAACAATGAGTCTTCTCTACTCTACTAACTGTGCTATGTTTGACTGTACTCTATTCCACTGAACAATGAGTCTTCTCTACTCTACTAACTGTGCTATGTTTGACTGTACTCTATTCCACTGAACAATGAGTCTTCTCTACTCTACTAACTGTGCTATGTTTGACTTTACTCTATTCCACTGAACAATGAGTCTTCTCTACTCTACTCTTTTCTATTGAACACAATATTGTGCTCCAACACTCTACTCCACTGTAGTTCTCAATATTGTGTTCTGCCCTACACTAAAGCATTCTGACAGTATAATCATCTCCTCACCATATCTTTAAGTTGTTCTCCGAGTAAGTGGCCTAGTACTCTAGCTGTAGTTTCACCATGGAGACTTGGTAGGCAGGGGTAGGAGCCGAGTGAGCGTTTCTCTTTAATAGCCCTGGCCTCTGCAGTAGCTGGCGTGAAATGAAAGCCAGCAATTTGGAGATGGATGGCAGACCCAGCACTTCAAAGACCTCTTTCCCCTGTATACTGTATGCCACAGGTCTAAAAAGGGAACCTGCTCGTTCACTTTAGTACAAAGACACACACAAACACGCACTCCCAGACACACACACGCCTCGGATTATCTGTTTGCTAAACATACTGGTTCTTTTCAAGGGAATCACATTGATACTTTTAGGTTCTATATGCTAAACACACACATACAGGCTTCAATAAACGCACAAGCATGCACGCACAGACGCACACAGCAATAGTTTGCCACATACCAGACAGATATGCCCTGAGGGCAACTCTGACACACTAGCATAGCATATAAATTGCAAGGTAAATCTTCTCGTGGGGGCGGATAGAGGGGTGCTGACGGAGCGAGTCTTTTATGTCTAATAGTTTGTCACAGACAAAACAAAACAGAACGCTATTGTAATCTCATAAAGCCACCCACACAAATGACCAGACATACCAATCAAGAAGAAGATACTAAACTCATGTAGAAGGCATGTAACTTATACACAAACTTCCTACAAAAGTGCTGACCGTAGAGGAGATACGAACAATGGCAGGTTTCCCAGTGGTAGTTTCTTAAGTATGGGTAACTGCTAGCCGACTAAACTCAACTCCACAATTTACAATGGAGTTGAGCGGCGACTAGTGTAGACGGACTCGAGTCCGACTTCACATAAAATTAAGTTTTAATCAAACACTACTGATTTCAGCACCCAAATAACATAGAACGTCAGCGCTCCAGGCCGCACACATTAGTCGCCACTCAACTTCATCGTAAATCGTGGAGTTGAGTTTAATCGGCTAGTAACTGCATACTTGGAGTGTGTGTCTGAAAGCGGGTGTTACGAAAGAAGTGGGTAGATTAACAGCGATGGGTGTAACATCAGTGGGTGGATTAACAGCGATGGGTGTAACACCAGTGGGTGGATTAACAGCGATGGGTGTAACACCAGTGGGTGGATTAACAGCGATGGGTGTAACACCAGTGGGCGGATTAACAGCGATGGGTGCAACACCAGTGGGTGGATTAACAGCGATGGGTGTAACATCAGTGGGTGGATTAACAGCGATGGGTGTAACATCAGTGGGTGGATTAACAGCGATGGGTGTAACATCAGTGGGTGGATTAACAGCGATGGGTGTAACATCAGTGGGTGGATTAACAGCGATGGGTGTAACATCAGTGGGTGGACTAACAGTGATGGGTGTAACATCAGTGGGTGGCTTAACAGCTATGTGTGTAACAGCGATGGGTGTAACATCAGTGGGTGGATCAACAGCGATGGGTGTAACATCAGTGGGTGGCTTAACAGCGATGGGTGTAACATCAGCTCTCCATTATTGGTTAGACCAGCCATAGCCCGGAGCATTGCGGTTCAGCTTAAATGTTTACATAGCAGTTTAGGAAAACTAACGTAGCAGGTTAGGAGACTCGTCGTGCAGCCCAATCAGCCACGAAAAACCGCCTGGAGCAGCAACAAATCTGTTGATCCACCCACTTATTTACCACATCCACTTTCACACACACTCCATGTATGCAGTTATCCATCGGTGAATCCCAACCACCCCCCCCCCCTCCCACCCCCCACTCCTACCAACTCGCTCAGAGAGCCCTCTGTTTTCACATGTTGCTGACGAAACTCAGAGGAGTGGCGATGGGGTCACTAAACTCATCAACCTCAGGACACACTCCTGACTTGAAGGATGCAATTCATGTTCCACTTTCAAATAATAAAACAAGCATGAAATTCTAATAAACAAATCACCACTGTTGTTTTTACAATATAATAACCTCAGTAACGTGTGTCAAGTCTCACAATCAGAGATAAACAAATGCATGTGGCATAATTAGGCACGCCTATCCATTATTTTGTATGAAATTACACAAACTCGCTCTGAAGCCTCGGTTGAAGTCGCTGAGAGTCTAATTAGCCCCTACACCCTCAATCATTTTCACTCCCTCAGCTTTGGGACACTTGTGCAAATGGCGTACATGAATGCGCAAATGGGAGGCGAGGGGCAACGGGAAGTGGGTGAGTTGGGATTCAGGCCATGACTCCAGTTTCTGCCAGGTCAGGAAAACTGTTCCCTCCAGGCTTGGTGTGGTACAGTGTCCTCTAGTGGGGCCTGAGGGGCTGGCCAGCACAGAGCCACACTCACCACAATGTGTGAGTGAAGGGGCCAGGGGGGTGACACCAGACCAGCTCACTGGGCAGCCCAAAGAGACCACCACAACTCCCTATCTTCCACAAGAGTCCCCCATGCCCTGCTGAGAAACCTACCCTCTCTCCCACATCTTAATGAACCCTCAAACAAACAGTGTGCACACAAACCCGCCATGGTTAACTGCAGGGAACACGGGGAACGGCTCCTCTGAATAGAATATAACTCTTTCCATTAGTAGACCGCCCTGTTAAGAGGATGGAGGGGTGACACGGCGCCACAATGCCATAAGCTGTGTGGTAACTGGCACAGACCTTGTATGTACATGCTCTTTAATGCTGTTGGCAGCCTGCTGTACCCCAATCACATCTACAGTGCTATGTGTTGCTGAGCCACTGGCACATTGTCCTCAATGGGAGACTGCAGGCCTGTAAAGTAACTCACTGACACTATCACATTGCCAGAAATGTCAACCATCAGAAGAAACATGGAACCAGTCAGTCAGCTGCAGCTAACATCTGATAGCCCAATAATAAAACATTGACTTCTGATATAAACCAAAACACATGCAAATTAAAACTTAAAACACTTCATATGAAGATCTTAGCAGCACAGCAGAGAGACATACAGTAAATAGCCTACCCGCAACCCCCCAGGGGAAATGATTATACCTCTGCTATTTAAGGTGATTGTGGCTGTATTTCTTGTAGAGCAGTAGGCCTGTGCAAACAGACAAGGCCTCTAACACAGCCAAAAACGAATACGTAAGTCATAGGAGCACGATACATTGTGCTTGTGACTTTCATAAAGCCGGATAGAAAGACACACCTTGCTGGAGGATCAACATGTCCAACTCCCGGCGCTTTTCTTTCGCTAACAAGTCACAGACACAGTGTCGGATGCCAAAATATTTTCTCCATAAAGCCAACGCTGCCGAAGATGTAAGGCGCAGATAAAGTGCATGGAAAGCATTATGGGGCTGTGAGATTTACAGAACTGGAGTCCGGGAGGAATGTTTCTGCCCCGTCGCCTTCCAAGAACAACAACACACCGCGTGCCCGCCTTGCCAGAAGCGGGCGCTTTTCGCGTCTCGGGTGGGTAGGTGCGTGTGAGGGGTACGTTAACATTTTTCAACAGGACAGCCTGGGCCTATACAGTGAAAGCTAAACACTGTGCTTTGTATTGCGGCCCGTGGCACAAATCAACAGTGAACAGCTCTTGGCAGTCAAAGTGGCAGCGCAAAAACGATCATGAAAATAATATTTGTCCATAAAAGTTAATTTAACACCAGTCTCTAATATAAGCATGTTCTTCATCAGGAGCCATGGGATGCGAAAGGCCAGATAATGACTATGAATGGCATTTTGTTTCTTCAAGACGACAGCATAAATCCACTTTAGACTGTCTGGCTCTATCAAAGTAAATTGGACTCGACATAATTCAACTCTATTCAGTATAGAGAAGTGTGTAGGTTTTTAAGATGGCCTGCTATCCCCTAATGTTGCCTTCCCATCAGCAACCCGATGTCCCATTCTAGGGCTAAGGGAGCCAGAGGGTTGCAGGTTTAAAGCCCAGTTGGGACATCACTATGTATTTTTGAGTGAGATACTTTGCTAGGGTAAATATTTATCTAGCTGTATAAATGGGTGTTGTGTGGAACGTGTAAACCTCTGGCGCTGCCCTGGACGAGGTCTAATGCCAGGTAGATAATAATACCTTACTGTGCTCTGAGATACCAGTCAGTCACTATGCCAACAGACATGAATTGTGAAATATGGGAAATTATATTTTTTTCTATTGGATTCTTGTGACAACAGATAAACACATAAACAAGACATTCAGTTCTAAAGAACAAGGGTATTGGCTGAACAATTGTCTTAAGTGCATTTAACATTGTTTGGTAAAAAAAAAAAAAAAATTCAACCACTTGCTCAAAAACATAATTTAACACTATTCATATGGCCATATAGTAAGTAACCAGACACATGCCATCTTCTCTCAGGAGACAAGGCCATTGCAGATCTTGGTGACTGGCTCCCCCTGTTGGTCTTCTGGTTCCTGCCTCCCCGTTCTCACCCGGAGCAGAGCAGGGACTGGAACACAGCACAGGCTTAACATTTCGGACACACAACAACCCCTCCCTCACACAAATGACACAATTACCCTAATACACTATACCAACCTCCCCCCTAATGAATGTGTGGTCTGACTCTAAATGATAGCCAGCCTTGTTTTAGTCAGACAGAGACACAGGCAGACAGACACACACACAGCTCCAGTCCATCCATCTGTTTACGTCTGGGTGGATTTCCTCTGTGTGAGTTATGAGGAGAGACTGTGTGGCAATGCTATTCGGTTAAAAAAGAGAATGTCTGGGAGTGAAACACAATACTTGAATGATCTGGAGGGCACCCAATTGTACGCCCCCACACGTCTTCCTGCTTGCACAACTTTGGGAATTATCTGCGAGTAGAATTGACTTGTTTGTGCAGTGGAACAGAAGAGAATAAGAAGCAGACAGGCTCCAAAACTTGAAGCTGGAGGCTGATTTTGAAGGCGTCTTCAGGGGGGGAAGGAGGGGTTGGACATTCATTCCACTATAGTGAAAACTACGAAGAGGTCAATTAGTTAAACAAGAAACTGGTCTTAGTCCAGCTCCTCTGTCTACCATCAATAACACATACTGTGACCAGTGGTGGAAAAAGTAGACATACCTTAAAACGTCTTAAGGATACAATCCTTTTTTTCAATTTTTGCCTAAAATGACATACCCAAATCTAACTGCCTGTAGTTCAGGCCCTAAAGCAAGGATATGCATATTCTTGGTACCATTTGAAAGGAAACACTTTGAACTTTGTGGAAATGCGAAAGGAATGTAGGAGAATAACACACAATAGATCTGGTAAAAAATAAACATTTCTTTTTTTGTACCATCATCTTTGAAATGCAAGAGAAAGTCAAATGAATGTATTATTTCAGCCCAGGTGCAATTTAGATGTCCACTAGATGGCAGCAGTGTATGTGCAAGGTTTTAGACATCCAATCAACCATTGCATTTCTGTTAAATGTATCAAGACTGCCCAAATATGTTTATTAATAACTTTGTTCAAAATTACGCACTCCTCAAACAATAGCATGGAATTATTTCACTGTAATAGCTACTGTAAATTGGACAATGCAGTTTGCTTAAATTCTTGTTAATCTTTCTGCCAATATCAGATATGTCTACATCCTGGGAAATTGTTTTGTTACTTACAACCTCATGCTAATCGCATTAGCCTACATCAGCGCAACCGTACCATGGAAGGGACATCGATCCCAAATAAGTTTTAAATAGAAAGCTACAAGTAAAAAGTCACCCAGTAAAATACTATTTTTGTTCTAATTATACTTAAGTATAAAAAGTTAACATAATTGCAAAAATATACTTAAGTATCAAACAGTAAAAGTACAAATAATTTTAAAATCCTTATATTAAGCCAAGCAGACGGCACCATTTTCTTGTTTATATATATATATATATATATATATATACCATGTGTTCTCTTGATAAGCGTGTGAATTGGACCATTTTCCTGTCCTGCTAAACATTCAATATGTAATGACTACTAAATATTGGAGTAAAAAGCACAATATTTTCTTTAGGAATGTAAGGAAGTAAGTAGTCCAAAAATATAAAATAGTAAAGTACAGATACCCCCAAAAACAACTTAAGTAATACTTTAAAGTATTTTTACACCACTGAACATAGCACAAGGACATACACAGTAACTGTAGGCCGCTAGGTCATTAGCCCAGAGGGGTGTTCCAGAAAGCTGGCTAACTATATGATCCTGCTAACTATTATAAGCAGTTAAATATCTCTTGATTGTCTGATTCATTTAGGAAGCTTGTCTAGAATATGAGTTGTTGATTAATGAGTAAATTATAGCATGCCAATTCTATATTCCTCAAAAATATGGTTATTTTTGCATTTTTATGACAGTTAGCTGGTTAAAACTCATTGATCCTCTTATCTGGAACAACCCACAGGCAAATCACACCCACAAACCAGAGTGCCAATAATAGGTTTATTTCAATAATGTCAATATTGTTTTAAAAAAAAGCCATGACATAGCCTGGATCTTTTCTTCTGAAATTGACATACACATGTCGTAATTGCAGTGATTTTTGAAAACAGTCTGAGCAAGAGAAAACAAATAAGGCCAGAGGAGATGTCTTCTAGTACTAAAACCCAAGCAGGTAGAAAAGGCTTACACCCCTCCCCCCAATTCAAACCAACCAATGAATGTATACAATTTACACATTGAACTCTGAATAATCAAAACAAATATTTACAAATCCTTTTATCAAATTTGTATTACAACAAATGTCTGAAAGGATAGCAAAACCAGGGGAGAAAAACAAAACATATTTTTGCTTTATCCACACTAAAGCATTCTGAAACTATGACAGAATAAACTCACTACCTTTGAAAGCATTCTAAATAATGAGAAAATGAAATCCTAAATGACAGTCATAACATTACCGGTCTCCTCTCCCCGATGCCTATCCTCATAAATATCTTTAGTGTCACCTTTTCTGATGGCTGATTGGGGATCTTCTGTATGCGATAGGAGAACGATGGCGAGTGTGTGTTTTTGTTACTTCACTTGTTTAGATAACAGGAGTCATTCAATCCACAGTGAGACCCGAATAAAATGTCCCCTTTTCGGTGGCTGAAGTGTAATATAAAACTACCACTGCTGCCAGCACAACACAAGCTAAAGATTTCCCTTCGTACTGTACAGCAGAGAGCGAAAAAAACCATGTTCATTTTGGGCAAATTGAGCATTACTGCCAAGAGTGTCAGTGTCTATATGGAGCAGTGATATGAGGCAATGCAGTGATGAAGGACAGTTTGTATTCTCATACAAGTCTAAAAATGGTTGGTTTTGTTTGCTACATAGCATCTAATATTTCACGCATCTTAAGTTCCCTTGTTCTGAGCTGAAAACATCTAATCTAAGGACCTGGCACATCTGAGCCGACTGTGTCCACATACAAGGTTATGGAGTAAATGGTATCAGAGTGTGGACAACAGGTAGCCTTACCTGTATTATAGTTATACCAATTGACTCAAGCAACGCAACAATAAAATTAAGCATATCGCGCTGATATGTCAACTGTGGTTTGGCCTAGCGTCTAATGCAGTACATGTAGTAAAACCTGCCCTCATTTACTCTCTAGAGCCAAAAACACTGAAGCTTTCAACACTGTTTAAACCAAATCCTTAGCCAACACACAAAATCAGTCTTGTAATGGTTACTTTCATAGCAAGCATGTAATGCAAATCAATATTGAACAGACAACAGAAAACAACCGCTTGTGACCATATTCCCTTGTGGAAACAGAGGGTCAGCCGGAAGGCCACTTTATAGTGTGTGTGTATCGATGGCCCTCCAAAACTGATAAGCTCGGATACACACTAGCATGCATCCAATCTGGCAGGTAGCTCGACCAACTCGCCAGTCAGACGCCTCGAAACAATCATAACAAAAAGAAAACAAAAAAGGAATAACCAACGGACCTTTGAGATTCATGTACTCAAGAAATCTTCCCAAAAATAAAAAGGGAACGGAAGGAACAGATATTTATGCATTAGGTTTGCTTTAAATGAGCGAAGGAAAGGTAGTTCTGTCTCGTGTCTGAACCAGTCCCAGTGCTGGGGGGGGGGTAGCCCTATTTGACCAGCCTCTTGGCCACGTCTTGGTAGGCGATCTCAATCTCTTTGTCGCTGGGGCAGGTGTTGGTGAACTCCTCACGCGTATAGACATTCTGCAGGTACTGCCAGATGCCCGTCATGTCCTTGGGAATGTCAAAGCCTCTGTACTTCTTGGTCACCACCTGTGGATGGGAGGTGGACATTGATGAAGTGAGTTAGTCTCAGAACAAACATCTAGAGAACATGTCCCTCTACAGGCCAAGAGTGGTACAACATGACTTGGTCGCAGAATGGCATATGCTACCAAGATACATAAGATGTTTTGCAAACAGCAGCATTCCAGCATTGGGCTACCTTATCAGCAAAAGGTAGCTTTGATAAGTGATCACTATAATAGTCGGTCAGGCTCACTTGGGGAATAACGTCGCCGGAGGAGATGGCAGCCCTTTGACGGGCTCCTAACCGATTCTGTAAGTAAGCATTACACGGTAAGGTTTACACAGGCTGTATTCGGCGCATGTGACAAATAAAAATCGATTTGGGGTGACGATGTGGCAGTATGTATGACAGCAGTGCAGTTTCCCAAAGTCATGTCTTGCCCGTGGTTGCACGTGGTCTGCAGTTGTGAGGCCGGGTGGACGTACTGCCAAAATTCTCTAAAACGACATTGGAGGCAGCTTATCTAAGCAAAATTATCATACATTCTCTGGCAACAGCTCTCAGCGCTCTCTCACACACACTCCTGGGTCATTTGGTTATATATTCTACATCACTATGAACTTAAGATATTGGGCATACTACAATAATATTTAATGCAGGCGTGGTCATGATCCAACGAGGCCCTATTGAATTGTTTGGTGGCCATATTGGAAAAATACTTGTGTGTGATTAATGTGTGAATCCTGGGATGACCGTGTATCTACAAATCTTTTTATTTATTTTTTAAACTGTTTTAGCAGTGTGTGTGAAATGTGGTGCCTCTATCACCAAAGTTATAATACAAAAACATAGCTGCCCCACTACATGGAATTCTATGGCTAAGCTTCAATTATTCTCTCAGTGGCATAGTATGGGTGATTTTTAAATAGTTGCAGCTGTGGCTTTCAAAGTTGGTTATATTTCCAGAATCACTTGTCAAACAATGTATCAGGGTTTCCTTTTTAAAGCAATGTATACTGGTCATTCTAGAGGTCAAAGTTCTGTTGACCTGAACATTCAGAAAAATTGTTCTGATGAATAGTTGTGAATCAAAACTTTCCAATTACACATGGTTAAAAAGGGTACACGTAACCAACAACTTCAGTAATAGGGAAAAACAAATGGGAAGGAGGGAAGAAAGTGACAACCGGAGAAAGCTCCACTTCTCGCAACGACTACCAGACATTTTCCAACTCAAAGAACTCACTATGAGACATTGTAACCCCAAGTGAGCCCAAAGGCCCAAATTTGGGGGTCTGGCTCATGGACTACATGGACTCTGCTAATGTGTGTAGAATATCCTGTTTTGATACCCTCAGTCTCACCTTGACGATGTGCAGCTTGGGCAGGAGGTTGCAGTCAGCCAGTGTCATCTCGTCACCGTCCAGGAACTTGCGAGTGGAGATTTTGATGTCCTCGATGCTGTTGTGGTCGATCTCATCAGGCAGTGGGGAACGCAGGTACTCATCCAGCTTCTGCAGGGTCTTCAACAGCCCACGCTCCAGACCTACAGCACAAAAAGGAACATTCATCATCTCTCATTACACTATCGCAACAACTGTCAACTGCATTATAGCATTCACAAACCAGCCTACCTGCATTGTGTTGAATATTCTGGACCCCTTCCCAAACAGACACTACAGGAAACCCACAGCAGAGGGCAGCATTTCATAGCAAGATGGCAGAACTAGAGCTGCCGATAAGTACTTTCACAGACATTCCTCACTGACAGTTTTTAGCATTTTCTTCGAGACGCCAAATAAGGCATGGTCCACTCAGCCAACATAGATAGCAGGGGTTGGACTCTGGTTTATTGAGCAAATTCTACTGATTTCATTTGATTGTAGAGTATGTAGCCAGTTGGAGAGAGTGTGACGAGGCATGCGTTTTACATGTTAAAGTCTTATAAACAGGGCATGCTTATCATTCAGATAGGACTGTCAGCAGTGGTGTTGACATAGCCCAGAAGGAATTCAAAGCCAACCATCACGATGGGTCAATATTACAGCAGGGTGGAGAATAGAAACCATACCATCCAAGATACAGTATCAGTTCATGTCATAAAACAGCTGACCCCAGATTAACATAGCATACAGACAGAGAAACATTAGCCAATTGGACCGAGGCAAAGCTACAGTATACAGTCAGTCACCTGTTGTCGTGTCCAAATCATGTCTTCCCATGGTCACAACACAATATGATAGGGAAGAGAGGTGCTTTGAGCTCACGTCCATCTCTCTCGGTTGTTTTTACCAGGCTGTTTGGATGGTTTTTTTTTTTTTAAAGAGAGCCCAGCCAGGTGACATGGGGGACAGGGGAAGGAATGGGCCTGGGGACAGAGAGGCCACCCCAGAGAACAAAAGCCCTGTGTTCCCATGTCAGACCCCCACTCTCACCCAGCCACCAATCACCTCAGGCTACCACTGTCGCTTAGCAACCACAGAACTCTTCCTGCACCACCAGTGTAACTCCATTTCTAAGTATTGCTTCTTCACTGACTTCTGAGTAGTAACCTGGAACTAAAATGTGTGTGTGTTATAGATATATACACATACATCTATCTATCGTGTAGGGATGGAAAGCTCACCCTCGTTGGCATCTGGTTTGGAGTTCTTGATGAAGGCTGAGAACTTGGCAAAGATGTCCATCCCAGCTGTGTTGGACTCAGGGTGTCTGGTGCCAAGCTTGGTGAACCTACACACACAAAACCGATGATCCACCTGGTTAGATCTGACAATCAGAGTGTATACT
Organism: Oncorhynchus mykiss; assembly: GCF_057628025.1. Taxonomy (NCBI): domain Eukaryota; kingdom Metazoa; phylum Chordata; class Actinopteri; order Salmoniformes; family Salmonidae; genus Oncorhynchus; species Oncorhynchus mykiss. The sequence continues at coordinate 62,231,891 of NC_143046.1, read as the reverse complement.
GTATCGTAGGTATCTACTCGTGGAGGCAGTCTGATGTGAAGTGCCTGGTGGGTGTGAAATGCTGTTGCCAACCAGACCAGACGACTCACTTGGGTGGGCTGAGGACATCCTCTAGGAACTCCTCGATCTTGTTGACGTCGGTTTTGACCTCCCCATTGAAGGTGATGAAAGGAGGGTGTGTGCCTGGGGCCAGGTTCTGGAGGTCTGCAGGCTTCCTAGGGAGCAGAGAAGAGAGGGGATTTAGTGGGCATGTCACAACGCACTGGTAAATATTCCAATCAACCAAATGATTATCTTATACTGTGTTAAGAGATAGCCTGGCAGGTAGGAGCGTTGGGTCAGTAACCAAAAGATTGCTCGGATCGAATCCTAGAGGTAAAAATCGGTCATTCTGCCCCTGAGCAAGGCAATTAACCCACTGTTCCCCAGGGGCCAATGACGTGGATGTCGATTAAGGCAGCTGATTCAGAGGTGTTGGGTTAAATGTGGTAGACACATTTCAGTTGAATGCATACAGTTGTACAACTGACAAGGTATCCCCCTTTCCCTCTCCTTGATGTTGTTGAAATGTCTGTCTTGTTTGTACAGATGACTTCACTGCAAAAACCAAGTTTCCCCTAGGGATAATAAAGTTCTATACTCACTGAGCCATCACAGATTACTCACTATTCTATCATTTTATATCCCTATAATCCATCTAGTCTATCTACTCTTTTAAATCATCAACAATCATTAAAATGTTATTCTGTGTCTCCCAGGGCCCAGTTCTATTGCAGATCAGTGGAGGGGGCTGTGGCCAATAGACAGGACACAAATCCCTGTCCCATGCTAGACGGTTCCAGACCACTCTGGCCTTCCACAGTCCTCCCCCTCACACACCCTGGGTTGGACTTTATTTTCAACAGGGTCATGTATGCGCATGTCCATGTGCATTCTTCTGTCCACAGTGATTTTTTTTGTTTGTTCCAGATGTCTCTGGGAGGTGAGATGAAGAACACACAGAACATAATGAGTGAGTGATGAATGACCAATCAACAGCACGGAGCACCGAGTCATGTTCCATAATCAGCCACAAAAAAAAGACAATTACAAAGTAAATTGTAACATTTTTTTTGTGTCTGCTAGTTAGTTATCAGGGTTTGTCATGCCAGAGCAAAATTTACAAAAAAAAAGTGAGGCGCAAATGAACTTTGATGCAGAGAACAGCCAACCACTAATCTAGCCATAGAGACCGCGTCACATGCAGGCCAATGGTATGTGCAGAGAACAGCGGTTACGGTCTCCCTACAAGGGGAGCTGTGAAACAGACTCTTAAGACCAACTAGTCACAGGGGCACCAAAACAGGAAGTGACCTCAATCCTTTGGCATGAGCACAGGAAGCACCCTCACCCCATGGCAACATTAAGGAACAGTGGGAGGGGGTAAGTGTACTCTCACAAAGATAACTAAAATGTTACTCAAATTCAGCCAAAGGGGCTTTTTGAACAGTTTTCCAAAGCAAGGTCATAACATTAAAGGTTAGAAAATGTACCGTCCTCGAGTTCCATACAACAGGATGAAATACATTTGTGCAGTACTTTGCCTCGTTCTGTTGACTGGAGCGTGAACACACTACTTAAAAAAAGGTAAAAGCAGTATGGTGGTCAGAACTGAACAAAGACATGTTTGACAAAAGAGGGGAAAACAGACACTTAAGTGGGCGGACATCCTCCACTGCCTTTTACAAGACCTCTGGAAGCTCGTCTCGTCGTACACACCCTCACACAGTTATAGATACATATGCAAATACATTCACAGATAGCCAAAGACAACTTCCCTGTGCTTCCAAATGTAAAAAGAGAGAAGGTTGCTCTGTGTACTACCCAGTCTTGTTTTGTTTCCAACTCTAGATTACCCACAGGTCCAACCCTGGCAGAGGTAGCAGTGTTTGAGATTTCTCAGGAGAAGAGATGCTAAGCGATGCATACGTATCTGCATGGCTGAGCTATACCCTCTACAACACTTCATCAGAGCCTCCTGTATACTATACTGTCAGTCAATGATTTAAAAAGGCCCATGGAAATCAAGTCCATTACTATATCTGAAAATAATCACACATACTGTATTGCAATAGCCCTGGCCTGGAAAGAGGAAAAACAAATCAGGAAGTGTTCAGATGATGCATTGAGGAATATAATGGTTGGGCAAGGAGTTGCCAGGCAGCCTTCTACAGAACATGGACAATAACTTTTACTGCACTTTCAGCCAAGACTAAATCGACTTCAAATGACTTTGGGAGGGGAAGCCGGTCCTTTTAGATTCTGCTTTGATTTTAGAGTAAGAAAAATACAATTTACCCCCAAATCTAGGGAGGAAGTGAGCACAACCTCAAACAGCGTCTCTCGAATGCAGCTTGTTTATTTTCCAGATTTCTCCAGGTTAGGAAAGGTCATGGGAAAAACAAATAAGCCGTAAGGGTGGTGAAAATGTTTGAGGTGGGGTTGGATCAGAGTGTTAGTGGAGAGCCCAGAAAAGCTCTGAGAGACAGAGACAGCGAGAGAGAGAGAGAGAACATTCCCCTGTCTCTCCAGGAGCAGAGGAAGTGTAGAAGGCTGACCTCTTCTGGGGGAAATGAGCTAGCTAGCGTGATGTGGTGGTGGAGTGAGCGAGAAGGCTAGTGTAACGTGGTGGTGTGCATTCTCCCTCACCTCTTCAGGTCCACTGTGGTGACGTTGAAGACCACTCCCTTTAGCCACAGGATCATGAAGAGTCTCTGTGAGAACGGACAGTTTCCGATGCTCTCGCCATCACTTCCCGCCTGAGAGAGATCGGGAAGAAGATCAGATTACATCAGCATTATTTACAGATAATGGATGACATTGTGTTTGTATGATAGGCTCCTGTAAAACCAAATAAAATGCACCAGGCTTAATTGATTAGAGAAGTGGTTCTCAAACTTGACCCACAACCCCCCCCCCCCCAAAAAGAGTGGTTCAAACCTCACAATCACCGCACAAGCAAACAATCTCTGCGCAAATGTAGCCTGTCATTATAGCTAACGGTGATGCATTTTCAAAAAGCAAGAGAAAGACTGTTTTACACCTGCATTTTGAGCTGAATGTAATTCATGTTTGCGGCCAATATCAACTAGGGATATCATGTCATTTCTCTGGAGTCTAGAGCAGGATCGGACAGAAAGCATGGTCCGTCTGTGGCCTTTCTTCCTCACAAATAATACAGTGACCAGAATGTTAAGTCTTCATCCCTTAATTAAGGCAGTGTGATGTTACAAACACATGTGAATTATGAAAATGATCAATGAAAAAAGTGGCAGGTACCCCATTGTTCTGGTAAAGATGCATCTGTAGCAGACTGATACGAGTGCTTTCTGGTCACTAATCTGGATAACAGTCAAGATGCGGTTCTGAACCACAGATGTTTTTTTTACATGAATTTGGTGCAGTACCGTAGTTCAATGCTATTAGCCAGATCGAATAGGCAAAGGTATGAATATAAAATACAAACACACACTGAGTGTACAAAACATTATGAACACCTGCTCTATCCATGAAAGACTGACCAGGTGAAAGCTATGATCCCTTATTGGTCACCTGTTAAATCCACTTCAAAATCAGTGTAGATGAAGTGGAGGAGACGGCTTAAAAATCCTTATTTAACCTTTGAGACAATTGAGACATGGATTGTGCATGTGTGTCATTCAGAGGGTGAATGGGCAAGACAAAAGATTTAAGTACCTTTGAAAGGGGTATGGTAGTAGGTGCCAGGCGTAACGGTTGGTGTACACCAAAAACTACCACGCTGTTTGATTTTTCACTAATAGTTTCCAGAGTTCATGCCCCAATTTAGGCTGTTCTGAGGGCAAAAACAGGGTGCAACTCAATAAGGTGTTCCTAATGTTTCGTATGCTCAGTGTATGAAGCCGATTAAAATGCTAATGTTTCATATGCTCAGTGTATGAAGCCTAATAAAATACTAATGTTTCGTATGCTCAGTGTATGAAGCCTATTAAAATACTAATGTTTCGTATGCTCAGTGTATGAAGCCTAATAAAATACTAATGTTTCATATGCTCAGTGTATGAAGCCTAATAAAATACTAATGTTTCGTATGCTCAGTGTATGAAGCCTAATAAAATACTAATGTTTCATATGCTCAGTGTATGAAGCCTAATAAAATACTAATGTTTCATATGCTCAGTGTATGAAGCCTAATAAAATACTAATGTTTCATATGCTCAGTGTATGAAGCCGATTAAAATGCTAATGTTTCATATGCTCAGTGTATGAAGCCTAATAAAATACTAATGTTTCATATGCTCAGTGTATGAAGCCTAATAAAATACTAATGTTTCATATGCTCAGTGTATGAAGCTGATTAAAATACTAATGTTTCGTATGCTCAGTGTATGAAGCCTATTAAAATGCTAATGTTTCATATGCTCAGTGTATGAAGCCTAATAAAATGCTAATGTTTCATATGCTCAGTGTATGAAGCCGATTAAAATACTAATGTTTCATATGCTCAGTGTATGAAGCCTAATAAAATACTAATGTTTCATATGCTCAGTGTATGAAGCCTAATAAAATACTAATGTTTCATATGCTCAGTGTATGAAGCCTATTAAAATGCTAATGTTTCATATGCTCAGTGTATGAAGCCTAATAAAATACTAATGTTTCATATGCTCAGTGTATGAAGCCTAATAAAATGCTAATGTTTCATATGCTCAGTGTATGAAGCCTAATAAAATACTAATGTTTCGTATGCTCAGGACCCCCAGTTTGATAACCACTGGAATATAGTTAGAGAATCAAACCTGGCTGACAGATCTAAATGAGTCTTGTAAGCTGATCCCAATAAAGTCAAGGTTGAGCCTTAAAATGCAGAAGGGTCTTGGAACGCTGATATTATCAGACCTCGATTGTACAATTTCCAATGACCAGCGGTGTTTTACTACACTGACCCAGCACAGGCCTATTTAGAGCAGAAATGTATTCTACCACACAGTTGAGACTAGCTCCCTGACACCCAGAGAGCAGGCTGACCTTTGTCTCAAACACTTTAGCACACTTCCACAGCAGCCTCCATTCTTCCACACTGGCAGTCAGCCAAGTGGAACACAAACCCCAGATGTGACTAAGACGGAGCAGGACAGCGCTCTTGCGTTTCATTAGAACATGTACTTGAGTGGGAGGGGAAGGAGGATATGTCTGACAGTGCTTAAATCAACCTGCTTGTCCTTCACATATTTTGAGTTGTAAAACAACATTTAGTTCTTAGAAGAACTGTTATCAGACCATCTCTGGGGGAGGGGAACAAGGAACTGCCCACTAGTAGAGATCCACCACCACCCAGTGGATTTTCCCTTCCTCAAATAGATCTGTTACTTTTACCTCCACTGTATGACAAACTACTACTGTGCATTGGAATAATGTACACACAGACCTCCAGTCCAAACAGTAAAAAGGAGGCAGTGATGAGAACATACTAAACACTCCACTGGCAGACAGTGTCCTATAAAACACACCAGAGATATCTCCAACTACCACTGCTAGCAAACACTCCCCCTCACCCACTTCCCCCTCCTCAAGGGGTTCCATATCAATAGGGCTCTTCAGTACAGGCAAGTGCCAGTATCCAGTGAGTGAGTGGGGTAATAGATGTGGGAGAGAAGAAGAGACTGGATCCCAACGAAGGAGTTTAATGCAACTAGCCTCTCCTCATGTAATATGTTACACGTGTACAGTAATTACTAAATTAGGAAATTGGTCAAGACTTTATTTGAATAGTCCATCTGTAGACGCTCTACAAACTATCAGAGTAACATTTTAACTAACCGTAACCTTTATCCTAACCCCAAACGTAACACTTAACCTAACCCTTATTCTAAACTGTAACCTTAGCAAGCAGTTGCTTATCAACAGATTGTCTATCCAAGTGTAACTGGAAAGTGAAATTAAAATATTCATGAGTAAAGACCTTGTGTAAGCAAACATAGTATAGCTAGAAAGGTTTTTAGCCTTTGATTTCACTCTAGTAAATAGAGTATTTTCAGTTAATGCCAGCTCATTCCGAGTTTGTGCTTGGATTTCTGGCATTGACAGCGATACCATACGACTCACATCATCTTGCTACTCTCACTATTGATCGCGCTACAACTGTATTTTCTGACATCAGTCCAACTTCATGATGTTTTTTCCTCTTAAGCGGATCAACTCAAGCAGTCTTCCACATGGTCCAAATCTTCCCCCTTCCCAGATTTACACAACTGGTTATGGAGTGCTCCATACAGACAGAGGAAGGCCATTCTCAGAGCCAGTTCATTCTGAAGAATGCCCAGTATTCATCCATTCAGAAGGGCAGGGACGAAAGGAATTTCTTCCCTCTCCAACTGTAACAAGTCTTCACTAAACTGAATGGTTGCACATTCCCTCTTGGATCCGTGTACTTTTCAGCCACTTTGTATCTGTCGATATCCTCTCGCCTATCCATCCTCTTCATATTTCTCTCTTGTGCCCGCTCTCCCTCTGACCAGCGCAGAGGGTATCTCGAGGAAAACTCCTCTCAGATTCAGCCCCATTCCAACATCAAAGACACGCATACACTAATTAAAATAGCATACCACAGACTTGAGTTATGGACTAACGGACCTGTGCCAAGATCGGGCTTTCTGGAACATGAATAAAATCATATTACTTCTCATGGATCTAACGTCCCCCTCCACCACTAGAAATATGTCCCCCCAATTTATTTATTTTTTTAAACATGTAGCCAAAAATCTAAAAAATATTTTTCTTTTAGTTTTTTTTTTGGGGCCTAAAGTTATGCTATGAATGAACAGGGGACTTTCCAGACTGTTCCAGGCAGTGTGTCCAGCTAGCAGCGCCCTGCTGATTCGCTCCCTCTTTGCTGTGGAGGTCCGGTGTGTTCTCTGATCTGCCTGCTGCTAGAGGCTGGAGTTGCTGTTCTGTTCTTCAATATCTCAAAAAAGGTTGAATTCGATCACAGCCTTTGTTCAATGTCCCCTCCTTCTGATTCCATTACTGTCCTGTGTATGAAAGGTTTGCTATCAAATCGTCGTATTACTCAGAGAGATGAGTTCTTGTTGGTTAATGTGTCAGGGGTAGGGAATGACAGTATGACATGGTGACTGTTCCCATGACGATGGAGGACAGACTCACATGACAAGCAGCCCATAATAAAGAGGTGATTATCATGTCAGAAGTTTCCATGTGAAGGGCATCTCTGAGAATAAAATTCTAAGTAGACATAAGACATGGATTTCAGCCATGTTCAGAATACAGTGTATTTTCCCCCCTCATCAATCTACACACAATACTCCATAATGACAAAGAAAACAGGTTTAGAAATGTTTGCTAATTTATAAAAAATTAAACAAATATTACACTCACATATGTATTCAGACCCTTTACTCAGTACTTTGTTGAAGCACCTTTGGCAGCTATGACAGCATCAGGTTTGATTGGGTATGCCGCTGCAAGCTTGGCACACCTGTATTTGGGGAGTTTCTCCCATTCTTCTCTGCAGATCCTCTCAAGCTCTGTCAGATTGGATGGGGAGCGTTGCTGCACAGCTATTTTCATGTCTCTCCAGAGATGTTCAAGTTCGGGCTCTGGCTGGGCAATTCAAGGACATTGAGACTTGTCCCGAACCCACTCCTGTGTTGTCTTGGCTATGTACTTGGGGGTTGTTGTTCTGTTGTATGGGTGAACCTCTGCCCCCAGTCTGAGGTCCTGAGCCCTCTGGAGCAGGTTATCAATAATCTCTCTGTACTTTGCTCCGTTCATCGTCCCCTTGAGCCTGACTAGTCTCCCAGTCCCTGCCGCTGAAAAGCATCCCCACAGCATGAGGCTACCACCACCATGCTTCACCGTAGGGATGGCGCCAGGTTTCCTCCCGATGTGACACTTGGCATTCAGGCCAAAGAGTTCAATCTTGGTTTCATCAGACCAGAGAATCTTGTTTCTTAGGGGTTTAGAGTCTTTAGGTGCCTTTTGGCAAACTCCAAGCGGGTTGTCATGTGCCTTTTACTGAGGGGCTTTGGTCTGTCCACTACCATAAAGGCCTGATTGGTGGAATGCTGCAGAAATGGTTGTCCTTCTGGAAGGTTCTCCCACAGAGGAAATCTGGAGCTCTGTCAGAGTGACCATCGGGTTCTTGGTCACCTTCTTACATTTAAGACTGATGGAGGCCACGGTGTTCTTGGAGACCTTCAATGCTGCAGGCATTTTTTGGTACCCTTCCCCAGATTTGTGCCTCAACACAATCCTGTCTCATGGGCTTTACAATTGCTTTGACCTCGTGGCTTGGTTTTTCCTCTGACTGTGGGACCTAATATAGACAGGTGTCCAATCCAAATCATGCCCAATCAATTGAATTTACCACAGGTGGACTCCAATCAAGTTGTACAAACATCAAGGATGATCAACGGAAACACGATGCACCTGAGCTCAATTTCCAGTCTAATAGCAAAGGGTCTGAATACTTATGTAAATAGGTATCTGTTTAAACATTTTAATACATGTCGAAAAACCTTTTTTCGCTTTGTCATTATGGGGTATTGTGTGTTGATTGCTGAGGAAATGTTGATTTAATTTTAGAATACGGCTGTGACGTAACAAAATGTGGAAAAAGCAAGGGGTCTGAATACTTTCCAAATGCACTGTATGAATGGAGTGAGCAGCAGCTTTAGGGGTGAGCTCAAGCAAAGCCAGTGCTCAGATAGTAGAACAGATGAGAAACTGGGGCTGGCTATCAGTCAGAACATGACAGGGATCTTCTCCACTGGAGGCTGCAGACTGCTAAAGAAGACATCAAAAACAGGCCTTGTCTGATCTTCCAGGTACACATCAGAGCTGCAGAGAGCCAAGCCCTAGTCTGCTACTGCCACAGACTCCCTGCAGCCCTGCCTTCTCTGAGATGGAGGTTGGGAGGGAGAGAGAAATGGTAGAGAATGAGGGAAGACAGAAATAGACTGGTGGAATTAGCATAAATCTAGTTAAGGAGAAAGGGAGACAAAAATAATAGATAGACCCTTTTCACCCACTCTAGGGGAAAAACAAGCAGAGCACAAGCCAACTAAGCATTAATGGCGGGCTGCTTGGTGCTCTCCTCATACCCCGCGCTCCCCATCCTGGGCCCCTCACTAGGGGCAGGGGGCAGAAACTAGTCCGGAAATGAGGATGCTTGTAGCATTGCATTTCTGCTGTACGTCCCCTCTGACACAGCTGTATCTTCAACACACAAAGAAACCCTCTTAAGACACATACGAAGAAGCTGATTTACAGCGAAGTCGTGTAGATATTCACAAAGCCACAGAAAAAAGGACATTCAAAAAAGGAAAAAAGACATTCAAATCCATAAGATTACTTATTATTTACAAAAATATATTTATGAGCTACAAACTTTAAAAATACAAGCCATCAGATTTTGGGGTATTTGACAGACAGTAGCTGTGACACTAGTCGTGTCTGTTAACTGTCATAACTAAATCATGGCTTAGTTCCGTCTCTTTGAGTGGTGTAACAGGCCCTCCAACACTGTTCTCTCTCTCAAGTGTCCATTGCTTTGAGCAGTGTCCCAGAACTGTTGCATTCAGCATTGTGAATAGAGATCTCCTTTTGAGGAATACCCAGCAGAAACTGTTTGTGGACGGTTCTGTGCGTGTTACTGGATAAAAAAAAAGACCAATAAAATTTCATGAGGTAAGAAATTATTTTGGGCCAGCACCTAATTTGGTCATGAGATCACACTGATGTACGTTTATTTTCATTTTCAGTTGTTCAGCAGTGCTCATAATTTCACATTTTATATGTGGTAAGAAAACTGCAATCCCACAGTACTTACTGAAAAATATTACTTAACAAGTCGGCCATCATTCACTACATGACTTAGCCTTGCACTATTCATTTATCTTATTAATTTGCAGGTTAAAATTAGTCAGGAGATGTTGATGATTGCATCATATTCCAAATAAATTGTGCCAATGTTCCTATTTTACTTACATCAAGCAATACATGTTACTAGAACACTAGGCTTCTGATATAGAAGTACAGAGAAAACCAGATTTTTAATGGAACCTTTACTTAACTAGGCAAGTCAGTTAAGAACAAATTCTTGTTTACAATGACGGCCTACCGGGGAACAGTGGGTTAACTGCCTTGTTCAGGGGCAGAACGACAGATTTTTACTTTGTCAACTCGGGGATTTGATCCAGCAACCTTTCGGTTACTGGCCCAACGCTCTAACCACTAGGCTACCTGATTCAACACAGAGACAGAGTTTTCCGTCCAGTGGAGAGGATGACTCATGCCGAAGTCACTGAAGGTCCAGGGAGGCCCATTGGAGCACATTGGGACCGCAGTCATCCCCCTCCCTCACCCATCTACAGGAGACAAGCACAGCCACGTTACCAGTGTTGCGTTGACCTCAGATCATGATATCACGTTCACCCTCATGGAGCTACTTCTATAATGACCATCTTGAAGCACGTCAAGCCTGATGACACTGTAGGTTTTAAGCGTCAAGATGTTGTAATAGATTGGCTACTCAGCATTTTAACTGGCATTTAAAAAAAAAATAAAATGGGTATTCTTCCTCATGTCCCATAACATTTTATGGCTAAGAATAATCCCAGCAATAGAATCATGAGCTGTACCACTGCCTCCCTCGCTCACAAACACACTTTAGGGAATGTATAAAATACCAGTTTTCATTAGTGCCTTTAATAAAGATCTAACCTTTTTAAAAAGTCCTCATCATTGAGGCCAAAACTCTCCACCAGAGTGGTGGCTGATCAACGCTTCAGACCAGGACTGGTAACACATCTATTGTTTTTCTTTTGGAGAGTTCTGCCCTGGCTGATCCAGGCCTAATTTTAGTAACATGACGGTCATGTCCTCCCCTCCACTCACAGTTAACATTCTAAATTGGGTGGGCTCGAGTTCAGGCCACACTTTTACCGAATAAGGAGCTTGGTGGGGGTCAGCCAACAAGTGTTCCGCTGCCCTCCTCTCGCCCCGTGACACAGGCGGAATGTCCTCCGGGAAGGGTCACGTTATGTTACGCCTCCCCTAGGCTGGACAAGCATGCAAACTGGGTGTGGCTGGGCTGGGATGACTGGGGCAGCTGGGACTGACTGGGCTGGGATGGCTAGAGTTGGGCTGGGCTGCCTAGAGTTGGGCTGGGCTGGGCTGGCTAGAGTTGGGCTGGGATGGCTAGAGTTGGGCTGGGCTGGCTGATGTAAGGCTGTTACTTTGAAGGGAAGGGACTGATGCTGACTTGGCTAGGGCTAGGTTTGTGGTCAGAAGGATGATGGTGGTGGAGTCCGGCCCTACAGGAAAGGAAATGCATCACACCCTGGTGTGGCTCTGACTCATGTGGACGACATGGAGTGGAAACCTAACGTCTCCCAGACAGACAGGCCGACAGAGGTAGAGGACTTTAAACTTGCAACATGAAAGTTTCTTTGGGACACTAACCAAGGGGTGGAGAGGGATAAGATTTAGCTCACGTCGAGTCATCAACAACGTGACCCATTACTCTCTCCAGGTTAAGAATTATAACATAGAAAATATAAAGTCAGGTGTGAATTTGAGTGAAACATGATTCAGGTAAAGTTGGAAGCAAATATGACAGAAGGGAGAAAGACAGGCAGGTGTGTGCAGGAGAAGTAAAGATAAAACAATTCCTGCTGATCTGTGTGGCGGTTGTTTAAAGAGTGTGTGTTCCAACACAAACTCCGCCCTGGCCGGCTCAATCTGAGAGGCAACTTTAACACTAAATGTAGTGATTCCCTCAAAAGACTACTGAAGTCCAGACCATTCTGAACAACCCCTTGGCTCCAGTATTGTGCTTTAGGTGTTAGTTCACATGGCAGCAAAGCCTGCACCATCACCATAAACCAACACCAGCCTCATTTGACATTTGAACTACACTAGGCATGGCTCGCTATCGCTCATTTTACCAGTGTAAAGCAGGATGTCAAACATAAGCAGATGGAATTGAATTGGGTTACACTGCCTGCCCTCAGGGTAGATTCCTTACATCTGAGGTCCAGCACTCAGGCACCCTGTTAGCCAAGTTGATGTAACAGATCTAAATATGTCAGGAGCAATGCCCATCTGTAAACTTGATTAAAACTGATCTTTAAAAAGTTGTATTTCTGTCCAAATTGATGCCTGCCCTATCCCAACACATCCTGAACCCCTCTATGTTCCTCCTTTCTCCATTTTCTCACTGCCCATCCATCCTTCTACCTCATTCCTTGTCATTCAAGTAAGCATAATTTCATGACATTGGTCTACAGGAGAAATACCTCATTAACAGAGGGCTTCCTTAGGAGCAGAAGGATTAAAACGTCAACTTCCTAACAGGCACCAAGCCTTTCCTCTGAACAGAATGGCATGAGCACACAGCATGCTTTTCATTCACCAAGAGAGTTAAGTGTCCAGAATATTTAAACAAACGTGACTGTTGAAACTCAACAATATAGAAATAAAATATTCATCTGGTACGACACAGAGTGTATTAAACATTAAGAATACCTGCTCTTTCCATGACATGACCAGGTGAATCAAGGTGAAAGCTATTATCCCTTATTAAAATAAATCAACTTTAAAATCAGTGTAGATGAAGGGGAGGAGACAGTTTAAAGAAGGATTTTTAAGCCTTGAGACATGAATTGTGTATCATTCAGAGGGTGAATGGGCAAGACAAAAGTTAAGTGCCTTTGAGCCGGGTATGGTAGGTGCGCCAGGCGCACCTGTATGATTCGAGACCTGCAACACTGCTGGGTTTTTCACGTGCAACAGTTTCAAGAATGGTCCACCACCACCCAGAGGACATCCAACGAACTTGACAACTGTGGGAAGCATTGGAGTCAACATGGGGAAGCATCCCTATGGACCTTGTAGAGTTCATGCACCGACAAATTGAGTCTGTTCGAAGGGAAAAAGGGGATGCAACTCAATATTAGGAAGGTGTTGCTAATGTTTTGTACACTCCGTGTATACGATCAGGTCTCTTGAAACATCACTAATATAGTGCATTATAACAAGTGGCAACCTGTCATTCAGGTGTTTCAGCCTAGATCAATGCTTTCTGTGGTGGTGGGGCAGCCAGCGGAAAACACGTAGTGTAGGTGTTGGTAATGTTCTCTAGTTGCACCATGATTATCTCTGTGTTCGTACGTCACCGCCAAGTCTAAGGGTAGACCTTGAAAATCCAAGCCCCATTGTGTGCTGCCATAGAGTTACATTAGAAGTGCCCATCCAAGAAGGCTCAAGGTCATTGGCCACAGATAAAATGACGTTTAGATCTACCTTAGTTTTGATTGGACTGTCAATATCATACTTTAAAAATCTTAGCTAGCAGTCATGAATCAAGTCGACAATCTATTGGCAAATCCTTTTTAATCCTTGTCATATCAAGAGAAATTATGAAGAGAAATTATAAATAAAACGTATTGGTGCCAATTGGCCAAACATTACACAACAAGCTGGAAATTCAACAATGAGTGGTTTGAGTGGAATCAGTGACAAAGGCTAACTGCAAGCATTGCAAAGCAATCACTAGCCTGCTATTCAGTGAAGTGGCTGTGTGGTCCCAAATCTGGGATTAAGTGTCTCTTTTCCAAGTTTAAAAATAATAAATATTCATGCTGTCAATTAAGCATGATTTGTGCCGTGCTGAAAACTGAAACTTGGCATTGGGAAATCAGACTTCAGACTGAATTCCGGAATGTTTTGAACGGTCATTCAACTCGGAATTGTAAGTCGGGAACTCGGGCCTCTTTCTAGAGCTACGACCTGAAGGTCAATGAAGTCATCATGATTGGACCTTGTTTTTTTCCCAGAGTTTCCAGTTGTCTTGAAAGCACCATAAATCCAGAGAATGACAGACTTTGATGACAAAACTTGCCCACGAAGGACCACCGTGCCACCTTCCTGTTCAAGTGAGCACAACAAGGGGAGTCCAAAAATGTAATGTATGCTGCTGCATAAATGATGTAATATGCCTGGGAGATATGTATACTGTAGCCAAGAAAGTATTACTAAGTGTATATTGTGTAGTAAGTTGTTAGTAGCCCATGTGCATCACCCTAATAATTTGGTCTATTTACCCCTCATTTCACCTACTGTTCTGACTTGGTTGTTTTAGAAAAATGTAATCGTTGAATTTTGTAAAAGCTTTCATTGTCTGCTTATATGCCCCCTACGGTTCTGACTTGGTGTACAGGGAGAACACTAAGAACGAGCCATGTTCTGAATTCTGCCGCTGTACATTTCAAAAGTGCTGAACAAATAGTTATATTGACTATGTCCATCCTAGCGCGCTCATTGATGTCTTAATAGAAATGACGGATGGCCTCTTATCCACTCGTCCTCCCCTTATGCAATAGTTTGTACGTCTCAATTGTCAGTAGAAACCACATTTGTTTAAGCAAGTCAGCCATATCAGCTATGTTTTTTAAAAAAGGCAGTAAATGAGGCTGAATGAACTGTAGCAGTGGTAAGGTGTTGGGATTGCTGTTGGGACAGCTTTATGTAGGCCCTAACAGTTTGTCACTGTTATAGTGCAATTAAAAAGTATTGTTTAGAGTTGTGGCTTTGCTGGCAAGCATCCCACTTTTTATTTTTTTTTACCTCACCAAGATGTACATGTTTTAAATAAATACATTTAAATAAATTTTAAAAGATTGACACTGATTAGAACTAGGATTAGAACTAGGGAAAAGGGGGATACCTAGTCAGTTGTACAAGTGAATGCCTTCAACTCTAATGTGTCTTGCGCATTTAACCTAATCCCTCTGAATCATAGGGCTGACCCCAATTAGCGAACTGGTCGATTGTTAAGCTGTTGGGTCGACCAATATTATTTTTTAGTCAAGCAATAACAAATAAAATAAATACACACACACACACACACACACACACACACACACACACACACACACACACACACAGTGCATTCGGGAAGTATTCAGACCCCTTGACTTTTTCCACATTGTTACATTACAGCCTTATTCTAAAATTGATTAAACATTTTTTCCTCTTCATAAATCTACACACAGTAATGACAGAGAAAAAGTTATTTTTGACAAGTTACAACAAAATATATATCTCCACACATGCAGAGATCATCCGTTAATCTACTCTGCTTCTCAAAGACAGTGGTTGAAACAACAAAACACACATTTGGACTCAGACCAAAAGGACTGATTTCTACCAGTCTAATGTCCATTTCTTGTTGTTTCTTGGCCCAAACAAGTTTCTTCTTATTATTGGTGTCCTTTAGTAGTGGTTTCTTTGCAGCAATTCAACCATTAAGGCTTGATTTCACACAGTCTCCTCTGACCAGTTGTTGAAATGTCTGTCACTTGATCTCCGTGAATCATTTATCTTGCCTGCAATTTCTGAGGCTGGTAACTAATGAACTTATCCTCTGCCGCAGAGGTAACTCTTCCGTCCTCCTTTCCCGTGGCGGTCCTCATGAAAGCCAGTGTCATAGCGCTTGATGGTTTTTGCGACTGCACTTGAAGAAACTTTTGAAGTTCTTGACATTTTCCACATTGACTGACCATCATGTCTTAAAGTAACGGACTGTCATTTCTCTTTGCTTATTTGAGCTGTTCATGCCATAATATAGACTTGGTCTTTAACCAAATAGGGCTATCTTCTGTATACCACCCCCACCTTGTCACAACAACTGATTGGCACAAACACATTAAAAAATAAATTCCACAAATTAACTTTTAAGAAGGCACCTGTTAATTGAAATGCATTCCAGGTGACTCATGAAGCTGGTTGAGAGAATGCCAAGAGTGGCTATTTGAATATAAAATATATTTTGATTTATTTAACACTTTTTGGTTACTAGATGATTCCATGTGTTATTTCATAGTTTTGATGTCTTCACTATTATTCTACAATGTAGACAATAGTAAAAATAAAGAAAAACCCTGGAATGAGTAGGTGTTCTAAAACCTTTGACCGGTAGTGTAGTTGTGCCCATTTGGGGATCTGATAGTATTTCTGATTGGCTTAACGCACAACCACTATTGACCTGTGGAGCTTCTCAAAGTAAATGCCATCTTCTCTTCAAACAGAAAGCAAAGCCAGTTTTTACATTCATTGAGAACTACAAAAGTCTCTCAATGCATTTGAAAAATGTTCAAGCGCTCTCCCTTTCGAAAACCACTCAGCGTGAAAGTGGAAAATGTCATGGACTAAAATAGGTTCCAGTACTCATTTTGGGTGCTGCTACTGTTATATATTTTAGGTGCAGGGCAATAATTTTGAGCCAATATTCTATAAGAGGAACAGGAGCTCAAGCACTAGAAAATGAGGTGCTGGTACTCAGCTCCGGTGAGCTCCTGCCCAAGTCAAGTGCTGCGTCGTATCCCTTGCGCGAATAGCTTACAGCTGTGTCTATCCCAAGCTCACTGGCATGGGAAACTGAGGGCCCAGAATTTGTTATACAATGTTGCAAGTTTGCTAGGCAAGGTTGGGCTGGACCAAGAAGTTGATACAATGTAGACAGGCCATGTGCAGCCAATGTGACTTATAGAATATACATATACACACACACTTTTTTAAATCATTTTTTAAAATTAAAATCAGGATGTTTTCTACCTGCAGGCTGCAATGTTTTTATTTGTTTGCTTTATGTAGGCTATTTTTACATAGTTGGCAATAGAAGTTACTTTTTAGGTATCTATTTTTATTAACCACATGACAATGATTGAGATATGAAGACATTCTTATAATTGTGCATCTGAAAACCTTGATTGACACGCAGATCGGTAGAAATGGTAAGATAAATGGTCGTTCCACATGAGAAAGTTAAAGTTAAGGTTAATGTTTTTCCTCTTCTGGTTATCTAGATGGCGCCCTCAATGCATTTTTCTTATTTCATCAAACCATAAGCTCAATGCATATAGTTGATTTTATTATTTATTTTAAACATGGGGAGTGTCCATACGGAAAAAAAGTACACATTCATATTTTCAAAAGAACAGACAACTTTCGGTCGACAAAGAGTTTTTTTTTTTGGGGGGGGGGGGGGGGACAGCCCTAATTATAATACCCCCCTCATCTTGTGTTACATTGCTGTGTCCATTTGGCCGAGGCTTAGTCCTAACAGGTTTTAATGGTGAAGCATTCTCACCGCTACAGTACTGCACAACAGACCAGTTACAGACCATTAATCTTTGTCCCCCAACTCATGATGCTGACTGCAGCATTACAGTGCTTGGCGAGAATAAACTGCTATATTGATTTTACTATAAAAAAATAAAATGTAAAACGGGCTACTCAATTGCCTTTGTGCCACTCTGGGGAGAAAGAATGTGTTATACTCAAAGTAATTATGCAAACAAGTGGCAAATGGAGATTGACATGTAGAATGCTACCAGCTGAAGTCAAGTTGACACGGGTATATACTTGTGACACAAGTTAAAGTTACTGCAGGGACACAAACAACTTATTGATGGTTAACCCAGAGCGTGTAAACTGTGGATCTTGCATTTTTAGACAATTACAACAGAAAGGCATGACTAAGCAGAGGCAAAAGAGGACAGAGTTGCCAAGACATCAAGAAAAAGTCAACTAAACATATCCTGTTTTTGCCCGTGTACAAGCTGTTCCTAATAATTCTCATACCAAACTATTATTATCCTATGATGGCATATCTCACATGACATGGAGTCACACAGCCATACAGTACAGGGAGGGAAGTGTAGGACGTGAGCAGCTCTTTTCGTGATGTCTCTTTGGCCTGAGACTGAGGGAGAAGTGTGTTGACCTTTAGGATTTTGTCCTGGGTGGACATCCCTGGAAGGGGTTCTTTAAAAACCTGTGACTGGTACATAATTGGTCTCTGTCGCCATAGTTTCCATGTGATTCTCTCAGAGTAACACAAAAATACAGACGGACCCCCTTCCAGCCACGGGACATAAGAATGGATTACTTTCAATGTCTATTTGCACTGCATTCATCCATGGATAGAATCCATGGATTCTATGCCTTCCTCATTGGTGGGAGGTGTGCCTTCATCCCAGCCTTGGCACATTTGCTGGCAGAGCAACAGCATACAAACTAAAGATGAAAGCATGTCCTTTCGGAGTTATCTGTACTGCTTCCTGTTCCATACAGTAATTTAGCATGATATTGGGGTGCTGGGTCATTGTGCATTAGTGTGCCTATCGATGAGCGATGCCCTAAGTCTTATGGTAATGTGGGTCATCAAGGAAAGATCAGCACTGGACAGGAAGTGTGGTAGAGGGTCAAACCAAAGTGATTATTGCATATAATGAACAGTGCAGTCTCCTAAAATGAACTTCATAATCACCTAGTCATTACTCTAGCACCATCTGTCACAGCGTTCAAAGAAAACCTTTACAGTCTACAATGCCTTCACCCGGAACGTTTAGCTAGTGGGTGATTCCTCACAAAACCAGACCATGATTTTGGCATATCATAAGTTCTAGAGTGGGATCTCTGCTAGTTTGAGTTATGTTCCAATTTGTAAGCATTTCCAACAGAGTGAATGTGAAAATGGATTCAAAATGATCACTGCTGATAATTTACAATATGTGCAATAATGCAAGTAAAAAGAAGGCTGTGAATGGTTAAATTGCATAGTATGCCAATTTCTCTGTACACAATGGTCCATAACTTGAAAACTAGCAGAGATGACACATTGGAATGTTGACATACACCCACAGAGCAGGGATGGGCAACTTGTGGCCCATGCCCCCATTTTGTAGGCCCGCCATCTGGGTTTCAACTTACTGTTGACAGTTATAATAGAACACACAAAGTGCAATTTCAAAATGTAGTTGTGTATCAGCAGTTTCTCTTGTTATGTCAGTCACTAACCACATTTCCATCAGGTTATGTGAGTAAAGTCATACCGGGGGGGGGGGGGGGGGGGGGGGGGGGAACAAACAGTTGTGATGGAAACAGGAAGTTTTGGTACAATTTTATAAACGCCAATGGATAATTTGTTTGTTCGACATGGGATTTTTTGTGTCTGTAAAAATAAGTATGCGAGAAATGGCAGCGGAAACACAATTAAGCGCAAATACTGATATAACCATCATATTGAAGTAAACTTAGAGTCACACAATATTACTGTATGGTGTGCGGTCCTCCCACTGCGACTCCGAAAACCATGCAGTTTATTGGGCTACAGATTGAATAAATTATGAACTTCACAGGGTGGTGAAAGTGCACAGCGATGAGCTTGATGCTATTTTCCAATATAAATATCGACAGTCTTATTCTGGTGACATGATGAGCGATGTTTGACTGCCGTTTGACAAACAATCTCTCTTTTATCCATAATAATCTCATCATGTAGACTAGCCTAACCGCACAGTATCTATGAGCTGTTGGCTAGAGCGTATATCGCAAATGTGCCTGCCAGAGTAAGCACATTTGCGATACAACGTAACAGTTTGTGACAAAACTATTGGTAGAGTTGAAAGCTGTCGCCAATTGGAAGGAAACCTAGCTACTGACAGTCACTCAATTAGCCATGTCAGCTAACAATTTTGATAGTTAAATTAATCTAGCCAGTTATCATGGCCGAATACTTCGATTTTGTTAGTCACTCTCACTCAGATATATTAACAATGCATAAATCATGGCAAATGGTGTAGAATTGCAGGAAACTAGCTTTAAAACTGCAAATAATTATCTCCACCCCACGGCAAAATGGATAGAAATAGAGCACCCCTGATAAATAAATATCATATAAAACTGTATTGCTTCTATGAGCGGACAAAAATGATCCTCTTTACTGATGGATTTTCAAATTGTAGACTGGCACCAGCCAGGCTACAGTCGCAGGGGCACAAGGGTTCTACAACTCACCTTTACAATCAAAACTGTTTCCATAGAAACCTTGTAAGACAACAGTACACACTGCAGCAGGGAGATTTAAAGCGGGCAATAACCTCATATCATCATCACAATCTAGGTGGGTCAGCTAGTTTCAAAAGGCACTAAAGTCTCTCCCCTCAGACGCTATCAGGATGATGAATGGGGATCAGGAGCCACTACGCCAGTCCATGCAGAGAGCACACAGTGAGCCTTATCAGCTGTTCCCAGTAGCCACCGTTTGTGTGGTGCCTATGGCAACGTGCACGCCTGCCTCATTGCCTAAGACGTCTGCCAGTGTTAAAAGCAGCAGAGCGGGAACAATGATGGACATCCTGGAGCATCAATAATGGGTGAGTTACATGTCTGCCTCTACACAGAGCAATAGATAGGATGTAGGGAGAGAACGTGGCACCTATCAACGCCTCCCTTGCTGTGTGCACACGCTGACAGAAACAAACACGGACAATGGGAGACGATCTTGTGTACACAAGCACTACAGAGAGAGCACACATAGCACAAGAGAGGGTTGGGCTGGGAAGCGATTGTAGCAACATATAAAGTCACCTGGGATGATGTACCTGCTCCTGTATGCAGCGAGGGATGGCTGACTGAGGTAGGTAGCTATCACCTCCCTGTTAGTGGTGCGCAGGTTGACTCATAACACGCAGTACCCCAAGGTTATGTCCTTGAAGCGGGCTGGCTTAGGGTCAATCACCAAATGCTTTTGGGAAAGGGCAGATAAAGTTCATGTCTATCCACTGAGGCAAAAAGATCCACTGGCAAAAAGGACAATGTCAAAGTTCAATTCAATAAGAGAAAAGCTGCAAAATTAAGAGAGTTGAAAATAAAGAGATTATACAAATTCAACAGTCACGAGACAGGGACTTCAAATGGGCCTATGGCACATCAAGGGAACTGTAGCCTGACGCAGAACAGAGCCACGTGTATCTAGATCACACTGTCAACATCATAACCAGAGACGATCATAATCGCCAGTGAAATACTGCTCAGAGGGGGGCAGTGAGTTTACATCACCAATAAAGCTTGGTTTCAAGATCAAGGCCTCGTAAGTTTTTTTCCTAATTTAATTCAGGCCCCCAAACCCTCACCCCACTGGGGTTCCACCACCTCACCCCGTTTTCCCTCTCCTACTCTGCCAAACAGGCAGAAGAAAATAAAAAGCTTTCCGGATTACAAACAGGATTGATGGGAGTCAATAGGTGTCTCAAAATGCATACTACTGTGCTCCAAGCACCCAAATTGGAGCATGGGATAGTCTGAATCAAAGTATGTGAGACGGGGCACAGAGGACACTTATCAAATGTTACTCCATTTGTACATATTTTGAAGCATGCATCGATGCAAGCTTCAACAGAAAGTATACAAAGAAATATGACGCAACCATGTAAAATGGGGAGATGCAGTGTGAGGTAATACAGTAGGGGGAGTGTGAGTGCTTCTCAATTATATATGTTTAATGCGTTCTCCACACCCTTGTCCTAACAAGCTAGCTAACAAGCTGGCTCCTGAGTGGCGCAGCAGTCTAAGGCACTGCATCTCAGTGCTAGAGGCGTCACTACAGACCTTGGTTCGATCCCGGGCTGTATCACAACAGGCGGCAATCGGGAGTACCATAGGGTGGTGCACAATTGGCCCAGCGTCTTCTGACATCAGCGCCTGTGATGTCCCAAACTTTCTAGTGCATAATATACCTTTTTCAATTGAGTAACTTAACAATACTGAAATGCAAGGTCAAAGAGCTACCTATAGCTTCCTTACAGACACCATCACTACAACAAGCTGTATTTCTTCATCCCCAATACATGCCAACTAAAGGGGGGGAATCCTCATGAATAGGGAGAAAAAAGGAAACATTTAAGTGTGGAAGCCAAATACTTCTGAGTCTTTTCTGTGAAATTTCCAAGATATTGGAGTCACCAATTTCTTATAAACTTCAGGGGAAAGCCTGTTTCATTGCAGTTATTTGCACCACACCCCATTATCAACCTAAACAGGACAAAAGGCCAGTAATTGTAAATATATTCCAACTCTCTCCAATTGACAAATATCAAAAGTGTTTCATCCATATCCCATCTCCTTCCAAACCTTACAGATACCCCCTTTTTGACAGGCTGGAAATATTGTATTTCAATAGGGCGGCTACATTGTTTCGACCAGCGTGCGACCACCCGGTGGCGGTGCTACACTATCGTTTCGATAGAGTATGCTACAATGTCGCGCAGGTTAATAAACTATCGTTAATCTTAGCATGTATAATTCACGCTTAGTTTTACATAAAATCGAGGCACACTTAAAAAGTAGGATGGATGCTTTGTCTCCTTCTCCTCAAGATGATGGGAAGAGCACAGAGCCGCGGTATCCGCCCTAAGTCTGACAAACTCACATGGCCACACTTTGGGAGGGTCTCAAACTAACCTATGCTCGAATTGTTAAAAATCGTAAAACGTTTGGGAAAACTGATCACCTACGCAATTTTAAGGACTAGTTGACTTCTGTATGCGCAGTACTTCAAGAAACTGTTTTTGAAAGCAAATGTCAACAATATAATACAACCAAATGGTACATCAATAACGACAGCACACGTATTCACTGTCCTATGCACCCCAAGAAAGAAAAGTAGCTTATAGTCTTACTTTATACCGGTATCCCCCCAAAGAAATCTGCCCGACTAAATGCATTTGTTAATGTAGGCCTAATATCTACGTTAAATTTTTATTTAGACAAATACAGTCAAGAACAAACTTTTCCCAATGCGACAGACAGCCTGCTGGAGAATCTATTCTGTAACGTACCTTCACAAAGAGCTCGATAACGGGCTCGTTATCCGCCTTGATTCCGTTCTGGGGTACAGACAAAGACATTGTGAACTAAACTTTATAAACTTTTCCAACGAAATCGACACCAAACGGGTATCTTCAGCCTAATCGCTCTTCTTTGCCACCCCCTTTCCACGGAGTATTCGGATAACCGATTTTCCTAGGCTGGTGGCTCGCTGCAATTCTCACACAAGAGTGGTGGGAGGAGAAAGTCAAGCACAAAGATGGCAAGAGCTGTGTGCTATTGGTGCAGCCCGTCCACAAAACTAGATGTTGTAGAACAGCTCCCTTTGACTCTTCGGTATCTCTACAGGATTTCCGTGCACAACAAATTATTGTCGTTTATCAAACTGTTGCATGCAACATAATCATTGATAAATCAGAGGCACACTATATTCCTGCCCTCGTGAATGACCGTTACAACCCCGCATGGAAAACGCCCTCCAGTCACCTTTTATGGTAACAAAAACGCCCTCATTTACTGTATGATTTGTAGATGTTGGTACTGGGCCATGACCGTTTCTAAGAGAGCACAATGGCAAAATGTTTTAATTTTCTGTAGAGGTGTGGGCAGAATGTATAAAACCTTTTCAGTGACTTAACAAAAGTGCATGTATACAGCCAGTTCCAAACGCTGGCGGCACATTTTGGTATTGTTTTTTTATTAGGACCCCCATTAGCTGTTGCAAAAGCAGCAGCTACTCTTCCTGGAGTCCACACAAAACATGAAACATTACATAATACAGAACATTAATAGACAAGAACAGCTCAAGGACAGAACTACATCAATAAAAACAATAACAAACTATGGGAAGCAAGCATTAGAGTCAACATGGGCCAATTGAATATACATACAATATCATTGCAATAGACATAGTGCTGTCCATTATTCCCAATATTTATATCTAAAGTCAATGCAGTCTAACTGCAGACACTCTCAGGCCGATCGTATCTCAGGCAGGCCCATCTCCAATACCAGGACCCCTCAATGATTTGACTATACTACCACCAACTGGTGGGGCGAGTTTTCAGTGTTGAATGAAAATGGCAGAATTAATGTGTAGCATAGTGTGACAATCTTTTCTCGTTTCTCGTTCTATCTGTGATATTACACTTTAGTAGGGATCGTAATGCTTGTGTTTAACTGACACTTTGATATTCTGGATTTCCCCTGATTGTCTATGCGATTAAAATGTGGGTCAAAAGGGAAATACAATTATTTATTTTTCATTTAAACTATCATTGTAGTATAATTCGTGCAACGTTTTAGCTTGACATGTATATGTAATCTGTTGTGTTGGATAGCAGATGTAACACGAACAGAACTGCAGAGCTAGGGTCCTAGCTAGCCACTTCCTCCGCCGTAACTTTAACAGGACCGTGGGAAAACAGTGTGTACGGTTCATATCGTGAGTTGTCAGTAGTTTGGACGCTATCCTTTCTGTGGTAAACAGAAGAAAAAAATAGTCTGCTCCTTGTGTTAGGCCCGACGCACCCTCTGCGGGGTTGAACGCAACCGTTTTCAGGGGAAGTGGAAGAGCGCCTTTGCTTTTGAACATTAACTCCTCCACATTTACTGGATTGGTTGAACAGTGCAGAAGATAAACTGGCCGGAGGTTCTCTTTTCAGGACCAGAAATTAGGACACGCCACCCTGGCGTTTTGTTTAGGCCTGGAAGTGACGGCCCTGGCATTGGAGGAGCTGAGACGTCTAAACTCATCCAACCAGTAGGTGGCAGTATAGAAGGACCTGAGATGTATCTCCAGTTAGAATCCTCTCAGAAATGGCCAGTGACGTGACATTTTTATTGATAATCTATAAGACTGGGTAGCTGGCTCAACTCCCCCTGGCAGCAATTCTGGTGTAGCAACAGCTTGCTCAATGTCCTCACACTGCCTGTGTCGGGCCGCCTCTGGAGCGGGTGTTACAACAAAAGCATTAACCATAAGAGACGTTTTTTAGTTACTGTAAAACCCTTACAAGACTCACATCTAGTACATTACATCATCAAATTCAGAATAGACATGTCCATTTACTGTATTTTTTACATTTGTATAAAGGTCATATGAGTTATAACTCAAAGATGAGAGAAAATGGCACTATCAGGTAATCAGGCTCTCTACAGTGGATAGCTTTCGATCTCGAGTTGAACTAGTACAGCATGGCATTGTAAAACTGTAATAGAAGAAATGTACCACTTATACAAATGTATTGGACAGGACAGGCAGTTTGGCCAAGATGCCTAATAGGTCTACATGGTGTGTCTATCCGGTTTGTCTATATATCAACTGTTCTGCCTGCAGCTATGGAACCCTGACCTGTTCACCGGACGTGCTACCTGTCCCAGACCTGCTGTTTTCAACTCTCTAGACAGCAGGAGCGGTAGAGATACTCTTAATGATCGGCTATGAAAAGCCAACTGACAATTACTCCTGAGGTGCTGACTTGGTGCACCCTCGACAACTATCGTGATTATTTGACCATGCTGGTCATTTATGAACATTTGAACATCTTGGCCATGTTGTTATAATCTCCACCCGGCACAGCCAGAAGAGGACTGGCCACCCCTCATAGCCTGGTTCCTCTCTAGGTTTTGGCATTTCTAGGGAGTTTTTCCTAGCCACCCGTGCTTCTACACCTGCATTGCTTGCTGTTTGGGGTTTTAGGCTGGGTTTCTGTACAGCACTTTGAGATATCAGCTGATGTAAGAAGGGCTATATAAATACATGTGATTTGATCAGTGCTGATTGTAAAAACCATTCAATGTATCTGCCCCCAGCATGCTTGAAGGTGCATTCTACCTAGGACTCCCAAAAAATCTAGAGCAGCTGCACAGACCCAACAAGCATCCCAACAGGACAAAAATGAACAAGCCAAGGGAACAGCAGTCACTGCCCTGGCGGTCTTTACTAATACACACTATGGCCTTAGTGTGGTGGGGGATTAGAGTGGGGCAAAAAGTATTTAGTCAGCCACCAATTGTGTAAGTTCTCCCACTTAAAAAGATGAGGCCTGTTATTTTCATCAAAGGTACATTTCAACTATGACAGACAAAATGAGGAAAAAAAATCCAGAAAATCACATTGTAGGATTGTTAATGAATTTATTTGCAAATTATGGTGGAAAATAAGTATTTGGTCAATAAAACGTTTCTCAATACTTTGTTATATACCCTTTGTTGGCAATGACAGAGGTCAAACGTTTTCTGTAAGTCTCACACACTGTTGCTGGTATTTTGGCCCATTCCTCCATGCAGATCTCCTCTAGAGCACTGATGTTTTGGGGCTGTTGCTGGGCAACACGGACTTTCAACTCCCTCCAAAGATTTTCTATGGGGTTGAGATCTGGAGACTGGCTAGGCCACTCCAGGACCTTGAAATGTTTCTTACGAAGCCTCTCCTTCGTTGCCCGGGCGGTGTGTTTGGGATCATTGTCATGCTGAAAGACCCAGCCACGTTTCATCTTCAATGCCCTTGCTGATGGAAGGAGGTTTTCACTCAAAATCTCACGATACATGGCCCCATTCATTCTTTCCTTTACACGGATCAGTCGTCCTGGTCCCTTTGCAGAAAAACAGCCCCAAAGCATGATGTTTCCACCCCCATGCTTCACAGTAGGTATGGTGTTCTTTGGATGCAACTCAGCATTCTTTGTCGTCCAAACACGACGAGTTGAGTTTTTACCAAAAAGTTATATTTTGGTTTTATCTGACCATATGACATTCTTCCAATCTTCTTCTGGATCATCCAAATGCTCTCTAGCAAACTTCAGACGGGCCTGGACATGTACTGGCTTAAGCAAGGGGACACGTCTGGCACTGCAGGATTTGAGTCCCTGGCGGCGTAGTGTGTTACTGATGGTAGGCTTTGTTACTTTGGTCCCAGCTCTCTGCAGGTCATTCACTAGGTCCCCCCGTGTGGTTCTGGGATTTTTGCTCACCGTTCTTGTGATCATTTTGACCCCACGGGGTGAGATCTTGCGTGGAGCCCCAGATCGAGGGAGATTATCAGTGGTCTTGTATGTCTTCCATTTCCTAATAATTGCTCCCACAGTTGATTTCTTCAAACCAAGCTGCTTACCTATTGCAAATTCAGTCTTCCCAGCCTGGTGCAGGTCTACAATTTTGTTTCTGGTGTCCTTTGACAGCTCTTTGGTCTTGGCCATAGTGGAGTTTGACTGTTTGAGGTTGTGGACAGGTGTTTTTATACTGATAACAAGTTCAAACAGGTGCCATTAATACAGGTAACGAGTGGAGGACAGAGGAGCCTCTTAAAGAAGTTACAGGTCTGTGAGAGCCAGAAATCTTGCTTGTTTGTAGGTGACCAAATACTTAAATACTTTTCTCATTTTGTCTGTCATAGTTGAAGTGTACCTATGATGGAATTACAGGCCTCTCATCTTTTTAAGTGGGAGAACTTGCACAATTGGTGGCTGACTATACTTTTTTACCCCACTGTATTAGCAATGCACACCACTCAGTACCCCTACTATAATTTCATGCTGCACAATTCAAATTTACATATAAAATACATATATTTTTTATCTATGCAATCCCCGAAAGTAATAATCACGAGGGTACCATAAACATTAACTAGTAATGCGGCATACTCCAAGAAAGGTTAAAATCTCACCTTTCTGGTAAAAATAGTTATAAAATGCTGATGTGTAGTCACTTGAGGACACCAGCTCAAGTACACAGTACATACAGTTGAAGTCGGAAGTTTACATACACCTTAGCCAAATACATTTAAACTCAGGTTCACAATTGCTGACATTTAATCAGAGTAAAAATTCCCTGTCTTGGGTCAGTTAGGATCACTCATTTATTTTAAGAATGTGAAATGTCAGAATAATAGTAGAGAATGTTATTTCAGCTTTTATTTCTTCCATCACATTCCCAGTGGGTCAGAAGTTTACATACACTCAATTAGTATTTGGTAGCATTGCCTTTAAATTGTTTAACATGGGTCAAACGTTTTGGGTAGCCTTCCACAAGCTTCCCACAATAGGTTTAATTTTGGCCCATTCCTCCTTACAGAGCTGGTGTTTCCTCCAGCATCTTCACATGGTCCTTTGCTGCCGTTATTGATTTGCACCAAAGTACGTTCATCTCTAGGAGACAGAACGCTTCTCCTTCCTGAGCGGTATGACGGCTGCGTGGTCCCATATTGTTTATACTTGCGTACGATTGTTTGTACAGATGAACGTGGTACCTTCAGGCGTTGGAAATTCATCTCAAGAATGAACCAGACTTGTGGAAGTCTACCATTTTTTTCCCCTGAGGTCTTGGCTGATTTCTTTTGATTTTCCCATGATGTCAAGCAAAGGGGCACCGAGTTTGAAGGTAGACCATTGAACTACATCCACAGGTACACTTCCAATTGACTCAACTTATGTCAATTAGCCTATCAGAAGCATCTAAAGCTATGACATAATTTACTGGAATTTTCCAACCGGTTTAAAGGCAGTCAACTTAGTGTATGCAAACTTCTGACCCACTGGAATTGTGATATAGTGAATGTGAAATAATCTGTCTAATCAATTTGTTGAAAAACTACTTGTGTCATGCACAAAGTAGATGTCCCAACCAACCTGCCAAAACTATAGTTTGTCAAAAAGAAGTTTGTGGAGTGGTTGAAAAACGAGTTTAAATGACTTCAACGTAAGTGTATGTAAACTTCTGACTTCAACTGTATAAAAATAGATGCATTTCATATTCAACAAAACTATAAGGCTTAAAATGACGTACGCTTTTTAAATATATCATAATCAAATTGTAAAACTCAGTTCACGTTCCTTATAACTGTAAAATACATGTTTGTTTAGAGTTAGAAAAAATGTGCATATTTTCTCAAGGGCCCTTGATCAAAACATCTGCCAGCACAGCTGTTAACATCTGCGCTCTAGCTTGGCTTCCAGAACTCATTAGGAACTCACCTTCAATCTCATACAAATCTTGTCCATCTATGAAAGTGTTTCTGCTAAAAAAAAGAACAATTATTTAGATGAATGACTATTAATCAATCTCAATGTGCTAGTGATGAAATTCTCTCCTGCTGCGCTACAATGTAAGGATTGCAGGCATGTGCTTTGTCAGTGGCTGTGACGTAGGGTTCAGCAAGGAGTTGGACTGTCGGAAGAGCGAATGAAAATGGTAGGAGGGACATTCCATCGATCTGTGGACATCCCAGCTGGTTTCAGATTTTGCATCCTTAGCAAAAAAAAAAATAGACTAGCGTGTCAGTGGGAACCAGGGCTATCGCCCAATGAAAGTCATTTTGATCTACGGTGTCCACAGATCCATTTAAGCGAAAATGTCAGCGAGAACTTGTACCAGACCCTCTAAAAACATGGGATTTAATATCTAAGATTTCTTTTAAGTGGCCAACCCTGTTTTCTGAGAGGCCTTAACCATGAATTTAGAATACAACATAATCACTTTAGTTTTAATATAAAAAAATCTTTTAATTCTGAAAGGATGACAAGAGCACAAGTTTTTAAATACAAGTCAAATAGCAGTCCCACAAAAATGAATAGCTCAAAGCAAGAGTGGACCAGTGTGAACTCAAAGTATGACTGCATATCAACCCATGTGGGAAATCAAACCCCGGCTCTCTGGTGAGGTCAGAATCCTCATGAAAAATCCAGTTCTTTTTAAACTTGTGTAGACTTTTTCTAAGACAGAATTTTATGGAAGGCCAAACACCTCTATTACATAACAAAAAGGGGGAAAAGACTGCTTGGATTCATTCCCCATTTTAGAGAGCAAACAGCATAGCAATGCCATACAATGCCTGCTGACAAAAGGGAAAAGTGACAGCTTTGATCGGTGTATTTGCTTTTTACAGTCCATTTCATGCACATCAGAGCAGAGACACGCTAGCTGCACATGCAATCCTAAATTCCCAAAGTCAAATCTTTTGAATGTCGTAGTATGAGAAACTTGTACAATGCAAGCATCATAATGAAACCGTTCCCATCCCTGATATTATCTTGAAAATTAAGGGGTCCAACAAAGATAGTTTTACAGTTTGGATATAAGCAATAACACACTTTGGGTAAAATATTAGAAAATAATATTAATTGGGAGATCTCGTGACATACCAAGCTCTTGATAAAAAATATATTTCAATAGATTACCAAACCCGTAAAAAGAAAACAAAAACTAAAGAATAAACAATTTGTACATTCTAAAGCTGAACAAGGTTAACGAAAAATTCTAAACAAAGGGAATGGAAAATCAGGAAAGAAGAAAAAGGGAGGAGAAAGAGGGAGGGGAGTGACCGGGCTTCTCAGGACAGTGGAGGGGACAGCTTTCCAGCTTTCCTCATGGAACGCAGTGCCTTCTCTCTCAGGTGCTTCTCCAGGTCGTCCAGACACTCTTCTACTTCACTGTCTGATTCCTTAAGGAAAGGTAGCATTAATTATATCATATTTCGGTTACGTTGCAAGGTAGGTGGTATGATGCTGCAGCATGCTTCATCATAGTAATAGAATAAAGGAATACATTAGCTGATGGTGCACAAGTCAACTTCTACAACCTTGTCTGACTTTGTTAATCTTGAATGAAATGCTTAGATGATATGTGAAGCATGCTAAAATCCCTCAGTAAATCAGAAGAGTAGACTTCACCTTTTTTGAGTTGGAGGCTGCGTCGCCCTCCATCCCCTGGTTCTCCTGGTCATCCCCAGCAGCAACCGGCACATCACACTTCTCCTTCTTGTGTTTCTTGTGCTTCTTATGCTTCTTCTCCTTCTTGTGTTTCTTTTCCTTCTTCTTCTTCTTGTTTTTCTTTCCTCCAGGCTCAGTGTCAGAATTCTGAGAAAGGGATTACAAAGCAATACCACGAGTGAGTAAGTATTTCGTTGGCATTTAGTGAGAAGGGCCAAGCAGAGGGCATGATGACCTTCATTGGTTAAACCTCTTCACAGTCTTGCAAAATGTTATGGTATTGGTGCCCAGAAACACACACCAGCTTTTACTCACAGGTGAACTCCCCTATCTAGCCACTTAGTTGAGTCAAACAAAATGTTTAATCTCACATCGTACTATTAACAAATAGCAGCTTTAAAAACTCACCTTGTTTGGAGAAGGGCTGCCAGAGCCGCTGCTGGCCTTTTTAGCCGGGGGTGCAGGTGGGGATCCACTGGCTGAGTGGCCTGGAGAAGGGGAGCCTGAAGCTGGCCGTTTCAGGGCTCCTGGTTTAGGGGAACCAGACGGTGACCTTGATGACACTCTCCTCATCGGCTGGGGGCTCTGAGAGGCTCTGATAAGGAGAAACCGGAGAGAAAAGGTGTGATATATCTGGAACGTACACTGAATGTACAAACATTAGGAACACCTGCTCTTTCCATGACAAACTGACCAGGTGAAAGCTATGATCCCCTTTTGATGTCACTTGTTAAATCCACTTAAAAACCAGTGTAGATGAAGGGGAGGAGACAAGTTACCTTCTTATGGTTGGGGGGGGGCAGTATTGAGTAGCTTGGATGAATAAGGTGCCCAGAGTAAACTACCTGCTCCTCAGTCCCAGTTGCTAATATATGCATATTACTATTTGTATTGGACAGAAAACACAGACATTTCTAAACTG
The DNA here is from genome assembly GCF_057628025.1 of Oncorhynchus mykiss. Lineage (NCBI taxonomy): Eukaryota > Metazoa > Chordata > Actinopteri > Salmoniformes > Salmonidae > Oncorhynchus > Oncorhynchus mykiss. The sequence continues at coordinate 62,200,550 of NC_143046.1, read as the reverse complement.
TTTGAATGATGTCTGAGTATAACAGAACTCATATGGCAGGCAAAAAACAGAGAAATAATCCAACCAGGAAGTGGGAAATCTGAGGTTGGTCAATTTTTAACTCGGGCCCCTATTGAAGTTACAGTGGGATATTGGTCATGTTGCACTTCCTAAGGCTTGCACTAGATGTCAACTGTCTTTAGAAACTTGTTTGAGGCTTCTACAATGAAGGGGGGCTGAATGAGAGGGGAATGAGTCAGAGGTCTGCCAGCAGTCAACCGCTGGTCACACGCATTTCACATGAGATATCTCCCATTCCTTTGCTTTCTGAAGACAAAGGAATTCTCCGGTTGGAATATTATTGAAGATTTGTTAAAAACATCCTAAAGATTAATTCCATACATCGTTTGACAAGTTTCTACGGTCTGTAACGGAACTTTTTGACATTTCGTCTGCAACTAGTGAATGCGCTTCGTTAGTTTGGATTTGTTTACCAAACGCGCTAACAAAAGGAGGTATTTGGACATAAATTGACATTATCGAACAAATCAAACATTTATTGTGGAACTGGGATTCCTGGAAGTGCATTCTGATGAAGATCAAAGGTAAGTGAATATGTAATGTTATTTCTGACTTCTGTTGACTCCAACATGGCAGATATCTGTATTTGTTTGTCTGAGCGCCGTACTCAGATTGCATGGTTTACTTTTTCCGTAAAGCTTTTCAAATCTGACACAGCGGTTGCATTAAAGCATTTTTAATCCTTAAGACATTTGAGACATGAATTGTGTAGGTGTGCCATTCAGAGGGTAACTGGGCAAGAAAAACTACTTAAATGCCTTTGAACGGAGTATGGTGGGTGTGAGGCGCACCGGTTTTGAGTGTGTCAAGAACTTCAACGCTGCTGGGTTTTTCATGCTCAACAGTTTCACGTGTGTATCAAGAATGGTCCATGAACCAAAGCACATCCAGCCAACTTGGCAACTATGGAAAGGCATTGGAGTCAACATGGGCCAGTATCCCTGTGGAATGCTTTCGACACCTTGTGGAGTCCATGGCCCAACGAATTGAGGATGTTGAGGACAAAAGGAGGTGCAGCTAAATGTTAGAAAGGTGTTCCTAATGTTTTGTACACTCAGCGTACATCTAATAGTGGTGGGAGTTATTGATGTGCAGCAGAAGCTATTGCGTTAATAAGGCCAATTAGAGGCTGCTTACCTCTGGTTCTTGCGGGGCTCTGGTGTCCGGGACACCCTGCGGATTGCCCTGTTGCCGTGTGAGGGGGACACCTGGCGCCTCTGTCCAGGTGGAGAGGTGTCAAAGCGCCCTAGAGGACTGGTTCGGCCACGGTTGGCAGGGGAAGGGGACAGGCGGTTACTGTGAGCAAGGGGGGGTGAGCGAGTGTCCCGGCCTGGTCGGTTGGATGGGAGCATGGGGCTTCTCCTGTGTCTGGGGGGAGAGGTGGATGAGGGAGGTGTGCGTCTCTTTTGGGGAGGGGGACTCCTGCGCTTAGGGGACCTGGAGGGACGGCGCTTGGGCACCGGGGATAGGCGTTTGGGAGAGGGAGACCCTGACAGCCTTCTTTTCTGTGGGCCCAAAGGAGTGGGGCTGTATCGCCGCTGGATGGGTGGAGAGTACCGTCTGGGGGAGGGGGAGCGTCTGCGAGGTGGTGGAGAGGGAGACCTGGGGAAACAGAGGTCATACGAGACAAGTTATTTTTTGAATCTCAGGTGTGGTGCACTGAATTCTGGAGAATTCTCAGTAATGAGGGAACCTAAAACAAGAAGGCGTCAAGTCTTTTACCTGCGCCTAGGAGGAGAGGGAGATCTGCGACGCCTTGGGGGAGATCTGCGTCCTCCGAGGGAAGGAGAGCGTCTTTTTCTGTAGAGGGAAAACAAAGACTTACATGAGGAATGCATGTGGGACAGACAGTGTGTGTGTCTTGTTGGTATGGGAAAAACGTCCAAAATCTATAATCATGACTGCATTAGAGAACTGTCCGTAGCTAACCTGGGGGAGCCATCCCGGTGTCGTCTCCTGGGGGAGGGCGAGTGACTGCGCCGCCGCCTGACATCCCCGTTCCTCGCCACTGGCCCCCTGCCCGGCCTCTTGGACCCCTCACCTTCTGAGGATGATGATGATCCAGCCTCTGTTACGAATCCGAAAGAAAACAGCACACGTCATTTCCCAGTAGCAACATGTGGATGTTTCAAAGGGGGCAAAACCCCACCTAGGTGGGGCTTAGGACCCACAAGATGAGGGTGCAAGACGAGGACCCTCAAGATGAGGGTGCAAGACGAGACGGACACAGAGTGGGTTAGAAAAAAAAGATGGGGTGAGGTGGGGAACACAAAATAAAAATGCTTGTAACCTGAAGACGTTTCCCGATTCTGCCTGCGATACTGACGTCGCTGCTGCACAGAATCGGCTGTAGCCCCCTCTGAAATGCAAAGCATTGAGTCCCCATTCAGAGCTATAGAAAACCGCTAAAAACCCAACCATCCACCCACGGTGCATCACACCAGACCGAGACAGACAGGCACTAGAAGGCAAACACACCTGACTCTGATGCCTCAGACTGCCTGGGTTTCGGAACAGGGGACGGTGAATCGTTCCTCGTTCCTGGTTTCTTCTTTGACCCTGAAAATCAAAACTGTTTTAGTTGCCAGAATCTTTCCAGCAAGAACACTCATTCACAAATACAAATGCTTGTATAACACTAGTAGTAGGAGTGACATCATGCTTGAAGAGGATGCTTGCTGCAGCCTGAAAAGAGGTTTATGATTCAGCAGTTTCCATTAGCCAAGGCCTGCCAGTAAGGCCACAAAGTGTCCCACTTCTGTAACCAGGCCAGCCTGGTTAGTTAGTTAGGAATAGTTATCCAGGGATTTGAGATGAAGTAATGTAAACAGTTTCCAGGTCACTGATTGTATAGACATAAACCCTTCCTCTAAAAGAGCATCCAGGAATGGTTGTGTATCACACTCCCACTGACTGATCATGTGACAAGACGGTCACTATGAGGTGAGGGAGTCCCATGTTTGAAAGGTGAGGAAGTTGGATAGGGCTGAGTTCATTACAGACCATTGTTGATACAGTCCCAAAATGTTTGGCATGTCTGCAGTCAAGTTAAAGATACTCTAAAAAAATAAAAATTAAATGTAAAACTGTCACGTCATCATAATGCAAAATGCCAATATCTTAAACTTGACATGCACAACACTGGGACTGTATCAACAGTGGACTAATGAAAAAAAACACCAAAAGATAGAATATCCACCCGGAAACTGTTTAAAGCTGCACTATGTAGAAATCGCACCGCCATTTCCTGGTTGCTAAAATTTGAATAGTTTGCCTAATTTCAGGTTGTGTGACAAAACAAGCACGTATAGCGTAGAGAATTATTGAACCATCTAAACTGCTGTATACAAAAACAGTATTTTCAGCCGGTGTACAAAACTGAACGTAAAAGACTCAAACTTGACATAGAATTGGCGCACATAGAACATATATACCGCTTCTTAGACTTGCTTTCAATGAGAATGACACAGCTATAACCAGTGGAGTAAACTACTTAATACCTTCAAGTTCTTTTTACTTAAGTCATTTTGGGGGGTACCTGTAGTAGAGGTCGGCCGATTAATTAGGGCCGATTTCAAGTTTTCATAACAATCGGAAATTGGTATTTTTGGGCGCCAATTTATTTATTTTTTTACACCTTTATTTAACTAGGCAAGTCAGTTAAGAACACATTGTTATTTTCAATGACGGCCTAGGAACGAATGGTGGGTTAACTGCCTCGTTCAGGGGCAGAATGACAGATTTTCCCCTTATCAGCTCGGGGTTCCAATCTTGCAACCTTACAGTTAACTAGTCCAACGCAATAACGACCTGCCTCTCTCGTTGCACTCCACAAGGAGACTGCCTGTTACCTTGGCTTACTGCATTTGCGTAAGTTGCTAGCTAGCATTAAACGTATCTTATAAAAACAATCAATCATAATCACTAGTTAACTACACATGGTTGATGATATTACTAGATATTATCTAGCATGTCCTGTGTTGCTTACAATCTGACTGAGCATACAAGCATACAAGTATCTGACTGAGCGGTGGTAGGCAGAAGCAGGCGCGTAAACATTCAGTCAAATAGCACTTTCGTGTGTTTTGCCAGCAGCTCTTCGTTGTGAGTCAAGCATTGCGCTGTTTATGACTTCAAACCTATCAACTCCCAAGATGAGGCTGGTGTGACCGAAGTGAAATGGTTGGCTAGTTAGCATGCGCTAATAGCGTTTCAAACTTCACTCGCTCTGAGCCTTGGGGTGGTTGTTTCCCTTGCTCTGCATGGGTAACGCTGCTTCAATGTGGTGGCTGTTGTCGTTGTGTTGCTGGTTCGAGCCCAGCGAGGAAAGGGACGAAGGCTATACTGTTACACTGGCAATACTAAAGTGCCTATAAGAATATCCAATAGTCAAAGGTTAATGAAATACAAATGGTATAGAGGGAAATAGTCCTATAATTCCTGTAATAACTACAACCTAAAACTTCTTACCTGGGAATATTGAAGACTCATGTTAAAAGGAACCACAAGCTTTCATATGTTCTCATGTTCTGAGCAAGGAACTGAAACGTTAGCTTTCTTACATGGCACATATTGCACTTTTACTTTCTTCTCCAACACTTTTTGCATTATTTAAACCAAACTGAACATGTTTCGTTATCTACTTGCGGCTAAATAGATTTTATTGATGTATTATATTAAGTTAAAATAAGTGTTAATTCAGTATTGTTGTAATTGTCATTATTACAAATACATTTCCCCCCGGCTTTTTTGGTCCTCCAATAATCGGTATCGGCGTTGAAAAATATTAAATCGGTCGACCTCTAATCTGTACTTTATTTATATTTTTTTACTTTTACTTCACCACAATCCTAAAAAAAAAAAAATTCCCTGACAGCCAAAAGTACTCATTACATATTGAATGCTTAGCAAGACAGGAAAATGTTCCAATTCACACACTTAAAAGAAAACACATGGTCATCCCTACTGACTCTGATCTGGTGGACTCACTAAACAAATAAATCTCCTGTAAATAATGTCTGAGTGTTGGAGTGTGCCCTTGGCAATCTGTACATTTTAAAAACAAGAAAATTATTTATACTTTTAATACTTTAAAAAAGCAGAAACTGAATATCCCTTTGAGCATGGTGAAGTTATTAATTTGGCTTTGGGTGAGTCATTACAAAAAAATACAGGTGTCCTTCCTAACTCATTTGCCGGAGAGGAAGGAAACTGCTCAGGGATTTCACCATGTGGCCAAGGGTGATTTTAAAACAGTTACAGTTTAATGGCTGTGATCTGAGGATGGATGAACATTGTAGTTACTCCACAACACTAATCTAAAATGACAAAGTGAAAAGGAGAAAGCCTGTACAGAACAGAAATATTCCAAAACATGCATCCTGTTCGCAACAAGGCGCTTAACTTCTTGGTGACAGGGTAGCTTGGATGAATAAGGTGCCCAGAGTAAACTGCCTGCTACTCTGTCCCAGATGCTAATATATGCATATTAGTAGTAGTATTGGATAGAAAACACTGAAGTTTCTAAAACTGTTTGAATGATGTCTAAGTATAACAGAACTCATATGGCAGGTGAAAACCTGAGAAAGTTGTTTGAGGCTTCTATTGTGGAAGGGGGTCAAATAAGTGCTGTTTCAACAAATGGACTAGGCTGTGGCCAAATCAGTTGTTTACTGCACGGTCATGCGGGCACGCCGTGCCTTCTTTTTCCTCTGTAATGAATACTCTATTGTCCGGTTGGAATTTTATTGAAGATCGATTATAAAAAGACCAAGGATTGATTGTAAACATCGTTTGACATGTTTCTACAAACTGTAATGGAACTTCACTTTTAGTCTGGATTTTGTGCTCGCGCATTGTGCCTTTGGAATAGTGAACTAAACGTGCAAACAAAACGTTGGTATATATCGAACAAAACAAACATTTCTTGTGGAAGTGGGAGTCCATTCCGACAAAGATCAGCAAAGGTAAGTGAAGATTTATAATGCTATTTATGACTTTTGTTGACTCCACAACTTGGCGGGTAACTGTATGGCTTGCTTTTGTGGCTGAACACTGTTCTCAGATTATTGAACAGTGTAACAGTTTTGCCGTAAAGCTTTTTTGAAATCTGACAAAGCGATTGCATTAACCTTGTGACTAGGGGGCAGTATTTTCATTTTTGAAAAAATAACGTTCCCGTAGTAAACAGGATATTGTGTCAGGACAAGATGTAATGTGACAAACCTGCACATTTTAGAATGGCCTTTTGTGTAATGACCATGCTGTATAATCATCTTCCTGATATGCCACAGCTGTCAGTTGGATGGATTATCTTGGCAACGGAGAATTGCTCACTAACAGGGATGTAAACTAATTTGTACACAACATTTTAAGTAAGCTTTTTGTGCATATGGAAACATTTTTGGATCTTTTATTTCAACCCATGAAACATGGGACTAACACTTCACATGTTGCAATTATAATTTTGTTTATTATGGAATGGAGAAAAGTAAGTAGAGCTAACATACCAGCTGATCTGGATGGGGAGGCTGAGGCCCGGCCCTTTCTGGCCCGCGGGGAGGCAGAGCGTTGTGTCTTCCCAGAGGGGCTGCCATTGGGGGCTCTTCTCCTGGAGGGGCTGAGGGAGGGATCAGCTGCATGGCCGCGGGGCTGTTTTCTGGGTGGTGTGGTTGACGTTCTCTTCATTGCCTTCTTATGAGGTGAGTGAGACGTGGAGCTGCTCCCAGAGGATGATGGGGAGCGAGAGCGCCGTCTATGGGATACAAACAGAACAAATCAACCACAACTGCTGTTTGGTAAGGTAGCTAGTTAATTCCGAAAGGCTGTTCATGACAGCTTCAGTGACAGGCACTTCTGCTATACTTCTATGGCCCTCCACTCACCTGCGGACAGGGGAGCGACTGCGCCTGTGTCTGGGGCCTGGGGGGCCACGTCTGGGGGGGCTCCTACGACGAGGGGACAACCGTCTCCTGGGGCTCAGCCTCCGCCGGGGGGAGTAAGACCTGGAGCGTGATCTGGGTCGTCTGCGGGAGCGGGAATGGGAGCGAGAGCGGTGGTGGGGCCTGTCTCTCCTGCTGTCCTTCTCCCTTTCCCTGGGCTTGAGCCTATCCTTTTTAGGAGCCTTATCTGGGGAGGGTTCTTTGACCTCAGTCACAGAGTCAGGAACCACAACCACAGTGTCCGGCTTTACCACATCACTGGAAAATTAAAACATACTACAAATTAGATTACATTTTGTCAAGAAGTCAAGAATGGAATCAACAATCTGGACAAATCCCATCCCTGCATATTTCCAGATACAGTCGGTGCCCAAACCTTTCCCTTACCTGGTGGAGGAGGCCTCCTGAATGACTGGCTCAGGTATGGTGCTCTCTGAGGTGTCTGGCTCAGGCTGGGGCTCCTCAGTGCTCTGGGGCAGGGTAACACTGACAAGGGTGACAGCTGGGGCTGGTGGTGGAGGGGAGCTGCTGGGACTTGGCTTACGCCTCGGTGAGCGGGAGTGACTGCGCTTCCTCTCCCTCTTCACTGGAGATCGTCGCCGTGGAGACTGTGACCTTGACTTCCTCCTGTACCACAACAACAAAAGCCAATGCCATATGAACTCTTTTACATTTTGATTGAGGTCGACTTCCAAGTGCTTTTATTTACTGCCATTCTCACCTTCTGGGGCTCTCCCTTTCTCTGTTTTCCTTTTCCTTCTTCTCATCATCAATCTTCTTCAGAGAAGCGAGCTTCTCTTGCTCAATCTGCAACAGACAACAGCATGCGAGGTCAAAGCAGTAAAACACTGAACAAATTAGGGCTGCACGATTAAATCGAAATCAATTCAAAATTGCAATCTCTCTCGCATGAAGCTGAGATTCTCTGATAAAACAAACTAGACTATGGTGCCTCCTCCAATGAGATGCGCTAGACTCCGTTCACACGCAGAGGATGCTGACCAATCACAAGCTTGCGCTCACTCTCACACATGCTGGTCAATCTTTAAGTGTCCCCTTAAAACATGCAGTTAGCTGCAGGTGAGGAGAGAAAGTGCTTCCCCTCCAAAATGTGTTGGAAACACGAGTGCTGCTAGTGCTAACGAAAAGAAAACAGACACCCGTAGACCAGGGTTTTCGTTAGGAAAATTTGGCGGCCGGCAAGATTTTAACTTACCAGACATCCATATGCTTTAACCTTGTGACTAGGGGGCAGTATTTTCATTTTTGGAAAAATAACGTTCCCGTAGTAAACGGGATATTTTGTCAGGACAAGATGCTAGAATATGCATATAATTGACAGCTTAGGATAGAAAACACTAAAGTTTCCAAAACTGTAAAAATATTGTCTGTGAGTATAACAGAACTGATATTGCCTGCAAAAGCCTGAGAAAAATCCAATCAGGAAGTGCCTCATGTTTTGAAAGCTCTGCGTTCCAATGCGTCCCTATTGAGCAGTAAATGGGCTATCAACCAGATTACTTTTTCTCCATATTCCCCAAGGTGTCTACAGCATTGTGACGTAGTTTTACGCATTTATGTTGACGAATACCCGTAAGCAGCTACATTGCGCAACTGGTCACCTGACCGCAACTGGTCACCTGACCCAGAGTGATTCTCGCGTAAAATACAGAGGTAGCCATTATTCCAATCGGTCCTACTGAAAAACCAATTGTCCCGGTGGATATATTATCGAATAGATATTTGAAAAACACCCTGAGGATTGATTATAAACAACGTTTGCCATGTTTCTGTCAATATTATGGAGCTAATTTGGAATATTTTTCAGCGTTTCTGTGACTGCAATTTCCGGGCGATTTCTCAGCCAAACGTGAAGAACAAACTGAGCTATTTCGCCTACAAAAATAATATTTTTGGAAAAAAGCAACATTGGCTGTCTAACTGGGAGTCTCGTGAGTGAAAACATCCGAAGCTCATCAAAGGTAAACAATTTAATGTGATTGCTTTTCTGATTTCCGTGACCAAGTTACCTGCTGCTAGCTGGACAAAATGCTAAGCACCGTGGGTGGATGCCCTAGTGCATTGTGTGCTTAAGAGGAAAGCTCTTTGTTTCTGGCCATTTTGAGCCTGTAATCGAACCCACAAATGCTGATGCTCCAGATAATAAACTAGTCTAAAGGCCAGCTTTATTGCTTCTTTAATCAGAACAGTTTTCAGCTGTGCTAACATGATTGCAAACGGAGTTTCAAATGATCAATTAGCCTTTTAAAATGATAAACGTGGATTAGCTAACATAGCGTGCCATTGGAACACAGGAGTGATGGTTGCTGATAATGGGCCTCTGTACGCCTATGTAGATATTCTATTAAAAATCACCCGTTTCCAGCTACAATAGTCATCTACAACATTAACAATGTCTACACTGTATTTCTGATCAATTTTATGTTCCTTTAAAATTGACCAAAAATGTGCTTTCTTTCAAAAACAGGGACATTTCTAAGTGACCCCAAACTTTTGAACGGTAGCGTTGGTGTAATGATCCTATCTATCAACCATGTTGGAAAATATTTGTCTCATTTAGTTTTGTGTTTAGTTAGCACCGTATGTATTCATTCATTCATATGATCTCATTTTAGAAGTGATGTTCTCTACCCCGACACTTGTTTTAACCATGAATAAAGTGTTAGAAAATGTCAATATCGTGCCAAAAAATTATCACGCGTCTAAATCATTCAGCCCTAATACAAATGCCTGACAAGGTTGCGATTGTGTCTGGTTGCTTACCTGTCTCTGTTTGATCTCCTCTTTCTTCTGCTCTAGGAAGGCGGAGGGGATACCGGCGATGTTGTCCTGAGCGCTGAGCAGCAGAGGCCACAGGTCCCTCATGAACTCTCGGGCATTCTTCCCATTCAGGAAGCCAGTCAGGTTAATCTGCATCATCTTACTGTCCGGGTGCTGCAACACACACACACCAAGGGAGAGAGAAAGACAACACACCAATTTAACACAGAGGGAGAACTCACAAGAGTGAAAGGAGGGGGAGGGGGGGTCTCGCTCAGGCGACTGCCCCCCCCTTTGTTTCCTCACTAAGCTACACCTGCCTGCTAAATAATAGCAGCCATCCTCATAACAAAACAATAGCTACAGTATGACCCCTGTGCCCCAACACAGACTGCTTCATGGCAACAAACTTTGTTCTGTTGACTTGAGGCTGTGATAAAATTGTGCAATTCAAAAATTTTATCGCCACCCCATTAGTTAGGTAATTGAAACCTGAAACTGAGAATATCTGAGGGGAGACAAAAACTAGATCATCCATGTATAAGCACCCCCACTGCATGCATTAAGGTAGTTTCCTTAAAATATTCTGAAAAATAAATCCCCCACCCATCACTAAAATTTTCATAAATTGTGATAGTTATTTTCTATCAGATATCTTTCCCTGCCAGTCTTCCCACTAGTTACCCTGCCCTGTTGTTCTCGGTCTCCCCAGTCTACTCTGAGAGATTAACAGATATCCACAAAACAGAGTGCATCAAAACCCAACACTGCGAGTACAGTCCCGGTGTCCTCAGCGTGTCCCGCAGGATCAGTGGGTATGGAGCGCCCGAGTCTCCTGCAGAAAGAGACGCTCCCTTGGCTTGCTTCCGACTCCCTAGTGCTTGAGACTCAACCACCTTGAGTTTATTGTTATATCATTTATCTAAATTGCAAGAGACGAACAAGCAATAATGAGTGCACAAGACATTTGAAAGGGGTTTTATTTCAACATGTAGGTCAAGAATTAAAGTCAGATACCCCTTTACCTTACTAACAATGACGATTAAGGACTTTGCTTATTACTGTGCTGTTAAAGCATTTAGCTTAAAAAACCCACCCCTCAAAAGATAACAGCACAGAAAAGAAATCAAGTCGGTAAGAGGTAGCTGAATGTTATTTTCCCTCCCAGTATTAGGCTAGGTTCACTAAAACAGATAGTAAGAGAACTTACAGGATTCCAGCAACACCTTTGTATGAATATAAAGCATCCTAGGGTTGTTAGGAGTCATTTGTTCATAAAAAAAAAACCTGTTGTTTATCAATACCCTTGAACATTTCCTCTGGGGTTTCATCCAGTTAATTATATGTAATTTCCCCTTGAAGTCATGTTTTATAGGCCAAATGCTAGTTAAGCTGGGGGGGAAAATGTGGTAGAATGCACAAGTATTATTTTAACCATGCGATTAGATTTCCCAACTTGAGGGCAATTTTAAGGAGGAGCAAATGACAATGTAACAATGTGGAAACAACGTTGGACATCTAGTGCACTGATTTATTTATGCAGAACAGGGTCCATGTGCATTATAGTATTCAAAAATCACTTAGTGGGCTAGGTAATGTTTAAAGCACCGTTTTGCCACAGCCCAGATTGAAGATACTACGGATGTCATTTTAATATAAACTAATTAAATGAGGATCAATAGTCTAAAGTTCAACTGTATTCCCAGTCAATTTTTTTCACCATCCAAAAACAGGCTAGAGGAGATAAAGAAAAACTAGCGGTGCGATTCAAAAGTATATGGAGAAAGTGGCATTGTCCAAGTGTTTCTATCACTAGCATGTTGATCCCTGAACATAACTCACCTCAAACCACACACTGCATCAGGGAGAGTTGGGCTCAGTGACACTTTGGGCTCAGCAGAGAGCTAATAAGGTGTTGGTGCTATACTTCTGATGCAAGGTATAACATCCATATTGGTTCAGGCCTTTTGAATCATAAATCACATCATCATTAGAAAACTGTGGCACAAAGGCACTGTCACATATTACAGCAAAAACTTTGGGTCATTCAAATTATGTATATTGGACACCGGTAGTCGCTCTTTCCCCCATCTGCATTTATATTGTGTCTTATCAATACACTAGATTAAATCAACCTCTCTTTGCCTTGTATTAAGTTAACAAATAACATCTGATGTACATACAAGAACAGGAAGGAATTGGAGTCAATAGTATTACCTTTTCTTCCAGCTGGTTAAATATAAATTCTATGACGACGTCATCCTCGAACCCCAGGATCTCTGTCACTCGCTGAGTGATCCAAGGTTTGACGACCTCCAGGTTCACCTTGGTCATATCCACCTAGGGGAGGAAGAACCAGGAAGCCGTTCAAACACGTTCCTAACTTCAACCCATTGCACACTTAAAGGGATATGTAGAGATTTTGACAATGAGCCCCTTTAGCTATTTCTCCAGAGTCAGATGAACTTGTGGATTCCATTTTTATGTCTCAGAGTCTAGTATGAAGTAAGTTTGAGGTAGTTTCGTGAGCCAATGCTAACTAGTGCAATGACTGGAAGTCCATGGGTATCTGTTAGCATGGATACCCATAGACTTCCAGTCATTGCGCCAACGCTATTTAGCAACTTCCTTCAAACTGCATGCAGACTTAAAAATGGCATCCACCAGTTCATCTGACTCTGGGGGAGTAGGTAAAGGGCATCCCTTTAAACCAAATTAGGCAAAATATATTAGTTATGGCTATTACCATATTTACTTGTGGGGGCATTTCAATTCAATTAAAAGATGTGCTTTGATGGGTGTTATTTATACCTTCTTTTCCAGACATTCTGCAAATTTCAGTTGCTTTAGAAGTTTCTTCTGCTTGTTGCTGAAGCGATTGTCCTGTTCTGCACTTGTGCCCTGTAAGAAACAAAAACATCAACTATTACAAAATGTTTGTTCTTGTCCATGCCGCACTTAGCTGAGGAACGCTAAATTCCGTTTTCTTATATCGAGGCAGAGTAGTCGCGCGATTTGCTAGCAATAACATTGCGCTACGTGTACATGCACAGGAATAATTCTATATCAAACTGATTATGGCAGTAGGCAGATTATGCAAGTCATGTAAACATACTTTGCTCATCGTAAACTGGCGTACAGTCAAAATCTAAGTAAGCATACACCAATTTAAACAGCTGGTTTTCTGAGCAATCTGAAATTATTAGGACATGTAAACACCTTAAAATCAGCGCTCCAGCAGTGTATTTCATCTGCGCACATGCACAGCAGAAGTTGTGCACGCCTGCCTCTTTAGCACAAGTTTACGGAGTTCGGAGCAATGGATGACTCTGATAAAGTTTGTAGGTGGAGACTATTTCTATGTCCAAACTCAATCATATATACTTCCCAAAAATAACCTGGTCACTGTGGTATAACGTTTATTTTGAGTGGCAATTTTCTGCATTTAACAGTGTGCCATCAGGTAGCTTGATTTCGTAAGTGTTCATGTAAAGAGGATTTTTTGGGAATCAGTTCTTCTTGTAAAGTATGGTAACGTTTAAAAAAATATTATATTAATCTGACTATCCACAATAATCGCATTATTGTGTGCATGTAACGTTAACCGTAGTCATTGAGTCACCATCGGTCAATAGGCTTTCCTGTACCTGTTTGTCCTGTACAACTGCGGTCCATAAGCGGGGTGCTGAAATTCATACTTTTAATATAAACGTTTACTTAATACAACGGACTTTTTACTAATTTGTGTTAAATTAGTGAAAAGACGGCAATTGTATTTTATTAATGTTTTATTAAAAAAGTATGACTTTCATCATCGCGCGGAAGGACAGCAGTTGCACTGGACAAACATTTACAGGTAAACGTTTTCAGAATTGACATTCTTACAATTATCTACTGACGGTGACTCGATGTTTTTCGCAGTAAAGTTAAATCGCGCCACCAGCAACACTCAATTCCGCCTCGATGTAAGAGAACGTCAGCTAATGTTAGCTACGTCACAACAGTTGAACATAACGTTAGATAGCCGACTTTAGAAACATGTGACACGTATAAGTAAATTATGTAGAAATTAAGTCCCTAATATGATCACTTATTATGGAGAATAAACGTCAGTTTGTTGCTAGCTAACGTTAGTGTTAATCTCGATGTGCGATAAGGCCCGAGTACGAGTACTGTAACATACTCAGCCCGACTAACGTTACAGTAGTATGGCTAGAATTATACAAACCCATTTTGAAACCAAGTCTTATACTAGGTAACACATTATTGTAGTTATCACCCTTAACTACATCAGTAATGACAATCATTTGAAAATGGGAACACACAACATACGCACAATTTATCGGCTAGCTTCAATCCAACATATCTATAGCTAAGCTAGTTTGCTAACAGTTAGCTGGATAACTTGCAGCCGCCATCTTTACATTAGCTCCTCATTGCAGCGGAATGGCGCACGAGCTCGTCCGTCTACAATGGCACATACTTACAAATACAAACGAATATATTATACATTTGGAACACAATTTAACGAGTAATAGTATAACTTTAAATATCTTACGCGGAAGAACCCCGCGTCCATGTTATACGTTGAGAAAGATGTAAAAGTGGGTGTTGGTGGAGTCTAGAGAAAGACGTGCTCACAGCGCTGTCCACGACCTGCTAACAAAACCCCAAGATACAGCGCGCGACAGGACTCCTCCTTCTCAGCAGAACGGAAGCAGCGATGACGAGAACAACAGGTTCTTCTACACTTTTTCTGAAAGACGCTAGTCAGATTCTCATAAAGATTAATGTGATTAGAATCCTTTTCCAACGCATCTGGTCTGCATCACAGTGCTAGAGGCGTCACCACAGACCCGGATTCGATCCCCGGCTATATCACAACCAGCCGTGATTTCAGTCTAGAGGCTTACAAAATGTTAACCCTCTTATTAAAAACCCAGAGAAGAAGCTTAATCAATGGCTACAGAGGGACTTATCTTTAAAAGGAAGAGTCCTAATAACAAAGGCTGAGGGTATCTGTATGCTAGCATATGCCGTTCTATCTTTATATCTTGACGATAAAATAAGCAAAGAGATAGACCAGATGCTTTTCAACTTTCTGTGGAGAAACCGTACACATTACATTAGGAAAACTGTTGTAATGAACACTTATGAGTATGGTAGGGTGAATTTTCTGATCAATTGGATAAAACAATTCCTAAGGAGACACACTTCTATGTGGAACTTTATTCCTCATCATGTCTTCTCTACTTTTGGTGGCCTTTACTTCATGTTGATTTGCAGTTATAATATTGACAAAGTTCCAGTGAAACTCTTGTTTTTCATCAGAAGGTTTTCTTGTCATGGTCCGTAATTTCTAAGCATAATCTTTCTCCACACAGATATTATATATGGAATAAACGGGATATATTGTGTAAAAATTATTCTTTGTTTTTAGAATATTGTTTCCGAAATAATATCCTATTGGTGAGCCAACTTGTAAATGCAGAGGGTCTTTTACTGAATTATAATAAATTCTTATCACTTTACAAGATCCCTGTAACACCTAAAGATTTTTCAATTGTTTTACATGCCATTCCCTCAGGTGTTGCTTTATTATTCAGGAACGTGTCAAGACCTGACCCTCAGGACCTGCCTACGATTAACCATGTTGACTCATCAGTAGGAAAGATTTGTTTTTTTTTGGTCCATTCAACAACAATAAAGCTATATGAGCCTTGTTTCAACAGGATGTTGTATTATGTCATGCCTTATTAGAATGGTTTTATTAACAATATCTGTTGAAAAAAAGTGTGGATGTTGCCACACACATACCTACTTATTAACAACATTAAGGACATCTATTTTTAAATTATTCATAAATATTATCCTGTCAACCACTATATGAAGAAGTTTAGGAAAAACACCCATTCAAACCGTACCTTTTGTATTGACCTCCCAGAAACAGTGTTGCATATTTTTGGGCATTGTATTCATGTAAGGAAACTGTGGCAAGACATCAGTAGATTTATAATGGAATACGTTTATGAAGATTTTACACTATTGTGGAGAGATGCACTGTTTGGATTCTTTACCTACAATAGAAATAAGTTGAAACAATTTTATGTAATTCATTTCATTATTCTTTTGGCCAAATTTCATATTCACAAATGTAAATTTACAAACAAAACACCACGATTTATTACCATACCATGTTTTTTTAAACTGTATTTTAAGACAATGAAATACTCTACCAACAAAAAAGCTATTAGAATTGTAAATGTTTGTATATGTCCTTTAAGGTCCATGTGTAATGTGATATTGTACCCCCTAGCCCAATTGTCCTTTGTATATTCTTTATATATACTTGTGTTCCATGTACTTTGTGTATTGATTAGTTGTTAATTAAAATAATAATAATAATAAAAACAGGTTCTTCTTCTTCGATAAGGTTTAACGGCTGTTGACATCCAATAAATGTTGCATTGCCGCCACCTACTAGACTGGAGTATAACTCCCTTATACGTTGCTTGAAAAATAAATAAACAAATAACCTACCATCTAACTACACTCACAAAAAAATATATTATAATAATAAAATAAAAAAAATAAACACCACCCTACTCCACTATTTGAATCTATTTAGTCCTACTTCAGGCCAACAGCCTGAAAGGATGGAACACCACCACTCAACACACCCTGTAACTCTTCTGACGCAAAATCTCGCACACCCAAATACCTCTCTGCAGCTGCCACCACCACCTCAATTCTCTGCGACTTACGTTCCATCCTTGCAGTACAGTTGATAACCATTGCTATAAATGCAAAAAATCTAATCTTAACTGAAACATATATCACTTGTTGGTTTACCCCTCTGTACTGGTACAGATCTACTATTCACACCACTCCTCTCAGGATCCCTCCCCCTTGACCCATCTTCCTCAACTTTCTTCACTGCCTCAGCATATGACAATTTCTGCACTACTCTTACCCTGGAAACCTCAAACTGCCTCTCTCGCACAGGACATTTCTGATCCCCAGCCCCATGGGCACCCCTACAATTAACACATACCAATACCTTCCCCAATGCTGGTTGAAATAATGCCAAGAGTGTGCAAAGCTGTCATCAAGGCAAAGGGTGGCTACTTTGAAGAATATCAAATGTAAAATATATTTTGATTTGTTTGCACTTTTTTGGTTACTACATAATTCCATATGTGTTATTTCATAGTTTTGATGTCTTCACTATTATGCTACAATGTAGAAAATAGTAAAAAATAAAGAAAAAAACCCTTGAATGAATAGGTGTGTCCACACTTTTGACTGGTACTGTATGTATTGTCGGTAGCCTGATACTGTAAGCAACATTCTATTTCAATGTTACATTCTAGCAATCAACTGTATGTTATGTATCAATCAAACCTAATGAAATGTGATATATTTTGCACCAACGTTGTCTTTGGATTGTAGCTCAAAATATTGCTGGAGTTATGAAACCCTATGATGAAATTCAAAATTATTGAATGATCAAATCAAATGTTATTGCTCACATACACATATTCAGCAGATGTTATTGCAGAAGTAGCGAAATGCTTGTAGGCCAAGGTCTGTTCATCAACACACAGTAGGCCTACCGATTAGTAGCCTAGAATACCGCCATAATAAATCAGTCCCCCAACAGCAAATAGCAAAACAGAATGAGCAAATTAAGAGATTTATTCCATTTCTGATCGAAAGTACACTGCAATTTTGCTCATTGCCCACAAATATATTTCTAATAAGTCTTTAATTAAAAATAAGGCTTCAATTCTGAATTTATTTGGTACCCATTTGTACCCAAAATAACACTGTGCCTGTAAAGAAATATGAAGATATTTTAACATCTTCTGAAGTTGTGTTGTAAAGGCAGGCCTTTTTATAAACATTGTGGATTTTCTGTTTCTTCTGCATCCATTATGCCTGATAGGTTTTCCTATATCTCTCACTGCTGCTGTGTCATTTCACTGTGCCCTCTATACTACCCTAATGCAGCAGGCCAAGAGGGAAATGAAAGCCAACCCCTTAAGATACTGTAAACTGATGGTAGGGGTACTCTACCTACATGTACATAATACCTCAATTACCTTGACTAAATGGTGCCCCCACACATTGACACTGTACCGGTACCCTCTGAATATAGGCTCGCTATTGTTATTTTACTGCTGCTGTTTAATTATTTGTACCTTTTATTTTCAATTTTTTTTTACTTATCTATTTTTTACTTAACACTTATTTTTCTTAAAACTGCATTGTTGGTTAAGGGCTTGTAAGTAAGCATTTCACTGTAAGGTTGTTGTATTCGGCGCATGGGACAAACATAATTTGATTTGACTTAACTATATGTCAAATAATTTGCCTGAAGCCTATTTCCCCCAGAGGTTTGAGGCTTATGTTAAACCTGCTATGATACTTAAATGATCTCTATCACAATTAAAACAACAGAAACTGAAGAAAGTCACAACAGAAGAAAATGATTGACTGTAATGAGTAAGGCTGCTACTATGAGAGCGTGTGCTGCCTACCGTGTGTGTGTGGTTTCAGTGTCCACTGTCGTGGCAAGTTGAGTGGTTCTGGCTGAAGACTCCTGGTTTGAAAATAGTCCCTGGTTTATTGGTAGAATATTCCTGACATACAAAAGGTTCCTGGTTTGGAAATTATGCTAAGGTTAAAGAGGGTCTGTTGTGATAGGCAGACCCAGAATGAAGTGGATTTAAGGGAATAGTGATTGGCAGGTCAGTCTCTGTGAGTGGGGCCTGCTAGCTGACTGGCAGTCCGGCGTTGGTCTTCTTGTCATGGATGGTGCTTAGCATGTCTGAGACGAGCTCCTCAAGCCCATAGGTCGACTTCCAGCCCCAGTCTCTCTGTGCATTGGAGTCATCAAACCTCACTGGCCAGCTGTCTGCTACACACCAGGGGACAATCATGGTCAATAGTTATTTTACACATCACAACTTTCATAAGACCCAATGATGACATCATTCATGATTGGGGACCGTGTGAAGCAAACCCAGAGCAAATAAAATTTGATTTGATTCGATTTGAAATAGCAATGCTGTAGGAGGTCAAGGATGAGAGAAAGGCTGACATGTAAGGCTTACAATATTTAATACAAAAATACAATGCATATCTACTCTAGCCTATACACTATGAAGGAGAAAATGTTTCATATACTTCTGCTATGGCTTAATTCAAATCACACATCTTGAGGTTCAATAACAATTAAAAACACTCCACAGACAGTCAGACACACACCAATAAGGTGAACAATGAACATACCAATGGTCTGGCGGACAGAGTCAGGGTTATAGGTGACCTTGAGGTGGGGCAGGTGCTTGCGTATTTCCGTGGAAACTTCCTCGGGGGTGAAGCTCATGGCAGCGATGTTGTACGTGCGCAGCGACAGTTGGCATTCCGGGGCATGCATGAACTCCACAGTCGCACGGTGGCAGTCACCAATGTGCATCATGGGCAGACGTGTGTCAGCGCGTAAATAGCACTCGTGGTGACCTGTGCTGAGTGCATCGTGAAAAATCTGGACAGCATAGTCTATAGGAAACGAGAGCAAAAAAGTACACAGAATGTATTGGAATATATCCCTATGGCATTAATACCTTAATAAATGATTATATGATAAATATGGGTTACCTGTTGTTCCTCCCCCAGGCTGTGTGTTAGCTGAGATGATGCCAGGATAGCGTAGGCAGCGGAAGTCCAGTCCATACTTGTGATGAAGATACTAACATTGAGAGAAGCAAATAACCAGCAAAAGCATATTCCACTTAATCTGCACTATGTTAATTAATTGACTTACTTTCTCTGAAAAATCTACATGTGAAAACTCTCTCGCTTTAAGAGAGGACCGGCAGGTTGTGTGCTCTCGCTTTAAGAGAGGACCGGCAGGTTGTGTGCTCTCGCTTTAAGAGAGGACCGCCAGGTTGTGTGTGTGCAAGAGTGTGCATTTGACAGCAATGTGGTCGCATTATGACTGCATCTATGACTGTTTGTGTGTTGATGTGTGTATATTTGTATGTATGAACATAACAGGTCACACCTCCCCCATCAGTTCGGCGTGCACTTTGGACACCCCATAAATGGTGTGAGGCCTCTGGACACACAGGTCAGGTGCGGGGTCACGGGGAGAAGAAGGGCCAAAAGCTCCGATGGTGCTAGGGACAAAGAGACGTAAGCAGCTCTCCAGAGCCAGGTCCAGCACATTATGAAGGCCTAGAAAGAACAGCAAGGAGTGAAGCTTTAGACAAAAACATACAAACCTTGCAAAAAGGGATACAGTGATACTGCCCTGGATACTGCTGTAGCGTGTGTGTGAATTTGGAGCTGACCTGTGATATTAATCTTGCGTGCCAGGGCCACATTGGCCTCTCCTACAACACTGAGTAGAGCGCTGTAATGCACCAGCCAGGTGATGCGGTTATTCACCACCAACTCTCTGAGGTTCTTATAGTCCAACACGTCAGCATACACAAACGGGCCTGAGGGAGAGGAGAAGAGATTGACAAACTACGGATTGCCCCTTCAAGGCAGGGAACATGTTATTTTCTGCAGAAAAGAAGAGGATTTGAGAAGCGCAGTATGGAGATGTGCAGGGACATTGAGATCAATAGAGAATTGCTGATCGTGCCAAATAAGAAAACTTACCACTTCTGTACACTTCTGGTGGAGCCTTTTTAATATCCGATAGGATAACGTTTTCTGTTCCGTACTGTTTCCTACACATTGATATTCAATTAATATATGACATTTCAGTTAATTCCTGGAATTTACGGAATTGAATTGGATAGGAGCCCAACCCCAGAAGGTAAACTAGATGTTAAGTGAGAATTCGACAACCTGGGGAATATTCAGGCTATCAACATCGAAGAAATCAGCATTGAAGAAAAGATTGCTCTTTAGTTTTTTTCTTACCTCAGGATTTCTGCAAGCCCCACACCTAACTGGCCAAGGCCTCCTTAACCACAAAGAGAAAAATAATGCACAATACAATGCAGAATTCATAAGCATTCATGAAACAACACCATCTCAATTGTTCTTGTTCATTTGTATTTGCTAAAAGGTCTCAGAGAATATATGGTGAAAATGTGTTTCTTATGTACAATTTCAGAAAAAAGTAGGGCTGGATGTTTTGTCATATTCTGCTTCAACCAGGCTGCAACCTTTTTTGTTTTCATCAAAGCTTTATGTACAGACAAAAACTGGCCTCAGGCCATTATTCTGCCCATGGTCACTTGCTGGGGCCTTTTTGTCCCCAGTCTACTCACAGCCTATTGTACTAAGGAAAAGAGGATGGCCACTTACTGAACAGTGAAAACAACTCGAAATGACAAAGAGAATGACAGCATGCCTATGCGTGTATAAAAAAAATGTGAACAGATTTGACTCAATTTCATAAACACATATACATCCTATAGGGCCTATCTATAGACTATGGGCCATAAAGTGTTATTTGCTACTTGAGATAATAAAAAATAGTTAACCTGTGATGAGAATTCGTGGGTTCTCTGCAGTAGATTGAATTGAATCCTGACTGTTCCGCCGGCTGTTCTGTCGAGGCGACCAACTACAGCCCCGGAATGACAAACTACGCGCCCGGCTGCGACAGCCATGGCACAACGATCCGAATAGAGCTGCCGCGGAGGGCATACAGAACCGCATACCCGGTAGCATGTGGAGCTGTTGACCCTGTGGAAAAAGATGGATCAAAGACAACAGGCTATGTTATCTATTTCATCCGGAAAATCAATCTCACTCAGTAGGAATGACACCATTTAGGCCACAGGCACGGTTCATTCTATGGATTAATTCAAAAATTACAATTTGAACAGTGCAATGGAAAAATCAAATCAAATTTTATTGGTCGAATACACATATGTAACGTTAGCAGATGTTATTGCGGTTTTAGCGAAATGCTTGTGTTCCTTGCTCCAACAGTGCAGTACTATCTAACAATACACAACAATACACATGAATCTAAAAGTAAAAGAATGGAATTAAGAAATATAGAAATATTAGGACGAGCAATGTAGGAGTCCAGAGTGTGTATAAATATCAAATCAAACTGTATTTGTCACATGTGCCAAATACAACACGTGTAGACTTTACTGTGAATTGCTTAACCCAACAGTGCAGTTTAAGAAGAGTTAAGAAAATATTTACCAAGTAGACAAAAATAAAACGTAATGATAAAAAGTAATAGTAAAATGTAACACATTAATAATAACAATAACAAGGTTATATACATGGGGAACAGGTACCGAGTCAGTGTGTGGGGGTACATATTATTTGAGCTAATTTGTACATGTAGGTGAAGTCACTATGCAGATATAATATACAGCGAGTAGCATATATGTATGTATATATGTATATATATGTGTGTGTCTGTGTTTGTGTGTGATGGGCTGTAATAGACATTATGGACCGTGTGTGGATAGAATATATAGTATATCTGAAGAATACGTGGATAGAATAGTAAATGTACAGCATTAGTTGAATAGGATGGCCTTGACTAGAGTACAGTATATACATTTGAAATTGGTTAAACCGTATGTAAACATTATTAAAATGACGAGTTTTCCATGTCTATGTACATATGGCAGCAGCCTCGAAAGTGCAGGGGTGAGTAACCGGGTGGTACCCTGCCTGTAAATTCAGGGCAGGGTACTGGATGGAGGCCAGCTAGTGATGCCTATTTAACAGTCAGCCTTGAGAAAGAAGCTGTTTTTCAGTTACACATCCGTACAACAATGAGTAGGTTAGTTATGTAACATTGTTGTTTAGCCCATTTAAAACATCAATTTTATACAGTTCATATTGACTGAAACACCACGCGTTATCTTTCAGAAGTAGAATGGATACAAAACAACATGTTACCTGTGTGCTGACAAAAACCTGCAATCAGTCTCTGTTCGTGCCAACCACTTGTTGCCCAAACTGAAGACTTTACAGATCGCACAATCGCGTTTCACGATATGTTACAAAACGAATTTATGAAAATTGCGCTGGTAAAACGGGTTTCATGGTAGTTAACTCTTGGAATTAAAAGATTACCCTCCGATTGGTCACGGATTAAGCGCACCAAGCATCCATTGGGTAAAACTAGATAAACGGCTGATGAAAGTCATGCTGGGATATGTGGTTTTCCTTGTTGTGATGTAAGAGCGCAAGAGGGCGTGACTCAATTGTAAAGGACTACAATATCCAGCCTGCAAGGCAATACATGTGGGCAAACATGCTGACTAGCTGCTCACAGTGGATTTGTATTGTGTAGAAATGTTTAGCTGAGTTTGGCTTGAGCAGGACTGGAGCGTAGAGGCTTACTTCAGAGTCAGAGAAGGGATCAAAAATATATTTGACAAGTGACAACAAGCATTATGCTACTTACTACAGTTTAGTGTAATGTATGTCACCTCAGGTGTAGTGTGTTGTCTATGAGTCAAATGCTGTGAAGAGGACTTCTGATTCCTGTCTTTAAAACCCAACAGAAACACACATCAACCAACCAAATCAGAATACAGAAACAATTTATTAACAAAAACAATATGATACAATACCTGTCAAATGTTTTAGAAAAACTACTCATTATTTTGACTATTTTCTACATTGTAGAATAATAGTGAAGACATCAAAACTATGAAATAACACATATGGAATCATGTAGTAACCAGAAAAGTGTTAAACAAATCCAAATATATTTTACATTTGAGATTCTTCAAAGTAGCCACCCTTTGCCTTGATGACAGCTTTGCACACTCTTGGCATTCTCTCAACCAGCTTCATGAGGGAGTCACCTGGAATGCATTTCAATTAACATGTTTGCCTTCTTAAAAGTTAATTTGTGGAATTTCTTTCCTTCTTAATGCGTTTGAGCCAATCAGTTGTGTTGTGACAAAGTAGGGGGGTTGTGCAGAAGATCGCCCTATTTGGTAAAAGACCATATTATGGCAAGAACAGCTCAAAAAAGCAAAGAGAAATGACAGTCCATCATTACTTTAAGACATGAAGGTCGGTCTATACAGAACATTTCAAGAACTTTGATAGTTTCTTCAAGTGCAGTCGCAAAAACCATCAAGCGCTATGATGAAACTGGCTCTCACGAGGACCGCCACAGGAATGGCAGACCCAGAGTTACCTCTGCTGCAGAGGATAAGTTCATTACAGTTACCAGCCTAAGAAATTGCAGCCCAAATAAATGCTTCACAGAGTTCAAGTAACAGACACATCTCAACATCAACTGTTCAGAGGAGACTGTGTGAATCAGGCTTTCATGGTCGAATTGCTGCAAAGAAACCATTGCGATAACAACACCCACCCGTAGCACGCGCTCCAGCAGGTATATCTCACTGGTCATCCCCAAAGCCAACACCTTTTTGTCCGCCTTTCCTTCCAGTTCTCTGCTGCCAATGACTGGAACGAATTGCAAAAATCGCTGAAGCTGGAGACTTATATTTCCCTCAATAACTTTAAACATCAGCTATCCGAGCAGCTAACCGATCGCTGCAGCTTTACATAGCCCATCTGTAAATAGCCCACCCAATCTACCTACCTCATCCCCATATTGTTTTTATTTACTGTTCTGCTCTTTTGCACACCAGTATTTCTACTTGCACATCGCCATCTGGTCATCTATAACTCCAGTGTTAATTTTTTAAATTTTAATTAATTTGCTACTATGGCCTATTTATTGCCTTACCTCATGCCATTTGCACACACTGTATATAGACTTTCTTTTTTTTCTATTGTGTTATTGACTGTACGCTTGTGTACCTCTGTGTTGTTGTTTGTGTCTCACTGCTTTGCTTTATCTTGGCCAGGTCGCAGTTGCAAATGAGAACTTGTTCTTAACTGGCCTACCTGGTTAAATAAAGGTGAAATACATTTTTTTAAATACTAAAGGACACCATAAGAGGAAGAGACTTGCTTGGGCCAAGAAACACGAGCAATGGACATTAGACCGGTGGAAAAGTATCCTTTGGTCTGGAGTCCAAATGGGAGATGTTTGGTTCCAACCACCGTGTCTTTGTGAGACGCAGTGTGGATGAACTGATGATCTCCGCATGTGTATTTCCCACCAAAAAGCATGGAGGAGGAGGTGTTATGGTGTGGGGGTGCTTTGCTGGTGACAATGTCTGTGATTTATTTAGAATACAAGGCACACTTAACCAGCATGGCTACCAGAACATTCTGCAGCGATACGCCATCCCATCTGGTTTGGGCTAAGTGGGACTATCGTTTGTTTTTCAACAGGACAAATGACCCAACACACCTCCAGGTTGTGTAAGGGATATTTTACCAAGAAGGAGAGTGATGGAGTTCTGCATCAGATCACCTGGCCTCCACAATCCCCCTACCACAACCAAATCGAGATGGTTTGGGATGAGTTGTACCACAGAGTGAAGGAAAGCAGCCAACAAGTGCTAAGCATATGTGGGAGCTCCTTCAAGACTGTTGAAAAGCATTCCAGGTGAAGCTGGTTGAGAGAATGCCAAGAGTGTGCAAGCTGTCCTCAAGGCAAAGAGTGGCTATTTGAAGAATCTCAAATATAAGATTTGTTTAGAACTTTTTTTAACACTTTTTGGTTACTACATAATTCCATGTGTTATTTCATAGTTTGATGTCTTCACTATTATTCTACAATGTAGAAAATAGTCAAAATAAATAAAAAACCCTTGAATGAGTAGGTGTGTCCACACATTTGACTGG
Source organism: Oncorhynchus mykiss (assembly GCF_057628025.1). Classification (NCBI taxonomy): domain Eukaryota; kingdom Metazoa; phylum Chordata; class Actinopteri; order Salmoniformes; family Salmonidae; genus Oncorhynchus; species Oncorhynchus mykiss. The sequence goes on along the minus strand of NC_143046.1, from coordinate 62,175,033 downwards.
TACTGTATGTGTTGTAGGTAGCCTGATACTGTAAGCAACATGACTAGGTGTTCCAAAACTTTTGAACGGTTGTGTACATGTGTTTTGTCCTGAAATGCATCATAGTACTAGGCTAAGGTTAAAAGGACATCACATTCGTCCTGCACGAAATAAGCTATGAAATCGTTTGAATTCATCTTGTGAAATGTTTGATTGTCAACAATAATATACATTACATTTTCCCTGATCTCTTAATTCTAGAAAACAAAATCTGGACTTGCAGTGAAAACAGTGTTAAAATGGTAGTTTGAGTAGATATGTGTCATAGAGAAACATTTTTAACAATGAGGAACTTTCACAGTATGCGATGCAATTTGATGTCCATAGGAGCAGCAATCTCTTGCAATAAAAGTAGATTTGTTCTCTCCCTCAACAGTCAATCAACCAGGATGAGCCTCCAGTGTCTCTGTGTGTCACTGTATTGTTGTCCTCTCTTCATCAATGTTTTCAACTTTCCTCACGGCACTCAATGACAAGGTTCCGTATCTCCCCCTGTGTTCCCTCAGGTGAAGAGCATGTTGGGTCCCCCGCAGGAGCAGATCTTATACACATCCAGAAAAAGACATGTTCTTCGGAAATAATGCAATATTTTTCGGTGCGTATTACTCAGCGATTAACTGTTTTAGTAAATACTCTTCATGTAATAGCTATTTCGATTCACCCATCCAACATTCAGCGTATGTCAGAGGGCTGCTGAAGGGGAGAGCAGCCCCAGATCTGCCTGTAGTACTGTAACTCACCTCTCCAGAGCTGCAGGGACTGTGGCTGGACGGAGGGCCAGATGACCAGCTCAGTAGGCTCAAACAGGGGGTAGAGTAGTGCTCCTCTCACAGGGCCTCAGGAGGGACTGGAACAGACAGTGCGTTCTCTCCTTTGCCCCTGCAGCACACCAAACAATAGAGAGAGACAGATGAAGAGCAAGTGGAAAGGTAGAGACAGATGCGGATTTAGTGTGGATAGACTATATTCTTGGACAAGGACTGTGGATATAAGGAGTCTGGACAACGGATGAATCCAGGTGTCACACGTCTCAACTCTCCTGATCGCTGTTGCAGAGGAAGGTGCCATAGTCTGAAGCATAGACCTCATTGGCCAGCCGCAGCAGCAGAGGCTCAGAGAACTGCCGGGCCAGCTGCAACACACAGTCCAGCAGCATCATCAACACATGAGCTCCATCACTTGATCTAAAGAAATGATGAATTACCAGACACTGACGATGATTTACGGATGATGAGAAGCACATTTCTTTATTGATAATAATGTGGGGTAGAGATGTCCTCTTGATTGTTGCTGATCACCTGCAAACGAGAGTAGACATGAGAGTTTATGGTCGCACGCTGTCAATAGGTTTGTGCGCTCAAAACCCATTGTTGTGCATTGCTCAGTGTCACGTTCTGACCCTAGTTATTGTGTTCATTGTTTGTTTTAGTTGGTCAGGACGTGAGTTGGGTGGGCATTCTATGTTTTGTGTTTCTAGGTTGTTTTTCTGTGTTCGGCCTAGTTTGGTTCTCAATCAGAGGCAGGTGTCGTTAGTTGTCTCTGATTGAGAATCATACTTAGGTAGCCTGGATTTCACTGTTGTTTTGTGGGTGATTGTTTCCGTGTCTGTTTCACCACACAGGATTGTTTCGGTTTTCACATTTATTGTTTTGTAATTTGAAGTGTTCAGTTTGGATTTATGTATTAAATAAGATGAACACTCACCACGCTGCGCTTTGGTCCTCTCCTTCCCAGGAAGAAAGCTGTTACACCCAGTATGTAACTCATGTATTTATGATCGGGAAGTACAACTGATGTATTCATGTTTGACTATTAAATCATGAGGGTTAAGCTTAAGAAATGGAGCTGCTTACCTTGTTTTCCTCATTAATTGAAGGGTTATCTGTTAATTTCCTGGTCTGAGAATTGACGGAGAAATGGGGCGTGTTTGAGCGCATAGTTTCTTACGTACAGTACATGTTTATATCCCTGGTTGTATTTATGCTTAAAGCATTGTGTAGAATCTTTATTGAACTGTGTGCACTATGGAAATACATTTTATGTTTATAATATGAACAGGTGTATATTGTAATGGTTGCCCTTGATTCTGAGTATGCATCCTGGTAATCTGTCTGGACCTGCGGCCTTGCGAATGTTAACCTGTTTAAAGGTCTTACTCACATTGGCTATAGAGAGTGTGATCACATAGTCGTTTGTAACAGCTGGTGCTCTCATGCATGGTTCAGTGTTTGCCTCGAAGTGAACATATTTGGTATTTAGCTCGACTGGTAGGCTAGCATCACTGGGCAGCTCGCGGCTGGGTTTCCATTCGTAATCTGTGATATACTGAACAGAAATCTAAACGCAACACAATTTCAAAGAGTAAATTGAAATAGGCCCTAATGAGTTTATCTATGGATTTCACATTGCTGGGCAAGGGCGCAGCCATGGGTGGGTCTGGGAGGGCATAGGCCTAACCACTTGGGATCCATGCCCACCCACTGGGGAGCCAGCCGGGCTTTATTACAGACATAAATACTTCTCAGTTTCATCAGCTGTCTGGGTGGCAGGTCTCAGATGATCCCGCAGGTGAAGAAGCTGGATGTGGTGGTCCTGGGCTGGCGTGGTTACACGTGGTCTGTGGTTTTTAGGCCAGTTGGCCCTACTGCCAAATTCTAAAATGAAGTTGGTGGCAGCTTATGGTAGATAAATTAACATTACATTATCTGGCAACAGCTCTGGTGGACATTCCTGCAGTCAGCATACCAATTGCACGCTCCCTCAACTTGAGACATCTCTGGCATTGTATTGTGTGACAAAACTGCACATTTTAGTGGCCTTTTATTGTCTCCAGCACAAGGTGCACCTGTGTAATGACCATGCTGTTTAATCACCTTCTTGATGTGACACACCTGTCAGGTGGATGGATTATCTTGGCAAAAAGAGAAATGCTCACTAACAGGAATGTAAACAAATGTGTGCAATTTGTTGTTGAGAAATAAGATTTTTGTGCATAGGGAACATTTCTGGGATCTTTTATTTCAGCTCATGAAATATGGCACCGACATTTTTGTTCAGTATAGTTTTCAAGCCCTGCCACGTCTGATGAGTGTCAGAGCCGGTGTAGTAGGATTCGATCTTAATCGTGTATTGACGCTCTGCCTGTTTGCTGGGGCTGAGCTCCCTGCCATACATGACCTCTACACCAGGCGGTGTCAGAGGAAGGCCCTAAAAATTGTCAAAGATTCCAGCCACCAAGTCATAGACTGTTCTCTCTGCTACCGCACGGAAAGCGGTACCAATGCATCAAGTCTGCCCCCAATCCATAAGACTGCTAAATAGTTTGGTTGAATAGTTGTTCACGATGCATGTAACGAATACAATTTGATTTGATTGTTAATTAATCATTGTGTGAAACATATTCCCATTGGCGGATGCATTGTGGGTATAAGAACCCTGCTATTTCATTGTTTGAGAGAGGCAGGGATCAGGTCAGCATGCCTCCAGTTTTAAAGCTATACTTGACACCTGGGTTTTTCTTTGATAGAGTTCCACATATTTTGATTCAGATTGTCTTTGATCATCAACCACTTTTGTTGTAAATACAGTTTTCGCCAGTCTATTTTCTCCATCTACATATAAAAAGGCTCACTCTGGGAAAGAGAAGTCAATATCTGCTGTTGCCTCCTCACTGTTATAATCCAACGGCATGGCCAACCTTACACACATACACACACAGGAAGCCGGCCAGTGTGCGTGTATTTGGGTCCAGGATGAGTTGGGCCAAAGAGCTCACCAGAAGGGTGGTGTCTGTGACCTTTGAACCATGGACTAGAACAGTGTGGCCATCCCTGGACACAGCCACAGAGCACCATAGAGGGTTACATAACATACACTGAACAAAAATATAAACACAACAATTACAAATATTTTACTGAGTTACAGTTCATGTAAGGAAATCAGTCAATTGAAATATATTAATCAGGCCCTAATCTATCGATTTCACATGACTGGGAATACAGAAAACCAGTCAGTATGTGGTGTGACCACCATTTGCCTCATGCATCGCACCACATCTCCTTCGCATAGAGTTGATCAGGCTGTTGATTGTGGCCTGTGGAATGTTGTCCAACTCCTCATCAATGGCTGTGGGAAGTTGCTGGATATTGGTGGGAACTGGAACGCGCTGTCATACACATCGTTTTCAGAGGATCCCAAACATGCTCAATGGGTGAGTATGCAGGCCATGGAAGAACTGGGAGTTCTCCAGCTTGCTCAGTAAGCAGTCCACACTGTGGGAGTGATACCCACAGGCCTCCACCAGCTTTATCAGACTCTCCTGGGGATACACACATACAACTATTCAGTCAATAGGCATAGAGCTATTCAGCCAAACAAATGTGTCATTGTTTGGCATGACAAAAAAAGGGGTTGGCTAAAGCAGAAACAGCCTGGCAACTACGTTAGACATACGTAGCCACAAACACATGAAAGAACTCACACACAACAGGCAAACACACAGACACCTTTCCAGTTGGCAGTGCAGTCTCTTCCAACAGCTGTAGCTAGATCTGGACTCCAACCTGTCCTCTGTCATCCTGGTCTGCTGAACATATTGCTTGGAACCTATGTCAACGATGTAACCCAGCCCAGAGCTGTCAATTACCGACTGGAGGAGGAGCGCATCCTCCCTACAGCGCTTCCTATTGGCTTCCGTCAGGGTCCGGCTACTGCACATGATGACCTGGGAAACACAATTTTGCTATTTGATACCGTAGATGCCATCTACAGACAAAAGTATGGCATTGTAGTGACATGAATGTATCTGTGTGTGACTGCAACTCCATTTATGTGCGTGTTCATGTGTGGGCTCCCGAGTGGCGCAGCGGTCTAAGGCACTACATCTCAGTGCTAGAGGCGTCACTGGTTCGATCCCGGGCTGTATCGCACCCGGCCGTGATCGGGAGTTCCATGGAGCGGCGCACAATTGATCCAGCGTCGTCTGGGTTAGGGGAGGGTTTGGCTGGTGTAGGCCGTCATTGTAAATAAGAAGTTGTTCTTAACTGACTTGCCTTGTTAAATAAAGGTTAAGACACACAGTGTAGTCTCTGTTCACATGACTCAGTCTCTACCTATCCTGCTGCAGGGGGAGATGAAAGTTGGAAGACACAACAACACATATACAGTGCCTTGCGAAAGTATTCGGCTCCCTTGAACTTTGCGACCTTTTGCCACATTTCAGGCTTCAAACATAAAGATATAAAACTGTATTTTTTTGTGAAGAATCAACAACAAGTGGGACACAATCATGAAGTGGAACGACATTTATTGGATATTTCAAACTTTTTTAACAAATCAAAAACTGAAAAATTGGGCGTGCAAAATTATTCAGCCCCCTTAAGTTAATACTTTGTAGCGCCACCTTTTGCTGCGATTACAGCTGTAAGTCGCTTGGGGTATGTCTCTATCAGTTTTGCACATCGAGAGACTGACATTTTTTCCCATTCCTCCTTGCAAAACAGCTCGAGCTCAGTGAGGTTGGAAGGAGAGCATTTGTGAACAGCAGTTTTCAGTTCTTTCCACAGATTCTCGATTGGATTCAGGTCTGGACTTTGACTTGGCCATTCTAACACCTGGATATGTTTATTTTTGAACCATTCCATTGTAGATTTTGCTTTATGTTTTGGATCACTGTCTTGTTAGAAGACAAATCTCCGTACCAGTCTCAGGTCTTTTGCAGACTCCATCAGGTTTTCTTCCAGAATGGTCCTGTATTTGGCTCCATCCATCTTCCCATCAATTTTAACCATCTTCCCTGTCCCTGCTGAAGAAAAGCAGGCCCAAACCATGATGCTGCCACCACCATATTTGACAGTGGGGATGGTGTGTTCAGCTGTGTTGCTTTTACGCCAAACATAACGTTTTGCATTGTTGCCAAAAAGTTCAATTTTGGTTTCATCTGACCAGAGCACCTTCTTCCACATGTTTGGTCTGTCTCCCAGGTGGCTTGTGGCAAACTTTAAACAACACTTTTTATGGATATCTTTAAGAAATGGCTTTCTTCTTGCCACTCTTCCATAAAGGCCAGATTTGTGCAATATACGACGATTGTTGTCCTATGGACAGAGTCTCCCACCTCAGCTGTAGATCTCTGCAGTTCATCCAGAGTGATCATGGGCCTCTTGGCTGCATCTCTGATCAGTCTTCTCCTTGTATGAGCTGAAAGTTTAGAGGGACGGCCAGGTCTTGGTAGATTTGCAGTGGTCTGATACTCCTTCCATTTCAATATTATCGCTTGCACAGTGCTTCTTGGGATGTTTAAAGCTTGGGAAATCTTTTTGTATCCAAATCCGGCTTTAAACTTCTTCACAGCAGTATCTCAGACCTGCCTGGTGTGTTCCTTGTTCTTCATGATGCTCTCTGCGCTTTTAACGGACCTCTGAGACTATCACAGTGCAGGTGCATTTATACAGAGACTTGATTACACACAGGTGGATTGTATTTATCATCATTAGTCATTTAGGTCAACATTGGATCATTCAGAGATCCTCCCTGAACTTCTGGAGAGAGTTTGCTGCACTGAAAGTAAAGGGGCTGAATAATTTTGCACGCCCAATTTTTCAGTTTTTGATATGTTAAAAAAGTTTGAAATATCCAATAAATGTCATTCCACTTCATGATTGTGTCCCACTTGTTGTTGATTCTTCACAAAAAAATACAGTTTTATATCTTTATGTTTGAAGCCTGAAATGTGGCAAAAGGTCGCAAAGTTCAAGGGGGCCGAATACTTTCGCAAGGCACTGTAGTTCACTGTTAAACAATGAGGGTGATTTGTGGTTCTATATGTACACAACCTTTTGAGGGCCATATATGGAGCGAGCCATTGAACCCTTTTTGGTTTGAAATAATATGATTTCTTCTAACAGGGCCTACACTGGGTCTATTAGGTTGTCTTGACATAGCGATCCCCAGGTTATCATATGTTTTAGAACTACAGTAGCCTAAATGTACCATGTCAAGGGTTTCACAGGAAGCTGACTATATAGCTTAGCAGGGATTCATGTTGTTTCCCACATGTACTGTATACACTACACAGTCATAATGTAGTAAGTGAAACCACATGCAGAGCTGGTATTGTGGGCTCAGCAGGATGAATTGATCTGAATCTTGACCCTTCCATTGTGTCTGCCCAGTGACCCATAGGCATGTTGCTCTGTTCCCAACCCCCTCTGTGGACTTCCTGATCCCAGCGCTCTGTTTTCCTGTCACATGTGAAGACCTGGATTATAGTCTGTGATGATTGTCTCTGATTTTAGATTTAATGCAACAACGACGGGACATCTATGTGTGTGTGTGTGGCACTTACTAGCTCCTCCATTTGAGCGTAGGCCTGTGGAGGCGATGAGATACCCCACTGGTCCTGGAGACTGAGTTTAAACGGTCTGTAGAAAAATGGATACATATCGGACACACTTACCAGAGAAGAGAGAGACCACAGAGAGCGAGAGCAAGAGAGGGGGGGGGGGGCCAGATTCATCACTGCTGCAAATGAATGCAGAAAGTCCTCAATTCTTTGCAGTTCATGACAAAAAGCATGTGGAGGAAAACAATAAGAATCCTCTATTCCTTTCGCACAGTAATTGTCGTGGCAGAATCAGAATTATTTAGGTAACATTTCTAAATAAAATGTTTTATTTATTTTATTTAATGCTTATGTGAGATACACTGCTCAAAAAAATAAAGGGAACACTTAAACAACACAATGTAACTCCAAGTCAATCACACTTCTGTGAAATCAAACTGTCCACTTAGGAAGCAACACTGATTGACAATAAATTTCACATGCTGTTGTGCAAATGGAATAGACAACAGGTGGAAATTATAGGCAATTAGCAAGACACCCCAAATAAAGGAGTGGTTCTGCAGGTGGGGACCACAGACCACTTCTCAGTTCCTATGCTTCCTGGCTGATGTTTTGGTCACTTTTGAATGCTGGCGGTGCTTTCACTCTAGTGGTAGCATGAGACGGAGTCTACAACCCACACAAGTGGCTCAGGTAGTGCAGCTCAGCCAGGATGGAAAATCAATGCGAGCTGTGGCAAGAAGGTTTGCTGTGTCTGTCAGCGTAGTGTCCAGAGCATGGATGTGCTACCAGGAGACAGGCCAGTACATCAGGAGACGTGGAGGAGGCCGTAGGAGGGCAACAACCCAGCAGCAGGACCGCTACCTCTGCCTTTGTGCAAGCAGGAGCACTGCCAGAGCCCTGCAAAATAACCTCCAGCAGGCCACAAATGTGCATGTGTCTGCTCAAACGGTCAGAAACAGACTCCATGAGGGTGGTATGAGGGCCCGATGTCCACAGGTGGGGGTTGTGCTTACAGCCCTACACCGTGCAGGACGTTTGGCATTTGCCAGAGAACACCAAGATTGGCAAATTCACCACTGGCGCCCTGTGCTCTTCACAGATGAAAGCAGGTTCACACTGAGCACGTGACAGACGTGACAGAGTCTGGAGACGCCGTGGAGAACGTTCTGCTGCCTGCAACATCCTCCAACATGACCGGTTTGGTGGTGGGTCAGTCATGGTGTGGGGTGGCATTTCTTTGGGGGGGGGGGGCGCCAGAGGTAGCCTGACTGCCATTAGGTACCGAGATGAGATCCTCAGACCCCTTGTGAGACCATATGCTGGTGCGCTTGGCCCTGTGTTCCTCCTAATGCAAGACAATGCTAGACCTCATGTGGCTGGAGTGTGTCAGCAGTTCCTGCAAGAGGAAGGCATTGATGCTATGGACTGGCCCGCCCGTTCCCCAGACCTGAATCCAATTGAGCACATCTGGGACATCATGTCTCGCTCCATCCACCAACGTCACGTTGCACCACAGACTGTCCAGGAGTTGGCAAATGCTTTAGTCCAGGTCTGGGAGGAGATCCCTCAGGAGACCATCCGCCACCTCATCAGGAGCATGCCCAGGTGTTGTAGGGAAGTCATACAGGCACGTGGAGGCCACACACACTACGGAGCCTCATTTTGACTTGTTAGATCTACCCCCCCCTTTTTTGAAAATTCTGTTAAAAATCGCGCAACTTTTCAGCGTCCTGCTACTCATGCCAGGAATATAGTATATGCATATGATTAGTATGTGTGGATAGAAAACACTCTGAAGTTTATAAAACTGGTTAAATCACGGCTGTGACTATAACAGAGCGTGTGTTTCATTGAAAAACGCAAGAAAAACTGCTCTCTGAAAGCAAAAAATAATTTCCATAAGTCACTTCCACCAGTTGTTAAAGGACAACAGAATTTAATGGAAATTTGCCTGCACTTCATACAAATTCCGCACGATGGCGCCATTGTACTAATTTTCAATCGAATTAATTGTTGGAAAATCCATCTGTCTGACCCCAAGTTTTCCAGTCTTCACCCGGATGCAGTTCAAGGAGAGATCAGATTGCATTGTTTTTGAAGTGAGGACCTATTGAAGAGACATCGCCCTGTAATCGTTTTGATAGATTATAAACGTTTACTAATACCTAAAGTTGGATTACAAAAGGATTTCGAAGTGTTTTGTGAAAGTTTATCGTCGACTTTTTTAATTTTAAAAAATTACGCAGCGTTTAAAAACGATGAATTTTTCTGAATGACACTACTTCAATACAAAGCTATTTTGGGTATATATGGACCGATTTAAACGAAAAAAAGACCCAATAGTGATGTTTATGGGGCATATAGGAGTGCCAAGAAAGAAGCTCGTCTAAGGTAATGAATGTTTTATATTTTATTTCTGCGTTTTGGGTAGCGCCGTCTATCGCAAAATCTGTTGTTTACGTGTCGAGCTGGCATTTTGGGGGGTGCATGCTATCAGATAATAGCTTCTGATGCTTTCGCCGAAAAGCATTTTAAAAATCTGACTTGCTGGCTAGGTTCACAACGAGTGTAGCTTTAATTTAATACCCTGCTTGTGAATTTTGATCAAGGTTTGAGTTTTAACGAGTACATTTAGCATTTAGCGTAGCGCATTTGCATTTCCAGGTGCCTACTTGGGACATGTGCGTCTCAAGTAGATTCAAGAAGTTAAGGACATTACATCAAAGTTGGATCAGCCTGTAGTGTGGTTTTCCACTTTAATTTTGAGTGTGACTCCAAATCCAGACCTCCATGGGTTGATAAATTTGATTTCCATTGATAATTTTTGTGTGATTTTGTCAGCACAATCAACTATGTAAAGAAAAAAGTATTTAATAAGAATATTTCATTCATTCAAATCTAGGATGTGTTATTTTAGTGTTCCCTTTCTTTTTTTGAGCAGTGTATGTCATTAGAATGTCTATTCTTGGATAATACTGTTGGCCGGTTGCAGTTATCTGTTCTCTGTCAGGGTTCAGTTACTTGGGCCGCAGAAAGGGGAGAGGTCAAGCTTGTCTTCATATGTAAACATATCTTTTAAACCATGTGAATGGATCGATTGAGGGGGAACCAATTATCTATTGGCTTCACAATGTCTGTGTGCCAGTCACTGTGTCTCCGTGAGCTTGTCCAGAATGGGAGTGTCTAAAACGACAATTGATATATATCCTAATGTCATGTTGTACCAAGAACGAGAAGTAGAACCTCGTTTTAGGAGAGCAAACTGAACGATAATTTATAGCTAATGCTGTCTGGCTATGGAATACTCCTCTCTCAAGTAAAGTCTTCCTTTGTAATGTTCCTAAGATCTGTTATTCGTCATGTGAGTTGAGATGGGTGTGTCTTGGCTATAAATGATACTAAGAATTGTTTTGTAAGCGCTCTCAGAGAATTAATTTATAGACACTGAATTGATCTGAGAGTCAAAGGGTTGTGATGGAGCTCATATAATTAAAGATAGACTTTATGATAACTCTGACTCTGTGTGTGGTTTGCTCTCATGATTTGGTAAATACAGGACATTTCCACTACATACTACGGACATGGAAAGCAGCATAGTGCAAAACACAAAAAACACATCCAGACTCACACACAAGGTATCTCACAATTATGTAAATCCTTTGTCTCTGGCCTGTACTAGAGAAGAGGCCAATAGGTTTTCCATAATCGGCAGGGAGGGAGAGAGAGTTAGGAGGGGGCTTTGGTTAGTGAGACATCCTTATCAACAGCAAACTTAATAATAATAACAACAACAGTAATTATAATATATTCCGTTTAGCAGACGCTTTTATCCAAAGCGACTTACAGTCATGCATGCATAACCAGAAACCCTGACCCAACATTCACTGAGTGATTGTAGGCAGGGCCAGATTACAGAACAGACAGGCAGGGCACGTTCCCTGGAGCCCCCAAACTCCAGGGGGCCGCCAACCCCCTCCAATTTATTTATTTTTGATAAATATGAAGAATTGCGGGAAATTAGGTTGGAAACTACTAAATGTTCTCTCAGCCTAATGGCAAAATGTGTCGAATTGCAGGACATTTGCTTTAAAACTGCAACATTTTCTCTAAGCCTCATGAAAGAATGTGTAGAAATAGCATTATATAACTGCATATATTTCTCTCTGCACCATGGCAAAAACTGTTTTCCCCCAAAAATATTGTTTTCTTCTATTTTTTTTTATAGAATGGCCCCGGAGTCAGTGCCCCAGGGCCCCAAATGTGGTAATCCGGCCCTGTGTATAGGATGGGAAAATGTTAACAGGTTAAACTTTATTAGTAACTATTAGTAGACCTATGCACAATATGTCAATTGGCTGTCAACACGTTGAAATATGGGGTTTAAGCAATATGGCAGCAGTTCTGTATTCTAGGCTATATGGTCCATCAATCCGACTTTGAATGTTAGTGACATTGGTAGGCTATACTCAGTGGTGTAAAGTACTTAAGTAAAAACTACTACTTCAGTAGTTTTTGGGGGTATCTGTACTTTACTAGTCATATGTTTGACAACTTTTACTTTTACTGCGCTACATTCCTAAAGAAAATAATGTACTTTTTCCTCCATACATTTTCCCTGGACACCCAGAACATTTTGACAGGAAAATGGTCCAGTTCAAGAGAACATCCCTGGTCATCCCTACTGCCTCTGATCTGGCGGACTCACTCAACACAAATGCTTTGTTTGTAAATTATGTCTGAGTGTTGGAATGTGCCCCTGGCTATCCGTCAATAAAAAATAAAATAAATAAAACAAATCTGTGGTTCTGCCCCTGAACAGGCAGTTGACCCACTGTTCCTAGGCCGTCATTGAAAATAAGAATTTGTTCTTAACTGACTTGCCTAGTTAAATAAAGGTAAAAAAAATATAAAAAAATAAACATGTGTGTTATTTCATAGTGTTGATGTCTTCACTATTATTCTACAATGTAGAAAATAGTAAAAATAAAGAAAAACCCTTGAATGACTAGGTGTGTCCAAACTTTTAACTGGTACTGTATATTTACTAAAACCTCCTGTGTTGTGTGCTTGTTCATTTACCAGGTACTGTATGAATGTCTACCAATGGCATGCCTGGTGAGTGACTGGTGAGAAATTGAACCAGTCACTCAAAACATTTATAAACTATTTAAAAAGTATAAATAGTACTCACTTTAGATTAAGGACTGCAAAACGACTTCACTAATGATTTGTCATAGAACGATGCCGGGACTAGTTTATGTGGGTGAGGATAGATTTCCAGCGTTGTGCTTCATTTGACAGTGCAGTGCGCAAAGGTTATGTGTAACCTTCTGCCAAGAAGTGACAAGCCTTTCAGCGAGTGAAATAAGCAGGAGATAGGTGGGACTTTCCACCCTTCAGTGGCTGTAGCAATGTAATGTAATCCGACACCACAGTCACTCATTACTACAGCGTATAAACACAATTCCTGGGCTGAAGAGACGGATTCAGAAGCTTCTAAATATTTATAAAACAATTAAAATACACAGACAGTCCCCGAATTGACCTTTACTGTAATCAAATAAAATAAAATGTTATTTGTCACATGCACCAAATATCAACAGGTTTAGTAGACCTTAACATGAAATGCTTACTTACAAGCCCTTAACCAACAATGCAGTTAAGAAAAATAAGTTTATATAGCACTGTATAAATGTCTATTAGACGGCTATTGCCTTATTGTTATAAAAGCCAATTTAGCGACTTGTTAGGCTAAATTGCAAGTAGTAGCCTATTGTATAAATGTTCTCCCAAATCCCCCATTTCCCTAATTAGCCTATAGTAGGTATGAAATATATTTCATACAATACACAGCTAAAATATGAGGCCTAGCTGGCAGCAGTAGGCTACATGATCTGTGTCAGTGTGCATGAGTGTGTCTTCTCTGTTTTCTTCCTATACCTCGACTGCACCACAGCAGCTGATCTGTCATTTCTGCACCACAGTAGCTGATCTGTCATTTCTGCACCACAGCAGCTGATCTGTCATTTCTGCACCACAGCAGCTGATCTGTCATTTCTGCACCACAGCAGCTGATCTGTCATTTCTGCACCACAGCAGCTGATCTGTCATTTCTGCACCACAGCAGCTGATCTGCCGTTTCTGCACCACAGCAGCTGATCTGTCATTTTTGCACCACAGCAGCTGATCTGTCATTTCTGCACCACAGCAGCTGATCTGCCGTTTCTGCACCACAGCAGCTGATCTGCCGTTTCTGCACCACAGCAGCTGATCTGCCGTTTCTGCACCACAGCAGCTGATCTGCCATTTCTGCACCACAGTAGCTGATCTGTCATTTTTGCACCACAGTAGCTGATCTGTCATTTCTGCACCACAGCAGCTGATCTGCCGTTTCTGCACCACAGCAGCTGATCTGCCGTTTCTGCACCACAGCAGCTGATCTGCCATTTCTGCACCACAGTAGCTGATCTGTCATTTCTGCGCCACAGCAGCTGATCTGCCATTTCTGCACCACAGTAGCTGATCTGTCATTTCTCACAGACACAGCACTAGGACCTGCTGAACCAGAACTTTCAGCAAGTAAGTCGGTTCATTTCACAAATTTAGCAGCTTCGGCCTCAAAAGCCCTTTTTTCGTCTAACTTTTTCGGTACTATACCTTTCTGTTTTTCTGTTCTGACTTAGTGACTGACGGAGAGTCAGAGCAGGTCTCGCTCTCTTTGATTATGTGTTCTTTACTTTGAATGTTAATTCGCGCCACCTCAGCTCAGCTAATCAGAAAACTGGGCCGACCCATTTTCGTAGGTGCCCAGCCTTTGCCCACTGGTCAGCCAAATGCTTAATATAGATTATTATGGAAATCTGAAGACATAACAACTAGGATAGGTTGCTAATAAGACTAGGATTATGCCTTTGGCTTCTGGACAAAGAAAACAAGTTGATATGAAACCAATAGAACAGGAGAGAAATGACATGAGGAAGTGTTTAGGCCTATAAAGTAAGTCCCTAAATGTTTCTATGGTCAGATTTTGGCTAGGCTACTTTGAAGCAAGGTAAGAGTACCAATTATACCGTGACATTTGGGGGACTCTTTTTCACAGGGCTAATTTTTATAAAGACATGTACAGTGCCTTGCGAAAGTATTCACCCCCTTGGCATTTTTCCTATTTTGTTGCCTTACAACCTGGTATTAAAATATATTTTTTTGTGTTTTTTTTATCATTTAATGTACACAACACGCCTACCACTTTAAAGATTCAGAATATTTTTTATTGCGAAACAAACAAGAAATAAGACAAAAAAAAACAGAAAACTTGAGCGTGCATAACTATTCACCCACCCAAAGTCAATACTTTGTAGAGGCACCTTTTGCAGCAATTACAGCTGCAAGTCTCTTGGGATATGTCTCTATAAGCTTGGCCCATCTAGCCACTGGGATTTGTTGCCTATTCTTCAAGGCAAAACTACTCCAGCTCCTTCAAGTTGGATGGGTTCCTGCTGGTGTACAGCAATATATAAGTCATACCACAGATTCTCAATTGGATTGAGGTCTGGGTTTCGACTAGGCCATTCCAAGACTTTTAAATGTTTCCTCTTAAACCACTCGAGTGTTGCTTTAGCAGTATGCTTAGGGTCATTGTCCTGCTGGAAGGTGAACCTCTGTCCCAGTCTAAAATATCTGGGATGGTATTCTCAGGGGGGTGAGAGGTGTTGGGTTTGTGCCAACGTTTTCCTTGATGGCCAAAAATGCTACATTTTTGTATCATCTGAGCATAATACCTTCTTCCATATGTTTGGGAAGTCTCCCACATGCCTTTTGGCAAACACATTTGCTTATTCTTTTCTTTAAGCAATGACTTTTTTTCTGGCCACTCTTCAGCAAAGCCCAGCTCTGTGGAGTGTACGGCTTAAAGGGGTACTATGGATAGATACTCCAATCTCCGCTGTGGAGCTTTGCTGCTCCTTCAGGCTAATTCCTTGGTCACTTTGATGCCTCTCTGATTAATGCCCTCTTTCCTGGTACGTGAGTTTTGGTGGGCGGACCTCTCTTGTCAGGTTTGTTGTGGTGCCATATTCTTTCAATTTTTTAATAATGGATTTAATGGTGCTCTGTGGGATGTTCAAAGTTTCGGATATTTTTGTATAACCCAACCATGATCTGTACTTCTCCACAACTTTGTCCTTAACCTGTTTGGATAGCTCCTTGGTCTTCATGGTGACGCTTGCTTGGTGGTGCCCCTTGCTTAGTGGTGTTGCAGACTCTCGGGCCTTTCAGAAAAGGTGTATATACAGTTGAAGTCGGAAGTTTACATACACTTAGGTTGGAGTCATTAAAACTTGTTTTTTTAACCACTCCACAAATGTCTTGTTAACAAACTATAGTTTTGGCAAGTCGGTTAGGACATCTACTTCTACTTCAACTGTATCTCCCAGGCATATTACATAATTTATGCAGCAGCATACAATACATTTTTGTACTTACCTTGGTGTGCTCACTTGAATAGGAAGGTGGCGCAGCGGTCCTTCGTGGGCCAATTTTGTCATCAAAGTCAGGCATTATCTGGATTAATGGTGCTTTCAACACAACTGCAAACTCTGAAAAAAACAAGGTTGAATCATGACGTCAGTGATCTTCAAGTTGTTGCTCTAGAAAGAGCTGTGCCTAAGAACAGCTCTTAGCCCTGGTATATTGGCCATGTACCACACCCCCTTGGGCCTTATTGCTTAATTCGATCATTGGAGTTGAGTATGTATAAAAATCATATTAGAATTTATGAGTGAAATCTGCTGTCTCTTTCAAGCTGTTGTTGAACCATCCCAGACTAGTTAGTTTACATTACTCATCTAGTAACTTCAGGTCACCAATCCAAAGCAAGCCACTGTATTGGTCAACATTTGTGAATACCATTCTCATTCCCAGTGTCTGAAGGTCTGAAGGTCAAACAGTAGGTGGCAGAGAGTAGAAACTCACATATAGTGTAAAACGTGCAGCAAGCTGCTTGCTAGCCCATCCATATTTCCATCCGATAATTGAGCAAGTCGAATTGATTCCCCGTGTGTTAGACCATCACCACTAGATGGAGGCATTGCCCTAAATGAAAACATTCCAATCCTATTTCTGAGGAGTTAACGTTTGCATTTAGCAGACACTTATCCAGAGCGACACACAAGCGAGGTAAGACAACCACATATCACAGTAAGTGAAACCTTCTTTCAGTTTGTCAGCTGTTCCAGTACTGTTCCATCATGCACTGATACATAATTTGTATGAATAGCTACTGTACCTGTCCTAATAAAAATGAATTGGTAACACCAAAATAATTCAAATTTTAATTACAAACATTGCATATAAATACAAAATATATCTAGGTGTCATCTTAACTTCACAAGTTTCAGAGATATGGATAAATCAATGTCACTTTTATCCCATTGCCATTTTCGAGTAGGATTTGTTAAAGCCTTTGATCCATTGACATGTCAAATCAAATCCTTGCGTTCCAATGTTAAAAGTTGCACCTGAGTGCTGCCATAAGTAGACACCGCTAACTCTTTATTTCACCAACGTGTGGTCACATGAATACTTGAGGGAGGCTGCACACTTGCATGGCCTACACCTCTTCTCCCTCGCAGCCTCGCTCAATAAGGGGCGGTAACTTTTGTTTATCCTTATCACTCTATAAATAAAGTAAGGAACACCAGTGCACTCCAATCCAGAACTGGCAAGCCCACTGACTGAACACTCAAGGGACATATCCTGCGCTGTGAATAACTCATTCAAAAGTTTTTGCAGCCTCTATGATGACTTTTTACGCAGATCCATTTAAAACGTCTAGTGCACTTGCAATGGACTTCAAGGAGCTGGGAGGCGAGGACAACTGCGAAGGAGATACAGAGGGAAACGCTGAGGATTTGAACAATGTGAAAGTCCTTACCGAAAAACTAAAGTTACAAACCCGCAGACCATCCTACTTTGAATGGCAGGAGCGCTTGCAGAGCCGACCGTGGAAGGACAACCCAAATGGTTTAGATAATAGTCAAGAGACTGCAGAGAAATATGTGTTTTTGCCTGAAATTATGCGGGATGAGAACTCAGATCTAACCATCCGCAACATCTGTGGCTTCGATACCATTGATGACGCGTTGGATTTCCTTAGAAAAGAGCTGGTGAGTGCACTTATTTTAATGCAGATATTGTCTCTTTTTCTCCAACTCAGACTCAGTTATGTTTACTTGGACATGTTAGAAATTAATAAGGCTGCAATATTTCTGCATAACGTCCTTTAGAATCAAATATACAATGAAAACACTCAAGTCGATTTAAATAGGACACAATGAGACTATTTGGCAAACATAATTACCAGGTAGGTAGTTTCATTGGTTTGGTTTGCCTGGTTTGTGCATCCTCATGATGCAAGTGTGCCATAGTGCAGAGTCTATGTGCCAGCTACCAGTGTCATGTGATGGAGACATCTATGGAAAATAAACCTGTTTTCAGGTTGAGCTCTGAGCACAAAGTCATGCTGTAATATCTTTCCATCCAAAACAATGCAAACACACTAAAACCACAGGGACCTTGTTAATTTCAGAGCTGAAAAATCCTAAAATAGAAATGCACTTTTTTTTTGTTGCACAGATCATGTGTTGGTGTCTTTACACACAGCGCTTGAATTGATATTTGATTGCTAATCTCTTCCCTCTCTCTTTCCCTTCCTTGTCATACAGAGGGAGATGCGGTTCCAGGATAACCGTCTGGCGCGCCAGCTGATCCGTCTGCGTGTGGAGATCCACCGGCTGAAGGTGGAGCAGGTGTGTCACCGCCACAAGGAGATGCTGGACGACGCCACCTACGAGCTGGAGGAGTGTGGCGAGGAGTCCGACCTGCTCTGTGACATCCCCATGAAGGCTGCCTTTGCTCTGTCCACCCCCCTCAAACACCTTGGCCTCACCAAGATGAACATCAACTCCCGACGCTTCTCCCTCTGTTGAAACATATACCACCCTGCGAGGCTTGATTTACTGTATTAAAGCCTCTATCTAATCTATGCAGGGTAATCAGGGGTTTTCCACTGCACAGGTTTCTGTTATGACATGAGAGGGAAGAAGAATGGCTGGCAGAGCGTGCAGACTGTAATTAGCCAAGTGGGAGGAAATGGAAATGACTCCTCTGATCCGTGCCCTAGTCCTGACGTGAGAGAGACACAGGCCTCCATAGTAGAGCCCTGTAGGCGCACGGCATACACCCATAGCAAAGCAGCACCTTTCCAATGAACCTCAGGGAAGGTGCAGACTGATAGGTCAGAGTAGATGGACAGGGAAGCTAGTGATGAGGTGTGGCTCTGGAATGGATATGGTTTGAGTTTGGATTGCCATGGTGTCAGATCAATTGCACTGTATTCAGATAATTAGTTATGATGACCCCCTGACATACAGAATAGGCCTGACTGCCATGGTGGTACTGTAACTAGAGATGTCTCTTGAGCGTTGCACAGGGGAATTGTCTTTCTTCAGACAAAGAAAAAATGGTCACAGCAATAACACTCATTAACACGAGTCCCGTACTTTAATCACAACCCAGGAGGAAGTATGTATCTCTTCATACAGACACCTTAACACTAGTCACACCCCCAGGGACATTTGACAGCCCAATGGGAAGCATTTCTCTCCCCTCTGCATTGGCAGAGTCCCAGTCCACACTCCCCAGGAAGCTGTAGGTCACATTCCAGCATTCTGTCACCTCTTCTTCTGAGACCAAAAATAGCAAGGACCTCCATGGGGTCATGGCTTCCGTGATAGGACATTATTGGAGGCGATGCCTTATGGAGTAGTACTCCATGCGTTTTATTGTCCTTTAGATGATCCAGATGTTGTAGACAGCCCACAGCCCAATGTGCTGTCATTGTGTTTTACAGTAGATTAAAGGCTTGGCCTACTGCAATGTTGTCCAAGTAAAAAAACTGTATCAAAGTTTTATATGTATTTAAAGATATTGTTCTCAGGAAGAGAGAGGAGAAACTGAAAGTATTTTGGGGGGAAATTTGAGGGAGTGAATGTTGAACAGGATTTAGTGGGTGTTAATCAATGTTACAAAATGTTTGCTGAATATACACAAAGCAAAATGTAGATTCGTAAGTGCTTTTTAATGATTACGTACTGAGTTCTACTCTGCTAATGCAGGAATATCTCAAGGCCATCCATTTAATGTATGAGGGAAATGACTAGAGGCAGACTAGAGCGGTTTCCAAGATGTTTGTTTTTCAATGTATTTGTTTAAATGCACAAAAAATTGCAACAAACTTGAAAATACACTTGAGAAAGAAAATTGTTGTCTTGTCTGTCCATTAAGGTAGGCCGTCGTTGTAAATAAGAATTTGTTCTTAACTGACTTACCTAGTTAAAGGTTAAAAAAGTTAGAACAGGTTAAATGACCGGAGTCATTACGCAAGACCTCAATGAGTGCTCAGTCAGCTATAACCTTTCACATCCTGAAATACCTTCAATGCACAGTTTCCTCTTTCAACTACATCAGGCGTTTGTCTCTTAAACATTCCGTGGTGTAAGCTGATACTATCAGAACAACTCCTAAGGCAGAATTCCCCAACTGGTTGTTTTATTTGCGCCCCCAAGTTTTCTGAGCCATAAAAAAAATACATTTTTTTCCCATTGCACATAAACTGTAAAAAAAAAACAGGAAATCAGCTCCAAGTGATTTTAATTTGGGAAATCTGTTCCCAAGTATTTCCACCCTTAATAGACAGACACGTGATCATATGCAAAGGTTTGAAATTATTACGTTTTAGTCAAATATTATATCTGTTTGTGCTTCTTGCGTTCAATTTGCAAGCTACAAATTATTTGTAATTATATTCCGGCCCCCCTACCTTCCTCTCAAGAAAAGATCTGCTCGCGGTTGAATCTAGTTGATGATCCCTGCCCTAAGGGGTACAGCATAAATGGATGAACTCGTCAAGATGTCATCAATTATTCTACAAAATGGGTAGACATGACATACTAGTTTACACTGAGATTACCTCATGAATGACGTGAGAGCGAGAGATAACTAATAACTAGGCCAAATGGAACCATTGTAATTAATTATAGGATATACAGTGCATTTGGAAAGTATTCAGACCCCTTCCTTTTTTACAAATTTTTGTTACATTACAGCCTTTATTCTAAAATGGATTCAATAAAATAAAAAATCGTCATCAATCTACACACAATACCCATAATGACAAAGCAAAAAGAGGTTTTTAGAAATGTTTGCAAAGGTATTCAAAATTTAAAAAACAGATACCTAATTTACACAGGTATTCAGGTGCATCCTGTTTCCATTGATCATCATTGAGGTATTTCAAGAACTTGATTGGAGTCCACCTGTGCTAAATTCAATTGATTGGACATGATTTGGAAAGGCACAAACCTGTCTATATAATGTCACACAGTTGAAGGTGCTTGTCAGGGCAAAAACCAAGCCACGAGGTCGAAGAAATTGTCCGTAGAGCTCAGAGACTGGATTGTGTCGAGGCACAGATCTGGGAAAGTTTAGCAAAACTTTTCTGAAGTATTGAAGGTCCCCAAGACCACAGTGGCCTCCATTCTTAAATGGAAGAAGTTTGGAACCACCAAGACTCTTCCCAGAGCTGACTGACAGCAAAATTGAGCAATCGGGGGAGAAGGG
The DNA here is from genome assembly GCF_057628025.1 of Oncorhynchus mykiss. Classification (NCBI taxonomy): domain Eukaryota; kingdom Metazoa; phylum Chordata; class Actinopteri; order Salmoniformes; family Salmonidae; genus Oncorhynchus; species Oncorhynchus mykiss. The sequence goes on along the minus strand of NC_143046.1, from coordinate 62,153,972 downwards.
CCTTGATCGTGGAGGTGACCAAGAACCCGATGATCACTCTGACAGAGCTCCAGTTCCTCTGTGGAGATGGGAGAACCTTCCAGTAAGACAATCATTTTTGCAGCACTCCACCAATCAGGCCTTTATGATAGAGTGGCCAGACAGAAGCCACTCAGTAAAAGCACTTGACAGCCCGCTTGGAGTTATCCACTCTCAGACAATGAGAAACAAGATTCTCTGGTCTGATGAAATCAAGATGGAACTCTTTGGCCTGAATTCCAAGCGTAACATCTGGAGAAAACCTGTCTATATGATCACACCGGTAATAGATCTGTTGTTGTATTACTTGTGAAGCACAGCTGAGTAAGCATACAAATAATTCCCTTTTTATTTTTATTTAGCACGGAGTGGAAATAGGAAGAACGCACATTTTATGGCTTATACAAATGTTGAATACAAAGTGTTGACAGTACTGAGTAAGAACTTTAAACATGAACTAACTCATAAAAACAGCATCTCTTTGTTATATTCAATGACAGTCTCTCTTGTCATGGTTTTAAACTAGGGCTGTCAAAGTTAACGCATTAATAACGTGTTTAATGCTTACATTTTTAATGTCATTAAAAAAAAAAAAATCACACCATTAGCGCATTTTCATAGTTTGACCCCCTGAACCATCCATACAGTGGCAATTTTAGCATGCAAATCTTTGTGGGGCAAACTGCAAAAAATGGTTTTAGATGCTTTCCAGCAAAGCCACAGCACAACACTAAACAATACATGAATTGCACTATAACGGTGACAAACGGTGCTCACAAAGTGTTAGGGCCTTCTTTTCAGCCACTGCTACACCTGGCTATCACCAAAACAGTTAATCTACTGCCGTTTAAAAAAGAACATAACTGATATGGCTGACTTGGTTAAACAAATGTGGTTTCTACTGACAATTGAGATGTACAAACTATGGAATAAGGGGAGGACGAGCGGATAAGAGGAAACCAGTCAGTTTGATTAAGACATTAATGAGCGAGTTAGGACGGACGTAGTCAATATAACTATTTGCTCAGAGCTTTTGAAATGTACAGCGACAGAATTCAGAACGTGGGCCGTTCTTTCGGTATTCTCCCCGTACAACAACTCTGAACCGTAGGATAAATAAAGGGGGCATATAAGCAGACAATGTTCGATGATGACATTTCTCTAAAACAGCCTATAGGCTACATGTGCACCAGCAAGTCAGAACAGTAGGCGAAGTTAGGAGTGTGAAAGGGACCATATTATTAGGGTGAGGCACATCTGGCTACGAACAGCTTACTACACAACATGCACTTAGTATTACTTTCTTAGATAGAATATACATATCTCCCTGGCATATTACATAATTTATGCAGCAGCATACAAGACATTTTTGGACTCACCTTGTTGTGCTGTACTCACTTGAACAGGAAGTTGGTGCGGCGGTCCTTCATGGGCAAATTTTGTCATCAAACTTTGTCATTAAAGTCTGGCATTCTCTGGATTTATGGTGCTTTCAAGACAACTGGGAACTCTGGGGGGAAAAACCAGGGTTGAATCATGACAACAGTGATCTTCAGGATCGGAGCTCGAGTTCCCGACTTGGAATTCCGAGTTGGATGACCATTCAAAACGGATTTTCCCAGTTGGAGCCAGTTTTTTTTTTTTTAGTTCCCAGTTGTCTTGAACTCATTGTCTAATAAGTCTAGTATTTCCCAGTTCCGAGGTTCCAGTTGTTTTGAACAAGCAAATGTATTCAACCTTTTCTGGCCCATCATGCTGAATGTTTATCAAATCAAATCAAATCAAATGTATTTATATAGCCCTTCGTACATCAGCTGATATCTCAAAGTGCTGTACAGAAACCCAGCCTAAAACCCCAAACAGCAAGCAATGCAGGTGTAGAAGCACGGTGGCTAGGAAAAACGGTGGAAAGGCCAAAACCTAGGAAGAAACCTAGAGAGGAACCAGGCTATGTGGGGTGGCCAGTCCTCTTCTGGCTGTGCCGGGTGGAGATTATAACAGAACATGGCCAAGATGTTCAAATGTTCATAAATGACCAGCATGGTCGAATAATAATAAGGCAGAACAGTTGAAACTGGAGCAGCAGCACGGTCAGGTGGACTGGGGACAGCAAGGAGTCATCATGTCAGGTAGTCCTGGGGCATGGTCCTAGGTCTCAGGTCAGTTGAAACTGGAGCAGCAGCACGGCCAGGTGGACTGAGGACAGCAAGGAGTCATCATGTCAGGTAGTCCTGGGGCATGGTCCTAGGGCTCAGGTCCTCCGAGAGAGAGAAAGAAAGAGAGAAGGAGAGAATTAGAGAACGCACACTTCGATTCACACAGGACACCGAATAGGACAGGAGAAGTACTCCAGATATAACAAACTGACCCTAGCCCCCCGACACAAACTACTGCAGGATAAATAATAATGACAATTTAGCAATAAAGTTAGTGAGGGAGATATGAGTCTCCAGCTTCAGTGATTTTTGCAATTCGTTCCAGTCATTGGCAGCAGAGAACTGGAAGGAAATGCGGCCAAAGCAGGAATTGGCTTTGGGGGTGACCAGTGAAATATACCTGCTGCAACGCGTGTTACGGGTGGGTGCTGCTATCATAACCAGTGAGCTGAGATAAGGCGGGGCTTTACCTAGCAAAGACTTATAGATGACTTGGAGCCAGTGGGTTTGGCGACGAATATGAAGCAAGAGCCAACCAACGAGAGCATACAGGTCGTAGTGGTGGGTAGTATAAGGGGCTTTGGTGACAAAACGGATGGCACTGTGATAGACTGCATCCAATTTGCTGAGTAGAGTGTTGGAGGCTATTTTGTAAATGACATCGCCGAAGTCAAGGATCGGTAGGATAGTCAGTTTTACAAGGGTATGTTTGGCTGCATGAGTGAAGGATGCTTTGTTGCAAAATAGGAAGCCGATTCTAGATTTAATTTTGGATTGGAGATGCTTAAAGTGAGTCTGGAAGGAGAGTTTACAGTCTAACCAGACACCTAGGTATTAGTAGATGTCCACATATTCTAAGTCAGAACCGTCCAGAGTAGTGATGCTGGATGGTGATGTAGTAGTGATGCTGGATGGGCGGGCAGATGCTGGTAGCCAGTGAGCTGAGATAAGGCGGGGCTTTACCTAGCAAAGACTTATAGATGACTTGGAGCCAGTGGGTTTGGCAACGAATATGAAGCAAGAGCCAACCAACGAGAGCATACAGGTCGTAGTGGTGGGTAGTATAAGGGGCTTTGGTGACAAAACGGATGGCACTGTGATAGACTGCATCCAATTTGCTGAGTAGAGTGTTGGAGGCTATTTTGTAAATGACATCGCCAAAGTCAAGGATCGGTAGGATAGTCAGTTTTACAAGGGTATGTTTGGCTGCATGAGTGAAGGATGCTTTGTTGCAAAATAGGAAGCCGATTCTAGATTTAATTTTGGATTGGAGATGCTTAAAGTGAGTCTGGAAGGAGAGTTTACAGTCTAACCAGACACCTAGGTATTAGTAGATGTCCACATATTCTAAGTCAGAACCGTCCAGAGTAGTGATGCTGGATGGGCGGGCAGATGCTGGTAGCGATCGGTTGAAGAGCATGCATTTAGTTTTACTTGCATTTAAGAGCAGTAGGAGGCCATGGAAGGAGTGTTGTATAGCACTGTAGCTCGTTTGGAGGTTTGTTAACACAGTGTCCAAAGAAAGGCCAGAAGTATACAGAATGGTATCGTCTGCGTAGAGGTGGATCAGAGAATCACCAGCAGCAAGAGCGACATCATTGATGTATACAGAGAAAAGAGTCGACCTGAGAATTGATCCCTGTGGCACCCTCATAGCGACTGCCAGAGGTCCGGACAACAGGCCCTCCGATTTGACACACTGAACTCTGTCTGAGAAGTAGTTGGTGAACCAGGCGAGGCAGTCATTTGAGAAATGAAGGCTGTTGAGTCTGTCAATAAGAATGTGGTGATTGACAGAGTCGAACGCTTTGGCCAGGTCTATGAATACAGCTGCACAGTATTGTTTCTTATTGATGGAGGTTATGATATCGTTTAGGACCTTGAGCGTGGCTGAGGTGCACCCATGACCAGCTCGGAAACCAGATTGCATAGTTGAGAAGGTACGTGGGATTCTAAATGGTCGGTGATCTGTTTGTGAACTTGGCTTTCGAAGACCTTAGAAAGGCAGGGTAGGATAGATATAGGTTTGTAGCAGTTTGAGTTTAGAGTGTCTCCCCCTTTGAAGAGGGGGATGACCGCGGCAGCTTTCCAATCTTTGGGAATCTGAGACGATACGAAAGAGAGGTTAGAATGAGAGGGTCCAGATGGTCTAGTCCTGCTGATTTGCAGGGGTCCAGATTTTGCAGCTCTTTCAAAACATCCGCTATCTGGATTTGGGTGAAGGAGAAATGGGGGATGCTTGTGAAAGTTGCTGTGGGGGTGCAGGGCTGTTGACCAGGGTAGGGGTGGCCTGGTGGAAAGCATGGCCAGCCGTAGAAAAATGTTCATTGAAATTCTCAATTATCATTGATTTATCGGTGGTGACAGTGTTTCCTATCCTCAGTGCAGTGGGCAGCTGGGAGGAGGTGCTCTTACTCTCCATGGACTTTACAGTGTCCCAGAACTTTTTGGAGTTTGTGCTGCAGGATGGAAATTTATGTTTGAAAAAGCTAGCCTTTGCTTTTCTAACTGCTTGTAAATATTGGTTCCAGTTAGCCACTGATTCCTTCAAAACCACTCATTGTTGAATTTGCGATTTCCAACTTGTTGTGTAATGTTATTGTCCAATGGCCGATGAGCACTGATACGTTTTATCTATAATTTCTCTTCATATGACAAGGATGGAAAAGGACTTGCCAGTAGATTGTCGTCTTGATTCATGATGAAGACCTTAACATTTTGAAAGTATGACGTTGACATGATCAGTTCAATCAAACTCACCAGCAGCTCTTGCTGCTGATGATTCTCTGATCCACCTCTACGCAGATGATACCATTCTGTATACTTCTGGCCCTTCTTTGGGCACTGTGTTAACAAACCTCCAAACGAGCTACAGTGCTATACAACACTCCTTCCATGGCCTCCAACTGCTCTTAAATGCAAGTAAAACTAAATGGTAGATATAACGTGACTTGACGTAATTTTATCTGTGGCCAATGACCTTGAGCCTTCATGGATGGGCACTTCTAATGTAACTCTATGGCAGCACCCAATGGACTACCTGTAGATTTTGCGTTGACGTAGTGTTCCCATGACAGAACACTGAGCCAATCATGGTGCAACTAGAGAACAATACCAACCCCTATTTTCCGCTGGCTGTCCCACTACCACGGAAAGCACTGAGCTAGGCCGAAACACCTGCATTTTGGAGCTGCCTTATTCAAGAAAGCAAAAAAGAGACCATGTTTGTATGTGGCTTTATTAACTCAATTATATATTTTTTAACATTGTTTGCAAACTGATAAGTGCAGGGTTGGGTAGGTTACTTTCTAAATGTAATCTGTTATAGTTACTAGTTACCTGTCCAAAATTGTAATCAGTAACGTAACTTTTGGATTACCCAAACTCGGTAATGTAATCTGATTACATTCCGTTACTTTTAGATTACTTTCCCCTTAAGAGGCATTAGACAACAACAATTGAACAACATCTATAACATCTACATCTATTACAGGATAAATCAATGTTAAAGTTGACATAGCTGGCCATATATGGATGTTAAATTTTACTTTATGGGTTGGTTATGTCGGCTTCTTCTAACACATTGCTTTTTAATTTTTGTATTTTTTAATTTCACCTTTATTTAACCAGGTAGGCCAGTTGAGAACATTCACAACTGCGACCTGGCCAAGATAAAGCAAAGCCGTGTGACAAAAACCACAACACAGAGTTACACATGGGATAAACAAACGTACAGTCGATAACACAATACAAACATCTATATACAGTGTGTGCAAATGCTTTCTACTACATATAATACGATTAAATGATATCTTTACATTAAAAACCAAAGTCTATCAGAATTCCAGTCATTCCAATAAATGTTATGCACCTTGATCTTCAAGAATAGGACTTAGTATAGATTAGCCACATTTTTTTACCTGAGCACAAACCCAGAACTAAGGCCTTTGATGTCTTGATAACATGCAGCTGTTTAAATGGCAAATCCACAGATGAAACAATAACAAAACGGTTGCCCAGCCTCTGTTTTGGTAAAAAGCTGTGGGCCTGGAGAAATGTAACTACTCTCACATAAATAGACAGAGCTATGAATGCAAGGACTGACCATCCATGATATTAAAATTACAGTTTTAACCATGTTATGAGGCTATACAGTGGTTGTTTACATTTACAATGTTTACAAACATTGGAGAAAAACACACTTATATTTTGGGTTCTCATGGAGTATGACAGTTGAACTAAGCTCATGAGGCATTTATAAGTTATTTTCTTCAAGAATCAATGGATATACAGTACCAGTCAAAGGTTTGGACACACCCACTCATTCAAGGGTTTTTCTTTATTTTTACTATTTTCTACATTGTAGAATAATAGTGAAGACATCAAAACTATGAAATAACACATATGGAATCATGTTGTAAAAAAAAGTGCTAAACAAATCAATTTGAGATGCTTCAAAATAGCAATGACAGCTTTGCACACGCTTGGCATTCTCTCAACCAGCTTCATGAGGTAGTCACCTGGAATGCATTTCAATTAGCAGGAGGTGTGCCTTGTTAAAAGTTAATTTGTGGAATTTCTTTCCTTAATGCTTTTGAGCCAATCAGTTGTGTTGTGACATGGTAGGGGTGGTATGCAGAAGATAGCCCTATTTGGTAAAAGACCAAGTCCATACTAAGCAAACGACAGTCCATCATTACTTTAAGACGCAAAGGTCAGTCAATCTGGAACATTTCAAGAACTTTGAAAGTTTCTTCAAGTGCAGCCGCAAAAAACATAAAGAGCTATGATGAAACTGGCTCTCATGAGGACCACCACAGGAAAGGAAGACCCAGAGTTAGCTCTGCAGAGGATGAGTTCATTTGAGTTTCTAGCCTGCAGTCCAAATAAATGCTTCACAGAGTTCAAGTAACAGACACATCTCAACATCAACTGTTCAGAGGAGACTGCATGAATAAGGCTGGTAATGGTTGAACCGCTGCAAAGAATAATGGTTGAACCGCTGCAATGAAACCACTACTTTGAGAGATGCAGAATTGGTGAACGGATGATCTTTGCATGTGTGGTTCCCACCATGAAGCATGGAGGAGGTGGTGTGATAGTGTGAGGGTGCTTTGCTGGTGACAATGTCAGTGATTTATTTAGAATTCAAGGCACACTTAACCAGCATGGCTACCACAGCATTCTGTAGCGATACGCCATCCCATCTGGTTTGCGCTTAGTGGGACTATCATTTGTTTTTCAACAGGACAATGACCCAACACACCTCCAGGCTGTTTAAGGGTTATTTGACCAAGAAGGAGAGTGTTGGAACGCTGCATCAGATGACCTAGCCTCCCCAATCACCTGACCTCAACCCAATTGAGATGGTTTGGATGAGTTGGACCGCAGAGTGAAGGAAAAGCAGCCAACAAGTGCTCAGCATGTGGGAACTCCTTCAAGACTGTTGGAAAAGCATTGCAGGTCAAGCTGGTTGAGAGAATGCCAAGAGTGTGCAAAGCTGTCATCAATAGAAAGAGTGGCTACTTTAAAGAATCTAAAATAGATTTTAATTTGTTTAATACTTTTTTGGTTACTACATTTTTCCTTATGTGTTATTTCATAGTTGTGATGTCTTCACTATTATTCTACAATGTAGAAAATAGTAAAAAATAAAGAAAAATCATTGAATGAGTAGGTGTGTCCAAACTTTTGACTGGTACTGTATATATAATTTATAAGTCCACAAATGGATGTAGCAACTACAGAGTTCCCCTTTAAGTCTATCAAAAGTGTTCAAGTTTGAGTATGTGTCCATTAGGCCTATGGATTGTTCTTGTATCAGCATAAATTAGATTGAGCAATAAAAGCCCCACTTTTATTCCATAGGCTTGGAACCGCACCGTGCAGCTTTTGCAAGAGCACATTTTTCGCTGGCTGTCCACTGGTTTCAAAAACAATGATGGGTAGGCAGCTTAAACTTCTTGAATTCAACCATTATTGTGTTCAAATACACATTTAGATTTGTGAACAGCCATCCACAACAACCACAATCCGTAAAGCGCAAATAGCTAAATGAGAGAGCAGCAGTGTGATTCACATCAATGCGCTATGTAAATATCAATAATAAGTTATATCCGCATCGCTGTATGTTACACCAGTGCTGTCATCCTTACCTACAAGCGTTTATTCAAGTCAGATAATCTTTGGATGCCGACAGCAGTCGCACCATTGGAAGACATTGCTTGGACTGTAGCCTACAAAAGCCTATTCCTGCTCTTTTCATGCGATCCATCAAACACATTTGTGGTCACTCACTCAGGTTGGAACACATTTAAATGTGCGCCTCTTTTCAATGCTGAGTTGAATGTCATTGAGAAAACAGAGAAGTGTCAAAGATTTGTTTTCACAAACATCCTTTTAAAAGTAATCCTCAAAGTAATCATCGAGTTTTTCGAAAGTATCTGTAATCTGCTGACAATATTTTTTCTGGTAATGTAACGGATTACAGTTACCGGTTTTTGGTTATCCCTTACATGTAACAGATTGCATGTCATCCGTTACTCCCCAACCCTGGATATGTGACAGGTATTTATGCCAAAATAACATGCAAAAAGAGCCCTACCTGCTCTGAATGACGGGTCGCCACTGCATCATCCATAGTTCAAATTCAAGCCCTGGCAGCCAACGGGCTAGTTTGACAATCACTTTACTAGCTAACGTTGGCTAATTATATGCATTAATGATGGAGAATGCTAGTAAATGGCTAATTACATTTCAAATCCGTCCCAGATGGCTCTCTGGATAAAACCAAAGTAATTTGCGTCTACTGCAGGCTGAATTGATTTATCACAAAGTACATTGAGTCTTTGTTAACATTTACAAGCGAAACATACTGTTGACGCCAGCAATACAAGTAACGTTACAAGTAGCAATGGAGGAATATTGGCAGGTTAAGCTAGAAGAGTGTGCGCGCGAGAGGCCTATGGACAAGTCAATGAGTAGCAAGCTAACACAAGCGATAGCTTCGTCTTGCTGGTCAGTTCACATTGTGGGGAACGAATGCTTGGGGGATATAATTCGGATAGCATCAAACGACTCAACGTATGAGTTACCCTCGAGAGCCACCGTCGTTACAAGAATACACCAGCTGTATGAAAGCGGAGGAGTTGAAACATGCAACAGCTGTTGCTCTCACGGGAGAGCACTGGACTTCGGCCAGTAACCACAACAACCTTGGGGTTCTGTGCACCACATTGATGAAAACTGGAAACTGCATTCACATGCTCTGGCCGTAATGAAGACAAGAGAGGCACTATGCTGAAACGTGCACCGGGCATTTCATGGATCTAGCAAAGCAGTGGAACATTGAAAACAAAGTTACCACCGTTTGCACAGACAGTGAACACAGAGATGCTCTGGCCCAGCAGAATACTATCACACATCACCATGCCAACTACGGCTAAATTGGAGAAACTGTAGAGGTTGGAGGCACTGCAGGTAATATTTTACCTCTCTTAGTGTTACAATACAATTTGTTGTGTGAAAAAGTGTGTGTGTGTGAGAGAGAGGGAGCGAGGGAGTCTGTGTATAACAAGTTTCTCACAATTAACTGAAGTGATTTTGAATGATCTTTCACTGCAGGTACTTGCCTGAACTTCTGGGAGGAGAGAAGTAAATTTCCTGCTCTGTGGTGTTGCCTGCTTTCTGCCATCTCCTTCAGGTGATGGAGAGCTCCGATGATGACCTTGTCTAAATGGTAAGATTCAAGCTGACATTCACAACAGACCTGGAGAAACGCAACACCAACCTCACATGGCTGAAGAACTCCACAGCACTACCCAAGGTTTAAGGACCTGAAGTGCCTTCCAAGACCTGAGAGGGGTGAGGTGTGGGCTTTGGTCAGCAACTTGCTGAAGGAAGAGAGGCCTGCACAGCAACCTGATGAAGCAACAGAGACAGAGCAACTAAAGAAGCAAGCTGCCAAAAAGCTACAGAATATGTTTAGTGTTTCAGTCCTTACATTCCTATAACTCAATAAACTGCTTTTTTAAAATGGAAATATCTTAATTTAGCACCAAATTTGAGCAAAAAAAAGTGTGATTAATCGCGATTAACTACAGAATTTAATGCGATTAATTATTTGAATAATTTGACAGCCCTATATTAAATGTTTTGAAATCTCACAGTATCAACTTCGCTGTAGCTTTCTTTTATGCCTGCTACAGTACATTACTGCAGACACGGTCCTCTGAGCCACCCGATTGGCCAGCGGTAGGCCTATAGTCTACAGTGCACTTGATTTGCTCTCTGGACCGGCCGGGAAGGCAGAGTTTGTGCCTTCAGACAAATCAAATGGTTCAAAATTGCAACAGTTGACTACCCGGCGAGCAGGGCAGCTGAATCAGGTGCAACTACCCCCAACAGCCCTATAAAATGAAATAAAAATGGGAACATAAGGCTTTATCGTTGGTTTTTTTACAGAAATGTTTGGCGATCAACTAGGAATGCCTTGGGAGATCGGTGAACACTGCTCTTGAAAGTTGAGTGAAGTTCAATCTCTGTTGGCTGATATTTCTGCTTCTCGGGGCTACTGCACGCATGTTACTTGTCTCCACATAAACCTGATTAAACATGTTTACACTGAATCAATGACTCCTACTCTTCTGAAAACTGCTACTCATAACTGAAAATGTACATGATGTGTCTGTATGAGGGTCTTTCTAAACGAGGGTACCAGTGAGGATTTCCTACACTGGACAACTTGTTCCAGCTGCTGATAAGTCATTGATAATAATCTGGCTATTTTTTTTCATGTCATTACATATTGGGGGGGGGGGGGGGGTCGGATCATAGCTATATTAAATCTTGTTCACGAGTTGATTTAAAACCTATATGTTTAACCCTTTATCATGTCTTGAAGGATTTGTCAAAAAAAGCATGTGACATAAACCATTACTTGTCTGTCCTTGCAATTAATGGCAGTGTAAATTGTCATTTATATAATATATTAAGCAGTAATCAGTTAAATTACATTGAACTTGAACCCTGTAAGAATCTTGGATCTAGCTGTTGAAGTTTTTTGTATAGAGATCTCAGAAATGTTTTGGCCTGGCTACAGGTCCTGCTTATACACGACTAGTAAAGGCCCAGTGCACTACTTTTGTGATTATTTTATTAAATATATATATAGAGAGATTTTTTAAATATTCTAATTTTTCAGGGGGTGCTGCAGCACCCTCAGCACCCCTACTTCCCGTGGCTAGGTATGCTTAATACCTTTTGAATGCGCATTTGGTATCCATCTGATTAGTTAAGGTGTGATATTTTCACACATCATCTGATTGAGGATGGAATTTTCCAAATGACAGTGAAGTGATGAACAGCTGTGGTGATAGTCAAAGTGCTGTAAAAAATATGTTCACGAGGAAATGTCAAGGACATTTTGGTGTCTCACTCATTACACTGGTGAAGACAGTTGTGCCTGGATCCAGGTTGGATCTAATATCCCCAGCAAATTGATGTTGATCATATGTTGTTGTCTGCTTGATTTAGAACAGTGCCTCATTAGATTTAACAGAGAAAGCATTATTAAGGAAATCAATTCATGTTTCTGTGCCTAGGACTGGACACAGAGTCTAGTGTGCACAATCGTGTAGGATAGACTGTTGCGCAACACCCAATTCTATTCCTATGAATTATTCTAGATATGACAACAACACATTAGGCTACTGGATTAGGCATATCTTGAAAATCAAATCCTCAATTTGGTGCTCGAGAAGTCCTTGTAATTATTGTAGACAATTTACAGTGGGGCAAAAAAGTATTTAGTCAGCCACCAATTGTGCAAGTTCTCCCACTTAAAAAGATGAGAGGCCTGTCATTTTCATCATAGGTACACTTCAACTATGACAGACAAAATGAGAAAAAAAATCCAGAAAATCACATTGTAGGATTTTTTATGAATTTATTTGCAAATTATGGTGGAAAATAAGTATTTGGTCAATAACAAAAGTTTATCTCTATACTTTGTTAAATACCCTTTGTTTGCAACGACAGAGATCAAATCTTCACAAGGTTTTCACACACTGTTGCTGGTATTTTGGCCCATTCCTCCATGCAGATCTCCTCTAGAGCAGTAATGTTTTGGGGCTGTTGCTGGGCAACACAGACTTTCAACTCCCTCCAACGATTTTCTATGGGGCTGAGATCTGGAGACTGGCTAGGCCACTCCAGGACCTTGAAATGCTTCTTACGAAGCCACTCCTTCGTTGCCCGGGCGGTGTGTTTGGGATCATTGTCATGCTGAAAGACCCAGCCACGTTTCATCTTCAATGCTCTTGCTGATGGAAGGAGTTTTTCACTCAAAATCTCACGATACATGGCCCCATTCATTCTATCCTTTACACGGATCAGTCGTCCTGGTCCCTTTGCAGAAAAACAGCCCCAAAGCATGATGTTTCCACCCCCATGCTTCACAGTAGGTATGGTGTTCTTTGGATGCAACTCAGCATTCTTTGTCCACCAAACACGACGAGTTGAGTTTTTACCAAAAAGTTATATTTTGGTTTCATCTGACCATATGACATTCTCCCAATCTTCTTCTGGATCATCCAAATGCTCTCTAGCAAAGTTCAGACGGGCCTGGACATGTACTGGCTTAAGCAGGGGGACACGTCTGGCACTGCAGGATTTGAGTCCGAGGCGGCGTAGTGTGTTACTGATGGTAGGCTTTGTTACTTTGGTCCCAGCTCTCTGCAGGTCATTCACTAGGTCCCCCCGTGTGGTTCTGGGATTTTTGCTCCCCGTTCTTGTGATAATTTTGACCCCACGGGGTGAGATCTTGCGTGGAGCCCCAGATCGAAGGAGATTATCAGTGGTCTTGTATTGTCTTCCATTTCCTAATAATTGCTCCCACAGTTGATTATTTCAAACCAAACTGCTTACCTATTGCAGATTCAGTCTTCCCAGCCTGGTGCAGGTCTACAATTTTGTTTCTGGTGTCCTTGACAGCTCTTTGGTCTTGGCCATAGTGGAGTTTGGAGTGTGACTGTTTGAGGTTGTGGACAGGTGTCTTTTATACTGATAACAAGTTCAAACAGGTGCCATTAATACAGGTAACGAGTGGAGGACAGAGGAGCCTCTTAAAGAAGAAGTTACAGGTCTGTGAGAGCCAGAAATCTTGCTTGTTTGTAGGTGACCAAATACTTATTTTCCACCATAATTTGCAAATAAATTCATAAAAAATCCTACAATGTGATTTTCTGGATGTTCTTTTTCTCATTTTGTCTGTCGTAGTTGTAGTGTACCTATGATGATAACTACAGGCCTCTCTCATCTTTTTAAGTGGGAGAACTTGCACAATTGGTGGCTGACTAAATACTTTTTTGCCCCACTGTATACGTCTCCTACTCCCTTATAATTAATCGTGATTTAATTTGTGATATGTTTTTGTGAGAGATGGTGATACTTTGGTTTGTTTCCCACTGCTTCAGTTGAAGGGTATTGCGCTACTCTGTTGCGGTAAAATTATGTGCGGTTATTATGAGGAAGAAGACAGCATCTGTTGGCTTCAACATGGCGTTACATACAAACACTTCCATTAAAAATGTTACCTGTTTTTTGATCACTTTCTCATTATAAAAACAGCGATGGTGAGATGAATGCTAATGTGTCCCTGCGTCAGCCACATAGGCAACAGGAAAATCGGCATGTATGCATCCAATATATTTAGTCAGGCAATGTCCACATTATTCTCACATATATTAGAATGTACTAATAATTTGAATATCAATATATTGACAAGGCCTACATTAAAAAAAATATTCTTATTGTGTTAAAGGCCTACTTTCTTGAAACTTTTTGCATGCTTCTTTGGGGGGGGGGGGGTTCTATATTAGGCCCTATGTGTACAATTATATAAATAATACAATTGTATTACATTGAGATCCTTGAAAATTACAATGAAGTGCTTTATAAAGTTCCTGAAAGTCCTTGAATTTGACTTGCCAATGTCTTAAAGAACCCTGCTTAAAGGATGTATAGTCCTAGTACTATGTTGTTGTCTAGGTGGAGGTATGTTCCAATCTGCATACATTCACTTTTATTCCTCTGAGCACAAATGTGGAGCTGCATGAAAATCATTTTATTTTTTGTTTCAAACCATTTTGAAATGTTGATCCCAATGTCGCACATCTTTATAGAAAGCCCTATGAGCACAAATCTGCTTCTCTCTTTGATAACCCGGCACACAGAGAAGACGCCAGCCACATAGGTCACCTTAGAACTTGAAAGTAAAACTACAAAACGATGTTTCCTTAATTTGAGTGGTTTAATGTGTGTATTAATCTCTCCTGTAGCAGTCACACTTGCACCTACTTCAGTGCACTTCCTGCACATGTATGGGCTGACTTCCTGTCAGTACATGCTATAGAGTCTAGAGCTGCAGCCTGCCACCTCAACAAAGATCTATGTGGTCCGCAACACTCCGTACAAGAGAGGGGGATGTGACTGGAGCTTCATATTCATCACATGCTTCTACACCTTTGTCATTTGACAGTGGAACAGGGCCGTGCTGTGGTCACAGACGTGCACATCACAGAGATGGTGTGTAAATAATTATTCATGGGAGATCATCTGAGGGTTTGTGTAGGTGTGTGGATGTTTGTAAGCATACCAACCAAGAAATGAATGGTGAAAATCAAAGCCGTTTTCAGATTGTTTTGTGACCAAGTAAACTAATCAAAACTGACTGTCTGTGGATCAGTGATAAACCACACCATTGACCAAAATAACTTGAAATAACATCTGTCATCCCAGACCAGAGCACAGAAAATATGATGTGACTAGAAAATAAACAAAATGACCTTGAGTGTGAGTCATTGTTGATTTCCTAAGACTAAACAAACCAAACAATTAATGGGTTTAATAACTCCCAGGGAATCACTCTCCATTTGAAAATGAACATGACAGCACTTTTCTGCATAGTCAATTGGGGGGGATGACTAATTTGGTAATTACAACTTAATGTTGATGACACAGGTTTCCCCGTAATCAGTCTCATTGCGATACACAGACTCAAAGATCTGAATCAAAATGGAGTCTTATCAGCTGCCTGAGACTACATCACCAATACTACCCAATTGTGACTGATGGAACATTCACACGTATTCACGAACTAGGAGAGAGGTACTGTCCTGACCCATTTACAGAGGAGGCCAACGTTCCCTGTGAAACACACAGCTGCATGGGTAGCACCTGTCAGAGCCACTGCAGAACAACCCTCAACCTTTCAACGACAGGAAGCCCTTTGGGTGGCTTTCTCTCCACTGAGGTGTGTGTACGTGCGTGCATGTGTATGTGTGTGCGTGTGTGTGGTGTGCGTGTTCTGAAGGTACTGCATGAGTAAGTGATGAGATCTTCACATACAAAACTCCCGGCCTGAAAACCTCACTCAACATCCTATTGTTTCTTATTTTCTCTCCAAAAGTAACGTTATATTTCTAGTTGCTGTTTTTGATAAGATTTATATTTGATGAAGACTAGGTCTCTTAGTCATGGATAAAGCTGCTCTGGCTGCAGACCAGTGACATTGCTGACACCCTGTTGAAGAGCATTATATTAGGCTTAAGGTTTAATGAGGTAGGTCTTAAACTTTCTATATAATGCATCTATATTGACGTGGTCTCCCTTTGAGAGCGTAATTTGAATCAGGATGTACAACAATGTATACAATTGTGTTTTACAAAAAATGAGCAGTCAACAAATGTTTAGGCTATAGTCAATATTGAGAAGAAGTTGAATGTACTGAAAAAATTACATTTAGCTTAAAAGACAATACAAAATACAGGGGGTAACAGGTAAATTAGGTAAAGATTGATGAAAATGAACATCTGGTTTGGTAATTGCAATTCTTGTGGTTATTATGCTTTTATTACAGTTTGATGGACAACTGTTTAAGGTTTAAGTTTGTCAGGAAGGGATCTGGTGAGCACGAAGGTCCTTGTGATTTAGTATCCATCTGTATAGCACATAATTGAGTATGCATAATATACATTTGGAAAATGTGATGATTTCATGAAAGCAGAAACGCTCAAGAGGGCTACTATTTTCAGAGCAGTTTGACAGATGGAAGGACATCATGTTGATGTAATGCATTAATACAGGTTCGTCATACCACTAAAAGGTAGCCTAAAGAGCAGTGTTTAGTGTCTACCTCTGTGTAACCCTTCTCCAGCCTTCATTATAATGACCTTCAGGGTGGATCACACCACACATAGCATTTCATGTGAAAGAAACATAAATGCCTCAACAAATGCAGCACAATGTAATGATAATAAAGCCAACCAACCAAAGCCACACACTGGGCCTTGTGAGGAGGGTAGCCCCTCAGCAGCTTAATATGATTAAGAGATTAAATCAAGAGGGCATTCACTCAATGGAAAATATTGACTTTGTTTAGATGACTTTCTCTGAGAGCCTGTCAGACAAAGGCAGGAGAGATGTCACCCAAAAGCGACCCTTCTCGTCCCCCTCCATTCCGTCCCAGTGTAGGGGTGGACTGTTGCTAACGGGGTCAGGCTTTTCCGGGCCCGTCAGATTTTCTCACGGATTTGTGCCCTCGGGACATGCGGCGACTCCAACTAGCCCACTGACCCTGTTACGTGAGCCAACCAATGGGATTGGAGCATGGAGCGGGCCTGAGAACACAGGGTCATACTGTACTGCTGAGGGGTAGAGTGCTCCATCCGCACTGAGAGCATGGTTTAACACTGGATTAGTTTTATTTGAAATATAATCACATTTTCTCAAAACAAATCTGGACTATGATTCATTCCCAAATGAAGACAAATAATTATAACACGAAATGTAGATCACTTTGTGAAAAGTCTAGCAATTTGGTTTCTCAACAAAAAAGGTCACATTGAATTATATCAAAAGCATTTCTCTTCACTCTATCTGTCACCAATGTAAGTCTGTCATATCCCAGCAAGCTGCACAGTCTATGAATTAGTTCTTAGTCCCATGCAGATCCTCATCACACTACTATGAGACGAGGCGTACATGCCAATGTGTTGGAGTATTTGAATTTGCGGTGGGGGATTTTTGGCATCCTGCTAAACTCCGCTGGTTGTTGTGTATTGATGTGAAGCTACACAGAAACAATAATGTAGGTTAACATCCTGACACAATTTCATATTTTTGTCTGGCCAAGATTATTACTTTATTTTCTCACTTCAAAGATTTAGTCATCTCAGGACATCCTGAGTTGTTTTTCCAGGGCTGGGGATTTAAGGGATATTAGATGTTTACAGGATGTTAACATAAAATACATGTTCTGGGCAAAAAAGTTCTGCTTATTAATGTTAATTCATTTGTTTATGTACACTCTTCATTTGATTGATTTGAGTTTACATTTCCAAGTGATTTGAGGTTGAACAGCTTTTCACTTTTAAAGAAGGTAATATAATAAGCTACAGCTATCTAGTGCACGAACTCTCTTGGGAGCCAAATCTAAGTATGGGGCAATAAGCAACTATTTTGTTTCAATCAAACACATAAAAAAAAAAAAATCATACTTTGTCAATCAATCTCTTCTATTATGTAGTGATGTAAACTGACAAACTCTTGACTATGTTTCAGGTAAAATGGGATGCAACTGTAGTTCAGATTATGATGATGACTGGGTAGAGAACCTAGACGAAGTGTGTGACAACTGCAACTGCCCGATTCCCACCCAGTCGGCTAAACCGGTGAGTGTGTGTTTGTGTGTGTAGACAGCGGCATAGCGTCTCGACGTGGCTGGGGAAGTAGTGTGGAATGCGAGGAAGAGGGTGTGATATTTTTACGTGGTCTCACAAAAAAGAAAACAACACACAAACATCTCCGATATGCATTTAATTGACATATCAATGAATATAAGTTATGCAACCACGGTCTACCTAAAAGTGCAAGTCAATGCTTGGGAATTGTTGCCTGATGACTCACACTGATCACAGGATCATATCGTAATATTGTTTTTGGACAATATTATATCGATAGTTGACTCTGAGAATACATTTTTTAGGTAGTGTTAGCTAGCGCTAGTTGGCTGTACCTGCTCCAAAAAAGTAATTTTCATTCAATAGCTTGTTCTCCATCTGCTTTTTAAACATGTTCTCAGCACTTTTATTTCCCTGACTGATCAAAACTCGTTTTTACATTTTAGTCATTTAGCAGACTTATCCAGGGCGACACAGAAGAACAATTAAGGTTAAGTGTCTTGCTCAAGGACATAGACAGATTTTTCACCTAGTCATCTCTGGGATTTGAACCAGCGACCTTTTGGTTACTGGCCCAACACCCTTAACTGCTAGGCTACCTGCCGCATGCTGTCTCTTGTCTCTCTGCATCAGACATATACAGTGCCTTGTGAAAGTATTTACACCCCTTGACTTTTTACCAAAACAATTGCGTTACAAAGTAGGATTCAAATTAATTTTTGCCAATGATTTACACAAAATACTCTGTAATGTCAAAGTGAAAGAAAAATTAAAACATTTGTAAAAAAATATATATACAGTATATATAAAAATAAAACACTTATATAATTTAATATTACATAAGTATTCAACCCCCTGAATCAATACGTTAGAATAACCTTTGGCAGTAATTACTGCTGTGAGTCTTTCTGGGTAAGTCCCTAAGAGCTTTGCACACCTGGAATGAACAATACTTGCACATTATTATTTTCTTCAAGCTCTGTCAAGTTGCTAGACAACCATTTTCAAGTCTTGCCATAGATTTTCAAGATGATTTAAGTCAAAACTGTAACTAGGCCACTCAGGAATATTCAGTGTCGTCTTGGTAAGCAACTCCAGTGCATATTTGGCCTCGTGTTTTAGGTTATTGTCCTGCTAAAGGGTGTATTTGTCTCCCAATGTCTGAGACAGGTTTTCCTCTAGGATTTCACTATGCTTAGCTCTATTCCGTTTCTTTTCATCCTAAAAAAAAACTCCCTAGTCCTTGCCGATGGCAAACATCCCCATAACATGATGCAGCCACCAGCATGCTTGAAAATATGAAGAGTGGTACTCAGTTATGTGGATTTGCCCCAAACATAACGCTTTGTATTAAGGACATAAAGTACATTTCTTTGCCACATTTTTTGCAGTTTTACTTTAGTAACTTATTGCAAACAGGATTAATATTCTTTATTATTTTCACTCTGTCATTTAGGTTAGTATTTGCGTTAGGAAGTACAACTGCATTTTTGCACTGACTGGGTGTATTGATACACCATCCAAAGTGTAATTGAATAACTTCCCCCAAGACAGTACCAATACAGGTGCCCTTATTCGCAAGGCATTGGAAAACCTCCCTGGTCTTTCTGGTTGAATCTGTGTTTGAAATGCACTGCTAGACTGACAGAAAATGCATGGGGTACAGATATAAGGTAGTCATTAAAAAATCATGTAAAACACTATTATTGCACACAGAGTAAGTCCATGCAACTTATTATGTGACTTGTTAAGCAAATGTTTACTCCTGAACGTATTTAGGTTTGCCATAACAAAGAGGTTGAA
The DNA here is from genome assembly GCF_057628025.1 of Oncorhynchus mykiss. Classification (NCBI taxonomy): domain Eukaryota; kingdom Metazoa; phylum Chordata; class Actinopteri; order Salmoniformes; family Salmonidae; genus Oncorhynchus; species Oncorhynchus mykiss. Next base: position 62,134,255 of record NC_143046.1, on the reverse strand, counting down.
TACTTATTGACTCAAGACATTTCAGCTTTTCCTTTTTAATTCATTTGTACAAATTTCTAAAAACATAATTCCACTTTGACATTGTGAGATATCATGTGTAGATCAGTGACACAAAATCTCAATTGAATCCATTTTAAATTCAGGCTGTATCACAACAAAATGTGGAAAAAGTCAAGGGGTGTGAATACTTTCTGAAGGCACTGTAGTGAGCAATATGTTTGGAAAATGAAAATCGCAATAATAACGCCGTATCGGCACCTAAGTATCATGTTAATATCATATTCTGAGGTCCCTGGCAATTCCCAGCCCTACTGGAACCAAGCTGCTTCTATGGCGTGAGCTAGGTGCCCCGTTTTAGATGGCGGCGAAGTCGGCTTAAAACAAATGTCATGTAGGTTAAGCATGTGGAGTAACAAGTAGGATTCTGTGTTTTCACATACAGAAGTAATTGATTTTGATTAAAAAACGGCTTTATCTGTCGACCCAATGAAAACTAGTTTGAGAATTCAAACATATATTTTATGGAAACGAGATGTTGTATGTTACTGAACGATGCTGCCTTGTTGACAACATGACCGAGCGGTGCAGATTACTGTTAGATTTGAGAAGGGCACTCCTCCCTCACTGCTTTTGCATGTTTACATCACGGGCCATAGCCCGCTGTACTTAATCAAACTCTCTCAATGATTCTGGGTAGCTAGCAATGGGAATTGGCAATTTAAATAATTTGGGGGAAGTTGGCTTTTGTGTGTGCAATTAATTGGGACTGTAACCATTCACTAAATGTTCTGTTTCACTTCCTCCCTCTGAATTACAGGAGATATACTAGTAGATTTGAAGTAGAGAATAGCACATGTGAATGCTATGTTGTTGTTGGCCAGTGTGTCAGCACAAAGTAAACATGAAGTAAAACCTAGGGTGTCTTTAAAAATATTCTCTTAATATCGTTCCTCACTTTAAGGAATGTATGGTTTTTACCTCAAGTCAAATTTCCCTCATTGACAGTGTAAACCCCCAGACTTTTCTCTTTACTGTTTTCATGCAAGTAACAACTTGAACTTCTATAGTTTGTACTCTGAATGAGAATCTTTGAATTCAGGAGTGGAAACCCAGGTTATTTTACTGACCCTGCTTTGGTCTCATCAGTACACAGATCAACTGATCCCCTACCCCTCTCATCTCACGCCTCCCTCTTCCCCTCTACCAGGTATGTTCTTATACATAAATACGTGGATAATTATGTGCCTTCTTCTGGTGGATCAAATCTAATCATTATTGTTTCTGTTTTCCTCACCCATGCTGGTTATGGTTGTACAGATAGCCTGGTGATTGCCATATACAGCTATGAACCAAACCACAATGATGACCTGGGCTTTGAGAAGGGAGACAAGCTGAAAATCCTCAATAAGTAAGAATAGGGATGGGAGGGTTGTGTGATGCAATTGACTTTTTAGAGGATGTGATATATTTGTGTAGTTGTGCAAAAGTGTGTAGTTGTTTGATGGAGTATGACACATTGCCACTGCTTGAAAAGTATGAGATAGTGAGTAAGTGTTGCTGTTATGTCTGCTGTCCAGGGATGACCCGGAGTGGTTCATGGCAGAGTCTCTCATCACAGGCCAGAAGGGCTTCATCCCATACAACTTTGTTGCCCCCCTGAACTCAATGGAGATGGAGACGTAAGTAAATACAGTTGAATTCAATTCAAACTCAAATAACTGCATTTCATTTCACTTTAACTCATGCAGGAAGCACACACATACATTACCCAACATCGTCTCACTCAACCAAAACCATCTCCCCATACTCAACCACCTTCAAGGGAAAGGGATGTGGTTATGTTTGAAGCTCTATGCCTGTTTTTGTGCTTCAGATGGTTTTTCAAGAACCTCTCCAGAAACGATGCCATGAGGCTCCTGCTAGCTCCGGGGAATACACAGGGCTCCTTCATGGTCAGAGAGAGTGAGACAGCCCAAGGCTCCTTCTCCTTATCTGTCAGGGACTTGGATCCCAACACTGGAGACACAGTCAAGCACTACAGAATCCGGAACTTGGATACTGGTGGTTTCTACATCACCGCAAAGATATCCTTCAACTCCCTGAAAGAGCTGGTCCAGCATCACTCACGTACGTGCTATGACTCACATCCTGTCTGAACTCCTGGAGCGATGCCTCCAGTCAGAACACAATACATCAGCCAAACAATACAGAAAGCCTTGGTACCAAATACCATTATCATACCATCCATAGTGCACATACACCTTAGCACAGTCTTTCTCAAAAATGTGAACTGTATAACTTGACGTTATTCAACCTTTAACCCTGCCTCTGTTGTATGTGTCTGCAGGTGAGGCGGACGGTCTGTGCACCCGGCTGATGAAGCCGTGCCAGTCCCGCATGCCCCAGAAACCCTGGTGGCAGGACGAATGGGAGATCCCCCGAGAGTCCCTCAAGATGGAGCGCAGGCTCGGGGCCGGGCAGTTTGGAGAAGTCTGGATGGGTGAGCACCTTCACAAAGTGTTCATACCCCTTGACTTATTCAACATTGTGTTGTGTTGCAGCCTGAATTCCAAATTAATTAAATATATTTGTTTTCTCACCCATCTACACACAATACCCTATATTGACTAAGTGAAAACATTTTTTTCAGAAATGTTTGCTAATTTATTTGAAAATTAAATACAGCACTATATAATTTACATAAGTATTCCAACACATGAGTCAATACTTTGGAGAAACATTTTTAGTGGCGATTACACCTGTGAGAATTTTGGGGTATATCTCTAAGAGCTTTCCACACCTGGATTGTACAATATTTTCTCTCTATTAAATCTTCAAGCGCTGTCAACTTGATTGTTGATCATGGCTAGACAGCCATTTTCATGTCTTGCCATAGATTTTCAAGCCGATTTAAATCCAAAAATGTAACTAACCCATTCAGGAACATTCAATGTCGTCTTGGTAAGCAACTCAGGTGAAGATTTGGCATTGTGTTTTATTTAGGTTATTGTCTTGTTGACAATTTCAATAAATGTGCAAAAATGTCTAAAAACATGTTTTCACTTTGTCGTTATGGGGTATTGTGTGTAGATGGGTGAGAAAAAAACCTATTTAAAGTCAGGCTGTAATACTACAAAATGTGTGAATACATTCTGAAGGCAATGCACAGCCACAGTGGTTGATATTTTCAGATTACCAATGCGTGTGTTGGTTTGCATAGATGCACCTGATATAAAGCAACCAGTTGCTCAATTGGTCCGGTCTCTCTCTGTGTCTGCCAGAACAGCTTTAGTTTAGGCTTTAGTTCTGCAATGTGTGTAATTTCCTAAATACTGCCATCACTGCAGTGCTTGTTTGAGCTGGTAGGGCCCGTTTGGGATTGATGTCAGGTATTAGCTGCATTACGCAAGAGAGCCAGTGAGCATGCTGGGCTGAAGTTCTAGCCACACCAGAGGCTCTCTCTATATTAGTTCATATTACAATATTTGCTATCACCTCCCACTGTGACCCTAAAATCAACCATTAAAAAATAAACTCCAGTGTTTTGATTGTGATAATATCTGCTGATGTAATCTGATCACTTCACACTAGTTTTCCAGTGGAGGGGGAGATTTCCCTATTGTCCAGCTCCATGTGTGTGAACACAAAGCGACATTCAAAACTATCCTGCTGTGGGACTTTTTTATTTTCCAAATCACTCCTTCATGCGGTCTTGGCAACATACAGTATTTGTTTCTCTCAGCGAATGAATACACCAACATCATAGGGGTGATTGTTGTTTGACAACAACAAAAAGTATCCATGCATGTCAGATTGGAAAAAACAAACCACCATTCCTTTTCTCTAAATTATTTCAGTTATAGATAAAAGTAGGGAAGAATGCTTTCAATAACAAATAAAGTTAATTCTCACCATTACAGCATATGCTATAACTCGGCAAATTGTGACCTATTGCAAACTTGAGTGTCCTCAAATCACTCCATCTTACACATTGTATACTACACTACTGAGTAAAACCACTGTGATATTACTGCAGTAAACTGTATATTTACTGTATCACCAATGACCTTCCTCCATGATGCAGGTCTGTACAACAACCATAGGCGGGTTGCCATTAAGAACCTGAAGGTGGGCACCATGTCCATGGCTGCCTTCCTGGCCGAGGCCAACCTGATGAAGGAGCTGCAGCACCCGCGCCTGGTCCGCCTCTTCGCCGTGGTTACCCAGGAGCCCATCTACATCATCACAGAGTTCATGGAGAACGGTGGGTGTCACTGTCTAGGATTACATTGGTATTAGGCTAATGGTCAATGCTCGTCTTTCAGGGTAAGACCAACTCCTTATACAAAAGGTCAATAACCCTGATCCTATTCTATTCAGTTGTTCTTCTATTCTATTGTACTCTATTCCATGACAGCTGCTCGGCAAGCCTATGCCTATGTCTGTGCCTGTCAACATAGATGACTCTCAATCCCGGCGCTGAAAGAGTGAACAGCTAAAACAGAGTCATCAAGGGAGATTCTAGAGAAACACCTGGAGCAGACAAAAGAGTGTTTTCAGCCAGGATATCGTCATCGGCTTTCGTGATCAAACATGTTAAACTGTTATTGGGTTTGCATGTTGATAAGAGTGAGAATAACAAAAGAGTGGCTTGGGTGTTTACCAGAATGCGTTTCATGAGTCAGAGCCTTTTCCCAGGCATACTGCAGTCCACTGACTATGTTAAATGGTCCAAAAAAGCATTTTATTATAGATGCAAGATTAAAATGTAATGTTTTCTCATTCAATTATAAGATGAACACTCCTAGTTCTGGCTTAACGGTTATTTACTGAAATGCTCATTCTGCAGAAACGCAGTACAAATTTAACCTTGTTTTTCCATACATCTCCTACTTCAGATCTTCTTAGAGGCTATTTTCAGCCTATTTTGGTGACCCTTCTGCACTTTCCTCAACTTAAATAATCAAATCAGCAAACGTGAACTTTAACTCTCGTTTCCCGTACTAGCCGGTGCCTCTTATGTCAACACACCAAAGGGAAGTCCGTTCTGACTGGAAAAGAGAGACGTCAAATAGGGGAGTGGTGATTCACTGTCTCATTGTTCAGTGATGGGACCTGTGTCCACCCCCATGGGCACGTGGCTCCATTCCAGTGTCAGCACAGACAGACCGCAACACAGCCCCCCCTATTCCCCCAGTCAGACTAGGCTATTCAGCCACTGTCCAGTGACTACTCTCTTTCTCTCTTCACACAAGAAAGAGAGAGGCTGTCTGTAAAAGGGTAGCAAAGCAAAGCCAGACCAATAAAATGGCACCATGGTTACAGGTGCACTGCCCTGTACACAGACTAGCTGACATTGAAAACACAAGTCTTAATACCAGTGGCGTAGCTAGAAATTTGTTGGTGGGTGAGCCTGCAAAAATGTTGATGGGCAACTAACTTCCTGCAATTGTACACATTTTGCCTTGGGGCAGAGAGGAAAATGTTTTATAGCTCATCTAATTCTATTCTACACATTTTGCCATGAGGCTGAAAGACAATTTTACATTTTCTAAGCTAATTAAAGCTTACAAATAGGTGTGTTTACTGACAAAGGCACTGGATTGTGAGCTGTCTTGTTTGCTAAATGAAGAAATAAAATAAGCAGTGGCATGGTGCATATTTTTTATTTGACCTTTATTTAACTAGCATATAGCTATAGAAGCACAGTGACATATCCTCAATGCAGTCACATTTGTGGCTTATTGGGGGTGTGGATTTAAGTTAGTTATTTTTGGCAACCCATCCCATGATAGTGAATGTCATTAGAGGTCATCGGTTCTGTTCAATAATTTATATAAAGACGAGATGACTGATATAGGGCACTGTGTTGAAGCCACCGTGCCTCCATCTTGGCACTCGCCCACTATTGTAAATATATTTTTGGGAAGCTATAGAAATGCATTTATTAATGTCTACATTTGTTTGCCACATTTATTCTATTACAGACACCTTTAATGCACTTCTTCGGGATCGGTGTCCCGTCCACAGGACGGTTGAGCTAATGTAGGCTAATGCGATTAACATGAGGTTGTAAGTAACAAGAAAATCACCCAGGACGTAGACATATCTGATATTGGCAGAAAGCTTACATTCTTGTTAATCTAACTGCATTGTCCAATTTACAGTAGCTATTACAGTGAAAGAATACCATACTATTGTTTGAGGAGAGTGCACAATTTTGAACATGACATTTTTTTTATATTTTTTTTATTAGGCACATTTGGGCAGTCTTGATACAATATTTTGAACAGAAATGCAATGGTTCACTGGATCAGTCTAAAACTTTTCATATACACTGCTGTCATCTAATGGTCAAAATCTAAATTGCACCTGGGCTGGAATAATACATTATAGACTTTCTCTTGCATTTCAAAGATGATGGTACAAAAAAAATACAAAAGAATGGTTAGTTTTTTCTTTGTATTATCATTTACCAGATATATTGTGTTATATTCTCCTACATTCCTTTCACATTTCCACAAACTTCAAAGTGTTTCCTTCAAATGGTACCAAGAATATGCATAGCCTTGCTTCAGGGCCTTCAGTTAGATTTGGGTATGTCATTTTAGGCAAAAACTACTATAAAATTCCATTCATTCCTATGGAGGACTGCTTGTACTGGGGAGTGCCAATATGGCCGGTGGCTTCAAAGCCTCTCAATGGCCAAAACATAGCATCAGCAATCCACATTGTCTTCCATCAGATAGCGCGTCGATTCTGCACGCACTGTTCTGTCGCATATCTTGCAAAGGCTAATGGGATAGATCAAAAGTATTACAGCTACAATGGGCTGCCATAACATTAGAAAATATTACCTAGGTGACATCGTCTGCTGTGAACCTAATTTCTGCCTCAAAATGGTCTGAATTAATCTAAACTAAAACAATAAATATGTCAATAATGTTTATGTTTTGTTGGTGAGGAAGTCTTAGTCGCCCCATTTTAAATCTAGCTAAGGATTATTTTGCTTCAATGAGAAGTATTTCTGAAGTTTGACTATGAAAACACAAGTCTTAATACCAGTGGCGTAGCTAGAAATTTGTTGGTGGGTGAGCCTGCAAAAATGTTGATGGGCAACTAACTTCCTGCAATTGTACACATTTTGCCTTGGGGCAGAGAGGAAAATGTGCAGTTTTATAGCTCATCTAATTCTATTCTACACATTTTGCCATGAGGCAAGAAAGCTATCATAAATTTGTCCAACATTAACGTTAGTTTGCTAGCTTGCTGAACAAGTCACTGAAATCATCTTTGACTGAAACGATGCTGCTAACCTACCAGCAACCTACTTCGTGCTCCACATACAATGTTTTTCTTACAACAACAGCTAGCCTGCAAGCTACTGTAGCTAGTAGTGCTAATGCTTACATTATTATGAGTTTTCATGAAGCAACTGTTCTTGCCACAAGTAATTGCAGTAGCCTCCCAAGTCAACTGCTGTGTACAGCAGACCCAACGATAAGATCGTGGAGAAACATGCTGATCTATCTACGGACTGATTTCTGATAACATTCAGTTCCTCTTAATTGTGGGGCTGCATTTCTACAACTTCAGGGCATTTTAAACAGGCCAAGCAAGTTTTTTTATGTGCGTGAAGGAAGTAAGCTAGCTAGCTACAACAGCTGATCAAGCCACTGCACAGACGACCAACTTCCTTGCACAGAATTTGTGCAGGCAAAAGCCACCGGTTTAATTTTTATTTTATCACAATTGCAAACTATTAAATCACTGTCACAACATTTGTAATAATTTAACTAGCTAGTTATTATTTCTATTCGATGGAGAGTCATACGAGAGCACAGTGATTAGGAATTAGGAACTTTTTTCATTTTTAGAATGTTCAATATTCAAATTTGAAAATGAGTTCCACGTCCAACAATAAAGATTGGTTTAGGGACGAGCGTTGTGGATGAGTGACGCCATCTGACGTGAAACAATGCAGCAATCCAGGGTTTATATACATCATTGGTTCTGTTATATTTATTAATCAAATCTAACTAAACCAGTGCACGGCTTGCTATGAATTATATCCGATGGTGTTTGGGCCTGGCTCCCCAGTGGGTGGGCCTGGTCCCACCCGTGCCTATGCCCCTGCTTAATAAAACAACTTATTTTGATACCAGTATGCTCTCTCCAAAAGCCTTTGTCATAATCTCTGACTACAGTTACTATGTCACCTGCATGTTTTTTAATGTGACCCCACATTCCCATCAAAGTTTGTTGTTGCCTTTTTCAAGACCTGACATTAGGAGGGACAGTAACAAAGCACATTGAAAAGGCTCTGTCACTGGTGCAACAACAGCTTCAGTATGTAAGTGCCCTGAGCCAGTGAATGGAGAGCCTTTGTATTGTCCTCTATGAGAGGCCTGTAGAGCACCAACAGTGCCTTAACATGAACTGTTTCTTTGTTTGTGATTCACATGCACAGACACAATTGTTGCCTCTGTTGTCACTAGAAAGGAAGGCTTGATGTTCCCATCCTCTCAATTTGTCCCTCGTTTTTTATCATTGAAGACAATACAACTGGAAAATAACAGGTGTGGCATGCTTAACTTTCCTCGCAACCTTGGCTTATACCGTTCCTTTGGCGCACAGACATCAAAGGAGTCCTTCTTTACTAAAGCACAGGAGCCTGTTGCCCTTCTTTCCTGGAAGAGTCAATCTTCTTTTCTAAACGCATTTCCTGCTGCTTGCCTTGGCTGGCTGAGGTATTGTTCGGTTTTAATCAAACACAATGTCAGAGACAGAGGAGCCATGGCCTGTCGAATAGAGGCCATGCATCACGTTGACTGAAGGTGAACGCACTTCCTGAGAATGTTATTTTCCTAATTTAAACATCTATTCTGGGTCTAAGGCCAGCTATTTATGTCTGAGACATATCTAAATGTAGTTTTAATGGCAGTGTCATTAATCTTTCTCACAAAACCTTTCACTGAACATAGAGTTTTCTGACTTAAAAGTATTTGTATCTTAAAATAATTCCACCTCCATCAATATTGCATTAAGTGCTGGTGACTGGTAACATCTGTTTATAATTAAACAAATGAGATCTGATGTAATGCCGCTCAAAACATGTCATTTTAATAACTTGATCACATTTTGTTACAGGCGCTCTGGTAGATTTTCTCAAGTCGTCTGAGGGATCCAACATACCCATCAACACCCTCATAGATATGGCCTCTCAGGCAAGTTCCCTGCTCTTTACGTCAATCCCAATAGCTCTCTACACTTTTAAGTGTAGAGTGTCTGTCTCCAAAATTCTCTCTCACTCTTTCCCCTTCATTCGCTCTTTCAGTTTCTATTCTCTGTATGGCCCCTCATCTACAGGAAACAGCTCTTGCTATTATGAGGCTAACTATAATCTCCCGGTAACAATGGAGACCACTGTGTGAGGTTTACGAACAACCATAAGTCTATACACCTTGTCACAAATCAACACCACTGAGGTGCTCACCCCTATCACAGTGCAATGCTATAGGTGTAACACAAATCAAAGTGACAGATATCCCGATACCTGAGAGACATAATGCATATTCCATTATAAAACAAACCTACAGCCTACTCTAAATCACACTTGCACCAAACTTCATAAGATCAAGAAAGCAGTTGTATTGCTGTTTGAGCCTCTCGTTCTAGAAGAACAACTTACTTAGAAGTAGTTTACGGCCAAAGATGGGGCCAAATATCGGGCCAAAGATGGGAGAACATCTAATTACACCAACATCCTATCTAATTGGGTTCCACTAACGTAATGTTGTGGTTAAATTATATAACTCTCATTTAGTAATGAGACATTGAACCACATGGATGTGTAATGGGGTTACAGGGATTTAAACTAACAAAGCTGGCAAAGGAACAGCCGACTCTATGGAGGCACTGTGAACGTATTACGGCAAAAGTATGTTCCTGAGTAATGGCTAGAACACTGAACGACATTCAGCACCATACATTGCGGTAAGCATGTAGATAGTAAGAACACTGAAACAACATTGACCCCAAGAGCTAATGAGTGAAAATTGAGATTTGTTTTACTTCCAGAGTGATGCGTAATGATGATATGAAGTTCATATCACATACGCACCTCTCGGTTTTCTTCCAAGGGATTCAGGGCCACATGACACATATCTGTGAGATTCTTACATCTGAAATATGCACTAATGTCTGCCTAAACACACACACACACACACACGCACACACACACACACACATTGACACACACAAAAGCGATGTAGATAGCACAGCTGGGGCATTAGGGTGGGCCGGAAAGAGAGCTGGTTGTTAGGGGTTCATAACCTGCCGGTGAAAACTGGGTGGAGCACTGAGGTGAGAAGCAGAGATCTGACCTGGGGAAGTGGGAACCTCCTTGTCACAGGAATCTACTGCTGCCCTGTCTGTCTCTTATACACACACGAACACACACAGTATGTATCCTTCATAAATTGTGCCTTCCTGTATTATACTTGTGCCAAAATGTGTATTCTATTCTACTGAGTCAGTTACGTTATGTTCCTATTCTTATCTTTATTATTTCTTATTGTTGTAACATTGTCGAGAAGGAAGTAAGCATTTCATTGGACAGTGTATACCATGTGTACCCTATACGACTAATACAGCTGTACACAGCCCATCTGTAAATAGCCCATCCAATCTATCTACCTCATCACCATATTGTTTTTATTTACTTTTTTGCACACCAGTATTTCTACTTGCACATCATCATCTGCACATCTATCACTCCAGTGTTAATTTGCTAAATTGTAATTACTTCGCTACTATGGCCTATTTATTGCCTTCCCTCTTCACGCCATTTCCACACACTGTATATAGACTTAATTTTTTTTTCTATTGTGTTATTGACTGTACGTTTGCTTATTCCATGTGTAACTGTGTTGTTGTTTGTGTCGCACTGCTTTGCTTTATCTTGTCCAGGTCGCAGTTGTAAATGAGAACTTGTTCTCAACTGGCCTACCTGGTTAAATTCAGGTGAAATTATATATATATATATATATATATATATATATATATATATATATATATATATATATATATATATATATTATTTTTTTTAACAAGTATGATTAATTCTTTATGATGTACTGCCTCCTGCAGGTGGCTGAGGGAATGGCCTACATTGAAGCGAAGAACTACATCCATCGGGACCTGCGAGCAGCAAACATCCTGGTGTCTGATGAGCTCATCTGTAAAATCGCTGACTTTGGACTCGCAAGACTCATTGAGGACAACGAGTACACAGCCAGAGAGGGTAGCATGACTTTCCTTTAAACTAGAAAAAAATGGATGTGCTTGAATGTTCTAAGCACTTTCTGCAAAGCCATGACCTCTATATACTATAGCCCCACCAAGTGTTCATGTAGAATCCATTGGGTGCTGTTGAAATGAACATGAACCCAAAATTAAACCCATTTCACTTTTCCTTATCAGGTGCTAAATTCCCCATAAAATGGACAGCACCTGAAGCTATAAACTATGGAACCTTTTCCATCAAGTCAGATGTGTGGTCGTTTGGGATCCTCTTGACAGAGATAGTGACGTATGGCCGTATCCCATATCCAGGTATTTCACTGATGCACCTCCACAATAATCCAATATTATACATGTCTATTTCATATGCAATGCATGTAGACTTCACATACACACATTCTCCACATAGCACCTGTATAATCCACAAACATCACATACTCTCTACAAAGGTGTTGCCCACAAAACCCCAACACATCGGCCACATTATTAACAAGGCTGCATCCCCATCTCTTGTTTCTTCCCACTGTCAGGAATGAGTAACCCAGAAGTGATCCAAAACCTGGAGAAAGGCTACCGGATGCCCCGACCTGAGAACTGCCCTGAGGATCTGTACAACATCATGGACCTGTGCTGGAAGGAGAGCCCAGAGAACCGGCCAACCTTTGAGTACCTGAGAAGCGTTCTGGAGGACTTCTTCACAGCCACAGAGCGGCAGTACCAGGAACAGCCATAAGACAGACAGACATGGGGAATGGAGAGGAGAGGTCATTAAGGACATTAACTCCAACTGTTAAGACACAGAGAGATATGGTCCCAGCATATATGCTTTTGATACTGTCTATCTGAGAGCCATACCTGATCTACTTTCAATACACACCTAAACATTTGTAGGATTTAATTAAAGCATTTATAGTGTGACATTTTTTTAAGCTCAAGGGAGATACCACTGTACTTTTATATACTTTGCATTCCTTTGTCATTTCATGTTTTTTGTTCGATTTGTACTGTTTCGATTTTTCTATTTGTATATTTTTTCTATGCGTTTGAAGACTATAAATCCATGGATGATGATGCCCTTACAAAAAACACAAATGTAAGACCTACTCTGTTCATGTATCTATGGTGCCATTGATACATCTTCTTACCCGAAATGCATATGAGATGTCGATGATGATCATGCAATAAAAAGTGATGTAAAACATAGAAAAGACTGTAAACAAATAAATGGCAAAAGTAAAAAATGTTTCCCAACCTGGAATCCAAAACAGTGCTTATTGTGGCGGGATCTGTTTGCAACGCCCCTCGACATTGTAAACTACTACTTGATTGGTTCAAGTGACGTTCTACAAATTATCCGATTGTATCCATCCGTTTTCCGAAGTACAGCTGCCGCTTTTCGCTAATTGTAGTCTGTGCTGTAAAATAAGGTAAAATGGCGCTGAGTTCTCAAGGAACAAAGAAAAAAGTTTGCTACTATTATGATGGTAAGTACTGATTTGCCTACACATTGACTAGTTGTACAATGTGCTTTGTTAGACTGGTGCAAATGGTTCAATTTGTGGTTAGATTAGCCAGCTAACATTAGCTAACGTTATCTAGCTCCGATGTGCAAACGTGCAGATTCCCTTTGTGCAAGAGCGAGGCATTTTCAAAATCTTTAGGTTAAATTGATCGTTCCGAAAATGTTCACTAATGCCACATTATCATCCAATGTGTAGTAACGTCAAGTTACTTGTCCACGTCGTCGATTAGCTTGCTAGCTTGGACAAAGGGAGAACACATTGGCAGGACCCATTAGCTAGCTATGCAAGCATTGGAATCCACAAACCACGAAGATGGCTAGCAACGTTAGCTACTATTAGTTAACCTATTTCACTTCCTGGGCGTATTAAGCTTGCTACCATCATTGCTAGTCTCTATTAAAAAAAATGCACCCAGTTCCGTTGCATTGGCCAGATTGTTTGCACGTTAGTGGCCGTACATTGTCTGCGGCTGTGCATATGTCGTGGTCCGAATTGTTACTATTAATCAACGCAAAAGTTTTATTGCAATGTTGCCTTTAAAGGTTTGCAACGTTAGCCATACTATGCTGTACTGAACAACAAGCTAGGATGATGCATTCATTGGACGTCTGCTTATGTTCACTATTTTCCTCTCTTCATTCAAAGGTGATGTTGGGAATTACTACTATGGCCAGGGCCACCCCATGAAGCCACACCGTATCCGCATGACACACAACCTCTTGCTGAACTATGGTCTCTACAGAAAGATGGAGATATACGTATGTTGAAAACCTTGAAACGATTTGTAAGCGCAGCAGAAAGCCTGCATGCGCAATAGTTCCCAATTGGAAATGTAGTGCCTGGTTAAGGTGTCATTAATTGGTCTTCTCCATGTCTCTGTACAGCGACCTCACAAAGCCAATGGCGAGGAGATGACCAAGTACCACAGTGACGACTACATCAAGTTTCTGCGTTCCATTCGGCCAGACAACATGTCAGAGTACAGCAAACAGATGCAGAGATGTGAGTTTGGGGCAGAGATGTCATGTCTCAATATACCTATACATTTTAGATGTAGCCCATAAAGTCACACATTTCTTTGGGAAAACATCTAGTAAAGCTTTGTCATTGTTTTTGCTGCTGTCATGGATTGTAATTAACACATTTTCTGTAATTGCCACACAGTTAACGTTGGAGAGGATTGCCCTGTGTTTGATGGCCTGTTTGAGTTCTGCCAGCTCTCAACGGGAGGCTCTGTTGGTAAGTTAATCTGTCATGTTCATGTGTAGCAAGGTTTCTGTTAACCGCAAATACCGGCTTTTGGCCCAATTTTTTTTAAACTTTTTTTTTTTTAATAATACTGTTGCTGGCCAAAAAATATCCAATTGCAAAATAATGCTTTCAATCATTGATGGAAATGCACATGACCATTTTCTAATTGGTCTATAGGTTAATATGCATACTTAAGTGGAATTAAATTGGCGTGTTTATTTTTGTTTGTCGTCATGTGTCTTTATTTCTCTATCACAGGCGCACGGCATATAGTCTTTCTGATGCAGCTCCTCAGCCACTTACTGCTGGACTTGCACATGCTTTTTATAAACTCAGTAATTGCACAATTATAAATGCAATCACATGTTAAAAGTTTTGCCGCATGACTTAAAAGGGCTATTTAAAAAATAATAATAATAATCTCACCTGGTAATTGAAGCAGGCCTCCCATTCAAGTGCAGCCAACAGGATATCACCAAGTCACCCACCACTTTACAATGTGAGCTGGAGGCAGTATGCATTTTAAAAACTTACTTAATTGTTTGAAACCTAAATGTTTTATTTCATATGAGGCATGTCTCACCTTACTTCAAAGTAGCCAGAATCTGACCATGACGAGATGGAGGCAATTATTTTATAAAGACATCATAGATGGTGTGTGGGTTTCAAGTCGGGAAGCTTCCAGTTTATCCTACCACTCCTACTGATCTGTGTGCCAGTTATGATTTTCATATGCACATTTTCGTGGAACTGTTTCATTTCAATAACCAAGTTTGTTTCTCAAAAGCATTGTCCCGTGGTTAATCAGAAAAGTCTGAATTAAAATGCAATTTTTTTAAAGTTTCAATTAAACTAATGCGAGATCACCAGCCTCTGCCATATGGACACATTGATACACTGTGATCCATTGGTGGCTAAAGAAAGGAGCGTGTTGAACTAATGATGCACCGATATGACATTTTTGACCGATATCCAATATTTTCTTTGCCAAAAAAAACCTGATACCGATAACCAGTATTTACAATTTAAGGCCTTTTAAGCATTCTCATACAGTTAAATAGTTAAACACATGGGCGCAGCGATCTAAGGCACTGCAACTCAGTGCAAGAGCTGTCACTACAGTCCCTGGTTCGAATCCAGGCAGTATCACATCCGGCCGTGATTGGGATTTCCATAGGGTAGCGCACAATTGGCCCAGCGTCGTCCGGGGTAGGCCGTTATTGTAAATAAGAATTTGTTCTTAACTGACTTGCCAAGTTTAAGGTTACACACGCACCACACTGACCAAAAATATATTTAGTTGGCTTTTACGTATGTCCCCATTACCAGTAAAAAATAATCAAAACTAATTCATTTCACTTACTTGCTGTGCTGTTTCATTCTCAACCAGGATTCCTATGGAACACCGCTTGGGTCTTTGCGTGTCAAAAGATGGCATTTGGCCAATCAGGACCTGATTTGGACTGCACGTCACATAATAATTTTACACATTCACAATTTTTTTACATGGCTATTACACTATCACATGTCAAAACGATTCATCGACGCGTACCTACCGTGCTGGTCATAAAACAAAAGCTAGCTAGCTCATGGATGCAAACAATGTTCTTCCCCAAAAACATAGCAAAACAACAATCCGTTTCACTACTAATGTGTTGAAGGAAACACTGTACACACCTAGTGACCTGGTCAGCATGCACTGTGCCCTGCCCGCCACTGGAGTCACTAGTGCGCGATGAGACAAGGATATCCTTGCCGGCCTAACCCACCTTACGACGCTAGGCCAATTTTGCGCCGCCCCATGGGCCTCCCGGTCGCGGCTGGCTGCGACAGAGCCTGGGGTCGAACCCAGAGTCTCTGGTGGCACAGCTAGCACTGCAATGTGCCTTAGACCACTGCGCCACCCAGGAGGCCTCATTCTTTTTTTTTAAGGCAAACAGCAAATTCCTCTATTGTGGCAAATCCTTATTGTGGCTATTTTCACAACACATAGTCCGGTCGAGCCTCACTAGCCAGATGAAGCTAGCTGGCTGCTTATAACGTTAGCTTTGGGCAACAGGGTTAAGTAGCTGGCTAGCTATTTATTTTCATGAACTGAAGTTCAATTTCAATAAGCCGACAACAACAATACTTACTCAAGAATTCCTAAGTCATTGTTAAGAATAATGAAAATGACTGCAGTTTCTACTGGTCATTGTTTTCAAACTGGTTGTATTGGTGCTAGCTAGGTACCAAGCTAAAGCTAGCCACCTCAGAAGTTGAGGTCGAACAAATTATGCTTTATTACCTACCCGGTTTTGTAAACACATCGTTTGTGGCCGGTGTCTTTCAAATGACTGCTTGACTTGTTGACTGCTTGATCCAAACAGCAGACATGTTGGGCTAGATTAGGAATGCTATGTTGCGCATGTAGATCAATTTTACGTGGCGTCATTACACCATGTACCTTCATTATATAGGTATGCACGTCAGCTTTGACATCGGTTTTGCACATTGGGCGTTGGATGACACATTTTGCCTGGATAGTTGGAATATTTTTCTGGCTTACTTGTCCTCTTCCTGTAATTGACAAAACACAGAATATAGCTAGCTATAGGTTCATGTGCTCTGATTCTCCGATTGGCTTCTCTTGTCCTGTGTTTTTAGCTGGAGCTGTGAAGCTGAACAAACAGCAGACAGACATTGCCATTAACTGGGCCGGAGGCCTCCATCACGCCAAGAAGTCTGAGGCGTCAGGTTTCTGCTATGTGAATGACATTGTGCTCGCCATTCTGGAGTTACTGAAGTGAGTCAAACAGGCCCACAGCACTTGATCAAGTTTACATAGGAAATATTGTAGGCTACTGAATTAAATAGTAACTTCACATTGGGACCCCATAGGTACACCACATTTAGAAGTATCATTCATTCTGTTGCTGAATCTTTTCTCACCCAGATACCACCAGAGAGTCCTGTACATAGACATTGATATCCACCATGGAGATGGAGTGGAGGAGGCGTTTTACACCACAGACAGGGTCATGACCGTGTCCTTCCACAAGTATGGAGAGTACTTCCCCGGCACCGGAGACCTGAGGGTGAGTTAGATATTTGATTTGATTTGGATCTCTTTTAGTCACCATACTCTTCCAAGAGTCACACATTAAAATACAACTTATAATACGAACACATTTTCACATATAACACACTATTACAAACATACATAATATACTAGTATAATGACCCAATAAATACTCAATCTAAAAAATATTGATTCTTCATCTACTATAGTCCCTCAACATTTCTATATTATATTTAAATGGTTTTAAAATGTTAATTTATATATTGAAAGGTTTCTGGTTTGCGCAGGTAATTTATTCAATTTCTTTATTGCTCTATATTGAAGTGTTATTTTGCCTTTCTCTTTTCTGTCTGGGTAACGCATAGATGGTGGACAATCTATTCCTAATATTTATGGAATGTCTGTCTCTTACCAACTGAATACCGTTGTGAATAGAACTTGGCTGTTAAATTATGTATGTTATGAAATAAAATAAGCATGTTTTTTCCAATTTATCTTGTCGATTGATGACCAACCAAGAACATTGTGCATGGCCGCAACAGAAGAACCATATCTGTACCTTAAAACAATCCTTGCTGCTTTGTTCTGTGCATTCTGCAGCCAACTAACTTCACTTGATGATGCATTTCCCCAGACCATCGAACAGTAGTTCACCTGACTCTCAATTAATGCCTGTTATTTGCTTACTGTCCTTCTGATTTTACATGCTGTCTTAATACATTTTGTTCTATAGATTAGTTATTTGAGACAACCATGATAAGCAGCTGTCTAGCTGCATGCCCAATAGTTTGGTTTCTGACACTTCAATTTGTACTCCTCCCGAACTTAATTGTATCCCATGCTGTTTTGGCCTTTTCCTAGTGGAACAGACCAGCATAACTTTGGTTTTCTTGGTGTTTAAAACAAGTTTGTTCTGGCAAACCCACTCCCTGATATTCTCCAAAGCTTGCTGTACCTGTTGAACCGATTGTCTTGCTGCATACATTGTAGTGTCATCTGCAAATATAGTTGCTTGAGTTTCAGCTAAGGCATAGGGAAGGTCGTTGGTATATATTAAATAAAGAAGTGGCCCAAGGCAGCTGCCCTGCGGTATTCCACAGTTTAACATGAGGGGTAGAAAATGAACCATTGATATAGGTGGACTGTTTTCTGTCAGTTAGATATGACTGTACCCAATTCAATGCTACCTGCTTAAAACCATAATGCATTAATTTAGTCAATTATTTCATGAGCCACTAAATCAAATGCTGCACTGAAATCTAAAAATAGTACACCCACAAACTTGCCATTATCCATCGCATTGAGCCACTGGTCAGTCATGTCAACCAATGTAGTGGAATGGTTTTTGAGAGAACCATGCTGGTTGGCTGTAATCAGATCATTCTTTTACATGTACTCCCATATTTGTCTACTCACAATACCCTCCAATATTTTACTGAGTGTAGGGAGTAGACTAATTGGTCGACTATTGGCGGGAGTAATGGGTTCTTTGCTGTCTTTAGGAATAGGACACCGTTTTGCATGCTTCCATACATTTGCAATCATCCCCTTTTCCAGTGACCAATTAAATGTGTCTCAGTGGAACTGCAATCTGGGGAGCAGCACAGCGAAGCAAAACATTGTCCATAAGACCATAACCTGTAGATTTACCATCAGGTAATGACTTCAATAGGTTTAACACCTCCTCCACTGATACTGTTTGCAGACTAAAAGAGCAGATCTTGTTGCTCATAATATGATCATCAATCCATTGGACAATACATTCTTCCAAACAAGCTATGTTTACATTGTTTCTCAGTAAATCAATTCTTTGTAAAAAAATAAATAAAAGTAAAAAAAATCTGCAAAATGATTGGCAATATCAACTGGTTTTGTTGTTATTCTCCCGTCAACCTCCACACTAGATAAGCCCTTAACTGTGTTCCATACCTTTTTTTTTGTTGCATTTTTACAATCAATAAAAGCATTGTTGTAAAATAACTTTCGATTCAATTTAACTGCATAATTACTTACTGTTCTATAATTCTGTTCATCAATTTCTAATTTTGACTTGGCTGCTAAGACTTTCGCTATATTTCTTTGAGAAAAAGCCTCACCAGTTCATCAATCCATGGAGATGGGCAAGCACCAACTGTACTCTTTCTTATATGATGGTCCATTACCTCAGTGAACAAATCAATAAAACATTCTGTAGCGTGATTTAGTTCATCCTCTAGATAATTCAGCTCCCAGGGTACAGCAGCCAAATCATTTAGAAAAAGCTCACGATTACATGTTTGAGAATTTCTCAACCTCAATCCTAGGGGGTTTCTTTGGAACCTTGGTGTTCATGGTTATGGTCACAATATTCTGGTCTGTCCAGCCCACTGGCACTGATCTGGCTTTTAAGCATTGCAATATTATATTACCAATATTGGCAGGCATTGTTTATTAAATGGCATCCAAAGGATACTTTGAATTCCAATTTCATGGCCTGTTGCTTGTAGTTTCCTGTATGCTTTATTAGTTGATGTTGGTCTCCTCCCCCTGTAACTCTTCCGCAGGTTGTTGCTGTAAAATATATGTTCTCATTCATCTTAATGGTCAATTAACTGCCCACATTTGTAGTTGACTGACTTGTTTCTCCTCAAGGATATTGGCGCTGGGAAGGGCAAGTACTATGCTGTGAATTACCCTCTGAGAGATGGTATAGACGACGAGTCTTACGAAGCCATATTCAAACCTGTAAGTCTTTAAAAAAAATCTTTAGTGTTTAATCTTTCCTCCCTGTAACTCAAATAGACCATGTAGATAGACCCTGTTTCCATTTAGCCAACCATATTGTGTAATTTTATATCTGTGTGTAGATCATGGCTAAGGTGATGGAGATGTACCAGCCTAGTGCAGTGGTTCTTCAGTGTGGAGCCGACTCCCTCTCAGGAGACAGGCTTGGCTGCTTTAACCTCACCATCAAAGGCCATGCTAAGTGTGTGGAGTACATGAAGAGCTTCAACCTGCCCCTGCTGATGCTGGGTGGTGGAGGCTACACCATCCGGAACGTGGCCCGCTGCTGGACCTATGAGACCGCCGTGGCCCTGGACAGCGCCATACCCAATGGTGAGCTCTCCTGCTGCACCATTTGATTTGTGTACTTTTTACTTTCTAGTGTGACCATCTTTGACAGTTGCTTTTGACAGGTCAGAGGAGCATGAGTGTTTAAGGATAGGTTCTGCTGAAGCAGACATGTCACTGCCCACCGTGTTGATAACACATTGGTGTTTCTCCACAGAGCTTCCATACAATGATTACTTTGAGTACTTTGGGCCGGACTTCAAACTGCACATCAGCCCCTCTAACATGACCAACCAGAACACCAACGACTACCTGGAGAAGATCAAGTGAGTCCTTGACCACACCTTTTACTGTGCTCTTTAGTCCTACTGTACATCGTTATAATTTTTTTTTCTTCCTGTCATGATGAAGTAACATCTCTAGTTTGGTTCTTAGTATAGATTATATACATAGATATAACCGTTATATAAGCTACACTACATGGCCAATCTCGACAAACCGTTTCTTTGTGTACCTCGCTTTGTGCACGGGGGCATTGTCATGCTGAAACAGGAAAGGGCCTTCCTCAAACTGTTGCCACAAAGTTGGAAGCACAGAATCTAGAATGTCATTGTATACTGTAGCGTTAAGATTTCCCTTGACTGGAACTAAGGGGCCTATCCCAGACCATTATTCCTCCGCCACCAAACTTTACAGTTGGCACTATGAATTGGGGCAGGTAGCGTTCTCAAGGCATCTACCAAACCCAGATGAAGCGTGATTCATCACTCTAGAGAACACGTTTCCACTGATCCAGAGTTCAATGGCAGTGAGCTTTCCACCACTCCAGACGACGCTTGGCATTGTGCTTGTGGGCAGCTGCTCGGCCATAGAAACCCATTTCACGAAGCTCCCGACTAACTGTTCTTGTGCTGATGCTTCCAGAAGTGGTTTGGTCCTTGGTAGTGAGTGTTGCAACTAAGGGCAGATTTTTACACGCTTCAGAACTCTGGTCCGGTTCTGTGAGCTTGTGGCCTACCACTTCGCGACTGAGCTGTTTCAAGATATTTCCACTTCACAATAACGGCACTTACAGTTGCCCGGGGCAGCACTAGCAGGGCAGAAATTTGACAAACTGACTTGTTGGGGACGTGGAATCCTATGATGGTGCCACGTTGAATGTCACTAAGCTCTTCAGGAAGGCCATTCTTCTGCCAATGTTTGTCTATGGAGATTACATGGCTGTGTTGATTTTATACACCCGTCAGCAACGGGTGTGGCTGAAATTGCCGAATCCACTAATTTGAAGAGATGTCCACATACTTTTGGTCGTGTAATTATTTATGTTAATCAGGTAATTTCACTTACCAAAAAGGTCATATTACTGCACTTATGTTATACATTTGATCCTTGATGTGTCATGAGTATTTTTGGCATTATTATAGTTGTTGAGATGTCATTTAGGTTAATGTCACCTGTATGTGTGTCCCTTCAGGCAGCGTCTGTTTGAGAACCTGCGCATGCTGCCCCATGCCCCGGGTGTTCAGATGCAGGCCATCCCAGAAGATGCTGTGCAGGAGGACAGTGGAGACGAGGAGGAGGAAGACCCTAACAAACGCATCTCCAGTAAGTTTTGTATTGAGATATGATTCATAGCAAAAACATCTTGCGTAAGTTCTTTGCCCAGTTTGCAAATACACCAACATTTTACAGTTCATAGAAGGAAATCCTTCAATTGAAATAAATGCATTCGTGACTGGGAATACGGGCACAGATCCTGTTTTTTTTTTTTTTTTTTTAAAGGTAGAGGCGTGGATCACAGAACCAGTCAGTATCTGGTGTGACCACCATTTGCCTCATGCGGTGTGAAAAATCTCCTTCACATAGTTGATCAGGCTGCTGATTGTGGCCTATCGAATGTTGTCCCACACCTCTTTAATGGCTGTGTGAATTTGCTGAACATTGTTAGGAATGGAACAGGCTGTTGTACCTGTTGACCCAAAGCATCCCAAACATGCTCAATGGGTGACATTACATTTTCAGCTTCCAGGAATTGTGTACAGATCCTTGTGACATGGGGCTGTGTATTATCATGCTGAAACATGAGTTGATGAAGGGGGATTGGACGTACTACCAATTTCTCTAAAACTACATTAGAGGCGGCTTAGTAGAGAAATGTGGACATTCCTGCAGTCAGCATGCCAATTGCATGCACCCTCAACTTGACATCTGTGTCATTGTGTTGACTCAATTGCTTGTTTTGGTGGGGCCTTGTCCCCAGCACAAGGTGCACCAGTGTAATGATCATGCTGTTTAATCAGCTTGTTGATATGCCACACCTGTCAAGTGGAGGCATTATTATCTTGGCAAAGGAGAAATGCTCACTAACAGGGAAGGGAGAAACACATTTGTGCACAAAATCTGTGCGCATAGACAATGTGATTTATATTTCTTCTCATGAAACATGGGACCAACACTTTACATGTTTATATTTTTGGTGAGTATCATACGTAATCTGCCCGGCGTATGCAGTTGGTGTGTGAGTTAATGTCACACACACAGAGATGCTTATACTCCTGCCTTCTGCTTTTGTGCAGTCCGTGCCCACGATAAGAGGATAGCATGTGACGAGGAGTTCTCCGACTCTGAGGACGAGGCTGAGGGTCAAGGGGGCGGACGCAGAAATGCAGCCAGCTTCAAGAAGGCCAAGAGGACCAAGACTGAGGAAGACAAAGAGGGCGAGGAGAAGAAAGCAGGTGACGAAAAGAAAGCTGATGAGAAGAAAGGTATCAAAATCATTACTTCGTTCTATATCAGACATACCATGGTCCAATTGAACATGTGAGGCTGATTATTTGTTGCTTTGTTATTATAGAAGTTAAAGAAGAAAAGGTGCCAGATGAGGAGAAAATGGACACCTCCACAAAGGGGTGAGCAAACATTTCAAACCTCCATTTTAAACTTGTCGTCTCAAATGGTCATCATTAAATACGTTTGTAAAAAATCTAAGTCATTTTCCCTGTTTATCCAACAGGCCAAAAGAGGAGTCCAAGACACCGTGAGGAGCTCCTAGCTCTCTTTAAAGCGATCCTACCGGTTTTATTTTTCAGAGCAGTTACCTTTCCTGGCTGCTACAAAGAATATCCCTGAAGGACTATACATTTTAATGACAGATCCTGCTCCTTCAAATTGGAATGGGCTAAATGTCTTTTCTAGAACATATAAATGTTTCTGTTCAAGGACTGAAATTCAAATGGAGTGATTTATTTGTAAGTACTGTTTTCTGTATGCTTAGGCTCATTTTGTTTAGAATCTTTTTATCCTATGAAATCCTATCCCTCTTCTCCTTACTCAAACATCTCTGTAGTCTAAATTAAAGGCCTAGCACGAAGTATTACGCTTTTTATATCTTTTGGATTTAATTTATTTAATCCACTTGTGTATTTAGTCCCACTGTTATGTGCGTTCAGAAATGTAGTTGAAGCATGACAATTAGGTCCACTTCTCAAAGATGTATTCATTCTGTATTACCCAGATTAACAATATAGAATACAGTATGTGATAAAACAAAACAATCGTGAAGGACTTCCATCCATGTATTGTAGTTTGGTATTTTCAGAGGTTATTGTTTAGTACCAGTGACTGTTTAGGACCCATGTCATCCCCACATTTCAATGAAAACAGCGTTCCTAGATTTTTCACTTGGAACGGGAGGTTCAAAGGTATTTTGGTAATGCCACAACACTTTTAGTAAAGTTGGCCAAGCAAAAATGGACACATTCAGTGTTGTGGATGTGATTTTATTCTGCAAAATTGAAATGGATTTTTTTTCCTGGAGTTCTTGTAAACTTCATACAAATATGAAGGACCACACAATCTTTGACTACTTTTAGAAACCAATAAAAACAATGCTATGAAAATCTACTGGTCTTATTCATCTACAGAAATATACTTTAATGTCATGTTGTTAATTCAAAACATCTTCAGGTGCAGTTTGCTAGTTACCAGCATGGCTGTTGCTCATTTTACATGGCAGAGAAGTTCAAGTTAACATTCACTATATATACAAAAGTACAGCGCGTTTGGAAAGTATTCAGGCCCGTTCACTTTGATACATTAAAGCCTTATTCTAAAATTAAATAGTTTTCCTCAAACACAATACCGTATAATGACAGAACTGATTTTCAGAATTTGATTGTGTTTTGTATTTAGACCCTTTGCTATGAGACTTGAAATTGAGCTCCGGTGCATCCTGTTTCCATTCATCATCCTTGAGATGTTTCTACAACTTGATTGGAGTCCACCTGTGGTAAATTCAATTGATTGGACATGATTTGGAAAGGCACACACCTGTCCATATAAGGTCCCACAGTTGACAGTACATGTCAGAACAAAAACCAAACAATGATGTCGAAGGAATTGTCCGTAGAGCTCCGAGACTGGATTGTGTCGAAGCACAGATCTGGGGGAAGGGTACCAAAAAATGTGCAGCATTGAAGGTCCCCAAGAACACAGTGGCCTCGATCATTCTTAAATAGAAGTTTAGAACCACCAAGACACCTAGAGCTGGCCAAACTGAGCACTCGGGGGAGAAGGGCCTTGTTCAGGGAGATGAACAATAACCCGATGGTCATTCTGACAGAGCTCTAGAGTTCCTCTGTGGAGAAGGGAGAACCTTCCAGAAGGACAACCACCTCTGCAGCACTCTACCAATTAGGCCTTCATGGTAGAGTGACCAGACGGAAGCCACTCCTCAGTAAAAGGCACGTGACAGCCAGTTTGGAGTTTGCCTAAAGGACTCTCGGACCATGAGAAAAAAGATTCTCTGGCCTGATGAAACCAAGGTTGAACTCTTTGGCCTGAATGCCAAGAGTCATGTCTGGAGGAAAACAGGCACCGCTCATCACCTGGGCAATACCATCTTTACGGTGAAGCATGGTGGGGGCAGCAGCATGCTGTGGGGATGTTTTTCAGGGACTGGGAGACTAGAAAGGATTGAGGGGGAAGATGAATGGAACAAAGTAAAGAGAGCCTTGATGGAAACCTGCTCAGGACCTCCGACTGGGGGCAAAGTTACACCTTCCAACAGGACAACGACCCTAAGCACACAGCAAAAACACAGGAGTGGCTTCAGGACAACTCTCAATGTCCTTGAGTGGCCCGGACTTGATCCCGATCGAACATCTCTGGAGAGACCTGAAAATAGGTGTGGAGCTCCGTTCCCCATCAAACTGCAGAGACGAATGGGAGAAACTCCCCAAATACAGGTGAGCCAAGCTTGTTGCGTCATACACAAGAAGACTTGAAGCTGTAATCACTGCCAAAGGTGCTTCAAGTCGTCTCTTTTTTTTTTTTAAAGAGACAAGAAGTTGGAAGGAACTATGTGGACTTTAGAGCATGGAAGAACCGATCATTTGTAGATGTATAGCTTGTGCCAAACACTTCGGACTATCGGATTGGAATAGCAACACGTGGAAACCATCAAATTAAAATGAATGGAATCCGACTAATGAATACACCTCTGATCAGCAGCGTCCGTGAAACGTTTAGCATTGTAGTTTGTAAGTGAAGGCAGGACTTTGTGACCGACCTGGATACAAACCAATAATACACACGCCTCAAGGCCGCATTAGCCCACACCAGAGACCCACACCTAGGCTTCAGCTCTCTAGTTCTGTGAGCTGTTGCAAGTCTTCAGGTCAGATAACTCCTCATTCACGTGAGGGTAGTTAGTCAATGCCAGGAGGGTAGGCCATCTTCCTGGGTCTCCTGCATGTGTGGAGGAAGGAGGTGCAGGTAATGAAACAGCTGGCCTGAGAGAAGCACTTCCACCACAGACATAAGGATGAGAGGCACCCGCAGAATAATAGTAGTTCCCTAGTGAGGAACAAAGGCGTGAGTATGGTATTTTAGTCAAATAGTGTAAAAGCCTGTCACATGCTTCCCAGTCGAAACAGTTTGCGCATATATTATGACAATTTTGTGACGTTTTTGTATGTTTTGGTGTTCACCAGGGTTTTCTTTTGGCTCTTCAGGCACATAATTTTTTTATTCAGGCAAGTCAAAGTTCAGTAGCCAAAGTTTACGCCCATTCATCGGTGATTGGTCAACAGTACTACTAGTAGGAGTGGGAACTATGGACGGGATTCTTTAATTAATTGTTTGTTGTCATTCAACGAGAGAGGACTCATTTTTATGCAAAAAAAAAACGTATTTAGATGTAAAATTGCGCGATCGCAGACGTTCACTCATTTTGCCAAGCCAAGTTATTCTAGGTGCAAACTGAACCTATGTATGCAGACACCTTTTTCGTCTCTGCATGTAAACAAATAACCTCACTACTTACAGAATCTGTTCAATCAGTTCAACTCTTCCATTTTTGAAACTTCAATATATTCACACAAGTGTATCTCGTCTACTAGCTTTTTATTAAAGGACTTAATTATATCCTTATGGGATCAAAGGGGCACTTGTTGGTAATGCTAGAGTAGCCAATGGCATCAGGGACCTTGTAATGCTTCAGCAGGCCCTGACCTCCACTCATAATGGCCTTAACCATGGAAATGGATAACCCCACAGTGGAGGTGGTTGCCAAAAGACCTGACACAAAACTGCCCACCAACAGCACCCACATCAGCAAGAGGGCAGGGGTCAATTAACAAAAAAGCTATTGTGACGGGTAGGCAAAAATGTACCTGGTGTACTGTATTTAAGCAGTAAGGCCCGAAGGGGTGTGGTATATTGCCAATATACCATGGCAAAGGGCTGTTCTTAGTCACTACGCAATACGGAGTGCCTGGATACAGCCCTTTAGCTGTGGTATATTGGCCATATACGACAAACCCACAAGGTGCCTCATTGCTATTAAACTGGTTACCAATGTAATTAGAGCAGCAAAAAAAATGTCATACCCGTGGTATGTGGTCTGATATACTACAGCTGTCAGCCAATCAGCATTCAGGACTCGAACCACCCAGTTTATAAATCCTGATTACCAAGATTTTATGTACTGAACAAAAATATAAATGCAACCTGAAACAATTTCAAAGATTTTAAGTTACAGTTCATATAAGGATATCAGTCAATAGAAATAATGTATTCGACCCTAATCTCTCTCTCATATATATATATATATATATATATATATATATATATATATATATATATACACAAGTTCTCCCACTTAAAAAGATGAGAGAGGCCTGTAATTTTCATCATAGGTACTCTTCAACTACGACAGACAAAATGAGAAAAAAAATCCAGAAAATCACATTGTAGGATTTTTTATGAATTATTTGCAAATTATGGTGGAAAATAAGTATTTGGTCACCTACAAACAAGCAAGATTTCTGGCTCTCACAGACCTGTAACTTCTTCTTTAAGAGGCTCCTCTGTCCTCCACTCGTTACCTGTATTAATGGCACCTGTTTGAACTGGTTATCAGTATAAAAGACACCTGTCCACAACCTCAAACAGTCAAACTCCACTATGGCCAAGACCAAAGAGCTGTCAAAGGACACCAGAAACGAGGCTGTGTCTTTCAGCATGACAATGATCCCAAACACACCGCCCGGGCAACAAAGGAGTGGCCTAGCCACCATAATTTGCAAATATATTAATTCAAAATCCTACAATGTGATTTTCTGGATTTTTTTTTCTCATTTTGTCTGTCATAGTTGAAGTGTACCTATGATGGAATTACAGGCCTCTCTCATCTTTTTAAGTGGGAGAACTTGCACAATTGGTGGCTGACTAAATACTTGTTTGCCCCACTGTATAGATGCACACACACACACACACACACACACACTCATGAGGTACTTGCCTGGAATGCATTTCAATTGTGCCTTTTTAAAAGTAAATTTAATACATTTGAGGCAATCAGTTGTGTTGTGACAAGGTAGGGGTGATATGCAGAAGATGGCTCTATTTGGTAAAAGACCATGCCCATACAATGGCAAGAACAGCTCAAATAAGCAAAGAGAAACGACAGCCCATCATTACTTTACGATATGAAGGTCAAGCAGTCAAGGAAAATGTAGAGAACTTTAAAAGGTTTCTTCAAGTGCAGTCGCAAAAACCATCAAGCACTATGATGAAACTGGCTCTCATGGGGACCGCCATAAGAAAGGAAAACCCAGAGTTACCTCTGCTGCAAAGGATACGTTTATTAGTTACCAGCCTCAGAAATTGCAGCCTAAATAAATGCATCAGAGTTCAAGTGACACATCTCAACATCAACTGTTCAGAGGAGACTGTGAAATCAGGCTTTCATGGTCGAATTGCTGCAAAGAAACCACTACTAAAGGACACCAATAATAAGAAGAGACTTGCTTGGGCCAAGAAACACAAGCGATGGACATTGGACTGATGGAAATCTGTCCTTTGGTCTGATGAGTCCAAATGTGAGATTTTTAGTTGCAACCTCAGTGTCTTTGTGAGACTCAGAGTAGGTGAACGGATGATATCTGCTTGCATGGTTGTCACCGTGAAGCATGGAGGAGGAGGTGTGATGGTGTGAGGGTGCTTTGCTGCTGACACTGTCTGTGATTTATTTAGAATTCAAAGCACACTTAACCAACATGGCTATCACAGCATTCTGCAGCGATACGCCATCCCATCTGGTTTGGGCTTAGTGGAACTATCATTTGTTTTTCAACAGGACAATGACCTAACAAACCTCCAGGCTGTGTAAGGGTTATTTGACCAAGAAGGAGAGTGATGCATCAGATGAACTGGCCTCCACAATCACCCGACCTCACCCCAATTGAGATGGTTTGTGATGAATTGGACTGCAGAAGGAAGGAAAAGCAGCCAACAAATGCGGGAACTCCTTCAAGACTGCTGGAAAAGCATTACAAAAAAGCATTCCAGGTGGTTGAGAGAATGCCCATAGTGTGCAAACCTGTCAAGGCAAAGGGTGGCCACTTCCGAAGGAGGCAGACGTTTTACGTGTCCCCAACCAATGTTTTTTTTTCTCGTTTTTGAAAACCTATTTTGTACATAATTTTGCCGTTACCGTCTCTTATGACTAAAAATAAACTCTGGACATTAGGACTGCGATTACTCACCACGGACTGGCAGAATTGTTTTTTGCCTTCTAACGAGTCTGACGAGCCCGACGCGAACGATATACTGCTTTCTTGGGAACAGGCTCAGATCCCCGTTATTTGCGTGAAAAGGTGGTGGAGAAAAAGGGGCCAAAGGGTGGGCTGCCTTCTGAGAATTCATAGGCGATCAAATAAAACCCCACTTCCTTCCATTCTGCTAGCAAACGTGCAATCGTTGGAGAATAAAATAGATGACCTACGCGCAAGATGAAACTACCAACGGGACATTCAAAACTGTAATATCAAATGCGTCACGGAGTCGTGGCTGAACGACTACACTATCAACATACAGCTGGCTGGTTATACGCTGTACCGGTAGGATAGAACCGCGACATCTGGTAAGACAAGGGGTGGGGGGCTATGTATTTTTGTAAATAACAGCTGATGCACGATATCTAAGGAAATCTCGAGCCTGAGGTATAGTATCTCACGATAAGCTGTAGACCACACTATGTACAGTTGAAGTCGGAAGTTTACATACACCTTAGCCAAATACATTAAAACTCAGTTTTTCACAATTCCTGACATTTAATCCTAGTAAAAATTCCCTGTCTTAGGTCAGTTAGGATCACCACTATATTTTAAGAATGTGAAATGTCAGAATAATAGTACAGAGTGATTTATTTCAGCTTTTATTTCTTTCATCACATTCCCAGTGGGTCAGAAGCTTACTTACACTCAATTAGTATTTGGTAGCATTGCCTTGAAATTGCTTCACTTGGGTAAAACTTTTTAGGTAGCCTTCCACAAGCTTCCCACAATAAGTTGGGTGGATTTTGGCCCATTCCTCCCCCTTTTTCCTCCAAACATAACAATGGTCATTATGGCCAATCAGTTCTAATTTTTGTTTCATCAGACCAGAGGACATTTCTCCAAAAAGTACAATCTGTGTCCCCATGTGCAGTTGCAAACCGTAGTCTGGCTTTTTTATGGCAGTTTTGGAGCAGTGGCTTCTTCCTTGCTGAGCGGCCTTTCAGGTTGTCAATATAGGACTCGTTTTACTGTGGATATAGATTCCTCCAGCATCTTCACAGTACATCCCTGGGGCCAAGATTCCTGCCATCCAGGACCTCTATACCAGACGGTGCCAGATGAAGGCCCTAAAAAGTGTCAAAGACTCCAGCCACCCTAGTCATAGACTGTTATCTCAGCTACTTCACGGCAAGAGGTACCGGAGCACCAAGCCATAAGACTCTTGTACACCTAATCAAATGGCTTCCCAGATTATTTGCATTGCCCCTCCCCCCGCCCCCCTCTTTTACACCGCTGCAACTCTCTGTTATCGTCTATGCATAGTCACTTTAATAACTCTACCCACATGTACATATTACCTCAACTAATTGGTTCCACCACACATTGACAGGTACCCCCCTGTATATAGTCTCGCTATTGTTATTTTACTGCTGCTCATTAATTACTTGTTACTTTTATTTCTAATCCGTATTTTTTTGTTTTTTTAAAACTGCTTTGTTGGTTAGGGGCTCGTAAGTAAGCATTTCACTGTAAGGTCTACCTGTTCTATTCGGCTTATGTGACTAATAACATTTGATTTACACGATTCCATGTGTGTTATTTCATAGTTTTGATGTCTTCTATTATTCTACAGTGTAGAACACAGTAAAAATAAAAACCCTCAACTTTTGACTGGTACTGTAAGTTATAACATTCCGTTAGTCGATGACACAGTTCAATGACGTGGCACTCAACCATTGGTTGATGCATGCAACATCTGAGCAGGGGAACGCAACCTTTGCAAATGAGGAGTTTTTGTATGGGGGGGCAATGAGAGTGTGTCAAATTAAGAATAAAAATTATTTTCTATTTTGATAGGTGAGGCTTATTTGAGTGAATAGAAGTTTAATAATGCTTAGATTGTTACAAGCGTATTGATGTATTTTCTACAGAAGGTCATTGGTTCCCACCTGATCTCGCTTCCCCCCCGCCTGCCTTTCGCCTTTGGGGACATGTATTTCCATTGTTAAGTGCGATCAGTCGACCATCTTGTCAATATTATAGACAATTGTTGCCTGTGCATCAGCATGATTATGCTACACTTCGCCTAGCTACAGTTTGTGACACAAGATATGTGATAACTATGTTTCCATACTCGAAGTTACAGCTTAGTTTATACAAAATGTTGCCATAGGGTTAAATCTATCTGATCCTACCTCAGGCCAACAGCTTGAGATACCACTCAACACACGCTGTCTCGTACCCCCAAGTACTTCTCTGCAGCTGCCACCACAATATCTATTTTCTGCATTTTTGGAATCCATATGTTCCATTGTGGCGTTTTGTATGCGCTGTAACCTCATAGAGTATGGGTCATTCATAGTTGAGTCATTCCAAGTTTGCGGATGTGCCTTTTCTGTCCCCAGGAAATATAACTTTTTATGTGGTGTAAATATGGATTCCAATAAAGCTTTAAATAAGATCAGGTGTCCTTTACCTTAAAAACTAAAAAATATGGACCTTGAATGGGAATTGTATGCATTTTTTAAACTTTTTTGGATGTAGGTGGTTTTGCTATGACCCTTGGTGTTATTCATCAACTTCCACAAGAAATAAGCCATACAATATTCAATCTTTCATTATTTTATAGTCCTAGTTAAATTCTCTCATCAATAACGTTTTTATTTTTTATTTAAGATTTTCTGTGTGGCCCTGATATCACTGTCCACGTTCTTAGTTTGCTGTAATTCTCAATTTAAGATAATAACCCCTTCCTACAATGACACCACATTCAGGAAGTGTCATCATTTCTTTGGTGGGAAAACAATGGTGCAAAACTAAATAAATGTGAGTGCACGGTGTTTCCTCCGACACATTGGTGCGGCTGGCTTCCGGGTTGGATGCGCGCTGTGTTAAGAAGCTTCGTCTCTCCCGAGCCCGTACGGGAGTTGTAGCGATGAGACAAGATAATAGCTACTAAAAACAATTGGATACCACGAAATTGGGGAGAAAAAAAACTCCTCAGTTTTATGCACCTAACAGGTTGGAAAATGCACCTAAAAAAAAAAGAATACACATTTAAGAAATATACCTTTTCCCGAAATGTTATGAGGTCCAAGAGACACTGTATGGTTGGAATGACCCAGTTTTCACATATCTTTGTCTAGCTAACTGTAACTACGCCCCACCTCTATTACCTGTGAAATAGTTGTCTGTCAATGCGGAGCAGAAGGGAATTTCAATTGTACTTCCAAAGATGTATGGCCTAGGCCTGCCTACCTACACATACATACATACATACATACCTGTTAGTGTAAAGTAATGTAAAAGACCACACAATCAGACTAGTTATTACAATTGAGTGTAACCAACCAGCCAGTAAGCAATTCATTTGCAAATATCATCTCTCATTGATTTTATAGGTTCCAAACTTAAAATGCTGGGCACATGCGTGCACTTACTGATTGCACATTGATTAATGATTATCAACACCTGTGCTTTGCCAACCTGACGCTACAAATAGAGCCATCAGAGAGTCCTTGATTGACTGGGCCTTTACCAGTGCTACAGGTCAGATTGGAGAGTGGCTTAGTGTGGTTGTGATAGAGGAGGATGGGAGCAGTTGTGGTATGCCTGTGGTTTACCATAGGGATTTGTCTAGCTGTAGAAGACAAGGCAGTGGTTTTCTCTGCTAGTACCATAAATAATGATATCCCCCTATGACACTATATTCAGTTCTTGGCTCACTGGGGTGCTGAACTTCCGCATGCGTGCAGAACTACCTCCATGTGTTAATCTCCCCAGAAATCCGTTAACATGCAGTGGAACACAGCTAACCCTGCAGGTAGATCAGCGGTGTTGTGGTGAGGAGTTCATGTTTGGTGTAGGGTACCAGAGCAAGGGAGCTCATGGGAGTGCATTTGTCTTCACTTTTGAACTCACCCAGTGTGGAACTGAGATGTGAGTAGCGTATCCCAAATGCTGTTCTGACAACTATACTTAAAAAAAAAAAAAATGTGTTGTGTCTTTGCTATACCGGATTAAGTGATATGACATGCTATTCTATAAAATAATTTCTCTGTAATTAATATTACCTGATTGAACTAATCATGTAAATGTAATTAACTAGAAAGTTGAGGCACCACGAAATAATGTTTATAGAGCTGTTATCTTCCGAATAAACTCTTAAAGACCTGGCAATCTTTTGCAGTCAAATCTTAATCATCACCTTATTTAGTCTCATCTGAAGTTGTAGAATTCTTGGTTATCTTCACGAACACTGGCTAACAAGTTGAATCAGCAATACAAAATTTGGTTTAATTATTTATTTACTAAACAATCACACAGAATTACACGTACACAGGATGGGTCATACATTGATTACTAATTATGTCATAAAAGAAAACGTCCCTAGTGGACGGAACAGATATGACAGCTGGTTACACAAAGAAAGGGGGTTGGGTTTTGAATGAAAGCGCGGGAAGACTGAGGAACAAAGGAATTTGGTCTCTGATCGGACCTTGTAAAGCTATGCTATCGTAAATACAGAATCTTATGCATTCTAAATAACTGCCCATTTGGAAAAGGAAAATGCAAGAAATATTTACTCTGAGCTGTGCTTCAATAGGTTGGTCGTAGATGGAAGGCCGTGTTGCCCAACAGAGATCTTCCTGTCCTCTGAAGAATGTCTGGTAGAACGGAGGCGTTGTAGTACCGTTGTGTGTTTGGTAGAAGAGATACTTTGTCCTTCCTTTCCTAGCCCACGTTTACAGCTGCTGCTGCTCACTCAACGGCTAGGAGGTATCACTTCTTTAGTGAATAAGAGTTCAAAGTTCCTACCAAGCTGCCATACTTTAAGCTCACGCTGAAGTTGGCTTAGTACTGTTGTTTGATATTAGCCCTTTTAACGTATGGACCATTGTCCTCGGGAACACACATTTTTTTTTTTTGTAAAGGGCTTTATGTAGTAGGGAGAGAAGGGCGTGTTTCATAGTTCACAACCAATGTCTGTTCACATGGGCAGGGCCACTGAGTTGAGCCTAGTTCACTTATGAAAACCAATTCTCTCATTTAGAAGCTAAAATTACATTTAATCTGTTCACAAATAGTTTCATATTTAAACATTTAAATTGCACAACAATTCCATGTGAATCTGATAACTATAATGTGTAGACTTTCCAAGATACGGTTTATGTCATCCTATCATCAGTAATAATGTTTCAGATGACAACTGATCTGATATCATATTCTTTAAGTACCAACACATATTTTAAACTGGTTGGATTACCGAAATATGGTTCTGTTCACCATTCTTTTGATGTTAACAGACTCTATGTTAACAAAGGGCTTTCCAAGAGTCACATCTGTAGAGTAGAGAGAGGAAAGGGGGAAAACCTCACCAACAGGCTAACGTCATGACAGTTTCATGATTTCAAGACATGTATAACATACTACACACAATGGATTTGAGACCTATTCCAATGTCCTCCACTTAAACCCTAGGAACTCCCACCTGGTGGCTGTCTGCTTTTGTACTGTCGATACCTTCATGCCACAGGTTTTTTTCAAAGCTTATACATTTGTGTTTAAGTATTGTGGGTGTTGTATGTTGCTTAATTACAATATTGTTCTATCTCAGTTCTGAGGTGAGTCCCACTACACTTGTTTCAACACCAGCTTACTAGACTGGAGTCTACATGCTATGAATGTGATGAACTGTGAGTCATGATAAAGGGGACACTGTGAAATTGACACTTTTTTTTTACTAATCTCTTTACAAATATAATGTTCGCATGGAACTTGCAGCATTCTGGACCAATGCATCTGAAACCAGTATCTATCAAAGAGGGCAGCTCATCCACCTCCAGGTATGTGTCCACCAGGCCTGCCCATAGGACAATAAGTTCTCTGTCCACATTAGACTCCATTCTGAATTAATCTGTCCTTCCTAGACCTATGTGCACTGCAGTGTGATCATCTCTAATCATGGTGTCTCCAGATGCTAAGTTTTGCAACAAGATCAAACCAAGGTATCTGGGCATGGGCTAGGGAAACATTGATTTATTCTATAACATGTAGCTTTAATGGGTGGCCAATCTGTTACAGATGAGAGAAGCTTAGTGGGGATGTTGTGTGCAGCTGCTGTGGCTCCAGGTGTAAAGGCTCTGAATAAGAACTTATTCATTGGTCCGTATCTATGATTTTACTTGTCTTAATGTGATTATACTATCATGGCTGTATAGTAATCTTCTAGGACTTGACAGTCCATTCATGTTTCAGGCTTATTTTAATGTATTGTCTTCTCTTAGACAGCCTCTATTGAATTCTGCCATTGATGGGGTCTGGAGCCAGCAGACTGAAAAGTTGGTGACCAAAGCAACCGACTCCCAGTTTGTGTTCCACACTAAGCTCCAGTTGTCCCAAGCCGCTGACGGCTTTCAGACACGGATTTATGAGGATAGGAGGCCTAGACTGAAGGAACCAGGGATCAGGAGTTTTGGCATCGAAGAGAGGTTCCCAGTGAAGAGGCTGAGGGCTGGGCAGCGGAACCTGGTGTTGTCCCTCCTGGATCTGATGAGGTCATTTGTAGTTTGGACAGGTTCAATTTTATTTATTCATTCCACTTGTATCCTTTAGTTAGTGTAACTTTTTCCACTGAATGGTTTTTCATTCATAACTGTTTTTATTTGTAATTTTTCTTTAGGGAGCTGGACAAGGCAGAGTAGCCTAGTCCAATGAACAAGGTGGAGTAGTCAATGAACATGTTTATACATTTGTATAAATGAATAAACTCAGTTTATGTTATTGTAACTCCACTTTTTCAATTCAAATGTGTAACTTTGGCCAAAATATTCTCTCTTGTCCTTAAAACTTAGGCGTTTTGGGCCCCTTCACACTATAGCGGGCCCCTGCTATAATGACCACGTAGTCAAACCCAGATGTCGCTGTAGGGATCTGTGGTGGGTAGTTGTGACCGTTCACCCGCCGCTCTCCCTTTTACACCTCATGCACTGTTTTTTTTCTATTCCAAGTTTGACCCTGTCTATTTCCTCTGCGCACTGCACTGTCTATAAAGTGACCATGCTTTTCCCACGCAGTCTCTTTCCCCGGCCACAAAACAACCGTGAGTGTCTAACTCACCGTTCTTTAACAACTTTAAAAAACAAAAAAATATAAAAAATACAAAATAGAAAATCTTAAAAATAAATAGGCCTTCCGTAATATACAAAATAAATAGACGTCGCTAAATTGTGTTAACAGGAGGCCTCGGGCTTAACCCGACGTTTAAGACAATTATATTTATCAGGAGAATACGCCGAGATTCCATTCTGTTTTAACTGTCACTTTTCCTTGTCAGCGAGTCTTGAAACTTCGATCTGAACACAAGTCGCATTCTGAGTGTTTTTACTCACAGATTCGGCCCCGGGGAACATTTCTTATCAACAATTCCCGTGATTATAGCGCGAAGGAAGAATTCATACATTTTGTGCACTCCGAGAAATGAACACAGAGACTACAGGGAGTTATCCAATGGCTTCTCTCTATGTTGGCGATCTGCACCCTGATATCACGGAGGCTATGCTGTATGAGAAATTCAGCCCAGCAGGACCGGTGTTGTCTATTCGAGTATGTCGTGATATGATCACCCGACGCTCTCTGGGTTATGCCTATGTGAATTTCTCGCAACCCACCGACGGTAAGCAATCAAGCATGCCTCCAAGATAACGGCGTAAAGAGTTGCTTGGATGTTGGATTTATTTGAGCATGTCAACAGTTCAGTGCATTCGTCCTATAGAGAATACAATGTAAAGCACATCTTGATTTTATTGAGTGTAAATCAGTTGTGATGTGATTTCCTGTTAAAGGTATCTACAGCATTCACACCTGTCTAGCACTCAGTGGTTACCTCCAGACGACATAATAGAAACATACCGATACACAGGCAATCTAAGAGGTGTAGGCTAAGCCCCAATGCTGCATGTAACAGAATGAATGAAAAACTATAGTGGGAGAGAATGTTTTCCACACAACTTGCACTGAACTATGCCTGGCACAGTGAATCAGACAACTAATACATGCACTATGGGCTTTTTACCCTTCATGGACTAACTCTGGTGAGTGGAGAAGTACAACATTTGGAATATCTCTTGACCCATATAGCAATAATGGTGGCCCACTTCAATGTGTCATCGTTTGAGGATTGACCAGGATATGCTCCAGGACTCCTGTTTTCACATGTACAAGACCCCTGCTTTGGATATGTTGTAACCAGCCTACTGTCTGTGTTGTGCCTCTAACTTTGAAACGGGTGGCTGCAGCTTTGCTCCAGAGTCCTGCTCCACAGTGCCTAACCCAAAGTGACCCATTTCTGCTCCTATTTAAAGGGCCATAAGGGAACTGTTCTGTAGTGAAATTAATTCCCAATACCTTCCCTGCTGCCTTACAGACAGAGAGCGGAAGAAACAGCCCAGCTGAACAGTAAGGCCACGTTCCCAATGATTAGAGGTTGCACGCACCAACCAATGGTTGCGTACCACTTTATTGACTGTGCAGTCGGGCACCAGAGTGCTAAAACATATGTGGTTTGCTGATACCTAAAATACCTATCCAGGCGTTGTAAGATCTGGCATGAGTCAGGTCGTGTTCTCCTGCTTAGACATTTCTAACTTGCATTTCCCTGCTTTCTGGGGATCATGTGATATCCTCTGATCTGAGGAGAATAAGTCTGAATAGATTGCTTCTGCGAATACAATTCTGCTGAAACTTTTGATGTGGATTCAACACCCTTTTCTGGTTGGTTTTCTTGAGTAATTGTTGAAGTGTGTCATTCTCAACACCTCCATGTTCTCTCCTCTACATGTTGATCTGTGATGTTTTGCTCAGGTCGTAGTGGCTTACCATGTACGTGCTTGCAGGGTACACTGGAGGAATTTCCAACATTTTTTCCAAGCCCCTGCTCCTATTGTAAGAAGTCTGAACGTTTAACACAGACTTGCACTCTTTGAATTACCACTCGATTCAACAATCACTCATCTTTTAATTGTCCAAAGTAGTGCTTTTATGTGCAGTAGAATCATGTATTTGTTAGGAGGTGTGACCTGACACGATTGAGCTGTAGCATATGGGGTGTGTTCTACGACAGTGTGTCCGCCAACTTGTCAAGCAGTGTGGACCTATGGGGCTGTTTTCATTTCACACCTGCCACCAGATATCTGACTTAGTGTAGCTAGAGAACTCTGTGGTCACAATATAACCTGAAGGTTGTACTTTTATGACAATACACAATCAATATAACATGTCAGGAAGTAAAAGTGTAGTACAACTACCACAGATGTAGGCCTACAACTACAACCACATATTTGAGGGGAGTAGTGTTCCTTCGTGTGACTAAACTAGCTTTGGCTGACCGTCTCCACTTGGGTTTCAGCATGTCACAGCTGCATTTGTAAATAGTTACAAGACCTGGGGTTGCTCATCTGAACATTCTTGTTGAATGTGTCTCCCTCCATCAATGGAAGAGAATGAATAAACTCACTCCACACCAGCACATACCTCTCAGGACCCCTCTCTAAATATAGTCGCTCTCTCAGGCAGTCCAAATGTTGCCTGCCTATAACATCTAAAAAGTTTTAGTCTTCATACAAGGGTAATGTTTGACAATTAATTAGGGTGGCTATCAGCCTCGCCTAGAATAAACTATCCAGTTTTCAGTTGTATGACAAAATACATTTACAGTATAATATCTTCAAACTGACCAGTGAAGTTCACTTGTTTTGTGTGTCACGTTCACTTGACCTCTTATTTGATTTCATCATGTTTATCTCTGCTATTCATCCATTGAGCAATCTCAGCTCCACATGGTGCTCAGGGTCTTTCATCAAGCATGGTCATGGGAACCTTCGAGAACTAGACAGACAGGGTGACCGTCACACACCTTCTCTGGGCTGGTTTGTGTGAAGTACAATGGCACAGCAAACTGCTGATGCCAGCAGACGCAAGGGAGCTCCGTTTTGTTTAACAGACATTTTTAGCTCTAAAGCCCGGGTGTGTGTTGCTGTGGAGTGACAGGAACAAAGGGGAGCTCTCTGGTTGGCATGTGTACCCAGATGGACATGGGAGAGGGGGCAGGAAAATGAGAACTGGCACAACAGAAATCATGACAGGCAGATCTGGAAACGTAAATCAAAGTTACACACACTGACATAGGTAGTATGGACCATGAAAAATAATGCAATGGCTGGTGTTTATTGGAGAACCTATAAGAGAATGTAAAGTTTAAGAGCCATTTGCCTCACTGAATTATATCTGTATATGCACTATATGTCTGCCATTGTATCTATTCATTATGAGAGGGTGAATCAACTATTATGACTTGTGTCTTGTGGCACTTCTGGTCCCATTTGTTGGGGTGTTAGCGCCATGTGCTCCTGCCTAGCCAACTGCCCCCCAACAGCTGCTCAGTGTGGTGGCAGGCTGAGGTCAGACTCCATAGCCACATGGTGTAGTAGTTCGGACAATCCAGTAGTAGCATGGTTTCTTAAGTGTGCAATAAACTAGGGCCAGTAGTTTTTCCTGACCACATGACTTGACCAGGAGTAACTCCTGGTCCTATCCATCACGACACAATGTGGTAGTGTGAATGATTTGGGAGATGTACGTATGGTGCAGCATGGTGCGGTGTGCATGATTTGAAGTGAGCACTATATAGCATAAACAACATGGTGTTTGGTGGTGTACACAGTGGCTGATATGTTTTGGCTCCATGATGTAAGTTAACACTCTGACCTCTCCCCTCTAGCCGAGAGAGCCCTGGACACCATGAACTTTGATGTGGTGAAAGGGAAGCCAATCAGAATCATGTGGTCACAGAGAGACCCCTCACTCAGGAAGTCTGGGGTGGGCAACGTGTTCATCAAGAACCTGGACAAGACCATCGACAACAAGGCCCTCTATGACACCTTCTCTGCCTTTGGGAACATTCTGTCTTGCAAAGTAAGATTGCAGTGTTTCTGACCATAGACATCTGGTATGACCATAGACTTGTGTACTTTTTTTAAAAAGAGCATCAACTTGTCTCTCAAACAGGTTGTGTGTGACGAGAATGGATCCAAGGGATACGCGTTTGTGCACTTTGAAACGCAGGACGCAGCCGACCGCGCCATTGAAAAGATGAACGGCATGCTTCTGAACGACCGCAAGGTGTGAGTGTCTGATCAACGAAGAGCGGGTGGGGAGGTGTGGGGAAGGGGCTGAACTGGAGTTACATCATTGTGTAGAAAGTGGACAGTTTAGATCAATCAAGGGCAGCTAGGATATTGATGAGGATTGTACATGGTTGGAGTCTGAAGTAGGCCTATACTGTGACACGGAAAAAGGGTGAGGTTAGCAGAGGAACAGCAACCTGTAGATCAGGGATCGGCAACTGGAGGCCCGCAAATCTATCTTATTTTGTGGCCCCCGCCCCCATCAAAGTTGCCCATCCCTGCTGTAGATGCATATAACAAGCCTCTTTCTCACACTCAGTCCCCATACACCCTGTCTTTCTGTGTGATTTGCGTGAATTACACAACTAACAGTGAATGTTTTTTGCAGTGCTTACAGGGAAATGTGCCTTTAAACCTATACAACAACCCATTTCGACTCTCTGTGGTCACCTCACTCCATGTGTCAGCTGAGCATCCTTCTGTCTGTACGTTTGTCCACCCGTCCACCTGCCTGTCGTGTGTGTGTGTGTGTGTGTGTGTGTGTGTGTGTGTAACCACGCTTGTGTGTTTTAGTGATGGAGCGAATGCAGGAATGCAATACTGGAGCCAGATTGGGAGAGGTCTGCATAACAAGGTACAGTCTGAGTAGAAAAATATGATCTATCAACCTAGTCTGGTCCTCAGCTTTCCTTTTTATGGACCTCCGTCCCTCCATGCCTCAAGTCTTGGACCAGGAAACGTCATTGTGTCTGGTGTGTTCTGGGTGTATAGCATGAATGCTCACTTTGCCTGATTGTGGTGCCATAAACAGTGCAAGAAGAAGTGTGTTCAATGTTGTTCCTGAGAGGTCCTTGACTGACTCACTGTGCTGCTGTTCTATACAAAGTGCTTCCTTCCATTTAATAGTCTGGGACTCCTCAATGTCAGTGCTGTGAAAACCTGAATCTCAGAGGGAAAATATAAGAGATGGATCACAGTCCCTTTCTCCCTCCTGCTCAGGACCGTTTTACAAGAGTTGTCATTGCTCTCGCGTGGTGTTTAGGTTCGTTGGACGTTTCAAGTCTCGGAAGGAGAGGGAGGCAGAACTCGGGGCCAAAGCAAAGGAGTTCACCAACGTCTACATCAAGAACTTTGGAGACGACATGAACGATGACAAGCTAAAGGAAATGTTTGACCAATACGGTAAGCTGTGACTGAAACATACACAGTTTGCTTATTAGTGGAGACGTTTTTGTTTATCACATATTTGTCTTGCAATCTTTTCAAGGAAACTAGACATGCACTTGCATTTCTCAAAACGCATATAGCTGAGTCCCATTTGGTCTCGTTTCCTCCCTGCAGGTAGAATTCTCAGTGTGAAGGTTATGACCGACCCTAGTGGCAAATCTCGAGGCTTTGGCTTTGTGAGTTACGAGAAACACGAGGATGCTAACAAGGTACTATTATACCCTCATAACAACAGTCATGTCAATACAAGTCAGCAGGCTTTTGTGGTTGGTGTAAAAAGACTAAGTGAGACAATCGTACAAATAATCGCATTGTGTTAACTTATGGGTTTACGGCATATAGACTGGCTGTAACAAATAGATCTCTACTCAGGCATGTGAGGAGATGAACGGCCAAGAGTTCAATGGGAAGACTGTGTTTGTGGGACGCGCTCAGAAGAAGATTGAACGGCAAGGGGAGCTGAAGAGGAAGTTTGAGATGCTGAAACAGGAGAGGATCAGCCGTTACCAGGTCAACTAGCATGTCACTCTCCTCTGGCACCACTATGTCTAATAGAACACTGATTACAACCAAATGCCAATAATCAACCTGACATCTTGTTTCACAGTACCCGTCCATTAAGGGAACAAGCCAGGCTGAATATGTATGTTTGTGGTCATGACACAGTTTTTCTGGTTTCAGGGTGTTAACCTTTACATTAAGAACTTGGACGACACCATTGACGACGAGAAACTGCGCAAGGAATTCACCCCATTCGGGTCCATCACCAGTGCCAAAGTGAGAGAGTGCAGCAGAAGCCAAGACAGTGCACCACAATTACTATTTTCAGTTGTGTATTTGAAATGTGTTATCCAGATATAACACGGCTTCTCTTGCTGCAGGTGATGCTGGAGGAGGGGCGTTCCAAGGGCTTTGGGTTTGTCTGCTTCTCCTCTCCTGAGGAGGCCACCAAGGCTGTGACTGAGATGAACGGGCGCATTGTGGGCTCCAAGCCCCTCTACGTGGCCTTGGCTCAGCGCAAAGAAGAGCGCAAGGCCCACCTCACTAACCAGTACATGCAGCGCATCACTGGCATGAGGGCCATGCCTGCCAACGCCATCATCAACCAGTTCCAGCCCGCCAGCGGATACTTCATGCCTGCAGTGCCTCAGGTTAGTGAGGGAGGGAGAGAGGGTTAAAATGGGTTTGAGATAAAGTTATGTGGGATTTACTGGAAATGCCCTTAAAATGCCCTTCAAAAAGCCATGTCAAGGTTCTGACAGTATGATAAATACTGCTGTGCAAATGCCAGTAAGATAATTGGCACTGTAACAAGTGAGTCAGTTGTTGTTTATAGGATGTAGAACTTTAATTTTGTGCAACATTATTGCATACATGGTTACACTTCTGTCATTAACTGTGTGTGTGTGTCCCAGGGCCAAAACAGGACCACCTACTATGCACCCAATCAGCTGACCCAGATGAGGCCCAACCCCCGCTGGCAGCAGCAGGGTGGCAGAGGCCAAGGTGAGGGTTAGAGATGACACCATACATAATAACTAAATGTATCATGAGCTATATACAGTGCCTTGCGAAAGTATTCGGCCCCCTTGAACTTTGCGACCTTTTGCCACATTTCAGGCTTCAAACATAAAGATATAAAACTATTTATTTTGTGAAGAATCAACAACAAGTGGGACACAATCATGAAGTGGAACGACATTTATTGGATATTTCAAACTTTTTAAACAAATCAAAAAAGCAACACAGCTCATCACCCTGAACACACCATACCCACTGTCAAACATGGTGGTGGCAGCATCACAATCAGCAGCATCATGGTTTGGGCCTGCTTTTCTTCAGCAGGGACAGGGAAGATGGTTAAAATTGATGGGAAGATGGATGGAGCCAAATACAGGACCATTCTGGAAGAAAACCTGATGGAGTCTGCAAAAGACCTGAGACTGGGATGGAGATTTGTCTTCCAACAAGACAATGATCCAAAACATAAAGCAAAATCTACAATGGAATAGTTCAAAAATAAACATATCCAGGTGTTAATGGCCAAGTCAAAGTCCAGACCTGAATCCAATCGAGAATCTGTGGAAATAACTGAAAACTGCTGTTCACAAATGCTCTCCATCCAACCTCATTGAGCTCGAGCTGTTTTGCAAGGAGGAATGGGAAAAAATTTCAGTCTCTTGATGTGCAAAACTGATAGAGACATACCCCAAGCGACTTACAGCTGTAATCGCAGCAAAAGGTGGCGCTACAAAGTATTAACTTAAGGGGGCTGAATAATTTTGCACGCCCAATTTTTCAGTTTTTGATTTGTTAAAAAAGTTTGAAATATCCAATAAATGTCGTTCCACTTCATGATTGTGTCCCACTTGTTGTTGATTCTTCACAAAAAAATACAGTTTTATATCTTTATGTTTGAAGCCTGAAATGTGGCAAAAGGTCGCAAAGTTCAAGGGGGCCGAATACTTTCGCAAGGCACTGTATCTAGGCTATATATACAGGCTATATTTATTAAATTACTATATGTCCTAGTGACATTATGTTGACTTGAACTGCTTTCCAATAGTAACACTGCCACACCCCCCCCCCCTCTCCTCTCTAGGTGGTTTCCAGGGGATGCCCAACTCCCTGCGCCAGCCTGGTCCACGTGCCAACCTGAGACACCTGGCTCCCAGCGCCCAGGGCCCACGAGGCATGGGGCCTGCTGGAGCTCAGAGAGTTGGTAAGGCTGGATTCCCTCAGTATATCTGATAGCCACTGATTATAATTTACATGGTGGAAATATTACCTCATCAAGCTTGATATACTGGCTCATCATACATCCTTATGTGTCATCCCTACCATTAGGAGGTGCTGGCCAGGCTATGGGTCCTCGTCCCTCCATGGGAGTCCCTGCCCCTCGTGCCATGCCACCCTACAAGTACGCCACCAGCATACGCAATACTAACCCCCAAGTGGTGCAGCCCATCGCCTTACAGCAGGTAAATCTCACCAACCTCCATCTTTAGCATAGTTAATGCTGCCTCCTTCATCCTTCATCTCTTCTGTCCCTCAAATCTCTATTTTCCCTTCCACTATT
Source organism: Oncorhynchus mykiss (assembly GCF_057628025.1). NCBI lineage: Eukaryota > Metazoa > Chordata > Actinopteri > Salmoniformes > Salmonidae > Oncorhynchus > Oncorhynchus mykiss. The sequence goes on along the minus strand of NC_143046.1, from coordinate 62,089,514 downwards.
TTTCTGTTCCATCCCTCCCTTGTTTTAACCACTTTCTTCCCTGTCTTCTTCCTCTCAGGCTCAGCCAGCTGTACATGTGCAGGGTCAGGAGCCTCTCACATCCTCCATGCTGGCTTCTGCACCCCCTCAGGAGCAGAAGCAGATGCTGGGTGAGTGATGGAACAGATTGGTGGTGTGTCATATTGGTCCTTGGAAGTTCAATGCCAAATTCTAGAGTCTAGAACCTTTGGAGGGATTTTGAACATCATTGCAATAAGGTGCAATGATACAGTAACATTTGAAACCGTGAAAGCCAATCTTAACCCTCCCTGTCTCTCTCTCTCTCAGGGGAGCGCCTGTTCCCCCTGATCCAGGCCATGCACCCCAGCTTGGCAGGGAAGATCACTGGGATGCTGCTTGAGATTGACAACTCTGAGCTGCTGCACATGCTGGAGTCCCACAAATCCCTGCGCTCCAAGGTACCAGGAACAGGATAATATCAGATCATAAAAATGGATCTAGGATCATATAGTGTTGGCTAAGGCTCTAATTGTTTCTCCTATTTCTCTGTGTGTTTGTGCAGGTGGAGGAGGCTGTTGCCGTTCTGCAGGCCCACCAGGCAAAGAAGGATGCCACACAAAAAGTGGGAGTCATCCCTACAACCACTGCTGCCTCTACTTCCTGATGTGTAAGACCGCTTACTAAATGTTTGTTAGATTAGTTTTGTTAATAGATGAGAAAATGTGAGCTATGATATCACCAAAGCATGAGCTTTTACCCTAGCACTGATAATGGTGTCTACTCAAACTTTTTGGCAACATACATTAATGGTGTATAGATTTGCAAATTTAATCCATTGCTTTTGATTAGTTCAATTGTAGTGGGTTCATATTTCTTATCCAATGCTTTTTGTGTCCCCCCCCCCCCCCCCCCAGGACACAATCAACTGAGAAAAAGATGGGGAGAGATCACTACATTGGCTTCAAATGACTGGGTCATCTCTACAAAATCCTATGCAAAAATAAATAAAAACAAGGTTGAAAAAAATTGAAAAAATCTTTTAAAAACATACTTAAATATTTTTTTAAAGAGATTACAGTACTTAATTTGTCTAGTTAGCTCTGTAATACATTTGAATTTTACCAAAAGCAAAACTTCCAACTAAATAAGGCCCTTTATTTTGTGGCCAGGACAGACCCCTTTTCTCTGATGAAAATTTGCTTTGCTCTTATTCTCTGTTTGAAAGTTTTGTTTTATGATTTGATTTGGACAATTGGATTCCTCCGTCCCATCATGTTATCATGGGTGGTGTGGTATATGGTATTCTCAATAAAGGGATGAATATCAAAATTACAATGTTTGTTTTTCTTTTCCACAATAGTTTGCATACTGCCATAGCCCCATAGTAGGCATGTTCACACTGCTCATTACCCCAGGGCTAAATCTTAGGTTAACCAATGCTTGTTTGAACCGGATAAACTAGTCCAGGGACTGTTAACCCGGAGCTAAGAATAATGCAGTGTAAAAATGCCTAGTGTGTACACATTTCATTGCTCAAGTGAAGCATTGAATAAAGATTAGATTATTGGTTATTGATCAAATGATTCATTAATTTCACAACCAAAAAGCTCATTAATGTTACATGAATAACACTAGCTACCTTCGCAGGAACTGAGGACCATAAAAAAAAAATTGGTTTGGGGAATTGAGAAGACAACTATTATACCAACTAGCCAGCAACAGTGATTGAAAAAAAATAAGGTACTATACTGTATTTTGTACTTTTGGAGAGTCCCACTGGTTAAGATTGAGCGATAATTTTTAAATGGAAAAGACAGGTGGCGCCGGAGCTCAAACGTGAATCACCAGAGAGGTGGGTTTTGGTTGTAACGCACCAATCACGAGTCTTGTTGGGTTCAAGGGTTAAAGGTTACAAGATGGCGGCGACCAAACGAGTGCTGTATGTTGGTGAGTTGGCTACTCTTTGCAATAGATTTTGTACGTAGTTACTGTGTAGTTGAAATAAACATATTTTAGTAATCTCCTGTTAATTAAGCTACACATTATCTACGTGTGAAGTGGACCAGTCTGTGAATAAGCTGGCTAGATAGTTAGCTAGTTGCAGGCAGCAAGTATGAGTAACGTTAGCAATTTAACGTCTATCAAGCTGTTCGTTGTTGTAATTCCCCATTCGTGATATTATATGAACACCTTTAGTTATAAAAGCTTGAAAGAGCGTTTTATCTGATTTGAATCGACTCATAGTAAACTAACTTGATTGTGTGTGCCTGTTGTGTTGACAGGTGGTCTCACAGAAGAGGTGGACGAAAAAGTGCTGCACGCGGCATTCATTCCGTTCGGGGATGTCACAGACATTCAGATTCCAATAGACTATGAAACAGGTCAGAATAAATGGCTTTGCCATTCAAATTTGGCATAAACAATCAGCTAAATCAGTAAAAAGTAATCTATCCGTCCTGTCTACTTAGCCGGAGCAAACTGCTACTGTTTGTAGATGAAACCCTGAAGTTTAGAGCAGACGTTAACGTCTCATGTTATTGTTTACTTTGCAGAGAAGCACAGAGGATTCGCCTTCATTGAATTTGAATTGGCAGAGGTAAGTTTGATGAAAACCTCAATGTAAGTATACAAAATGATGTTGGAGATGCTAGCATGGATCGCGGTATGCTTTAAAAAATATTTTACATACATTTAGGGTCATTTTACATAAATATCATATCGTACAGTATTGTGATCTTTAGACATGGTTAACAACGTCCACATTCATGTTTTCAGATTTATTATGTATTTTGATCACATTATTGACGTTTAGTGAAACTTGATTTGATCACTGCTGTGTTTTGTAGAATTCTAGCATTGCGCCCGTTGTTTGTCGAGTCACCTAACATCCTAATCTAGGGGTATGGCGGGTGGTCATTAGTCATCATGGTGATTGTGTTGTACTGGTTTGTTGTGATTGTCTTTCATCCCCCTCTTCATCTTCCACAGGATGCTGCAGCTGCTATTGATAACATGGTGAGTGTTTGCTTCCCACTAACAAATTGGTTTAACTAACAGTGATTTGCATTATCCCTTGTTTTGATAGTATGTACTCTGAGACAGTGACTCACATGTTTAAAAGCTGTGGTATTGGACAATTCTCATTGATGCATGTTTTCCCTTTGTTTTATTGACAGAATGAGTCAGAGTTGTTTGGAAGAACCATCCGGGTCAACATTGCCAAACCTATGAGGATCAAAGAGGGCTCTTCTCGTCCAGGTGAGTGATATGCGTTAGTCTCTCTATAAAGACTTTAAACTGTCCCATGGCTTTTAGATGTGGTAAAACCGCTAACTGTATACAATTTCCTCAGTTTGGTCGGATGATGATTGGCTGAAGAAGTTCTCAGGAACGACTGTCGAAGACGCTGAGGTTACGGAGTCCACTGGAGAATCAGCCAAATCAACAACAGCAGATGTAAGTTGACTGTGTGTTCCTGCCTGTCTCTCTGTGAGTGTAGTACATTGCATAGTATCATATTATGATCTAAAAGCCTGACACGATAATATATTATCATTGATTGCAGGGCGAGCCCCCAGCCAAGAAGGGCAGAACGAACCCCCAGGTTTACATGGACATCAAGATTGGCAACAAGCCAGCAGGGAGACTGCGCTTTCTGCTCCGAGCAGACATTGTTCCTATGACAGCAGGTATCTATGCTCCTCCTTGTTATAAAGTACCAGGGACATTTCTGAAAATAGAACACTTAATCATTAGACTTCAGGGATTATTTAGGGATATTCAAATAAAATTGTATTTGTCACTGTATACAATAATAGTTTAACATGATTTTTGAATTACCACATCTCTGAACCCCACACATACAATTATCTGTAAGGTCCCTCAGTAGAGCAGTGAATTTCAAACACAGATTAACTACAAAGACCAGGGAGATTTTACAATGCCTCGCAAAGAAGGGCACCTATTGGTAGATGGGTAAAAATTAAAAAGCAGACATTGAATATCCCTTTGAGCATGGTAAAGTTATTAATTACACTTTGCTGGTGAATCAATACACCCACTCACTACAAAGATACAGGCGTCCTTCCTAACTCTGTTGCCGGAGAGGAGGGAAACCGCTCAGGGATTTCACCATGAGGCCAATGGTAACTTTATAACAGTTACAGTTTAATGGCTGTGATAGAACTGAGGATGGATCAGCGTTGTATTTACTCCACAATATTAACTTAATTGACGGAATATAAATATTAATCAGTGCACTAAAGTAATGTGTCAAAGCAAGTCACTTTTTGTCCTGAATATGAAATGTTATGTTTGGGGCAATCCATTACAACATAATACTGAGTACTTCTCTCTGTATTTGCAAGCATAGTGGTGGCTGCATCATGTTATGGGTATGCCTGTAATCGTTAAGGACTGGGGAGTTTTTCAGGATTAAAACAAATCTACGGAATGGAACTAAATCAAATCACATTTTATTTGTCGCATGCGCCGAATACAACAGGTGTAGTGTAGACCTTACCGTTAAACGTTTACTTACAAGCCCTTAACTCTTAGTTTTCTTAAAACAGCATTGTTGGTTAAGAAAATATTTACTAAATAAACTAAAGTTTAAAAAAATGATATACAAAAAAACCACAGTAAAATAATGACAAGTCTATATACGGGGTACCGGTACCAACCACAGGCAAAATCCTAAATGAAAACCTTGTTTAGTATCCTTTCCACCAGACATTGAGATTAATTCACCTTTCAGCAGGACAATAACCTAAAACAAAAGGCCAAGTCTACACTGGAGTTGCTAACCAAGAAGACAGTGAATGTTCCTAAGTGGATGAGTTACAGTTTTGACTTAAGTCTACTTGAAAATCTATGCTAAGACCTGAAAATCGTTGTCTATTCAAATTGTCGACCAATTTGAATAGAATAATGGGAAAATGTTGCACAATCCAAGTGTAGAAAGCTCTTAGACTGCCAAAGGTGCCTTTACAAAGTATTGACTCAGGGGTGTGAATACTTATGTGAATTAGATATCTGTGTTTCAAAAATTCTGTGAACACTTTCACTTTGTCATTATGGGAAACATTTTGAAACATTTTGAATGCAGGCTGTAACAACATTGTGGAATAGGTCAAGGGGTATGAATACATTCTGAAGGCAGGGTGAAGTGACTGGTTATCAGGGCGTATCAAATCAGAGCTCCTATGTAAAGCAGGAAACATGCAGCTAGTCTGAAGTACTGTATGCTTGTTAAATAGAAGGAGCATCCCCTAAAATCTCCAACCCTCTCGACCCTGATATCTCCTATAGAAAACTTCCGCTGCTTGTGCACACATGAGAAGGGCTTTGGCTTCAAAGGCAGCAGTTTCCACCGCGTCATCCCTCAGTTCATGTGTCAGGGAGGAGACTTCACCAACCACAACGGTACTGGGGGCAAGTCCATCTACGGGCGCAAGTTTGACGATGAGAACTTTGTCCTCAAACACACTGCTGCAGGTGAGACACGCCCAGGTTTAAATGGCTGTCTGTGAATTAATGTGTAGAGTGGTGAGGAAGTGCACGAGTGGCATTGCCATACGCAGATTTGGTTGAATATGGTTTCTGATCACAATGCTCTCCTCATGTGTAATAGGTCAGCTCTCAATGGCTAACTCTGGAGCAAACAGCAACGGCTCTCAGTTCTTCATCACCTGTGATAAAACGGATTGGCTGGATAACAAACATGTGGTGTTTGGAGAGTTGATGGAGGGCATGGAGGTGGTCAAAGCCATGGAGGTAAGTGGAGGAGAGGGACATGCATGGAGGTGGTGAAGGGGAAGAATGGTCCTATAGGTGGTTACAGACTGTGAAGAAGTTGTGTACTAAGACTCTCATGTTGTTTTCTGTCCCCACAGGCAGAAGGAACAAAAGAAGGCAAGCCCAAGCAAAAAGTGATCATTTCAGACTGTGGAGAGTATGTTTGAGTTGAAGTACAGAAGAGTGACTGTTGTATGTTTGTATCTCTGTGTGACTGAATGTTTGAGAAAAATGAGCAGTGTCAGACTGCAGAATTGTTAAAAGGGCAAATGTTGTATCATGTACTGCAGTTGCCTATGACTCATCTGCTGTACATGGATTGTTCCTGTTGGTTCCACCTTCTCTGTGATGTAAATATTGCAAACACTTTTTTTTATAATGAACATGAACAGCTTCTGTGTCAATTTCACATTTTCCAGAAGTAAAATGAAACGTTTTGTTGTATTTCACAATTCTGTACCAACATCTACTCACTATAAAATTGATCTGTTTTAGATTAGAATGTTTTTGGTCAGGTATTTTCTCCGCTATTTTTTTAAATAAAATGTCTGAAATGAAAGTCTATGTTCAGTAGCTCCAGTCCAAATTATACTGAACTAAAATAAACACAACATGTCAATTTTTTCATGAGCTGAAATAAAAGATCCCAGAAAAGTACCATTTGCACAAAAAGCTTATTTTTCTCCTTTAGTGCACAAATTTGTTTTACATCCCTGTTAGTGATCATTTCTTGTTTGCCAAGATAATCCATCCACCTGACAGGTGTGAGATATCAACAAGCTGATTAAACAGCATGATCATTACACAGGTGCACCTTGTGGACAATAAAAGGCCACTCTAAATTGTGTAGTTTAGTCACAACAATGCCACATGTCAAGTTGAGGGAGCATGCAATTGGCATGCTGACTGCATGAATGTCCACCAGAGAATGGACTGTTAATTTCTTTACCATAAGCATGTAATTTTAGAGAATTTGGGAGTACGTCAGACCGGCCTTACAATTGCAGACCATGTGTAACTATGCCAGCCCAGGACCTCCACAACTGGCTTCTTCACCTGTGGGATCGTCTGAGGCCAGCCACCCAGACAGCTGATGAATCTCTGGGTTTTCACAACTGAATAATTTCTGCACAAACTATCAAAAACCATCTCGGGGGAAGCTCATCTGCATGCTTGTAGTCCTCACCTAGGTATTTACCTGACTGCGGCTCGGAGTCGTAACCGACTTCAGTGTGCAAATACTCACCTTTGGTGGCCGCTGGAGAAGTGTCCTCTTCACGGATGAACCCCGGTTTCAACTGTACCTGGCAGACCGCATGAATGGCGTGGTGTGGACGAACGGTTTGCTGATGTCAACGTTGCGAACAGAGTGACCCAGGGTGGCTGGGGGGTTATGGTATGGGCAGGCATAAACTACAGACAACGAACACAATTGCATTTTATCGATGGCAACTTGAATGCACAGAGATACCATGACGAGATCCTGAGGCCCATTGTCGTGCCATTCATCTGCAACCATCACCTCATATTTCAAATGGTGGTCACACCACTTGTTTTCTGATCCACGCCCCTACTTTTTCTAATGTAGACTATACAAAAGTATGTGGAAACAAGTTAAAATGAGTGGATTTGGCTATTTCAGCCACACCCGTTGCTGACAGATGTATCGAATTGAGCACACCACCATGTAATCTCCATAGACAAACATTGGCAGTATGTCTCAGTGACTTTCAATGTGGCACTGTCATAGGATGCCACCTTTCCAACAAGTCAGTAAGTCAAATTTTTTCGCTGCTAGAGCTGCTGCAGGGAAAACTGTACGTGCTGTTATTGTGAAGTGGAAAAGTCTAGGAGCAACAAAGCTCAGCCGCAAAGTGGTAGGCCACACAAGCTCACAAAACGGGACCGCTGAGTGCTGAAGCTTGTACCGCGTAAAAATGCAACACTCACAACTGAGTTCCAAACTGCCTCTGGAACTGCTTCTGGAAGCAACGTCAGCACAAGAACTGTTCGTTGGGAGCTTCATGAAATGGGTTTCCATGGCCCAGCAGCCGCACACAAGCCTAAGATCACCATGTGCAATGACAAGTGTCGGCTGGAGTGGCGTAACGCTCGCCGCCATTGGACTCAGGAGCAGTGGAAACGTTCTCTGGAGTGTTGAATTAAGTTTCACAATCTGGCAGTCTGACAGACGAATCTGGGTTTGGCGGATGCCAGGAGAACGCTACCTGCCCCAATGCATAGTGTCAACTGTAAAGTTAGGTGGAGGAGGAATAATGGTCTGGGGCTGTTTTTCATGGTTCGGACTAGGCCCCTTAGTTCCAGTGAAGGGAAATCTTAACGCTACAGCATACAATTACATTTTAGACCCCTCAAACTCAACTCTGGACCTCAAAGACAGTTCCACTGCATTTTTTCATTGTTCCCCTCTAATCAGGGACTGATTTACACCAGGTGTGTGCAATTAACCATCAGGTAGAATAGAAAACCAGCATGTTCCGGACCTCGTAGGGTAAGAGGTGAGTACCCCTGTTCTAGACCATCATGTGCTTTTAACTTCGTGGCAACAGTTTGGGGAATCCTTTTCCTGTTTAAGCAGGACAATGCCCCGCTGCACAAACCAAAGTCCAAACAGAAATGGTTTGTTGAGCCAGGCCTAATCGCCCAACCTCACTAATGTTGTTGTGGCTGAATGGAAGCAATTCCCTGCAGCAATGTTTCAACATCTAGTGGAAAGCTTTCCCAGAAGAGTGGAGGCTGTTATAGCAGCAAAGGGGGACAAACTCCATATTAATGCCCACGATTTTGGAATGAGATGTTCGATGTGCAGGTGTCCACATACACTACCTGACCAAAAGTATCTGTGACCAACAGACTCATATCTTTATTCCCAGTAATGTGAAATCCATAGATTAGGGCCTAAGGCATTTATTTCAATTGACTGATTTCCTTAAATGAACTGATAACTCAGTCAAATATTTTGAATGAATGCATGTTTATTTTGTAGTTCTGTACATTTAAATGGCCCGTGAAACCGCTCATCTGCAAGGTTCACGAGCCCCACCCGCCACACCTGATCAAGTTCATTGTTGCAAGACAACATCGCTATGTGTGACTGACTGCTCCACCCACACGCCTGCGTTGAGAAACCGATTTTCATCGGTAGGGTCGCATTCAAAGGGTGTTTCTCCGTTCCTATTCGGACTGCGACTTCCCCGACTGAGTTTATGGTCCTTTTGTCATAGACATTTTGAAGTGTAAGTACATGATTTGTTTACATTTCCACCTGTGTATCAATACTAGTAGTGTAAGGTTATTAGATTACGATAGAGAAAGTTTGGGTTATTTTTCATTGGTTGAAGAGACTGCGTTCGGGAAAGGTTTTCTCTATTCTTTTTCTATTATTCAGCGAACTCACTAGAATAAACAATTGGGGAATAAAGTACTGTAGTTGCTAAGACCTACTCTGAACATTTAACTTGCCTTTTTGCAATAGTTAACTTGCTACTAAATATGAATCTTGTCATGTATTTTTAAGACATCGGTGCTTTTGCCATCCTTGATACATACACATTATTATTCATCATTCAATCTAATTTTGAAAAAGACGGTAAGTGTGAAAATAGCTCCCAGTAATGCCTATTTATTGAGCATTTTACACAGGGGAAAACCAATTATGTGTGAATAAAAAATGGGAATAATGTACCAAGTCAGTTGTCCAACTGAATGTATTCAACTGAAATGGGTCTTCTGCACATTTCAGTTTAAACCCCTCTGAATCTGCCTTAATTCACGTCTTCAGCGCCCGGGGGTTAAATATATACAGGGCCAGTCAAAAGTTTGGACACACCTACTCATTCCAGGGTTTTTATTTATTTTTTTACTATTTTCTACATTGTAGTATAATAGTGAAAACAGCAACACTATGAAATAACACATTGAATCATGCATTAACCAAAAAATGGTTAAACAAATCAAAATATATTTGAGATTCTTCAAAGTAGCCACCCTTTGCCTTGATGACAGCTTTGCACACTCTTGGAATTCTCTCAACCAGCACCATGAGGTAGTCACCTGGAATGCATTGAATTAACAGATGTGTCTTTGTGGAAGTTAATTCGTGGAATTTCTTTCTTTCCTTGATGCGTTTCAGCCAATCAGTTGTGTTGTGACAAGGTAGGGGTGGTATACAGAAGATTTAATTTGGTAAAAGACCAAGTCCATATTATGGCAAGAACAGTTCAAATAAGCAAAGAGAAATTACAGTCCATCATTACTTTATGAAATGAAGGTCAGTCAACGTGGAAAATGTCAAGGACTTTGAAAGTTTCTTCAAGTGCAGTTGCAAAAACCATCAAGCGCTATGAAGAAACTGGCTCTCATGAGGACCGCCACAGGAAAGGAAGACCCAGAGTTACCTCTGCTGCAGAGGATAAGTTCATTAGAGTTACCAGCCTCAGAAATTGGAGCCCAAATCAATATGTTACAAGTTGAAGTAACAGACACATTTCAAAATAAACTGTTTAGAGAAGACTACGTGAATCAGGCCTTCATGGTCGAATTGCTGCAAAGAAACCACTATTAAAGGACACCAATAATAAGAGACTTGCTGGGGACAAGAAACACAAACAAAGGACATTAGAACGGTGGAAATCTGTCCTTTGGTCTGATTTTTGGTTGCAACTGCCATGTATTTGTGAGACACAGAGTAGGTGAACGGATGATCTCCGTATGTGTGGTTCCCACCGTGAGGCAATGGAGGAAGAGGTGTGATGGTGCTTTGCTGGGGACACTGTCAGTGATTTATTTAGAATTCAAGGCACACTTAACAAGCATGGCTACCACAGCATTCTACAGCGATATGCCATCCCATCTGGTTTGGGCTTAGTTTAATTTATTTTTCATTATGACAATGACACAACACACCTCCATGCTGTATAAGAGCTATTTTACCAAGGATTGTGATAGAGTGCTGTATCAGATGACCTAGCCTCCACAATCCCCCCGACCTCAACCAAATGGTGATGGTTTGGGATGAGTCTGACCGCAGAGTGAAGGAAAAGCAGCCAACAAGTGCTCAGCATTTGTGGGAACACCTTCAAAACTGTTGGAAAAGCATTCCAGGTGAAGCTGGTTGAGAGAAGGCCAAGAGTGTGCAAAGCTGTCATCGAGGCAAAGGGTGATTATGCATTAAGAAGGAAAGAAATTCCACAAATTAACTTAAGGCACACCTGTTAATTGAAATACATTCCAGGTGACTACCTCATGTAGCTGGTTGAGAGAATGCCAAGAGTGTGCAAAGCTGTCATCAAGGCAAAGGGTGGCTACTTTGAAGAATCTCAAATATAAAATATATTTTGATTTAACAATTTTTTGCTTACTACATTATTCCATGTGTTATTTCATAGTTTTGATGTCATAACACCAGTTATGTTTTTGTTCACTCATACTCAAAGGCCATCTCTTCCCCCTACTCCCTCTCTCTCTCTTCTATAGATGGCTGGAGGTAAAGAACACTCCAGAATTTGACTTGAGATCTCAACCAACAGTTTTCAACCGAAAAGGGTTTCTCACACCATCCTCCATCTTAACTTCCGTCAGAGAGGTAGATTGTGAGTCAGCTTCCCAATGAACTGGGCATTCCTCCAGGGCCTCCTCAGTGGGGTGAACAAGTACTCCACGGCATTCGGCCGTGTGTGGCTGTCCGTTGTCTTCCTCTTTAGGGTCATGGTGTTTGTCGTGGCAGCAGAGAAGGTGTGGGGGGATGAGCAGAAGGACTTCCAGTGCAACACGGCCCAGCCTGGCTGCCATAATGTCTGTTACGACCACTTCTTCCCTGTGTCCCACATCCGCCTATGGGCCCTGCAGCTCATCTTTGTCACCTGTCCCTCCTTCATGGTGGTGATGCACGTGGCCTACAGAGATGAACGTGAGCGCAAACACACGCTCAAATATGGCGAGGGCTGTCGGAAACTTTACAAGAACACCGGCAAGAAGCGCGGGGGGCTGTGGTGGACCTATGTCCTGACCCTGATCTTCAAGATAGCCGTGGACGGCACCTTTGTGTATTTAATCTACCATATCTACGAGGGCTATGACTTCCCCTCTCTCATCAAGTGTGAGCAGAAGCCCTGTCCCAACAAGGTGGACTGCTTCATCTCTCGCCCCACAGAGAAGCGTATCTTCACCATTTTCATGGTGGTCACCAGCCTGGCCTGTATCCTGCTATCTTTCTTTGAGATCCTGTACCTGGTGGGGAAACGATGTAAAGAGTGTTTCACCCAGATACGCCAATCACGCAACTCCACCATCCAGTCACGCCAGGTGGTCATGGCTACATCTCTGGTGATCGGTGGCAAGAATCAAATGGAGTCCAACTCTCTAAAGTTGCCCAGCAAGGATGCCTCAGCCCCATCTTATACTCAAGGTTGGGGAGTAACTGATTACATGTAATCAGTCACATGTAACCTGATTACTAAAAAAAAAAAGGTAATCAATTACATTACCAACAAAAATATTGTAATCAGATTACAGTTACTTTTGATTACTTTTACATTTAGAAATGATTTTTGGCAAAAGAAAATACATGAACACCTTTCTGTTTTCTCAATGACATTCAATTCAGCATTGAAAAAAGGTTTCAAGTTTAAGTTTGTTCCACCTGAGCGAGTCTGACCACAAGTGAAAGACCACTATGATGACACACCAAAAAGAGAGAATGTAAAGAAGTCGAATAACGAGTCTGGAGGCAATGAGAAGTATCTTCCATTTCTCTTCAGGATAGGCAAGACTTGGCCAGAGTTCTTCATTGTTCCTCTGTAGGCAGTGTTTACTTTTGTGTTGATGACCGGTGTTTCCCCCCCCCCCACTCCCGCACACTGACTCGGTACCGGTACACCCTGTATAGCCTCTTTATTGTGTTACTTTTTTAAAACTTTAGTTTATTTAGTAAATATTTTCTCAACTCTATTTCTTGAACTGCATTGTTGGTTAAGGACTTGTAAGTAAGCATTTCACGGTAAGCTCTACACCTGTTTTATTCGGTGCATGTGACCAATTTGATTACAACACAATCAAATTAATTCAGTCACTTTAAATAAAACATCCATCATTAGCAGAGTTTCGCACCAGGGCTGGGCTATGTGATATATTCTCAAGTTATTTGTTTTCTGTCTACCACACCTCACAACTTTACCATTGTTATTTTTCGGAAAGGACTCAACCCTTGCCACACTGTGCCCACACCATTGCTGTTCTTATGCCCTGGGAAGTGTTACCTGTCTCATCCTCCATTACTAATAGCAGAGGCGGCTTTAGGCTTTGTTGTGAAAAGATGGCGCATACGTCAATATTGTCAGATGATGAAAGATTTTTTGAATCCTTCTGGATATTGAGAGAGTATTTTTCTGGTCATGTTGTTTGTCAGTAGGTTATGCACAACTATGGCTTGAATACTGACGATTCATTTCTGTGTTCATGTGTATGATAGCTTATAAAATACATGCACTCTGCACAAAGCCAGTAAAGCGTGTTGATTTGAATGTGTTTCAGTAAACATAGTTGTTGATGATATGTCCCAGAATGTATATTACATGGATGCAAACAGTGAGGTCCACTTATAAGTATATTTACATTTTATCAAAGTACAGTTGCAGTTTATTTCACTTTTTTGTTTGTATATTTATACAATGCAATTTATGTATTTTTCAAATAAATTTGATAAATACAATGACTGACTGAAGTGCACAACAGACAGTATTCAAATTAAGGGTTTTTTTGTTCAAAGATTCTTAAATAAGGATCAAGACCATGAATAAAGTCCCTGAGTATGGTAGGAAATATACTTTATTTCAGATTAATCATAATTTCTGAATTATACAGTATCAGTCCCATTTTACTCTTTTGTGACAGCCTTGGATGGTTTGGTTCTGGGTGCTGATATTAGTCCCATATCATCACCAGTGCATTAGTCACAGCAGTTATTCATGAAGCTCATTCTATATGGGGACCAGAACATATGAAGCACACTCTCATTGTATAAGAGGACCTGTCCATTTGTCAGTGGTGTAAAGTACTTAAGTAAAAATACTTTAAAGTACTACTTAAGTCATTTTTTGGGGTATCTTTACATTAGTATTTATATTTTTGACTACTTGTACTTTTACCTCACTACATTCCTAAATAAAATAATTGGCTTTTTACACTATCAATTTTCCCTGACTCCCGAAACTACTCGTTACATTTTGAATTCTTAGCAGGACAGAAAAATGGTCCAATTCACACACTTATCAGAACATCCCTGGTCATCTCTACTGCCTCTGATCTGGCGGACTCCCTAAACACACGTTTTGTTTGTAAATTATGTCTGAGTTTTGCAATGTGCCCCTGGGTATCTGTAAATAAAATAAAAACAAGAAAATGGTGCCGTCTGGTTTGCTTAATATAAGGAATTTGAAAATGATTTATACTTTTACTTTTGGTACTTAAGTATATTTTAGCAATTACATTTACTTTTGATATTTAAGTGTATTTAAAACCAAATACCTTTAGATTTTTACTCCCAAGTAGTATATTACTGTGTGATTCACTTTTACGTGAATCCTTTTCTATTTAGGTATCTATACTTTTACTCAAGTATGACAATTGGATACTTTTTCCACCACTGTCATTTGTATGAACAGAGGTTGGGTCCCCAGTTTAACACGTCAGCCAGAACTGTAGACCCCCCCCCCCCCCCCCCCCCCCAGTGGAGGAATTTGACCATCTCTGGGACAGGTTCTGAGTTGGTGACTCCTCTGTTTACATGGAAAGGAGAGAAAAGAAAAGGGATGATATGTGTAGTAAAGGTGAACACAGGGCTGTGAGGTGACATCAAACAAGTTACTCTCACTTGGTATTCCAGAAAGAGGCATTTAAAGTTGTTCAATGATGTGCATGTTTTTGTCTTCTGTAATAGTCAACCAGGAATCAAGGACGGACCTTGTCTGTTGACACAGTGAACGTAATCTGCCTGTATCCTTTCTCTCTATTCAGCGTCTTGAGTCAGGACTTGTGGGTCTTTTACTGCGTATACAAAGAAAATAACACACCTTTGCAGTAGCAAGACTGTACAGGATTCTCTGTTAGTTCTGCCCCAGCTCCTCATCTTCTGTTTGTACACCGCCCTATAAGACAAGTATCTACAAGTATGAACACAGAACATTGGAGTAGTTTTCCTGTTCTATTCTCTCAGCGTGTGGAGACATGCGCTGCACAGCGGTTGAGTCATGGGCTGCATTCCATCAGGTGTGCCCGTCCAACTGCCTGGATCAGTTGTCATCAAACTGGAGCCAAAAAGGAACTTTCCACTCCGTCCCTGTCTCCTAGACCTAGTACATAAATTACAGTAAGTGTTGCCAGGGAAGATGTTGACGTGTCTTATAAGAGGCCTATGACCATTGTAAAGATTCCTGAAGTGTGATATCTGGGAGGATCTTTTCTTACAATACCTGATGACAACTTTTAGTCTAGTGGTGAACCATTACCATCATGCCTCATTCTCAAAAGCTAGACAGAAGTCACATCCTTTGTCTATGTAGTTATGTTGAGCCCAACTGTCATATTGGCTGCATTTACACAACCCAATTCTGATATTTGTTTCCCTAATTTGTAATTTGACCAAACAGATCAGCTCTTTTGACAATCATTTGGCAGAATATCAGGATTTGTGTAAAACGCAGCCCTTGATTGAGCGACTAAAGGATTGCATTGATCTATTGGATGAGTCGTTGTGAATAGCCTGTGGAATATGAATAGAGGTAGAATACTTCTCCTTGGTGGATGTGAACAAAAGACAGAAAAATAGAAACCAGTTCAAGGGCAGGAATGTATGTGGGGGAGATTGCCCATTCACTGAGCTGAGACCTCTGATGCGTGGGCAAAGTGGATGAACAGTAAACACTAGTTGAGAGAGGTGTTATATGAAATGAAGAAAGTGTTTGATGTCATTGAAAGTTCACATCCCATGGGTACATACTTGTGATCCCAGTGTGTTATAATCCTGCAGCATTAGTACGTATCAGCCTGTATGAAATATAAAATATGTCAATAGCTCAGGTGTGTCTGTTTGAGAACATGGATGCTCAAATACATACTAGTCACACACAGTAATGTTGAATGTACACGTAGGACCTGTACATTCATATAACATAAGCCTTTTTGCCTTTGTTGTTGTGTCATGTGTGGGGACATACAGTAATGTGATAGCGTTGAATAGAGGCAATCCTCCTCATAGAGCTGATATGTTCTGACATGTTTGGGGAATTATCACAAGTAGATATTTGATGATGTTTTCCATACACCAAACCTCTGGGAGTTTTTTTTTTTTTTGGCCCACAAATATTCTCCCAACAAAGATGTTCTTATGGCCATCTGAAAATATACTGATACTCTTTGTCCTGGAAACATCAACACAGCCATCCAGTAAAAGACATTGTGAACATCTTCTATGAAAGCTTATCTCCAAAGTTTGCTCATAAAAGTGGGTGGTTGCTGGTCGTATCAAGGAGAAAGGAGCCACAGTCCATTTCCTTGGAGATTTCGATTTGGGATGATCTCCATAGTAAGCAAAAACCTTCTAGTTTAGTCCATCCCTGGCCTCTCGATAACCATAAAGAATAAGAATAAGGGAATAAAGAGACAACAAAGGAAGGTCTCTGCATGTCAGTGAAACAAAAAAAAGTAAAAAATAACATTTGTTCAATGAAAAGAGGGTAGAGAAACAATGAAAAGTCAGGTAACTTAAAAATAAAAAAACAACAGGTAATATGATAAGGAATTGCTGTGCCTTTATTAAAAAAGTTGAAAGGATGAATTCTCTTGCTGATTTGAAAGTGCGCCCCTCCCTCTCACCCACTGCCTCGCGCCTTCCGCTGGCCCACCTCTCAATTCAATAATAGAGTTGCCTTGCACCAGGTAAGCCTTTGATGCTTTCCACCAATCAGGTGTAAGGAACAGCAGCCAAACAAAACCTCGTATTCACCTCTGGGTGTGGCGGTCTCTTATGTTAGTGGAGGGCTGGAAGCATTCCGGAACAAGTTTCAACTGGAAGAAAGGAGAAACAGGAGAAACAGGAGCTGGAAATCAAGACCAACACACAAACAAAACATGCTCAAGCTGCTGTTTCCTTATATCCATTTGTCCTGGGTTAAGTTAATGGAGAGATGGCCTATCAATAATATGATAATACCAATTTATTGTGTATGTAACTTAACATGTGTAGGTAGTATATACACTGCTCAAAAAAATAAAGGGAACACTAAAATAACACATCCTAGATCTGAATGAATGAAATATTCTCATTAAATACTTTTTTCTTTACATAGTTGAATGTGCTGACAACAAAATCACACAAAAAGGATCAATGGAAATCAAATTTATCCACCCATGGATGTTGCAGGCAGCAGAATGTTCTCCACGGCGTCTCCAGACTCTGTCACGTCTGTCACGTGCTCAGTGTGAACCTGCTTTCATCTGTGAAGAGCACAGGGCGCCAGTGGCGAATTTGCCAATCTTGGTGTTCTCTGGCAAATGCCAAACGTCCTGCACGGTGTTGGGCTGTAAGCACAACCCCCACCTGTGGACGTCAGACCCTCATACCACCCTCATGGAGTCTGTTTCTGACCGTTTGAGCAGACACATGCACATTTGTGGCCTGCTGGAGGTCATTTTGCAGGGCTCTGGCAGTGCTCCTCCTGCTCCTCCTTGCACAAAGGCGGAGGTAGCGGTCCTGCTGCTGGCTTGTTGCCCTCCTACGGCCTCCTCCACGTCTCCTGATATACTGGCCTGTCTCCTGGTAGCACCTCCATGCTCTGGACACTACACTGACAGACACAGCAAACCTTCTTGCCACAGCTCACATTGATGTGCCATCCTGGATGAGCTGCACTACCTGAGCCACTTGTGTGGGTTGTAGACTTTGTCTCATGCTACCACTAGAGTGAAAGCACCGCCAGCATTCAAAAGTGACCAAAACATCAGCCAGGAAGCATAGGAACTGAGAAGTGGTCTGTGGTCCCCACCTGCAGAACCACTCCTTTATTGGGGGTGTCTTGCTAATTGCCTATAATTTCTACCTGTTGTCTATTCCATTTGCACAACAGCATGTGAAATGTATTGTCAACCAGTGTTGCTTCCTAAGTGGACAGTTTGATTTCACAGAAGTGTGATTGACTTGGAGTTACATTGTGTTGTTTAAGTGTTCCCTTTATTTTTTTGAGCAGTGTACATGACCACTACACTACATGACCAAAAGTATGTTGACGCCTGCTAGTCCAACATCTTATTCCAAAATCAGGGGCGTTAATATGGATTTGGTCCTCCCTTTACTGCTATAACAGCCTCTACTCTTCTAGGAAGGCTTTCCACTAGATGTTGGAACATTTCTGCAGGGACTTGCAGCCTGGCTCGCTGTCAGCGTTCCAATTCATCTCAAAGGTGTTCGATGGGGTTTAGGTCAGGGCTCTGTGCAGGCCAGTCATGTTCTTCCACATCGATCTATACAAACCATTTCTGTATGGACCTCGCTATGTGCACGGGGGCATTGTCATGCTGAAACAGGAAAGGGCCTTCCTCAAACTTTTGCCACAAAGTTGGAAGCACAGAATCGTCTAGAATGTCATTATATGCTGTAACGTTAAGATTTCCCTTCACTGGAACTAAGGGGTCTAGACCAAATCATGAAAAACAGCCCCAGACCATTATTCTTCCTCCACCAAACTTTACAGTTGGCACTATGCATTGGGCTGATTCTCCTGGCATCCGCGAAACCCAGATTAGTCCGTCAGACTGCCAGATGGTGAAGCGTGATTCATCACTCCAGAGAACACGTTTCCACTGCTCCAGAGTCCAAACGTGGCGAGCATTACACCGCTCCAGCCAACGCTTTGCATTGCGCATGGTGATCTTTTATGCGGCTGCTCGTCCATGGAAACCCATTTCATGAAGCTCATGACGAACAGTTCTTGTGCTGACATTGCTTCCAGAGGCAGTTTGGAAATCGGTAGTGAGTGTTGCAACCGAGGTCAGACGATTTTTACGTGCTTCAGCACTCGGCGGGCCCGCTCTGTGAGCTTGTGTGGCGCTTGTGTGGCCTACCATTTTGCGGCTGAGCCGTTGTTGCTCCTAGACATTTCCACTTCACAATAACAGCACTTACAGTTGACCGGGGCAGCTCTAGCAGGGCAGAAATCTGACAAACTGACTTGTTGGAAAGGTGGCATCCTATGATGGTGCCACATTGAAAGTCACTGAAAATCAAATCACATTTTATTTGTCACATGCGCTGAATACAACCTTACAGTGAAATGCTTACTTACAAGCCCTTAACCAACAATGCAGTTTTAAGGAAAAAAAGTGTTAAGAAAGTATTTGCTAAAATAAACTGAAGTTTAAAAAATGTACTTACAAAAACAAAACATGCCGGAAAAAAAATATGAAAAATTAAATAATAACACACTATTAAGGAGCAACAATAAAATAATAGTAGCGAGGCTATATGCAGCGGGTACTAGTACAGAGTCAATGTGCGGGGGTACCAGTTAGTAGAGGTAATTGAGGTAAAATGTACACATAGGTAGAGTTAAAGTGACTATGCATGGATAATAAACCGAGAGTAGCAGCAACGTAAAAATGGGGTTGGGTTGGGGACAATGCAAATAGTCCGGGTAGCCATTTGATTAGCTGTTCAGGAGTCTTATGGCTTGGGGGTCGATGCTGTTAAGAAGCCTTTTGGAACTAGACTTGGCGCTCCGGTACCGTTTTCCATGCTGTAGCAGAGAGAACAGGCTATGTGTCACGTGTGCTCCCTCTCCGGCCTCTAGGTCACTAGGCTGCTTGTTTCAACTGGAAGAAAGGACTGTGCATAGAAACAGGACTTGCTTCCTGACTCCCAGTCAGGATGCTTTTGATGGTGCAGCTGAGGAACGTTTTGAGGATCTGAGGACCCATGTCAAATCTTTTCAGGCGTTGTTGTGCCCTCTTCACGACTCCCTATAGGCTGTCTCACCTTTGTCGGCGATCAGGCCGACCACTTTTGTGTCGTCGGCAAACTTAATGATGGTGTTGGAGTCGTGCTTGGCCATGCAGTCATGGGTGAACAGGGAGTACAAGAGAGGACTGAGCACGCACCCCTGAGGGGCCCCCGTGTTGAGGATCAGAGTAGCAGATGTGTTGTTACCTACCCTTACCCTTGAATGTTGACCTATTTAAAGGTCTTACTCACATCGGCTACAGGCTGTGCTTGCCTTTGTAGTCTGTAATAGTTTGCAAGCCCTGCCACATCCGAGCATTGAAGCCGGTGTAGAATGCTTCGATCTCAGTCCTGTATTGACGCTTTTCCTGTTTGGTGTTTCGTCGGCGGCCGTAGCGGGATTTCTTATAAGCGTCCGGGTTAGAGTCCCGCTCCTTAAAAGCGGCAGCTCTACCATTTAGCTCAGTGCGGATGTTGCCTGTAGTCCATGGCTTCTGGTTGGGGTATGTACGTACTGTCACTATGGGGACGACGTCATCGATGCACTTATTGATGAAACCAGTGACTGATGTGGTATACTCCTCAATGCCATCGGAAGAATCCCGGAACATACTCCAGTCTGTGCTAGCAAAACAGTCCTGTAGCTTAGCATCTGCTTCATCTGACCACTTCCTTATTGAGATAGTCGTTGGTACTTCCTGCTTTAGTTTTTGCTTGTAAGCAGGAATCAGGAGGATATAATTATGGTCAGATTTGCCAAATGGAGGGCGAGGGAGAGCTTTGTACTCGTCTCTGTTTGTGGTGTAAAGGTGGTCTGGAGTTTTTTCCCCCCTCTGGTTGCACATTTAACATGCTGGTAGAAATGAGGTAAAATGGATTTAAGTTTTCCTACACAAAAGTCCCCGGCCACCACCTCTGGATGAGCATTTTCTTGTTTGCTTATGGCCTTATGCAGCTCATTGAGTGCTGTCTTAGTGCCAGCATCGGTTTGTGGTGATAAATAGACTAAGGGTGAATTTGTGTGTGAGAGATATATTATGCATAACCTACCTAAAAGCAAAAGATCGCTATGTACACAGGTAAGATCAGGGATATTGCCTCTGCGTATTGAAAAAGGTAAGATCAGGGATATTGCATCTGTGTATTGAAACAGGTCAGATCAGGAATATTGCCTCTGCGTATTGAAACAGGTCAGATCAGGGATATTGCCTCTGCGTATTGAAACAGTCAGATCAGGGATATTGCCTCTGCGTATTGAAACAGTCAGATCAGGGATATTGCCTCTGCGTATTGAAACAGTCAGATCAGGGATATTGCCTCTGCGTATTGAAACAGGTCAGATCAGGGATATTGCCTCTGCGTATTGAGACATATCAGATCAGGGATATTGCCTCTGCGTATTGAAACAGGTAAGATCAGGAGTATTGTCTCTGCGTATTGAAACAGGTAAGATCAGGGATATTGCCTCTGCGTATTGAAACAGGTAAGATCAGGGATATTGTCTCTGCGTATTGAAACAGTCAGATCAGGGATATTGTCTCTGCGTATTGAAACAGGTAAGATCAGGGATATTGCCTCTGCGTATTGAAACGGGTCAGTATTGTGGTGAAATGGAAGAGGAAAGACTATGTAACTATTGTGACCTCGAAGAAATAGAGAATGAAACTAATTTTATCCTCTATTGCCCTTTCTACCACGATATACGCTTGCTCTTATTCCAAAAGCACACCAGATATACCCTGGCGTTATGTGGCTGAGTGATGAGGAGAAAATAAAATGTGTATTTCCGTTTGCGGAATATTTAGATAAAGCCTGAGATAAAAGAAAAAGGGCGACCTATAATTCAATTGTAAAAATATTTAGCTTCTATGTGGTAAATGGCATGTGTGGGTGTGTGTGAGTTTGTGTGAGTGTGTGTGTGTGTGTGTGTGTGTGTGTGTGTGTGTGTGTGTGTGTGTGTGTGTGTGTGTGTGTGTGTGTGTGTGTGTGTGTGTGTTACTTTACTGCTCTGGGGATGTGAGTATTGTTTGGATAACCTTATTGTATTGATTTTTTTCCTTACTTTTTTTTTTACTCTTAATGCGATGCAGAGAACACCGGAAGAAGAAATATAATTTAATTACCATAGTGAGTTATTGTATTGTTTGTTTGTGTCAATTAATCCCATAAGGGATGGGTTGCCAATTGGCGATTTGACACAAACAATTAAATGTAATTTCATTTAATAAAATTTTTTAAATAGCTATGAAAAATATAGATAAACTCCCTTGGTAAATAGTGTGGTCTGCAGCTTACCATGAGATACACTACTTCAGGCGAGCAAAACCTTAATATTAGATTTTGTGCACCAGCTGTCATTGACAAGTAGACACAGACCCCCATCCCTTGTCTTACCGGAGGCAGCTGTTCTATCTTGCCGAGACACGTAAATCCCAGCCAGCTGTTTGTTATCCATGTCGTCGTTCAGCCACGACTCTGTGAAACATAAGATATTACAGTTTTTAATGTCCTGTTATTAGGATAGTCTTGATCAGAGCTCATCCATTTTGTTACCCAATGATTGCACGTTGGCTAATAGGACTGATGGGAGAGGGGAATTACTCACTTGCAGTCGGATCATTACAAGGCCTACGTCCCCGATATCTCCGTCTTTTCTTCATGCAAATTACGGGGATGTGGGCCTTGTCGGGTGTCTGAAGTAAATAATTTGCGTACAACTCGTTAAAGAAAAAATCTTTGTCCAGTACGAGGTGAGTAATCGGTGTCCTGATATCGAGAAGCTCTTTTCGGTCATTTTGTACAAAATAAGTTACAAATAACGTGAAGAAACACACACAATAGCACAATTGTTTAGGAGCCCGTAAAACGGCAGCCATCTCCTCCGTCATCGTTAAAAGATCTTCAGGAAGGTCATTCTATTGCCAATGCTTGTCTATGAATATCGCATGGCTGTGTGCTCGATTTTAAATCTGTCGTTCTGCCCCTGAACAAGGCAGTTAACCCACTGTTCCTAGGCCGTCATTGAATATAAGAATTTGTTCTTAACTGACTTGCCTAGTTAAATAAAGGTAAAATAAATAAATATACCTGCCAGCAACAGGTGTGGCTGAAATAGCCAAATGAAACACATTCCTAATATTGTGTTGCAAAGGAAGGTCTCTGCATGTCAATGCAACAAACAAAAGTAAAAATGAAATGTGTTCAATGAAAAGAGGGTAACTTAAAAAAAACAGCTAATATGATAGGGAATTGCTGTGCCTTTATTTTACTTTCACTTCACTACATTCCTAAAATAATGTACTTTTTACTCCATACATTTTCCTTGACACCCAAAAGTACTTATTACATTTTGAATGCTTAGCAGGACAGGGAAATAGTCCAATTCACGCACTTATCAACAGAACAACCCTGGTCATCCCTACTGCCCCTGATCTGGCGGACTCACTCACTTATTTCATTTGTAAATGATGTCTGAATGTTAGAGTGTGCCCCTGGCTTTCCGTAAATTTTAAAAACAAGAAAATGGTGTAATCTGGTTTCTTTAATATATGGAATTTGAAACGATTATGTATATTTTACCAATCACATTTACTTTTGATACTTAAGTATATTTTAAACCAAATACTTTTAGACTTTCACTCAAGTAGTATTTTACTGGGTGACTTTTACTTGAGTCATTTTCTATTAAGGTATCTCTACTTTTATGACAGTTGGTTACTTTTTCCACCACTACCTAGCACCAGGTAAGCCTTTGATGCTTTCCACCAATCAGGTGTAAGAAACAGCAGCTGAACAAAAACTCATATTCATCTCTGGGTGTGGCGGTCTCTTATGTTAGTGGAGGGTTGGAAGCATTCTGGAACAAGTCTCAACTGGAAGAAAGAACTGTGCATAGAAACAGGAGATAGAAATTAACATCAACACAAACAAAACATGCTCAAACAATCTGCTGTTTCCTTATCCCCATTTGTCCTGAGTTTAGTTAATGGAGAAGAGATGGCCTTTCAATTATATGCTAATACCTATTTCTTGTGTATGTAACTTAACATGTGTGAGTAGTGTATATAAACTCAGCAACAAAAAAAAAGTCCCTTTTTCAGGACCCTGTCTTTCAAAGATAATTCGTAAAAATCCAAATAACTTCACAGATCTTCATTGTAAAGGGTTTAAACACTATTTCCCATGCGTGTTCAATGAACGATAAACAATTCATGAACATGCACCTGTGGAACGGTCGTTAAGACACTAACAGCTTACAGACAGTCGGCAATTAAGGTCACAGTTATGAAAACTTAGGACACTAAAGAGGCCTTTCTACTGACTCTGAAAAACACCAAAAGAAAGATGCCCAGGGTCCCTGCTCATCTGCATGAACGTGCCTTAGGCATGCTGCAAGGAGGCATGAGGACTGCTCATGTGGCCAGGGTAATAAATTGCAATGTCTGTACTGTGAGACGCCTAAGACTACAGGGAGACAGGACGGACAGCTGATCGTCCTCGCAGTGGCAGACCACGTGTAACAACACCTGCACAGGATTGGTACATCCGAACATCACACCTGCGGGACAGGTACAGCATGGCAACAACATCTGCCCGAGTTACACCAGGAACGCACAGTCAGTGCTCAGACTGTCTGCAATAGGCTGAGAGAGGCTGGACTGAGGACTTGTAGACCTGTTGTAAGGCAGGTCCTCACCAGACATCACTGGCAAAGCAAAGCCTATGGGCACAAACCCACCGTCGCTGGACTAGACAGGACTGGCAAAAAGTGCTCTTCTCTGACGAGTCGCGGTTCTGTCTCACCAGGGGTGATGGTCGGATTTGCGTTTATCGTTGAAGGAATGAGCGTTACACCGAGGCACTCCTGAGCGGCGATTGATTTGGAGGTGGAGGGTCCGTCATGGTCTGGGGTGGTGTATCTCCTGCGTGCCAGTGGCCATTGAAGGTGAGCATTTTCCCACTGAAGTCGCATACGATGTCGAACTGTAGTCAGGTCAAGACACTGGTGAGGATGACAGGCACGCAGATGAGCTTCCCTGAGATGGTTTCTGACAGTTCATGCAGAAATTCTTTGGTTGTGCAAAGCCATAGTGTCATGAGCTGTCCGGGTGGCTGGTATAAGATGATCCTGCAGATGAAGAAGCTGGATGTCGAGGTCCTGTGCTGGCGTGGTTACATGTGGTCTGTGAGGCTGGTTGGACGTACTACCAAATTCTCTAAAACGTTGTTGGAGGCGGCTTATGATAGAGAAATTAACAAATGAACATTCAATTATCTGGTAACTACTCTGGTGGACATTCCTGCTGTCAGCATGCCAATTGCATGCTCCCTCAAAACGTGAGACATCTGTGGCATTGTGTTGTGTGACAAAACTTCACATTTTAGAGTGGCCTTTTATTGTCCCCAGCACAAGGTGCACCTGTGTAATGATCATGCTGCTTAATCAGCATCTTGATATTCCACACCTGTCAGGTGAATAAATTATGTTAGCAAAGTAGAAATGCTCACTAACAGGGATGTAAACAAATCTGTGCACAAAATTGGAGAGTAATAAACTTTTTGTGCGTATGGAAAATGTCTTGGATATTTTATTTCAGCTCATGAAACATGGGACCAACACTTTACATGTTGCGTTTATATTTTTGTTTGGTATATTGCTGAATATTTGTTGCTGTATATTTAATGCAGCATACTGTACATTTTTGTTCATCGTGGAAAAATATTCTGGGAGGGAAAATAATCGCTGGCTCATTAACATATTTTGAGGTGTGTCTTCTAAGAGGCTATAGTTGTTGCACCCGTTAGTTCTGTACTGATTTAAGTTATATGAGGTACTACTATATGAGGGACAGATCAGAGTGATGGCTGGTGTTAAACCTTTAATGGTTGACTATTTAACCAAATCTGTTATGCCCTGTAATTACAACCAGTTTGGAAGCCTTTGTTTAGGCCTCTAGAAGTGCAAGTGATATAAAACACCAAGTATTCATTAATATGCTATAATATACAAATGCCTATCAGCCAACTTGCTTGCGCCAATCCTTCGTAATTACAGTAAAGTACTGTAAAAAATTACTTTCTTACCGTTTCTTTGTCACTTTTACAGTATTGTACTGTCTTTCATTGCTTTGACATTATAGTAATTTACAGGAAGCAGGCATCCAATTACCATGAATATTTCAGTAATGTATTAGCATTATCCAGAGATAGTCAGAAATATACCATAAGATATCTTGTTGTAATTACAATTATTTTGAAGACCAGTATATCCTTAACTACAACAGGATTTTCAGTAACGATGACAGAAAAGTTTTATTTGCTATGACTATTATGTTTTTTTTATTATCAATCTTGGTTGAATGCACCAACTGTAAATTGTTAAGGACAAAAGTGCCCGTTAAATTACCAAAATGTAAATGAAAATATAAAAATGAAAACTTGCAAAAACACTTGGTAATACGTCACTGGGTAATTTCAATTATATGCTGTAATTGTAATTGGTCTGTAAATTCTATTACAGTAACTGACGTGGTACTGTAAATTAGATTACATTAACATTTTTGGTACCATAAAATGTATTACAGTAGCTGTACTGTAAAATCAAATACAGTAACTTACTACCAATTACTAACCAGTGAGTTACTGTACATTTTACAGGAAATGTTTTACAGTGTGGTGTAGGCCCATTCCAGGAAAAAAAACATCTGGGCCTCAATTGGTAGGCTACAAGTTTATTTTTTAAACCCCACCCACAGACAAACGCCAAAGACACATCAATCATGACAACAGCATTCTATCTGTTGAGCGGGGCTAATCTATGCGTAAAACGAATTAACTACAGAAAACAGAAGAAAACTGATTATGAACTGAAGCACAAACAATGGATTGACATTTGTTAAGTAAGTGAAAAGTAGGCTATCTATTTTTATGAATGTATCTGCTCCTTACTTTGTGGATGAGTTTAAGAGAGCATGGTGTAAAAAGGTATTTTGATTGTTTTACTCCGCTGATGTTGAATTGTAGCCTAAAGTTTTGGCGTAACTAGATAGTCCATTTAATTTACTCTGTTACTACAAAAGTCTGAGATTTACTCTGTTCCGACATATCATAAAGTTTATAGGTTACTCAGCCACCTGAATATGCGCAATAAGAAGAGCAGATAAAAAGTATTCTACTTTCAACTGTATCCATTCCTTTCTTAGGGATACTTTTTGAACAGTTCACATTGGCTTTATACCAACATGTAAAATGTATAAGCAGACATAAACAATGAGGGAACAAAGAACAAATAACTATGATGGCATTGATTTCCTTCCCTGTACAGCCACACAGTAAAACTCTGATTTAATTGGAAAATTATTCTTATCCAATATATCACAGACAACCCAACTGTTATAGCCTAGTCAGTGTGTGGTAAAGTGAGTCATTTTAAGGCCTACTATAGTAGCATATGCCTTAATTTGTATGCCCACCTGGCCCTAACCCATTGTTCCCGGGGCGCCGAAGACGTGGATGTAGATTAGGGCAGCCCCCCCCCCCCCCCACACACCTCTCTGATTCAGAGGGGTTGGGTTAAATGCGGAAGACACAATTAAGTTGAAGGCATTCAGATGTACAACTGACTAGGTATCCCCCTTTCCCCAATTCTCATCTACTGTCATCAGTTTTTAAAATGTATTAATTGCCACATTGACTTTATATGAAGGTTGTGTAAACCTTAGATATTAAGAGTTAAATATTACAAGGAGAAAGAAACTATTCTAAAGCGATCTTTGTTGACAAAGTTGACTATATGAATATGAATATGTGGGATATGTGGAAGTAAACTGATTAAAAAAAATCGATTGAAAAAGGGAAACAAAATCTCAGTCAATGTAGAATACCTAAGTTCTCAAATAAGAAATAATGTACTTCTGGTTGCTATAAAATGCTGTAGATTGAGGTCTACACATAAACATAGGCCTACACCCAAAAAGCTGAAAAGCTCCTCTTGTTTGTGTGGATTGTATCATACCATTTTGAAGGGCATTGTGCAATTAATTCATACCAGGATCCAGGTTACATTGATGCCTTCCCTCAACCATCTTCTCTTTTATCTACTCAGGTTGCTCCAGTGTTCCATAGTTATTGAACAAAAGGAGGCAAGTTCTGAAAAAGAGACTGTCAACATCCAGCCTCAACCATGGATTGGAAGACCTTCCAAGCCCTCCTGAGTGGGGTGAATAAGTACTCCACGGCATTTGGTCGTATCTGGCTCTCTGTGGTGTTTGTGTTCAGGGTAATGGTGTACGTGGTGGCGGCAGAGCGTGTGTGGAGCGATGATCAGAAGGACTTTGACTGCAACACCAAGCAGCCCGGCTGTGCTAACGTCTGTTACGACCACTACTTCCCCATCTCCCACATCCGCCTGTGGGCCCTGCAGCTCATCTTCGTCACCTGCCCTTCCTTCATGGTGATGATGCATGTGGCGTATCGCGATGAACGCGAACGTAAGAATGCCATGCACGGCAACAAGGACAAGCTGTACGAGAACACAGGGAAGAGGCACGGCGGCCTCTGGTGGACCTACCTGCTTAGTCTCTTCGTCAAGACGGGCATCGAGATCTCCTTCCTCTACATCCTCCACAAAATCTACGACAGCTTCTACCTGCCCCGGCTGGTCAAGTGTGAGGTCAGCCCCTGCCCCAATCAGGTGGACTGCTACATCGGCCACCCCACAGAGAAGAAAGTTTTCACCTACTTCATGGTGGGCGCCTCGGCCCTCTGCATTGTGCTCAACGTCTGTGAGATCATATACCTTGTCTCCAAGCGGATCGCTCACATAGCACAAAATACGAGGAGAAAACAGAACACCATGGCCTTGAATGAACGGTACAGCAAGGAGAATTCCTGCAGCAACTGCACTCTGCCCATGTCTCAGCTGGAGAAACAACCCTTAAGGTTCCAGTCCCCAGGCCACCTTCAAGCCCCTTTACCGACTCACATGCGGGCGTCTGCCCCTAACCTGTCCTCTGCAGCATAGGATGCCTGAACTATCCCAAGATTCAACCACAACATGTAT
The DNA here is from genome assembly GCF_057628025.1 of Oncorhynchus mykiss. Classification (NCBI taxonomy): domain Eukaryota; kingdom Metazoa; phylum Chordata; class Actinopteri; order Salmoniformes; family Salmonidae; genus Oncorhynchus; species Oncorhynchus mykiss. The sequence continues at coordinate 62,060,649 of NC_143046.1, read as the reverse complement.
GCCTATGGAGCCAGGTCTCACCTTATTGATCAAGCCTGCTCATGCTTGTCCTCCTTTAAGACTCTGTATGAGAGACAGGTTTTTCTCTAAGACTCTACTGTCCTATTACTGCCCTATACTGCCATGGTGCAAGGCTTTGTACTGATGTTCCATGACCCTGGGGCTAGACAACCCTGATCTTGAGCCACACCCCATTTTATACAACTCAGCCCCCACTGCCAGACTAAATACAAAAAATACAAAAAAATCTATAATTGTCTACTGTAACATCTTACAAAGCTTTTCCAGTTAGTCTCACTTTGTTTTCACATTACTTTGGGGTTTCTTGCCAGGGGTAAAGGCGCCCGCATACTAGATTTGGTTTGTTCATCGCAAAACTCGGCTAGGCGAAGTGAACGTCTGTGTTCGCATACTCCCTAAAGACTTTCGCTTGAAAAACAAGAAAAAAGCAGCAATATTACTGTTGTTTGTCCCTTGTAAGCCACCGTAGCAACAACATAGCCAGTAACACATCCTCAAAACAGTCAGAATTAATCTAAGATAAATCAAGAAATCTGTAATACATTTTTTACAGAGGATGTCTGTCGCACAATTGTATATATAGCTAAGATGTTTGGTGTAAGTGAAAAAGTGAAAAAAGACTAGTAGAACATTACCCTCAAATACATTTTTTTACCCTGTTTTATGACCTCAATATGAGGACAACAGAATGATAACAAATCTCTTTACTTTGGACTTTATAGTGTTACTGCAAGATTAGTATAAAATGGACAGTGGCTTCCCACTACTTGATGCTCTAATCATTTATTTAGTTTTATTTACAGCATTTATTCTAAGAGAAGCTCCTCTATCATTATTACGGATATTTTGTATTTTTTACTTACTCTATTGCAAGACTACATTAGCATGGTTCCACTCAGATTTATGTTGCAAAGCTACAACAGATTGCCTGTGTTTTTACATGCTTGTAAACCAACCTTCCTCATCCAAGGTTTATGTTGATTCAAATGAGGGACAAGGAACGCTGCTATTTAATTGATCAAGTCCACTTATGCAAGTAAACCCTGGCATCTTGGAAAGCTGGAGCACATGAAAGCAAAGAAGAACAGGGTGGACAATAAAGTGGATAAAATCTCAGCCTTACAGTGTTCCTCATGGAACATTGGTGTGGATACCTGATAGCCTCACATTGTCAGGAGCAGAACCTTCCCAATCAGCTTCAAACTTCCATTTTGAACATTATTATTTTGATAAATAAAATGTTTACATTTAATTTACTTCAGTCTCATGTTACAGTAGTTATTTGACATTCCTGTTGACTTATCTTTTTCTGGATTCTAGACAAGTACTTGACTTTTGGCCCCATTCAGGTGACCCTGACTGACTCGATCAGAACATCTCTAGTCAGGACATTAAAACAGACCCATGTGACATACAGGACCACAAGCGCAAAGACATCCTGTTATAACCATGTAATACAGTATGTCGTATTGATGTAGGTCCACACACGTACAGTCAGTGAAAGGATGTTTCTAACACAAAATATTGCTTTAGTGTTCATTTTCAATTAGATGTTGGAATTTCTCTGATGTGTATGTTCAAGTCATCAACGCATTGGCCCATATCTGCCAGCTAAGGACAACATCTACTTTACCGTTTCCTGTTCTGCATTCTCCCAATCAATGATGACAATGACAAAAATGGACCAACAAACATTCAAATGACTGAGTCAGATCTAGACAATTATTGTTTTAGCATCTGCCTATTTCCTCATTGTGGCGCAGAAACATTTGTTGAGATTCTCTGGGAGTCTGTGTTAGCAAGCTAAATGAATCTGCATAGCAGGTCCAGCTTGTCATTCAGGTTTCTCTTTGCATTAGGACAAGGAGTGGAAGACAAACACTCCTTGTCCTAATGCAAAGAGAAACCTGAATGACAAGCTGGGCCTGCTATGCAGATTCTTTTAGCTTGCTCACACAAATTCTCAGAGAATCTCAACAAATGTTTCTGTGCCACAATGAGGAAATAGGCAAATAGTAAAACAATAATTGTCTAGATCTGACTCAGTCATTTGACTGGAACATGTTCCGGGATTCTTCCGATGGCATTGAGGAGTACACCACATCAGTCACTGGCTTTATCAATAAGTGCATCGAGGACGTTGTCCCCACAATGACTGTACATACATACCCCAACCAGAAGCCATGGATTACAAGCAACATTCGCACTGAGCTAAAGGGTGGAGCTGCCGCTTTCAAGGAGCGGGACTCTAACCCGGAAGCTTATAAGAAATCCCGCTATGCCCTCCGACGAACCATCAAACAGGCAAAGCGTCAATACAGGCTAAGATTGAATCATACTACACCGGCTCCAACGCTTGTCTTATGTGGCAGGGCTTGCAAACTATTACAGACTACAAAGGGAAGCACAGCTTCGAGCTGCCCAGTGACACGAGCCTACCAGACGAGCTAAATCACATCTATGCTCGCTTCGAGGCAGGCAACATTGAGGCATGCATGAGAGCATCAGCTGTTCCGGACAATTGTGTGATCACGCTCTCCGTAGCCGACGTGAGTAAGACCTTTAAACAGGTCAACATACACAAGGCTGCGGGGCCAGATGGATTACCAGGACATGTGCTCCGGGCATGTGCTGACCAACTGGCAGGTGTCTTCACTGACATTTTCAACATGTCCCTGATTGAGTCTGTAATACCAACATGTTTCAAGCAGACCACCATAGTCCCAGTGCCCAAGAACACAATGGCAACCTGCCTAAATGACTACAGACTCATAGCACTCACATCCGTAGCCATGAAGTGCTTTGAAAGGTTGTTAATGGCTCACATCAACACCATTATCCCAGAAACCCTAGGCCCACTCCAATTTGCATACTGCCCAAACAGATCCACAGATTATGCAATCTCTATTGCACTCCACACTGCCCTTTCCCACCTGGATAAAAGGAACACTTATGTGAGAATGCTATTCATTGACTACAGCTCAGCGTTCAACACCATAGTACCCTCAAAGCTCATCACTAAGCTAAGGTCTACCTGTTGTATTCGGCGCACGTGACAAATAAACTTTGATTTGCATCACTTGCTTTCCAGTAAAATTGCAAAATCACAACCTCTCAGACTATATCACTCAACCATTAGGGACATACACGAATCCAATGGTTTACAAATATCTCAATGGATCCACCTTTGATTGGTTTTGTAGTGCCTATGAATGAATGTCAAATCCTCAACTAGACTACTGTTATATAATCACCAGATCCCTAGGTGAGTCATTTCTTCATCCTAGTGGGATGGGGAGTGTTGTGCTGGTAGACATTTTGGCTACACTGTAGACGTGTCACAGACACTGGCTGTGTAAATGCACTAGATTATATAACCTGTTCTGTTAAATATGCAAAACACATTCATTAAAAATGTTAGTATTTATTTTTTGAAAATACAGGAAAAAAAAATGTGCTTCCTTAGATTTGAGACAAACTTTTCGAATGGCTTTAATTCAGAAGTGTAACCTTTTACAATAAATATTTACATTGAATGACACACACCAAACCCAAGAATTAAACAGAAAAAGAAAGACAAATTCCACTCAAACTGCAGGAATGGTGGACTTTAATTGTCCTAATATGGTAGGCTTGTAACTCCTAAGTGGTTTTCAAGTAAGGATAGTTGGAAGTTTGGTTAAATGGAAATAAACATGACATCAGAATGACTAAATCCTGTGACTTCCTGTCCCATAATAGAAAACAATTGGTTGATTCTTATCAATACATGTATTTTCTATTCCACACTGCAAACATCAAGATCTGTTTAGGATACCTACTGCAATACACTGGCAGGACCCATCCCTTTGCCACTGTTACAACAACTGGCTAAACATAAGGATTGACAAATAAGGACAAGGCTGTTTGTACACCAAGCAACTGAAGTACAAGTCAGGCAATCCCTTCTTTTAACTTTGTTGTTCATGTAACTTTAAATTATATTAAAACAGCATACTTTATTCAGAATAACATTTCCTTCCATGACTAGTGTATTTGCAATAATCATGTAACACACAAAGGTAGCGGGCAAGGCACCAGGTTTATGTAGGACATGATGTGAATGATAAGGCACCACTTGAGCAAGGCTTTCCTACTATTTAGATTTCTTCATTTATAAGCCAGGTACTTGACTTATATCAAATAATGGAACACACACAGTTCTTACAACCATTTTTATCTACAGCTAATCAAAATATATTACACCTCGGTGGCACAGGTGTGTGTTGCCTTAGTAATGCCTTTTAGCCTTGTCTGTAGGAATCACTCGTGACATCCCTCTTCTAGGCCTTTGTGGAGCCAGGTTCAGAGTTTGCAGGTGGCCTGGGCCACTTTCGAGCTTGTCTTCTTGTTAAGGGAACGACAGATAAAAGCTCCAGCATCCATCAGCTTTGGCAGGTCCACTCCCTGAGATAGAGGGAGAGGAAGGACAGAGTCACACACAAACAGTGAACTCATTGTGTGCACTGACTAGTTTAAAAAAGATAACTGGTTCTCCTACAGATCAAAACGCTTTGTGTCGAAGTAAACACTGATGACAATGATGCTGTCAATACAGAGGAAGTAGAACAATATATCGTAACAGTTTGCCAGATTCCATTGAACTGAGGGAGGAAGTGAAAGTGGGAGACAGGTAAAAAGAGAGGGAAGAGGAGAATTCTCACCGTCTGAATGCCAAGTCCGTGCAACATGTACACCACATCTTCTGTGGCCACATTGCCAGAAGCCCCTTGTGCATATGGACACCCGCCAAGGCCAGCCACTGACGAGTCCACAACACTGATGCCCATCTGCAAAAATCAAACAGCATCTTCATCAAATGCATGCCAGTAGAATTCCAGTACTATTCATACAGCAATCAGAGTCCTCTATATTGCACTCAGCTTCAGAGTCGATATTCACGTCATAAGAAGGAATTCCCCTCGACCACGCCCAGAAATTGGGGTAAACATACCCCCATTGTAAAAGAGCCAACTTCGTCGTAGATTTTGTGTTATATGTTATTCAATGTACAGTACATGTAACCAGGTTTTTTTTAATTCTGAACTATAGTTTGCAATGCTCCTACGTAGGGAAATAGAGCCTGCGAGAAGAGCCCTGTGGCTTCAGGCTATTCGGGTTGGGAGAGTAGGAAATGTGGGCACCCAGTGTCCAAGTAGGCTACACTTTACTACCGGTTAAAGTTAAAAAACACATACTTATTCAAGGGTTTTTATTTATTTTTACTATTTTCTACATTGTAGAATAAGACATCAAAACTATGAAATGACACATAATAATGTAATAAATAATAAATCATGTAGTAACCAAAACATTGTTAAACAAATCTAAATATATTTTTTATTTGAGATTCTTCAAAGTAGCCACCCTTTGCCTTGATGACAGCTTTGCACACTCTTGGGTTTCTCTCAACCAGCTTCATGAATTAGTTACCTGGAATGCATTTCAATTAACAGGTGTCCCTTCATAATTTGTGGAATTTCTTTCCTTCTAAATGCGTTTGAGCCAATCAGTTGTGTTGTGACAAGGTAGGGCTTGTGTACAGAAGATAGCTCTATTTAGTAAAAGACCAAGTCCATATTATGGCAAGGACAGATCAAATAAGCAAAGAGAAACGACAGTCCAACATTTCATTAAGACATGAAGGTCAGTCTATACGGAACATTTCAAGAATTTTGAAAGTTTCTTCAAGTGCTGTTGTAAAAACCATCAAGCGCTCTGATGAAACTGGCTCTCATGAGGACCTCCACGGGAATGGCAGACCCAGAGTTACCTCTGCTGCAGAGGATAAGTTCATTAGAGTTAACAGTCTCAGAAATTGCAGCCCAAATAAATGCTTCAGAGTTAAAATAACAGACACATCAACATCAACTGTTCAGAGGAGACTGTGTGAATCAGGCCTTCATGGTCGAATTGCTGCAAAGAAACCACTACAAAAGGACACCAATAAGAAGAGACTTGCTTGGGCCAAGAAAGACGAGCAATGGACATTAGACTGGTGGAAATCTGTCCTTTGGTCTGGAGTCCAAAGTGGAGATTTTTGATCCAACCGCTGTGTCTTTGTGAGACGTGCTGTGTGTGAACGGATGATCTCCGCATGTGTATTTCCCACCGTAAAGCATGGAGGTGGTGTTATGGTGTGAGGGTGCTTTACTGGTGACACTGTCTGTGATTTATTTAGTATTCAAAGCACACTTAACAAGCATGGCTACCACAGCGATACGCCATCCCATCTGGTTTGGGCTTAGTTTAATTTATTTTTCAATATGACAATGACACAACACACCTCCAGGCTGTATAAAGGCTGTTTTTACTAAGGAGTGTGATAGAGTGCTGCATCAGATGACCTGGCCTCCACAATCCCCCCGACCTCAACCAAATGGTGATGGTTTGGGATGAGTCTGACCGCAGAGTGAAGGAAAAGCAGCCAACAAGTGCTCAGCATTTGTGGGAACACCAAGACTGTTGGAAAAGCATTCCAGGTGAAGCTGGTTGAGAGAAAGCCAAGAGTGTGCAAAGCTGTCATCGAGGCAAAGGGTGATTACGCATTAAGAAGGAAAGAAATTCCACAAATTAACTTAAGGAACACCTGTTAATTGAAATGCATTCCAGGTGACTACCTCATGTAGCTGGTTGAGAGAATGCCAAGAGTGTGCAAAGCTGCCATGATGGCAAATGGTGGCTATTTGAAGAATCTCAAATATAAAATATATTTTGATTTGTTTAACAATTTTTTGGTTACTACATTATTCCATGTGTTATTTCATAGTTGTGATGTCTTCACTATTATTCTACATTGTAAAAATTTGTAAAAATAAAGAAAAACCCTTGAATGAGTAGGCGTTCTAAAACTTTTGACCGGTAGTGTAGCTATGTGTGTGGAAAACATTTCATCACAGGTAAGACATTTAACTTGTATAGTCTGTAACTCTACTCACTCTTGTAGCTGTATCGTTTATTTGTTTGTGTTGTTGGTCTTGGCTAGCTTAATATTCTTGTTGGTAGCAAGCTAGCACCTGCGTAGCTGCTAGCGCCATCATTAAAAGGGGCATAAGAGAAGCCCTACAACATTACATTTTTGTAAGATGTGAGAACGCTCTAGAGCAGGCAATGTTGAAAAGTCATCTTTAGACATGTTGTACCTTTCTTAAATGTAGTTTTGCAATTGACTAAAACAAGCAGAAAACAAGAAAATTACATTTGAAAAAAAAGTTACGTTTTTTTGCTGTGAGCCAATGGGGTAAACACGGGTTGGAATCCCCATAGGCGAGTGGGGCCGCAATGTTCTATCTAATGCCAACTGGGACTATACAGTACCTGCAGGGCAATGAGAATGTTGGCCAGGGCCTGACCGTAGGTGTCATGGCAGTGGACTGCCAGAGCGTTGACGGGCACCTCCCTGCTCACCGCCTGCAGCATCTCAGTCATGCCACCTGGGGTACCCACACCTATGGTGTCACCCAGAGATATCTCATAGCAACCCATGGAGTACAGACGCTTGGCTACCTGCATTAAAGAGTTACAAGTGAAATCCTCAAGCAGTTTTAAAGCTCTATAACAATGTTCAATTAAATCTATTTGGAGGATAATTACATTTATAAGGGAAGATGAGATATTTCTCAGTGAAAAGGGAAAGAATGCTAGGCTTGGTCTGAGTCAGAGGAACTTACCTGAGCCACTTTGTCTGGTGACACCTTGCCCTCATATGGGCATCCCAGCACACATGACACATACCTGAGGGAACAGAGCATGGACATAAGAGGAATGTGACCAACCCTACAGATTTTCTCCATTGACAATCACTGCTCCTCATTTTCTACCTCAGCTTCTTTGTCCGTCTGTCAGTCCGTCTTACCCTCTGACTGGCACGCCGGCCTCTTTGGCTGCTTTGGTGACGACCTCAAAGCGCTGCAGGCTCTCATCCACAGAGCAGTTTATGTTCTTCTTACTGAACAGCTCTGAGGCTGCACCAAATATGGCCACCTCTGCAGCTCCTGCATTCACCTGGGAAAACAAACAGCAACATACTTGCTCGATACCTACAATATAAAATAGGACACTGATTTTACAACAGTGTATGATGACGCTTGATGGAATTCATGAGTTATTCTAACTTCTCGCTTTTTAAGTAATTTGTGTATAGATATGATATTGCGGTGACATAAGCAGAGTGCCATGGAGCCCAGGTAGGAACTTACAGCTGCCAGAAATCCCTTGAGGTTGGGGGTCAGAACGGGGTAGGACACACCTGGCCTTCTGTGTATCCCCATCATCACCTCCACCTGGTCTGCCATCTGCCAATCAGGGGGGAAAAGACACCAAAGATGATGGATAAATGAAGATGCCCCACTCAGGCCATTTACCATTTAAAATAAATTGTAAGTTCTGTCTGCTTAACGGGGTAGCTCTCCCATAGACACCAATGCATTAGCAGCTGGGTCTGATCTGCTTAGTTCATTGACTGTATATGAACTCGAAGAAATGAAGGAGTGTGATGTCTCGCTTCCTCTTCCGTCTCTGAGGACACATCGCAAACTATGCAATGGAGTCTTCGCTAAGTCCCGGGCACCCTTGGTTATTGTTACAACCTTGGACAACATTTTTCCGGGAAGTCAAATACATCCACTGGCAAAATCCCCTCACAATGATCTCAAACTGTGTTTCTAATACACAATTAAACACACTATTTTGTATTTATTAAGGATCCCCACTCTTCCTAGGGTCCAGCAACATTAAGGCGGTTATTTACAATTTGAAATATTACACAACATTACATTTCATAACACTTTACCCAATACATTTAGTGTGTTCCCTCAGGGCCACTTGCAAATCAGGAAACTCTTAGGGTATGTTGTGGAGAACGGTCATTACAATTGCTTCATGGGAACCTGGTAAAATGTTTGTAGTATAGCAAACCACTGAATGGCTCTGAATTCCCTGTAAGCATGCAATCAAAGCTATAAACACATTTGGAACTAACAGCAGATGGGAGTTGTATTCATAACAACTTGGCTAAACATACATTTTGAGAAAACAAGTTATATTAAGTGGCTAGCTTGCGTTAGCAACATTTGGTGGTCAATGAGACAGAGCTAGCTAACCAGCTGAGCTAGGAAACTATGTAACAAAAGTATAATTTAGGAGTCGAAAAATACTCCAACAGGCTCTGCATTTCAGGAATCACAATGGCAAGTACTCCTGGTGCACTGCTCAATTACTTAACCATTTACACATTAATTTAAAGTTAAAATCTCAGTTTTCATGCAATTTAAACGTGAGCTTGGCTCAGGTTAGCTAGCTAAGTTATATTCATAATATATAACTCATCTGCTGTCGATATCAGGATATGATCTGAGTGCACTAGTTACAGTGCCTCCAGAATGTATTCATACCCCTTGACCTATTCCACAATGTTGTGTTGTAGCCTGAATTCAAAATTGATAAAATAGTTTACACACAATACCCCATAATGACAAAGTAAAAACATGTTTTTCAAAATGTTTGCTAAATGTACTGAAAATAAAATACAGAAATATATAAATTTACATAAGTATTCACACCTGAGTCAATACATCGTATAAGCAACTTTAGCAGCGATTACAGATTTGAGTTGTTTTGGCTATGTCTGTATCACATTTGCACATCTGGATTTAGGTATTTTCTCCCATTTTTCCTTGCAGATTTTTTCAAGCTCTGTTAAGTTAGATGGGAAGCAGCAGTGAACAACATTCAAGTCTTTCCATGGGATTAGCACCACAGCATGCTGCCACCACCATGCTTCACAGCAGGAATGGTGTTAGACAGGTGATGAGCTGTGCCTGGTTCTCCAGACATAGTGCTTTGCATTCAGGCCAAAAGTGTAAAACTTTTGTCTCATCAGACCAGAATATTTCATCTTATTTACGCAGTCTTTCACATTCCATTTAGCAAATTTCAGGCATGCTGTCATGTGTCTTTTTCTCAGGAGTGGCTTCCATCTGGCCACTCTCCCATAAAGCCCAGATTGGTTAAGTGAGGTAGAGACTGTTGTCCTTCTGGCAGTAGTTGCATATTCAGAGTAGTTGCATATTTATTACATTTCCTAATGATGGAGACCACTGTGCTCTTCAACACTATAAACTTCCCCAGATATGTGCCTCAACACAATTCTATCGCAGAGATCTACAGACAGACAGATCTTGGACTTCATGGTGTAGCTTCTGCTCTGACATGCACTGTCATCAGTTTCTTTCTAAATCATGTCCAAACAATTGAAATGGCCACAGGTGGACTCCAAGTTGTAGGGACCTCTCAAGGATGATCAAAAGAAATTGGATGCACCTGAACTCAATTTGGAGTGTCATAGTAAAAGGGGTGTGAATACGTTGTTGTGGAGCTCTGTCAGGAGCTCCCTCGGGGCAGTCCCGTTAGTTCTCTTACATATTGCTTACACAGACAAGTTATATATGCATGATTCATTATTTACTTTTGGTTCATGCATGTGACCAACCAATACCACATGAGGCTTCTTTTCCAAGCGGAGACCTTGAAACTGATATACCCATTTATGTTCTCAAAACAATGTTCTGGGTGTACTGCCAAATTGCTTATACTAATAGTGAGGATTCCTCCGGAGCCGGATCAATCAGTCACTTGCATGAACCCAGTCGAAATGGTTATTAGAAAAGCAATGTAAATTATATATTTCTGTATTTCATTTTCAATAAATTTGAAAATATGATTTTCACTGTCATTATGGGGTATTGTGAGTAGATAGGTGAGAAAAAAATATTTAAAACATTTTTTGTATTTTTTTATTTTTTTTTACCCCTTTTTCTCCCCAATTTCGTGGTATCCAATTGTTGTAGTAGCTACTATCTTGTCTCATCGCTACAACTCCCGTACGGGCTCGGGAGAGACGAAGGTCGAAAGTCCTGCGTCCTCCGATACACAACCCAACCAGCCGCACTGCCGCACAGCGCGCATCCAACCCGGAAGCCAGCCGCACCAATGTGTCGGAGGCTACACCGTGCACCTGGCAACCTTGGTTGGCGCGCACTGCGCCCGGCCCGCCACAGGAGTCGCTGGTGCGCGATGAGACAAGGACATCCCTACCGACCAAGCCCTCCCTAACCCGGACGACGCTAGGCCAATTGTGCGTCGCCCCCACGGACCTCCCGGTCGCGGCCGGTTACGACAGAGCCTGGGCGCGAACCCAGGGACTCTGATGGCACAGCTGGCGCTGCAGTACAGCGCCCTTAACCACTGCGCCACCCGGGAGGCCTAAAACATTTTTAATTCAGGCTATAACAACATGTGGAATAAGTCAAGGGGTATGAATACTTTCTGAAGGCATTGAAGCTCGAAAAGTGGTTAGTAGCTTTGACTGCGTGCTGGCAGTGCATTTAGACCCATCCAGTGGTTAGGCACACTTCAAACTTCATTTTACCAGGTTCCTGTGAAGCAATTGTAACGACAGTCTACCACAACACACGTAAGAGTCTCCTGAACAGAAAGAGTTTAATAATGTTTCATCTGTATATTCTATAAAGGAAAAATGGGTGTCAAATGAAGCTTTACAGTTTCCTCTGTAATATAAGCAGTATTTTGATTTCAATAATTTTCTTACAAATAATCAATATTGAAAAATATAAACATGAATATTGAAAATATAAAATATTTGATTTGTCTAAATTCTCCATATATTGAACATAATCTACTGTACAGGCATATCAAAGTTCTAGAGTGGGATCTCTGCTAGTTTGAGTTATGTTCCAATTTGTAAGCATTTCCAACAGACTGAATGTGAAAACTAATCAAAATTGGTCACCCTCTGCTGGTTATTTGCAGGATGTGCAATGATACAATCCAACAGCATACCACCCTGCATCCCACTGCTGGCTTGTCTCTGATGCTAAGTAGGGTTTGTCCTGCTTAGACCAGATGGTCCTGGATGTAGTGTTGAAGGCCAGTATGAGGCACTCTTTCCTCTGGTCTAAAAAAAATATTCCAATGCCCCAGGGCAGTGATTGGGGACATTGCCTTGTGTAGGGTGCCGTCTTTCAGATGGGACATTAACTGGTGTCCTAACTCTCTGTGCTCACGAAAGATCCCATGGCACATAAGAGCAGGGCTGTTAACCCCGGTGTCCCCGCTAAATTCCCAATCCTGCCCTCATGGTCACCTAATCATCCCCAGCTTACAATTGGCTCATACATCACCCTCCTCTCCCCTGTAACTATTCCCCTCCTCTCCCCTGTAACTATTCTCCAGGTCGTTGCTGTAAATGAGCATGAGTTCTCAGTCAACTTACCTGTTTTTTTTAAAAATACAAGTAAAAGAGGGGCTGTGATTGCCAACTATGCCAATTTCTCTGTAGAAAAATGGGCAATAACTCTAAAACTACCTGAGATTCCACTCTGGAACTTTGATATGCCCGTAGAGTATATTATGTTCAACAATATATTGATATATAACAATAGACATGTTTTATATTTTCTATAATTGTGTTTATATTTTTCAATATTCATATATGAATGTAATACAATTGTTATTGAAATCAAAATACTACCCATTCTACAGGGGAAGTAGTAAAGCTTCATATGAAACACATTTTTCCTCTGTAGCACATACAGATGAAACATTATGGAGTCTTAAAGGAGGCCTGGGTAAGGCCAAAATGTAAAATGTTCTAACTTCAATGAATTATTTCTCTATTAAGATACAAATGTCAAATATATGTCAACAATCCTTCCAAAGGACCCTTCTATGGCATTCAATTTAGTTAAAATCCCCCAAATCATGGTCCCAAATCACTCTAGTAAGCTCACCTGTGGAACCCATTTCGGGGAGACAAAGCTTGTGGCTTCGATGACAGAAAGACCCGCCTCTGAGAGCATGTCAATCAGGTGAATCTTAACTTCAGAAGGAACGACAGTCTGACAGGGCCAACAGGAGAGAGACAGGAGTTATGACAATAACATCTGCAACCGGTGGCTTTTGACCCAGTTCCCCATAACTGGAAGGACTAACTTTTTCCTCATGACTTTGAGTGACACGCCCACCCACTCAATCCAATGGACCGCCAAAAATATGTAATTCACTGGTGGACTGATTTAAAAGTATCAAATCTTAATAAAGTGAAATATTACCTTCTCATTTTGCAGGCCATCCCTGGGTCCCACCTCCACTATCTTTACCCTCTCTGGGAGAGTTTTCCCTGCAGACGCGCCATCCTGAACCTGTCAACAGAGCGTTGTGAGGCAGTGCACGTAACGTTAGTTAAAAGCAACACACACAAGAACCACACACGCTCAGATTAAGTCAAACCATATCGCATTATGGCTATGACATTGACGGTTATACCAAAATATAGTATCACACACACATTTTAAAAGCGGCCTTTATAATCAATTCTAACAAAACAGCTAGCCAACCTAGTATCAATGATACTGGTACTGTAGTCGCTAGCTAGCAAACTTAGGCTAACAACAGGCGCTTGTGTTTATTAAAGGGCACTCATTTGCAATCAAATGTAGCTAGTCAAAAAAGCAAGCCACTGCATTGAGGAGACATTGAAAAAGAAAACATATGGACTTACTAATTTTGCCACTGCTACTGGACGACTCAAGGATAAACATTGAAGACCCATTCTAGAACCAAAACAGCTTCTGTTGACAAATCTCATGACAGCCGCCATTTTAGTCCAACATTAGCGTTAACGTCAATTTCTTCTTCTTCTTCTTCTTCTTCTTCTTCTTCTTCTTCTTCTTTGGTATCATGGCGTTCGCACATTTTGTTTGTGCATGCTGCCACCTACTGTGCGGTAGCGTGTGTTCTATCACGTTACATTTGTGATACAAAAATAAAAAAGGAAGCGAGAGAAAATACAAAATTCCACCACCAACCAACCCTACACCTATATACCACAATATAATAAAAAATCAGTCTCGAAATATCTTAGAACTCTTCTGCAGTCAAATCTCATACACCCAGATACTTCTCTGCAGCTGCCACCTACACTCATTAAAAACCCACTGCCCCATTCCACTACGTTGACCCTAACTTCTCCTGAACCATGCCAGCGGCCTGGGAGGACGGGACACCACTACTCAACACACCCTGTAACTCTTCTGAAGTAAAATCTCGTAAACCCAAATTCTTCTCTGCAACTGCCACCACATCTATTTTCTGTGATTTACATTGCGCTCCATTTCTGCAGCACAGAAGATAACCATTGCTATGAACGCTAAGAAGCCAACCTTACTGAAGCATATATCACTCATTGGCTTATCCCTCTATTCTGACACCAATCTACTCTCACGATCCCTCACCCTTGACCCCATCCTCCTCTACTTTCTTCACTGCCTCATCATATGACACCTTCTGCACAACTCTGGGCATTTCAATCTGTCTCTCTCGCACCGGACACTTCCAATCCCCGACAACATGGGCACCCCTACAGTTGACGCACACTACTTTATCCACTGAAACTACACAATCATTTGTCCCATGCCTATGGGGAGTGATTCAGGACAGAATTCAGCCTAGTGAAGCTACTGATACCTCTCACCAAGTCCCCTAACATCTTCCTAACGCAATAAGATACTGCCATCAATTAACATGGATTGTCAATGGAGTTTTTTTCTATAGCGTCAAACCGCCGACACGTTCATGTCATGTTCATCTCATGTCACGTGACACATCATATAGACGTTTCTTATGAAAGATCTCACCTTGAAAGCCTTAAAAACATCTACATAACATCTACGTGTACATCATGCTTTCACGTTGTGTACACACAATACTTATGTGTCACAAATTATTTTATGTGAAAGTTTTGTTTTTATTAAAGATCTCACCAAATATGCATTTCACCTCTATATAAAAAATATGTATATGGCTAGTTGATTTGCAGCCAGCTCTCCTTCTACGTGGCTGACGTGAGTAAGACATTTAAACGTGCTAACCATAGCAAGGCTGCCGGCCCAGACAGCATCCCTAGCCGTGTACTCAGAGCATGAGCAGACCAGCTGGCTAGTGTGTTTACTGACATATTCAATCTTTCCCTATCCCAGTCTGCTGTCCCCACATGCTTCAAGATGGCCACCAATGTTCCTGTACCCAAGAAGGCATAGGTAACTGAACTGAATGACTATCGTCCTGTAGCACTCACTTCTGTCATCATGAAGTGCTTTGAGAGACTAGCCAAGGATCATATCACCTCCACCTCTACCTGCCAACCTAGACCCACTGCAATTTGCGTACCGCCCCAATAGGTCCACAGATGATGCAATGGCCATCACACTGCACACTGCTTTATTCCATCTGGACAAGAGGAATACTAACTATGTAAGAATACTGTTCTTTGATTACAGCTGAGCATTCGACACTATAGTACCCTCCAAGCTCATCATTAAGCTGGAGAGCCTGGGTCTCAACACGACCCTATGCGTTTGGGTCCTGGACTTCCTGATGGGCCGCCATCAGGTGGTGAAGGTAGGAAACAGCATCTCCACTTCGCTGATCCTCAACACTGGGGCCCCACAACGGTGCATGCACTTCAGCCCCCTCCTGTACTCCCTGTTCACCCATGACTGCGTGGCCATGCACGCCTCCAACTCGATCATCAAGTTTGCAAACACCACAACAGTAGTAGGCTTGATCACCACCAACAACGAGACAGCCTATAGGGAGGAGGTGAGGGCACTCGGAATGTGGTGTCAGGAAAACAACCTCTCACTCAACGTCAACTAAACAAAGGAGATGATCGTGGACTTCAGGAAACAGCAGAGAGAGCACCCCCCTATCCATATCGACGGGACAGCAGTGGAGAAGGTGGACATTTTTAAGTTCCTCGGCATACACATCACAGAAAAACTGAAATGGTCCACCCACACAGACAGCGTGGTGATGAAGGCGCAACAGCGCTTCTTCAACCTCAGGAGGCTGAAGAAATTTGGCTTGTCACCTAAAGCCCTCACAAACTTTTACAGATGCACAATTGAGAGCATCCTGTCAGGCTGTGTCATCGCCTGGTACGGCAACTGCACCGCCCACAACCGCAGGGCTCCCCAGAGGATGGTGCAGTCTGCACAACGCATCACTGGGGGCAGACTACCTGCCCTCCAGGACACCTACAGCACCCAATGTCACAGGAAGGCCAAAAAGATCATCAAGGACAACAACCACCCGAGCCACTGCCTGTTCACCCCGTTACCATCCAGAAGGCGAGGTCAGTACAGGTACATCAAAGCTGGGACGGAAAGACTGAAAAAAAAAATATATCTCAAGGCCATCAGACTGCTAAACACCCATCACTAACAAAGAGAGGTTGCTGCCTACATACAGACTTTTAAATATTGTCCAATCTAACAAATGGATCACTAGTCACTTTATTATTGCCACTTTAATAACAATGTTTACATATCTTGCATTACTCATCCCATATGTACACTGTATTTTATACCATCTATTGCATCTTGCCTATGCAGCTCGGTCATCGCTCATCCATATATCTATATGTATATATTCTTATTCCATCCCTTCAGATATGTGTGTATTAGGTAGTTGTTGTGGAATTGTTAGATTAATTGTTGATTTTGCTGCACTGTCGGAACTAGAAGCACAAGCATTTCGCTACACTCGCAATAACATCTGCTAACCATGTGACCAATACAATTTGATTTGATTACCATGTAGGTATGCCTATTTCTCAAATCAATAAGGACAACAGGGCTTCTTTGTTGGATGGAGCCCTATTCAGAAAGAAGATGTAGCCTATGTCTCTAGCACAGAGTTTAAACAACTGGGAACTCGGCAATCTCTGAATTCAGACTTCAGTGCATTCAAGACAACTGGGAACTCGGAACTCTGCAATCCCTGAATTCCGGCTTCAGTGTATTCAAGACAACTGGGAATTAAAAATAAATAAAAACATTTGAACGGTCATCCAAACTCGGGCATCTTTCTGATGTCGTTTCCCCCCCAGAGTTCCCAGTTTACCACAAGTTTACCTGTTTAACAGACACAGTCACTGTCACCATGCAGTCCTTAGGCTAGTAATTTCTATGGAGATGTCTTATGGCTAAAAGCAGGGCAGGGCAAAAAGCATAAACAAAAAGCAACCCCTTGTTAGCTTAGCCTTAGCAAAAATAACAGTCCAGATTATATAAAGCGATCTAGGCTATAACAATGATTAACTCCATGATTATTTCTGCAAAGTCTACTAGCCTATTGAAGGTCTTGCCCAGCCTCAACAAGGGTTATTGGTAGGCCTATGGGCTTATGAAAACATTTACTTTGAAATGTAATGCAAGAGTCATTATCCCAAGATAAATATGGTCATTTTAAATGCTCGGCAATTTAGAATATTAGTGGTAGGCTATGCCTATAACTAAAGACCAAAAAGATAGAAGCAGTATAGAAGCAGTATTGGTCTATTCATAGAGCGAAGAGCTGAACAGATAACATTTTTATCTCTCAGAATCACATTGAATCAGGCTATTAATTTCAGTTAATGTGGCTGCGATGTTTTCAGATGTATTTGCATAGGTAAACCATTGTGATTAATGAAATTTACTATCTTCTGCTTTTATTATTAAACAGGATCATTAATAATAATTGTTTTCAATGCTCTGCATGGACTTTGATTTTTCATTTGTTTTCCATAAATGACTACTGCTTTATACCTGACCACGTTGTTAAGGTTACGCCTAGGCCTGTTCCTTGTAAAGATTGTATTGAGTGGAATAAAAAACAATGTCTAGACAAGAAGGTGGGAATGGGTGTGTGGTGAAGAGCCTCCAAAGGCATGTTTCTGTCTCCTGACAAATCGTGCGTTTTAATTGTGTCATTGTGTGAATTGTTTAGGCTACCCTTTGTTTGTTGATGTTGATCAATTCCGTTATATACAGTACCAGTCAAAAGTTTGGACACACCTACTCATTCAAGGGTTTTTCTTTATTTTTGACTATTTTCTACATTGTAGAATAATGGCGGTTGGAACCAAAAATCTCACATTTTGACTCATCAGACCAAAGGACAGATTTCCACCAGTCTAATGTCCATTGCTTGTTGTTTCTTGGCCCAATAAAGTATCTTCTTCTTATTGGTGTCCTTTAGTAGTGGTTTCTTTGCAGCAATTCAACCATGATTTATTTAGAATTCACCACCAGTAAATGTCCACCGTTAATTCCCATATTTTATCATCTTCAATGTTGATTTACGGCAATTTCTGTTCATGCAATTCGAAATGCTACACAAAACAACAGGTTTTGTCTTATTTCATAACATTGACGAATTCTGTCAATTTCTTTATTATTTTGTCAGTTTCTTCATGGTCTTTTGTTGGTGTGTGAGCGTGTCTTTTTTGTAGAAGTAAGCTACTTTGCCTGCTTGCAAATGTATGCTAAAAGTGGGGATGTTTCATTGTATTTCTGATTATCTTAACTCACCACCAGAAAACCATGGAACCACCAATACAATATAGGCCTACACTCTTAGGAAAAAAAGGATCTAGGATTCTTCCACTGTCCCTATAGGAGAACCCTTTGAAGAACCATTTTTGGTTCCATTCCACAGAGGGTTCTAAAATGGAACCCAAATGGGTTCTTACTGGAATCAAAAATACTTCTACCTGGAACCAAAAACGGTTCTCCTTTGATGAGAGCCAAAGAACACACAGAGGGGCACATCACACTCATGTATTTTCTTGGAACTCCATCCATAACCACACACACACACACACACACACGCACACACACGCACACGCACACACACACACAGACACACGCACACGAACACGCACACGAACACACACGTCTGTAGCATCTTGTTTACATTTCTCACATTTTAGGCGTCCAACTGAGGCCTTGGTTGAATCGTGTTGCACTGAGATAGGCACAGAGGTATGTACAGCCCTTTTCTGTGCGGCTGCAAATGAGTTGAACAGGAGAGGGAGAGTGTTGGAGGTAGTGGGTTGAACAGTTTCAGTGAAGCTGATTGGTTGATCTGGCTCATGACATCATCTTGAATAAAAGAAAGACTGATTTAGAAATTAGTTCAACATTGTCATAGTTCAACAGCTGAATAAACTTCATTAACATGGTCTCAGAGATAGCAAGATATTCCGTGTTCACTGAATGAAGTAGCTACCCTACCCATTCCGCATATACAATTTCATTCTAAAAATAAATTAATTATACTATAGTACATTCAATGACTTTATTGTAGACTATAGGCTACTCCTGTATCTACCTTGTACAATGCTGTACTCATTGAATGAAGTAGCATACCCATCCGCATTTACAATTTAATTGATCAATTAGATAAATAATACAAGCACATAGAATAGGCTACTCCTGTATCCACACTATAATAGGATACCGTTATGATACTGGCGTGATCTTAGGTCTTCAATCGAAGTTGTATGTTGTATCTCATTTCCGTCCTTCATGGAAAAGTAGTTATGCATCCCCCATTCAATTAAGTCCGGGTGTGAATGTCCCATAGCTCCAGCACACAATGGCATGTAGGGGTAGTGTATTACAATGTAAAACGTGTACATGTCCTATAGCACCCCGTGTGTATATTTTAATTTACAATTGAATTAATCCATTAAATAAATAATACCATACATCAAATTACGTTATTATTGTATACTAGCCTACTCCCCTATCGACACAGTAAATAATATTGCCTACGTGCCTTCGACTATACGTTGTCAACTCAGCAAAAAGTACTTATTTTCAAATAAACCATTTTTGCCTTACCAACACAGTAAGCCTAAATATTTAATAACAATATCAGAACTTAAATATACTCACTCCTCAATAGGATCAAGGACATCTTGTGAATTATTTTTAATCGTCTATCTGGGGCAAACTCGAAAATCGCGCCTTTCTCTTGTTGTATGGTGTACCATTTCTTTGCCATAGTTTTTTCTGTTTAAAACCCCCCCAGGGCATAACCCTGCGGGGGAATTGCGGGGGTCTGGGCATCTAAAGCTAATTTCCTGCATTTCTACTAAATCTAATATGGAGATTCCATGGCTGTGTGCTCAATTTCATACACCTGTCAGCAACGGGTGTGGATGAAATAGCCGAATCCACTATTTTGAAGAGGTATCTACATACGTTTGTGTGTATATATATATATTGTATATCCCCTGATTTGGGCATGATTTCAATACAGAATCCTTTTGTCATACAGTATTCCACATAAAGCATCCAGAACTTATGAAAGTTGCACAGTATACTCTACATTTTGTAATAACTCAAATCTAGTGATACATAACTTGACATTTCTGCCATCCATTGTGACACTGTGGGAGGATACCCAACCTTCCAATGAATGGCAATGCATTTCTTAGCCGCTATAAATGCTAGGTTACACAGTTTCTTCTGATAACAGTCTCCAGTATCAACATTTCCAAGCAAAGAAAAACAGGGAGAGGGTAGAGTCTGTAGACATGCTGAGATAAAATAACATACTCTTTGCAAAAATTCAGCCAGCCTTGACAAGACCATAACACATGCAAATATGTCCCCTTTTGTGTTTTACATCTCCAGCAGAGGAATTGCATTTCAGAGTGCGTGAGTTTCACTGGCATATAGTACGTTCTATGGAGGGTCTTAAACTGCACTAATGTCAGAGTGTGTCTGAGATAATATGAATATGACTGGGCATTCAAACACATCTGTATCCTTTCATCATCATCAATAGTGTCTCCCAGGTCTTCCTCACATTATTGTTTTATATATTTTGTGTCATCGGAAAAAGCCCCTATCAACCCTTGATACAGTTTGTAAATCAACTTTAGAGGTTTGTCAGACTGCCTTAGAATAGTTTACATCTTTGAAGCTTCTGGCCTGTCCAGTGTTTGCAGCACAGAGAGAATAATGTGTTACATCTGCAAAAGTTCACTTTAGCGCCGTCACACACTGGTCTTCCCTGGTTGCCTGACCTTGCTGTGATCCCTGTCACCATCTGATCCTGCTCCGATGAGGCAAGACGCATAATTACCTTGGCGTACATTTATACATTTTATTATGCAAGAATAGAATCAATGGTTAATTTACTGAAATGCCCATCATTCCCAGATCTCAGACTGTAGCCTGACCATCAACTCAAGATGGACCATTGTATCCATTCACTGACTGTTATAATGAACTGCTAAATTCCCTAGAGCTCCATAGACTGGTCTTCTCTGACTGTCTGACCCTGCTGGGACACCTTTCACCATTTGATCCTGCTAAGACATGATGAGCATAGTGTTGTGTACTGACTGTGCACCATGACAGTGAAGCCTGTGGAGCTGTTCATACCATGTCAGTGTGAAAAGTAAGGAATTACCTAGGGAAACTGACAGATCAATAACGTTACATATACTGACTCAAATAAAAACTCACATTGCGCTCTCAAAAAACGTCAGAATATCCGTCTTCAATCATTTGGTCGCTGGTTTCATTATTTGATTCAGGTCTAGTGTGATTGAGGCAAAAGTAATAGCTAATGTTAGACAACTTTTGGCTAGCTCTAATGGTACATTAACTGGCGAAAACGTTTACTTCTATTGAGACGGGACAAAACAAAGGCTACAAAACATTTCCATACATACAACAGCTGTTATATATTGCTACCTGACAGATAGCTAGAGGCTAGAGCTGAACTGGTTGTGGTAGCTACTAGCTACTAAATTAAGACAAAACTTCAGTTGAGAAGGGATGAAACATTAGCTTACGTTACACGTCACTTACACTACTAGCTCAGCACTGGGAATAAATGCTTTTTTTTTTCAATTAAGTCAAACAGCAGTTATCTTGCCAGCTACATCAGTCAAATAAGGAATAGCCAGTTTCTTCTCTGCTTGCTGTTACAACTCGGAGAAAAAGCACAACACACACAGACAACAGCTGCCTCTGTTCACACGCTCTGTGGTGTCCACGTGGTACTAAATCCAGCCGTCTCAAACTACCAAACAGCCCACCCGACCACTCTGAGGGGTCCGCATGGTCCTAAACCACACCAACACCGCTTTTTGTATCACAGTGCAATGATAAAACTGGGGGGGACAAAAATGCAATTCCAGAGTGTGTGGGTGCCATGTCCTCCCATCCCCAGTGACACTAAACTTAACCACTTTGCATTTTTACTTGATTGAGATAGGGACATATAAGGATCCTGGATAGCACGGACCCTCTGGGAAATCCTATGAACTGGTCTATTCGACTGAAAGTCATGGACACAAACCCTATTGGTTGTCTGACGTAGTGGGAACTGGTAACAACACAGTCTGTGATTGGCTAACAATGTTTAGATCTGTATACAGCGAGATAAAATAACATACTATCCCATGAGTTGTTGAGGAAAAGCCAGATTAGGAATGTCTCATCCTATGTTCAAGAATGGCCTTTTCCCCTTTATTCAGATTACACCTGCTCACTTTCGGTTGTTTGAAAAGGAAATAATCTCCAAAATATAGTTATTTTTAAACACGCCTAAGAAAGTTGGCTGGAATTTCAGTTTAATCTACATATTGTGGTTAAACTTTTGTTATTGACCAAATACTTATTTTCCACCATCATTTGCAAATAAATTCATTAAAAATCCTACAATGTGATTTTCTGGATTTATTTTCTCCATTTTGTCTGTCATAGTTGAAGTGTACCTATGATGAAAATTACAGGCCTCTCTCATCTTTTTAAGTGGGAGAACTTGCACAATTGGTGGCTGACTAAATACTTTTTTGCCCCACTGTAGGTATGTGTATGTATACATGTGTATATGTATACATGTGTATGTATATGGAAATATATATTTACAAAAATGGGCTATTGGAAATGATGCAGCCAATTACATTGATGGAAGCAACAATCTTTTCGCAATATTAAGATGATCCACCCTTTATAAAAATAAAATATAAACCCTATTGGTTGTCTGATGTAGTGGGAACTGGTAACAACACAGTCTGTGATTGGCTAACAATGTTTAGATCTGTATACAGCGAGATAAGATAACGTACTATCCCATGAGTTGTTGAGGAAAAGCCAAATTACTTATATAGCAGACAAAATCTTTTCTAGGCCATAATAACCAGAAACACACAAGCTGTAGGCAACACTATAGGCCAATGTGGCTAGCTACATCAGCTTGCATGGGGAAAACGGTACGAATATAAAACTATGCACTTTAGGATTTTTATTCATACGCAGGCGTCACGCAGACGTTAGTAAGGCATTGGTATCACCTCATTTCAGCCGGACATTCAATAGCAGACGACAGCCACATGGTGGTACTGTTGCCTAGGCTTAATTTTGGCCTGAATCATTCCCCATACCCAATATCCTGCTTACACGTGCCCGGTCTCTGCCAATGCTCTACCACTTCAAAGGTATCGATATTCTACGGTGACCTGGTTCGCCTGGTGCCCGATATGCTCTATTCCCCCCATCTCCCCCCATCTCTGTCATCATTGCCACTTTTTAAAAAAAAGTATTGGGCAATTTTCTTTTCTTTTACACATTCACTTCCTGCTCAGCCCTAAAGACCGAAACCCGTTTGTTAGACGATTTAAAAAAAAGACAGTGCAGGCAGTGCTGAGCGCCCGAAGACCAAGGAGCCACTTACAGTACAAGTGCCCCCTTTTAGAGACTCTACTCACCTTTTTTAGGGCTTGACATTTGGTAGTATTGAAATAATAACATTCCTAAGATTAGTCCAACCAGATCCTCCTAATTTTTGTAAAAAAAACAATTTGAACTAATTGTTCCAAAAACATAGCCCTCCCACATGTATATTGTAGCACTATAGCTACCACTCAGTTATATGGTTAACTCAAACAATCCACTCAATCAAGAACCATATACACTACAGCATCTCTTACCAGGGTCAATGAAAAATGATTGATGTGACCAATGAAATCAAAATGATTTCACAATGACACAGAAAATGTATTTATTTCCCCATTTTTATGGCTATTGACTCAGCTATTATATCATTAGAGAAAATGTCTATGACAATACATACAAATGACAAGAGAGACAAGACATGGTATTTTTCACCTAAGCATTAGAGAAGTACCTGTATGGAATCAACAACATAATATTAAGTCATTATGAAATATAAATCATTCATTTTGTCTTGAGGTCTCTTCATGTGTGAACGCGAAAGAAAAATTAAGAACTTTATGATTTGCTTTGGCCCAGTAACATAGGAGTACGTGAAGAAGATGAGCATTGAGTGACATCATATTGAAGACGGGCTGTTATTAGTGAATCCGGTTGGGTTTTTGGACTGCCAGCGCCACAGGTCCTCACCTTCGGAGACAACCAGAGGTATGACATTATGAGAATAAACATTCGCTCTTTGTAATCAAGATTGTGCATTGAACTGAGGCCTGGAGCTGTCGTGTTGTGTTGACAAATGATGTACAGACTCAGAGTAACAATGAAAGTAAAAGGGTAGTAGTGGTTCAATAAAGGTGTACTTACACATTCTCTCCAGGTCGAAGTCAGCTTTCCAGCCCAGCTCTTTCTCAGCCAGAAGGGGGTCAGCATAGCAGGATGCTACATCTCCTCCTCGCCGAGGGGCGATCAGGTACATGATCTGTGGCAAAGACAATCATTACAGTACAACCACCCCCACGTGAAATGGTTTGATCTGAAATTAGCCGCCAGACAGGCATTGCTTGAAGTAGCCGCTTTCTACACATGTAGTTCTAAAAATGATACCATTCCCTACAATCAAGAGGAAATAAATCTAGGAATACTGATGGATGAAGGCTCTGAAGTTTTTAAAAGAGTCTCAAGTCACTCACTTCCTTCCCTGAGGCCTTCTCCATAGCCTTCACCATCTGGAGCACAGAGTAACCGGTTCCTGTTCCTAAATTATACACCTAGAGAGTGAGATACAGGGAGGGAGAGAGAGGGGGGAAATGTCACATTTCTATATGAACATGGCCAAGACCTGAGAAATTGTGACTGAATGAGGAAAGACAGGAAAAATCACTCAGGTAATAGTGTGTTCAGGTAATTCAGGCAGTCGGTATACTGTACCTTGCATCCACAATTGTCCTTCAGTTTCTTGAGGGCAGCTATGTGTCCTTTGGCCAAATCCACAACATGGATGTAATCTCGCACTCCTAAAGAGAGAAAGAGGAGAAGGATTATTTTCCGAATTGGATGCATTTCACACAAAAAATATGACTTGACATTTACCATCAGACGGTTATGATTTTGATTTAATTCTATTCAATGTTGTTTTCAATCAATGTCAATCAACCCACTTTTGTTTAAGTATAAAGTCAGTCATCGTTACCTGTTCCATCGATAGTATCGTAGTCATTCCCAAACACATTGAGGTGTTTTCTTCTCCCAATGGCCACCTGGGTTAGCGACGAGAGAACCACAGCACATAAAGTGAAGTCAATTACAATACTACATCCCAGTGACAAGAACAGAGATTAGAAAAGGAATAACTCAGTGGTATATATCGCGTCATTCAAGGTGGATAAACATTGCTTGTGGTTACCTGGGCGACATAGGGCAGCAGGTTGTTGGGGATGCCCTGAGGGTCTTCTCCGATGAGCCCAGAGGAGTGAGCCCCGATCGGGTTAAAATAGCGCAGCAGCACCGCGTTCCAGTCCTGTGAATACATACAGTAGTATTGTTGTACACATTGGTACACACTGTTATTCAGGACATCTATCATGCATGGGACGTATGTGACAGATGGCCAGGGTGTGTGTGATGTTGAATAGAGAACCTGGGGTAGGTACAGTACCTTCTCTGCCTTACACTGGTCAATAATCATCTCCTCTATGAAGAACTTGGTCTTGCCGTAGGGGTTGGTGCACCCCCCAACAGGGTGCTGTTCGTCTATGGGAAGCCGCTGGGGGTCTCCATACACCGTGGCTGAGCTGCTGAAGACCAGATTGCGCACGCCATGAGTCTGCATCACCTGGGAGGCATGCAGATGCACACACATACACACACACACACGGATAGACAGCAGCCCTTGAGACAGCAATCTAAGGCACACACACGCTTAAGCATGCAGACTAACATCAGGAAGCGGGTTGAGATTATTGCAAGCGACACAAACACTAGTAGTGGGTCAAAAGTAAAAGACAAGTACAGTGCTACAAAGTTATAAAATCAACCCACAAGCACTCGTGTCCGTTGGCAGCAGTTCTAGGCAAGCAGCAGTGAATGCCATGACATATTAGGTCGCTTCAAAAAAATGCAAGGCAAGTTAAGATTGAGGCGTTCTCGCTTACCTCAAGCAAGTTCATGGTTGCAGTGAGGTTGACCTGATAGTACCTCAATGGCTGCTCAACTGACTCACCCACCGCTTTTAGACCAGCAAAGTGCATTACAGCACTGAATGAATGCTGTTAGGACATGAAGACAGAGACAAACAGGTAGAAACCAAAACAAAGACAAAAGGTCTTGAGCAAAAATGCTAATAGGGCCAGGAGTTGTCCCTGACTCCATGACCTGAAGAGGAAATCCTCTGGGGCCTAGTTGAAGCCTGTGAACACTGTTCAGCAGGGATACATGTGTAGTTTTAAACCTGTTTGAAGAGCTTCTCCAGGCCTGGGCGGTCCAGCAGGTCCAGCTCATAGAACTCAATGCTGGTGTCCAGGATTTTCTCTATCCTCTGCAGGCTCTCAGGGACATCCCTTTCTCCTCCAAAAAACAAAAGGATATGGAACAATGATCAACACACATACACAAACACACCTATACTGTAAGTGTCAGCATCACACACAAAACAAACAGATAGAGTGTCATAGGCCGTATTAGCCTACTCGCAAAGCCGCACTAGGCAAACTAAGGACATTTACCTTGGACGGCATTGCTGAAGTTATCTATGACCACAGGGCAGAATCCTGCCTCAATCAGTTCCACCACACAGTGGCTGCCGATATAGCCTCCTCCCCCAGTCACCAGGACCTTCTGTGCCATCGTGACCCCCTGCCTTACAAAGACAAAACACATCACACACCAGCAACACACGACACACAATCATTAGTGCACATAGCAACATTCTAGAGATGTGCTCGGTCTCAGATCTACCTTAGATCAATGCCTGGCTTTAATGAGACTGTCACAATATTTCAGGACAGCCCAGGTTACCTTTTGTCTTAGAGATAACAACCCATAAAACCTGGAGTGCTTGTAAAGCTAGAAAATAAATGGCAAGAGGTATGTAGTTCAACTATTCAATTTCAGTGCCCCACCCCACCCACGTCACCACTTAGTGCACCTGTACAACCAGGAAACAGATGATGAATAGGTAACATACAGTGCCTTCGGAAAATATTCAAACCCCTTGACTTTTTCCACATTTTGATGTGTTACAGCCTGAATTTAAAATGGATTACATTTAGATTTTGTGTCACTGATCTACACATAATACCCCATAATGTCAAATTGAAATTTTGTTGGTAGAACATTTTCTAAATTAATAAAATATTAAAAGCTGAACGGTCAAGTCAATAAGTATTTAACCCCTTTGTTATGGCAAGCCTAAATAAGTTCAGGAGTAAAAATGTAAGGAATCGCATAATAAGTTGTATGGACTCATTCCATGTTCAATAATAGTGGTTAACATGATTTTTGAATAACTACCCCATATCTGTACCCCACACATACAGTAAGGTCCCTCAATCGAGTAGTGAATTTCAAGCACGGATTCAACCAAAAAGCCAGGGAGGTTTTTCAATGTCTCGCAAAGAAAAGGCACCTATTGGTAATGTGTAATTTTTAAAAATAAAGCAGACTTTGAATATCTCTTTGAGCATGGTGAAGATATTAATTATGCTTTGGATGGTGGGTCAATATACCCAGTCAATACAAAGATACATGCGTCTTTCCTAACTAAATTGCAGGAGAGGAAGGAAACTGCTCAGGGATTTCACCATGAGGCCAATGTTGATTTTAAAAAACAGTTACAGAGATGAATGGTTGGGATAGGAGAAAACTGAGGATGGATCAACACCATTATAGTTAATCCACAATACTAACGTAAATTACAGAGTGAAAAGAAGCAAGCCTGCACAGAATAAAAATATTCCAAAACATGCATCCTGTTTGCAACAAGGCACTTAAGTAATACTGCAAAAAAAATGTGGTAAAGAAATACACTTTTTGTCATGAATACTGAGCGTTATGTTTGGGGCAAAGCTACATCATTGAGTACCACTCTTCATAATTACAAGCATGGTGGTGGCTGCATCATGTTATGGGTATACTTTTCATGGTTCAGTCTGCTTTCCAACAGACACTGGGAGACAAAGTCACGTTTCAGCAGAAAAATAACCTAAAACACAAGGCTAAATCTACCCTGGAGTTGCTTACCAAGATGACATTGAATGTTCCTGAGTGGCCTAGTTACAGTTTTGACTTAAATCGGCTTGAATAATTTTTTTAAAGAATAATTCGCAAATATTGTACAATCCAGGTCTGCAAAGCTCTTAGAAACGTACCCCAAAAGACTCACAGAAAAGGTGCTTCTACAAAGTATTGACTCAGGGGTTTGAATACTTATGTAAATTAGTTCTATAATTTCATTTTCAATATATTTGAATACTTTCTGAAGAAAGTGTCTCTGCCAGATCACATTATACTGCAGTTGCAATTAACTCCAAGACATAACCGGAATATGACTGAGCCCTGGCAGAACCTTTTTTTCAAGACACATCAGCAACATATTCAATTCTAAAAAGCAACTGAACTGCTATTTATGCGTGACAATCCTGCCTGTAAATCATCAGCCACTAGAGTCTGAAGTCTATTATCCAACTAAAAAATCGGCAGTTAACAAGAACATTATTGATGTGGTAAAGTTAGCAAGACATTCACATGAAACTCTTCTGAGTTATTGCAGCTAAACTGTCACCACTGGATGAAAGTTACCACTGTCATTCACCCAGGAGATCATACATGAATTAAAATACTTACTTGAACCTCTTCTCCAGGAATTGTCTTCGCGGGAAAGATGACGTCCGATGAATATAGTACAGATAGAGTGTGTGTCAACGACTGGCAATAAAAAATAAAGATATCACCTGAAATAAGTCTCCCTTGTCCAGTGCAGTTGTTTGGACATATTTCTTGTTTCCTGTTCAGATACGTGGACCATGCGTAAGTCAGAGCAATCAAATACTACATCCGGTAGCGTATGCGCGTTTCTTTCAAATTAAAAGCCCATTTAAAGCCCTTTTCCTGACTTTTTAAGCAGATATAATTAATGCAGGAAGAGCTCGATTTTCTTAGAGACTTAAATATGTTATAATTGTATTATCAGAAATGATCATATTTGACTTTCTATTTCTATTTATAAGAGAGGACTTTTATTTTTGTAGCGTCACCCAGTTCAGTTGGAACATTTACGGACCACATGCGCACTTCTTGACACTGATACGTGGACGGCGTCAAACAACGAAGCCTCACATGCTCTGACGTCAGAATTCACCGGATGAAACCATGCCTTTGACTATTTAGAGACAGTACCGTAATTGTGGTGGCAATGAGCTTGTGCATTGGATTGGCCAGCTATGGCCACATTGGAGGAACAGAAACTACAGAGTTAGAAAAAAAATATTACCCTGACACAAAAAATGTACAAGCATCGTTAACATATTCTTTTGGCAGGAGGAAGTAATGAATCATCATTATGAACAGATATTTAAAAACATAAAAAATGCAAACTTCCATTCTAATTTGGACATGATTCAAGCCATCCTCTTATCCAAGATGATGTTATATCGTTGCAAATGATACCCCCAAACTCTCAAGGCAGAACAATATGTTTCTTTGTATCTCAGCTTTAAACAATTTGTTTACCAAATAATAACAAAAAACATGTGTTTCAAAAATGCACAAAACAACTGAGAGATATTAAATAACATTCTTGCATGTGTATTCCCAAAATGCAGACAGATTCACTGGCAGACACAAAGCATTGCCAGACCCAGGAATGTCACATGGCTCCACTAGCCAGAGTGGCTCTGATAGAAAGTGAGAGAGAGAAGGATGATAAAATCGAAAGGATGTCATCATAAATTGACATTTACGTGCCATCTTAACGTAGATACATGTTTCAGTGTGTATGGGAGATTACTTATGGTCTGTGCTGATGACAGATTTGTAGGAGAGGAGGCCTATGTGAAATAGACATTGAGGGGCATTCTTTTATATGGTGTGGCATTTTTGAAACTCTTGCACCATTCCAGGCCTGCCGAGGAACACTGGCACATGAAGAAAGGCAGTCATTGTGACGGAGGAGAGAAGACGGGAGAAGAGAAGAGAGAAGTATTCCTTTACGTGCAGAATTTAATCGCTTTCTCTAAAACTGGAGAAACACAAACGGGAGACACTATTTGAGAAAGGTGAACAAAAGAAGAAGGCATTTGGAACAAACACAGAAATCCAACAATCCAGAGGAGGACCAACCCAACGTGGCACTGAAGACAGAAGGGAACATTTATTATATTACTTCAGCTCAGAGAAGAACAACACAGCCACAGGCTTTTACACAATAACAACCAGATCAACATTCTCCAGCTTTGGACAGAGCCAGGGGTTTGGGTTCTACAGAAACGAGCCATTTGCAGTTTGGTGCTGGTTTGGGGTTCTGCAGTGTCTCGTCTTTCTGTAAGTTTCCAAGGAGAAATTGCTCTGACAGTGACTGACTTAGAGAGCATTTGCGCTTGTGTGTTTGTTGTGGGAAGCACATACCATGGCCTGGGCTGGGGTGTGGTTGTGCATGTGTGTCGGTGTGAGTGTATCTGTCCATCTGATTCTTGGGGTGCCCCCCCAGCACCGCGGCTGGCTGCGTCTATGGGAGGAGGGCGAGGGCTGTGGGGAGTGTGAGAGGGAGCGCTGCCCTCTGGCGCCCTCTAACTGTCCAGCAGGGCAAGTGCAGGACAGCTGCGGCTGCTGTGAGCAGTGTGGCAACGTGGAGGGGCAGCAATGTGACCCGGATGGGGCGCAGTTGTTCTATGGGCGCTGTGGAGAGGGGTTGGTCTGCCAGAGGAGAACCAGGAGAGGACGGAGGGGCCGCAGGAGGGGTGAACCAGAACCTAAGTGTGTGTGTGAGGCACAGGGCTCTGTGTGTGGCTCTGATGGACGCACCTATCCCAACCTGTGTCAGCTGAGAGAGGCAGCCAGCCGGAAAGGAACCACACTGAGGCTCACTGGACAGGGACCATGCTACTCTGGTGACTATAGTCAATTCTTATTATAGCATCAGTCAGGTTAAAGCTATTGGTCTAATAATAGAGTAGAGAGACTGCTGTTGTGACATGGTTTTAAGGTCTTAAAAGAGCTACAGCTTTAAAGATTCACTACATTATTTATATTTTTAAAAAGTAATGTGGATATGTTCTGTGAAAAGAGCCACAATGTAAACCCTGGTCTCTATATGGCGTTCCTCTCTGGCTCAGCTCCTCGTATCTCCAGAGCCCCCAGAGACCTGTCCAACTACACTGGAAACGATATTGTGTTTGGCTGTGAGGTCTCTGCCTTCCCTCTGCCCAATCTCAGCTGGAGGAAGAAGGGCAGTGACAACTTCCTGCCAGGGGACGATCCACACATCTCTGTCCAGGTCTAATGATGTCACCAGTGTACCACTTTACTATTTATTTATGTCAAAGTTTACATTCCGTTGTTGAAGTTGGACTTGCACGTGGTGTACACCTGGTGTATTTATGTGGCCTGTGTCTGGTCCTGTATACCCAGACTCCGCCCTCCCTCTCCTCCTCCCAGGCTCGAGGTGGCCCCCAGAGGTACACAGTCTCTACCTGGCTCCAGATACAGAATCTTCACCTCTCAGACGCAGGGATCTACTCCTGCATCTCCCACAATGCACTGGGGGAGACGTCTGCGTCCGCCCGTCTCACGGTGCTCAGACAGGGTGAGACAGGGCAGCAAATACTATCCATAAAGCATTCCATCTGTAAGATCCCAGTCCAACACTGCATATGATTTGTAATGGGTGTTTTCACCATTGGCTTCTTCATTTCCCCCCCCCCCGATCTGTCTCTACATTAGAGCTGAGGGTTCTGAAAGGCCGTCTGAATGAAGAGGAGGATGAAGAGGAGTATTACTATGACGACACTGAGGAAGGCAGCGATGATGGGCAGACAGAATCTGGAGACTACCTGGGATGAACTGTGGGTCTATATAACAACAAGTGTTTAACTTACAGAAAATGAACCAACTGACCAAAGGAGAGGAGGAGCAAGAGCATGTAGTCTGAGCATGACGTTTGTTAACAAAATATCCTCATACGTAGAATACCACATATCAATAGACTAGTTTTTCTATTAGTGTATCATACTATGGCACGCATTATCATAGCACGAAGACAATAAAACACTGTTGTTAACTTTTTGTATGTTTGTATGTCATTATTTGCAACTTGTTTACCATTTGCATTCTGCATGTTGTTCTGAATCACAGCAGCAGAGGGTGCTATGCCCATGCATGACACTTTTTCTCAATTGCTAAAACACAATTTCTGAAACCTTGCTCCATCTCCTGAAAACATTAAACACAAAACCTCATCTTCAAGCACTATTTACATAACCTCTGACTCCTCTCGCAAAATGAAACATTCGCCTCAAAACAATTTGACATGTGTTCAAAATCAAACACTGCTCTCAAATCATAAACAAAGTGATCAAAATGATATACACTCTCAAGCACTCAGTAAACAATACACCGAAAAATAGAAAACACATTGTTCAAAACATACAATTCTCAGGGAGAAGTACATTTTTTTTATCTAAAAAAATATTCATATTTTTCCGTCATTGTCTTTTGATGAACGAAAACATGTT
This sequence comes from Oncorhynchus mykiss, assembly GCF_057628025.1. NCBI lineage: Eukaryota > Metazoa > Chordata > Actinopteri > Salmoniformes > Salmonidae > Oncorhynchus > Oncorhynchus mykiss. The sequence continues at coordinate 62,027,759 of NC_143046.1, read as the reverse complement.
CTATCATAGTAGCTCAAAATTGATCAGAAATTACTACTCTGCTTTACTCTTTGCAATTTTGTTTTTTGTTCTTCCTCCTCCTTGTACCCCTATTTTTACAGTACTCTACCCTGCATCTCACAAACTTGTCCTTTGTCTCTGTGATACTGTAATTCTTGTTCTTTGTTGATGTGAACCTGCAACCAGGCAAAATCTATTGAGCAGTCAGTACTGTTAATAAATGGAAAGCACAATGTTCAGGGCCATACAATTTGTCCATTGTACAGTATACAGCCTGCAATGCACTGTACTACAGTATCCATTCTCAGACTTTCTCCTTCCCACCTTCAACAACCTGTTTGCTCTCTGAACTGGCTTATATTGGTTGTGTCGCATCATTTGAAACAGGTTAAATCCATTTTGAGTGGTTGTGTTCAATCAATGACATGTGTTCTCTATTTGTATTTGATTGTTGCCTCTTGTGTTTACCAGTATGGATGACATGTGCATTAGAGTGCCGAATGTGTTTTGAGAATGAGAATGTGTTTAGAGTTTTGCTGAAAAGTCTAAGTGAGATCTACAAATTGTGTTTTACCATGTGAAATGGTTTAAGGTATTGACAACAGACTGCATAATTAGCTAAATGAGTCGAGGCAACTGAGAAATTTGTTCAGTCAATGGGTTTTAGTGTTTTAGCAATTGAGAAAAACTGTAATACAGTCAGTACTGTACAGTTTAAAGCCTACAATGCACTGTACTACAGTATACAATACTAAAAGGGACAAAAATCAAAGGAGTAAACATGTGATCAATGTGCTTCTTCTTGTCTTTGGGCTGGGTCAGGCCAGAGCACTTCGTCGACATCACAAGCAATATTGTCCCTCCTGAGGCAACGGGGGAAGAAGCCTCTTGTGTGCCGTATCCAGCCCTGACATGATTCCTCACCTATATCACCACAGGCTAAATCCATGGCTTGCAGCAGACTTATTCTGGTGTAGGGTTGTCTATCATACACTTTCCATCTCCAAGAGGAGAAAAACTCCTCAATCGCATTCAGGAAAGGCGAGTATGGAGGGAGGTACAAGTTCATAAACTGCCCATTGATGTTAAACCATTCCCTTACCTGAGCAGCTCGGTGGAAACTGACATTGTCCCACACTATCACATAGGTGGGAATGGGATTCTCATTTAGCTCTTGACCCTGCTGCTCTTGAACCTGCTGCTCAAATAAAATATCTCTTAGATTGGCAATACATCTTAGAAGGTGCTGGGTGTTATATGGCCCGAGTGTAACATGGTGATGTAGAACACCATGGTTGCTGATAGCAGCACAGATTGTGACATTGCCACCTCGTTGACCAGGGACTTCAACAATGGCCGACTGTCCAATCATGTTTCGGCCTCTCCTTCTCCTCTTTGTTAGATTGAAGCCTGCTTCATCGATAAAGATGAACTCATGGGGTCTGTCCAAGGATTCCAAGTCAAATATTGTCTGTGTAGAAATACAATATACTGTATGTAGGATTTTGTAAGTCGTACAGAGACAGTGCTATACTGTAGAGTACAATTAGGCTTCTGATTCACATACATTGTATGTACTGAAGAGTAATGTCATTCACATAGTATGTGTTAGTACTGTAGACAATCTGGATTACAGTAAATGTTTCTGAATGTACACTTACTTGCACATACTGAGCTCGCAGTTCTTTCACCCTTGGTGAGTTGCGCTCAAAAGGTACTCTGTATACTTGTTTCATTCGCATCCTGTTACGATGGAGGACACGGTCAATCGTGGAAATGCTCACACTGTCGATTCCCTGGAAGTGTGTGTTGTCTTGATTCACTCGTTCCTGGATTTCTCTGAGTCGTATTGCATTATCTTGAAGGACCATGCCAACTATAACGGCCTCTTGCTCCCGAGTGAACATAGCTGTCCTTCCACCTGCATGTGGCAGCCTTGCAATTCTACAAAAAGTAGTTGTGCAGTTACAAAACATATTCATGCAGTACAATACATACAGTGATAAACTTTACAAATGTCTATTGAAACAGCTGCATATAGTGTAGTACAGTAAATTTGCAATTACAAAAATACAGTAGTATACTGTACCTGTTCTCTTCTCTGAATGTCCTTACTATGGTGGACACAGAAAATCGGCTCAAATTGGGTTGCACTCTAAGTCCTGCTTCCCTCATTGTCAGTCCATGGACAAGAACATGGTCTATAACTGTTGCTCGAATTTCATCAGATATTTCCACTCTTCGTCCTCCTCTTCCTCTTTCTTGCCCTCCTCCTCCTCTTCCTCCTCGTCGCCCACCTCGCATACACACTTGTCCTCGTCCTCTCACATTGTTTCTTCTATCCATTCTAAGACTTTCTCCTTCCCACCTTCAACAACCTGTTTGCTCTCTGAACTGGCTTATATTGGTTGTGTCGCATCATTTGAAACAGGTTAAATCCATTTTGAGTGGTTGTGTTCAAGCAATGACATATGTTCTCTATTTGTATTTGATTGTTGCCTCTTGTGTTTACCAGTATGGATGACATGTGCATTAGAGTGCCGAATGTGTTTTGAGAATGAGAATGTGTTTAGAGTTTTGCTGAAAAGTCTAAGTGAGATCTGCAAATTGTGTTTTACCATGTGAAATGGTTTAAGGTATTGACAACAGACTGCATAATTGGCTAAATGAGTCCAGGCAACTGAGAACTTTGTTCAGCCAATGGGTTTTAGTGTTTTAGCAATTGAGAAAAACTGTAAATACTTACTGGGAGTTTGTAAATCACTGGTCCCTTCCTATAGTTCCAAGTCCTTAGTGTTTGCAGATCTGATATTTGTTTAGGTCTTGTATATGTTTACATTGAGATACTATTGACATAGTGGTTCTGTTGAAACAAGGACGCAGTCTATATTCTCCAGCCGACAGGCTGGCCATCCTTCTCTTTCTCTCCACACACTCGAGAAATATGGCAAGCAGTTGTTAGCTGCTGTAAATAAGATCAAGCTGACATAAAGTTGGGAGAAATATGACCAGAGAGACAGGAAGAGGCAGGAATACATGGAGAAGGAGAGAGAGAGAGAGAGAGAGAGAGAGAGAGAGAGAGAGAGAGAGAGAGAGAGAGACTGACTGAAGGACTGGAATATGTGACCCACCAGAGGGAATGTGTGTGTGTGCCACTCCCTGCCTGGCTTGTTAATCCTCTCCTCTCTTCAGTTCATCCACTGGTCCCTGCTGGATACAGAGGCTTCATCTGAATAGCAGCCTGCATTAGCACTTAGACTGCTGTGAAAGGTTCTATGTTAGTCAACGCTGATAAGAGATTAGAAACTTGGGGGGAGACACAGTCCATCCAACCTTCTCTCTTTCCCGCCACCTCTCCTTTCTCTCTCGTCCCCTCTTTTTCTCACACATGTATTACCTCTCTCCCATTCTCTTCTCATTAATTCCATTCTCCCACCTTTCATTGACACTCATCTCTGAAGGGACCAGACAGATAGAAAAAAATCTTTCCTATTGCGTGCAAAGAGATGATGTCATAATGAGACATCTCCTCATGGTGTGGAGGCTCCCCTTCCTCTGCTAATTACCTTGTACAAACTAGAATCTGATATAGCGGATATGAGGCACAAATACAATTATTGCAGTCCAATAAAGACAGATTGAGATTAAGGGAGCGAGTGACAGAATGAGAGCAAGAAAGAAAAAGAGAGAGAGAGCAAAAGAGGGAGAGAGCGAAAGAGAGAGAGAGAGAGAGTTATGTCAATTTACTGTAATTCAAAGCAGGAAAGAACGAGTGACACACCCACACACACACACACACACACACACACTACCACTTGTTTTCCCATCCATTCCCTCAGATACGGTAATGTCATTACTGTGGTAATTATCCTCATTAGTGACAACAGCTGTAGAGAGCTCAGTGTGGCTAGCCTTTCAGACCCCACCCCAACCATCTCTCTCTTCACTGTGCACCAATGCTCATCTGAGGAGCAGATCTCAACGGGTATAACCCAACATTCTATTTAACTTATAGTAACACACACATAGCCTGGTTCCTCTCTAGGTCTCTTCCTAGGTTTTGGCTTTTCTAGGGAGTGTTTCCTAGCCACCGTGCTTCTACATTGCTGCATTGCTACATTGCATTACAACCTGCATTGCTACATTGCTTGCAGTTTGGGGTTTTAGGCTGGGTTTCTGTACAGCACTTTGAGATATCAGAAGGTCTATATAAATACATTGGATTTGATTTGATTTGACATGTACACAAATAATATTTTTTTTAAAACAAAAAACAGATATGCTTGCCCAGCATTACTGTCCGTTGAGGGATATTGCTCTTTGAATTGAATTGACACATCTACGCCCTATAATTCTAATATTTGGATGCCTTTGCCAAGTCTCTTCCATCTGCCTGAATGCCCATCTATTTAATGAGGATTGGTGTGGAACAGGAGTGGTCTGAGAGGGAGCAGGATTAGCTGAAGAGGATGTTGTGGAGTACATACAGCGCTTAAATTGAGTCAGCGATACGCGGTAAGGGTTAGGTTTAGGGTTAGGGTTACTGCTGTAAGTACAGTGTAATAATGAGTTATTACATTACTTGTTACACTGTAATTACATCATCAGTAGTTGCACAGTAATAAGGGCACTATAATGTAACGTATTACCAGAGAGGGACTACGTTTATAAACATGTATTTGGACATAAAAAATATGACTTGTTAGATTTTACAGTGAGATTGCATGCTAAAATGCAACAGACACTTTTTTGTAAATGTAGTAATAGCTACAGTAGAATCTAACACCTGAAATGAGTTCATTAAAAACAATAAATAAGAAAAACATTTTGGTGTTCTAAAAGCAATTAAAAGCTCTCTAAAGGTGTGTGTGTGTGTGTTTACCTGCATGTGTTTGTGCATATCTGCCCGCCAATATGTTTGTATTTACAGTATGTGTGTGTGTGTGTCTACATACCAGCTTGCTAGCTTGCGTATGGGCGTGTGCATGCGCGCATGTGTGTGTCTGTGCTTGTTTGTGTGTGTCTGTGTGTTTGTTTGTCTGTAGTCAACAGTCAACTACAATCTCATTGGTCCATTTCATCAAAGCGTAGCATGCCAGGTCATTCCAGTTATTCAGCACAGATTTGGTACGGTAGTAAAGGCTGACACAGTTTCCATTCCCACCTCTATTATTAGGCTCTCCAGAATTCCAGAACCTACATATTCCAAATCAAGTGTATTAAGACTTGTTGAGGTGACGAAAACAGGTCACCATCTCTTACGCTGTGGTCAGTGGGGTTCCGTCCACCCATTTCCAGGTCCCCTCAGAAACTCTATCAGTCAGACCAAGCCAGGGCTTGCTGTTCAGTCCACTGATAAACACCTTGGAAGAAAGAGAGCAACAGTTAAGTCATAATACAACTGCACTGAATGCAATGCATTCGCGATGAGACCTGTAGCCTGAGGATTATTGGTTTGAATCTTGAAAGATTTGAAAAATCTTAAAACTTCAAAGGGTAATTTCTCTCTTTCTCTCTCTCTCTCTCTCTCCCGCTCTCTCTCATCTGTTCCTCTTTTCTGTTTATGACCGCCAGGCCTGCTCCTCTCTTCAGACAGTCCTGTCTGCTCCTCTCTTCACAGTCCTGTCTGTTCCTCTCTTCAGACAGTCCTGTCTGCTCCTCTCTTCACAGTCCTGTCTGCTCCTCTCTTCAGACAGTCCTGTCTGCTCCTCTCTTCAGATAGTCCTGTCTGCTCCTTTCTTCAGATAGTCCTGTCTGCTCCTCTCTTCAGACAGTCCTGTCTGCTCCTCTCTTCAGACAGTCCTGTCTGCTCCTCTCTTCAGACAGTCCTGTCTGCTCCTCTCTTCACAGTCCTGTATGCTCCTCTCTTCAGACAGTCCTGTCTGCTCCTCTCTTCAGATAGTCCTGTCTGCTCCTTTGTTCAGATAGTCCTGTCTGCTCCTCTCTTCAGACAGTCCTGTCTGCTCCTCTCTTCAGACAGTCCTGTCTGCTCCTCTCTTCAGACAGTCCTATCTGCTCCTCTCTTCAGATAGTCCTGTCTGCTCCTCTCTTTAGGTTTTATACTGGTTGGAGATGTAATACCAGCTGGAGTTAAACTTCCTCCATTCTTTCAGACAGCAATAAGAATACACAATGTGAATTGCTTTCTATTCATTGGCGTTTGTATGCACTATTAGTTGATCCAACACACACACTCAAACACACAAACATACACACACATTTTATTACTCACCCAGCTCAAACTGAATCCTCTCTCTCTTTAGTCAGGTTCTTGTAACTGATCTGTAGCTGATCTCTCTCTTTAGTCAGGTTCTTGTGACTGATCTGTAGCTGATCTCTCTCTTTAGTCAGGTTCTTGTAACTGATCTGTAGCTGATCTCTCTATTTAGTCATGTTCTTGTAACTGATCTGTAGCTGATCTCTCTCTTTAGTCAGGTTCTTGTAACTGATCTGTAGCTGATCTCTCTCTTTAGTCATGTTCTTGTAACTGATCTCTCTCTTTAGTCAGGTTCTTGTGACTGATCTGTAGCTGATCTCTCTCTTTAGTCAGGTTCTTGTAACTGATCTGTAGCTGATCTCTCTCTCTAGTCAGGTTCTTGTAACTGATCTGTAGCTGATCTCTCTCTTTAGTCAGGTTCTTGTAACTGATCTGTATCTGATCTCTCTCTTTAGTCAGGTTGATATAATTGGCCTCTAACCATTTTATTAGTTCCTGCCATAAGTTAGCTGGAATAAGACAGGAAGCTGTGGTTGAATAAGACAGGAAGCTGTGGTTGAATAAGACAGGAAGCTGTGGTTGAATAAGACAGGAAGCTGTGGTTGAGTTTCCTGAAAGAAGCTGTGAGTCTATCAGTTATTTCATCAGTACACAGAAACGTGCTTATCATTTGAGAACATCTGAAAGAAAGGTGACATTTCCACGCTACAGCCCTGCTCAACAGATCTGTATCTTCATTTTAAAAATGTACATTATTTTTTCTTCATTGTGCCAGATATTTGTCTTCATTTTGCAATCTAGCGATAAAGCGTATAATTAAAAATCACACCCTACATAGAAGATATTGGACTCACAGTGGGCCAGAGGCAAGGAGATGTTCAGAGTGACGTGTAGAACACACTGCAGCCCAAAGCTGACAGCAACCAGTCTGTAGAGTCTTCTCTTTGCAGGACCTGAGGACTAACACACATTTAACCTGGCTGCTCTCCAAATGGTACACTATTTTCAATGTATTGCACTACTTTTTACCAGGGCCCGTAGGGCCCATAGGGCCTAAAAAACACTGGATCTTCTGTTTTTTAGTCCAGAACTTTTAATCTGTGTCTGGGCAACCAGCCCATGGCTTTAAGTCCTAATCTATTTTATGACAATGACAACTACTGACATCACAAATACAAGAAAATAACAGAGAACATTAATTTATTGGAGAGTATTGCAACCCACAAGGATGTTAGTTCAAACATTTCTCCTTCCCACCTAAGCAGCTCACAAATACAAATGTCAAGGCTATAATGCAATTTGCTCTCTTACCTGAGTTTTGGACAGACAGTTTTTTTTGCTGTGTTGGTCTTCATATTGACATACTTTGCCGAATCCTCAGAAAGGTTTGTTTCAAACTCAACGATTTCAGAATCCCCTGCACTGACAGACACTGGCATCTCTGTTATCTTGGTTCGTGTGTATGTGTTACAGTGTGTTTCTCTACACAGAAATGTACTGCTCTGTGTGTGAGAGTTTTAACCCATCCAAAGACAGGAAGCTGTCATATCAGTCAGGGGGGGGGGGGGGTATAACTAAGGGGACATAGGTGGCTTACGTGCAAAGGGTTAGGATTAGATTGACCTTGAGACGTGGCTGAATTGTGTCACATTTTCAGCTTTTATTTAGAATTTGATTGTACGACGTACACTGACCAAACAGTGATCGTTCTTTTGTCCAACGTCGACACACATTGAACATTTTCTTCTTCGGAAGACAAATCTAACACAAGAGGGCACTGTTCTGCAAAAAGCAACATCTTGACAAGTCTTCATGGTAAAATTGCATTTATTTGACATCCAATCCACCTATAGGACCACAATATTCACTGTTCAGTTATCAACAACCACACACTGTCCACCTAGGTAAATGCATGACATTTCACCCAAAAAGTACTTTTTTTAAACTTTATTGTACCGAATTCTTTTCAGAATGCGTCAACCCCAATTTAAGACTATAATGATATTCACCCTTTGTAACAAAACCTATGGGCTATTAGATCACCTGATGTTCGATCACCTGATGTTGAAAGCAACATGAGAATCAGCACTGCCTTTAATTGTACAATCTTCCGCCATCCCCGCAAAGAAAAATATGGCATCCTTGACTAAAACAGACTTTTACACAAAGCAACCTGCACTCTCTGAAATGCCCTGTCTTTTATTGGAAGAGCACAGAGTACAGTGCAACCTGTGTGGAGCTAAAGCCCTGTATTAGGAGCTAAATGTCATGCATAGCCTTTTTTTTATTCAGCGTTGTGGTACAATCTGCCCTTTTCCCTTCCCAGAAGCCATTGTTAAAGAGGTGGTATTAATGCGCTGGGCCAGATGGTCTCTCTTACAGGTCGGACTGGGAGTGTTTACCATGCACTGGTGTGTGGATAACAGGTGAGCAGCATATCATATCCCCATTAGCCAATCAGGACATAGCAGATGTCACATCTCTGCCTGTTAACCTGTATTTGGCATATGGTGCTGTTTAGGGGATAATGGAAGGAGAGGGAAGAGAGTTTGATCATGACATTTGTCAAGGTTTATCCAATCGACTATTTAAGCCATCATCTTTTTTGATGGATCTGAATATGATTGGATGTTAAAAACTGATTTGTAGGTCTATTGAACAAACACATTTTTTTTAACATGCTGGGATGTTGTCCCTTTAACTATAACAAATTCTCTTATGTGAATCAAGTAAATACAATAGTTAATAGAAATGGGTGACTAACAAGTTATTTCCATAGTTTCAACCTATGTTATACCCCTCCAGTCCAGTCGAGTCCAGTCATTCTCCGCATTCATGTTTCAAACAACTATCCACTGTGAACAGAAGGTAAATAAACTTTATTGCAATGTGGTAGCATGGCAACCAGGTAAGGGAGAACAGAAGGGAGTCTCAGCGCTCTGAATTACTGTAGTTGTCTAATAGATCACCTACAGCTTGCAGCCAGGGCCAGACCTGGGCATAAGCGACATAGGTGGTTGCCTAGGGCCCTCGGCCGCAAGGGGGGCCCCAAGCCCCCAAAATATACACACATATATATAGATATTACCAGTCAAAAGTTTGGACACACATACTCATTCAAGGGTTTATCTTTATTTTTACTATTTTCTACAATGTAGAATAATATTGAAGACATCAAAACTATGAAATAACACATATGGAATCATTTAGTAACCAAAAAAGTATTAAACAAATATAAATATATTTAATATTTGAGATTCTTCAAAGTAGCCACCCTTTGCCTTGATGACAGCTTTACACACGCTTCGCATTATCTCAACCAGCTTCACGAGGAATGCTTTCCAACAGTCTTGAAGGAGTTCTCACATATGCTGAGTACTTGTTGGCTGCTTTTCCTTCACTATGCGGTCCAACTCATCCCAAACCATCTCAATTGGGTTGAGGTCGGATGATTGTGGAGGCCAGGTCATCTGATGCAACACTCCATCACTCTCCTTGGTCAAATAGCCTTTACACAGCCTGGAGGTGTGTTTTTGGTCATTGTGCTATTGAAAAACCAATGATAGTCCCACTAAGCGCAAACCAGATGGGATGGCGTATCACTGCAGAATGCTGTGGTAGCCATGATGGTTAAGTGTGACTTGAATTCTAAATAAATCACTGACAGTGTCACCAGAAAAGCACCCCCACACCATTACACCTCCTCCTCTATGCTTCACGGTGGAACCACACATGCAGAGATCACACGTTCACCTTCTCTGTATCTCACAAAGACACAACGGTTGGAACCAAATATCTCACATTTTGACTCATCAGACCAAAGGACAGATTCCCACCGGTCAAATGTCCATTGCTCGTGTTTCTTGGTGTCCTTTAGTAGTGGTTTCTTTGCAGCAATTTGACCATGAATGCCTGATTCCTCTGAACAGGAGACAGATGTATCTGTTACTTGAACTCTGTGAAGCATTGATTTGGGCTGCAATCGGAGGTGCAGTTAACTCTAATGAACTTATCCTCTGTGGCAGAGGTAACTCTGGGTCTTCCTTTCCTGTGGCGGTCCTCATGCGAGCCAGTTTCATCATAGAGCTTGATGGTTTTTGCGACTGCACTTGAAGAAAATGTCAGTTCTTGACATTTTCCGCGTTGACTGACCTTCATGTCTTAAAGTAATGATGGACTGTCATTTCTCTTTGCTTTTTTGTGATGTTCTTGCCATAATATGGACTTGGTCTTTTACCAAATAGGGCTATCTTCTGTATACCACCTCTACCTTGTCACAATACAACTGATTGGCTCAAACGTATTAAGAAGGAAAGAAATTCCACAAATGAACTTTTAACACCTGTTAATTGAAATGCATTCCAGGTGACTACCTCATGAAACTGGTTGAGAGAAAGCCAAGAGTGTGCAAATCTGTCATCGAGGCAAAGGGTGGCTACTTTGAAGAATCTAAAATATATTGGGGGGGTTCAGTCGGGGTCTCAACTTACTGTTGAGCGTTAGAATAGAAGAATAAACAAGGTGGATTTGGAAATGCGGTTGTGCATAAGCAGTTTTCCTCTTCTTATGTCAGTCAATGACAGTCACTCAATTAGCGCTGTCAGCAAAAAATGTTTTTTGTATTGGTAAGTTAGTCTACCCAGCTATCGAAACTTGCAGAAATCATGGCAGAATTACCAACCGGGTAAAACGTGCCCAAGGGCCCTGACTGCCAGGGGGCCCTCACTGATTTTGTTAGTCACTCTCACTCAGACATCACATTAACATGGCATGTCATGGCAAAATGTGTAGAATTGCAGGAAATGTACTTTAAAACTAAAAATGTTTCTCTCCGCCATCAAGAGGGGGGCCACTAAAATGTCTTGCACACGAGGTGGGGGGTCCCCCAAACCAAATCTTGCATAGGGCCCCCAAAAGGCTAAGGTTGGCCCTGCTTGCAGCATATGTGAATTGGATCCAGTCAGACTTAGAGCACCTGTCCCATTCTGTCAACATCAGATCAGGTTACCTGTGGCATCCTGGAGCACCTCACCTCACCCTGCTCTCACCTGGCTGGGTGGCTTCTCAATAGGTTGCACAACTTCCTGTTATTAGAAATAGACTGACCATGTTTGGCAGTGCCTTCACACAAATATTGCATTCACTGACTCCGTGAATGGGCTCCCACTGGGCTCCTGAGTGGCGCAGCGGTCGAAGGCACTGCATCTCAGTGCCTACCAGAGTAGCTTACCATCAAAAACAATGGAGAAAAGTCTTCCCATAACATTAAAAGATGGAAATAGCTGTTCTATTGTTCAGCCAACAGCAGCAGCCAATATGTGGTGTTCAATGTAGGCCTACATTCAATGAGACTTTTGAAAAAAACATGCTTATCCACTGTGACTGAAAATGTTGTTGTTTTATTTGACGCAAGAAACCACTTCACAAAATAAAATACATTATTATTCCCATTCCATTACAGAGAATCAGACAAATTATGCTACCCTCTGCCTATTGGCTACTTAGCTTATTCAAGTCTGTCTCAAAATACAACACTGCCCCTTTAACACACAAAAAATCTATTTTCCTGACTTGCATTTCAAAAGGTGTCTAGAAATGCACATGTTTTGTGCTCCTGTAGGAAGCAATCCCTCCCCCATTGCTGACTACAAATGATCTATAACTGGGCTAATAATTCACTAACTAGCAAAGGATATTAACAAGTGTACAAATATGCACATGTTGCTACATGTAGCGCTCACTTTGATCAACAACAAAACAAGTGCATCAACTGGCGAGACCGCTCATGCTATAAAAACAGTCCAGTTCAAAGTGAATGGCAGATCCAAATATAAATGGTCTATTGCCTGTAGGCCTACTGCACATCTCTTGCATAATTTGTTTTGAATACTATGTCTTGCATAGTTTCTTTTGTTTCGGTATGCTGCATTGAAAGTGACTAATATTGTGTTGATTCAATCACAAATCCCACAGTAAAGGGAAATGTTGATAGTGTTAACTAATGGGGAAAAGTGAGTGAAGTTCAATCTCGTGCTTCTCTGCGGAGCGTTGATATTTCTTATGTGCGCAGCTTAGAGGGAACATTGATCACAACTATAGACAACTATTAGAGATAGACGAATGACACTTGATTTGGAACCAGAGCCCAGTGTTTTTTCTGGTCACGAAGTCGGGGGAAAACGCCTTGCCTCGCCCAAGGTTATCTCATATGTATCCCCACATCCCTACAGCAACACCGTATTCCGAGTGGAGCTCCAGAGCTTGTCATAAGGGCCTCTCAGGCTCATTAGGGTGCTAAGCTGCTGGAGCAGGCCAGTGGAGCGAGGCTGTGTTTAACAACCTTCCAAAGGCATCCTCTCTCCGCTGGTTAACTCTTATATCATACTCTCACTGGCAGATTTCTGGGAGCGCTGGAGGACGAAGAGGAGACAAGCTGGAACATTGCTCAGGTGTAATGAGATTTAGAGATCATCTTTATTTCAATTTCCTAATGTTGGGTATGGAAATTGATTTTCAAAGAAATGTTATATTCTCGAGAAACTCAAAAACACCATGGCAATGGTTCAGCAGTTATTACTGAACAAGGCAGGTGTTCATTTCAGAATACCCAAACTCAATAGATACCTATGTCGGTCTCTTCCTTGTGTAACCATTAACCACTCTTCAAACACAATACAGTATGACCTATCTGGTCATGAATACACCTTCTGTGGTGGCTGCAGTGTTGACTCTCAGTTGCTAGAAACCCCAGGATGAAAGCATACAGGGACACATGTTTAATACAGCTGGCCTGCTGGCATACGGCACCTTGCGGGCACTTAGGTCCCTGTGGACTGACACTCCTAGCAGGGCCTCACTGTCAGCCTGCGTCTGTTGTCATCACCATTATATCCCTCTGATGATGAAACGATTAGCAGACACTAGGCTAATCACAAAGCGAGCGGGTGATGGATGGGGTGGCTGATAGACTCAGGGGGTTGGCTGGGGTGCTTTGTCCAGGCACCCCTCGATCTTGTGATACCGGCAACCCCCACCCCCTATCCAACCCCTGTTACCCCCACCAGCTGCCCTGACCCCTCATCATACCCCTGCCTCTGCTCACCATGTGCTGAGAGTCAAAGGGGTCCTCCCATCAGTCATCAGAATGGAATCCCCCCTACCCCACGTCACAATCAATCGCCCCCGGGACAGAGATGGATGGGGGCATCCACGGCCCTGTATCTTCTTGGTAAAGACGCTCTCACAATGGGCTTCTGTCATTGGTAGATAATTGAGCTGGTCCCAGGCATGGTGCTCAGGTCAAGTTAGCTGCCCCTGGAAGGAAATATCAGAAGGCCCCGGACAGAACCCCATTTATCTGTTGACATAGCTGCCTGTTCTCCTGGACGCCACAGTCTGTCCTGAACCCCAGGGGTACACACCAATACAACAGAATGAACATGATTTCCCTGAGCTGAGTACTGTGCCAGCCTATTGTGTCTTTCACATGCTATTTGATGTTCTTAAAATGAGAAATGGCCCTATCTTTTGACGTATTGCACTTTTCTGTCTCGTGTATCCTTACATACATTTGAAGTGCAGTTTTTCTCGTAAATTACGATTTTCTTGACCATTGATTGAGTCCTCAGTTGTGAATAACACGGATAATTGCGCAGTTAAACTATAGGATTATGATGCCATAACACTGTGATTGAGAGTGAAAGATCCTATCATATATTCACCACTGTCTGTTGCCTACTATCACCATTCACATGCAGATTCATCCTCCCTGAAGTGCAACACAGTATAATTTCCATTTAGATAAGGTGTACACACAAACATAGAAAGGACAGAAATCTAGAGAATGGGGATCTTGATTTGATTAACTAATCATACTCTTTGTAATCCCACTCGGCCGTGGAGGGCAACGCATGACTGTGGACTCCAATCACACAACACTTGATTGTTAAGGGTATGGAGCAAATCAGCTCAAGGAACCTAAGTCCATACACTACAGAATGGCAGTGATTAACCACACAATTACGAGGTACAGCGTTTATTTCAGTCACAGCCGGCCTCCAGTGCAGGCAGTATTGGGGTATTTTAATCCTCTGGCAAATGCATGCAGGTTGTTTGTGATTAGGTGGGACAATAAGGTTCACTACCCTGTACCCAGAATGGAGCATTGTTTTAAAGGAGGACCTCAAGCCACTCAAGATACATTGAAGCACATATATACTGTATGCACATTATTAATATCCTCCAGGTTCTTTGACCCTACCTAATACTAGCAGAAGCCCAACTAGCTGAACTGCTAAGCTCTATGTTAACATTTTCATCACTCCCAGCTGGCTGACAGGCCTCTCTACAGGGTCACAGAGTACATGGGTAGGTGGTGGAGGCAGTAGGGGTAGAGGGGTGGAGGCAGTAGGGGTAGGTGGTGGAGGCAGTAGGGGTAGGTGGTGGAGGCAGTAGGGGTAGGTGGTGGAGGCAGTAGGGGTAGAGGAGTGGAGGCAGTAGGGGTAGAGGGGTGGAGGCAGTAGGGGTAAAGGGGTGGAGGCACTAGGGGTAGAGGGGTGGAGGCAGTAGGGGTAAAGGGGTGGAGGCAGTAGGGGTAGAGGGGTGGAGGCAGTAGGGGTAGGTGGTGGAGGCACTAGGGGTAGGGGTGGAGGCAGTAGGGGTAGGTGGTGGAGGCACTAGGGGTAGAGGGGTGGAGGCAGTAGGGGTAAAGGGGTGGAGGCACTAGGGGTAGAGGGGTGGAGGCAGTAGGGGTAGGTGGTGGAGGCACTAGGGGTAGGGGTGGAGGCAGTAGGGGTAGGTGGTGGAGGCAGTAGGGGTAGGTGGTGGAGGCACTAGGGGTAGAGAGGTGGAGGCAGTAGGGGTAGGTGGTGCAGTAGGGGTAGGTGGTGGAGGCAATAGGGGTAGGTGGTGGAGGCACTAGGGGTAGAGGGGTGGAGGCAATAGGGGTAGGTGGTGGAGGCAGTAGGGGTAAGTGGTGGAGGCAGTAGGGGTAGAGGGGTGGAAGCAGTAGGGGTAGGTGGTGGAGGCAGTAGGGGTAGGTAGTGGAGGCAATAGTGGTAGAGGGGTGGAGGCAGTAGGGGTAGGTGGTGGAGGCAGTAGGGGTAGAGGGGTGGAGGCAGTAGGGATAGGTGGTGGAGGCAGTAAGGTTAGGTGGTGGAGGCAGTAGGGGTAGAGGGGAGGAGGCAGTAGGGGTAGGTGGTGGAGGCAGTAGGGGTAGAGGGGAGGAGGCAGTAGGGGTAGAGGGGTGGAGGCGGTAGGGGTAGAGGGGTGGAGGCAGTAGGGGTAGAGGGGTGGAGGCAGTAGGGGTAGGTGGTGGAGGCAGTAGGGTGGGTGGTGGAGGCAGTAGGGGTAGGTGGTGGAGGCAGTAGGGGTAGAGGGGTGGAGGCAGTAGGGGTAGGTGGTGGAGGCAGTAGGGGTAGGTGGTGGAGGCAGTAGGGGTAGAGGGGTGGAGGCAGTAGGGGTAGGTGGTGGAGGCAGTAGGGGTAGAGGGGTGGAGGCAGTAGGGGTAGGTGGTGGAGGCAGTAGGGGTAGGTGGTGGAGGCAGTAGGGGTAGGTGGTGGAGGCAGTAGGGGTAGAGGGGTGGAGGCAGTAGGGGTAGGTGGTGGAGGCAGTAGGGGTAGGTGGTGGAGGCAGTAGGGGTAGGTGGTGGAGGCAGTAGGGGTAGGTGGTGGAGGCAGTAGGGTTAGGTGGTGGAGGCAGTAGGGGTAGGTGGTGGAGGCAGTAGGGGTAGAGGGGTGGAGGCAGTAGGGGTAGGTGGTGGAGGCAGTAGGGGTAGGTGGTGGAGGCAGTAGGGGTAGAGGGGTGGAGGCAGTAGGGGTAGGTGGTGGAGGCAGTAGGGTTAGGTGGTGGAGGCAGTAGGGGTAGGTGGTGGAGGCAGTAGGGGTAGGTGGTGGAGGCAGTAGGGGTAGAGGGGTGGAGGCACTAGGGGTAGGTGGTGGAGGCAGTAGGGGTAGAGGGGTGGAGGCAGTAGGGTTAGGTGGTGGAGGCAGTAGGGGTAGGTGGTGGAGGCAGTAGGGGTAGAGGGGTGGAGACAGTAGGGGTAGGTGGTGCAGGCAGTAAGGGTAGGTGGTGGACGCCGTGGGGGTAGAGGGGTGGAGGCAGTAGGGGTAGAGGGGTGGAGGCGGTAGGGGTAGAGGGGTGGAGGCAGTAGAGGTAGGTGGTGGAGGCAGTAGGGGTAGGTGGTGGAGGCAGTAGGGGTAGAGGGGTGGAGGCAGTAGGGGTAGAGGGGTGGAGGCACTAGGGGTAGAGGGGTGGAGGCAATAGGGGTAGGTGGTGGAGGCAGTAGGGTAGAGGGGTGGAGGCACTAGGGGTAGAGGGGTGGAGGCAGTAGGGGTAGGTGGTGGAGGCAGTAGGGGTAAGTGGTGGAGGCAATAGGGGTAGGTGGTGGAGGCAGTAGGGTTAGGTGGTGGTGGCAGTAGGGGTAGGTGGTGGAGGCAGTAGGGGTAGAGGGTGGAGGCAGTAGGGGTAGGTGGTGGAGGCAGTAGGGGTAGGTGGTGGAGGCAGTAGGGATAGAGGGGTGGAGGCACTAGGGGTAGAGGGGTGGAGGCAATAGGGGTAGGTGGTGGAGGCAGTAGGGGAAGAGGGGTGGAGGCACTAGGGGTAGAGGGGTGGAGGCAGTAGGGGTAGGTGGTGGAGGCAATAGGGGTAAGTGGTGGAGGCAGTAGGGGTAGGTGGTGGAGGCAGTAGGGGTAGAGGGGTGGAGGCAGTAGGGGTAGGTGGTGGAGGCAGTAGGGGTAGGTGGTGGAGGCAGTAGGGGTAGGTGGTGGAGGCAGTAGGGGTAGAGGGGTGGAGGCAGTAGGGGTAGGTGGTGGAGGCAGTAGGGGTAGAGGGGTGGAGGCAGTAGGGGTAGGTGGTGGAGGCAGTAGGGGTAGAGGGGTGGAGGCAGTAGGGGTAGGTGGTGGAGGCAGTAGGGGTAGAGGGGTGGAGGCAGTAGAGGTAGGTGGTGGAGGCAGTAGGGTTAGAGGGGAGGAGGCAGTAGGGATAGGTGGTGGAGGCAGTAGGGGTAGGTGGTGGAGGCAGTAGGGGTAGAGGGGTGGAGGCAGTAGGGGTAGGTGGTGGAGGCAGTAGGGATAGAGGGGTGGAGGCAGTAGGGGTAGGTGGTGGAGGCAGTAGGGGTAGAGGGGTGGAGGCAGTAGGGGTAGGTGGTGGAGGCAGTAGGGGTAGAGGGGTGGAGGCAGTAGAGGTACGTGGTGGAGGCAGTAGGGTTAGAGGGGAGGAGGCAGTAGGGGTAGGTGGTGGAGGCAGTAGGGGTAGGTGGTGGAGGCAGTAGGGGTAGGTGGTGGAGGCAGTAGGGGTAGGTGGTGGAGGCAGTAGGGGTAGAGGGGTGGAGGCACTAGGGGTAGGTGGTGGAGGCAGTAGGGGTAGAGGGGTGGAGGCAGTAGGGTTAGGTGGTGGAGGCAGTAGGGTTAGGTGGTGGAGGCAGTAGGGGTAGGTGGTGGAGGCAGTAGGGATAGAAGGGTGAAGGGGGTCTCGGAGCATCCAGAGGGTGCGTCTGCGTGGCAACTCCACAGGCCACTCCATGACTGATCTCATCTAGTTTATTATGCAAACGGCTCCCAACTCCCACTGCATAATTAGGACTTAATTAACATGAGAGGAATCTTTCATCTGTCTGGATCCGGCCTGCTCCTTACTTCCATTTACAACATGATATTAATTTCGGAGGGAGGTATGGTGCCCTTGCTGATGAAAAGATTGATATAATGAATTAAGTATTTTTTTTCTGGGAGAAAATAATAAGTGTGATGAGCAGAGTCTGATTAACCCCATTATAGTGACTAATTAGGGGGATAATTTAATAATCAAAGAAGAATGCTAATTACTCCATCTAAATCAGGAGTGTGTCCATTTTGGACAAGCTTTGGGAAATGTGACATTGAAAACTCATCACACATGGTCATGTTTGTGTGTGTGTATATGTTGTGTATACTTGAGGACTGTCTGAGTCTCAAATTATTCCATCTAATCGTTGTATTTCTCATGCATTGAAGAACATCTTACTGGAAAAAAAATTATTAATTAACAAAGGATGACAAGTTTGCAACAGATATACAAATGATTCATGACAAAGCAGCTGAATAAATCATCTCATTGATACATTAGTACAAACTTTAATTAACATGAAACATTTATCCGTTTCTTAGCCGCTGAAGTCATTTAGGCTCCTTTGATATCAGGGTTTTCCCCTCTGTAAATCATAATGACAAATGAATGCTAAGTATTCTGAGTAGAAGAAGGGTAAGCCTAATAATCACCTAAGGATAAATTAAATGGATTTGACTAACTGACCTAAGGTTATCCTACAACACACACCCAGTCATGTCTTCTTCATCTCATCTACCCTCATGCTAAGTCATGAGTTAAGATACAGCACCATGGACAGCTACCACAGTGCCGCTCTCCATCCAGAGGGTTCTGAAGTGACATCCTTTACTCTAGCCTTTAACAGCTTGGTGGATGTCTCAGCTCAAAGCACTAAAACTAATACTAACAGTTTCTGATATCGATCAAAACATTGCAAACAAGTCATATGTGAATATGCCACAGGGTTCTCCAAAGGGTGGTGCAGTCTGCCCAACGCATCACCGGGGGCACACTGCCTGCCCTCCAGGATACCTACAGCACCCGATGTCACAGGAAGGACAAAAAGACCATCAAGGACATCAACCACCCGAGCCACGGCTTGTTCACCCCGTTATTTTCCAGAAGGCGAGGTCAGTACAGGTGCATCAAAGCTGGGACCGAGACTAGCCAGCTACAACCCGGGTACTCAACCCTGCACCTTAGAGGCTGCTGCCCCATTTAAATAGATATGGAATCACTGGTCACTTTAATAATGGAACACTAGTCACTTTAATAATGTTGACATTCTGTTTTACTCATTTGATATGTATATACTGTATTCTATTCTACTGTATTTTAGTCAATGCCAGTCTGACATTTCTCTATATAATATTAATATATTTCTTAATTCCATTCTTTTACTTTTAGATTTGTGTGTATTGTTAGATACTACTGTACTGTTGGAGCTAGGAACACAAGCATTTCGCTACACCTGCAATAACATCTGCGAAATATGTGTATGTGATTTGAATAGGCCTACATTCATACTTAAAGGCTGCGTTCTGATGTGATTGGTCAAAATACCCTAAACCCTAACCCTAACCTGAACCCCTACTCTAACCCTAACCCTGACCCTACCCTAACTCTAACCCTAACCTTAACCTTTACCTTAACTATTTTAAATTTGAACTTCAGTGGGGTAGGTAAGCTGTGACCTGATTCTCTGGCAGGTTCTGAAAGGGGATGGGGGCTGATGTATGGTTCACAGGAAAATGGAGAATGTAAGATGAAGTGCTGAGGGCTCCATTTGTCAATCGAGGGAGGATGTGGCTCATTAGGTTTCTGAGTGGCCATCTTTCTTGCGTTTTCTTGATGATGCCTCTGTCTTCAGCAGTTTCATCAAGATAATGGCGACCTCAAAAAAGAATCCATATGAGCGATGTTTCCAGTTTCATTTCTGTACATTGAATCACTACGGTCATTATGGTTGGTTGTTCATGACCTGGGGTGTAAATGGACATCACCGTAGGTTCTGATCTTAAAGGAAAAGAAATACACAGCTGTTAAAACAAACTTTAAAAAAACACTAGGTCACCCTGCTGCCGCACTACCGACAAAAATATCTACAGTCATGAGTAAACATCTGTTAATAGAATCCACCAGGGAAGAAAATCTGAGCGTTTGTTGTTTCAAAATGCATTTGGAGAATGGTTGGATTGTGTGTGTGTGTGTGTGTGTGTGTGTGTGTGTGTGTGTGTGTGTGTGTGTCTCCACCCGTATGTACCTCAATTTCCCTCTCTGCACCCCCATAGTGCGGCTCTGTCTCAAAGAACTCTTGTCAGATAATTGAATGAGCTGTAGCAGAGAGAAAACCTGCAGTGGGGAGCTTGGCGCCTGCTGTCCTTATTATCTGTAACACAGCAGTCGCACTGCTTGCTCTTTGTGGTTCGCTCATGAATAGAGAAAAGGAATGTGTGGAATGACAGAGGTGAACCCTGAGGAGAGAGACAGGGCATCACATTTTAACCAGCCCAGATAGAACAATCACTGTATCCACCTCCATGGCTCTGAGGTGAATTAGCGTTTAACAATTTAACATTCCAGGGCATGCTTGGTGACAGGAGGCTCTGGTGGAACACAACCAACGGACTGGAGAGATTTCTGAGCAGCTCTCGGAGGTTTCAGATGATTGAATTTATGCCCCGGGGCTAGAAGACATCATGTTTCAGGGAACCATTTCCATATGCTAGCTAAGGGGAGGAGAGGTTACAGAAGGATTTTTAAGCCTTGACAATTGAGACATGGATTGTGTATGTGTACCATTCTGGGGGTGAATGGGCAAGACAAAAGATTTAAGTGCCTTTGAACGGGGTATAGTAGTAAGTGCCAGGCGCTCTGGTTTGAGTGTGTCGAGAACAGCAACACTGCTGGGTTTTTCACGCTCAACAGTTTCCCGTGTGTATCAAGAATGGTCCACCACTCAACGGACATCCAGCCAACTTGATTGGAGTCAACATGGGCCAGCATCCCTGTGGAACGCTTTCAACACCTTGTAGAGTCCATGCCCCAACGAATTGAGAATGTTCTGAAGGCAAAACTCAGTATTTGGAAGGTGTTATTTAGGAAATCATTGTACAATTCAGATATTTGTACAGTACCAGTCAAAAGTTTGGACACACCTACTCATTCAAGGGGTTTTTATTTATTTTTAATAATTTCTTAGAATATTATATTATAGAATAATATTAAAGACATCAAAACTATGAAATAACATATGGAATCATGTAGTAACCAAAAAGGTTTTATACAAATCAAAATATATTCTTCAAATAGCCACCGTTTACCTTGATGACAGCTTTGCACACTCTTGACATTCTCTCAACCAGTTTCATGAGGTAGTCACCTAGAATCCGTTTCAATTAACAGGTGTGCCTTGTTAAAGTTAATTTATGGAATTTCTTTCCTTCTTAATGCGTTTGAGCCAATCAGTTGTGTTGTGACAAGGTAGGCGTGGTATACAGAAGATAGTCCTATTTGGTAAAAGACCAAGTCCATTTTATGACAAGAACATCTCAAATAAGCAAAGAGAAATGACAGTCTATCATTACTTTAAGACATGATGGTCAGTCAATCTGGAAAATGTCAAGAACTTTGAAAGTCTCTTCAAGTGCATTCGTAAAAACCATAAAGAGCTATGATGAAACTGTCTCTCATGAGGACCCCCACAGGAAAGGAAGTTTTCCTCTGCTGCAGAGGAAACGTTCATTAGAGTTAACTGCACCTCAGATTGCAGCCCAAATAAATGCTTCACAGAGTTCAAGTAACAGACACATCTCAACATCAACTGTTCAGAGGAGACTGTGTGAATCAGGCCTTCATGGTTGAATTGCTGCAAAGAAACCACTACTAAAGGACACCAATAATAAGAAGAGACTTGCTTGGGCCAAGAAACACGAGCGAAGGGCATTAGAACGGTGAAAATATGTCCTTTGGTCTGATGAGTCCAAGTTGGAGATTTTTGGTAACAACCACCATGTGTTTGTGAGACGCAGAGTAGGTGAACGGATGACCTCCACATGTGTGGTTCCCACCGTGAAGCATGGAGGAGGAGGTGTGATGGTGTGGGGTGCTTTGCTGGTTACACTGTCTGTGATTTATTTAGAATTCAAGGCACACTTAACCAGCATGGCTACCACAGCACTCTGCAGTGATACGCCATCCCATCTGGATTGAGCTTAGTGGGGCTATCATTTGTTTTTCAACAGGACAATGACCCAACACACCTCCAGGCTGTGTAAGGGCTATTTGACCAAGAAGGAAAGTGATGGAATGCTGCATCAGATGACCTGGCCTTCACAATCAACCGGACTCAACCCAATTGAAATGGTTTGGACCGCAGAGTGAAAACAGCCAACAAGTGCTCAGCATATGTGGGAACTCCTTCAAGACTGTTGGAAAAGCATTCCAGGTGAAGCTAGTTGAGAGAATGCTAAGAGTGTGCAAAGCTGTCATCAAGGCAAATGGTGACTACTTTGAAGAATATAAAATACATCTGGATTTGTTTAAAAAAAAAATTGGTTACTTCATGATTCCATATGTGTTATTTCATAGTTTTGATGTCTTCACTATTATTCTACAATGTGAAATAAATAAAGATAAACCCTTGAATGAGTTGGTGTGTGCAAACTTTTGACTGGTACTGTATATCGTAAAATATTGTAGAAAAAACAATGATTTCCTAAATATTGTTTCAGGATCTAATAGGTCAAATGTCAGACAGACATGTTGTCCACCTGCAAGGAGACAAAGTCTGTAAGACTTTCTGCCCTGGTTCTTAGAAACCCCCAGTCCCTGATTAAATCTAGATTCCTCACTGGCCCTGTCCTTGATGCTGAATGGATTCTCCCTAGCAGATTACACACAAGCACAATGGCCCTACAGCTCATCCATGACAATCATTGATTGACAATGCCATTCATGGAGCGCATGTCATGATGAGTGTAAATTACAGTGACATCCTTTGGGCATTCTAACAGGATGGGGGTGGGTGAGATTCAGACAGTGGGCGAACGGAATAGGTGAAATGGATATCTCGGGATCATTTATTTATTTTATATTTAACTAGGCAAGTCAGTTAAGCACAAATTCTTATTTACAATGACGGCCTACCAAAAGGCAATAGGTCTCCTGTGGGGATGGGAGCCTGGGATAAAAAATAAATACAATATAAATATTGGACAAAACACACATCACAACAAGAGAGACAACAAAACACTACATAAGGAGAGACCTAAGACAACAACATAGCAAGGCAGCAACACATGACAACACTGCATGGTAGCAACACAACATGCTAGCAGCACAAAACATTATTTGGCACAGACAAAGGGCAATAAGGTAGATACAACAATACATCACACAAAGCAGCCACAACTGTCAGTAAAAGTGTCCATGACTGAGTCTTTGAAAACTGTCCAGTTTGAGTTTGTTGCAGCTCGTTCCAGTCGCTAGCTGCAGCGAACTGAACAGAGGAGCGACTCAGGGATGTGTGTGCTTTGGGGACCTTTAACAGAATGTGCCTGGCAGAACGGGTGCTTTATTTGGAGGATGAGGGCTGCAGTAGATATCTCAGATAGTGGGGAGTGAGGCCTAAGAGGGTGTTATTTATCGTAAAGAGAAATATAGTTTGATAGTTTTTGCGATCTTTTTAAATTATGTTTCATTTCTGGCAACCCAAAAGGATTCGACCAGAAAGGGAGCCAACAGTTATTCAGGGTGATCCCCCTTGCTTCAATTTCTGCATCCTAATTTCACCTGTAGGTGGTGCTATAAAATAGGCAGACTGTGAGCTGAGTCTGAATTGAATGAACACAGAAAGAGGTTCATTCTGGGTAAATGCTGTAGGCCTGTATCATCATGCTGTACAAAAGTGGCATACAATGTTTGATATTTAACTTTAGTGTAATTTCATAAAAAATTGCCACTTGCAGCACATTAGGGAATTGTGTTTTGTTAAATAGGCCTACATCAGTCAATCAAAAGAGCAGCACTAACAGGCAGAAACTCTGGACATGAATGGTTCCCCACATCACTAAACATTATTTGACATTTAGAGAGAAGACCCCCATCCCAACATTAAACCAGGCCGAGTGATGATGTGGCATAGGGCTCAGGGCTCCAAATTTATAGTCTATTTAGGGGCGGATTAAGATTACTTTATGGATGGATGGAAAGGCAGCTGTATGCTAATGATGCACCGATCCTTCAGTGCTTCCACTCTTGCAGGGCAGCACGCGCCACTGAGCAAACACGCACACGCATCCGCTGAAACCCCAACATACCGGCCCACGCGCTCTTAGAAATGATCACAGGGTGGAGAGGAACTCCTTAAAATGCCATCAAAGCGTGTAGCTCCACGAACCACAAATAATAGAACTGCCAGCAAAAACGTTGTGGAACAAACACGGACTACAGCCCAAATATATTCAGTTGAAGTCGTACACTTAGGTTATAGTCATTCAAACTCATTTTTCAACCACGCAGCAAATTTCTTGTTAACAAACTATAGTTTTGGCAAGTTGGTCAGGACATCTACTTTGTGCAGGACACAAGTAATTTTTCCAAAGATTGTTTACAGACAGATTATTTCACTTATAATTCACTGTATCACAATTCCAGTGGGTCAGAAGTGTACATACATTACGTTGACTGTGCCTTTAAACAGCTTGGAAATTTTCCCAAAATTATGTCAAGGCTTTAGAAGCTTCTGATAGGGTAATTGACATCATAATTGACAGGTGTACCTGTGGATGTATTTCAAGGCCTACCTTCAAACTCGGTGACTCTTTGCTTGACGTCATGGGAAAATCAAAAGAAATCAGCCAAGACCTCAGAAAACAAATTGTAGACCTTCACAAGTCTGGTTCATCCTTGGGAGCAATTTCCAAACACCTGAAGGACCCATGTTCATCTGTACAAACAATAGTACGCTAGTATAAACACCATGGGACCACGCAGCCAACATACCGCTCAGGAAGGAGACACGTTCTGTCTTCTAGAGATGAACGTACTTTGGTGCGAAAAGTGTAAATCAATCTCAGAACTGCAATGGACCTTGTGAAGATGCTGGAGGAAACAGGTACAAAAGTATCTATATCCACAGTAAAACGAGTCCTGTATTGACATAACCTGAAAGGCCGCTCAGCAAGGAAGAAGCCACTGCTCCAAAACCAACATAAAAAAGCCAGACTACGGTTTGCAACTGCACATGGGGACAAAGATCGTAATTTTTGTCCCCATAATTTAATGTCCTCTGGTCTGATTAAACAAAAATAGAACTGTTTGGCCATAATGACCATCGTTATGTTTGGAGGAGAAAGGGGGAGGCTTGCATGCCGAAGAACACCATCCCAACTGTGAAGCACGGGGGTGGCAGCATCATTGTTGTGGGTGTGCTTTGCTGCAGGAGGGACTGGTGCACTTCACAAAATAGATGGCATCATGAGGAAGGAAAATTACGTGGATATATTGAAGCAACATCTCAAGACATCAGTTAAAGCTTGGTCGCAAATGGGTCTTCCAAATGGACAATGACCCCACGCATACTTCCAAAGTTGTGGAAAAATGGCTTAAGGACAACAAAGTCAAGGTATTGGAGTGGCCATCACAAAGCCCTGACCTCAATCCCATAGAAAATGTATGGGCAGAACTGAAAAAGCGTGTGCGAGCAAGGAGGCCTACAAACCTGACTCAGTTACACCAGCTCTGTCAGGAGGAATGTGCCAAAATTCACCCAACTTAGTGTGGGAAGCTTGTGGAAGGCTACCAAAACGTTTGACCCGATTTAAACAATTTAAAGGCAATGCTACCAAATACTAATTGAGTGTATGTAATCTTCTGACCCACTGGGAATGTGATGTAAGAAATAAAAGCTGAAAGAAATAATTCTCTCTACTATTATTCTGACATTTCACATTCTTAAAATAAAGTGGTGATCCTAACTGACCTAAGACAGGAATTTTTTAAATGTCAGCAATTATGAAAAACTGAGTTTAAATGTATTTGGCTATGGTGTATGTAAACTTCCGACTTCAAATGTATAAGGGCCGATTCATTAACGGTTGTAGGCCTACGTGGGCCGATAATGTGACTGGCCTTTAGCCTAGACCTAAATATTGTTGACTATTTCACATTTTTACAACACTATGGCCTGATAAGGGGAGAAAACTAGTTTTTAAACTTGTTAATGTAAAACGTTAAACGTAGAAAGACGTTGCTATATATGTACAATTTAAGAGAGACAAAATGTGAATTGCACAAAGCTAACGGTTTGCTCTCAAACAAGCGAAAGCGCATCAGAACAGAGCCACCCATTCAAAAGGCGCATGTTTCAACTAAAGATGGTGTAATTATTTGACTTGGTCATACAGCAGCTTTATGCAAATTAGGAGAACAATAGGCCTCCCCGATTATTCTTGCCTTGCTTCCCCACGCAGAGAAAAAGAAAGCACGCTCTGCCAAGTGATGCATGCACGCTCATCTGAAGATATTATTATAAAACGCAGGCGACCATAACTCTAGGCCTACTAGACAAAAATAATCGTAGATGATCGACCTTGTAAGCATATAGCGTACTCTCTAAACTTGATGGCTGTAAGATTGTATAGGCCTACATTTAAATGTAATGTATGCACAAAACTGACAATAAATCATCAGAAATAACCCTGACTACAAAACACAGTATGAAAATGCTCAATTTACATATCCTTTGGAAATACATTTTCAAAGAATTGAACCATGCAAGATTTCTGATTTTCTGAAAGTGTTTTATAATAGCCTACATGCAACTTAAAGTGCCTAAATTAAAAACATCAAACCAATCTTGATTTGAAGAAGGTAGACGATATATTAATTCCAAATGTAAACTTCAGAGTAAAACTTTGAAAACCAACTAATATTTCACAAAATGAATAATAGTAGGATACAGATGCATGGATTTGTTTCCAACAAGAACGTAACCTTATCAAACAAGAACAGTTTGTAAAAGGATATTTTTACAGACATAAAAATATTTTATCGTTGCACATGACATCCATATCACATTCCAGACAGAGCAACATTGGGCGCGCTCGGGCAGTGATTGGCGGTGAGTCTTATTTCACAGTGAAGGGGTCAATTTGCCTTTCAAACAAAAACGGGATATCCAGTGTGGGCAGACGTTCCCGTGGCTATTGTGTACCATGACCAGAACCCTTCTTATTACTTATAGTGGGATGTCTGATGTATAACTCCAGTTAAACTGCCGAGACAGACTCGTGCCCAAATAAATACATTCATACCAAATAATGTTTATTTTCAAGAAGTCTTGCCTTGTTTTTGTAAAACAATAACACTGCGTATCGACTTTTTGAAGATAGGGCCTTATACCAATGTCACACATACACATGTTGTTGGAGGTTCGTGCGTAAAAGCTTGCTTTTGACTGGGGGGAAAGTCCCATTAAACTACAATAGCCTACAACAACACGTGTGTGCCATTGCTTTACTATCGCCACTGACATCACTTTCTGCCCAAGTTTTTAGATTTTCATTTTGTTGTCTTTTATTCTAGTAATGCAAATAACCCCTTGCAACGTCTTTGTTGCCTTCTCAACCGGACCCCTCTCCAGTCCAGTCCCCGTCTTAATTCACAATTCTGATGATTGTGGCAGTGACGGACATTTCCTTTTGGCAGCTCCGTGGCCCCCAAAGGAGAGGCACAAAGCCGTGGCACGTGTGTATTTGTATAGAGAACCATCAAACCGTAAAAGGAGGAGGGCCCGGCGTGTGCCTCTGTCGGGGAGTGGCCGAGCGCACACATTAATGTAATAAACCGCAAGTACATCTGCTAAGCTATCTGCACATCCTTCAACGAAATCCACCAAACACGGGCTTTGAACCCTCCCACATCCAAATCCACTGGGATCTTCGTTTCGTCTGATTGGTTGAGGATGCGGCAACAAGGGGCGAGAACAATAGCATCATTCTGGCATAAAAAGAGTGCAGCTATGCCTTGGAGACGAAAACATTTCAGCACCACAGAGATCAATAGCTTAGCGAAAATATAAGTTAGCAACCGAGTCTCCTGGCGTGACTGTAATTTCACAAACCTGGATATCATCCGAGCCTTCGCCCACCTCTCCAAAGTGCCTTTCTGTCATTCGCAAAGATGCCTAAAGGATTCCTGGTAAAAAGAAACAAGAAATCAGCACATGTTTCCTACAGGACTCGTACAGATGAATATGAGCAGGAGCATCACATCCCAGCCTTTCAGAGTCAGGTGGACTCATCTCCGCCTGTCTCTATTGCGTCCAGTCCGGACCGCGCAGCTCCATCACCAGACATCGCAGCAGACGCCCCGGTCCCCAGTCTGGATGCTAAAGGGGTTCAGTTTGGCAACCAAGAGGCTGTGTACCAAGCCCTCTACAGCCCCACCAGGCCCATCAGCAAGGACCACGAGAGGAGATATTACGAAAGAAGTTTTAATCTAGGTTCGCCAATTTCTGCTGAATCATTCCCGACACCTGCCTCCCTCAGCAGTTTAGATCATCTCCTGTTCGCCCCCGTGGATTTGAAAATAGGCACTAGCAACAGCAACCGCAGCGGCACCACCAGCAGGATCCCTGCTACAGCCATCAGGGGCGGTACTAAGAGGCCCGCATCCGACACTGAGCGCAAGAGCAAACCTGCCCCCAAAAAACCCAAAGCCATCAGAAAACTGAATTTTGAAGACGAAATGACAACGTCTCCGGTACTTGGTTTGAAAATCAAAGAGGCTCCTGTCGACTTTAAACCCAGAACGCAGACGTCGGCAGGTGGGAAGCCGTTAGGAGAGTTTGTCTGTCAATTGTGTAAGGAAGCATACGCTGATCCATTTTCTTTGGCCCAGCACAAGTGCTCTAGGATAGTGAGAGTTGAGTACAGGTGTCCTGAGTGTGATAAGATGTTCAGCTGCCCGGCTAACCTCGCCTCTCACCGGCGCTGGCACAAACCGAGAGCGCAGAGTGCAGCCGGGATACCATCTACCCCGAGCATCAAATCTGAAATCGCCAAAATTCCCCCCGGTGTCAAGTCCACCCCAGAGGAAGCCAAAGACCCAAGAATCGAGCTTCTGAGTGACAGAGACTCCCCCAGCCCGGGTATGTCTGAATCGGGCTCAGAAGACGGTTTATACAACTGCCAACACTGTGGGAAGAGGTTTAAGCGCCAAGCATACCTAAGAAAACACATCCTGGGACACCAAGCCTTGCAGAATAAAATGTTCGAGGACCACACGTTTCAAAACAGCGACAGAGTGGAAGAGCAGGTGCCAGTGTCCTTAATCTCAGAGGAAAATACAAACCAAAGTCCCCTGAATCTAAGCCCCGTGGACTGCCTTCTCTGCCCCGTTTGCGGGGAGAATTTCCCCAACAGGGCCAGCCAGGAGAGACACTTGCGTCTCATGCACTCCTCCCAGGTGTATTCCTGCAAGTACTGCTCTGCCACTTTCTACAGCTCACCGGGACTCACGAGGCACATCAACAAATGTCATCCGTCGGAAAATAGGCAGGTGATCCTGCTTCAAATGCCCGTGCGCCCTGCTTGCTGAGCAAAGGGAGCGTTGGAAAACAAGTTAATTGCCTACACTACTGAAAGACAGGCAACTTGATGTTTAGATTGTGTGTTCGATGAGAGCTGTCCTATCCATGCCAATCAGATGGTTGTTGAATGCTTATCTATTTCTTGAAATAAAAAATAGGCATATATTTTGAGATTTCTCTCAAATAGTTTATTGAAAGAAAACAAAGTGTTAGTTTGACTGTTAAAGGTATTTTTCTAGGACAGCTGCACACGTGCTCAAGTAGCCTAATAGCTTCTAGACCTAAGAACTGTTTCATTTTCCCTCATAAAAGCCTTTTAATTCACAGACTGTGAATTTCTGTTTCATTAAGCTTTATGCTAACTTATGAATCACAGGACAGACTTATCAACTTTGTCTCAAAAACGTGCAAATATCGAATCATTCCCTTTTAGTAGAACCACAAATGCCTTTAGAATATAGCCTAAACACATCTAAACTCTGCTGTACAACTGCCTTAAAAAAGTCAACATAATGATTGTTTTAATTTTGAATGCTGGCACATATTTTATTATTAATTGTTGCAATATTGTTTCGTCATAATACTTGTATTTATTTATTTATTCTATTTGCAATTCTATTCTGTAATTTATTGTTGTATTGTGTGATTATTCTGTGTCATTCTGGCAGTTCACATGTGGTAGCCAAATGTTTTGTCAAAATTAGGAGTTGTGATAATTGTCGTGGACCGGTCTAAATCTTCAATCTCCACAGCTCTTGTAAAACGTAAAGCTCTTATCTTAGATACAATCTTTTTCTATGAACATTTTTATTTTCTTAAATGTTGGCTTTTATAGCGCTTTGATTGTATGTGTACACTGTTGTCATCTATCTGTCCATCGAAATAAAAAAATATTTTCAAAATGAAACCATTTATTTTGCTATAGTTTGACATTGACACAAACTGTCTTGAATAATACTACTCCTACATCACCCAGGTCTGCCTGCCCTCCCTGACTTCAAGTCATATCAACAAGAAAATAAACGGACCTATAGGGAAGTATTCATTAAAATGGATGTCAGAAATAATTATTTGTCCTTTAGAAAAACAAAACAATACCATTTGTATCGTGTAAATGATATATTATGGAAATCCACCTGGGTAGAAACTCAAGAGACACAATCTTCAGCCGAATAATTCTAAATGGTAGGCTATTGGGAAAGGGGTGCATATGGGGAAAAAGTTGTCTTGAAAATAATTCTTATTCTTTCATTTTCTCCACTGGCCTACACAAAATATCATATGCAATTTCTCTCAGCTTCACAACATTAATTTGGCTATTTGTGTGAATCTTCAGGCTATGTGAAAGCTCAAAACAAAACATAGATGAAGCCTACTCAAGTGGGTAATTAGTAAAGGATGTATAATAGCCTAATTACCATGGATACTCAAGCCATGATGCAGGCATATTCACTACGGATGCATCATTTCTACAATGATGTGACTGATGTCAGAGACTACTTTTCAAGGACTGTACTCCTCTAAACAAACCAACCTAATTCCTCAAAGACCCCTTTCAGGTTTCATTTAACTGGGATTGCATCAGATGCCAGCAATTTTTTATAGGCAACGGAAAAGATACCCTAAATTGATCGTCACTGTATTATTGATATGATGATTCAAGCCTGGTTTTGGTTTCTATAAAGAAGAGACAGAGAGCACTTAGCTTCCAGTCATAAATTGCCATAATGCTTGGTCAGAACATGGCTCAGGACAAAGAGGTGATGACCACACAACTCACCTCAAGATCAGAAGGACATTTCTCTTTTCTTGAGGAGACTCAGAATTTGATTTCCCCTTTTTAAATGGCTGCCTGACTGTCGAGGCTGAACATCCAGGTTCACATACACTCCCCATGGAGAGAAAGATTGGTAACAACTTCCAGAAGTGCGTGTGTGGCTTCAGCCAGCCCATGAGAGGGTAATGATCACTGTTAGGTCAGGACTGTGGATACCGTCATGTAGTTCACTAATGAGGACAGGCCTCTAGGCAGTAATCAGTAGACATTTGTAACTCTTAATATGTCACAATGTGAAAATTACTGTTCACATACACTGAGTGTACAGAACATTATAAACACCTGCTCTTTCCATGAAATCGACTGACCAGGTGAATCCAGGTGAAAGCTGGGATCCCTTATTGATGTCACTTGTTATATCCACTTCAAATCAGTGTAGATGAAGAAGAGACAGGTTAAAGAAATATTTGTTTTAACCTTGAGACTTGGGACTGTGTATGTGTGCCATTCAGAGAGTGAATGGGCAAGACAAAAGATTTAAGTGCCTTTGAACGAGGTATGGTAGTAGGTGCCAGGCACACCGGTTTGTGTCAAGGTTTTTCACGCTCAACAGTTTCCAGTGTGTATCAAGAATGGTCCACCACCCAAAGGACATCCAGCCAACTTGACACAACTGTGGGAAGCATTGGCGTCAACATGGGCCAGCATCACTGTGTAGAGTCCATGCCCCGATGAATTGAAGCTGCTGTGAGTGGGGGGGTGAAACTCAATATTAGTAAGGTGTTCCTAATGTTTGGTATACTCAGTGAGTCTTGAACCTATACCTTCTGCAGATCACTTTTAGTCTCCTTTCTTAACTTGTGAATATTCAAATCACATAATGTAGACAAACGCAGGAGAGCTTCAGACGGTCCAAAGGGACATGGTCAGGCAAGATAGACGGACAGACACACATCACCAATTATCCTCTTAAGTCTAACAAGTAACAGTCCTCCCAGTGTTGGCTAGGTGCTGTAGACTTTGCACCTGTACCTTCGGTGGGGGCCCATTATCCCAGCCTCCTCTCCTGGAGCAGCAGGGGAACAGATGGGAAGGGGGTCAGGTTACCCCGGCTGCTGCTTCTGGGCCAGGGTTGAAAAACCAAGACAACAGCACCATCAAGTCACCCCTACACCCCATCGACCCCCCCCCCCCAAAGCCAGAGGTTACAGTCAACCTGTCACTGCAGCCAAAGCAGCAGATTCTCACGAGATGATTCATGGAGGATAGGCGTTACTGTGACAGGGTTAGGTAGTAACCATCTCTGTAATGACAGTTTTAAAGGAAAAGGTTGAATTTACTTTCTCTACTTCCGCACCACTGCTATGAAAAAAAAAAACATTCAGATCAATAGACCCATACAAATAACACAGAGAACACATAGGATTTCAAATTGATTTAATGAAATGTTTTTGATTTTCACATTTCTAATAAAGATAGCATGACTTCAGTCATTAAAAACAGTTTGATATGTTAACAAGTAATGATGAAATCTTCAAGCCTTTTTCCCCTCTTCCTCTTATACAAATATTATATTACAGGCATTAATATATTTATGGTAAAGGACTAAAACCCTCAATTTGACACAATGTACAGGATTCCTAAACCAAAACCTAGAATTAACACTAACTCTGTTGCTTCACATGAGTTGAACCAGTCTTGAGTAAGACACAATCCTTGCCCTGGTCAAATCAAACCTTACGCCCATTTACTCCCATATATAACAGGGATCCCATCCACAACATCTAATCTACAATCTAGACTCCATAAGAAGACTGGTAAAAAGAGCTGGGTAGTTCTTTACAGTGGCTACTGGGAAGGTGAAAGCATTGATCTGACTCAGGTCAGTATTTACATACATTCTTCAAATTCACAAAATGGACTTCATTATCTCTGAACGAACTCTCCGTTCATGCCTCCTATGTTATTAATCAGTGCTTGGGAAAGAAAGGGACACAAAAAAAGAGAGAACAAAATGAAAGAAAGAGAGGATGTACAGGTAAGGCAAAGTAGTGCAACAGACAGTGATGCAGCTCTGATGGAACACTGCATAATGTGTGCGTAACACCTGGCTTCCATGGCAACCCAAAGGCGCAGGTTGTGGCGAAGGAGGCAGCGTGAGTAGCATAGCGCCAGCCTGCCTGTTGCTAAGAGGGTCGCCAGAGTACAGCGCTGGTATGCCTTCTAACTCCCCAGCCCCCCACCCCTCCACTGTGGCCTCACGAGGTTACTCAGGGTGCATCATGGGAAATAGGAGGAGTAGGTGCCATTTGATTCCAATTCAGAGAGAAAGGAGAACAGAGCACCTCAAATAAAGACGAAACAAAAGTGGGCCAAACCCAGTCAATCTGTTCATATAAAACGTGTGAGGACGGGGAGGACAAGACGCTGACCTTTACAGTCACACAGGGGGAAAAAACAGTCTCTCCCTCTAGAACAAAAGACATGAGACAGGAAGGCAAGGCTAGCCGTTTAGCTCTTGCAATTAACAGAAACAAAATAAATCCAATGATGTCTAACAGTGGTTTACAGTGGTGGGGGTCTTGGAATGGATCTTGGTGGACAGACATTACACAGGCACTGTGAGAAGCTCCTTCACAAATACACACAGCCATACAGACACACACACGGATGCGCATACACACACACCAGTGCATGGAGTTAAGATTCACCTGAGGCTCTGGTGGCGTTTTCCTTTAAAACAACACATGTATACATTATACAACACCACAAACATCAAATAAAGCAATTTACATCCAAGAATAAAAGAGAAAATACACATTCATTGCTAGTTTATCAACGACAGTGAGTGCAAAAGTTCATCTGCAGGAACATTGGAATGTCATTCTTAACTTTACAACACGAGAGAACAATGTCAGAGGAAGAGCCAGATGGAAGTTACTGGATTACAGGTTATGAACCCAGGTTAAACAATCCTACACAGGGTAACATCACTAAACAATTAGAAATGCAGTCTTTTCTCATTTCCAGCAGAGTTGCATAAATCAAAGGAAGACAAAAACCCATCAGAATCCATTTAAAAAGGTCCTTACAGCGATAAAAAACCCAACACAAGTTTCGATTCACCTCGGGGATGGAAAGACATCATTGATTGTCCACTCCAGGTTCATAACTATTAAAAACAGACTCCTACTGCATTGGCTCACAGCCCTCCGTAACCAGGAAGTGTGTGGTGTGGTGCAGCATTATGCTAGAGCAGCACCTCCTATGTCAGCCCTTCCACCTCTCCACAACATGAGGATGAGTATGGTCCAAACAGAAAAACAGGCTTCCATGGCTCAAGGCCAAGGCCAAAACAACACACTTAAATATGATCCTATCCTGTCAGCAGCAAGAGTATCATCAGTGATTTACAGAGCAGAATTGCAGGGGGGGATGGGAGATGGGAAAACCATGAAATGAGTCCCTTTTGGGTAGTGTAACTTGGTGAAGAAAAATACGTATAATTTTAACATTTAACATGTGTTCATAAAGAACACATGTTCAACTTAATAAAAAACAGGTTTTACCATCTCAAGAGGTTAAATAAAAAGATTAAGTGCCTATTAAGTGCCAAAAAAAGTAACAGGGTTGATGATTTCACCCTGAACAGGCAGTCAACCCACTGTTCCTAGGCCGTCAATGTAAATAAGAATTTGCTCTTAACTGACTTGCCTAGTTAAATAAAAGGTTAAATTAAAAAAATGAAATAAAATTCTTAAATCCGCCATAATTCCCCTTGCGACAGGGGGATTGGAAGCTTGTGTTCAGGGACAGGGAGGGGCAATTGAATGCAGCTTCACCACTTTAGAAATAAAATAAAAAACATTTCTAGCCTGTCTATCTATGAGTAACAGGGTTAATGTGTTATGCTCGACCTGCTCAGTTCTCCACCACAAAACACCAGAAAATAGGCAAAAAGATAACCAGCTCATCAAGAACCTGTTTAAACACTAGGATTTTACTATGAGATGTTCAACGTTTCTTTTGAAAAAATGATTACTAGTACATTATAGTAAAAGTTCACATAGCAGGGTTGACCTTAAAATGAGGGAATGACTTTGTTAAAGTAATACTTGGAGGAATTTGGGGGTTAAGTGGGTTAACATCTTCCGAAAAGTCAGAGGGAAATGTCAAAACGCTGCATTTTGGCACTTCAGCAAGTCTTTATTCATGAAAGAAAAACAGATTGATTGAATTCTCCATGTGGAGTCTTTTAAAGAGCACTTAATTTAATATAAGAGGCTTTTAAAATTCAATATTGGTGCACAATTTCTACTAAGAAATATCAAAGGGGTACAAAAGGAACTCATTTTGTGGAAAGACCTTTACCAAAATGCATATGGGTGATCAAATTCATTTTCTATGTCACAACCATAGAGATCCTTGTTGTCACATAGAAAGGGAATTTTGAAATGTTGATGATATGTGGACTTTAAGCCACCAGACATGATTGTTCAGTCAATTCCCTGTCTATATTTAATCGCTGTACTGACTGACAAGAGATATTAATCAGATTCTTTCAGAAAATGCAGCAACATCGGAACAAACTTCAATAGCTTAAATCTTTTCTTCAGGTCAAATATGCAGTTTAACAGTAAAACAATTGGAAATGTATCAACGTATCAATAACTGCCACATA
Source organism: Oncorhynchus mykiss (assembly GCF_057628025.1). Lineage (NCBI taxonomy): Eukaryota > Metazoa > Chordata > Actinopteri > Salmoniformes > Salmonidae > Oncorhynchus > Oncorhynchus mykiss. The sequence goes on along the minus strand of NC_143046.1, from coordinate 61,991,905 downwards.
AATAAAAAATTGCAATAGGCTCCAGTTATATGTTTAAACGAGATATAAAACAAACAACGCACACACCCAAACTGCAGTCATGAGGGGTTAAGGTATGAGGTTTCACAGCAGGACCTGTAGTAAAGACGAAGCAGGGAAGGTTTGGGAGGTGGGTCGGGCGAGAGAGCTCAGTTGGAAGATTTGCTTATGGCGCTGGCTGATCGGCGGAGTTTTCCGGAAACTCTGTTCTTTGTGGCACGGGGAATCGTGGGGGAGACCTGGTCCGCCTGGTCCGTTCCTAAAGAAACACTGAGCTCAGCACTCGTGCTGCCGCTGAGAGAGCCTGGAGAGTGAGAGGGAGGGGATGAGAGAAGGGATAGAATTGGGGAGAAAGATGGAGAGAAGTGGTGAGACGTGGCAGGCTAACATAGCGCTGATAAGACTGGCATACTCCATGTTCTGACTGCCATGCATGTCATCGCTCCCCGTCCCCCAAAGCAGACACCCCAAACGGCTTACTCCCTCTAAGGTGAAATGTATAATAACAAAACAAAACAGAAACAGGTGTATAGATTGATTTGAACCTTTAATTCCTCACAGTTTGCAAAGTGGCACGTGTGTGGTCTAGATCAAGCTATATACACAATCAGATGCAATGTTCACCATTCTTTCATCACGTGCTTTGACTGGCTAGACTAGAGGCTACTAGGGGAGAGAGGCTGGATATTTCTCCCAACACTTTGGGTTTGGGAGGGCAGATGCTTGCATGAGTAGGGGAAAAAAACGCAATCTATTTTAAACCACGTGGTCCTAAGAATAAAATTGCCTTCGCTGTTCAGTGACAGATTGTTCAAGTTCTAAAATGGTGTATTGTAAAAAGTGAATGGAACATTATGTTAACAGGACAGGCATGTCGCGAGCATGTGGAGAGACGCCTTTTGTTCAACATTGTGGATCGGGGCTCCCGAGTGGTGCAGCGGTCTAAAAGCACTGTATCTCAGTGCTAGAGGGGTCACTACAGACCCTGGTTCAATTCCAGGCTGTATCACAACCGGCCGTGATTGGGAATCCCATAGGGCGGTGCACAATTGGCCCAGCGTCGTTCGGGTTAGGGTTTGGCTGGGGTAGGCCGCCACTGTAAATAAGAATTTGTTCTTAACTGACTTGCTTAGTTAAGTAAAGGTTAAATAAATACAAAATAAAAATGATTACAGGCTGCAAGCAGTGAAAAGTGAGGGGGAGGCCGGTAAGCGCAAACATATTTTGCGTACAGCCCCCAACGCATCTTAGCGATGCCTCAAGTTGAAACAACTTTCCGGCTTTGGCCAAGATGGCATCTGGTTGCCTATTTTCTTTCCTCCACTTTTTTCTCTCCATCTTTCTGAAGCATCTCAAGTTCCTGCAGCTAAAAGGGACAGCAGATGGCTGCAGTAACAGACACTCAGCCCAGCGGACACAAGCATCCCCGACTTCCACTCAGTCAGAGGGGGAGGGGTTAAGGGTGTGTGTGGGTGGGTGGGTGTGGGTGTGTTAGCAGAATGGATCTTCATGATGCATGTGAAAAGAACAGAGGAGGGCTGTGAGTCAATGTAGGGGCAGGCCTAAACCAAGTCCAACCCTGCAGCCCCACTTCCAACTCCAGAATTCCACTAGCTTCCACTTTGACCATTCCACCACTTGAACTTCCCCGCTGGCCATGCCACGCCCCACCCTCTCGTAGAGTTGTTGGATAATGGGGAGGGAAGTGGCCCGCTGGGCCACAGATAAGATAACCCTCTCAGGTAAAGGCCTCCACACAGACGTTACATTTACTAGCCCACCAGCATGCTACCTAGAACCCACCCATGCAATGGACACCTCTATAGATTGAGTGATCGGTTTAATACCCAATAACAACACACTCATGCTTGTTTCAAATTGCAGCACTTTGGGCTGCATATATCATATATATCATATGCAGCCCAAAAATGACACAAACTTAAGTTGATTATTAAAATAACACATGCATAATATATCTCCAGGGTGAAACAAAAATCTCCCAAGACTTCAATTGGCCGGTGTCTGACTGGTTCATCATTACACTCAGACTCAGAGCAACCAAGGTAATTCCTCTGAGCTCCCCCTTAAAGGGATACGTCGGGATTTTGGCAACTTCCCCTGAGTCAGATGAACTCAGGGATACAATTTATGTCTCTGCATCCAGCATTAAGGAAGTCAGAAGTCATTTGGCAAGCCGGTGCAAACTAGTGTTACCGTCGACTTCCAGTCGTTGCAATATCTACTAGCATGCTAGCAGTTTCCATAGACGTCCAGTCTTTGTGCTAACGGCAGTTAGCAATTGCGCTACCGTTAGTTAATAACTTACTTTAAACTGCCTGCTGCGACATAAAACTAGTCTCCACGAGTTCATCTGACTCTGGGGAAGTAGATAAAGGGCTTTATTGCCAAAATCCTGAATTATCTCTTTAACAACTATCCTGAGAGAGGCCATGATGGGGCAGAGACCTGCACAGGGTGCCTTTAATCAGAGATCCATTCATAGAAATAAAAAGAAAGAGAGAGAGAAAGAGAGAGAGAAAGTGAGAGAGAAAAAGGAGAGAGAAAAAGGAGAGAGACAACCCCCCCCCCCCCAAAAAAACAAACAAAGGACATAAATGGGCCTCATCCCCATCGGTCCCCTGCAGCATTTCAAAAAAGCTTAAATGACAGACGTTTTCTTCCAGTAGGGCAGGTGTTAGTATCACATTCTGCCCCAGGCGAACAGGGGAGAAAAACAGCGCTGGGGAGATAAATATAAAGGCGTGACATGCAGAAGCTTAGCCAGAGAGAAGAGTGGCTGTGTTGCTCATGCTACTACTGAGGTGCTAATTGTCCCGAACCGTGCAGCGTCACTCGCAATTACCGCCTGGATAAATAGAGAACACAATCCCCATATAACGTCATATCAACCAACCCCCCATACAACTTTATGTTAACGTTCCTTTAAAAAGCGGTAGTTGGGTAAATAAAGCGTGTTAGTACCAAATAAAGGAGAAACCAGAGATGAGTGAACGGGTGAGCGAGGGTAGGCTCTAGGGCGACACACAAGCTTCCGGCCGGTGCTCGGGGCTTACCTTGTTCAATTACTGTAATGACACCTTTAACATGTTTTAATCTAAAAGAAAAACAGACAGTAGAGCGTCACATTAAGACAGACAGTCACCACAACACAGCCCTGCTGTGGACCGACAGTCACCACAACACAGCCCTGCTGTGGACCGACAGTCACCACAACACAGCCCTGCTGTGGACCGACAGTCACCACAACACAGCCCTGCTGTGGACCGACAGTCACCACAACACAGCCCTGCTGTAGACCGACAGTCACCACAACACAGCCCTGCTGTAGACCGACAGTCACCACAACACAGCCCTGCTGTGGACCGACAGTCACCACAACACAGCCCTGCTGTAGACCGACAGTCACCACAACACAGCCATGCTGTGGACAGACAGTCACCACAACACAGCCCTGCTGTGGACCGACAGTCACCACAACACAGCCCTGCTGTGGACCGACAGTCACCACAACACAGCCCTGCTGTGGACCGACAGTCACCACAACACAGCCCTGCTGTGGACCGACAGTCACCACAACACAGCTCTGCTGTGGACCGACAGTCACCACAACACAGCCCTGCTGTAGACCGACAGTCACCACAACACAGCCCTGCTGTAGACCGACAGTCACCACAACACAGCCCTGCTGTAGACCGACAGTCACCACAACACAGCCCTGCTGTAGACCGACAGTCACCACAACACAGCCCTGCTGTAGACCGACAGTCACAACACAGCCCTGCTGTAGACCGACAGTCACCACAACACAGCCCTGCTGTAGACAGTCACCACAACACAGCCCTGCTGTAGACTGACAGACAGTCACCACAACACAGCCCTGCTGTAGACCGACAGACAGTCACCACAACACAGCCCTGCTGTAGACCGACAGACAGTCACCACAACACAGCCCTGCTGTAGACCGACAGACAGTCACCACAACACAGCCCTGCTGTAGACCGACAGTCAGGGAGGGAGGTGAGGGGGACATTCAGGAAGCCTGTGTGGTTAGTTAGTGTCACAGTGAGGATCACAGTCATACAAGAAACAAGGAAACAGGACGCATCCAATAAGACATTTAATATGTTAAGAGACATTATCAGACAGCGAGACGTCCACTTTTGTGTTGGTTGGAGTCTCTTGGGCGCTCTTGATTGGTAAATGATTTCTGTAACTTTACATTGCATAGGTTGGTATGACTCATATTATAAAATAAGAATATGTTGGGCTGAATTATGTGAAAAGCTCCTGAACAAGTTAAACACCATGAGATAGAGATCAGTGTTAGAGGAAAAAAAAGGCATATTACCATATCTGTGTTTTACAACTCATTATAAACCGGGTGGTTCCAGCCCTGAATGCTGATTGGCTGAGAGCCGTGGAATATCAGACCGTATACCACGGGTATGACAAAACATGTATTTTTACTGCTCAATTACATTGGTAATCAGTTTATAAATAGCAATAAGGCACCTCAGGGGTTTGTGGTATATTGTCAATGTACCACGGCTAAGGTCTGTATCCAGGCACTCCGCGATGCGTCGTGCATACAGTGCCTTGCGAAAGTATTCGGCCCCCTTGAACTTTGCGACCTTTTGCCACATTTCAGGCTTCAAACATAAAGATATAAAACTGTATTTTTTTGTGAAGAATCAACAACAAGTGGGACACAATCATGAAGTGGAACGACATTTATTGGATATTTCAAACTTTTTTAACAAATCAAAAACAGAAAAATTGGGCGTGCTAAATTTTGCTGCGATTACAGCTGTAAGTCGCTTGGGGTATGTCTCTATCAGTTTTGCACATCGAGAGACTGAAATTTTTTCCCATTCCTCCTTGCAAAACAGCTCGAGCTCAATGAGGTTGGATGGAGAGCATTTGTGAACAGCAGTTTTCAGTTATTTCCACAGATTCTCGATTGGATTCAGGTCTGGACTTTGACTTGGCCATTAACACCTGGATATGTTTATTTTTGAACCATTCCATTGTAGATTTTGCTTTATGTTTTGGATCATTGTCTTGTTGGAAGACAAATCTCCGTCCCAGTCTCAGGTCTTTTGCAGACTCCATCAGGTTTTCTTCCAGAATGGTCCTGTATTTGGCTCCATCCATCTTCCCATCAATTTTAACCATCTTCCCTGTCCCTGCTGAAGAAAAGCAGGCCCAAACCATGATGCTGCCACCACCATGTTTGACAGTGGGTATGGTGTGTTCAGGGTGATGAGCTGTGTTGCTTTTACGCCAAACATAACGTTTTGCATTGTTGCCAAAAAGTTCAATTTTGGTTTCATCTGACCAGAGCACCTTCTTCCACATGTTTGGTGTGTCTCCCAGGTGGCTTGTGGCAAACTTTAACCAACACTTTTTATGGATATCTTTAAGAAATGGCTTTCTTCTTGCCACTCTTCCATAAAGGCCAGATTTGTGCAATATACGACTGATTGTTGTCCTATGGACAGAGTCTCCCACCTCAGCTGTAGATCTCTGCAGTTCATCCAGAGTGATCATGGGCCTCTTGGCTACATCTCTGATCAGTCTTCTCCTTGTATGAGCTGAAAGTTTAGAGGGACGGCCAGGTCTTGGTAGATTTGCAGTGGTCTGATACTCCTTCCATTTCAATATTATCGCTTGCACAGTGCTCCTTGGGATGTTTAAAGCTTAGGAAATGTTTTTGTATCCAAATCCGGCTTTAAACTTCTTCACAACAGTATCTCGGACCTGCCTGGTGTGTTCCTTGTTCTTCATGATGCTCTCTGCGCTTTTAACGGACCTCTGAGACTATCACAGTGCAGGTGCATTTATACGGAGACTTGATTACACACAGGTGGATTGTATTTATCATCATTAGTCATTTAGGTCAACATTGGATCATTCAGAGATCCTCACTGAACTTCTGGAGAGAGTTTGCTGCACTGAAAGTAAAGGGGCTGAATAATTTTGCACGCCCAATTTTTCAGTTTTTGATTTGTTCAAAAAGTTTGAAATATCCAATAAATGTCGTTCCACTTCATGATTGTGTCCCACTTGTTGTTGATTCTTCACAAAAAAATACAGTTTTATATCTTTATGTTTGAAGCCTGAAATGTGGCAAAAGGTCGCAAAGTTCAAGGGGGCCGAATACTTTCGCAAGGCACTGTAAGAACAGCCCTTAGCCGTGGTATATTGGCCATATACCACAGCCCCTCATGCCTTAGTGCTTAAATATACCACGTACTAATGAAACAGTGCTTGTGTATGTGCATATGATAACACAATTAATCTGCACTGAAGTACATACAACGTGCTGTCCCGCGAACAAACAAAAACCACCGACCAGGTTGACCTCTCTGACACATGGTGAAAGCTAGAGGCTCTTCAGTAGCCAACCGGTGCTGTTAAAGCAGAGGTAGACGAGGAAAGCAGGTGTTGTCTCCAGACAGACAGTGGTTTAAGGGTGAGAGAGGGAGGCCTGTCTAGACTCTGGGGAGTTGAGAGCTCTTCAGTTTGAATCCATTAGCAGCTGGGTCTCATGAGAGAAGTTGTTTACCTCTTTAAAAATCCACATTTATTCAACCCGTTGAATAATCATGTGTAACTCCAGCTTCACATGTATTGCAGCCCGTGTAGAACTCCATAGGAAAACGTACAGTCCATAGGCAAACCAACATGCCAACAAACCACATGAATCCAAATCCAGATAGACAGAGCACAACCCTCTAATGAGTGACATTGCAGACCCTCAGTGCGGGGATGACAGCAATCTACTGTGTGTTTATAAGATGGGTCATGCAGGAGGAGGACGATGGGGGGGGGGGGTGATTGAGGTTCACTGAGATGGCGTAGCTGTGGGGTCAGAGGTGAAGGACAGGTTAATGTTGCTGGTGGAGGGTAGACAATGGGCATCCAGCTTGGCCCAGGGGTACTCCACGTCCCAAACCATCCCCGGCCAACACCTGCACGCTGCCCATCATGGATGACATGTTAGTAGAGCAATGAGCCAAAGCAGGAGTATTGACAAGCACACACACTGCAGCAGCATATGGAACGACAAGCACCACAATAGATTCAGCTGCGGGACGATTTCGTCTTAAACGCACGGTCAGGGGGCCAGAACCTAATTACAAATCATTTGTCAATCGCCCGCAAGAACATATACACTGTGTGCACAAAACATTAGGAACACCTAAACAGAACAGCCACAATTCGTCGAGGCATGGACTCTACAGGGTGTTGAAAGCGTTCCACAGGGATGTTGGCCCACGTTGACTCTAATGCTTCCCACAACTGTATCAAGTTGGCTGGATGTCCTTTGGGTGGTGGATCATTCTTGATACACACAGGAAACTGTTGTGCGGAAAAACCCAGCAGCGTTGCAGTTCTTGACACACTCAAACCAGTGAGCCAGGCACCTACTACTACCCGTTCAGAGGCACTTAAATCTTTTGTCTTGCCCATTCACCCTCAATGGCACACAGACTCCATGTCTCAAGACCTGTTGATGCATAGAACCATACACAGGACATAAACATGCCGTATGTTATGAACATAAATGTGTTGCACATTATCCACACTACTGCTAGAAATACATGAAAATATGGTGACAGAAAAACGACAATTTCAAAACAACTTCTCAGAAAAGACAGGAATGCCTGGTTTATCACTAGAAGAAGCTGCAAGCACCTGTGTGTTCATTTTTATTTTACCTTTATTTAACTAGTCAGTTAAGAACACTCTTATTTTCAATGACGGCCTAGGAACAGTGGGTTAATTAACAGCCTTGTTCAGGGGCAGAACAACAGATTTTTACCTTGTCAGCTCGGGGATTTGATCTCGCAACCTTTCGGTTACTAGTCCAATGCTCTAACCACTAGGCTACCTGCCGCCCGTATGCGTGTGCGTGTACTACTAGGACTTAACCTCCCCCTTGTTTAAAAGATTACCAGGTGAAGACCGCATGCAGACCAAGAATGAGTCCTGAAATTGCCCTGCATCTCTGTGGCGTGGAGCTGTGCCAAGAAACAGTTGATGCAGAGGGCCAGCTGATTACAAACCCACTGTGGACAAAAGCCTAAATCCTGGACACACACAAATGTATGCATACACCACACACACTTTTACATAGACACACAAACAGAAGCAATAGCCCAAAAATGATGTTTGCCCATTTATTTCTATATTTCCACTGCATTAAAGAGGGTTAGTATATTAAGTCTTGCTGTTGGCTGCTCTCAGCAGACACAGCTGATGCACAATACTGTGAAACCAATCCTCATTTAACAATATGAGAAAATAATGGTTTATTGTCTGGCCTCTGCTCCCATAATCCCAATGAGGAGCCAACCAGGTATCCTACTCCTGCCCCACTACAGAAGAGCCCACTGCTGAAATAACCCACAACAGCAGAGGATAGACATGACCCGGCGCTGGGTAATTACATGTCTTTTCTCCATCCCTCTTTCTCGCTCGCTGGTTCAATCTCTCCCTTTCTGTTTACCTCTGCCTTTCTATCGCTCCCTCCCACTCCCCGAGGAATAGTCCCTGTTTAGTATTCTGGATGATGAAAAAGGTCAATAGAGGTCAGTTTAGGACTTATTTTATTTGAGAAAATATTTATTTGCACCAAAGTAAACTATTGATAGACAACAATACAGATAAACAAATAAAAACAGTGTGCAGGTGTGGTTGGGACTCCTGTCCACCTCTGCAGTAAAGGGAGCAGACTGTAATTATGTTAATAGACCTGCTACCCCCTGCCTCTGCCAGTCTGCTTATCAACCCTGCCTTCTGGGGCTTCACACTGAGATCTGGACAACGCACACACACACACACACACACACGCGCACACACACACACGCACGCACGCACGCACGCACGCACACACACACACACACACACACGTAGACCAGACACACGCGATAACAGATTCAGTTATCACAAAGTAGAACAGCACAAGTGTCCAGTTTTATCATTGCTGTATCGATTGGATGCTAGTGGTGGTGTTGTTGTTGTCATAGACCCATCAGATCTAGGCCAGGCAGGACAGGAGGAGGAGACATTGTTTAATGAAGTCCCCCTCCCTCTCCTCCTCCTGACCTCTGGAGGACAACAGTGTGAGCCCAGTGTTCACCCTCAACTGTTAGTTACTACACATCTCTGGTACGGGGACGGAGGCTCCGATAAGAAGAGTCCGATCACATACACTTGGCTTGACCCACATTCAATCATGTCATATGTATATTTCGATCAGGCTGATTAAATGAGAGAGAGACAAAAACAGATAAGAGGAGGTGAGATGAAACAGTACACAGCGAGACAAGGAGCAGGGCCCAACTAAGTTGTTGAGCCACGGGTGAAGTCTTTGATGCTGCTGCTCAGACAGTGGAGAGAGATTGGCCCTGTTGCCTTTGATATACACCAGAGTGTGGGTGTGAGGAGACAAGGACCAGGAAACAGAGATGGAGGGGCCTGAAGAGGGCTAACAGGTGTGCTGCTGTGGAGGAAGAAAGGAGGAAGTGGAGGAAGAGAGGAGGAGAGCATGGGATTCTTACCTGTCCCACTCATTGGGTAGTAGCTGGGTGAAGGGGAGAAGACCTGGGAGGCAAAGTCCTCAAAGGTCATGACCTCCCGGTGGTTCTGCACGATGGCCTCCAGGTACAGCGCCCGCTCCTCATAGCTGGGGCCAGGGTTAAGGAAAACCAGAGGAAGAGACCAAGAAAACGGATCATTTACAGCCCAATGAAATCGAAACAAAAGTGCTAAATTCATCAATACAGGAACTTAGTCAATCAAGACAAAACAACCGGTGAAGAAAACCCATCGCACCGTCACATAGAGAAAATAGCCTCTCTGACCAAAAACAGTAGCAGACACAGACAAAAGGCAGCATGAGTAGACAGAGGAGTAGCAATAACCAGACCGTTGGAGAGGACACTCAGCCTGGCCACGCAGCCACAAATGGGAAAGCAGTCACCAAATAAAAACACTACAGGCATGACCCTCCTCTCGCCTCTCCTTGGCCTAGTGGTTAGAGCATAGGACTAGTAACCGAAAGGTTGCAAGATCGAATCCCCGAGCGGACGAGATAAAAATCTGCCGTTCTGCCCCTGAACAAGGCAGTTTACCCACTGTTCCTAGGCCGTCATTGAAAATAAGAATTTGTTCTTAACTGACTTGCCTAGTTAAATAAAGGTAAAATAAAATAAAAATCCTTGGGCACTCTAATAGAACCCCTGCGGGAGGCAGAGAGATGCTTTCGGACATCCCTCCCACCCTGGCACTTCTCCAACCCGTCAGGGAGAAAATTGTAGACATTTCAAATTCAGAGTGGCAGGCAGGGAGAGCAACCTGGGAATATGGTGCCGGATGGATACAGACAGACAGTCATAGAACATAACAGAATAACAAAAAGGGCTCAAAATGCTGCTCTCTGTGTGTGTGTGTGTGTGTGTGTGTGTGTGTGTGTGTGTGTGTGTGTGTGTGTGTGTGTGTGTTAGAATGTCACTAACTATGCTAGCTGTAGGTTTCCGTCTTTCCTTCTAGATAACTGCACCTAACAAATGGTTATTCAGTCACCACGTCAAGAGTCGACCCAAACAGGCATCTACTACAGCCCCCGACTCCAGGAACCTGCTGGCCTCATTCCGCTCTCATTAACAGACTGCTGCTTGTAGTAAGTGTTGCTAGGCTGTTGCTAAGGCCCCTCTGCTCTGGTAGAGTGTTGGTGAGAAGAAGGGCTGGCACTGGTAGTGGATGTTACTGGGAATGTGTATGGGCTGGACTAAGCTGGGTTGGCTAAAATGGAATGGACTGGGCACATGCTGGCACAGCAGGGGTTGAGGCAGTCATGACGAATGGCTGAAAGGCAGCCGTTTCAAACTGGGGCTGACGAGCACCTGAGCCTAGGGCCTGGGCCAGCCTGAGGACAGGCAAGCTGCTCACCACACGGTGGGAGGGAGAGCGGCATGGAGAAAGAGAGGGAGATAAGCTTCATTGGTGCAGCAAGTCTGTTCTAAATCCACGGAGTAGGGGCAACACAAGGGCATGGGTTAAGATCACCTGAGCTGTGTGTGAGGCTGCCAGTAAAGATAGCTGTGAGGCTGCACAGTGATCTTTTACCTGCCTCCAGATCCCGCTGATTCAACCAGGAGTGGGGACACAATAGAGAACATCACAGACTTTGCTGCCATAGCAACCCAGGTCACAGCACAATGTGACGGGTCAAATCCCGGGTTTTATGAATGTACGTGAAGGGGGGGGGGGGGGGGGGGGGAGAGAAAATCTGTAAATCGAGAGAGAGCGAGCGAACGAGCAAGAGAACTCCAGTCCACTGAGCCAACAGAGCCATATGGTTGTCCATTATCAGAGATGCAGATGACTGTGTCCCGGCCTATTACTGAGATTCTTAGAGCAAATATTGACTCCAGCTGGGGTGGCCCTCCACTCTCCTCTGACACACACCTCTCCTACACTCTGTCGATTCCTCTACCCACTATAACCAACGGGGAGAGAGAGAGATCAGGAAAGAGATGGAAAGAGAATCGACTGTGTGCAATCAGTAAATGCACGGCTTCTGCGGATTTGAATCTTGTTGCACAGATATCCCTAGAAAAGCTCAGATACAAGGTGAGTGGTGATGTTGAACTAGAGACTCTATTTCTATGGTTGTCCCCTCCCTCTGTCTCTGTCACTAACGACTATAGGCTTGGTACAGGATGTTCCCCTACATGTGCACAAAAGCTGTTCCTGCTTGCCTAGCACCCAGTAATTAAATCAAAGGACAATGACGGAAAAAGCCTGTCCACATCGCATTCGCCAAACCCACTGACCCTTCCCTGGGCGACAAACATGCGGTCTCTCTCTCTCTGTGGCAACACATATCTGTTAAGGAATTACCTCTTCAGGTGGAATGGCCATTACCCGAGAGATGGCTATGTTGGTATGTTATTTATCATTTACTGATAATGTACCTGGCTACTACTGTTGGCCTCTGGCTACTACTGTTGGCCTCTGGCTACTACTGTTGGCCTCTGGCTACTACTGTTGGCCTCTGGCTACTACTGTTGGCCTCTGGCTACTACTGTTGGCCTCTGGCTACTACTGTTGGCCTCTGGCTACTACTGTTGGCCTCTGGCTACTACTGTTGGCCTCTGGCTACTACTGTTGGCCTCTGGCTACTACTGTTGGCCTCTGGCTACTACCGTTGGCCCCTGGCACTCAAAACCATTAGGCTATACTACAGGGACCTTGCCAGGATGAAAACAACAATAAGTTTCCGCAGTATCAACGCAATACAAGTCATCCGTAGAATAATTGTCATTTCACAGTTGAACTGTTAAGTTAAAAAAGAGTGGTCGAGAGGCTTCCAGAAGCATATTCCCCCAAGTTCCAAGCGGCTGCACATTCCCATTAGGGAGAGGAGAGGAGTGGGAATATCATGTCTGTGAAGCGTGTCAGAACGCTGCTTGAGCAACTGACAAACCTCTTCAGTCAGACGAGATTGGAAACAACCTGTAACGTAAAATAACGCTCTGACGTCACTCAACAACAAGGTCAGCCTTTAAAAGAAACTGTGAGAGAAGGAGAAATCAAAGGTATTGGTTATGACCCAAAAAAAAGCACATTTCAAATCCACTTGACAATGGTAATGACAATGTAGGCATTTAGTAGATAAAAGTCATCCTCCAGCTCTATAAAAGCCTGTCCCCTAACTCTGCCCCCATGGTGCTCACTGGGACAAAAGGCAGTGACTTATGGCTCAGATAAAGCCGGTGTGTGGCTGTTGGGTGATGTGAATTGTACACACACCACACATGGAGCCTCCACCTCTGGCACTCTTATAAACAAGCCGATGTGTGTTCCCTGAAACAGAGGTCACACACAATAGTGCACGTGTGCGTGCATGTGGTAATGCATGATGCATATGTGTGTGTGTGTTTGAGCGTAATGTCCAGATGGCAGGGTGGCCAAGGGGGAATCCAGGGTCAAGCGCCTTTCTGGAACAAAACCAAGGTCAGGCAGCAGCAGTGGGCCATGTTCAAGGTGAATAGGGCCTCAGATGGCTCTTAACAGGCTGCTCTGGCCCAGGACCCATACACCCTCTCCCCCTCCCTCCAGAGGGATCCGTCCTCAGTATCTCTCTGCACCCTCCCAGTCCAGAGGGACTTATATTGAACCTCCGTGAATCCCCCACGCCCCTGTCCTCTCCCTATCGGGCATTTCAGACAGACAACTTTGGGATGATACATTTTTGTTTCACCGCAGATTATTTTGAAACTGTGGTCTTTCTGTTTTGTACAGTCGTGGCCAAAAGTTTTGAGAATGGCACAAATATTAATTTTCAAAGTCTGCTGCCTCAGTTTGTATGATGGCAATTTGCATATACTCCAGAATGTTATGAAAAGTGATCAGATGAATTGCAAAGTCCCTCTTTGCAATGCAAATTAACTGAATCCCCAAAAAACATTTCCACTGCATTTCAGCCCTGCCACAAAAGGACCAGCTGACATCATGTCAGTGATTCTCTCGTTAAGACAGGTGTGAGTGTTGACGAGGAGACAAGGCTGGAGATCACTCTGTCATGATGATTGAGTTTGAATAACAGACTGGAAGCTTCAAAAAGGAGGGTGGTGCTTGGAATCATTGTTCTTCCTCTGTCAACCATGGTTACCTGCAAGGAAACACGTGCCGTCATCATTGCTTTGCACAAAAAAGGGCTTCACAGGCAAGGATATTGCTGCCAGTAAGATTGCACCTAAATCAAACATTTAGCAGATCATCAAGAACTTCAAGGAGAGCGGTTCAATTGTTGTGAAGGCGGCTTCAGGGCGCCCAAGAAAGTCCAGCAAGCGCCAGGACCGTCTCCTAAAGTTGATTCAGCTGCGGGATCTGGGCACCACCAGTACAGAGCTTGCTCAGGAATGGCAGCAGGCAGGTGTGAGTGCATCTGCACACACAGTGAGGCAAAGACTTTTGGAGGATGGCCTGGTGGCCTGGTGTCAAGAAGGGCAGCAAAGAAGCCACTTCTCTCCAGGAAAAACATCAGGGACAGACTGATATTCTGCAAAAGGTACAGGGATTGGACTGCTGAGGACTGGGATAAAGTCATTTTCTCTAATGAATACCCTTTCTGATTGTTTGGGGCATTCGGAGAAAAGCTTGTCCAGAGAAGACAAGGTGAGCACTACCATCAGTCCTGTGTCATGCCAACAATAAAGCATCCTGAGACCATTCATGTGTGGGGTTGCTTCTCAGCCGAGGGAGCTCACTCACTCACAATTTTGCCTAAGAACACAGCCATGAATAAAGAATGGTACCAACACATCCTTTGAGAGCAACTTCTCCCAACCATCCAGGAACAGTATGGTGACAAATAATGCCTTTTCCAGCATGATAGTTATCACTTTTGCCTTATGGCAAGGTGCTCCAAGTGGCTCGGGGAACAAAACATAGATATTTCGGGTCCATGGCCAGGAAACTCCCCAGACCTTAATCCCATTGAGAACTTGTGGTCAATCCTCAAGAGGCGGGTGGACAAACAAAATCCCACAAATTCTGACAAACTCCAAGCATTGATTATGCAAGAATGGGCTGCCATCAGTCAGGATGTGGCCCAGAAGTTAATTGACAGCATGCCAGGGCAGATTGCAGAGACTCTTTGCATCAACTTCATGTAATTGTCAATAAAAGCCTTTGACACTTATGAACTTATGAACACTTGTAATTATACTCCAGTATTCCATAGTAACATCTGACAAAAATATCTAAAAACACTGAAGCAGTAAACTTTGTTGAAATTAATATTTGTGTCATTCTCAAAACTTTTGGCCACGACTGTACACGTTAGCCTAGGCCTACCTATTGTATTAAAAGGACATCTTTGCTGCATTATTCACACTCTCAGAATCCAGTAGCCTTCCTCTCTAGTTGGGCTTGCGAGATCAAGAGTGCCTAGTATATGTGTGTTCTCAATGAAATAGAGTAGACTGACTATGCACGGGCAGAGAATGACAGGCAGTTATCTTTCCAAGGAAATGTACTAAAATAGGAATAGGCTATAGTTTACTACAATGTCTGTACATAAATATTGATAATGGAAAGTGGAGGATGCTCAACCAACCTTAGTCGAGGTGCAATCCCACATTTTTGAAAGTGCAAGTGTCCACTCATCATCATTTTCTCTTTTTCTCCCCAAGTTCATGGTGTCCAATTGGTAGTTAAAAAAAAAAAACTTTTACACTTCTGCTACTCTCTGTTCATCATATACAGTGGGGCAAAAAAAGTATTTAGTCAGCCACCAGTTGTGCAAGTTCTCCCACTTAAAAAGATGAGAGGCCTGTAATTTTCATCATAGGTACACTTCAACTATGACAGACAAAATGAAAAGAAAAAAAATCCAGAAAATCACATTGTAGGATTTTTTATTAATTTATTTGCAAATTATGGTGGTCTTGTTGTGAGCCATGACCAGCCTTTCAAAGCACTTCATGACTATCAACATGAGTGCTACAGGGCAGTAGTCATTTCAGGTTACCTTCGTTTTTTTGGGCACAGGGACCATGGTGGTCTGCTTGAAACATGTAAGTATTACAGACTCGGTCGGGGAGAGGTTGAAAATGTCAGTGAAGACACTTGCCAGTTGGTCTGCGCATGCTCCGGGTACACGTCCTGGTAATCTGTCTGGCCCCGCGGCCTTGTGAATGTTGACCTGTTTAAAGGTCTTGCTCACATCAGCTACGGAGAGCGTGATCACACGGTTGTCTGGAACTGCTGGTGCTCTCATGCATGCTTCAGTGTTGCTTGCCTCGAAGCGAGCGTTAAAGACATTTAGCTCATCTGGTCGGCTCGCGTCACTGGGCAGCTCGTGGCTGGGTTTCCCTTTGCAGTCCGTAATAATTTACAAGCCCTGCCACAACCGACGATTGTCAGAGCCAGTGTATGTTATGTTTACACATTTTGATATTGTCTATAGGGCACACAAATGCTGGGACCATGGCTGGCAAGTGAGCTGTGTCACATACGCCTAAAATAACTTTGCGGGACTGCAGTTGGGTTCGAGAGCAGTTCTTGCTGTAGCATGTTTGAGTCTGACAGAAAGCCAGGGGGAGCGGTATGAAAAGCTTCGGTAGCGGGCAGGAGAGGGATGAATAAATCAGTCCCGTGCAGACCTCTACCTTGCACAACATCACTCACATATAGTGCTCTACACACAGAGTAGGGAGGGACATACACATACATTGCTGGGATTATCATTCATACCGGCCAAAGGACTAGGATTATTAGTTCACCAGAACAGCACAAGGACAGACTTAATGGATAGCAGTGTGAAAACAAGTATTTCCTTTTCTGTCAAGTGGAACTTCCAGAGGACTGGAAAGCAGTCCTCTCATCCTCTGAGAATTGTACAAAGCAAAAGGAAACCACAATTTTAGGCTGTGGGATGGGAGCTGGCAGTGTGAGAGTTCAGGACACACCAAGAGGTTAATCTGTTGAGAGGGCCTCACAGAAGGGGGGCTCCACACTACTAGTTTAGAGTCCAGAGGAGAAAAGGGCTTTAAAACCCCACCCTGAGGTCTCCCTCTCACAGGCTAGACAGGAGCAGTTATAGAGTGAGAAATGATGTTGGCTCATCTAACCAATAGGCGGCGCTATCACCGGTCCTAGGTTGGTAACCGCTCTGTGAGCAATAGAGCTAGTTGAGTACTGGTCTCCATGATAGACAGCAGTGTAAAACGGTTCCTAATAAATGACAAGTAAAGATTACATCCTGTGTCCTCCAATTATATGTTGGTGTATTCAAGATACTACATCCGGCGACGAGGCAAAAATCAGAAGTTTTCGGCGAGACTACGGAGTTCGAGTTGGACGGTGAAACTACCGTGAGTGAATATTAGCATGCTAGTTAGCTAGGAAAGGCTAAGCTAAGCAAGTGAGAGCCATCGACGTGGGGAAGCTAGGAAATACTTTGCCTTCTCTTTGGCAGCAGTGACTGGACGACGGACAGGATGGCAGGCACAGTAGGATCGGCAGCACCATTTGACAACAAGACACAGTTGTGTGAAGAATATTGTGAAATTCTCAACATTTAAAAAACTGAAATAAATGTGGCGGAGCTAAGGAAGCTAGCACAGGACTGTAACTATGGAGACACCATCGCAGTGATGCTACGTGACTGATTAGTATGTGGGGTAAATGAGGATAAGATACAGCGGAACCTTTTATCTGAGGAGATTTTGGACATTTGACAAAGCACAGAATTACAGTCACAGACAAAAAGAGCACGAAGGCTCCTATAACGATTCGAGGAGGGAGAGAAAGACATTCGAAAAAATGCACATTTCATATAGGAAGAGGAAGAGGGTCGTGGGGATGTGTTTACTATTCACAATACGGACACTACCCATTACTAAGGTACCTCCGCTTAGACCGTATTTAACAGTACATGGGATGAAAAGTTAAATAAGAAACAGATACTGGCTGTAGTATAACAATAATGTCACAGTCAGAGTATGCTAGGCTAGGGAAGAAAGCAAAGGTTCCAGAGCCAGGTACATGTTTTATCACTCTGAAAACATATACAGGACAGAAAGTGGACATTGTAGGATCAGTTAATGTGAAAGTTGAACACAAAAGAATAGTCAAATAGTTGTAGCTGGGTCAGGACCAAACCCGCTGGGGCGAGGGTGGATCACCATGTTGGATGTGGACTGGCATACCATGAATATGATGCTTGACAGCAAAAGATGCTCTACAGGAAGTGTTAAAGAAACATGAGGAAGTGTTCAACGATGAGTTGGGCACGTTGAAAGGATTCACAGCAAAGATGCATGTATCAAGTGATGCCACACCCCGTTTCTTCAAACCAAGGTCAGTACCGTTTGAAATGAAAACTAAGATAGACGCTGAGTTAGATCGTTGCCAGGACAACAAAATCATGGAACCAGTGAGGTTCTCAGACTGGGCAGCACCGTTAGTCCCAGTGTTAAAACCAGACGGTACAGTGAGATTGTTTACCGTTACTTTATAGTCACCACAGAGTGTCATCACTAGAACAGTACCCAATTCCTAAAATGGAGGACATGTTCACGTCCTTAGCCGGAGGAGACATTTTTTGCCAACTAGACATGAGTCATGCTTACCAGCAGATTGTGCTAGATGAAGATTCAAAGAAATATGTCACAGTGAACACGCACAAGGGACTGTTCACATATGCCAAGTTCCCATTCGGTGTCAGCTCCAGTCCCGCTATCTTCCAGCGCACTATGGAGGAGACTCTACAAGGGATTACCCAGTGTCTCTCGATGATATTCTCCTGACAGGAAGAAATGATCAGGACCACATCCGAACACTGGACAGAGTGTTACAGCAACTGGATGAGGCTGGGCTACACTTGAAACGGAGTAAGTGCACCTTCATGGAGAAGGAAGTGACATTCCTAGGCCACAGGGTGGACGCTACTGGACGGCATCCAGTGCCAGAGAAAGTAAAGGCGGTGCAGGACGCACCAATGCCTACCACAGTCACAGAACTGAAATCGTATCTGGGCCTATTAAACTACTATAATAGTTTCTTACCGAATCTGTCGACACTATTGGCTCCTATGCACAAGCTGCTGAGGAAGGACACGCCATGGTGTTGGCGATCAGAACAACAAAAAGCCTTCAAACTGTCAAAAGAACTGTTGCAGTCGAGCAGAGTGTTAGTGCATTATATCAGAAAATAACTGATAGTTTCCTGTGATGCCTCCCCCTACGGGGTAGGGGAGATAATGTCTCATTGTTTGTTGTTTCAGACAATGCTCAGTGCTTTGTGTGTGAGAGCAGTAAGGAGTTCATGACAAAGAATGTAATCACACACGTCACTTGGGCACCACACCATCCTGCGTCGAATGGTTTGGTAGAGAGAGACGCTCAGACATTCAAAGAGCTAATGAAAAAGAGAGCAGGTGACTTGGAGACAAAACTGAGCAGAGTGTTGTTTAGCCAACGCGTCACAGCCCACTGGACTTTTACCAGCTGAGATGATGATGGGGAGGAAAGTTGAGGTGCACGTTAGACTTGATACACCCAGACCTAAAGAGTAAGGTGCAGGCTAAGCAAGCAGGACAGAAAACTTAGCATGACAAACACGCAAAAGCTTGCAGTTTTGTAGTCGGAGACTCAGTGTATACCAAGAACTTTGGATGTGGACCTAAATGGATAACTTGGTTGGTTCAAGAAATCACTGGGTCTGTTTCGTACACTGTGATAGTGGGGGATAGTAGAGGAGTACGTAGGCATGGTGATCCAGAGCCAGTGACATGCAACACAAAGCCCAGTCCTGCAGGCAAGGAGTTACCACAGGACACAGGTACTCCACGGCCACCAACGGACAATGCACTTGTTAAATTAAGGAAACCAACAAAGGTTCACCTAGAGGGGAATTGCGACACTCTCAAAGAGTTAGGAAACCTCCAGCTCATTTTGGAGAGTTTGGAAAGTAATGGATATATTTGTTTCTCCTTTAGGAAGTAAGGTAGTCTACCCTTGCTTCCAATAAACAAAAGTGAAATGACAATGCAAACATTGAATCAGTTGTTCAGTTCATATAAGAAACACACTGTAAGGTGATGTTATTAATGCTAAGTGAAGAGATGACTTACCAGCTACAATGAGAATGGTTACTGTTATTGGAATACTCATACAGTAGGTGTTAGATCTGAAAATGTTAAACTAACCAAGAGTTAGTTCAGATTTATGGGGAAGGAGTGTTGGAGTGATAAATGATGCTGGCTCATCTAACCAATAGGCGGCGCTATCACCGGTCCTAGGTTGGTAACCGCTCTGTGAGCAATAGAGCTAGTTGAGTACTGGTCTCCACTATAGACAGCAGTGTAAATCAGTTCCTAATAAAGGACAAGTAAAGATTACATCCTGTGTCCTCCAATTATATGTTGGTCTAGTCAAGATACTACAGGAGCCATACAGGTCAATTAGCTCCACTCAGAGCCTGCAGTGGGGAGCCTATGTAGTGGCCAGATTCCCCTCAACCTGACTTGACTGGGAGCCAGGTTAGAAGCATAGGGCTCCAGGGCAGGAGCCTGAATGAGATCAAGGATCTTGGCGGCCAGGCTCTGGCCTCTCTCTATGGGGAGGAGAGGCTGTCTTTGCTCTGAGTGGTACGCACATCACACTCCGCTCCGAGCTGCTACCCACACCCCACTGAGCTGCTATGATACATGTGAAGGATTGACCCAAGAGACACTCAACTAGCCTTTATTTAAGCAGTCAGTAGCCACTAGGTTTGGTACCATTTCACTATCCTTTAAACTGACCTTTCACCATCTATTATTTGTATTACCTCCAGTATTACACTCTACCAACAAGGTAATTACAGAATCGCACAGAGAATTCAGTCTCTCCTACAACACTAGAGAGTAAGTAACTGCTGAGAATGAAGAGCCAAGGTTAATCGTGCTGGTATAAAAGTCCTCTTGCTAAATGACCTCTCGCAGTTTGGAGACGGGGTAGACTACCTGTGGGTGCTTGACCCCCACTCTCACCCTCTCTCGCTCAGATCTGCCCATTAATCTCCCAATCAGCTTGACCTTCCAGCGGAGAGGAGAGGTGTGTGGGGGCAGCCACCGCATTTACTAGCAGCAGTCACATAATCGGCCCGTTAAGAGGGGAAAAAGGCCTGATACTTCAGTGATGTTAGTGCCGCATGAACAGGAATACCACACACACACACACACACACACACACACGACTCCTTCCTCCTGAATTAAATGTACCACCCATATCCCCCTACACACCCACCATCCATTAGTCAAAGTGGATTATGTACATATCTCATTAATTTGATCCTGGCAGGTGTGTATGGCATTGCATGAAGACATTCAAATTAATAAAGTGTCAAGGTGTCATCTCCTAAAAATAAATGGTGTGGAGAGGAGGAAAGGAGACACCAGCCATTACACAGGCAGAGTGTAGTAGAGAGATGCTTAAGAGAGAGGGAGTGAGAGTGATAAGGAGAGTGAGGGAGAAAGAGAGAGGGAGAGTGCAGGTGTTGATTGGACAGGGGCTGGGCGGTGAGTGCCAGGCAGGCCAGCGGTACTGGTTGTCACAGAGCATGCCAAGGTGTGAAGCTCGTCCCAGTGGAAAGCCCCAGATGTGTGAGGTGATTATGGGGAAGAGGGACAGAGAGAGAGACATTTCAAATGTCTATATTCGTTTAAAACTTTTGTGAGTGTAATGTTTACACATTTGTCCCTTGTTAATTACCCTTTTGTTTACTGTTTCCCATGCCAATAAAGCCCTTTGAATTGAGAGAGAGAGAGATAGAGAAAGAAAGAGCTCTGTCACACGTTGGGTCTGTACATTGTCAATGGTAAGTTTCGTGGAGACTCCTATGGTAGGTACACCTACAGCTAATCGCTTGGCAGTAGTACTGTAGATTACTTTTTGACTGACCACAACCGAGAGTCTGTCTGAGCGTTCACAGTCAGCCCACTGACACCCCTATCAGATCATAGTAAAATCAGTCTACTTGAACTGATCAATACTCAATCATGAGGCATCAAATTTATTTATTCGTTATTTTACCAGGTAAGTTGACTGAGGACAAGTTCTAATTTGCAGCAATGACCTGGGGAATAGTTACAGGGGAGAGGAGGGGGCTGAATGAGCCAATTGTAAACTGGGGATTATTAGGTGACCGTGATGGTTTGAGGGCCAGATTGGGAATTTAGCCAGGACACCGGGGTTAACACCCCTCTCTTACAATAAGTGCCATGGGATCTTTAATGACCTCAGAGAGTCAGGACACCCGTTTAACGTCCCATCCGAAAGACGGTACCCTACACAGGGCAGTATCCCAATCACTGCCCTGGGGCATTGGGATATTTTTTTTTTAGACCAGAGGAAAGAGTGCCTCCTACTGGCCCTCCAACACCACTTCCAGCAGCATCTGGTCTCCCATCCAGGGACTTACCAGGACCAACCCTGCTTAGCTTCAGAAGCAAGCCAGCAGTGGTATGCAGGGTGGTATGCTGCTGGCAAAGCCAAAGGAACTGCAAAATATTGAGGACAGCTATAGTAGTGTAGGAACCAACCAAAAAACAATTAGGCAACAACAAATACAATCTCTTTTAGCCAACTTCCTGGACAAAACATTTCACTGTATAAACTTGGCAGTAGAAAGCCTAAACAGTATATTTCACCTTTCAGCTTCCCTATCAAATCAAAAAATGTCAAGTGGACAACCTAAGAAAAAACAATTAATGACAAATGGTTTGATGAAGAATTCAAAAACCTAAGAAATAAATTGAGAAACCTATCCAACCAAAAACATAAAGACCCAGAAAACCTGAGCCTACGCCTTCACTAAGGTGAATCACTAAAATACAGAAATACACTACGGAAAAAAGAAGGAATAGCACGTCAGAAATCAGCTCAATGTCATTGAAGAATCCATAGAGTGGAGACAAATTTAACCCCAATAACTACCGTGGAATATGTGTCAACACAGCAGACTCGTACATTTCCTCACTGACAACAATGTACTGAGCAAATGTCAAATTGTTTTTTTTAACAAATTATCCTACGACAGACCACCTATTCACCCTGCACCTTCTAACTGACAAACAAAACAAAGGCAAAGTCTTTTCATGCGGATTTTTAAAAATCCTTTGACTCAATTTGGCATGAGGGTCTGCTATACAAATTGATGGAAAGCAGTGTTGGGGGAAAAGCATGCAACATTATAAAACCAATGTACACAAACAAGTGCGAAGTTAAAATGGGCAAAAAAAACAATTTCTTTCCACAGGGCTGAGACGGGGATGCAGCTTTCTTTCCATGGGGTGAAACAGGGATGCAGCTTTCTTTCCATGGGGTGAAACAGGGATGCAGCTTTCTTTCCATGGGCTGAGACGGGGATGCAGCTTTCTTTCCATGGGCTGAGACGGGGATGCAGCTTTCTTTCCATGGGGTGAAACAGGGATGCAGCTTTCTTTCCATGGGCTGAGACGGGGATGCAGCTTTCTTTCCATGGGCTGAGACGGGGATGCAGCTTTCTTTCCATGGGCTGAGACGGGGATGCAGCTTTCTTTCCATGGGGTGAAACAGGGATGCAGCTTGAGGCCCACCCTCTTCAACATAAATATCAACGAATTGGCGAGGGCACCTAGAACAACCTGCAGCACCCGGCCTCACCCTACTAGAATCTGAAGTCAAATGTCTACCATTTGCTGATGATCTGGTGCTTCTGTCCACAAACAAGGAGGGCCTACAGCAGCACATATATCTTCTGCACAGATTCTGTCAGACCTGGGCCCTGACAGTACATCTCAGTAATACAAAAATAATGGTGTTCCAAAAAAGGTCCAGTTGCCAGGACCACAAATACAAATTCCATCTAGACACTGTTGCCCTAGAGTTCCCAAACCTTTTATAGTCCCGTACCCCTTCAAACATTCAACCTCCAGCTGTATACCCCCTCTAGCACCAGGTTCAGCGCACTTTCAAATTTTGTTTTTGTCCATCATTGTAAGCCTGCCATACACACACTATACGATACATTTATTAAACATTAGAATGAGTGGGTTTTTTTCATTACCCGGCTTGTGGGAAGTGACAATGAGCTCTTACAGGACCAGGGCACAAATAATACAATTTATTTAACTATCATACATATAAAACCTTATTTATTACTTGAAAATTATGAGTAAATCACCACAGGTTAATGAGAAGAGTGTGCTTGAAAGGATGCACATACAGTTGAAGTCAGAAGTTTACATGCACTTAGGTTGGAGTCATTAAAACTTGTTTTTCAACCACTCCACAAATTTTTTGTTAACAAACTATAGTTTTGGCAAGTCACTTAGGACATCTACTTTGTGCATGACACAAGTCATTTTTCCAACAATTGTTTACAGACAGATTATTTCACTTATAATTCACTGTATCACAATTCCAGTGGGACAGAAGTTTGCATACACTAAGTTGACTGTGCCTTTAAACAGCTTGGAAAATTCCAGAAAATGATGTCATGGCTTTCATTTGAGTCAACTGGAGGTGTACCTGTGGATGTATTTCAAGGCCTAC
The DNA here is from genome assembly GCF_057628025.1 of Oncorhynchus mykiss. Taxonomy (NCBI): domain Eukaryota; kingdom Metazoa; phylum Chordata; class Actinopteri; order Salmoniformes; family Salmonidae; genus Oncorhynchus; species Oncorhynchus mykiss. The sequence continues at coordinate 61,967,765 of NC_143046.1, read as the reverse complement.
TTTCAAACTCAGTACCTCTTTGCTTGACATCATGGGAAAATCAAAAGAAATCAGCCAAGACCTCAGAAAAAAAGTTGTAGATCTCCACAAGTTGGGTTCATCCTTGGGAGCAATTTCCAAACACCTGAAGATACCACGTTCAGCTGTACAAACAATAGTACACCAGTATAAACACCATGGGACCACGCAGCCGTCATACCACTCAGGAAGGAGACGCGTTCTGTCTCCTAGAGATGAACGTACTTTGGTGCGAAAAGTGCAAATCCCAGAACAGCAGCAATGGACCTTGTGAAGATGCAAAGGAAAAGGGTACAAAAGTGTTTATATTCACAGAAAAATGAGTCCTATATTGACATAACCTCAGCTAGGAAGAAGCCACTGCTCCAAAACCAACATAAAAAAGCCAGACTACGGTTTGCAGCTGCACATGGGGACAAAGATGGTACTTTTTGGAGAAAAGTACTCTGGTCTGATGAAACAAAAATAGAACTGTTTGGCCATAATGACCATAGTTATGTTTGGAGGAAAAAGGGGGAGCCGAATAACACCATCCCGTGAAGCACGGAGGTGGCAGCATCAAGTTGTGGGGGTGCTTTGCTGCAGGAAGGACTGGTGCACTTCACAAAAAAGATGGCATCACGAGGTAGGAAAATGATGTGGATATATTGAAGTATTTTTAAAATTTATTTTACCTTTATTTAACTAGGCAAGTCAGTTAAGAACAAATTCTTATTTTCAATGACGGCCTAGGAACAGTGAGTTAACTGCCTTGTTCAGGGGCAGAACGACAGATTAGTACCTTTTCAGCTCGGGGATTCGAACTTGCAACCTTTCGGTTACTAGTCCAATTCTTTAACCACTTGGCTACCTGCCGCCCCATCTCAAGATATCAGTCAGGAAGTTAAAGCTTGGTCGCAAATGGGTCTTCCAAATGGACAATTACCCCAAGCATACTTCCAAAGTTGAGGACAACAAAGTTAAGGTATTGGAGTGGCCATCACAAAGCCCTGACCTTAATCCTATAGAAAATTTGTGGTCAGAACTGAAAAAGCGTTTGCGAGCAAGGAGGCCTGGGCCAAAATTCACCCAACTTATTGTGGGAAGCTTGCGGAAGGCTCCCCGAAACGTTTGACCAAAGTTAAACAATTTAAAGGCAATGCTACCAAATACTAATTGAGTGTATGTAAACTTCTGACCCACTGGGAATGTGATAAAATAAATAAAATCTGAAATAAATAATTCTCTCTACTATTATTCTGACATTTCACATACTTAAAATAAAGTGGTGATCCTAACTGACCTAAGACAGGGAATTTTTACTAGGATTGTGAAAAACTGAGTTTAAATGTATTTGGCTAAGGTGTATGTAAACTTCGGTCTTCAACTGTAACTCTGCGATGTTGGGTTGTATTGGAGAGAGTCTCAGTCTTACATCCTTTTCCACACATAGTCTGTGCCTGTATTTAGTGTTCACACTAGTGAGGACCGAGAATCCACTCTTACATAGGTACGTGGTTGCAAAGGGCATCAGTGTCTTAACAGCGCGATTTGCCAAGGCAGGATGCTCTGAGTGCAGCCCAATCCAGAAATCAGGCAGTGGCTTCTGATTAAATTACATTTTCACAGAACCGCTTGTTGCAATTTCGATGAGGCTCCCTTATTCAAATATCGGTAAGTGGACTGGAGGCAGGGCATGAAAGGGATAACGAATCCAGTTGTTTGTGTCATCCGTTTCTGGAAAGCACCTGCATAATTGCGCATCCAACTCACAGGTGCTTTGCTATATCACATTTGACATTGTCTGTAAGCTTGAGTTCATTTACACACAAAAAAAATCATACAATGATGGAAAGACCTGTGTGTTGTCCTTGTTAATGCAGACAGAAAAGAGCTCCAACGTCTTAATCATAGCCTCAATTTTGTCCCGCACATTGCATAGTTGCGGATAGTCCATGTAATCATAGATTCAGATCATTCAGGTGAAAAAAAAACATAACCCAGATAGGCCAGTCGTGTGAGAAACTCGTCATCATGCAAGCAGTCAGACAAGTAAAAATTATGATCAGTATAGAAAACTTTAAGCTAATCTCTCAATTAAAAAAAACGTGCCAATACTTCTGTATGTTGTAAATGCGTTACAAGGTTGCTGCCCATATCATTGCATAGTGCAGAAAATACACAAGAGTTCAGGGGCCTTGCTTTAACAAAGTTAACTATTTTTACTGTAGTGTCCAAAAAAATATTTAAAGTGGTCAGGCATTCCCTTGGCAGCAAGAGCCTCTCGGTGAATGCTGCAGTGTACCCAAGTGGCATCAGGAGAAACTGCTTGCACACGCGTTACCACTCCACTATGTCTCCCTGTCATGACTTTTGCACCATCAGTACAGATACCAACACATCTTGACCACCAAAGTCCATTTGATGTCACAAAGCTGTCAAGTACTTAAAAATAAATACAAAATATCCTCTCCTGTTGTTTTGGTTTCCAGTGGTTTGCAGAAGAGGATGTCTTCCTTAATTGACCCCCCATAAACGTAACGGACAGGAGCTGTGCCAGGCCGCCAAGTCATCCAGCTGTAACACATAGAATTCACTGGCTTGTATGCGAAGCAGTAATTGTTTCAAAACATCTCCTGCCATGTCACTGACGCATCGTGAAACAGTGTTGTTTGATGAAGACATTGTCTGTTTGTTTTTTTTTGGCCTTTGCCCCAGCATTGTTTCCCTGTGTTGTTTGGTGCTTGAGATTCACAACTGTCAGTGTCCATGCTAGCTGGGCTAACAACAAATGTAGAATTACTGATGCTAGCATTGGATGTGCTCGTGGAAGCAGAACAAATGTGTATCGTCGACAGGTGCTGGTGTAGTACTGCTGGTAGTAGCAGTACTACCAGTAGAGCTGGTATGTGTCTCTATTGACATGGGCCGTACCTTTTTAAAACCATTTTCGAGCAAACGGAATGAGTAGCAGCTACGTTTAGCTACATAAGGACTGTTAGTGGAATTTCCGCGAGAGTGTAACGGTAATGTAAATGAGTAATGTGATTGGATGTTAATTATTTGACTAGGCTAGCTGTATTTGACATTGTGTTGTTATTTCGCTGAACACTAGATGGTTAAATGTTATTTTCGGCAGTGAAACGAGGCTACTCAAGCATGAAAAAAAACCTCACCACGCCCCGTTGGTGAATCTAAAAGGACTGTTTGAAAATGTAAAAAAAAAAAATTAAAATTAAAAAAAAAAAATAAATGTATATTTGGAGTATCCCCAATGGCATTTCGCATACCCCAGTTTGGGAATACATGCCCTAGAGCATACAAAAAAACTATACATACCTCGGCCTAAACATCAGCACCACAGGTAACTTCCACAAAGTTGTGAATGATCTGAGAGACAAGGCAAGAAGGGCCTTCTACGCCATCAAAAGGAACATCAAATTTGACATCCCAATTAGGATCTGGCTAACAATACTAGAATCCGTTATAGAACCCATTTCCCTTTTTAGTTGTGAGGTCTGGGGTCTGCTCACCAACCAAGAATTCACAAAATAGGACAAACATCAAATTGAGACTTTGCATGCAGAATTCTGCAAAAACATCATCCGTGTATAACGTAAAACACCAAATAATTAATGCAGAGCAGAATTAGGCCGATACCTGCTAATGATCAAAATCCAGAAAAGATCTGTTAAATTCTACAACAACCTAAAAGGAGGAGAAACCCAAACCTTCCATAACAAAGCCATCACATACAGAAAGATTAACCTAGAGAATAGGCAAGGTGGTCCTGGGTCTCTGTTCACAAACAGGACAGCAACACAATTAAACGCAACCAAATCATGAGAAAACAAAAAGATAATTACTTGACGCATTGGAAAGAATTTACAAAAAAAACAGCAAAATGGAATGCTATTTGGACCTAAACAGAGAGTACACAGTGGCATAATACCTGACCACTGTGACTGACCCAAACTTAAGGAAAGCTTTGAATATGTACATACTCAGTGAGCATAGCCTTGCTATTGAGAAAGGCCGCTGTAGGCAGACCTGGCTCTCAGGATAGCCTTTCCTATGTGCACACTGCCCACAAAATGAGGTGGAAACTGAGCTGCACTTCCGAACTTCTTGCCAAATGTATGACCATATTAGAGAGACATATTTCCCTCAGATTACACAGACCCACAAAGAATTTGAAAACAAATATTATTTTGATAAACTCCCATATCTATTGGGTAAAATACCAGTGTGCCATCACAGCAGCACAATTTGTGACCTGTTGCCACAAGAAAAGGGCAACCAGTGACTAACAAACACCATTGTAAATACAACCCATATTTATGTTTATTTATTTTCCCTTTTGTACTTCAACTATTTTCAGATTGTCATAACACTGCACATAATATTACACTTTAAATGTCTCTATTCCTCTGAAACTTTTGCGAGTGTAATGTTTACTGTTAATTTCTATTGTTTATCTATTTCACTTGCTTTGGCAATGTAAATATATGTTTCCCATGCCAATAAAGCCGTTTCAATTGAATTGAACAGAGAGAGAGAGGTGCGATTGCTTCAGAGAACAAGTTGGTTTCAGGTAGAGAGGAACTGTCCAAATACACAAAGAGGGGATAAAGAGTGCGAGAGAGCGTATTCCAGAAACTACTCCGCATGCTAAGTACACAAAGTACCCATGGTGTCTCATTAGACAGATTGTTCCTGTGAGAATCAGAAAGGAGTGGGTGAGAGAGAAAGATAGAAAAATTTATTTCTATTCTGTCTCCTGGGATGTGAATTGAGAAGCTTCCAGAAACGACCTGGCTAAGATGCAAAATGTTCTGTACTGCAGTCTGTGGTGTAATGGCAGGTTACAGGAGCTTTAACAAGGGGACTAATTAGGATCAGAGCCCCAGGGGATTACGCTGGCATTAAGGCCAGGTTAACGACACCTTCAGGGGGATGAGTCTCCCTCGGCGTCAGCCTCTCAAGCCAACCTCCACACCTCACCACCGTCCATCTAAGAGCGAGACAGAGGCACGAGGAGTTATGGCCGTGACATCACTACTAACCCGTGACATCACTGCTACAGCAGCACCAATCCAGACAGAGGGCTGTGTCTGCTAGCTGGCATGGACCCTTATTTATGACTGGACCACAGTGAAGAAGTAGCCCATTCTCTCAAGCATGCCATGTTACCGCCAGCTTACAGTTCCCTGAGGCGCACTAAAAATCGATTAGTACTTCATAGCAAATCAAATAAACGCAATCTTTACCAGAGTTATGGTCGACTGGACTAAAAACTATGCCATAGTGATGGGTCAACTGGGGATGGTGAGCCATAGAGACTCCTTCTTAGTGTTGAGATGGTAACACTTTACATTAAGGTATACTTTATGGGTAACTAAGTCGTTTATAAATCCAGGGATAACAATTATCCTTTTTCTGATAACGTAATAAATTCGGACATTGTCAATTGGTTATTCCAACATAACGGCTCGCCATCAACGGGCAGGGCTGGTTGTGTAGTCAGATGAGTATTCCGATGTGTAACAAATCTCCTGTTCAAAGGGCCGTCTATTGATCCATGCCAGTAACGTGTCCGCCTTAGATGTGGAGCACAACGGAGACATGATTGATCAAACCCAGAGAGATGATTAAAAGCAGCCAGTCACAGGGCTCCATCACATTAACAGAAGATTGCCTGGCCGACATGCTCAAGGAGAAAGAGACTAGAAGTGGGGTGGTCAGAGAAACCTTTGAAGATGGCCTTTTTTGGTCCAATCTGAGCTGAAGTAATCAGGTTTGGATGAAAGCTTCCGTGGCCTGGGCACTTTGTTTGGCTGGAGTAATGGTGGGCCTCAACAGAGCAGGGGAGGTGAATATGTATCTGCAGTGCCTGGGTGGACATGACAAATCTGAAACCGTGGACCAAAATGGCTATTTTCAGACATGTATTCAACATGTGAGTTGTACTACCTGTATCCTGCTTCAATCCCAAACCAGCAACAGAGCAGAGAGAGACTGCCTTTGGCCCGTTTGATACGTCAGCCCCACTCCACAGAGAGATTCTGATGTCCGTAATAGCCTGCAGGGCCACATACAACACGGTGTTATGCCAAAGGGTTTTGGTTTAACCCAACAATAACACAGTGTTCCACAGAACGCTAATGAAACATTTACCACACAGGTGAGGCCTCTGAACTTTTCATGTGTGGGGAAATGATTGCTATGCGTTAACGTGTGGAGTCGGTGTCTGGATTCATGCTCCAGAGTGCCTTCTCCCGCCCCTACATTAGCCTGGCAGTGAAAGGTTCAGTAAATAGAGCTCTCGAGCCTTATGCAAAATGGCAGGCATTTAGCGGAAATGCTAATGATAAGCACAGGGCTACAGATGACCACAGTTATCATCGCGTTATGAATGCATTGGAGAGCCAAGGTTAGTTACAGGGACAAAAAGGGAATTAATTTGCCCTCATCTCTGCATTACAGCCATATTTCAATCAATGTCGTTACAATCATAATGAGGTTGGGGCTCTTAGCAAAAAATTACAACCAGTAGCAGACCGTATCGCTGGCCAATTTGTCCTCAGGATCGTCTCCACTTCGTTCTCCTTGAAGATCACGGTAATAATGCGGCTGTGAGCGAGTGTCAGTTTGGAGGACAGGAAGTGTGAGATAAATGTATGTGACACATGAGGGGAGCGCACAGGGAAGGGCAGAACTATGGGGCCCTCCTCTAGTCTACAGCGTAAAGAGCAGAACTATGGGCCCTCCTCTAGTCTACAGCGTAAAGGGCAGAACTATGGGGCCCTCCTCGAGTCTACAGCGTGAAGGGCAGAACTATGGGGCCCTCCTCGAGTCTACAGCATGAAGGGCAGAACTATGGGGCCCTCCTCTAGTCTACAGTGTGAAGGGCAGAACTATGGGGCCCTCCTCTAGTCCACAGTGTGAAGGGCAGAACTATGGGACCCTCCTCGAGTCTACAGTGTGAAGGGTTAGGAGGAGCAGATGGAGTTCCAAAAGCTCCCGTATAGACACGGACTCGGCTGTTCTGGAATACCGGAAAAACTCCCCGCTCTGTCTGACACCCCCTTTCTTCTTTTTCTTTCCTCCCCCACTTTTCTTTCATTGTCTTTCTCTCCAGCCTTCCTCAAACCCACCCACCGCCGCCCCTCCCCAAGCCTGAAAGCACAGCCGGATGTGGGGTAGGCCTGGAGTGAATGAGGTGGGGGAGGGATGGGGAGTCTCCCTACTACCTGGAATGATTAGTGGGGGTGGGATGGCAAGAAAGAGGTATGAAAAAAACTGGGCAGAAAGACAACTGATGTCTTCTGTGCTGGCAACAGCCTTTTCTAATCCTAGCCCTGGGGCCACACTATGCAGTCAAGCGGGCTATTACATGGCAACAATTAGGGGGCTGGAGCCTAACACCTGGTCCTCCCCATTCTGGCCCTCCACTGGCAGCTGACTGTACAGTCTCATCGCCAGGTGGTCCTACTTCAATGACATTAGCTAGTCACTCAAGAGTTAATCAGGAGCCTGTCTTAGCCTAGTGTTGGCTGCATGGATCCCATTTACCAGCCTCAGCCCCATCCAAGACTGGCTGTCTTTTTATGGGGATGTACGGAGACAACGTTGTTTAGAAAACTTGCTCAAATAATTAACCGACGGACTGAGGCCTCTAGGATTCCATCCTGTTTAGCAACTCGAGGTGCGTCCACATACAGCGAGGGACTATAATGGGCCTTTTCATGGACGCACAAAAACAGATGGAGGAGCTGGGAAGTGCTATACATCTCTGCAGATGGCCGCGACAAAGTAGGGGGAGGGAAACGGGATTTGGTCAAAGTCGGCAGATACAAAAACAAGTGGGTGTAGACTATAGCAGCCAGGGCCATATCTGCCTCCACAAAGGCCATTCCATCTATATCCCCCTGCCCTGAAGATCTGAGAGTAAATAACACTCATTACAATGACAATACATATAGATTTGTAGCCCAAACTGCTAGAATCTCATCAATAGTAATTAGTGGCTATACATAACTAATGAAGATGTGCACAGCACATAAATCTGAAGAGCTCAGGGCCTTTGTTTTCCTGCCAAAGCCTTTTGGAGGAGTGCAGGTCTGGTAAACAAGGTTTTCTGTCAACATTTAAAATGGAAAAACCTAGAGAGGAACATCTACAATGACAGGGAGCCGAAAGTCTTGTTTTAGAAAGAGACTACTAAGAGGTTATAAATCTAGAGCTGATGACCAGATAACCAACCAAGCTTTCTCTTTGTCCAGAGCAACAACAGCAGCACAGCAAATACATTCAGGCCACCAAATGACAATGCCAATCATAGAAAGGCCTACTGTACAGTATGTCGCTCTGTGGCCAAATCAATGGTTGCCACTTGACAACGTACACATACTCTCTCCATTACCACATCAAAGGGAGCCTTCTGGAAATGGCAGAAAATGCACTATACACACTTTAATGTTTCGCTTGTCTCTCTATTTGGAAAATTCCATTTAATGCAAAAATGCAAATGCTCAGGACATCCTACACAGGGAAACAATGGAGCCGGGCCAGAAGAGGAATAGGTGCTGCCTTTCAACTGTTTAAAGAGGCAACATATATATAATCAACTAATTCCTCTTTAAAATAACCAATTAAGGCTGTGACATTTAACGCAATGTGAAGAAAATCTTTAGACTAACAGTGGTTCTAGTCTCATTATGATAAAAGAGAATTGAAAAGCTAGCTTAATGCCAATTTTAGGACAAAACAGAGCGAGGCCAAAGGTTTCCAGACAAAAGAAGTCCCTAACCCAGGGCCACGTCACAGAGACTGAGAGAATCCTGGGGTATGTGAGGAGTGACATTTTGCTGACATTTCCCGGTAGCATTGAACACGGGCCGTCTCGAGACGACTACAGAAATATCTGTGGATATGCTTGAATGTGACAGAAGAGAGCGAGAGAGGAGAGAGAGCCCTGGTCTTTTCATGGGACAGTCTCAGTGCTCGGGCCGGTGATGATGAGGGACACAGAGATTGAATGGTAATAACTGGTGCGCAGACAATGGATGATTGAAGGCTCTCTCCGCGACGCTGAAGGATTTCAATATCAGAGTGGCCCTAGAACTGGGATCCTTATCGGGGCAGGCCTCAGACAAAAGGGGAGCTGCGCGTGAAATGTGGGCTAAAACATGGGCACACGACCACACCGATTAGCAAAAGGCTGCGCACACAAAGAAGCCAGCTTTATGTGGACAAAGGCTGTCCAGTGCCTCGTTGTAACGAGAGAGATAGAAGGAGAGCGGAGAGAGAGGACGAGGAAGAGAGAGACAGAGGGAGAAAGGGAGAGAAGCTTTACATATATTCTTTCCTCCATCTTCTACAAGATGTCAGGCCTAAGGAGTCTGGAGACTAGAGAAGGGAGGGGAAGAGAGCCCGGTGTTTGAGTGCTCCAGGCCCTCTGCTTCCGATGAGGAATAATGGACTAGCAACACCAGAAAACTCCCAGGACCCTTCCATCGCTAAAACCTTCCCCATCCTATTCATAAATATCCACACAGACACACATAAACACGTATGCCACACACCTGCACGGTTGTTTTTCTGCCCCCAAAAAACTAAAAATACTACAAATGTACAGAGGCTTCCCAGGGAAGCTCATTAACCCTCCCTCAAGAACCCTGAGACAAAAGAGAAGAAACAAAACCGAACTAATCAATGACAACGCAGCCATTGTAGTGGAAACAAGAACAAGCATCAATTTGGATAACCTGAGAGGGCTAACAGCTTTCCTTTAGTGGCGTTTGGCTGGCTGGGAGGAGAAAGAAAGTTCATTAATTAAACAGGACTAGGGGAACAGATGGAATGGCTAGTTGGATGCTAATCACTTAAAGCAGACAGACCGGTTTTACACCCGCCGTAGAACCACACACACACACATCAATCCCTATTAACACGTCCTGCGTTACCAGCACTGAAGTCCGTTACGGAGTCTGATCGGCAGAGCGGATGGCCTTCCATATACAAGGACTAAAACTATTGATGCACACTGGGGCTGGCCAATCCACGGAGTTGAACAGTGGAATGCACACACAAGTGCACAGAGTAGTACCACTGAAGTCCACGGTTATGACTGCTTACAAAGACAAAACACCTAGCATCCATCAGCACCAGTCCTCTCAGATAAATACTTTTCAACCAGGGATTCCTTCAAAGTACAGTGCATTGCGAAAGTATTCGGCCCCCTTGAACTTTGCGACCTTTTGCCACATTTCAGGCTTCGAACAAAGATATAAAACTGTATTTTTTTGTGAAGAATCAACAACAAGTGGGACACAATCATGAAGTGGAACGACATTTATTGGATATTTCAAACTTTTTTAACAAATCAAAAACAGAAAAATTGGGCGTGCAAAATTATTCAGCCCCCTTAAGTTAATACTTTGTAGCGCCACCTTTTGCTGCGATTACAGCTGTAAGTCGCTTGGGGTATGTCTCTATCAGTTTTGCACATCAAGAGACTGACATTTTTTCCCATTCCTCCTTGCAAAACAGCTCGAGCTCAGTGAGGTTGGATGGAGAGCATTTGTGAACAGCAGTTTTCAGTTCTTTCCACAGATTCTCGATTGGATTCAGGTCTGGACTTTGACCATTCTAACACCTGGATATGTTTATTTTTGAACCATTGCATTGTAGATTTTGCTTTATGTTTTGGATCATTGTCTTGTTGGAAGACAAATCTCCGTCCCAGTCTCATGTCTTTTGCAGACTCCATCAGGTTTTCTTCCAGAATGGTCCTGTATTTGGCTCCATCCATCTTCCCATCAATTTTAACCATCTTCCCTGGCCCTGCTGAAGAAAAGCAGGCCCAAACCATGATGCTGCCACCACCATGTTTGACAGTGGGATGGTGTATTCAGGGTGATGAGCTGTGTTGCTTTTACGCCAAACATAACGTTTTGCATTGTTGCCAAAAAGTTCAATTTTGGTTTCATCTGACCAGAGCACCTTCTTCCACATGTTTGGTGTGTCTCCCAGGTGGCTTGTGGCAAACTTTAAACAACACTTTTTATGGATATCTTTAAGAAATGTCTTTCTTCTAGCCACTCTTCAATAAAGGCCAGATTTGTGCAATATACGACTGATTGTTGTCCTATGGACAGAGTCTCCCACCTCAGCTGTAGATCTCTGCAGTTCATCCAGAGTGATCATGGGCCTCTTTGCTGCATCTCTGATCAGTCTTCTCCTTGTATGAGCTGAAAGTTTAGAGGGACGGCCAGGTCTTGGTAGATTTGCAGTGGTCTGATACTCCTTCCATTTCAATATTATCGCTTGCACAGTGCTCCTTGGGATGTTTAAAGCTTGGGAAATCTTTTGTATCCAAATCCGGCTTTAAACTTCTTCACAACAGTATCCCGGACCTGCCTGGTGTGTTCCTTGTTCTTCATGATGCTCTCTGCGCTTTTAACGGACCTCTGAGACTATCACAGTGCAGGTGCATTTATACGGAGACTTGATTACACACAGGTGGATTGTATTTATCATCATTAGTCATTTAGGTCAACATTGGATCATTCAGAGATCCTCACTGAACTGCTGGAGAGAGTTTGCTGCACTGAAAGTAAAGGGGCTGAATAATTTTGCACGCACAATTTTTCAGTTTTTGATTTGTTAAAAAAGTTTGAAATATCCAATAAATGTCGTTCCACTTCATGATTGTGTCCCACTTGTTGTTGATTCTTCACAAAAAAATACAGTTTTATATCTTTATGTTTGAAGCCTGAAATGTGGCAAAAGGTCGTAAAGTTCAAGGGGGCCGAATACTTTCGCAATGCACTATGTTTTTCCTCCACAGATAAAAAGATAAATGATTTCCATAACAACAAGATATGGAAGAATGGCCTAGGTTTTGATGGCTGGTGATAGAGACAGCTTTCACAGTTATCAGAACTAGAGGTGTCTAGTGGATACCAAACACCTCTGTGGCTTCACCCGACAGGTTCATAATGATACAGCCAGTCTGATACTAGTAACGCTACCCGACACCTCCCTACCGGGGCTGGCTTGCTGAATGGTGGGAGAGAGAAGGGGATCCCACGCAGACCTGGCAACCTCTCAGCCTTTCACTGCACTCTTACAAAACAGACAGATGTCAGGCATGAATGCATAACAGACGGAGCAGGGAGGGGAGAGTTGTGAGGCGTTCAAGTTTAAAGATACACGGAGCATGACATTCTTTCAGTAACATGCTGTGCTGTAATGTGTGTACATTCCCAGGACTTGAAATATTTAGTGATGGGGTGGCACAAGTATAGAAAACAAAAATTGGTCTGTTCTGCAAATGGCGGACGGCGAATCTTTTTAAACTAACATTTTTCAAAAATACCCATTTAAAATTCCCTTGGGTAACACAATCACAAGAGTGGACAACGATCAGACAAAATTATAGGTTACATTCTCCCATTTGGAGACTATTGACAGTTTAACAACCTTAGTAAAACATACCCCATAACACAACAAAAAGATGAAGAAAAAATAGCATTCAATGCTTCCGACAAACCCACAGTAACTCCTCATCAACTCTCTGTGCTGCTCTCATCCCCAGGATCAGTACACAGACCGTGTCTTTATGGTCTTTCAGGGCCCTGTGCTGTTATCAAGCCCTCCAGCCCCTGCCATCAGCCGTCTGTTTCCATGCATGCCCTACCTGTGTTTAAGAGTGGCCCTGCTCTGCTCAGCCGCCGCTCAGCCACCGGCCCCCAGGGCTTTCACTGGGAGGGTGAGTGGGGGACGCCTTTTGTTAGAGGCAGGGTGGAGAGGAGATGGAGGGGAGAGGGAAAAAACTATAATGCTGTGAGTCATTCTGCATTAGCAGCGGGGGGGGGGGGGGGGGGGTACTTTTGCATGTTGTATGAAGCTAGACGCCATATGCCATCCGGCCAGGCTGCCTCCTGAGTCAAGGTTGGGTTTGACAGGTCTGTGCGTGCCCCCCCCCCCCCCCTGCTCCCTTGGCCCTTCTAGGCCCCAGCGGCAGAGCTGAGCGGCCGTGGAGTGGTGGTGTGTGGGCGGGGAGGGGACTCAGTGATGTGAACACATCAGACATTGTCGTGAGCCCCAGGAACAGCTGGTCAGCTGGAGAGATGTGGGGGCGGGTTGAGGGCGGAGGAGCGGAGGGGTTGAGGGCGGAGGGGTTAAGGGCGGAGGAGTGGAGGGCAGAGGAGTGGAGGGTAGAGGAGTGGAGGGCAGAGGAGTGGAGGGCAGAGGAGTGGAGGGCAGAGGAGTGGAGGGCAGAGGAGTGGAGGGCAGAGGAGTGGAGGGCAGAGGAGTGGAGGGCAGAGGAGTGGAGGGCAGAGGAGTGGAGGGCGGAGGAGTGGAGGGCGGAGGAGTGGAGGGCGGAGGAGTAGAGGGGTTGAGGGCAGAGGAGTTGAGGGAAGAGGAGTGGAGGGTGGAGGAGTGGAGGGCGGAGGAGTAGCGGGGTTGAGGGCAGAGGAGTGGAGGGCAGAGGAGTGGAGGGCGGAGGAGTGGAGGGCGGAGGAGTGGAGGGCGGAGGAGTGGAGGGCGGAGGAGTGGAGGGCGGAGGAGTGGAGGGGTTGAGGGTGAAGGAGTGGACCTAATCCCACTGATCATGGGATTAGGTTAAAATATTCAGTAGAGGAAACTCCCTCCATCCCAAAATGTCATAAACCCCAACCATAGGCCCCCTTTCATCCACTCCTCAGCCCCCACCAAACTCAAACTACTCCAAAGTCTTGCTTCTCCCAACAACAGTCTCCAACCCAACCGCCTCTGACAACCCCGACCTCCACCCTGTCGAGCAATCCACCCTGCCCCAGACTTCTGAGTTCCTATTGGGTCAGGGTGGTCTTTGGGAATGGATGTCCCTGAGAGCTGGACTGCGACAAAGCTGAGAGCTGGACCGTGACAGAGCTGGACTGTGACAGAGCTGAGAGCTGGACTGTGACAGAGCTGGACCGTGACAGAGCTGAGAGCTGGACCTTTTCATGGCGTCAGACCGAGGCTCTGCATCTGTCCTCGTGCTCCTAGACCTTAGTGCTGCTTTTGATACCATCGATCACCACATTCTTTTGGAGAGATTGGAAACCCAAATTGGTCGACACGGACAGGTTCTGGCCTGGTTTAGATCTCATCTGTCGGAAAGATATCAGTTTGTCTCTGTGAATGGTATGACCTCTGACAAATCAACTGTAAATGTTGGTGTTCCTCAAGGTTCTGTTTTAGGACCATATACATTTGACCTCTTGGGGATGTCATTCGAAAACATGAATGTTAACTTTCACTGCTATGCGGATGACACGTAGCTTCAATGAATCATGGTGAAGCCCCAAAATTGCCCTCGCTAGAAGCCTGTTTCTCAGACATAAGGAAGTGGATGGCTGCAAACGTTCGACTTTTAAACTCGGACAAAACAGAGATGCTTGTTCTAAATAAAACACTAAATAAAAGCACTAAATAAAACTTCAGTTAGTGCTAAATACGGCTGCTAGAATCCTGACTAGAACCAAAACATTTGATCATATTACTCCAGTGCTAGCCTCCCAACGCTGGCTTCCTGTTAAGGCAAGGGCTGATTTCAAGGTTTTACTGCTAACCTACAAAGCATTACATGGGCTTGCTCCTACCCATCTTTCTGATTTGGGCCTGCCGTACATACCTACACGTACGCTATGGTCACAAGACGCAGACCTCCTAATTGTCCTTAGAATTTCTAAGCAAACAGCTGGAGGCAGGGCTTTCTCCTATAAAGAGCTCCATTTTTATGGAATGGTCTGCCTACCCATGTGAGAGACGCAGACTTGGTCTCAACTTTTAAGTCTTTACTGAAGACTCATCTCTTCAGTAGGTCATGTGATTGAGTGTTGTCTGGCCCAGGAGTGTGAAGGTGAACGGAAAGGCTCTGGAGCAACGAACTGCCCTTGCAGTCTCTGCCTGGCCGGTTCCCCTCTTTCCACTGGGATTCTCTGCCTCTAACCCTATAACACGGACTGAGT
The DNA here is from genome assembly GCF_057628025.1 of Oncorhynchus mykiss. Taxonomy (NCBI): domain Eukaryota; kingdom Metazoa; phylum Chordata; class Actinopteri; order Salmoniformes; family Salmonidae; genus Oncorhynchus; species Oncorhynchus mykiss. The sequence goes on along the minus strand of NC_143046.1, from coordinate 61,952,760 downwards.
CACTGGCTTACTGGTGCTCTTCCATGCCCTCCCTAGGAGGGGTGCGTCACTTGAGTGGGTTGAGTCACTGACGTGACCTTCCTGTCTGGGTTGGCGCCCCCCTTTGGGTTGTGCCGTGGCGGAGAACTTTGTGGGCTATACTCAGCCTTGTATAGTAAATTGGTAAATTGGTGGTTGAAGATATCCCTCTAGTGGTGTGGGCACTGTGCTTTGGCAAAGTGGATGGGGTTATATCCTGCCTGTTTGCCCCTGTCCGGGGGTATCATCGGATGGTGCCACAGTGTCTCCTGACCCCTACCGTCTCAGCCTCCAGTATTTATGCTGCAGTAGTTGTGTGTCGGGGGGCTAGGGTCAGTGTTATATCTGGAGTATTTCTCCTGTCTTATCCGGTGTCCTGTGTGAATTTAATTCTCTCTTTCTCTCTCTCGCAGGACCATGCCTCAGGACTACCTGGCATGATGACTCCTTGCTGTCCCCAGTCCACCTGGCCGTGCTGCTGCTCCAGTTTCAACTGTTCTGGAACGCTGACCTGTTCACCGGATGTGCTACCTATCCCAGACCTGCTGTTTTCAACTCTCTAGAGACAGCAGGAGCGGTAGAGATACTCTTAATGATCGGCTATGAAAAGCCAACTGACATTTACTCCTGAGGTGCTGACTTGTTGCACCCTCGACAACTACTGTGATTATTATTATTTGACCATGCTGGTCATTTATGAACATTTGAACATCTTGGCCATGGTCTGTTATAATCTCCACCCGGCACAGCCAGAAGAGGACTGGTCACCCCTCATAGCCTGGTTCCTCTCTAGGTTTCTTCCTATGTTTTGGCCTTTCTAGGGAGTTTTTCCTAGCCACCGTGCTTCTAGACCTGAATTGCTTGCTGTTTGGGGTTTTAGGCTGGGTTTCTGTACAGCACTTTGAGATATCAGCTGATGTAAGAAGGGCTATATAAATACATTTGATTTGACCGTGACAGAGCTGAGAGCTGGACAGTGACAGAGCTGGATCGTGACAGACCTGAGAGCTGGACCGTGACAGAGCTGGACTGTGACAGAGCTGGACTGGAAACAGAACAAGACCCTAACCTATTGGAAGCAGGTTGCTCTTCCATACAACGTCACAGAGCCTCTAATTCAAAAGGCAAAGACACAGAGGAGAGTTAGGGCTGTACACATCACTTCTCACTGAGAGGCTTATGACAGAGGGAAGATGGCCCAGCTCACCCTTCTCACTGTGCCAAGCCAAGCACTCAGTTCATGGGCTTGGAGATGTCTGCAGGAGACTGTTATGGCACACTAGCTGACAAATAAGAGCCTATCAGCAACACTAAATAGTACATGTTCAGCTACAGTACACTAACATGGCAGCTCCCATTCATATCCTCCTTTCAAAGACTCCGAAAGATGCTTTCCTCCTGACTAGGTAATGAAACTTCTTGTCCTAAAGATCACATTGTTATCCATGTAGGGACAATGAGAGAGAGAAACAAAGCCTTATTCAGAAGGTACACAAAGCAGTAGGCCAATATCAGTGGCAAGAGTCACACATATATGATGTTTTCATGAGTGTGCAAAGGCAGAGCTCCAGATCTGGTAGACAGTTGGTTAGATGAGGCAAGGACCTGCACCTCTGGAGGTTGGCAGCCCTAGGTTCCACTGGGCTCTGTGAGCTTCCCTGAGAAGATGAAACCTCTCTCTGCCACTACACTGCATGTCCCCCACAATGCCACCTAAAAGTCCGGCTCGCATGACTGGCCACGTGCAGGAACAGATTATGCCTATTGATTGCTGCCCGGGGGCGGATCTCTCTGTGTATGTGTGCGTGCGTGTCTTAGGGGAGGGTAGTAAGGGCACTGGGGCGAAAAAGCTATTGATTCTGTCCAGCGGGGATGTTGCGTTTCAGAATGAAGGTCAGCTCTACTTCGCCTCCCACTATTAGAGGCTCCTGCTACCTAAACACACAGCACACGTTTACTCTGGAGCGAGTGCTTGTTTAGGAGAGAATAACACTTAGTGACTGGATCAAGCCTCCCGTCAGAAACCCAACAGGCTATGTGGAAGCAGAGGGAGTCCACCACAGCCATATAATATCTATAATAAATATGCCATTTAGCAGAACCTTATCCAAAGCGGCCCGCTATCCTGGCGTTGCAAGCGCCAATACGAGACCAACTTAACTACAGTAGGACCACATACAGTAGTTGGGGATGAATGACACATTGCATGTCAGGGGGAAATTCTCTTGATATATGGTGTGCTACTTAAATAGCGGGAACTTGGCCGTCAAGAGTATTCTCCTCCCGCATGTCAGGTTCTCACCACTCACAGTGAGTTTGCGTTCCCCTCTGGCAGTGGAGGAGACTGCAGCACGCTGCTCAGTGTTCATACAGGGTGACTATTAGGATTCACACAGCCTCCTCTAATAGGGCCATGTTAATGACACGGGTGATTTCTGACAGCCTTGTAATATAAAGGTATGTGGGGTCAGGACTGTCTCTTTCACGTTCCACAGCGTTCTTAAACGCTGACCATGTGTCACACATACACCGACACACAAACTCACAAACAAAATCTCTCACACACGAACTACTCCAAGTACCATGGTGTAGAGCCAAAAAGGAAACAGCGGATTGTAGAGGAAGGGAGGATTAGTGTGTGTGTGTGTGTCTCCAGCAATGTGGCTGGTGGTCATATTTCAATATCAAATCCAATTAGCCGGAGTGATGGCGCAGCAGAGCGCCTGGCTGCTGGAGACTCCAGTTCTGTGGCGGACGAAGCGGGAGAGAGGAAACCAGAGAGCACCACAGAGCCAGGCCTGCCTTTATGGGGACGCAGAGGTCATGTGGCTTTTCTTTGTAGAAACATTAAACAAATGACCTTGGAGAGCGGCCTGGCTACCGACAGCAGATTGGGGAGCGGCCTGGCTACAGACAGCAGATTGGGGAGCGGCCTGGCTACAGACAGCAGATTGGGGAGCGGCCTGGCTACAGACAGCAGATTGGGGAGCGGCCTGGCTACAGACAGCAGATTGGAGAGCGGCCTGGCTACAGACAGCAGATTGGAGAGTGGCCTGGCTACAGACAGCAGATTGGGGAGTGGCCTAGCTACAGACAGCAGATTGGGGAGCGGCCTGGCTACAGACAGCAGATTGGGGAGTGGCCTGGCTACCGACAGCAGATTGGGGAGTGGCCTAGCTACAGACAGCAGATTGGGGAGCGGCCTGGCTACAGACAGCAGATTGGGGAGTGGCCTGGCTACAGACAGCAGATTGGGGAGCGGCCTGGCTACAGACAGCAGATTGGGGAGTGGCCTGGCTACCGACAGCAGATTGGGGAGCGGCCTGGCTACAGACAGCAGATTGGGGAGCGGCCTGGCTACAGACAGCAGATTGGGGAGCGGCCTGGCTACAGACAGCAGATTGGGGAGCGGCCTGGCTACAGACAGCAGATTGGGGAGCGGCCTGGCTACAGACAGCAGATTGGGGAGCGGCCTGGCTACCGACAGCAGATTGGAGAGCGGCCTGGCTACAGACAGCAGATTGGGGAGCGGCCTGGCTACAGACAGCAGATTGGAGAGTGGCCTAGCTACAGACAGCAGATTGGGGAGTGGCCTAGCTACAGACAGCAGATTGGGGAGCGGCCTAGCTACAGACAGCAGATTGGGGAGCGGCCTGGCTACAGACAGCAGATTGGAGAGCGGCCTGGCTACAGACAGCAGATTGGGGAGTGGCCTGGCTACAGACAGCAGATTGGGGAGTGGCCTAGCTACAGACAGCAGATTGGGGAGCGGCCTGGCTACAGACAGCAGATTGGGGAGTGGCCTGGCTACAGACAGCAGATTGGGGAGCGGCCTGGCTACAGACAGCAGATTGGGGAGCGGCCTGGCTACAGACAGCAGATTGGGGAGCGGCCTGGCTACAGACAGCAGATTGGAGAGCGGCCTGGCTACAGACAGCAGATTGGGGAGCGGCCTGGCTACAGACAGCAGATTGGGGAGCGGCCTGGCTACAGACAGCAGATTGGGGAGTGGCCTGGCTACAGACAGCAGATTGGGGAGTGGCCTGGCTACAGACAGCAGATTGGGGAGTGGCCTGGCTACAGACAGCAGATTGGGGAGCGGCCTGGCTACAGACAGCAGATTGGGGAGCGGCCTGGCTACAGACAGCAGATTGGAGAGCGGCCTGGCTACAGACAGCAGATTGGGGAGCGGCCTGGCTACAGACAGCAGATTGGGGAGCGGCCTGGCTACAGACAGCAGATTGGGGAGCGGCCTGGCTACAGACAGCAGATTGGGGAGCGGCCTGGCTACAGACAGCAGATTGGGGAGCGGCCTGGCTACAGACAGCAGATTGGGGAGCGGCCTGGCTACAGACAGCAAATTGGGGAGCGGCCTGGCTACAGACAGCAGATTGGGGAGCGCCGGGGCGGGGAAACGCTGGATAGCTCTCAGCTACACAAACAGCCTGCTCTGAAAAGAGCCAAGGTTATTGTTGCAACCCAAAATAAAACACCTACATTTTGCAGAAGACGAGAGGCAGATGAGATGAGGAAGAGAAGGGAGCATACATGGAGGAGTGGTACAATGCAGAAACCATTCAGCAGAAGGAGGAATGGGTCATGCCTTTGGGTCAAGTCTAGATACAGTACCAGTCAAAAGTGTGGACACACCTACTCATTCAAGGGTTTTTCTTTATTTTTTACTATTTTCTACATTGTAGAATAATAGTGAAGACATCAAAACTATGAAATAACACATAAGGAATCATGTAGTAACAAAAAAAGTGTTAAACAAATCAAAATATATGTTGTATATATGATTGTTCAAAGTAGCCACCCTTTGCCTTGATGACAGCTTTGCACACTCTTGGCAACCAGCTTCATGAGGAATGCTTTTCCAACAGTCTTGAAGGAGATCCCACATATGCTGAGCAATTGTTGGCTGCTTTTCCTTCACTCTGCGGCCCAACTCATCCCAAACCATCTCAATTGGGTTGAGGTCAGGTGATTGTGGAGTCCAGGTTATCTGATGCATCACTCCTTCACTCTCATTCTTGGTCAAATTGCCCTTACAGTCTGGAGGTGTGTTGGGTCATTGTCCTATTGTAAAACAAATGACAGTCCCACTAAGTGCAAACCAGATGGGATGGCATATCGCTGCAGAATGCTGTGGTAGCCATGCTGGTTAAGTGTGCCTTGAATTCTAAATAAATCACCAACATTGTCACCAGCAAAGCACCCTCACACTATCACACCACCTCCTCCATGCTTCATGGTGGGAATCATATATGCGGAAACCATCCATTCACCTATTCTGCATCTCACAAAGACACGGCGGTTGGAACTGTATCATTAGTTTTGGTGTTCCTGCTCTTTTTTGAGTTAATAAACTTCAAATAGCATTCTAAATTATATCTTAAAACATTCTTCAAAAATAGTCAGAACTTTATTTACTGGTAGGAGTCTTTTTTCTTTGAACAAATCCTGAGAAATCTTCTGAATTACAAAATAGTTTGTGTTTGTTTGTGTGTGCGCCCTATCTTGATAAAAAAAAAAATAGGTCTCATCGCCTCGATGACTCATGACTATTTCTTTGTTTAAACGTAATCCTCCAGCCATCCAGAAAAATGTCCCACACACAGACACCAGTGCTGGCATTGCCAGCATCCATTGGCTGGGAGCATCGGTTTGTCAGCTCATCTTCCAGATCTGCAGTATGTGGGGCCTCACCCTGGCTGGATGCTTCACACTGCCAACGCTCCAGCCCAGCCAGCGATCATCTCATCTCGCAGATCAGGCCGTCGTGCTGCTCTCTTCTTGCTAAGGAATGCCAGGTAGGCCTGGTCTGGCCCGGCCCGGCCCTGGCTCCCTTCCCCCTTGGCTCCCAGTGCAGACTGGCCTACGGTAGCTAGGCAGCGCTGGCAGCTCAGCACATCTCACACTGGAGTAATTCACTTGGCTTTGGGTTACAGACATCTGCCTCTCTGCTGTCCCACTGATGCCCCCAGGGACCCTGAGAGGGGCTGATATGAGCCTCGCTGATGGGTGGGTGGGATGGGGGGGGGGGGGGGGGGGGGGTGATACCCGTGCATACAAATGCAAGCACATACACATCAAACACTCAGAATGTACAGCCACATACACCTGTAGCCAAAGTTTAGTGCACATTATTAGCTTAAAAACATACTATAGGCTACTGACATTATCGCGCACCCTTGCCCACTTTCCTTACAAACCGTAAACCAATGACAAAATAAATACTTGAGAGCGGTGCACAACTTGAGTCCAACCTCAAAAACTGGAGATTGCCGGTCGCCATGGCAACACCCAGAGAGCTACTGTGGTCCCTGCGAGGCCACTCTGTACAGCCTGTCCCTGTCCGGGGAGAGGTGGAGCTGCAAGGCTTTGTGGGAGATCAGATTTCACCCACAGGGGCCCGCTCCAAAAAACATCCCTCCCCTCCTTCAGTCCTCAACTTATTCACATGCAAATTCATCTCCATCGCTGATTACGCTCGTCTTAAACCAACTGACATGTACAGCTGGAGATCAGGCCCTTGACGACAGGCAGGCTGTTACAGGGATGGAGGGGAGGACGGGTTAATGACAGTCATGTCTCTGCTGCTGTCGTCTAAACACACTGCATCATACAAGACGACAGAGAGGTTCCACAAGATCCCCATTACAGACCCAGATGGACACATGCGTCCTCACATGTCACTACGGGCTGCGCGACACACCGCAACACCTCATCCCGGTGCGCTGTTAATCGCTGTATGTAAATCAGCCAGCGCATCAAGATCAGTGTCAGTGTTCACCCATGCAGATCACCCAACACGCTACACGCACCACATGGGAATCCACCCAGGCCAACCACTAGAAGGGCTAACGCCGCGATTACAAGCAACACGTTTAGAAATTCAATATTTTCTCATATGAGAACAATCATCGGAGTGTGAGGAATAACATTAATTCATATAAAAAATAATACATATAAAAAGATAACCGTCCCTGGAAAAACTTGTACGGCCTAACTGCTGAGGCTCTGTGGTCAGTTGTTAACCTTGTGGAGGCAGACAGGGCTGTAAGGGTAGGGGAGACAGAGTAAAGAGTTCACACAAAGGATACAAGCTCTGGTAAAGCGTCAGGCGGGACTTGACAGCTCTGCTGGCGTTGATGCAGGTGGCACGCACGAGGCTGGGTAGCAGCGTTCCGGTGACGATGGCGCCGTTGAAAAGAGGCCCAAAGAAGGGGACCTACGAGGGGAAGGAGAGAGGGAGGGAGGGAGGGAGGGAGAAAGTTACCATCTTAAATAAACGTCATAACCGTTGAATTCTTATTTTTGTCTGTGGAAGGAAAAGTGAAGACAGGACGGCCGGGCATTCGTGTGGTTGAGTCCGTTTCCGCGGTTACATGGACTCATTACAACATGATGAAACTTTGTTGCTCCGTGCTGAAACAAGCAAGGTGCTGTAGCAAACCAGTCTGGTTGCCTAGGCAACGCTCCCGCCCATGCAGCATGAGCACATGCAGTCAAGAGCGGAGGGAAGGAGAAAATGTGCGTCATAAAAATAAAAATGCTATTCAAACGCAGTACTAGTGAAACATTTGGACACACCTATTCATTCTAGGGATTTTCTTTATTTTTAACTATTTTCTACATTGTAGAATAATAGTGAAGACATCAAAACTATGAAATAACACCAAAAAAAGGTGTTAAACAAATCAAAATATATTTTCTATTTGAGATTCTTCAAAGCAGCCACCCTTTGCCTTGATGACAGCTTTGCACACACTTGGCATTCTCTCAACCAACTTCATGAGCTAGTCACCTGGAATGCATTTCAATTAACTCTGTCAGAGTGACCATTGGGTTCTTGGTCACCTCCCTGACCAAGGCCCTTCTCCCCCGATTGCTCAGTTTGGCCAGATCTAGGAAGAGTCTTCCATTTTAGAAAGATGGAGGCTATTGTGATCTTGGGGACCTTCAATGCTACAGAAATATTTTGGTACGCTTCCCAAGATCGGTACCTCGACACAATCCTGCCTCGGAACTCTACGGACAATTCCTTCGACCTCATGACTTGGTTTTTGCTCTGACATGCACTGTAAACTGTGGGACCTTAAATTGACAGGTGTGTGCCTTTCCAAATCATGTCCAATCATTTAATTTACCACAGGTGGACTACAATCAAGTTGTAGAACCATCTCAAGGATGATTAATGGAAAAAGCACCCGAGTTCAATTTCGAGTCTCACAGCAAAGGGTCTGAATACTTATGCAAATAAGGTATTTCTGTTTATTTTTAATAAATGTACTTTTTCCACGGTGTGCTCAATTAAAGACATGAAAACACATAATTGTTTGTGTGTTATTAGTTTAAGCAGACTGTGTTTGTCTATTGTTGTGACCTAGATGAAGACAAAATCTAATTTTATGAACGATTTATGCAGAAATCCAGCTATTTCCAAATGGTTCACATACTTTTTCTTGCCACTGTAGTGAGCAATATGTTTGGAACATCAAATCGCAATAAATTAGAAGTATTGAATCACATTACATATGCTATTGGCACCTAAGTATCATGATAACATTATCTTGTTGGGGTCCCTGGCAACTCTCAGCCCAATATCTAATATTGCTACAGGGTTAGATTCAAGTTTGAGTGACTTAGGACTAAGTGTTGAGCTTATTTAGCATAGAAACCACACACACACATCTAACGCAAATCAATACCGGAGAAAATACTTTGATTGAACTGTTGAACAAATACAGTGGGAGCTCTCTGTGTTTGAGAGCAGCGTGCATGTGTGTGACACATGCGTCTGTTCATGCTTTTTGGGGAGATCTTAAATCTCCTGAGTTTAATGATCATTGACCTGGAATGTGACGTGCGTGTCAGAGCCTCTCTATAAGTCCTGCTGTCTACTTGACATGGCATAGCTCATTATACAGACAGTCCCTCCACTTCAATAATTAGACTACACTTCAAACTGACAGCTAGCCCATTCAATCTCTACTGGTGTAAAAAAAAAAAGAAAAAAGCCAAACTTCTAGAGGTCAACTCAGGACAATGAAGCTCTAGAACAATAAAGGGTCTGTGTAATGGGGGCCGTAGGATTCTATGGTGGAGGTTTAGGCTGCAGACTGGGTGGTTGTTGGTGGTGTCTTTCTGTCTGTCTGTGTGGATATTGGGAGGAGGCCTAGGTGGATGGCCAGACAGAGGTCTATGGGCATCATCCCCAGGTTGGCAGAGTCCTGCTGGCAGGTCAGTGGAATGAGAAAGCTGCCATGCATTCTGGCCCCATCTTTTGCTCCAACACACCAAAGCCCCTCGTTTGGCCGACACAGTCTCTTTCGGCACTCTTTAGAAGAGACTGGAGATATTGTGTGAGGTTTTCTTATAGATCTGAGATGTGGAAGTCCCAGTGACGGACTTCCAATTGTATTTTTTGGGTCACGTTTAGGATGAATATTAGAGTATACCAATCTAAGTATATAGTGCCATAAGAACATAATCACACCCGTTAATTTTTTCAACATTTTGGTGTGTTCCAGCCTGAATTTAGTGCAATTGAGATTTTTTGTCACTGGCCACACACACACCCACCCACCCACCCACCCACCCACCTTGTGGAATTATGCTTTTCGAAACTTTTACAAATTAATACAAAATTTAAAGCTGAAATGTCTTGAGTCAATAAGTACTCAACCCCTTTGTTATGACAAGCCTAAATAAGTTCACAAGTAAAAATGTGCTTAACAAGTAACGTTTTAAATTAATCTCATCTCTGTACCACACACATACAGATAATTGTAAGCTCCCTCAGTCGAGCAGTGAATTTCAAACACAAATTCAACCAAAGACCAATGCCTCGCAAAGAAGGGCACCTTTTGGTAGATGAAAAAATAATAAACTAGAAATAGCAGACACTGAATAAACCCCTTTGAGCGTGTGGATTTTATAAATTACCCTTTGGATCGTGCATTAATACACCCAGTCAACACAAAGATACTGCCGTTCTTCCTAACTTAGTTGCCAGAGAGGAAGGAAACCGCTCAGGGATTTCACAGTGAGGCCAATGTAACTCACTTTTTATCCTGAATACAAAGGGTTATATTTGGGGCAAATTCAATACAACACATTACTGAGTACCACTCTTCATATTTTCAAGCATAGTGGTGGCTGCATCATGGTATGGGTATGCTTGTAATTTTTAAGGATTGTGGAGTTTTTCAGAAAAAAATAAAAATAAAATGGAGCTAAGCACAGGCAAAATCCTAGTGGAAAACCTGGTTCAGTCTACCTTCCACCAGACACTGGGAGATTAACTCACCTTTCAGCAGGACAATAAAAAAGTCAAATCTATACTGGAGTTGCTACCAAGAAGACAGCGAATGTTCCGGAGTGGAACTTACAGTTTTGACTAAAATCTGCTTGAAAATCTATGGCAATACCTGAAAATGGTTGTCTAGCAATGATCGACAACCAATTTGACAGAGCAAAATATAAACATAACATGTAAAGTGTTGGTCTCATGTTTCATGAGCTGAAATAAAAGCAGACATTTTCCACACAAAAAAAAAAGCTTATTTCTCAAAAATGTTGTGCAAAAATGTGTTTACATCCCTGTGTTAGTGAGCATTTGTTCTTTGCCAAGAAAATCCATCCACCTGCCAGGTGTGTCATATCAAGAAGCTCAGGGTTTGAATACTTATCCAATCAAGATATATTAGTGTTTGATTTTTCGTATATATATATATATATATATATATATATATATATATTTTTTTTTTACTTTGGGAAAAAAAAAGTATATGCATGTATGTATATGTATGTATGCATGTATGTGTGTAATTAATATATATATATATATTTTATATATTTTTTTCATAAAATATATATATATATTAATTACACACATACATGCATACATACATATACATATATGCATATACTTCTTTTTTATACAACTGTTCACATTTTTCTTCCACTTAGAGTATTTTGTATAGATCGTTGACAAAATAAATGTTAATCCCACTTTGTAACACAAACATTTTGGGAAAAAGTCAAGGGGTGTGAATACTTTCTGAAGGCACTGTATATAATAACCTAGCCTACCGTAGATGGTTACATTGTGACCTGTAGTCTTTGATCCAGCCAGTCAGTCTATCCAGAGCTGTGTGTGCAGCGGCTCAGAACCAAGATGAAAGCTAGCTGAGCGACACTGACTGCCTCAGAGCACATACCCACAGTGAGGGTAATGGACTGGAGTGAAAGAGGAGGGCATTAGAGCGTCCATCTCAGAGTCACACAGGCAGACCAACAGACAAACAGGTAACCCACTCAACCAACAAGGCAGTCTGGAGGGACATGAGTAAGGAGAGGGGTTCTCTAAGTGAAGATCAGACAGCTTTTTCCAAACAAAGAGTTGGATATGTTGAAGCAGTGAAATGTTGAAGGAGTCCCATAATATTTGTTTAGTGCTAAAAAGACAGTAAGTAAAATAGTGTCTCCATTACACAGGTAGATTGAGTGGAAAATAATCAAGCACCAAAAGCCATTTAGGTTGAGCCTGCCAGCTGATCTCTAGTACCAGTACCTGTGGTTTCTTCATGATCTGGATGAAGAATGTGTGGTTCTTCATGGGGTACACGATGATCAGCACATCTCCAAAGTCAGTGGGGATGATGCCGCGTCGGTAGTCCCTGCTGTGCTCCGACCACACTATGTGAACCTCGTCGTTGCCCAGGTGACGCAGCTGCACCAGAACAAACCACAGGGTTTAGACACGGCTACGGCGATCACAACGGTCAGAAAGAACATCTTGTTATTCCTATGGAAAGGTTTTTAATATTAGGTTAGAGATTACCACAGCTCTGGATGTTGTGACAAAGCTTCTTATCATTTGAATTTCCACTGGAAATTCAAACCACAAAAAACATTAAATTGAGCATTTTAAAACCAATCATTGAAATTAACTTTACTCCAAAGACATAAAATTGCATCCAATTTCCATGTTCTATTCATAAATACAAATGAAGTTAGGACAGAAATTACACAAATGACAGGAAATTGTCAGATAGTTAATGTACTGTAGAACTCTTTTTCAACCAAGGCAGAGGGGAAGTGAGAGAACAGTCTTCCCTCGGTATTGTGGCTGACATGGACATTGAGTGATGGGTTTAAGGGCGGCTATTCCAACCTCACTGGCCTTTACCCATCACTCGTGGGGAAACCTGTTTTTTTGTTTGTGACCTGGATAAGGATAAACTGGGCCTAGTAAGGGTTAGACAAAAAAAAAACTCCTGTCCCTGATTATGTGGCAACATCAAGGCCTTGCCTCCTCACCGACTGACTCACTTAGAGGAGGAAAACATCTGCCAATGTACTTGGGTCTAATGAGCCATTAAGAAAACATGGCCTCGCCACCCAAAAAATTGCAATTAGTACATTCTATTATAAGCCCTTAATTATGGTAATGGGATAATGTTCAACAAATCCACAACACAGTGATTGAACACCGTGCTCCCTGGTTCATCTCATCTGTACAAGGATCAATGGCTCCAGGTCAGGTCAGGTTGGCACAAATTAACCAAGAATGTTGAATATGCATGTCGAGGTTACCGACAAAAATCCTAAGGATTTTAATTAACATTTGAATATTACACTGAACCAAAATATAAAACGCAACATGTAAAGTGTTGGTCCCATGTTTCATGAACTGAAATAAAAGATCACACACATTTTCCATACACACAAAAACATTATTTATCTCAAATTATGTGCACACATTTGTTTACATCCCTGTTAGCGAGCAATTGTCCTTTGCCAAGATAATCCATCCACCTGCCAGGCGTGGCATTTTAAGAAGCTGATTAAACATCCATAAGTACACAGGTGCACCTTGTGAGGGGGACAATAAAAGGCCACTCTAAAATATGCAGTTTTATTACACAACACAATGCCACAGATGTCTCAAGTTTTGAGGGAGTGTGCAATTGTCATGCCGACTGCCGGAATGTCCACCAGAACTGTTGGCAGAGATTTTAATGTTCTAATTTCTCTCCGGTGGGTGAGTGGTTTGCTGATGTCACCATTGTGAACAGAGTGCCCCGTGGTGATGGTGGGGTGATTGTATGGGCAGGAATAAGATATGGACAACAAACACAATTGCATTTTATCCATGGCAAGTTGAATGCACAGAGATACCATGACGAGATCCTGAGGCCCATTGTGAGGCCCATTTCCTTTAAGGTATCTGTGACCAACTGATGCATATCTATATTCCCAGTCATGTGAAATCCATAGATTAGGGCCTAATGCATTTATTTCAATTGACTGATTTCCTCATCTAAACTGTAACTCAGTAAAAGACCAGGGGATGTGATTAGGAGTCAGGAGAACATGGAAAGTCAGGAAAGAGAGGATATTGGTTTGTGGGTAGGTAGATTTCAATGATAGAGGGGGATGTGAGAAAGGCAGGAAATTCTGATTAAATCAGGTGAAGAATCACATCCCTGAAGTTATGTGTGCCAATAGAATCACACCTGTGTGTGGCCTAAGTCAAAGGCCCTTGTCCAATTAACCCTCAATGACCTCCCATCCACACAGCACAGCAGGCCTCTCAGCAGCGCAAGTGCTCCATTCTAAAAACACAGAGCTCAGTTAAGCCCTGGTGCTGGTTATGAGTGTGGGGCCGGCCGAGCGCCCCCTGCTCTGACATTAGGACCCTACGTGGCCTGACCCCCACCTCCCAGATCGCTCCAACAATCACATTACTACAGCCAGCTGCTGCTAGGCGCTGCACCACTCTGCCCTAAAGCCCACAATTGGATTGGAGGAATTTATGTTTTTTTTCCATTTTCCTTCTTGGTGTAGCTTGGGGCCCATTGATTCTTTCCCTCAGACACTCTGGCCAGCGAAAGCGTCGCCCTAACCCACCCGACACAGTATGCAGTTAAGAGCAGGCGGTCGGGCGAGGCTGAAAGTTTTATTTGTAAATTGACTGAGAAACTTCCTGCCCGATAAAGCCTCTTTTTCATCCCAATTTTTTATCCCCCTCCCTCCCGTCCCTGTTAGCCTACACACGCGCCGCCGAGCTGCCAATATCTGTCTCGCCTTGGCTAGCGCGGGGTTCTGGAAAGAGTGGGGTGCAATTACAGGGGCTCCCAATCAAATGAATCGAAGCGGGCCGAAGGCATGCGCCGACCCCTCCAGCGCCTCACACCAGCTAGCCAAAATCAAACTAATTTCCGCAGCCGCTGAGCACAGGTTCAGTATGGGGTCGGTGTAGGGCTGTTTTTTTTAGGGGGAGAAGGGCAGATGTGTCGATGGAGGTTGGGGGTATATATGAGGATGGCCTGATGAATTTCCTCTCTCCGTGGGACAGCATATGAGAAGACTGGTGGCTCGGGCAGGGGCCTCGCGGCTCATTTCTCCATGCTAACTGCTGCTGGTGTGCTATAGCCAGGGAAACCGCTGAAGCACCATCGATCGCTCCCGCAGTCACAGCCGGAATGGGATAAAAACGTCCTGCAGGCATCGGCCCGGCGCCTGCACTGACAGGGACAGCTAATGGCTGAATCTGGGCCCCGGTCACAGCACCCAGGGAGGGGGGAACAGGTCTGGGAATCACGGTCATTACCATAGCCACACATGCCCCTTCTTACACGCCTGCTTCTCTCTCTCTCTACTCCTCATCCCACCCAGAGATTACTAATCAGTGCCAGAACCCAGGAGTTACACCACCTGACCTCAGTTTAGCACAGATTGAAGACCCAAGACGGCACACAGACAGACAGGGCACGGCTCGGAGGCCATTTCACTCTGTATACACTGTGTTTGGAGCCTAGTTTTGTACGCAGACATTACATTGTTTGAAGGACTGTGGACCTTGCTACATTATTAGTGTAGTGATAGGTATTTAAAACAGTTTAGGTTAAGGAGCTTTTTCAGTCAATGGCAAACCAACAAACACGTTTTTATTGTTAATTGTCTTCCCTTTTGCAGGCTTTTCTGACGTTAACTTCTTGGATCTAGAGGGAGTAATAGTACCTTTTTGGTGAGGCAGTCGTCCGAGTTGGACGGCATGCGTGTGGACACATGCAAGATGACTTCCACCGTGGAGGTAGCGTAGTATGGAGCAGTGTGTCCTGTGCTGCCGTTCCTCTGAAGCCCTCCCATGAAGCCACAGTGGGTGGCTAGATCAACCTGAAGGCACACAACACGGTTAGGAGAGTGATGTCAGTGTGTGAGAGCGAGACGAGAGATACGGCAGGGGTGTGTGTACCTCCCATCCCAGGCCAGACACAAAGTCTTCGTAGGCCTGGCTGCCTGCGCTGTTGGACAGGATGGAGCACTTATCTTCCTGACCCTCTCCGATGTAGAACACAGCGATCTTGTGCGTCTCTCTGCTGTAAGACGAAACACACAAGACTTGTTGTTAGAACAATGGCCCTGATGATGTTACACTGTTCTACATCGGTTTGAAATGATTTCGACTGGTATGATGAATTGTGGGCGGATATCTGGATATTCTAAATGTGTGTGGTTTTGGTAGCATACGTTTTTAACCTGAGCACGGCTGCGAGATGGTGAGGCGCTCTATTGCTGCAGCTGTGGAGTGGCTGGTGATTTGGGAGTGAGCAGATGGAGGCAGAGAGAGAGACGCAACTTGGCTACAAATCAAGACTAGCTAACGTATAGCAGGCGCAATGTTATTTATCATTCCATATAACAGTGCTTGTCGGTCTTGACTGGAGTAGCCTAGAGAATCTAGAATCTATCGCCTACCTGTTTGGTTGCTCGTTGTAGCCTACTCCTCATTTCGCTAACTTTTAATTCCGTATTTGTAGTCCATATCGCATTGCATTCGTGAACTCTCACTACACATGTTGCCTCTGTGGCATTGATTGGCATACATTCACAAACTCCCCCCGAAGGCAACCAGTCATTTTCATGGGGCGCATATCATACAATCTACGTTTTTTTGTTGTTGCTTTTATTACCTTAATAATTTGAATATATCCTTGTATGTAACAATGCCACATTAATATTGTAATTTAATTTAGAAAAATCCTTTGTGTTACAATAGGCCTATAATTTTTTTCTCTCAGTATTTTAATATCCGTGCACATCCCTACTCCACACTCAACCCTGTTAAGATCAGCGTGCTCTGAAATGTGAACCACACACCTCCAAACGTACACCTCCACACAATACTGCAAATATGGTCTAATATTAGAGCAGCGTGTGTGTTAGAGTGAGTGCACAATAGTATGTGTGTTTACTTTCCCCATACCCCCCAGCCTCATGTGACAAACAAAACAAGTGCAGAGTTCCACCCATGTGCTTCAGTGTTGCCATGGTGGTGCATGGCTCTGTGTTAAATCGGGGGAATTTTGCATGTTTCGACACAGGTTGCCATGAGCGGCCCAGGTATGCTCGCTGGTCTGGCAGAATGAGGCCCGATCCTGGGGGCATTCTTTAATAAGCCCCGGTCATTAACAGTGTGGAGTGCCTATTGATCGCTGTGCGAGTGTGTGCTGCCGAGCTGTGATCAGCCTGAGACGGTGTGGATTAGGAGGAGAGAAGTGTGGAGCTGTTTTAATACGTGTCGCCTTGAGAGTGTGATCTTTACTGATTTTGAGGAAAGGATGCTTCATTAGTGGGCTTAGGTTCAGAGAAATGGCGGATATGGAATGCAGGCTTAACTAAAATTTAGCCAGCTGAAATCTAGGTTGGTTTATTAAAAAAAAAAAAAAAAAGGTTTTCATTGGAAATTAAACACTATGATACATCATTCAGTAAAAAGTATTATTATTATTATTTTTAATACCTAACAAGAAGCACATCATGTGTACCAATGTTATCTAGGGATACAGTGTGTGCTGAAGAGGCCCTAAATAATTAGCGGGTAGGAACATACCACTGCCTGGAATCCAAATTCTTCAATTCTCTCAAGAGTTTAGAGTTCTTCTTCAGGAGATGAAAACTTTTCCTGAAAAGGAACAAACAAAACTGAACTTGAATGCACCCATTGACAATTAGAATTTTCAAAAATATCAACCAGATGGTACTTTACAGTGTACCAATGCAAAGCTTGTGCCTGTTAATTATTATTTGAATGGTAAAAGACAGACTGAAAGTAGGATAGGAAAGTTTCATGTTTTCAGTTGGGTTTTTGGTCTGAGGAATAACAGGTGTAGACGTTTAAATTGGGCTCGGAGACATTACTAATCTACTGGAGGGGGTCTCTGCTTCCTTCCCCAGAGGTGCGAGCCTCTCATTACAAGGATGCCACCTGTCGAGGTGGACCTGAGTGAAAACAGTTGGGCACAGTTGCCCTGTGGAGAGAAGATTAACAGGCTACACACCCTGCCATGCCTTTCCGGCCTTTCTTTTTCTCTCTCTCTGCGAGGTATTCTCCTAACTAGTCTACAGCTGTGTTCGTGGTGGTGTTGTGCTCGGCTCTGTACCTGTGGTCCCATGAGTTCATGCCCAGGTCGTTGAGTAGCAGTCTGCAGAAGTAGAAAGGGGCTTTGGGCTCCTGTGGAGTGGGTTCTCTCTGGCTGGCGGCCTTGACGCTCACGTCTGCATTCCACCTCTTCACCTGCTCTTCTTCCTGCTGTGTCTGCCTGAGGATGGCCTCCACGATGGCCCCCTCCAGCTCCAGGTTCATCCCACAGGGAGAGGGGGCTGGCTGGTTGAGCCTCAGCCGGGGCTGGGGCAGGCACTCCGGGCTGCTGTTGCCAAGGTTCTCCAGGAGTTGGTCCAGGACATCCACCTCCTCACAGCCTGACTGGGAGTCCCAGCCTGGGGGGTAGGAGAGCTCAGAGGTCCCCGGTGAGGTGGGCTTGGTGGTGGAGTGGTTGGAGTTTTCACTCGCCTGATGCATCCCACTGACTCCCTCCTGGGTGCGGTAGAGAACCCCTCCGTCCCAGGAGTACTTTCCAGAGATGTCCCTGACGATGACGCGTACCTGGGAGGAGTTGTCGTGGGGTTCCCCTGGACCAGAGGGCTCCGAGGGCACCTGGAGGTAGGACACCAGGGTGCTGTCGTTGAACACAAACAGCTGTAGGTTGGGGCTCTTGAACACCTCAGAGGAGAGCTCTGATGACTCCACAAAGGGGTTGTCGTGGTTCTCACTGACCAGGCTGTGTAGGAGGGCGGGACCACCGCTGAGGGGATGGTGGCCCAGGTGGTTCACAAGGTGGGTCATGATCATCCGTGCTGTCAGAGGGATCAGCTCCACGTTCCGCCTTTTCTTCTCTGTAGGGCAGAGACAAACCATTTCAAAGTCCGCGTGCAGTCGCCAGATGTGATCAGTGTATTTCATACAGTGGAGTCAGGATACAGAATTGAACACCTTGAACTTGGGCCGCCGTCTTTCTGAACCACATTACCACGGGCAGACGTGCTCTCAATCCGCTCACCTTTTCAACACAAAGCTAGCTTACCCATTATAAATCACTAATGGGGTCGTTTTTCATTTCTCACAATGGCACACCTCTGCCACAAGTAGGTAGCATCTAATCATAGGAGACGACTTTGAAAAGGCTATTGAGTCTGTTACAACGGCAGGAGAGAAAAGACCAGCAGGGTGCTAATGAGACGGACAAGTTTAAAGCAACAGTGAACAGAGCACTACTCCCCCGAATCAGATCTATGTAAATGATCCACATGCTCAGGACGACGCCAAAATGAAAAAGGGATACCATGTTACGACGTGGGGAAAAGAAGACAAGCTCTGCATAGTGACAGTGCTATCAATACCATCATGGCTCATCAAAGTGGAGAAAGCTCTTTAGAGAGCGGGCGGTGCGCCGCATTGTAGATGCACAGGGCCTTTGATGAGACTTAATCAATGTGAGCTGAAAGAGAAATGCATAGTGCTCTTTGGCTGGTCTTCTGAGGCCGTTTGTTATTTCTATCTGGACTTTGTAGCGCTGTATGAAAAGTAATGACATAAGCTAGATATTTCAGCTAGGCTTCGCCAACATTGCATCAACGGGTAGGTTCTTGTTGTTGAAACAACGGACTTCTGGATGAGCAGAGGAATACTCTAATACATAACCTAATGACACTACAAGGTCACTAATAAAAATCATTTTTAGATGTCTCTTTTATAAATGGGCCCTCTCTCTGGGGCAGAGCGCTAATGTCTACCTCTTAAAACATTCCATTCCATGAGTTAGTCTCGTCAATGTTAGTTAAAAACATTTACATTTAATGGAGTAGCAAGCTCCAAATGGAAGGGAACATATTAAAGGTTACATCGCCATGTAGTTCACCCACTGCTCATTTCCCAGGTGGTTTGGAAGAGGAAGAGTAATGTAGAAAACCAACAGCAGCAGCTAGGCACACACACCTTAGATGACAGGGCACTCACAAGCATTCTCGCTCTCTGTCACACACACAGTCACACACACACACACACACTGTCACACACACACACACACGCACGCACGCACAAACGCACGCACGCACGCACACAAACACACTCTGTCACACAAACGCACACTCTCTGTCACAAACGCACACTCTCTGTCACACAAACGCACACAGCCCTCCTTTCATTTCGCCGTCAGCCCAGCGCAATCTCCCACACAGCAGGTATTAAACGGGTGGCACCTCGTCTCCCCATTCTGCCCCACGCTGTGCTGGAGACAGTAGTGAGGCCGGTGACGGCGGCGAGGTCTCTGGTCTCCTTACCCTCGGCCACGGTGAGCAGGCTGCCCAAGTCTGCAGCGGTGTGCGAGAGAAGGGGCTCTGAGCTCTGGACCTGGCCCAGCATGAGGAAGGGGTCGTAGTCAGTGGAGAGGTCAGACAGACTCAGGAGGTAGTGGCTCTGCTGGGTGTGCAGGTTGGAGCCAGAGACACAGCAGTGTAGCACCTACGGGACAGAGGGTAGGAGTTAAAAACACCACAGGAGAAAGACAGTGGGAGCCTTGCATGCAGTCACTGCTGTGGTTTCTTTTTGTGGCTTGCTGCACAGCATCAACAAATACATGGTACTCAGAAATTAGACACATTGCACACTCATACAAACAGTACTCAGTCTGCCTGAGAGTTACAGAATATCAGTTGGGACTGGCCGGCAGCGGGAGACAGTGAACACCTGAACAACATTGACCTTCCAGTAACTGAAACAGAGTAAGGAAGTAACTAGGCAAGTCAATGTAAAAGGATACAGTAATCTCAAACGCAGACGTTCCGGGTAGGGACGCGAGCATTGAATGGTTCAGGCACATACGTAGGGGTACTATATGGTCTGTTGCCATGGTGAGCCTCCACCTGAGGGAGAAGAGGTGCTTCACTGCCACATCTCTCCTGTGATGAGTGAGTATCGATCTGCATAACAGATGGTGCGGCATCTGTCCGTTGGTTTGGCAGGGCTAGATAAGATGTGGTAGTCCAGTTGATTACACTGATTGGCCAGGTTACCTCTGTTTGATTTAATTAAAGACTTTATCCCTCTGCTCATGTTGCCACAAACAAGCACCCGCACCCGCATGCACACACAAACACACACACTCAGACACTCACACAAACACCTATGTTTGGAAGTAGGTGGAAGTATGTAAATGATAAGTTGTCTACTGGTTTTTGTCAAAGTAGGTTTTTGTTTATTGTAAAAATAAATAAAAAAATGTAAAAAGGAAAATAACATTTGGAAGCTACGCCTGACATACCAGACAACAGCAACTGTGGGGCCTCTCACACTGAGAGGGTGGACTTGGTAAACCCATTGTGGAGGCTGGTCTATGTAAATGAATGGCTAATCCCATTCAAAACACACACACACACACACACACTTGGCTGAGCCTCAGAGGAGAGGTGCAGGTCCTGTCATCTGAAACAGTATTGTGTGGGGAAATGCAGACAGTATGTGGATTATAATGCCTTACAGTCCTCTGGGCATGGGGGGGGGGGGGGGGGGGGGGGGGGGGGGTTTATGGTGAAAAGACCAGAACCAAACAGCTGCCACACCAAAGCCCCAAAGTGGTTCCTCTGTGGACGGGGGAAAAAAAGCTTCTGCTTGCTTGACGACTAAGTGGCTGCACCTCGCATAGCAACAGTTCCAGGAAGGTAACACATACCCGAACAAACATGGATACGTGTAGACACATATGCACACACACTCATGGATGCACAAAAACATGTACACAAGCAAACACACAACAACAGAGCGAGGGTGCAGCTGCTGAGGCAGGCAGAGAGCAGATGGAGTACGCGGCATGGAGGTCCAGTGAACCAATAAGGTCCAGAGCAATCATGCCTTTTGCACAGACCAGCCTCATGCTGTTAAGACACAAATACACCAACTACCGAGCTCAAATCCTCAGCAGAGGTGCAGAAATGTTCCATCTTTATTCATCAGTGTATGAATGGGTCACTTTTAAGTTGAATCTGTTCATTGACGATTTGGTATGAGAAACAACTAAATAGTTACTATAACAAATCCAAAAGAGATGCACAAACTAGACAAAACGCTCTACTCATTTTGTGAGGTTAGGTTTACTGGTATGTAAATGAGTGCCTAGCTGAAAAGACAGAGAATAAAATATTTAAAAGAAAGTGTTTTTTTTGGGGGGGGGGGGTATAGTTTAAAGTCCATTTGGTATGGGAGACCAGTAGAGACGTGTATTTTGTGTGATTGCGATATTTTTCTGGTTTTATTACATTAAATGTTGTCCAAATATAAAACAAGAGGACCAGCATTTCAGTAAGGTCAGGGTAACGCTGATTTACAAATGATGATACTAAAAGGGACACTTTACTTGTATGTGCACAATAGAACCACCAATGAAATGTATTTATTTCCTACATAGCAGCTGCAGTCTCTCCCATATTAAGAGATATTCAACTCAAAAAGTAGACAGGCTTTTAAATCCAGGCTTATCAAGAGGACAAAGGCATATTTAAATAATTTGACCATTTCTTATCAGGGTTGACATCCAAATAAAGGTGTCTTTGACCGCATCTGTCAAACCTCCACTGAATAATACCTCATTTCTCAGCCTCTTCCTCTGCGTTTAATCACAAAATCATTATTTTTTTTAAACATTTATTTTTCCTTTATTTAACTAGGCAGGTCAGTAAAGGAACAAATTCTTATTTTCAATGACGGCCTAGGAACAGTGTTTACCTTGTCAGCTCGGGGATTCGATCTTGCAACCTTTCGGTTACTAGTCCAATGCTCTAACCACTACCTGCCTACCTGCCGCCCCAAATAAGGATTCAAACACCCAATCGGGGAAAAAGTCAGATAAAATACTTCCCTGTTATAAATGTATGTTTTTGAGTATCACATGTGCATTACCAAACAGGTGAGGTAGTTTGGTGGACATTCTCACATAACAGTAGAAACTGGAAGCAAAAATTGGATACTTAATTTCCAAGGCGGCATAGAACACATTTTAAATGTCAAATAGGGCTTCTGAACAGGGCTGTGTTGGGGGTTAGACAAATTCCTATGACACTATTCTTTTCTTTTACCCACCCTGTAGATGTAGTCGAGCAGAGGGGCCTTGTGGGATGTGGGGTCCTCCAGCACGGGCATGGTGATGGGCTCCAGCAGCATACTCAGGGGCATGGCCATGCACCAGTCCAGCAGGCACAGCAGCAAAGACACCATTAGCTGAGTCACACAAAGAGAGGAGAGGCTTTTCCATTAGCCCAGTGCCCTCCACACACACAATGAAGCCTCATGCAGGCAAATATAATTAGTAAAGCAGCTAGGGAGGAGATGAGCAATGGTGAGAGGTAAGGAGGGACTCAAAGTGAGAGTCAGGGCTGGAGAGAGAGAAAGAGACAGAAAGCAGGAGGGGGGGAGACAGAACAAGATTCCTGAGCAAATGCACTTGCTACATCTAGAAAGAAAGGGTCCTTCAGACTTCAGCCATTTTATGCTCGTTCAATTTCCTGTACCTTTTTGTCAGCCTCCACTGTCGAGTGCTCTGCGCTCGGCAACAGAAATGCTATAGTGGCCACAAAGATCTGCATGGGACAAAAAAAAACAAGATATGGATACTTTGACGACATGTTTTTCGCGAGTGATAGTGAATATGCATGTCTCATATCAGGAAGGTGAAGAGGAGCTGTGTTAACCTGCCTCAATTATTTTCTTTGGGAGAGAGCGCTCTAGCCTCTGGAGGTGTTCCCAGTGAGAGATGAGGAGCTGGAACAGGTCACAGGCTACCTGAGCCACAGCTTTGTTCCCAAACTGACCAGAGAAGGGACAGGAGAGCAAGATATCCAGGTTAAAAACTCTGGGAAGTCGTAGGATGAGTAGTTGTACAAAACTAGGATGGGGACCATCTGGCACAACAGAAAAACGTATGAAAATGTATTGGTTCTGCAATGACCTTTCTTTCAAACTACAGTTCATTAATGGACTGACTGGCAGACAGCTGAACATAGTGATTTGGAATTCAGGGCACAGAAATGGAACTTCCTGTTTTCTGGCTGAGTGCCTCTTGACATATAACAAGGGTAGACAATGCAGAAATGGCCCAACACAAAAAGAGACCGTGAGAGTTTAGCACCTGCTTTTAGAAAAGCAGCCCTCCCTTGCCTCCACCCCCCCAACATCTCCTTTATTTTGGGCCAGCTGAGTGTGTGTCAAGTTGGGTTGGGAAGTGATTACTGCGCCATTAGAGAGAAGGACTGCAATAGTAGTAAACTAGAGGGGAGATGTGGTTTCTTAAATTGGCCTGCATCCACTGAGCGAGTGGCCTGGAAATTACGCCACAGCCCTCGAGCTCTTTCCCCTCCCCCAAAAAACAGAAAGCACTAGTTCCCTCTGCATCTAACCACCGATAGACAGGGGAGCAGAGGTCTTCAAAAATAATATGTTTCAGTCACACCACAGAGCATGTTGTCACTCACAGGCGCTGATGCAAAAACGCACTGACCTTTAGTGTTACGCCCAGAACATTGATGGCATCCTCGACCTGGTGGTGAATATTCTGCTGCATCAGCTCCTCACATACCCACAGGCCCAGACTACATACAGCTATACACCTAGAACACACAGCAGACCAGTGAGAATACTGATATACGCTATGGGACCATTTACTCACTTTCTGGTGTTGTATCTCTGTTCAATTTCACTACCACAATTCATCAAATATTTTATTTCAATACACTACTTATTTGAAATATGAACCATAATCCACTCGATACAAAATCAGTCCCATTGCTTCCAAACCACCTTTATTCTGCACCCCTAACCCTCCATACCTGGCCGCTTCATAGGGTTCATTTCGTGCCGTTTTCAGTAAGATGTTGACCAGATAGTCCTGAAGGGAGAGGGCAGAGAGAAGACATGATAATGATCAATCCACTTCACATACCATCCAAACATTCCATCTTATCCATCAAAGTACACATTTTCTAACTACAGGGAACTGCTATGAAAAAAATTTAATGGGTTTGCTGTCTGAGTATTTACTAAAAGGTCAAAAGGACATGGAAGAACTCTGAATACCTTGATGTCCTCGTTCCCGACGACGATGTCATCAGTTCCGGGAACGGTCTGCAGTAGTGGAATCTGCAGGTAAAGGTTGGGAAAACAGACCAGCGACCCAAGGACGGTCTGTGCTTCTATCCTCGGAGCCTTTCAGAGGAAAATAAAAGACTTCCATCATCACGGCTACAGAACATGAAACATTACGCTTCCTGGAAATTCATCCAAGAGCGGCTGCCTTATGGCCTTGTGTTGAATTCAACACACTCCAATCTGAACTTCAGAATGATGTTCAGTACAATATGTTTAATGACCTTAAATGTTATTACATCAAATACTGCATTTTAATATTTACATTAGCCAATTGATATAATTCAGTTGTAGCGATTACAACGTAAGACTTGTCATATTGTGAGTGTGTAGACCTGCGTACCTCGGAGGAGTCGTTGCTGAGGACGCGTGCTGCAGCGGTGATGAAGTCTCCCACCAGCATGGTGAAGCCAGGCAGGCCCAGGAAGAAGAAGCGCGGGGAAAAGGAACGGATCACCGTGTTCAGAACGTCCTGGGAGGGATCACACACACACATACCACACAGATGGTTATGGTCAATGGATTGATTGGTTGAATGATCAGTAAAACCACACCTGTTTTGTAAGCAGGTCGCATGTATTTCTGAGTGTATTTGTGGGAATGGACAGGCACTGAGCTCTGGAAAGGAATGGTAGCATAGTAGTCCTTCCAAAATTAGCATAAACATGACAACAGTGCACTCAGGAGTGCACCTAATTTCACAGTCCATCTTATACAAAAACAAAAAATTGAGTGGGAATGAGGTGGAGGAGGAAAAGAGAGGGGAACGAGGTGGAGGAGGAAAAGAGAGGGGAACGAGGTGGAGGAGGAAAAGAGAGGGGAACGAGGTGGAGGAGGAAAAGAGAGGGGAATGGGAGAAAGAGGCAGCAGCAGATGGGTTGATAACAGCACAAAGGGGGGAGAATGGTGGAACAAAAGACCTGCAACTTTCCACACGCACGTAATTAAAGCCAGGGATAAGGTATTGTTCAGGTACACAGTGCGCTCTCTGTGCCAGATGGGTGCTGACATTAAAGAGGGATTTCTCTATACGT
This sequence comes from Oncorhynchus mykiss, assembly GCF_057628025.1. Lineage (NCBI taxonomy): Eukaryota > Metazoa > Chordata > Actinopteri > Salmoniformes > Salmonidae > Oncorhynchus > Oncorhynchus mykiss. Next base: position 61,927,164 of record NC_143046.1, on the reverse strand, counting down.
GGGCAGATAGTACAGCTCCATAATAACAATGGTCGACGACCATCTTATTACCCCGATGTCAAAGTACAGCCATGTTGCCTTAAATGTCAGGAGTGAACTGAAATTCTTTATGAGATAAGAATGGAAAGGCCTACATAAGGGGAGACTGGTTGGCCCGCTTATCTTTGCTAAGTCAGTTTGTGTGTGTGTGTGTGTATATATGTATGAGTGTGTGTGTGTACAGTGCCTTGCGAAAGTATTCGGCCCCCTTGAACTTTGCGACCTTTTGCCACATTTCAGGCTTCAAACATAAAGATATAAAACTGTATTTTTTTGTGAAGAATCAACAACAAGTGGGACACAATCATGAAGTGGAACGACATTTATTGGATATTTCAAACTTTTTTAACAAATCAAAAACTGAAAAATTGGGCGTGCAAAATTATTCAGCCCCTTTACTTTCAGTGCAGCAAACTCTCTCCAGAAGTTCAGTGAGGATCTCTGAATGATCCAATGTTGACCTAAATGACTAATGATGATAAATACAATCCACCTGTGTGTAATCAAGTCTCCGTATAAATGCACCTGCACTGTGATAGTCTCAGAGGTCCGTTAAAAGCGCAGAGAGCATCATGAAGAACAAGGAACACACCAGGCAGGTCCGAGATACTGTTGTGAAGAAGTTTAAAGCCGGATTTGGATACAAAAAGATTTCCCAAGCTTTAAACATCCCAAGGAGCACTGTGCAAGCGATAATATTGAAATGGAAGGAGTATCAGACCACTGCAAATCTACCAAGACCTGGCCGTCCCTCTAAACTTTCAGCTCATACAAGGAGAAGACTGATCAGAGATGCAGCCAAGAGGCCCATGATCACTCTGGATGAACTGCAGAGATCTACAGCTGAGGTGGGAGACTCTGTCCATAGGACAACAATCAGTCGTATATTGCACAAATCTGGCCTTTATGGAAGAGTGGCAAGAAGAAAGCCATTTCTTAAAAGATATCCATAAAAAGTGTCGGTTAAAGTTTGCCACAAGCCACCTGGGAGACACACCAAACATGTGGAAGAAGGTGCTCTGGTCAGATGAAACCAAAATGGAACTTTTTGGCAACAATGCAAAACGTTATGTTTGGCGTAAAAGCAACACAGCTGAACACACCATCCCCACTGTCAAACATGGTGGTGGCAGCATCATGGTTTGGGCCTGCTTTTCTTCAGCAGGGACAGGGAAGATGGTTAAAATTGATGGGAAGATGGATGGAGCCAAATACAGGACCATTCTGGAAGAAAACCTGATGGAGTCTGCAAAAGACCTGAGACTGGGATGGAGATTTGTCTTCCAACAAGACAATGATCCAAAACATAAAGCAAAATCTACAATGGAATGGTTCAAAAATAAACATATCCAGGTGTTAGAATGGCCAAGTCAAAGTCCAGACCTGAATCCAATTGAGAATCTGTGGAAAGAACTGAAAACTGCTGTTCACAAATGCTCTCCATCCAACCTCACTGAGCTCAAGCTGTTTTGCAAGGAGGAATGGGAAAAAATGTCAGTCTCTCGATGTGCAAAACTGATAGAGACATACCCCAAGCGACTTACAGCTGTAATCACAGCAAAAGGTGGCGCTACAAAGTATTAACTTAAGGGGGCTGAATAATTTTGCACGCCCAATATTTCAGTTTTTGATTTGTTAAAAAAGTTTGAAATATCCAATAAATGTCGTTCCACTTCATGATTGTGTCCCACTTGTTGTTGATTCTTCACAAAAAAATACAGTTTTATATCTTTATGTTTGAAGCCTGAAATGTGGCAAAAGGTCGCCAAGTTCAAGGGGGCCGAATACATTCGCAAGGCACTGTATATGTATGTGTGTGTGTGTGTGTGTGTGTGTGTGTGTGTGTGTGTGTGTGTATGTATATGTGTGTGTATATATGTGTGTGTGTGTGTGTGCACAGACAAAATCCAGGCCCGGGAACACCTGCCTTCTGGGTAGCTGTAAATGTGTGTAAATCAGGTCGTTCAAACAGTGGCCGTGTCTCCCCGAGTCCTAAACCCCAGTGCACCTCAACAAACACCCGGCACACTCTGCACACCTCCACCCCCACTCTGCCCCTCCCAACCCACCCACCCGCTACATTAATCACCTCAAATGAAGCCTTTGTAAACACAGAGCAGGGGGAACAAAGGAGGAATATAAAAACAAGCAGGCAATAAGGAACAAGTCAAAACATACACAGTGCCGGCAGAAGACAGAAATTGGTTTGGAGCATTAGAGCTCGGAGGCCCATTTTACCGTCATTTCTGACGTAATTGACCTCTGAAAGGCGTAATGTGGTGAACAGTCTGTGGTAATTAGCTGCCAACAAACTGTCGGCTGATTGCCTGAAATGAGCATTTTAAGGCAAGCGACAAACCTACAAAGCATTTCCATTGTGCATGTAAGTAGAGGGAGCTTGGTTGTGAAATGAATGTGTGGTAGTAGAGATGGGAATTGGTCCTGTGTGGTGGGGCTGAGGGTTGGCAGTGGGATTGGCCTGTTCTGCTCTTCTCAACAAAAGGTGCATTAACACTAGCCCGACAGGAGGCTTCGTAAAAACCTTTCATTCCGCCGTGTTTGAAGGCACACAGGAAATGAGCTTCAGTCTTTCCAGTGCCTTTAGAAAGTATTGACACCCCTGGACTTTTTCCACTTTGTTGCATCACAGACTGAATTAAAAATCTATTACATTTAGATTTTTTTTGTCAGACAATACCTCATAATGCCAAAGTGGAATTCTGTTTTTACAAATTAATAAAAAAATCCCACTTTGTAAAAAGAAAATTAAAATAAAATGTGGAAAAAGTCAAGGGGTGTGAATACTTTTTAAAGGCTCTGTACAAATGAAATATTTCACAATTTACTGGTCATTATTGTATGAGACTGAAATCATAGCATGACTAAGTTCTGTTGACAGCTAGTGTGTGTAGAAGAGGGGTTTCCCAGTCCAGGCTAATAGATAGACCCCTCCTGTTAATCTGTCAAGGTGTAGAGGTCCTTTTCAAAGGTTTCATCATCAACTAAGCCGCTGAGGTTTTCAACCGTCACATTTCCCCCTCCCTCTCCCCAGACCTCCGTTACACAGACGAAACAATCCCTGTTCTCTTCACTGATAAGTTGAGGTGAATAGAAAAACCTATGGTTGTGCATAGGGAGAGCAGGTGTGAGAGAGATGTTTACTGACTGGCTCACACCCAGCAAACAAAACACACGGTTCATAGAAGGCCCATTTTGATGCACAAAAAAGAAAAAACAACCCTTCACATTAGGCTGATATACATACAGCACTCTTAGAGTTAGAAAATAGATTACTACCATTGGCCCAAGGCCTTGCCAATTGTCTCGTGGCCATGCCACTGCAGGCTCAGTGGACGGAGACTGGACAATACCATTGACCTTGGCAGCCAGGGGGTGTACACTCCTTCACAGCCCCTCCTTTTCAGTGAAAAACGTTGCCATGTTATATTTGCAAACGTGCAGCGCTTTAAAAAGTACCAGACAGCCCATTAAAAACAAAGAAATGTGGACAAATATGTGGGGAGCGTAGGAGTGGGACAGAGTAGACTAAAGAGAGAAGAACATTAGATTTGGAGGGATACTGTAAGGGATGGTGGATAGAGCGGATAGAACAGGGGTCAAACGTACAACATACACAGGAAGGGTCCGGGGGGGGGGGGGGGGGGGGCAAACTCAATATATTTTAAAATGACTAAAACCAAATCAAAACTGTGTAGCGATAATGGACCTATATTTATACCGTTTCTTGGCTTTGTCCAGCTCACTAATGATCATACAAATTAAGCTAGACAGTCGGGGACGACAGGGAGTATCGACAATTCCAAAAACGACGGATAGAGGAAATAAACAAAATGAGTTTAACATCCCTGGGATAGAGGGAGGGGGATGGAGTAAGAGGCACGTTCTTATGTAAAGCAGGCGTGCGGCTGGGCTGTCCCTCCATTGTGTGACATTAGGACTCTTTCTCTGGCCAATTTGAGCACGCTCCAGCGCCCAGCCAGCTCAACACTGGCGGCCCAGGCCCCATATTATATTTAGGCACAACAAAAGCTGGAAAGGAGAATGCCACGCTGTCCCTCTGCACCGGCCCCCTCATTTCTCCACAGCGCGTTCCCCAGGACCCCCCTCTCCTCCACAGTCCCCCCCCCCCCTCCCGGTCCTCTTCAGCCCCAGCCAACGTGTCACTCCAACGGAGTGCAACAGACGTCAATCCTTAATTAATCACGTATACACGGCAGGAGCTCAAACATTATTTAACGACATGGAAAACATTCTAATAAGCTTGTCGCTCTGCCAAAGCGCAATATAAACCCGTGGGCAGAGCATACACGCACAAAACAAACTAATTTATTCACAGTTTCCCCCCCTTTCCTCATCAATCTCTTTCTCTCTCTCCCTTGCCTGTCTTTGTTTTTTTTTTGTGTGTGTGTGGGGGGGGGGGGGGGCTGTTTTATCCCCACTCAGTAGGCTGGACTGGACCTCCGCCAAATGTGAAGAGCAGGCAGCCAGCTAGGCAGGGAGTGGCTAGCTAGAGGAGGACCATGCTGAATTGAGATGAGACAACATGCCAAAACAGTGTGCCATCACAATCACCACCGGTTGGCTGTCCTCCCAAAGAGACCGAGAGAGAGGTCTAGAGAGAGTAGAGGACTAGAGAACACTTAACTCCACTGATCTGAACCCAGGTGAGCCTTACCTACACGCAATATAATACTTCACCAGCTTCATCAACCATCTTCACATTTACCTCAGCCAGTCCAGATTAAGTTAGAACGGTAAAGGTTAGGTATACACAATGTCATCATCAGCAGGACATATGTCAACACATGACAACAAACATGTGCTATGTACCGGCAAAGGAGCATCTCATCATTCTCCTCCTCTATCTAGAGGACCATGGAACAAAAGCTAAGATGCCTTTGATGATAGCACCACCTAGTGGTTATGGGTGGAAGTATAGCCACAATGCAACAGATCCCAGCTGTACAGTTTATTGGCAGGTGGCTGCAAGAGCAGTCCCATTCTCTTGTGTTTGACAGTGGCTCCTTCTTCTGGCCTTAGTTACTGGAATCTACATCAAGAAAAGCACATGAACACAGGAGAATGACAGCACAGTTTAGGTGCTATCAGAGTTATAGAGGCAATGTTTCAAATACTGTGGCTCTTCGTCAGGCTTCCTCTTGGCCTTACCTGTCTCACATGAACCCCTCCTACTGGCTAGTTAAAGCATGCTTAGGATTAAACAGAAAATTACCTGGTCCACGCTGGTGAAGCCCTTGTGCATGACGTGGTAGAGATGGACCAGGAAGTCACTGTTGGGCAGCACGTCCTGTTTCCTGGTCATCATCTCACAGATGAGTTTATAGGCCTGCAGCTTACCCGCCTTGAACTCTGCAGGCAGCATGGTGGCCTGGGGGAAAAGGAGAGGAGGACAGAGGGAGAGAACGGGAGTGAAGGAGAGAGGCAGAAGGGAGAGAGACCAGGTCACACGGTTATAGTCACATGCATGTCTTTGATAGTTCTTAGTTAGGTGATGCATGTAGAGACAGTGGACCTCTGAACCGCTGAGTCACCTTGAAGAGCCAGGAGGCCAGCATTCTGAGAGGAGGGATGAAGACAGGCCGAGGAGGAGATGACTGGTTATCCACACTGATGCCCAGGTTGTCCCGGATCTGCAATTAGGGCACTACTGCATTAGCCAGACTGAAAAACTACAGAACAAAATATTGACTGTTCTGACTGTACATGACATGTCATGAGGGCTGATAAGAGTGTTTGAAGGCTGGGCAGTGCTTACCTTAGCCAGTTTGTGCCAGAGGTCGTAGAGGTAACTGAACATCTTGGCGTGGATCCTGGGGCAGCGGATGCTGTTGACGTCCCCCAGGATACCCAGAATCCTTCTCCAGAGCACAAAGGCGGAGTCAGCGTGCCAGCCGGTCAGGCTCCCGCCTGCGATGATGCTGACATCATCAGTCAGACACTCACGGCTGTCTGCAAGACCAGATAGAGCAGAGAGAGAACTCAGATTTACTACTGTATAAACTCTATAGTATAACACTAGAACTCTGATTTACTACTGTATAAACTCTAGGGTATAACACTAGAACTCTGATTTACTACTGTATAAACTCTAGGGTATAACACTAGAACTCTAGGCCTGTCCACACCCCGGACACAGGTGATTCAACACAGAGGTTTATTTTCCCCAGTCACCAGAGTCACACACAGCTGAACACATGTGATGGGTGGGTATAGGATTAACACAGTGCAACACAGAGGGTGGTGGGCAGTTCAGGCTAGAAAGGGGGTGTAGCAGTACCCTGGTCCTGAGGCATGTGCAACACAGACTGATGTATGGTGTCTAGAGGTCGACCGATTAATCAGAATGGCCGATTAATTAGGGTCGATTTCAAGTTTTCATAATTGGAAATCGGTAAATTTGAGCACCGATTTGCCAATTTTTAAAATTGTATTTTAAAATGTTATTTTACACCTTTATTTAATCTTTATTTAACTTGGCAAGTCAGTTAAGAACACATTCTTATTTTCAATGACGGCCTAGAAACGGTGGGTTAGCTGCCTCGTTCAGGGGCAGAACGACTTTCACCTTGACAGCTCGGGGGATTCAATCTTGCAACCTTACAGTTAACTAGTCCAACACTATAACAACCTGCCTCTCTCTCATTGCACTCCACAAGGAGACTGCCTGTTACGCAAATGCAGCAAGCCAAGGTAAGTTGCTAGCTAGCATTAAACTTCTCTTATAAAAAAACAATCAATCATAAATCACTAGTTAACTACACATGGTTGATGATATTACTAGATATTATCTAGCGTGTCCTGCGTTGCATATAATCTGATTGTGCATACAAGCATACAAGTATCTAAGTATCTGACTGATAGCATTGTGCGTCAAGCATTGCGCTGTTTATGACTTCAAGCCTATCAACTCCCGAGATGAGGCTGGTGTAACCGAAGTGAAATGGCTGGCTAGTTAGTGCGCTAATATCGTTTCAAACTTCACTCGCTCTGAGACTTGGGGTGGTTGTTTCCCTTGCTCTGCATGGGTAACGCTGCTTCGATGTGGTGGCTGTTGTCGTTGTGTTGCTGGTTCGAGCCCAGGTAGGAGTGAGGAGAGGTACGGAAGCTATACTGTTACACTGGCAATACTAAAGTGACTATAAGAACATCCAATAAACAACGGTTAATTAAATACAAATGGTATAGAGGGAAATAGTCCTATAATTCCTGTAATAACTACAACCTAAAACTTCTTACCTAGGAATATTGAAGACTCATGTTAAAAGGAACCACCAGCTTTCATATGTTCTCATGTTCTGAGCAAGGAACTGAAACGTTAGCTTTCTTACAAAGCACATATTGCACTTTTACTTTCTTCTCCAACACTTGGTTTTTGCATTATTTAAACCAAAATGAACATGTTTCATTATTTACTTGAGGCTAAATATATTTTATTGATGTATTATATTAAGTTAAAATAAGTGTTAATTCAGTATTGTTGTAATTGTCATTATTACAAATATATATATATTTTTAAAGTTTTTATTTTTAAAATCGGCCGATTAATCGGTATTGGCTTTTTTTGGTCCTCCAATAATCGGTATCGGTATTGGCGTTAAAAAAACAGGGGTGCTGCTGGTGGTGGGACAGGGGTGCTGCTGGTGGTGGGACAGGGGTGCGGAGTGGGGAGAGAAAACACTCAGGACAGAAAACAAGAGGACAACCAGAAGAAAGTGGAGCTTGACGGAGCACAATCACAAGAATTCACAATGAATCAATGTAAGAGTACAGACGAGGTGGGGATGGTGTCGGGTCAGGGGTTACGCTAAGTGTCAGGGGTTACGCTAAGGGTCAGGGGTTACGCTAAGGGACTTTCTTTTTTGACAAGAATTGACAGCTATTAGTCACAGCTGTTTTTTCCAAATATTCACCTACGCTGAACCACGATAATATTTTGAGATACTTTAGCAAGGAGACTCTCACCTAACATTTCCCAGTAAACATGTAACAGTAGTAATCAATCCATCTTTATGTGCCCTCCCTCAATAGCCATAATGCGTTAACCTAATACCAAAAACAGCTTAATAAACAAAAGGCCCAGCTGCCTGCTGAATAAAGACCCCTGAGCAGGTGGTAAAACCAGAACACGTCCAAGGCTAGATAGAGGTGGAGAGAGAGGGAGTGTTTTCTCTGTAAAGCTTCATAGGCCAGGGTGAGGGAGGGCAGGCAGGGCAGGGGAAGATACTGTAGAGCAGACAGAGGCTGGCTATGAAGGTTATGCTAATCCTCTGAAAGGTCAGGCTGCTCTGAGATTAATCCCCACACGACCCACGGACAAACACCTGAATCTGACAAACCCCACAGAATACAAATCTACTGAACCTGAAGGCCATATGCTACAGTATTTATCCCATATAAACCAATGCAATCCTAGCCTCGGTTAACAAAATCAGTCCCCCCAGAAACCTTATCAACACCCCCCCAGTACAGTTCAGTACCTGCCAGGGCCTCATTGTGGCTGAGCAGCAGGTTCCTCTGGCTCCCTGTGTCTGCTGTGACATCTATCTGGGCTGACTGGGTGTCTGCCTCCTCCTCAAAGGCCTGCCAGGCCAGCAGGCTGCCGTCAGCGTCGTTCAAGTAGCCGTTGGACGTCTCGCTGCTCACACTCACACTTTTCTCCTGGAGCGTGGGCCTTGCATAGTTGTTGTGTCCCTCTACAGAGTAGTCCAGCTCGACCGGACTACTGCTCCGCCGGATCAGAATCTGGGAGCACAGAGGGAGACGTCATCAGTGGTTGTTTCAGAGATGCCTCTATCAGACCGCCACAGATGCCCTGCTGAAATAACCAAACAAAGTAAGAGGGTCACAGATTTTGCGTCGGGTGTGTGTTTCTCACCACTGGTGGGTCGCCGTCTGTCCTCGCTTCCGACGCCCTGCCATCGGAGCCACAGGAGTTGTTGGGGGAGTACTCCCTCTTGTGGCCTGGAGGTCACAGTGACTGTTAATCACACTGGACACACAAACAGCCACCCCCCACAGCAGACAGCCCCTGGTCATAAATACTGTTCTAGTCTTATCCCTACATCCTCTAGATGCATGATCAGAATGAGTTGTAGCCCAGAGGTTCCAACCTTTTTTCGGTTACTGTACCACCAACTGAATTTAGCTCTTCCCGGAGTACCCCTGAAGTACCCCCTCATGTACATTTAACCAGCAGACCTATGGTCTTATCAGACTTCTCAAGTAGCCCCCGTGGATAGACCAAGTACCCCCAGGGGTCCTAGTACCCCTGGTCGGGAACCACTGTTGTAGCCTGTAGTCTTCAAAGCACATCAATCACTGTATAGATGGGCACATTGTTAGCGGCAGTATAGATAATTCCACTAGAGGGCAGCAAAAATGGCCTACGTTAGAACACGCCCTCACGCTGTGTGTGTTCGCGCACTCATTGGTGTATCCCTACCTGGGAAGGTGTCAGTCAGTTGCTGTGTGATGTCGGAGGTGCTGCTGCTGCGTGGTAGAGGGCTGTCTCCAGCCTCCAGCTCCCCGTCTCCCCCACACTCAGACAACTGGCCCTCCTCCACATCTGGGCACCACGACCAGGGAGCCAGGAGAGGACAGAGGGTTAAGAGCAATGCATCAGGCATCTCATATCCGGCACACAAGACATGCTCTACCACACAGAACTCCAGCAACTTCAAGGTGTGACACATAGGATTTCTCGGAAAATGTCTATAATATATCTGCCACTAATAGTGGAATGATAGTGTTTCACAGTATTACTTACCCACCAGTGTTGTGATTGGCTGTGATATTCGGCTATTGATTCCACCCGACGGAGCGGCATCTGTTGTCAAACCGGGAAAATTGTTCTGACTTTGTTTGTGTTAGCTACTGAAAATCACTCTGTCATGTCCTGGTTGCTAACATTCTACACTGTTCGCTCAATTTCAGTTTATCTGAGAAAACAAGCACTGAATAGTGTAGGGAATCATTGCACCATCAAAATCACCGTGAAATATCATTTTTACAGCTGTTTCAAGCTGGTGGACCAAAATGAAAGTTACTTTCGGTTTTAGTCCACCAGCTTCAAACAGCTGTAAAAACGATATTTTTTTTTCAGTTGAGATGGTACAATGATTCACTACCCTCTTCAGTGCTTTTTTTCCTCACAAAAACTGAAATAGAGCAAGCTCTAGAATTTTAGCAACCAGGAAATTAGTTATTTCCGCTACTCTATCTATCTATCTATCTATCTATCTATCTATCTATCTATCTATCTATCTATCTATCTATCTATCTATCTATCTATCTATCTATCTATCTATCTATCTATCTATCTATCTATCTATCTATATATATATATATATATATATATATATATATATATATATATATATATATATATATATATACATATACACACACACACACAAAAGTATGTGGACATCCCTTCAAATTAATGGATTCGGCTATTTCAGCCACACCCGTTGCTGACAGGTGTATAAAATTCGAGCACACAGCCATGCAATCTCCGTAGACAAACATTGTCAGTAGAATGGCCTTACTGAAGAGCTCAGTGAATTTCAACGTGGCACCGTCATAGGATGCAAGTCATTTAGTTAAATGTGCTGTTATTGTGAAGTGAAAACGTCTAGGAGCAACAACGACTCGAAGTGCGAAGTGGTAGGTCACACAAGCTCACAGAACGGGATGCTGAGTGCTGAAGCGTTTAAAAATCGCCTGTGCTCCATTACTCACTACAGAGATCCAAACTGCCTCTGGTTTCCATGGCCAAGTAGCCACACATAAGCCTAAGATCATCATGCGCAATGCCAAGTGTCGGCTGGAGTGGGGTAAAGCTCGCAGCCATTGAACTCTGGAGCAGTGGAAACGCATTCTCTGGAGTGATGAATCCCGCTTCACCATCTGGCAGTCCGACGGACAAATCTGGGTTTGGTGGATGCCAGGAGAACGCTTCCTGCCCCAATGCAGTGTCAATTGTAAAGTTTGGTGGAGGAGGAATAGTGGCCTGGGGCTGTTCTTCATGGTTTGGGCCAGGCCCCTTAGTTCCAGTGAAGGGAAATCTTAATCAATGACATTCTGAACAACTCTGTGCTTCCAACTTTGTGTTAACAGTTTGGGGAAGGCCCTTTCCTGTTTCAGCATGAAAATGCCCACATGCACAAAGTGAGGTCCATACAAATCAAATCAAATGTATTTATATAGCCCTTTGTACATCAGTTGATATCTCAAAGTGCTGTACAGAAACCCAGCCTAAAACCCCAAACAGCAAGCAATGCAGGTGTAGAAGCACGGTGGCTAGGAAAAACAGAAATGGTTTGTTGAGATCGGTGTGGAAGAACTTGACTGGCCTGCACAGAGCCCTGACCTCAACCCCATCGAATACCTTTGGGATGAATTGGAACGCAGACTGTGAGCCAGGCCTAATCAGTGCCCGACCTCACTAACGCTCGTGGCTGAATAGAAGCAAGTCCCAGCAGCGATGTTCCAACATCCAGTGGAAAGACTTCCCAGAAGAGTGGAGGCTGTTATAGCAGCAAAGGGGGACCAACTCCAGCCGTATTCATGCCCATTATTTTGTAATGAGATGTCTGACGAACAGGTGTACTTTTAGATAACATAGCCAGAACAGCCTTCCCAGTTTGACGCTCCGGTGGGAGAAATCAATAGGCGAATATCTTAGCCAATCACAACACTGGTGGGTAAGTAATACTGTGAAACACTATCATTCTACTATTAGTGCCAGATATATTATAGAAATGAAATTACAATCCAAAAATTCTAGAAAATCTTGTGTAGCACCTTTAAAATGATAAAATGGTTCCATTGTTTTAGCCACATAGTGAGATGGAATAGGAACATGCAGTAATAAACATTAGAACAGATTAGTATAGAATTCTCAGACAATTATCCTTTTTTACTTTCAATCCAAAACGACAGTAAGTAGCCGTGAGAAACAACAAGGGTTTCAACTTCACTGAGTGTTAATAAAACAGTGAGGGACTGACAGGAGAATAGGAGACGGGAGATAGAGTAGTGACAGACAGACGGAAGAGACAGACAGGACATCACACAGACAG